>NW_027362768.1:53667300-54867300 GCF_046119375.1 Phyllobates terribilis | reverse complement strand
GATTCTGGTGTAGGCCAGATAACTAGAACTGTGGTTTTCCTCTTCCACGGTTCAAATCTCTGTATTATCCACTTTTTTGACTTTTTTCATTAAAAAAAAACATTTTAAATGTCTCGCTGACTGTTCAGACACAAATATATCTGTTTAAAAGAGTCTGGTGTAGGCCAGATAACTAGAACTGTGGTTTTCCTCTTCCACGGTTCAAATCTGGGTGTAATTCACCTTTTTGCATAAAAAAAACATTTTGAGTGTCTCGCTGATTTTTCAGAAACAAATATATCTGTTTAAAAGAGTCTAGTGTAAGCAAGATAACTAAAACTTTGGTTTTCCTCTTCCACGGTACAAATCTCTGCATTATTCACTTTTTTGCCTTTTTTCAATAAAAAAAACATTTTGAGTGTCTTGCTGACTGTTTAGACACAAATATATCTGTTTAAAAGAGTCTAGTGTAGGACAGATAACTAGAATTGTGGTTTTGCAGTTCCATGGTTCAAATCTCAGTATTATCCACTTTTTTGCCTTTTTTCCATAAAAAAACATTTTGAGTGTCTCGCTGACTGTTCAGACACAAATACATCTGTTTAAAAGAGTATGGTGTAGGCCATATAATTAGAACTGTGGATTTCCTCTTCCACGGTACAAGTCTGGGTGTAATCCACCTTTTTTCATTAAAAAAAAACATTTTGAGTGTCTCGCTGACTGTTCAGACACAAATATATCTGTTTAATAGATTCTGGTGTAGGCCAGATAACTAGAACTGTGGTTTTCTTATTCCACTGTTCAAATCTGGGTGTAATCCACGTTTTTGTATAAAAATAACATTTTCAGTGTCTCGCTGACTGTTCAGACACAAATATATCTGCTTTGAAGAGTCTGGTGTAGGCCAGATAACTAGAACTGTGGTTTTCCTCTTCCACAATTCAAATCTCTGTATTATCCACTTTTTTGCCTTTTTTTCAATAAAAAAAAACATTTTGAGTGTCTTGCTGACTGTTCAGACACAAATATATCTGTTTAAAAGAATCTGGTGAAGGCCAGATAACTAGAACTGTGGTTTTCCTCTTCCACAGTACAAATCTCTGTATTATCCAATTTTTTGACTTTTTTCAATAAAAAAAACATTTTGAGTGTCTCGCTGACTGTTCAGACACAAATATATATGTTTAAAAGAGTATGGTGTAGGCCATATAATTAGAACTGTGGATTTCCTCTTCCACAGTACAAGTCTGGGTGTAATACACCTTTTTGCATAAAAAAAAAACATTTTGAGTGTCTCGCTGACTGTTCAGACACAAATATATCTGTTTAATAGATTCTGTTGTAGGCCAGATAACTAGAACTGTGGTTTTCTTCTTCCACTGTTTAAATCTTTGTGTAATCCACCTTTTTACATAAAAAAAACATTTTGAGTGTCTCGCTGACTGTTCAGACACAAATATATCTGCTTTGAAGAGTCTGGTGTAGGCCAGATGACTAGAACTGTGGTTTTCCTCTTCCACAATTCAAATCTCTGTATTATCCACTTTTTTGCCTTTTTTTCAATAAAAAAAAACATTTTGAGTGTCTTGCTGACTGTTCAGACACAAATATATCTGTTTAAAATAATCTGGTGAAGGCCAGATAACTAGAACTGTGGTTTTCCTCTTCCACAGTACAAATCTCTGTATTATCCACTTTTTGGACTTTTTTCATAAAAAAAAACATTTTAAATGTCTCGCTGACTGTTCAGACACAAATATATCTGTTTAAAAGAGTCTGGTGTAGGCCAAATAACTAGAACTGTGGTTTTCCTCTTCCACGGTTCAAATCTGGGTGTAATTCACCTTTTTGCATAAAAAAAAACATTTTGAGTGTCTCGCTGACTGTTCAGAAACAAATATATCTGTTTAAAAGAGTCAGGTGTAAGCCAGATATCTAGAACTGTGGCTTTCCTCTTCCACAATTCAAATCTCTCTATTATCCACTTTTTTGCCTTTTTTCAATAAAAAAAAACATTTTTAGTGTCTTGCTGACTGTTCAGACACAAATATATCTGTTTAAAAGAGTCTGGTGTAGGCCAGATAACTAGAATTGTGGTTTTGCAGTTCCATGGTTCAAATCTCTGTATTATCCACTTTTTTGCCTTTTTTCTTTAAAAAAAAACATTTTGAGTGTCTCGCTGACTGTTCAGACACAAATATATCTGTTTAAAAGAGTCTGGTGTGGGCCAGATAACTAGAACTGTGGTTATCTTTTTCCACGGTACAAATCTGGGTGTAATCCACATTTTTGCATAAAAAAAACATTTTGAGTGTCTCGCTGACTGTTCTGACACAAATGTATCTGTTTAAAAGAGTCTGGTGTAAGCCAGATAACTAGAACCTTGGTTTTCCTCTTCCACTGTTGAAATCTCTGTATTATCCACTTTTTTGCCTTTTTTCAATTAAAAAAACATTTTGAGTGTCTTGCTGACTGTTCAGACACAGACATATCTGTTTAAAAGAATCTGGTGTACGACAGATAACTAGAATTGTGGTTTTGCACTTCCATAGTTCAAATCTCTCTATTATCCACTTTTTTGCCTTTTTTCCATAAAAAAAACATTTTGAGTCTCTCGCTGACTGTTCGGACACAAATATATCTGTTTAAAAGAATATTGTGTAGGACAGATAACTACAACTCTGGTTTTCCTCTTCTACGGTTTAAATCTGGGTGTAATCCACCATTTTGCATAAAAAAAAACATTTTGAGTGTCTCGCTGACTGTTCAGACACAAATTTATCTGTTTAAAAGATTCTCGTGAAGGCCAGATAACTAGAACTGTGGTTTTCCTCTTCCATGGTTCACATCTGGGTGTAATCCACCTTTTTGCATAAAAAAAACATTTTGAGTGTCTCGCTGACTGTTCAGACACAAATATATCTGTGTAAAAGAGTCTGGTGTAAACCAGATAACTAGAACTTTGGTTTTCCTCTTCCACAGTTCAAATCTCTGTATTATCCACTTTTTTGCCTTTTTTCAATAAAAAAAACATTTTGAGTGTCTTGCTGACTGTTCAGACACAAATATATCTGTTTAAAAGAGTCTGGTGTAGGCCAGATAACTAGAACTGTGTTTTTCCTCTTCCACGGTTCAAATCAGGGTTTAATCCACCTTATTGCATAAAAAAAAACATTTTGAGTGTCGCGCTGACTGTTCAGACACAAATATATCTGCTTAAAAGAGTCTGGTGTAGGCCAGATTACTAGAACGGTGGTTTTCCTCTTCCACGGTTCAAATCTGGGTGTCATCCACCTTATTGCAGAAAAAAAAACATTTTGAGTGTTGTGCTGACTGTTCAGACACAAATATATCTGCTTAAAAGAGTCTGGTGTAGGCCAGATAACTAGAACGGTGGTTTTCCTCTTCCACAATTCAAATCTCTGTATTATTCACTTTTTTGCCTTTTTTTGCAATAAAAAAAAACATTTTGAGTGTTTCGCTGACTGTTCAGAAATAGAGATGAGCGTTGTTCGACTCCAACTGTTCGCCAATCTCAAATTCGAGCTGTTTTGGGCGGTGTTCGAGCCGTTCGGCGAACACGAACGATTTGAGAAAAATTCGGCTGTTTGAGTTTATGTTCGATAACTGTTCGTGCACCAAAATCATAACTGGATTTTTTCTCAGTAATGATGAAAATAAATGTTAATACGCAGTTTGAGTGTAGAATGGGGCGGGGGGAGGGGCAGGGGATGGATCTCTGCAGGAATAATGAAGATCTCCATTTTTTTTTCTCTTTCCCTCATTTACACTGGGGAGCTGCAATCTGTCAGCCTATCAGCAGCGCACACACGGAGCGAAGTGCTTTTTTTCACACAAGCAAGGGCATGTGTCATTGGCAGTGTATGTCACATGTCCTTGCCCTATAAGACCAAGCCATTTTCCCCGCCGCCACCATTTTCTCACTGCTGCAGCTGCGTGTTAGACGGCACCGCTGTTGCTGTGTGCGCTATACCTTGTTAATTTCAAGCCAATTTTCGCACAAATCTACAGATAGCTTGGGAGTAGGGAATAGTTGTGATTGCAGTCCTTTTAAGGACTAGGTTACAGCATTTCCTACGACTTTTATCAGGCAGGTCTGTGCTCTTAAATAGATAGGTTGTGGGAGTAAAGACTAATTGTAATTGCAGTCCTTTTCAGGACTAGGTTCCATCAGTTCCTATCAGTTTTTGCCAGGCAGGTCTGTGCCAGTGCTGTGCAAGTTTTTTTCACAGCATTTGGCTGAATCTAGCAAAGCTAATCCTTTCTGGCCTATTGCAGAGTGTATTAGTCAGTGGCGTAGCCTATCTGTGTTGCAAGATATACCACCTGTGTATAGAATACGAATTTTTTTACTGCACCTAGTGAAGTAAAATCTTTTGGGCATAGCATCATTCTATAAGTCCATCTATACTGACCTCCATCAGGTTGCAAATTGAATATAATTTTTTTCTGCATCTAGCTCTGAAAAAATATTTTGGCTTCTAGCAGTGTGTGGGACTTTCTCTATTAGTCCATCCATACTGACCTCCATCAGGTTGCAAATTAAAAATAATTTTTATCTGCATCTAGCTCTGAAAAAATATTTGGCCTTCTAGCAGTGTGTGGGACTTGTTCTATTAGTCCACCTATACTGACCTCCATCAGGTTGCAAATTCAAAATAATTTTTTGTCTGCATCTAGCTCTGAAAAAATATTTGGCCTTCTAGCAGTGTGTGGAACTTTCTCTATTAGTCCATCTATACTGACCTCCATCAGGTTGCAAATTGAATATAATTTTTTTCTGCATCTAACCCAGCCAATAGTTTTGGCCTAATACCACAGTTTGGCCACTCAGCTCTGCTCGTTTCCCATCCATTGTTTTTTTGTGCAAACAACTCCAGGGTTGTAAATTAGTTAACCACCAAAATGAGTGGAAAAAGGCCTGCTGCTGGTGGAAAGGGGAATAGGCGTGTTTGGAAGGGGAAAAAAGGTTGTGTCCGTGGGGTAGGTGTTAAAGCAACAGTAACATCTGCAGAAGAAAGACCATCTTCCAGCCAAACTAAAATGTCTACTCCTTTTAGCGGACAATGTGATAAGATCCCTTTCTTACGGCCACGCCAATCGCTACAAATTCCAGATGAGGCACAAAAACAGCAGGTGCTTCAACGGATATCAAATGTTCCTTTAAGTGGGCTCTCCTCCACATCAACTTCAACATCACAAATACTCCAGTCCTCAAAGGTGTAACCCCAATCGCACTTGCTTCCTCACAGCTCCCAAATCTCCAGCTGCCCGTCTGAGTATGAGGTAGAACAGATGGTTGAGTCTGCAGAGCTGTTTACTCATACTATAGCCTGGGAATCAGAGGTCGACTCCAGCGCTTCTGTGAATCCAGACGAGGAAATGATCTGCACTGATGCCCAGAATCTTTATGAGTCGGATCCAGGACCAGACGCAGAAGGTTCTGACCATAATGTAGACCCTCATTCCCAAACTGTAACTCCTGTTGGTGGAGACAATGAGAAAGACGATGATGAGACTCAAATACCTGATTGGAGCGACAACTTTAGTTTTTTGTCAGGGCAGGAACAGGTTGGCTCTGAGGACGACGGGTGTGATAACGCACAGGGTGATGATGATGAGGTTGGAGATCCCACTTACTGTCAACCCACAGTCAGCCAAGAGATGAGGTCAGCAGAGGAGGTGGAGGAGGATGCTAGTGACGACGAGGTCAGGTTGCGCCTCCCTGGACAGAGACGTAGTACTGGAAGCACGTCAACAACTGCATCCTCAAACACAACTCTGCCTCTCACCACAAGTCGTGGTGGCTCTTCAGGTCGCATGGGTGCTAAGCCTTGCATAGCCTGGGCATTTTTTCAGATCGATAAAGATGACCCAACTCGTGTTATCTGTAACATTTGTCAGCAAAAGCTAAGTAGAGGCCAAAAAATACATAGTATGAGTACTTCATGCATGAACCGGCACATGGACATGAAGCATAAGTTGCAGTGGGAAGCTCACTGTGCTACAATGCGGCCTAGCCAGCCGGGCCAACCACCGTCTGCCATATCTTGTGCATCCGCGGCCTCTTCATCCTCTGTGACTGGGGGGACAGCAGTCACACCTGTTTTGGGGCGCAGACCTTCCACCTCTTTACCCGCAACAGCCAGCGTGATTGGCAGGTCATCATTTTCTTTCGAGGTGGTAAGACCAGCTGGTGTTGAGCGCTGTCCGACATCGATAGCACCACCTTTGGATCAAGGCAACCTAACATGTCCACCTGCATCTTCCTCACAGACCGGCAGTTTGACGGGGACACCCTTATCAACCCCGTCTAAGCACAATAGCCAGCCCTCGGTCCCTCAGATGTGGACAAGTAAAAGACCATTTCCTCCTAGCCATGAGAAAGCTAAGAGGTTGAAATTCACCATCTGCAAGCTCTTGGCTACAGAAATGCTGCCTTTCCGCCTGGTGGACACAGAGGATTTTCGAGACCTTATGTCCGTCGCAGTGCCCCAGTACCAGATGCCCAGTCGGCACTACTTCTCAAAGAAAGGTGTGCCTGCGCTCCACCAGCATGTCGCACACAACATCACCGCTTCTTTGAGAAACTCTGTGTGTGACAGGGTGCATTTCACCACAGACACTTGGACGAGTAGGCATGGACAGGGGCGTTACATGTCGCTGACTGGGCACTGGGTAACTATGGTGACAGCAGGACAAGGGGCTGCTGTCCAAGTCTTGCCGTCCCCACGAGTTGTGCGTCAATCCTCTTTATCTCAAAGTTCCTCCACTGCTTCTGCCTCCTCAACCTCCTCTCGGTCCTCCACCTGCACCCAAAGCCTGTCTGGTCATGCCACAAGCTTTCTAACTGCGCAGAAGGGATCCTGCACACCTCCTTACTATGCTGGCAGTAGGGCTCAACGTCATCAGGCGGTTTTTACTTTGAAATGTCTGGGAAATGTGAGTCACACAGCTGAGGAGTTGTGGTCAGCTCTGGAGAACCAATTTCATGAATGGTTGTCTCCACTAGACCTGAAACCAGGGAAGGCCGTGTGCGACAATGCTGCAATCCTGGGTGCGGCCCTTCGCCGGGGCAATGTCACACACGTGCCTTGTATGGCTCACGTGTTGAACCTGGTTGTCCAGCAATTTTTAGCCCACTATCCCAGACTAGATGGCCTTCTGCAGAGGGCACGGTCGCTGTGTGCTCACTTCCGCCGTTCGCATCCCGCAGCTCAGCGACTTACATCTCTACAGAAGTCGTTGGGCCTGCCACTTCACCGGCTAAAATGCGATGTGCCTACCCGGTGGAATTCAACTCTGCACATGTTGCAGCGACTGTGGCAGCACCGACAAGCCCTGGTGCAATACGTTCTGACGTATAGCCTGGGCCAACGAGATCCAGAGGTGGGGCAAATCACGCTGGAGGAGTGGTCTCAGATCAGGGACCTATGCACCCTTCTGCACAGTTTTGAAATGGCGACGAAGATGTTTAGTGCTGACGATGCCATTATCAGCATGACTATTCCGGTGATTTACATGCTGGAGCACATGTTAAACAGAATTCGGAGTCAGGTGGTGGCACAAGAGGAGGTGGAGGAAGTAGAGGAGGAGGAGTTGTATGCGGAAGGGCTAACATCTGCAAGGTCCAGACGGTCGGCAGCACCAAGGCGGCAGGCATGTGAGGGTGGGGGAGATGGTTTTACCAGGGCGCATGGTAGCAGCCAAACTAGTGAGGAAGGTGCAGGAGCCCAGGAAGAAGTGGAGGACGAACTGATGGAAGACTCATCAGATGAGGGAGACCTTGATCACATTTCTGTTGTGCGAGGTTGGGGGGAGAGGACAGAGGAAGGAAGCATGATTGTTACCTCGCCACCAACACAACAGGGACTTGGTGCTCCTGGATGTGCAACACACATGAGTGCCTTCTTGCTGCACTACCTGCAACATGACCCTCGAATTGTGAGAATAAAAAAAAAAATTAAAAATAATCCTGACTACTGGGTTGCCACACTGTTAGATCCCCGGTACAAAAGTAAATTTGCAGAATTTATTCCTGCCATAGAAAGGGATGCACGCATGCAGGAGTATCAGCAGAGACTGTTGCAGTATCTTACATGTGCTTTTCCACAAAACACCAGTGGTGCACGTAGTGAATCTCACAGTTCCAACTTGCCAATCGTGGGACCGTCGAGTGTTCAGCACTCAAACCGTAACAGAACCACAGTATCTGCTGGTAACATCAATTTTGCGGAATCATTTCACCACTTTTTTAGCCCATCCTTTGCAAGGCCACAGGAGACAAGAAGTCTGACACATAGTCAACGCCTAGAGACGATGGTACAGGAGTATCTCCAAGTAAACATTGAAGCCATGACTGTGTCACTGGACCCTTGCTCTTTTTGGGCTTCCAATCTGGATAAATGGCCGGAGCTAGCCACTTACGCCTTGGAGATCTTGTCATGCCCCGCAGCCAGCGTTCTGTCTGAACGTGTGTTCAGCGCTGCTGGTGGTGTGCTGACAGATAAGCGCACGCGGCTCTCCACTGATAATGTAGACAGACTCACGTTCATAAAGATGAGCAAATCATTGATCCGAAATGACTTTTCTACCCCTGTGTCATCCTGGGGAGAGTAAAAGCTTGATGATTGGTTAAAATCACCTCACCAACCGTTTTAAGCTTTCAAATTACTAATCATGTTTATCTGTATCTTGGCTGGAAAATAATTTGGGCTTTGTAGCAGTGTGCAGCACTGATTCTATTAGGCCATCTATAATAAGCTCCACCAGATTTAAAATTACTAATCATGTTTATCTGTATCTTGGCTGGAAAATAATTTGGGCTTTGTCGCAGTGTGCAGTACTGATTCTATTAGGCCATCTATACTAAGCTCCACAAGATTTAAAATTACTAATCATGTTTATCTGTACCTTGGCTGGAAAATAATTTGGGCTTTGTAGCAGTGTGCAGCACTGATTCTATTAGGCCATCTATACTAAGCTCCACCAGATTTAAAATTAATAATAATTTTTAGCTGCATCTAGGCCGGAAAATAATTTTGGGGCTCCAAGATGCGCAAGACACATAAGTGCCTTCTTTCTGCACTACCTGCAACATGACCCTCATATTGTCAGAATTCTAAGTAATCCTGACTACTGGGTTGTCACACTCTTAGATCCCCCAAACTTTTCGATCAACCTTTTCATTTTAATAAAGACGAAAAAAAATGGTCATTTTTGAAATTATAAGCATTAGCAGGTTATTAGAAACTGAAATCAAACAGTTTTCAACTCAAAACTTTATTCTAGGTGATGTTACATTTTCACATAGGACCCCTTGTTCGAAAGGAGCTTCTGAACTCTCTCGTCCATTGAATTTGTCAGGTTTTGGATGGTTTCTGCTTCAATTGTTTTGCATGAGGATAGAATACCCTCCCAGAGCTGTTGCTTATTTGTGAACTGCCTCCTGCCATCATATACACTCCTTTTGATGATGCTCCAGAGGTTCTGAATGGGGTAGAGGTCAGGGGAGCATGGGGGTCACACCATAAGTTTGTCCCCTTTTATGCCCATATCAGCCAGAGATGCAGATGTTTTATGTGCAGCATGAGATGGTGCATTATCATGTATAAAAATGATCTTGCTGTGGAATACACGGTTCTTCTTCTTGAACCATGGCAGGAAGTGCTGTTTGAGAAACTCCACATACATTATGGAGTTCATCTTTACCCCTTCAGGGATCCTAAAGGGGCCGACAATCTCTCTCCCCATGATTCTAGCCCAAAACATTACTCCACCTCCTCCTTGTTGGCGCTGTAGCCGTGTTTGTGTGGGGTGTCCATCAACCAGCCATCCTCCACTCCATCCATTTGGACCATCGAGCGTTGCACGGCACTCATCCGTGAACAAAACAGTTTGGAAATCAGTCTTCATGTAATGTTTGGCCCACTGGAGCCGTTTCTGCTTGTGTGAAGTGGATAGAGGAGGTCGACAGGATGGCGTATGCACAGCTGCCAACCTCTGAAGGACCCTGCATCTTGTTGTTCAGGGGACGTTGGAGGCACCAGCAGCTTCAAAAACTTGTCTGCTGCTATGACAAGGCTTTTTTGCCGCTGCTCTTTTAACCTGACGTAATTGCCTGTAGGAAAGAGTCCTCAATTTGCGCTTATCAGCACGCACACGTGTGTACTGTGAATCAGCTACATATTTATTGATTGCCAAGACACTTCATCCTGATCATCGCACAATGTTGATTGTAGTCATGCCTTGACCTAAACACTCCACAATTTGTTGCTTCTCAGCAGCCGACACATCCTTTTTCTTTCCCATTTTGGCAGAAAATGTAGGCTGCTTAATAATGTGGGACAGCCTTCTTAAGTAGTCTTGCCTTTCATTGGACACACCTACCAAACTAATTAGCACAGGTGTCTGCAATTGCTTACAGTGATATAAAGAGCCCTGACACACATCGCCATCAATGAGTTTAACTGACAAACAAACAAATTCTTCCCTTATCACTCCTAAACACTTTTTGCATAATAATTTGGAACACAGTGTACATGTGCTTTTCCACAAAACACCAGTGGTTCACGTAGTGAATCTTACAGTTCTAACTTGCCAACCGTGGTCTGTATGGAGTTGTTCAATAAAGGACCCAAAATTAAGATAACATAGATGGGAGAGGTCTCTATGAATAGGAATTCCTAAGTATTTGATACCCTGTGAGGGCCAGGCAAAGGGAAAGTTGGACTGGATGGAATCCTGTATGGATTTGGGGAGGGAGACATCGAGGGCCTCAGACTTCGCTGCATTGATTTTAAAATTTGACCATGTAACAAAGTGATCTATTTCAGCCATAACAGCATGGATGGATATATGTGATTGAGTGATATATACTAGGACATCATCAGTAAATGGAGAGCACTTGTACTCGGTGCCTCCCACCTCAATCCACCTAATATTGGGGTTATGGCGAATTGATGAGAGCAGGTGCTCCGTCACTAGGATGTATAAGAGAGGGGACAGAGGACATCCCTGCCTTGTCCCATTGGTGATTGTGAAAGGTGATGAAAATGTTCTGATGCACCCCCTGGGCCTTGGGACACCCGGAGCTGGACCCTTTTTGGTGGATGCTGGTGGTTGTAGTCTCTGTGGCGGCGACCCAGTTCCGTGGCTCAGGGTGGTCAAACCAGTGGCGGAACTATTTATGTGGTTTTGATGTTTAAATGTCTGACTACGCCACCCGTGGATTGCGGTCAGAGTGAACCACCGCTGCAGGGCAGACCGCTGAGGCTGGTGTTGTGGGTGCAGCAGAGTGTAGCATAACTCCCCATGGGAGGAGTATAGCCTCAGGGCAGTGTAATCGGAGGATGGGGGTGATGGTGCAGGGCAGCAGCAGTAACGACACGGAGTCAGTGATGCAGTCCAGGGCCTTTACTCACAGTTCTTATTATCCAGACCATGTCTGCAGGTAACGGCTGCCCACGTCGTACTGTGCTCACCAGGTGAGGGGCTCAGACAACTCCCAGATAACTTTGGAGCGCTTCACAGGACCCCCTTTGTGTGTCCTTTGTCTGGCCTTTCTTACCAACCCTTCTGTCCGGCTGCCTCGGGCCTCCTCTTGGTAAACTTGGCGCCAGTTTATCTGACCCTATGTGGTGCCTTCCTAGCAGGTGCAGCGAGGGGCTGCGCCACATAAAATGTCACAGCCTCCGGTTTCTAGCTGAGGGTCGTTTCCTGCCTCCACTAGTTTCGGGGACCGGTCTCCCCCTTTGGCCTGACCCCTCCACGCAGGTGGATTCGGGCGTGCGGTGGCGACTCGCCCGTCCGCACCCCTGGGATCCCTTCGTTCCTCGTTCCTGGAGCCTTCTCCGCTCCTCTTCCTTCCTTCTCCCTCTTCCAGGCCTGGGCCTCTGTTACTAGGCCCGCCTCCAGAGCAGAGCTCATGCAGAGCCCCTGCTCCCTGTCACTTCTGCTCAGACTTCTCTGCACTGAACTAAGATGGTGCCCACCCTTTATACTCCCTTCTCAATGCACCCAGGAACTGCTTCCTCCCTGCTCCTGCACTACAGGGTTCCCCTTCCTCAGTGTTCCCTCCCCCCACTCCAGCCAGTTACAGGGACTGTCGTGCCCATCTCAGGGGCATATTGGTCGCCCTGCCCCACGGCAATGTGGTGTAATGCATGCAGGTGTCGGGTCCTTATCCAGACTCCATCCTTACCTGAGAGTCAGATATCACACCTCTGGGTGAGGTGCAATACCTCTGTAGCAACCGAGCCCTCAGGGTGCTACAGTTCCATTTATTTTCAGCCTAGGTGACGTATTGTGATACAGGGCCGTGATTTTGGCTATAAAAGGGTCCCCTAGACCCCTACCCCAAGCTTTTTAAGAGAAACATATATGGCGTGCCAGGAGACTCTATGGAATGCTTTCTCAGCATCCAACGAGAGTATCTAATTACAAATTTTTAACTGCATCTAGCCCAGGAAATACTTTGTGCCTAGTAGCAGTGTCTGCTAGTCAGCGGATTATCCCGGCTGTTAAGCAAGCTACACCACCTGTAGTTTGGACACTTAATTTTTTCAAAGGAAATGCTTCGGGACAACGGGATACTCAGTGAAGAGCATCAGGAGGCACCCCAAGGCATAGGGGCTGGGACTGGCAGTAGGATGCCTTGCGGTGGACAGCCGAGCTCGATCCTTATAAAAGCTTTTTAACTGCAGCAGCTTTAGTGGACGCTACTGGAGCTGGAATTACGCGGCTGCTGGCATGAGACTTGCCCTCCAATAGATCCTTGTAAATGGTTTTAAAGTGTATTCATTCAAATTAGAGAGACAATTTAAATTAAAAAGCTTAGAGCTGCCTCCACCACAGGGGGGCTCGCTCGACCCACCAGCGGACAGGCACCAGTATTGGGAGAGGGGAGCTGGCCGTCAGGGTTCACCGCGGCTCTGGCACAAACCCGGCGACACGGAGGTGGCACGGGCAGGAGCGGACTGGCCGTGTCGGCTTCTCACTTTTTGGATTTTAGAAGGGCATGACATGCCTATATCTGTGTCTCCCCCTCCTTTTACTCCTCCACCTCTTTTTTTTTCACATGACTATATGTACTTGTCACTTTTCCATGTGTTAGTTGTGTCTTCTGAGCAGTTTGTCAGCTTTTGGACACCTTTGAAGGTGTTTTCTATGTGTTTCTATGTGTTTTTGTTTGCCTGCCATTGGTTTTAACGGTGTTCGAAGGTGTTCAACGAACAGTTCGACGAACACACGGGTGTTCGACGAACCGAACCGAACTCGAACACTACGGGGGTGGCTCAACACTATTCAGAAACAAATATATCTGTTTAAAAGAGCATGGTGTAAGCCAGATAGCTAGAACTTTGGTTTTCCTCTTCCACGGTTCAAATATCTGTATTATCCACTTTTTTGCCCTTTTTCAATAAAAAAAAACATTTTGAGTGTCTTGCTGACTGTTCAGACACAAATATATCTGTTTAAAAGAGTCTGGTGTAGGCCAGATAATTAGAACTGTGGTTTTCCTCTTCCACGGTTCAAATCTGGGTGTAATCCACCTTTTTGCATAAATAAAACATTTTGAGTGCCGCGGTGTCTGTTCAGACACAAATATATCTGCTTAAAAGAGTCTGGTGTAGGCCAGATAACTAGAACTGTGGTTTTCCTCTTCCACGGTTCAAATCTGGGTGTAATCCATCTTATTGCATAAAAAAAACATTTTGAGTGCCGCGCTGTCTGTTCAGACACAAATATATCTGCTTAAAAGAGTCTGGTGTAGGCCAGATAACTAGAACTGTGGTTTTCTTCTTCCACAATTCAAATCTCTGTATTATCCACTTTTTTACCCTTTTTCCATAAAAAAAAAAACATTTTGACTGTCTTGCTGACTGTTCAGAAACAAATATATCTGTTTAAAAGAGTCTGGTGTAGGCCAGATAACTAGAACTGTGGTTTTCCTCTTCCACGGTTCAAATCTGGGTGTAATCCACCTTATTGCATAAAAAAAATATTTTGAGTGTTGCGCTGACTGTTCAGACACAAATATATCTACTTAAAAGAGTCTGGTGTAGGCCAGATAACTAGAACTGTGGTTTTCCTCTTCCACAATTCAAATCTCTGTATTATCCACTTTTTTGATTTTTTCAATAGAAAAAAACATTTTGAGTGTCTCGCTGACTGTTCAGACACAAATATATCTGTTTAAAAGAGTCTGGTGTAGGCCAGATAACTAGAACTGTGGTTTTTCTCTTCCACGGTTCAAATCTGGGTGTAATCCACCTTATTGCATAAAAAAACATTTTGAGTGTTGCGCTGACTGTTCAGACACAAGTATATCTGCTTAAAAGAGTCTGGTGTAGGCCAGATAACTAGAACTGTGGTTTTCCTCTTCCATGGTTCAAATCTGGGTGTAATCCACCTTTTTACATAAAAAAAAAACATTTTGAGTGTCTCGATGACTGTTCAGACACAAATATATCTGCTTAGAAGAGTCTGGTGTAGGCCAGATAACTAGAACTGTGGTTTTCCTCTTCCACAATTCAAATCTCTGTATTATACACTTTTTTGCCTTTTTTTCAATAAAAAAAAACATTTTGAGTGTCTTGCTGACTGTTCAGACACAACTATATCTGTTTAAAAGAGTCTGGTGTAGGCCAGATAACTAGAACTGTGTTTTTCCTCTTCCACGGTTCAAATCTCTGCATTATCCACTTTTTTGCCTTTTCTCAATAAAAAAAAACATTTTGAGTGTCTCACTAACTGTTCAGACACAAATATATCTGTTTAAAAGATTCTGGTGTAGGCCAGATAGCTAGAACTGTGGTTTTGCAGTTCCACGGTTCAAATCTCTGTATTATCCACTTTTTTGCCTTTTTTCTTTGAAAAAAAACATTTTGAGTGTCTCGCTGACTGTTCAGACACAAATATATCTGTTTAAAAGAGTCTGGTGTGGGCCAGATAACTAGAACTGTGGTTTTCCTCTTCCACGGTTCAAATCTGGGTGTAATCCACTTTTTTGCATAAAAAAAAACATTTTGAGTGTCTCGCTGACTGTTCAGAAACAAATATATCTGTTTAAAAGAGTCAGGTGTAAGCCAGATATCTAGAACTTTGGTTTTCCTCTTCCACAGTTCAAATCTCTGTATTATCCACTTTTTTGCCTTTTTTCAATAAAAAAAACATTTTGAGTGTCTTGCTTACTGTTCAGACACAAATATATCTGTTTAAAAGAGTCTGGTGTAGGCCATATAACTAGAACTGTGGTTTTCCTCTTCCACGGTTCAAATCAGGGTGTAATCCACCTTATTGCATAAAAAAAACATTTTGAGTGTTGCGCTGACTGTTCAGACACAAATATATCTGCTTAAAAGAGTCTGGTGTAGGCCAGATAACTAGAACTATGGTTTTCCTCTTCCATGGTTCAAATCTGGGTGTAATCCTTCTTATTGCATAAAAAAAACATTTTGAGTGTCGCGCTGACTGTTCAGACACAAATATATCTGCTTAAAAGAGTCTGGTGTAGGCCAGATAACTAGAACTGTGGTTTTCCTCTTCCACAATTCAAATCTCTGTATTATACACTTTTTTGCCTTTTTTTCAATAAAAACAACATTTTGAGTGTCTTGCTGACTGTTCAGACACAAATATATCTGTTTAAAAGAATCTGGTGTTGGCCAGATAACTAGAACTGTGGTTTTCCTCTTCCACAGTACAAATCTCTGTATTATCCACTTTTTTGCCTTTTTTCAATAAAAAACATTTTGAGTGTTTTGCTGACTGTTCAGACACAAATATATCTGTTTAAAAGAGTCTGGTGTAGGCCAGATAACTAGAATAGTAGTTTTGCAGTTCCATGGTTCAAATCTCTGTATTATCCACTTTTTTGCATTTTTCCATAAAAAAAAAACATTTTCAGAGCCTCGCTGACCGTTCAGACAAAAATATATGTGTTAAAAAGAGTCTGGGGTAGGCCAGATAACTAAAACTGTGGTTTTCCTCTTCCACAGTACAAATTTGGGTGTAATCCACCTTTTTGCATAAAAAAAAATATTTTGAGTGTCTCGCTGACTGTTCAGACACAAATATATCTGTTTAAAAGATTCCGGTGTAGGCCAGATAACTAGAACTGTGGCTTTCCTCTTCCACAATTCAAATCTCTGTATTATCCACTTTTTTGCCTTTTTTTCAATAAAAAAAAAGCATTTTGAGTGTCTTGCTGACTGTTCAGACACAACTATATCTGTTTAAGAGACTTTAGTGTTGGCCAGATAACTAGAACTGTGTTTTTCCTCTTCCACGGTTCAAATCTCTGCATTATCCACTTTTTTGCCTTTTCTCAATAAAAAAAAACATTTTGAGTGTCTCACTAACTGTTCAGACACAAATATATCTGTTTAAAAGATTCTGGTGTAGGCCAGATAGCTAGAACTTTGGTTTTCCTCTTCCACAGTTCAAATCTCTGTATTATCCACTTTTTTGCCTTTTTTCTTTGAAAAAAAACATTTTGAGTGTCTTGCTTACTGTTCAGACACAAATATATCTGTGTAAAAGAGTCTGGTGTAAACCAGATAACTAGAACTTTGGTTTTCTTCTTCCACAGTTCAAATCTCTGTATTATCCACTTTTTTGCCTTTTTTCAATAAAAAAAACATTTTGAGTGTCTTGCTGACTGTTCAGACACAAATATATCTGTTTAAAAGAGTCTGGTGTAGGCCAGATAACTAGAACTGTGGTTTTCCTCTTCCACGGTTCAAATCAGGGTGTAATCCACCTTATTGCATAAAAAAAACATTTTGAGTGTTGCGCTGACTGTTCAGACACAAATATATCTGCTTAAAAGAGTCTGGTGTAGGCCAGATAACTAGAACTATGGTTTTCCTCTTCCATGGTTCAAATCTGGGTGTAATCCTTCTTATTGTATAAAAAAAACATTTTGAGTGTCGCGCTGACTGTTCAGACACAAATATATCTGCTTAAAAGAGTCTGGTGTAGGCCAGATTACTAGAACTGTGGTTTTCCTCTTCCATGGTACAAATCTCTGTATTATTCACTTTTTTGCCTTTTTTTTGCAATAAAAAAAAAACATTTTGATTGCCGCGCTGACTGTTCAGAGACAAATATATCTGCTTAAAAGAGTCTGGTGTAGGCCAGATAACTAGAACTGTGGTTTTCCTCTTCCACGGTTCAAATCTGGGAGTAATCGAACTTATTGCATAAAAAAAACATTTTGAATGTTGCGCTGACTGTTCAGACACAAATATATCTGCTTAAAAGAGTCTGGTGTAGGCCAGATAACTAGAACTGTGGTTTTAATCTTCCACAATTCAAATCTCTGTATTATCCACTTTTTTGATTTTTTTCAATAAAAAAAAAACATTTTGAGTGTCTTGCTGACTGTTCAGACACAAATATATCTGTTTAAAAGAGTCTGGTGTAGGGCAGATAACTAGAACTGTGGTTAATCTCTTCCACGGTTCAAATCTGGGTGTAATCCACCTTACTGCATAAAAAAACATTTAGAATGCCGCGCTGTCTGTTCAGACACAAATATATCTGCTTAAAAGAGTCTGGTGTAGGCCAGATAACTAGAACTGTGGTTTTCCTCTTCCACGGTTCAAATCTGGGTGTAATCCATCTTATTGCATAAAAAAAACATTTTGAGTGCCGCGCTGTCTGTTCAGACACAAATATATCTGCTTAAAAAAGTCTGGTGTAGGCCAGATAACTAGAACTGTGGTTTTCCTCTTCCACGGTTCAAATCAGGGTGTAATCCACCTTATTGCATAAAAAAAACATTTTGAGTGTTGCGCTGACTGTTCAGACACAAATATATCTGCTTAAAAGAGTCTGGTGTAGGCCAGATAACTAGAACTATGGTTTTCCTCTTCCACCGTTCAAATCTGGGTGTAATCCTTCTTTTTGCATAAAAAAAACATTTTGAGTGTCGCGCTGACTGTTCAGACACAAATATATCTGCTTAAAAGAGTCTGGTGTAGGCCAGATTACTAGAACGGTGGTTTTCCTCTTCCACGGTACAAATCTCTGTATTATTCACTTTTTTGCCTTTTTTTGCAATAAAAAAATAAACATTTTGAGTGCCGCGCTGACTGTTCAGAGACAAATATATCTGCTTAAAAGAGTCTGGTGTAGGCCAGATAACTAGAACTGTGGTTTTCCTCTTCCACGGTTCAAATCTGGGAGTAATCCAACTTATTGCATAAAAAAAACATTTTGAGTGTCGCGCTGACTGTTCAGACACAAATATATCTACTTAAAAGAGTCTGGTGTAGGCCAGATAACTAGAACTGTGGTTTTCCTCTTCAACAATTCAAATCTCTGTATTATCCACTTTTTTGATTTTTTCAATAGAAAAAAACATTTTGAGTGTCTTGCTTACTGTTCAGGCACAAATATATCTGTTTAAAAGAGTCTGGTGTAGGCCAGATAACTAGAACTGTGGTTATCCTCTTTCACGGTTCAAATCTGGGTGTAATCCACCTTACTGCATAAAAAAAACATTTTGAGTGCCGCTCTGTCTGTTCAGACACAAATATATCTGCTTAAAAGAGTCTGGTGTAGGCCAGATAACTAGAACTGTGGTTTTCCTCTTCCACAATTCAAATCTCTCTATTATTCACTTTTTTGGCTATTTTTCAATAAAAAAAAACATTTTGAGTATCCCGCTGACTGTTCAGAAACAAATATATCTGTTTAAAAGAGTCTGGTGTAGGCCAGATAACTAGAACTGTGGTTTTGCAGTTCCATGGTTCAAATCTCTGTATTATCCACTTTTTTGCCTTTTTTCCATAAAAAAAAACATTTTGAGTGTCTCACTGACTGTTCAGACACAAATATATTTGTTTATAAGAGTCTGGTGTAGGCCAGATAGCGAGAACTCTGGTCTTCCTCTACAACGGTTCAAATCTCTGTAATATATACTTTTTTGCCTTTTTTGAATAAAAAAAAAACATTTTGAGTGTCTCACTGACTGTTCAGACACAAATATATCTGTTTAAAAGATTCTGGTATAGGCCAGATAACTAGAACTGTGGTTTTGCAGTTCCACGATTCAAATCTCTGTATTATCCACTTTTTTGCCTTTTTTCAATAAAAAAAACATTGTGAGTGTCTCGCTGTCTGTTCAGACACAAATATATCTGCTTAAAAGAGTCTGGTGTAGGCCAGATAACTAGAACTGTGGTTTTCCTCTTCCACGGTTCAAATCTGGGTGTAATCCATCTTATTGCATAAAAAAAACATTTTGAGTGCCGTGCTGTCTGCTCAGACACAAATATATCTGCTTAAAAGAGTCTGGTGTAGGCCAGATAACTAGAACTATGGTTTTCCTCTTCCACCGTTCAAATCTGGGTGTAATCCTTCTTTTTGCATAAAAAAAACATTTTGAGTGTCGCGCTCACTGTTCAGACACAAATATATCTGCTTAAAAGAGTCTGGTGTAGGCCAGATTACTAGAACGGTGGTTTTCCTCTTCCACGGTACAAATCTCTGTATTATTCACTTTTTTGCCTTTTTTTGCAATAAAAAAAAAACATTTTGAGTGCTGCGCTGACTGTTCAGAGACAAATATATCTGCTTAAAAGAGTCTGGTGTAGGCCAGATAACTAGAACTGTGGTTTTCCTCTTCCACGGTTCAAATCTGGGAGTAATCCAACTTATTGCATAAAAAAAACATTTTGAGTGTCGCGCTGACTGTTCAGACACAAATATATCTACTTAAAAGAGTCTGATGTAGGCCAGATAACTAGAACTGTGGTTTTCCTCTTCCACAATTCAAATCTCTGTATTATCCACTTTTTTGATTTTTTCAATAGAAAAAAACATTTTGAGTGTCTCGCTGACTGTTCAGACACAAATATATCTGTTTAAAAGAGTCTGGTGTAGGCCAGATAACTAGAACTGTGGTTTTCCTCTTCCACGGTTCAAATCTGGGTGTAATCCACCTTATTGCATAAAAAAAACATTTTGAGTGTTGCGCTGACTGTTCAGACACAAATATATCTGCTTAAAAGGGTCTGGTGTAGGCCAGATAACTAGAACTGTGGTTTTCCTCTTCCATGGTTCAAATCTGGGTGTAATCCACCTTTTTACATAAAAAAAAACATTTTGAGTGTCTCGATGACTGTTCAGACACAAATATATCTGCTTAGAAGAGTCTGGTGTAGGCCAGATAACTAGAACTGTGATTTTCCTCTTCCACAATTCAAATCTCTGTATTATCCACTTTTTTGCCATTTTTCAATAAATAAAAACATTTTGAGTGTCTTGCAGACTGTTCAGACACAGATATATCTGTTTAAAAGAATCTGGTGTACGACAGATAACTAGAATTGTGGTTTTGCAGTTCCATGGTTCAAATCTCTCTATTATCCACTTTTTTGCCTTTTTTCCATGAAAAAAACATTTTGAGTCTCTCGCTGACTGTTCGGACACAAATATATCTGTTTAAAAGAATATGGTCTAGGACAGATAACTACAACTCTGGTTTTCCTCTTCTACGGTTCAAATCTGGGTGTAATCCACCATTTTGCATAAAAAAAAACATTTTGAGTGTCTCGCTGACTGTTCAGACACAAATTTATCTGTTTAAAAGATTCTGGTGAAGACCAGATAACTAGAACTGTGGTTTTCCTCTTCCATGGTTCACATCTGGGTGTAATCCACCTTTTTGCATAAAAAAAAACATTTTGAGTGTCTCGCTGACTGTTCAGACACAAATATATCTGTGTAAAAGAGTCTGGTGTAAACCAGATAACTAGAACTTTGGTTTTCTTCTTCCACAGTTCAAATCTCTGTATTATCCACTTTTTTGCCTTTTTTCAGTAAAAAAAACATTTTGAGTGTCTTGCTGACTGTTCAGACACAAATATATCTGTTTAAAAGAGTCTGGTGTAGGCCAGATAACTAGAACTGTGGTTTTCCTCTTCCACGGTTCAAATCAGGGTGTAATCCACCTTATTGCATAAAAAAAACATTTTGAGTGTTGCGCTGACTGTTCAGACACAAATATATCTGCTTAAAAGAGTCTGGTGTAGGCCAGATAACTAGAACTATGGTTTTCCTCTTCCATGGTTCAAATCTGGGTGTAATCCTTCTTATTGTATAAAAAAAACATTTTGAGTGTCGCGCTGACTGTTCAGACACAAATATATCTGCTTAAAAGAGTCTGGTGTAGGCCAGATAACTAGAACTGTGGTTAATCTCTTCCACGGTTCAAATCTGGGTGTAATCCACCTTACTGCATAAAAAAACATTTAGAATGCCGCGCTGTCTGTTCAGACACAAATATATCTGCTTAAAAGAGTCTGGTGTAGGCCAGATAACTAGAACTGTGGTTTTCCTCTTCCACGGTTCAAATCTGGGTGTAATCCATCTTATTGCATAAAAAAAACATTTTGAGTGCCGCGCTGTCTGTTCAGACACAAATATATCTGCTTAAAAAAGTCTGGTGTAGGCCAGATAACTAGAACTGTGGTTTTCCTCTTCCACGGTTCAAATCAGGGTGTAATCCACCTTATTGCATAAAAAAAACATTTTGAGTGTTGCGCTGACTGTTCAGACACAAATATATCTGCTTAAAAGAGTCTGGTGTAGGCCAGATAACTAGAACTATGGTTTTCCTCTTCCACCGTTCAAATCTGGGTGTAATCCTTCTTTTTGCATAAAAAAAACATTTTGAGTGTCGCGCTGACTGTTCAGACACAAATATATCTGCTTAAAAGAGTCTGGTGTAGGCCAGATTACTAGAACGGTGGTTTTCCTCTTCCACGGTACAAATCTCTGTATTATTCACTTTTTTGCCTTTTTTTGCAATAAAAAAATAAACATTTTGAGTGCCGCGCTGACTGTTCAGAGACAAATATATCTGCTTAAAAGAGTCTGGTGTAGGCCAGATAACTAGAACTGTGGTTTTCCTCTTCCACGGTTCAAATCTGGGAGTAATCCAACTTATTGCATAAAAAAAACATTTTGAGTGTCGCGCTGACTGTTCAGACACAAATATATCTACTTAAAAGAGTCTGGTGTAGGCCAGATAACTAGAACTGTGGTTTTCCTCTTCAACAATTCAAATCTCTGTATTATCCACTTTTTTGTTTTTTTCAATAGAAAAAAACATTTTGAGTGTCTTGCTTACTGTTCAGGCACAAATATATCTGTTTAAAAGAGTCTGGTGTAGGCCAGATAACTAGAACTGTGGTTATCCTCTTTCACGGTTCAAATCTGTGTGTAATCCACCTTACTGCATAAAAAAAACATTTTGAGTGCCGCTCTGTCTGTTCAGACACAAATATATCTGCTTAAAAGAGTCTGGTGTAGGCCAGATAACTAGAACTGTGGTTTTCCTCTACAACGGTTCAAATCTCTGTAATATATACTTTTTTGCCTTTTTTGAATAAAAAAAAAACATTTTGAGTGTCTCACTGACTGTTCAGACACAAATATATCTGTTTAAAAGATTCTGGTATAGGCCAGATAACTAGAATTGTGGTTTTGCAGTTCCACGATTCAAATCTCTGTATTATCCACTTTTTTGCCTTTTTTCAATAAAAAAAACATTGTGAGTGTCTCGCTGACTGTTCAGACATAAATACATCTGCTTAAAAGAGTCTGGTGTAGGCCAGATAACTAGAACTGTGGTTTTCCTCTTCCACAGTTCAAATCTAGGTGTAATTCACCTTTTTACATAAAAAAAAACATTTTGAGTGTCTCGATGACTGTTCAGACACAAATATATCTGCTTAGAAGAGTCTGGTGTAGGCCACATAACTAGAACTGTGGTTTTCCTCTTCCACAGTACAAATCTCTATATTATCCAATTTTTTGACTTTTTTCAATAAAAAACATTTTGACTATCTTACTGACTGTTCAGACACAAATATATCTGTTTAAAAGAGTTTGGTGTAGGCCAGATAACTAGAATTGTGGTTTTGCAGTTCCATCGTTCAAATCTCTGTATTATCCACTTTTTTGCCTTTTTTCCATAAAAAAAACATTTTGAGTGTCTCGCTGACTGTTCAGACACAAATATATTTGTTTATAAGAGTCTGGTGTAGGCCAGATAGCGAGAACTCTGGTTTTCCTCTACAACGGTTCAAATCTCTGTAATATATACTTTTTTGCCTTTTTTGAATAAAAAAAAAACATTTTGAGTGTCTCACTGACTGTTCAGACACAAATATATCTGTTTAAAAGATTCTGGTATAGGCCAGATAACTAGAACTGTGGTTTTGCAGTTCCACGATTCAAATCTCTGTATTATCCACTTTTTTGCCTTTTTTCAATAAAAAAAA
This sequence comes from Phyllobates terribilis, assembly GCF_046119375.1. NCBI lineage: Eukaryota > Metazoa > Chordata > Amphibia > Anura > Dendrobatidae > Phyllobates > Phyllobates terribilis. Next base: position 54,843,997 of record NW_027362768.1, on the reverse strand, counting down.
CATTGTGAGTGTCACGCTGACTGTTCAGACATAAATACATCTGCTTAAAAGAGTCTGGTGTAGGCCAGATAACTAGAACTGTGGTTTTCCTCTTCCACGGTTCAAATCTAGGTGTAATTCACCTTTTTACATAAAAAAAAACATTTTGAGTGTCTCGATGACTGTTCAGACACAAATATATCTGCTTAGAAGAGTCTGGTGTAGGCCACATAACTAGAACTGTGGTTTTCCTCTTCCACAGTACAAATCTCTATATTATCCAATTTTTTGACTTTTTTCAATAAAAAACATTTTGACTATCTTACTGACTGTTCAGACACAAATATATCTGTTTAAAAGAGTTTGGTGTAGGCCAGATAACTAGAATTGTGGTTTTGCAGTTCCATCGTTCAAATCTCTGTATTATCCACTTTTTTGCCTTTTTTCCATAAAAAAAACATTTTGAGTGTCTCGCTGACTGTTCAGACACAAATATATCTGTTTTAAAGAGGCTGGCGTAGGCCAGATAACTAGAACTGTGGTTTTCCTCTTCCACGGTTCAAATCTGGGTGTAATCCACCTTTTTTCATAAAAAAAACATTTTGAGTGTCGCGCTGACTGTTCAGACACAAATATATCTGTTTAAAAGAGTCTGGTGTAGGCCAGATAACTAGAACTGTGGTTTTCCTCTTCCACGGTTCAAATCTGGGTGTAATCCACCTTTTTGCATAAAAAAAACATTTTGAGTGTCTCGCTGACTGTTCAGAAACAAATATATCTGTTTAAAAGAGTCAGGTGTAAGCCAGATATCTAGAACTTTGGTTTTCCTCTTCCACGGTTCAAATTTCTGTATTATCCACTTTTTTGACTTTTTTTCAATAAAAAAAAACATTTTGAGTGTCTTGCTGACTGTTCAGACACAAATATATCTGTTTAAAAGAGTCTGGTGTAGGCCAGATAACTAGAATTGTAGTTTTGCAGTTCCATGATTCAAATCTCTGTATTATCCACTTTTTTGCCTTTTTCTATAAAAAAAACATTTTGAGTGTCTCGCTGACCGTTCAGACAAAAATATATGTGTTTAAAAGAGTCTGGTGTAGGCCAGATAACTAAAACTGTGGTTTTCCTCTTCCACGGTACAAATCTGGGTGTAATCCACCTTTTTGCATAAAAAAAACATTTTGAGTGTCTCGCTGACTGTTCAGACACAAATATATCTGAGTAAAAGAGTCTGGTGTAAACCAGATAGCTAGAACTTTGGTTTTCCTCTTCCACAGTTCAAATCTCTGTATTATCCACTTTTTTGCCTTTTTTCAATAAAAAAAACATTTTGAGTGTCTTGCTGACTGTTCAGACACAAATATATCTGTTTAAAAGAGTCTGGTGTAGGCCAGATAACTAGAACTGTGGTTTTCCTCTTCCACGGTTCAAATCAGGGTGTAATCCACCTTATTGCATAAAAAAAACATTTTGAGTGTCACGCTGACTGTTCAGACACAAATATATCTGCTTAAAAGAGTCTGGTGTAGGCCAGATTACTAGAACTGTGGTTTTCCTCTTCCACGGTACAAATCTCTGTATTATTCACTTTTTTTCCTTTTTTTGCAATAAAAAAAAACATTTTGAGTGCCGCGCTGACTGTTCAGAGACAAATATATCTGCTTAAAAGAGTCTGGTGTAGGCCAGATAACTAGAACTGTGATTTTCCTCTTCCACAATTCAAATCTCTGTATTATACACTTTTTTGCCTTTTTTTCAATAAAAAAAAACATTTTGAGTGTCTTGCTGACTGTTCAGACACAAATATATCTGTTTAAAAGAATCTGGTGTAGGCCAGATAACTAGAACTGTGGTTTTCCTCTTCCACAGTACAAATCTCTGTATTATCCAATTTTTTGACTTTTTTTCAATAAAAAAAACATTTTGAGTGTCTTACTGACTGTTCAGACACAAATATATCTGTTTAAAAGAGTTTGGTGTAGGCCAGATAACTAGAATTGTGGTTTTGCAGTTCCATGGTTCAAATCTCTGTATTATCCACTTTTTTGCCTTTTTTCCATAAAAAAACATTTTGAGTGTCTCGCTGACTGTTCAGACACAAATATATCTCTTTAAAAGAGTCTGGCGTAGGCCAGATAACTAGAACTGTGGTTTTCCTCTTCCACGGTTAAAATCTGGGTGTAATCCACCTTTTTGCATAAAAAAAACATTTTGAGTGTCTCGCTGACTGTTCAAACACAAATATATCTGTTTAAAAGAGTCTGGTGTAGGCCAGATAACTAGAACTGTGGTTTTCCTCTTCCACGGTTTAAATCTGGGTGTAATCCACCTTTTTGCATAAAAAAAACATTTTGAGTGTCTCGCTGACTGTTCAGACACAAATATATCTGCTTAAAAGAGTCTGGTGTAGGCCAGATAACTAGAACTGTGGTTTTCGTCTACCACGGTTCAAATCTGGGTGTAATCCACCTTTTTTAATAAAAAAAACATTTTGAGTGTCTTACTGACTGTTCAGACACAAATATATCTGTTTAAAAGAGTTTGGTGTAGGCCAGATAACTAGAATTGTGGTTTTGCAGTTCCATGGTTCAAATCTCTGTATTATCCACTTTTTTGCCTTTTTTCCATAAAAAAAACATTTTGCGTGTCTCGCTGACTGTTCAGACACAAATATATCTGTTTAAAAGAGTCTGGCGTAGGCCAGATAACTAGAACTGTGGTTTTCCTCTTCCACGGTTCAAATCTGGGTGTAATCCACCTTTTTGCATAAAAAAAAAACATTTTGAGTGTCTCGCTGACTGTTCAGACACAAATATATCTGTTTAAAAGAGTCTGGTGTAGGCCAGATAACTAGAACTGTGGTTGTCCTCTTCCACGGTTCAAATCTGGGTGTAATCCACCTTTTTGCATAAAAAAACATTTTGAGTGTCTCGCTGACTGTTCAGAAACAAATATATCTGTTTAAAAGAGTCAGGTGTAAGCCAGATATCTAGAACTTTGGTTTTCCTCTTCCACGGTTCAAATCTCTGTATTATCCACTTTTTTGCCTTTTTTCAATAATAAAAAATTTTGAGTGTCTCGCTGACTGTTCAGACACAAATATATCTGACAGAAAGATTCTGGTGTAGGCCAGATAGCTAGAACTGTGTTTTTCCTCTTCCACAGTTCAAATCTCTGTATTATCCACTTTTTTGCCTTTTTTCAATAAAAAAAAACATTTTGAGTGTCTCACTGACTGTTCAGACACAAATATATCTGTTTAAAAGATTCTGGTGTAGGCCAGATAACTAGAACTGAGGTTTTGCAGTTCCACAGTTCAAATCTCTGTATTATCCACTTTTTTGCCTTTTTTCTTTAAAAAAAAACATTTTGAGTGTCTCGCTGACTGTTCAGACACAAATATATCTGTTTAAAATAGTCTGGCGTAGGCCAGATAACTAGAACTGTGGTTTTCTTCTTCCACGGTTCAAATCTGGGTGTAATCCACCTTTTTGCAAAAAAAAAACATTTTGAGTGTCTCGCTGACTGTTCAGACACAAATATATCTGCTTAAAAGAGTCTGGTGTAGGCCAGATAACGAGAACTCTGGTTTTCCTCTACCACGGTTCAAATCTCTGTATTATCCACCTTTTTGCCTTTTTTCAATAATAAAAAACATTTTGAGTGTCTCACTGAATGTTCAGACACAAATATATCTGTTTAAAAGATTCTGGTGTAGGCCAGATAACTAGAACTGTGGTTTTGCAGTTCCACAATTCAAATCTCTGTATTATCCACTTTTTTGCCTTTTTTCAATAAAAAAAGCATTGTGAGTGTCTCGCTGACTGTTCAGACACAAATATATCTGTTTAAAAGAGTCTGGTGTGGGCCAGATAACTTGAACTGTGGTTTTCCTCTTCCACGGTTTAAATTTGGGTGTAGTCCACCTTTTTGCAAAAAAAAAACATTTTTAGTGTCTCGTTGACTGTTCAGACACAAATATATCTGTTTAAAAGATTCTGTTGTAGGCCAGTTGACTAGAACTGTGGTTTTCCTCTTCCACGGTTCAAATCTGGGTGTAATCCACCTTATTGCATAAAAAAAAAACATTTCGAGTGTCTTGCTGACTGTTCAGACACAAATATATCTGTTTAAAAGAGTCCGGTGTAGGCCAGATAGCTAGAACTGTGGTTTTCCTCTTCCACGGTTCAAATCTGGGTGTAATCCACCTTATTACATAAAAAAAACATTTTGAGTGTTGCGCTGACTGTTCAGACACAAATATATCTGCTTAAAAGAGTCTGGTGTAGGCCAGATAACTTGAACTGTGGTTTTCCTCTTCCACGGTTCAAATCTGTGTGTAATCCACCTTTTTACATAAAAAAAACATTTTGAGTGTCTCGATGACTGTTCAGACACAAATTTATCTGCTTAAAAGAGTGTGGTGTAGGCCAGATAACTAGAACTGTGGTTTTCTTCTTCCACAATTCAAATCTCTGTATTATACACTTTTTTGCCTTTTTTTCAATGAAAAAAAACATTTTGAGTATCTTGCTGACTGTTCAGACACAAATATATCTGATTAAAAGAATATGGTGTAGGCCAGATAACTAGAACTGTGGTTTTCCTCTTCCAGAGTACAAGTCTCTGTATTATCCAATTTTTTGACTTTTGTCAATAAAAAAAACATTTTGAGTGTCGTACTGACTGTTCAGACACAAATATAGCTGTTTAAAAGAGTTTGGTGTAGGCCAGATAAATAGAATTGTGGTCTTGCAGTTCCATGGTTCAAATCTCTGTATTATCCACTTTTTTGCCTTTTTTCCTTAAAAAAAACATTTTGAGTGTCTCGCTGACTGTTCAGACACAAATATATCTGTTTAAAAGAGTCTGGCGTAGGCCAGATAACTAGAACTGTGGTTTTCCTCTTCCACAGTTCAAATCTGGGTGTAATCCACCTTTTTGCATAAAAAAACATTTTGAGTGTCTCGCTGACTGTTCAGACACAAATATATCTGTTTAAAAGATTCTGGTGTAGGCCTGATAACTAGAACTGTATTTTTCCTCTTCCACGGTTCAAATCTCTGTATTATCCACTTTTTTGCCTTTTTTCAATAAAAGAAACATTTTAAATGTCTCGCTGACTGTTCAGACACAAATATATCTGTTTAAAAGAGTCTGGTGTAGGCCAGATAACTAGAACTGTGGTTTTCCTCTTCCACGATTCAAATCTGGGTGTAATCCACCTTTTTGCATAAAAAAAACATTTTGAGTGTCTCGCTGACTGTTCAGAAACAAATATATCTGTTTAAAAGAGTCAGGTGTAAGCCAGATATCTAGAACTTTGGTTTTCCTCTTCCACGGTTCAAATCTCTGTATTATCCACTTTTTTGCCTTTATTCAATAAAAAAAAACATTTTGAGTGTCTTGCTGACTGTTCAGACACAAATATATCTGTTTAAAAGAGTCTCGTGTAGGCCAGATAACTAGAATTGTAGTTTTGCAATTCCATGGTTCAAATCTCTGTATTATCCACTTTTTTGCCGTTTTCTATAAAAAAAAACATTTTGAGTGTCTCGCTGACTGTTCAGACACAAATATATCTGTTTAAAAGATTCTGGTGTAGGCCACATAACTAGAACTGTGGTTTTCCTCTTCCACGGTTTAAATCTGGGTGTAATCCACCTTTTTGCATAAAAAAAACATTTTGAGTGTCTCGCTGACTGTTCAGACACAAATATATCTGTTTTAAAGAGTCTGGTGTAAGCCAGATAACTAGAACTTTGGTTTTCCTCTTCCACGGTTGAAATCTCTGTATTATCCACTTTTTTGCCATTTTTCAATAAAAAAACATTTTGAGTGTCTTGCTGACTGTTCAGACACAGGTATATATGTTTAAAAGAATCTGGTGTACGACAGATAACTAGCATTGTGGTTTTGCAGTTCCATGGTTCAAATCTCTCTATTATCCACTTTTTTGCCTTTTTTACATGAAAAAAACATTTTGAGTCTCTCGCTGACTGTTCGGACACAAATAAATCTGTTTAAAAGAATATGGTGTAGGACAGATAACTACAACTCTGGTTTTCCTCTTCTACGGTTCAAATCTGGGTGTAATCCAACATTTTGCATAAAAAAAACATTTTGAGTGTCTCGCTGACTGTTCAGACACAAATTTATCTGTTTAAAATATTCTGGTGAAGGCCAGATAACTAGAACTGTGGTTTTCCTCTTCCATGGTTCACATCTGGGTGTAATCCACCTTTTTGCATAAAAAAAACATTTTGAGTGTCTCGCTGACTGTTCAGACACAAATATATCTGCTTAGAAGAGTCTGTTGTAGGCCAGATAACTAGAACTATGGTTTTCCTCTTCCACAATTCAAGTCTCTGTATTATACACTTTTTTGCCTTTTTTTCAATAAAAAAAACATTTTGAGCGTCTTGCTGACTGTTCAGACACAAATATATCTGATTAAAAGAATCTGGTGTAGGCCAGATAACTAGAACTGTGGTTTTCCTCTTCCACAGTATATATCTCTGTATTATCCAATTTTTTGACTTTTTTCAATAAAAAAAACATTTTGAGTGTCTTACTGACTGTTCAGACACAAATATATCTGTTTAAAAGAGTTTGGTGTAGGCCAGACAATTAGAATTGTGGTTTTGCAGTTCCAGAGTAGAGATGAGCGTTGTTCTACTCGAACTGTTCGCCAATCTCAAATTCGAGCTGTTTTGGGCGGTGTTCGAGCCTTTCGGCGAACACGAACAATTTGAGAAAAATTCGGCTGTTCGAGGTTATGTTCGATAACTGTTCGTGCACCAAAATCATAACTGGATTTTTTCTCAGTAATGATGAAAATTAATGTTAATACGCAGTTTGAGTGTACAGCGGGGTGGGGGGAGGGGCAGGGGATGAATCTCTGCAGGAACAATGAAGATCTCCATTTTTTTTTCTCTTTCCCGCATTTGCAGTGGGGAGGTGCAATCTGTCAGCCTATCAGCAGCGCACACACGGAGCGAAGTGTTTTTTTTCACACAAGGAAGGGCATGTGTCATTGGCAGTGTATGTCACATGTCCTTGCCCTATAAGACCAAGCCATTTTCCCCGTCGCCACCATTTTCTCACTGCTGCAGCTGAGTGTTAGACGGCACCGCTGTTGCTGTGTGCGCTATACCTTGTTAATTTCAAGCCAATTTTCGCACAAATATACAGATAGCTTGGGAGTAGGGAATAGTTGTGATTGCAGTCCTTTTAAGGACTAGGTTACAGCATTTCCTACGACTTTTATCAGGGAGGTCTGTGCTCTTAAATAGATAGGTTGTGGGAGTAAAGACTAATTGTAATTGGAGTCCTTTTCAGGACTAGGTTACATCAGTTCCTATCAGTTTTTGCCAGGCAGGTCTGTGCCAGTGCTGTGCAAGTTTTTTTCACAGCATTTGGCTGAATCTAGCAAAGCTAATCCTTTTTGGCCTATTGCAGAGTGTGTTAGTCAGTGGAGTAGCCTATCTGTGTTGCAAGATATACCACCTGTGTATAGAATACCAATTTTTTTACTGCACCTAGCGAAGTAAAATCTTTTGGGCATAGCATCATTCTATTAGTCCATCTATACTGACCTCCATCAGGTTGTAAATTAAAACTAATTTTTATCTGCATCTACAGTACCTCTGAAAAAATATTTGGGCTTCTACCTGTGTGTGGGACTTGTTGTATTAGTCCATCTATACTGACCTCCATCAGGTTGCAAACTGAATATATTTTTTTCCTGCATCTACCTCTGAAAAAATATTGGGCTTCTAGCTGTGTGTGGGTCTTGTTCTATTAATCCATCTATACTGACCTCCATCAGGTTGCAAACTGAATATAATTTTTTTCTGCATCTAGCTCTGAAAAAATATTTGGCCTTCTAGTAGTGTGTCGGACTTTCTCTATTAGTCCATCTATACTGACCTCCATCAGGTTGCAAATTAAAACTAATTTTTATCTGCATCTACAGTACCTCTGAAAAAATATTTGGGCTTCTAGCTGTGTGTGGGACTTGTTGTATTAGTCCATCTATACTGACCTCCATCAGGTTGCAAACTGAATATATTTTTTTCTGCATCTACCTCTGAAAAAATATTGGGCTTCTAGCTGTGTGTGGGACTTGTTGTATTAGTCCATCTATACTGACCTCCATCAGGTTGCAAACTGAATATATTTTTTTCTGCATCTACCTCTGAAAAAATATTGGGCTTCTAGCTGTGTGTGGGTCTTGTTCTATTAATCCATCTATACTGACCTCCATCAGGTTGCAAACTGAATATAATTTTTTTCTGCATCTAGCTCTGAAAAAATATTTGGCCTTCTAGTAGTGTGTCGGACTTTCTCTATTAGTCCATCTATACTGACCTCCATCAGGTTGCAAACTGAATATCATTTTTTTCTGCATCTACCTCTGAAAAAATATTTGGCCTTCTAGTAGTGTGTCGGACTTTCTCTATTAGTCCATCTATACTGACCTCCATCAGGTTGCAAATTAAAACTAATTTTTATCTGCATCTACAGTACCTCTGAAAAAATATTTGGGCTTCTAGCTGTGTGTGGGACTTGTTGTATTAGTCCATCTATACTGACCTCCATCAGGTTGCAAACTGAATATATTTTTTTCCTGCATCTACCTCTGAAAAAATATTGGGCTTCTAGCTGTGTGTGGGTCTTGTTCTATTAATCCATCTATACTGACCTCCATCAGGTTGCAAATTCAAAATAATTTTTTTCTGCATCTAACCCAGCCAATAGTTTTGGCCTAATACCACAGTTTGGCCACTCAGCTCTGCTCGGTTACCATCCATTGTTTTTTTGTGCAAACAACTCCAGAGTTGTGAATTAGTTAACCACCAAAATGAGTGGAAAAAGGCCTGCTGCTGGTGGAAAGGGGAATAGGCGTGTTGGGAAGGGGAAAAAAGGTTGTGTCCGTGGGGTAGGTGTTAAAGCAACAGTAACATCTGCAGAAGAAAGACCATCTTCCAGCCAAACTAAAATGTCTACTTCTTTTAGCGGACAATGTGATAAGATCCCTTTCTTACGGCCACGCCAATCGCTGCAAATTCCAGATGAGGCACAAAAACAGCAGGTGCTTCAACGGATATCAAGTGCTCCTTTAAGTGGGCTCTCCTCCACATCAACTTCAACATCACAAATACTCCAGTCCTCAAAGGTGTCACCCAAATCGCACTTGCTTCCTCACAGCTCCCAAATCTCCAGCTGCCCGTCTGAGTATGAGGTAGAACAGATGGTTGAGTCTGCAGAGCTGTTTACTCATACTATAGCCTGGGAATCAGAGGTCGACTCCAGCGCTTCTGTGAATCCAGACGAGGAAATGATCTGCACTGATGCCCAGAATCTTTATGAATCGGATCCAGGACCAGACGCAGAAGGTTCTGACCATAATGTAGACCCTCATTCCCAAACTGTAACTCCTGTTGGTGGAGACGATGAGGAAGACGATGATAAGACTCAAATACCTGATTGGAGCGACAACTTTAGTTTTTTGTCAGGGCAGGAACAGGTTGGCTCTGAGGACGACGGGTGTGATAACGCACAGGGTGATGATGATGAGGTCGGAGATCCCACTTACTGTCAACCCACAGTCAGCCAAGAGATGAGGTCAGCAGAGGAGGTGGAGGAAGATGCTAGTGACGACGAGGTCAGGTTGCGCCTTCCTGGACAGAGACGTAGTACTGGAAGCACGTCAACAACTGCATCCTCAAACACAACTCTGCCTCTCACCACAAGTCGTGGTGGCTCTTCAGGTCGCATGGGTGCTAAGCCTTGCATAGCCTGGGCATTTTTTCAGATCGATAAAGATGACCCAACTCGTGTTATCTGTAACATTTGTCAGCAAAAGCTAAGTAGAGGCCAAAAAATACATAGTTTGAGTACTTCATGCATGAACCGGCACATGGACATGAAGCATAAGTTGCAGTGGGAAGCTCAGTGTGCTACAATGCGGCCTAGCCGGCCGGGCCAACCACCGTCTGCCATATCTTGTGCATCCGCGGCCTCTTCATCCTCTGTGACTGGGGGGACAGCAGTCACACCTGTTTTGGGGCGCAGACCTGCCACCTCTTTACCCGCAACAGCCAGCGTGATTGGCAGGTCATCATTTTCTTTGGAAGTGGTAACACCAGCTGGTGTTGAGCGCTGTCCGACATCGATAGCACCACCTTTGGATCAAGGCAACCTAACATGTCCGCCTGCATCTTCCTCACAGACCGGCAGTTTGCCGGGGACACCCTTATCAACCCCGTCTAAGCACAATAGCCAGCCCTCGGTCCCTCAGATGTGGACAAGTAAAAGACCATTTCCTCCTAGCCATGAGAAAGCTAAGAGGTTGAATTTCACCATCTGCAAGCTCTTGGCTACAGAAATGCTGCCTTTCCGCCTGGTGGACACAGAGGATTTTCGAGACCTTATGTCCGTCGCAGTGCCCCAGTACCAGATGCCCAGTCGGCACTACTTCTCAAAGAAAGGTGTGCCTGCGCTCCACCAGCATGTCGCACATAACATCACCGCTTCTTTGAGAAACTCTGTGTGTGACAGGGTGCATTTCACCACAGACACTTGGACGAGTAGGCATGGACAGGGGCGTTACATGTCGCTGACTGGGCACTGGGTAACTATGGTGACAGCAGGACAAGGGGCTGCTGTCCAAGTCTTGCCGTCCCCACGAGTTGTGCGTCAATCCTCTTTATGTCAAAGTTCCTCCACTGCTTCTGCCTCCTCAACCTCCTCTCGGTCTTCCACCTGCACCCAAAGCCTGTCTGGTCATGCCACAAGCTTTCTAACTGCGCAGAAGGGATCCTGCACACCTCCTTACTATGCTGGCAGTAGGGCTCAACGTCATCAGGCGGTTTTTACATTGAAATGTCTGGGAAATGTGAGTCACACAGCTGAGGAGTTGTGGTCAGCTCTGGAGAACCAATTTCATGAATGGTTGTCTCCACTGGACCTGAAACCAGGGAAGGCCGTGTGCGACAATGCTGCAAACCTGGGTGCGGCCCTTCGCCGGGGCAATGTCACACACGTGCCTTGTATGGCTCACGTGTTGAACCTGGTTGTCCAGCAATTTTTAGCCCACTATCCCAGACTAGATGGCCTTCTGCAGAGGGCACGGTCGCTGTGTGCTCACTTCCGCCGTTCGCATCCCGCAGCTCAGCGACTTACATCTCTACAGAAGTCGTTGGGCCTGCCACTTCACCGGCTAAAATGCGATGTGCCTACCCGGTGGAATTCAACTCTGCACATGTTGCAGCGACTGTGGCAGCACCGACAAGCCCTGGTGCAATACGTTCTGACGTATAGCCTGGGCCAACGAGATTCAGAGGTGGGGCAAATCACGCTGGAGGAGTGGTCTCAGATCAGGGACCTATGCACCCTTCTGCACAGTTTTGAAATAGCGACGAAGATGTTTAGTGCTGACGATGCCATTATCAGCATGACTATTCCGGTGATTTACATGCTGGAGCACATGTTAAACAGAATTCGGAGTCAGGTGGTGGCACAAGAGGAGGTGGAGGAAGTAGAGGAGGAGGAGTTGTATGCGGAAGGGCTAACATTTGCAAGGTCCAGACGGTCGGCAGCACCAAGGCGGCAGGCATGTGAGGGTGGGGGAGATGGTTTTACCAGGGCGCATGGTAGCAGCCAAACTAGTGAGGAAGGTGCAGGAGCCCAGGAAGAAGTGGAGGACGAACTGATGGAAGACTCATCAGATGAGGGAGACCTTGATCACATTTCTGTTGTGCGAGGTTGGGGGGAGAGGACAGAGGAAGGAAGCATGATTGTTACCTCGCCACCAACACAACAGGGACTTGGTGCTCCTGGATGCGCAACACACATGAGTGCCTTCTTGCTGCACTACCTGCAACATGACCCTCGAATTGTGAGAATTAGAAATAATCCTGACTACTGGGTTGCCACACTGTTAGATCCCCGGTACAAAAGTAAATTTGCAGAAATTATTCCTGCCATAGAAAGGGATGCACGCATGCAGGAGTATCAGCAAAGACTGTTGCAGAATCTTACATGTGCCTTTCCACAAAATACCAGTGGTGCACGTAGTGAATCTCACAGTTCCAACTTGCCAACCGTGGGACCGTCAAGTGTTCAGCACTCAAACCGTAACAGAACCACAGTATCTGCTGGTAACATCAATTTTGTGGAATCATTTCACCACTTTTTTAGCCCATCCTTTGCAAGGCCACAGGAGACAAGAAGTCTGACACATAGTCAACGCCTAGAGACGATGGTACAGGAGTATCTCCAAGTAAACATTGAAGCCACGACTGTGTCACTGGACCCTTGCTCTTTTTGGGCTTCCAATCTGGATAAATGGCCGGAGCTAGCCACTTACGCCTTGGAGATCTTGTCATGCCCCGCAGCCAGCGTTCTGTCTGAACGTGTGTTCAGCGCTGCTGGTGGTGTGCTGACAGATAAGCGCACGCGGCTCTCCACTGATAATGTAGACAGACTCACGTTCATAAAGATGAACAAATCATGGATCCGAAACGACTTTTCTACCCCTGTGTCATCCTGGGGAGAGTAAAAGCTTGATGATTGGTTAAAATCACCCTACCAACCGTTTTAAGCTTTCAAATTACTAATCATGTTTATCTGTATCTTGACTGGAAAATAATTTGGGCTTTGTAGCAGTGTGCAGCACTGATCCTATTAGGCCATCTATACTAAAGCTTCACCAGATTTAAAATTAAAAATAATTTTTAGCTGCATCTAGCCCGGAAAATAATTTTGGGGCTCCGAGATGCGCAAGGCACATAAGTGCCTTCTTGCTGCACTACCTGCAGCATGACCCTCATATTGTCAGAATTCGAAGTAATCATGACTACTGGGTTGCCACACTCTTAGATCCCCCAAACTTTTCGATCAACCTTTTCATTTTAATAAAGACCAAAAAAATGGTCATTTTTGAAATTATAAGCATTAGCAGGTTGTTAGAAACTGAAATCAAACAGTTTTCAACTCAAAACTTTATTCTAGGTGATGTTACATTTTCACATAGGACCCCTTGTTCGAAAGGAGCTTCTGAACTCTCTCGTCCATTGAATTTGTCAGGTTTTGGATGTTTTCTGCTTCAATTGTTTTGCATGAGGACAGAATACCCTCCCAGAGCTGTTGCTTAGATGTGAACTGCCTCCCGCCATCATAGACACTCCTTTTAATGATGCTCCAAAGGTTCTGAATGGGGTAGAGGTCAGGGGAGCATGGGGGTCACACCATAAGTTTGTCCCCTTTTATGCCCATATCAGCCAGAGATGCAGATGTTTTATGTGCAGCATGAGATGGTGCATTATCATGCAGAAAAATGATCTTGCTGTGAAATACACGGTTCTTCTTCTTGAACCATGGCAGGAAGTGCTGTTTGAGAAAATCCACATACATTATGGAGTTCATCTTTAGCGCCTTCAGGGATCCTAAAGGGGCCGACAATCTCTCTCCCCATGATTCCAGCCCAAAACATTACTCCACCTCCTCCTTGTTGGCGCTGTAGCCGTGTTTGCGTGGGGTGTCCATCAACCAGCCATCCTCCACTCCATCCATCTGGACCATCGAGTGCTGCACGGCACTCATCCGTGAACAAAACAGTTTTGAAATCAGTCTTCATGTAATGTTTGGCCCACTGGAGCCGTTTCTGCTTGTGTGAAGTGGATAGAGGAGGTCGACAGGATGGCGCATGCACAGCTGCAAACCTCTGAAGGACCCTGCATCTTGTTGTTCGGGGGACGTTGGAGGCACAAGCAGCTTCAAAAACTTGTCTGCTGCTATGACAAGGCTTTTTTGCCGCTGCTCTTTCAACCTGACGTAATTGCCTGTAGGAAAGAGTCCTCAATTTGCCCTTATCAGCACGCACACGTGTGTACTGTGAATCAGCTACATACTTCTTGATTGCCAAGACACTTCATCCTGATCATCGCACAATGTTGATTGTAGTCATGCCTTGACCTAAACACTCCACAATTTGTTGCTTCTCAGCAGCCGACACATCCTTTTTCTTTCCCATTTTGGCAGAAAATGTAGGCTGCTTAATAATGTGAGAGAGCCTTCTTAAGTAGTCTTGCCTTTCATTGGACACACCTGCCAAACTAATTAGCACAGGTGTCTGCAATTGCTTACAGTGATATAAAGAGCCCTGACACACATCACCATCAATGAGTTTAACTGACAAACAAACAAATTCTTCCCTTATCACTCCTAAACACTTTTTGCATAATAATTTGGAACGCAGTGTACATGTGCTTTTCCACAAAACACCAGTGGTTCACGTAGTGAATCTTACAGTTCTAACTTGCCAACCGTGGTCTGTATGGAGTTGTTCAATAAAGGGCCCAAAATTAAGATAACATAGATGGGAGAGGTCTCTATGAATAGGAATTCCTAAGTATTTGATACCCTGTGAGGGCCAGGCAAAGGGAAAGTTGGACTGGATGGAATCCTATATGGATTTGGGGAGGGAGACATCGAGGGCCTCAGACTTCGCTGCATTGATTTTAAAATTTTACCATGTAACAAAGTGATCTATTTCAGCCATAACAGCATGGATGGATATATGTGATTGAGTGATATATACTAGGACATCATCAGCAAATAGAGAGCACTTGAATTCGGTGCCTCCCACCTCAATCCACCTAATATTGGGGTTATGGCGAATTGATGAGAGCAGGTGCTCCGTCACTAGGATGTATAAGAGAGGGGACAGAGGACATCACTTCCCTTGTCCCATTGGTGATTGTGAAAGGTGATGAAAATGTTCTGACGCACCCCCTGGGCCTTGGGACACCCGGAGCCGGACCCTTTTTGGTGGATGCTGGTGGTTGTAGTCTTCGTGGCGGCGACCCGGTTCCGTGGCTCAGGGCGGTCAAACCAGTGGCGGAACTATTTATGTGGTTTTGATGTTTAAATGTCCGACTACGCCACCCGTGGATTGCGGTCAGAGTGAACCGCCGCTACAGGGCAGACCGCTGAGGCTGGTGTTGTGGGTGCAGCAGAGCGTAGCATAACTCCCCACGGGAGGAGTATAGCCTCAGGGCAGTGTATGCGGAGGATGGGGGTGATGGTGCAGGGCAGCAGCAGTAACGACACGGAGTCAGTGATGCAGTTCAGGGCCTTTACTCACAGTTCTTATTATCCAGACCACGTCTGCAGGTAACGGCTGCCCACGTCGTACTGTGCTCACCAGATGAGGGGCTCAGACAACTCCCAGATAACTTTGGAGCACTTCACAGGACCCCCTTTGTGTGTCCTTTGTCTGGCCTTTCTTACCAACACTTCTGTCCGGCTGCCTCGGGCCTCCTCTTGGTAAACTTGGCGCCAGTTTCCCTGACCCTATGTGGTGCCTTCCTAGCGGGTGTAGCGAGGGGCTGCGCCACATAAAATGTCAGAGCCTCCGGTTTCTAGCTGAGGGTCGTTTCCTGCCTCCACTAGTTCGGGGACCGGTCTCCCCCTTTGGCCTGACCCCTCCACGCAGGTGGATTCGGGCGTGCGGTGGCGACTCGCCCGTCCGCACCCCTGGGATCCCTTCATTCCTCGTTCCTGGAGCCTTCTCCGCTCCTCTTCCTTCCTTCTCCCTCTTCCAGGCCTGGGCCTCTGTTACTAGGCCCGCCTCCGGAGCAGAGCTCATGCAGAGCCCCTGCTCCCTGCCACTTCTGCTCAGACTTCTCTGCACTGAACTAAGATGGTGCCCACCTTTTATACTCCCTTCTCAATGCACCCAGGAACTGCTTCCTCCCTGCTCCTGCACTACAGGGTTCCCCTTCCTCAGTGTTCCCTCCCCCCACTCCAGCCAGGGACAGGGACTGTCGTGCCCATCTCAGGGGCATATTGGTCACCCTGCCCCACGGCAATGTGGTGTAATGCATGCAGGTGTCGGGTCCTGATCCACACTCCATCCTTACCTGAGAGTGAGATATCACACCTCTGGGTGAGGTGCAATACGTCTGTAGCAACCGAGCCCTCAGGGTGCTACAGTTCCATTTATCTTCAGCCTAGGTGACGTATTGCGATACAGGGCCGTGATTTTGGCTATAAAAGGGTCCCCTAGACCCCTACCCCAAGCTTTTTAAGAGAATCATATATGGCGTGCCAGGAGACTCTATGGAATGCTTTCTCAGCATCCAACGAGAGTATCTAATTACAAATTTTTAACTGCATCTAGCCCAGGAAATACTTTGTGCCTAGTAGCAGTGTCTGCTAGTCAGCGGATTATCCCGGCTGTTAAGCAAGCTGCACCACCTGTAGTTTAGACACTTAATTTTTTCAAAGGAAATGCTTCGGGACCATGGGATACTTAGTGAAGAGCATCAGGAGGCACCCCAAGGCATAGGGGCTGGGACTGGCAGTAGGATGCCTTGCGGTGGACAGCCGAGCTCGATCCTTATAAAAGCTTTTTAACTGCAGCAGCTTTAGTGGACGCTACTGGAGCTGGAATTACCGCGGCTGCTGGCATGAGACTTGCCCTCCAATAGATCCTTGTAAATGGATTTAAAGTGTATTCATTCAAATTAGATAGACAATTTAAATTAAAAAGCTTAGAGCTGCCTCCACCACAGGGGGGCTCGCTCGACCCACCAGCGGACAGGCACCAGTATTGGGAGAGGGGGGCTGGCCGTCAGGGTTCACCGCGGCTCTGGCACAATCCCGGCGACACGGAGGTGGCACGGGCAGGAGCGGACTGGCCGTGTCGGCTTCTCACTTTTTGGATTTTAGAAGGGCATGACATGCCTATATCTGTGTCTCCCCCTCCTTTTACTCCTCCACCTCTTTTATTTTCGCATGACTATATGTACTTGTCACTTTTCGATGTGTTAGTTATGTCTTCTGAGCAGTTTGTCAGCTTTTGGACACCTTTGAAGGTGTTTTCTATGTGTTTCTATGTGTTTTTGTTTGCCTGCCATTGGTTTTAACGGTGTTCGAAGGTGTTCGACGAACAGTTCGGCGAACACACGGGTGTTCGACGAACCGAACCGAACTTGAACACTACGGGGGTGGCTCAACACTATTCCAGAGTACAAATCTCTGTATTATCCACTTTTTTGCCTTTTCTCCATAAAAAAAAATTTTGAGTGTCTCGCTGACTGTTCAGACACAAATATATCTGATTGAAAGATTCTGGTGAAGGCCAGATAACTAGAACTGTGTTTTTCCTCTTACACGGTTCAAATCTCTGTATTATTCATTTTTTTGCCTTCTTTCAATAAAAAAAACATTTTGAGTGTCTCACTGACTGTTCAGACACAAATATATCTGTTTAAAAGATTCTGGTGTAGGCCAGATAACTAGAACTGTGGTTTTGCAGTTCCACGGTTCAAATCTCTGTATTATCCACATTTTTGCCTTTTTTCTTTAAAAAAAAACATTTTGAGTGTCTCGCTGACTGTTCAGACACAAATATATCTGTTTAAAAGAGTCTGGTGTGGGCCAGATAACTAGAACTGTGGTTTTCTTTTTCCACGGTACAAATCTGGGTGTAATCCACCTTTTTGCATAAAAAAAACATTTTGAGTGTCTCGCTGACAGTTCAGACACAAATATATCTGCTTAAAAGAGTCTGGTGTAGGCCAGATAACGAGAACTCTGGTTTTCCTCTACCACGGTTCAAATCTCTGTATTATCCACTTTTTTGCCTTTTTTCAATAAAAAAAAACCATTTTGAGGGTCTCACTGACTGTTCAGACACAAATATATCTGTTTAAAAGATTCTGGTGTAGGCCAGATAACTAGAACTGAGGTTTTGCAGTTCCACGATTCAAATCTCTGTATTATCCACTTTTTTGCCTCTTTTCAATAAAATAAACATTTTGAGTGTCTCGTTGACTGATCAGACACAAATATATCTGTTTAAAATATTCTGTTGTAGGCCAGTTGACTAGAACTATGGTTTTCCTCTTCCACGGTTCAAATCTGGGTGTAATCCACCTTATTGCATAAAAAAAAACATTTTGAGTGTCTCGCTGACTGTTCAGACACAAATATATCTGTTTAAAAGATTCTGGTGTAGGCCAGATAACTAGAACTGAGGTTTTGCAGTTCCACGATTCAAATCTCTGTATTATCCACTTTTTTGCCTCTTTTCAATAAAATAAACATTTTGAGTGTCTCGTTGACTGATCAGACACAAATATATCTGTTTAAAATATTCTGTTGTAGGCCAGTTGACTAGAACTATGGTTTTCCTCTTCCACGGTTCAAATCTGGGTGTAATCCACCTTATTGCATAAAAAAAAACATTTTGAGTGTCTCGCTGACTGTTCAGACACAAATATATCTGTTTAAAAGATTCTGGTGTAGGCCAGATAACTAGAACTGTGGTTTTCCTCTTCCACAATTCAAATCTCTGTATTATACACTTTTTTGCCTTTTTTTCAATAAAAAAAAACATTTTGAGTGTCTTGCTGACTGTTCAGGCACAAATATATCTGTTTAAAAGAGTCTGGTGTAGGCCAGATAACTAGAATTGTAGTTTTGCAGTTCCATGGTTCAAATCTCTGTATTATCCACTTTTTTGCCTTTTTTCCATAAAAAAAAAATTTCAAGTGTCTCGCTGACTGTTCAGACACAAATATACCTGATTGAAAGATTCTGGTGCAGGCCAGGTAACTAGAACTGTGTTTTTCCTCTTCCACGGTTCAAATCTCTGTATTATCCACTTTTTTGCCTTTTTTCAATAAAAAAAAACATTTTGAGTGTCTCGCTGACTGTTCAGACACAAATATATCTGTTTAAAAGAGTCTAGTGTGGGCCAAATAACTAGATCTGTGGTTTTCTTTTTCCACGGTTCAAATCTGGGTGTAATCCACCTTTTTGCATAAAAAAAACATTTTGAGTGTCTCGCTGACTGTTCAGACACAAATATATCTGTTTAAAAGAGTCTGGTTTAAGCCAGATAACTAGAACTTTGGTTTTACTCTTCCACGGTTGAAATCTCTGTATTATCTACTTTTTTGCCTTATTTCAATAAAAAAAAATGTTTTGACTGTCTTGCTGACTGTTCAGATACAAATATATCTGTTTAAAAGAGTGTGGTGTAGGCCAGATAACTAGAATTGTAGTTTTGCAGTTCCATGGTTCAAATCTCTGTATTATCCACTTTTTTGCCTTTTTCTATAAAAAAAACATTTTGAGTGTCTCGTTGACTGATCAGACACAAATATATCTGTTTAAAAGAGTCTGGTGTAGGCCAGATAACTAGAACTGTTGTTTTCCTCTTCCACGGTACAAATCTGGGTGTAATCCACCTTTTTGCATAAAAAAAAACATTTTGAGTGAATCGCTGACTGTTCAGACACAAATATAACTGTTTAAAAGATTCTGGTGTAGGACAGATAACTAGAACTGTGGTTTTCCTCTTCCACGGTTTAAATCTGGGTGTAATCCTCCTTTTTGCATAAAAAAACATTTTGAGTGTCTCACTGACTGTTCAGACACAAATATATCTGCTTAAAATAGTCTGGTGTAGGCCTGATAACTAGAACTGTGGCTTTCCTCTTCTACAATTCAAATCTCTGTATTATCCACTTTTTTACCTTTTTTTCAATAAAAAAAAACATTTTGAGCGTCTTGCTGACTGTTCAGACACAACTATATCTGTTTAAAAGACTCTAGTGTAGGCCAGATAAATAGAACTCTGGTTTTGCAGTTCCACGGTACAAATCTCTGTATTATCCACTTTTTTACCTTTTTTACATAAAAATTTTTTTCGAGTGTCTCACTGACTGTTCAGACACAAATATATCTGATTGAAAGATTCTGGTGCAGGCCAGATAACTAGAACTGTGTTTTTCCTCTTTTACGGTTCAAATCTCTGTATTATCCACTTTTTTGCCTTTTTTCTTTAAAAAAAAACATTTTGAGTGTCTCGCTGACTGTTCAGACACAAATATATCTGTTTAAAAGAGTCTAGTGTGAGCCAGATAACTAGATCTGTGGTTTTCTTTTTCCACGGTTCAAATCTGGGTGTAATCCACCCTTTTGCATAAAAAAAACATTTTGAGTGTCTCGCTGACTGTTTAGACACAAATATATCTGTTTAAAAGAGTCTGGTGTAAGCCAGATAACTAGAACTTTGGTTTTCCTCTTCCACGGTTGAAATCTCTGTATTATCTACTTTTTTGACTTATTTCAATAAAAAAAAACGTTTTGAGTGTCTTGCTGACTGTTCAGACACAGATATATCTGTTTAAAAGAATCTGGTGTACGCCAGGTAACTAGAATTGTGGTTTTGCAGTTCCATGGTTCAAATCTCTGTATTATCCACTTTTTTGCCTTTTTTCCATAAGAAAACATTTTGAGTCTCTCGCTGACTGTTCGGACACAAATATATCTGTTTAAAAGAATATGGTGTAGGACAGATAATTACAACTCTGGTTTTCCTCTTCTACGGTTCAAATCTGGGTGTAATCCACCATTTTGCATAAAAAAAACATTTTGAGTGTCTCGCTGACGGTTCAGACACAAATTTATCTGTTTAAAAGATTCTGGTGAAGGCCAGATAACTAGTACTGTGGTTTTGCTCTTCCATGGTTCACATCTGGGTGTAATCCACCTTTTTGCATAAAAAAAAAACATTTTGAGCGTCTCGCTGACAGTTCAGACACAAATATATCTGTGTAAAAGAGTCTGGTGTAAACCAGATAACTAGAACTTTGGTTTTCCTCTTCCACAGTTCAAATCTCTGTATTATCCACTTTTTTGCCTTTTTTCAATAAAAAAACATTTTGAGTGTCTTGCTGACTGTTCAGACACAAATATATCTGTTTAAAAGAGTCTGGTGTAGGCCAGATAACCAGAGCTGTGGTTATCCTCTTCCACAGTTCAAATCTGGGTGTAATCCACCTTACTGCATAAAAAAAACATTTTGAGTGTCTCGCTGACTGTTCAGACACAAATATATCTGCTTAAAAGAGTCTAGTGTAGGCCAGATAATGAGAACTCTGGTTTTCCTCTACCACGGTTCAAATCTCTGTATTATCCACTTTTTTGCCTTTTTTCAATAAAAAAAAACATTTTGAGAGACTCACTGACTGTTCAGACACAAATATATCTGTTTAAAAGATTCTGGTGTAGGCCAGATAACTAGAACTGTGGTTTTGCAGTTCCACGATTCAAATCTCTGTATTATCCACTTTTTTGCCTTTTTTCAATAAAAAAAACATTGTGAGTGTCTCGCTGACTGTTCAGACACAAATATATCTGTATAAAAGAGTCTGGTGTGGGCCAGATAACTAGAACTGTGGTTTTCCTCTTCCACGGTTTAAATCTGGGTGTAATCCACCTTTTTGCATTAAAAAAAAACATTTTGAGTGTCTCGTTGACTGTTCAGACACAAATATATCTGTTTAAAATATTCTGTTGTAGGCCAGTTGACTAGAACTGTAGTTTTCCTCTTCCACGGTTCAAATCTGGGTGTAATCCACCTTATTGCATAAAAAAAACATTTTGAGTGTTGCGCTGACTGTTCAGACACAAATATATCTACTTAAAAGAGTCTGGTGTAGGCCAGATGACTAGAAATGTGGTTTTCCTCTTCCACGGTTTAAATCTGGGTGTAATCCACCTTTTTGCATAAAAAAAACATTTTGAGTGTCTCGTTGACTGTTCAGAAACAAATATATCTGTTTAAAAGAGTCAGGTGTAAGCCAGATATCTAGAACTTTGGTTTTCCTCTTCCACACTTCAAATCTCTGTATTATCCACTTTTTTACCTTTTTTCAATAAAAAAAAACATTTTGAGTGTCTTGCTGACTGTTCAGACACAAATATATCTGTTTAAAAGAGTCTGGTGTAGGCCAGATAACTAGAATTGTAGGTTTGCAGTTCCATGGTTCAAATCTCTGTATTATCCACTTTTTTGCCTTTTTCTATAAAAAAATAATTTTGAGTGTCTCGCTGACTGTTCAGACACAAATATATCTGTTTAAAACAGTCTGGTGTAGGCCAGATAACTAGAACTGTGGTTTTCCTCTTCCACGGTACAAATCTGGGTGTAGTCCACCTTTTTGCATAAAAAAAATTTTGAGTGTCGCGCTGACTGTTCAGACACAAATATATCTGCTTAAAAGAGTCTGGTGTAGGCCAGATAACTAGAACTGTGGTTTTCCTCTTCCACAATTCAAATCTCTGTATTATTCACTTTTTTGCCTATTTTGCAATAAAAAAAAAAAATTTCTGTGTCTTGCTGACTGTTCAGAAACAAATATATCTGTTTAAAAGAGTCTGGTGTAAGCCAGATAGCTAGAACTTTGGTTTTCCTCTTCAACGGTTCAAATATCTGTATTATCCACTTTTTTGCCTTTTTTCAATAAAAAAAACATTTTGAGTGTCTTGCTGACTGTTCAGACACAAATATATCTGTTTAAAAGAGTCTGGTGTAGGCCAGATAACTAGAACTGAGGTTTTGCAGTTCCACGATTCAAATCTCTGTATTATCCACTTTTTTGCCTCTTTTCAATAAAAAAACCATTTTGAGTGTCTCGTTGACTGATCAGACACAAATATATCTGTTTAAAATATTCTGTTGTAGGCCAGTTGACTAGAACTATGGTTTTCCTCTTCCACGGTTCAAATCTGGGTGTAATCCACCTTATTGCATAAAAAAAAACATTTTGAGTGTCTCGCTGACTGTTCAGACACAAATATATCTGTTTAAAAGATTCTGGTGTAGGCCAGATAACTAGAACTGTGGTTTTCCTCTTCCACAATTCAAATCTCTGTATTATACACTTTTTTGCCTTTTTTTCAATAAAAAAAACATTTTGAGTGTCTTGCTGACTGTTCAGGCACAAATATATCTGTTTAAAAGAGTCTGGTGTAGGCCAGATAACTAGAATTGTAGTTTTGCAGTTCCATGGTTCAAATCTCTGTATTATCCACTTTTTTGCCTTTTTTCCATAAAAAAAAAATTTCAAGTGTCTCGCTGACTGTTCAGACACAAATATACCTGATTGAAAGATTCTGGTGCAGGCCAGGTAACTAGAACTGTGTTTTTCCTCTTCCACGGTTCAAATCTCTGTATTATCCACTTTTTTGCCTTTTTTCAATAAAAAAAACATTTTGAGTGTCTCACTGACTGTTCAGACACAAATATATCTGTTTAAAAGATTCTGGTGTAGGCCAGATAACTACAACTGTGGTTTTGCAGTTCCACGGTTCAAATCTCTGTATTATCCACTTTTTTGCCTTTTTTCTTTAAAAAAAAAACATTTTGAGTGTCTCGCTGACTGTTCAGACACAAATATATCTGTTTAAAATATTCTGTTGTAGGCCAGTTGACTAGAACTGTAGTTTTCCTCTTCCACGGTTTAAATCTGGGTGTAATCCACCTTTTTGCATTAAAAAAAAACATTTTGAGTGTCTCGTTGACTGTTCAGACACAAATATATCTGTTTAAAATATTCTGTTGTAGGCCAGTTGACTAGAACTGTAGTTTTCCTCTTCCACGGTTCAAATCTGGGTGTAATCCACCTTATTGCATAAAAAAAACATTTTGAGTGTTGCGCTGACTGTTCAGACACAAATATATCTACTTAAAAGAGTCTGGTGTAGGCCAGATGACTAGAAATGTGGTTTTCCTCTTCCACGGTTTAAATCTGGGTGTAATCCACCTTTTTGCATAAAAAAAACATTTTGAGTGTCTCGCTGACTGTTCAGAAACAAATATATCTGTTTAAAAGAGTCAGGTGTAAGCCAGATATCTAGAACTTTGGTTTTCCTCTTCCACACTTCAAATCTCTGTATTATCCACTTTTTTACCTTTTTTCAATAAAAAAAAACATTTTGAGTGTCTTGCTGACTGTTCAGACACAAATATATCTGTTTAAAAGAGTCTGGTGTAGGCCAGATAACTAGAATTGTAGGTTTGCAGTTCCATGGTTCAAATCTCTGTATTATCCACTTTTTTGCCTTTTTCTATAAAAAAACATTTTGAGTGTCTCGCTGACTGTTCAGACACAAATATATCTGTTTAAAACAGTCTGGTGTAGGCCAGATAACTAGAACTGTGGTTTTCCTCTTCCACGGTACAAATCTGGGTGTAGTCCACCTTTTTGCATAAAAAAAATTTTGAGTGTCGCGTTGACTGTTCAGACACAAATATATCTGCTTAAAAGAGTCTGGTGTAGGCCAGATAACTAGAACTGTGGTTTTCCTCTTCCACAATTCAAATCTCTGTATTATACACTTTTTTGCCTTTTTTTCAATAAAAAAAAACATTTTGAGTGTCTTGCTGACTGTTCAGGCACAAATATATCTGTTTAAAAGAGTCTGGTGTAGGCCAGATAACTAGAATTGTAGTTTTGCAGTTCCATGGTTCAAATCTCTGTATTATCCACTTTTTTGCCTTTTTTCCATAAAAAAAAAATTTCAAGTGTCTCGCTGACTGTTCAGACACAAATATACCTGATTGAAAGATTCTGGTGCAGGCCAGGTAACTAGAACTGTGTTTTTCCTCTTCCACGGTTCAAATCTCTGTATTATCCACTTTTTTGCCTTTTTTCAATAAAAAAAACATTTTGAGTGTCTCACTGACTGTTCAGACACAAATATATCTGTTTAAAAGATTCTGGTGTAGGCCAGATAACTACAACTGTGGTTTTGCAGTTCCACGGTTCAAATCTCTGTATTATCCACTTTTTTGCCTTTTTTCTTTAAAAAAAAAACATTTTGAGTGTCTCGCTGACTGTTCAGACACAAATATATCTGTTTAAAAGAGTCTAGTGTGGGCCAAGTAACTAGATCTGTGGTTTTCTTTTTCCACGGTTCAAATCTGGGTGTAATCCACCTTATTGCATAAAAAAAACATTTTGAGTGTTGCGCTGACTGTTCAGACACAAATATATCTACTTAAAAGAGTCTGGTGTAGGCCAGATGACTAGAAATGTGGTTTTCCTCTTCCACGGTTTAAATCTGGGTGTAATCCACCTTTTTGCATAAAAAAAACATTTTGAGTGTCTCGCTGACTGTTCAGAAACAAATATATCTGTTTAAAAGAGTCAGGTGTAAGCCAGATATCTAGAACTTTGGTTTTCCTCTTCCACACTTCAAATCTCTGTATTATCCACTTTTTTACCTTTTTTCAATAAAAAAAAACATTTTGAGTGTCTTGCTGACTGTTCAGACACAAATATATCTGTTTAAAAGAGTCTGGTGTAGGCCAGATAACTAGAATTGTAGGTTTGCAGTTCCATGGTTCAAATCTCTGTATTATCCACTTTTTTGCCTTTTTCTATAAAAAAACATTTTGAGTGTCTCGCTGACTGTTCAGACACAAATATATCTGTTTAAAACAGTCTGGTGTAGGCCAGATAACTAGAACTGTGGTTTTCCTCTTCCACGGTACAAATCTGGGTGTAGTCCACCTTTTTGCATAAAAAAAATTTTGAGTGTCGCGTTGACTGTTCAGACACAAATATATCTGCTTAAAAGAGTCTGGTGTAGGCCAGATAACTAGAACTGTGGTTTTCCTCTTCCACAATTCAAATCTCTGTATTATACACTTTTTTGCCTTTTTTTCAATAAAAAAAAACATTTTGAGTGTCTTGCTGACTGTTCAGGCACAAATATATCTGTTTAAAAGAGTCTGGTGTAGGCCAGATAACTAGAATTGTAGTTTTGCAGTTCCATGGTTCAAATCTCTGTATTATCCACTTTTTTGCCTTTTTTCCATAAAAAAAAAATTTCAAGTGTCTCGCTGACTGTTCAGACACAAATATACCTGATTGAAAGATTCTGGTGCAGGCCAGGTAACTAGAACTGTGTTTTTCCTCTTCCACGGTTCAAATCTCTGTATTATCCACTTTTTTGCCTTTTTTCAATAAAAAAAACATTTTGAGTGTCTCACTGACTGTTCAGACACAAATATATCTGTTTAAAAGATTCTGGTGTAGGCCAGATAACTACAACTGTGGTTTTGCAGTTCCACGGTTCAAATCTCTGTATTATCCACTTTTTTGCCTTTTTTCTTTAAAAAAAAAACATTTTGAGTGTCTCGCTGACTGTTCAGACACAAATATATCTGTTTAAAAGAGTCTAGTGTGGGCCAAGTAACTAGATCTGTGGTTTTCTTTTTCCACGGTTCAAATCTGGGTGTAATCCACCTTTTTGCATAAAAAAAACATTTTGAGTGTCTCGCTGACTGTTCAGACACAAATATATCTGTTTAAAAGAGTCTGGTGTAAGCCAGATAACTAGAACTTTGGTTTTACTCTTCCACGGTTGAAATCTCTGTATTATCTACTTTTTTGCCTTATTTCAATAAAAAAAAATGTTTTGACTGTCTTGCTGACTGTTCAGATACAAATATATCTGTTTAAAAGAGTGTGGTGTAGGCCAGATAACTAGAATTGTAGTTTTGCAGTTCCATGGTTCAAATCTCTGTATTATCCACTTTTTTGCCTTTTTCTATAAAAAAAACATTTTGAGTGTCTCGTTGACTGATCAGACACAAACATATCTGTTTAAAAGAGTCTGGTGTAGGCCAGATAACTAGAACTGTTGTTTTCCTCTTCCACGGTACAAATCTGGGTGTAATCCACCTTTTTGCATAAAAAAAAACATTTTGAGTGAATCGCTGACTGTTCAGACACAAATATAACTGTTTAAAAGATTCTGGTGTAGGACAGATAACTAGAACTGTGGTTTTCCTCTTCCACGGTTTAAATCTGGGTGTAATCCTCCTTTTTGCATAAAAAAACATTTTGAGTGTCTCACTGACTGTTCAGACACAAATATATCTGCTTAAAATAGTCTGGTGTAGGCCTGATAACTAGAACTGTGGCTTTCCTCTTCTACAATTCAAATCTCTGTATTATCCACTTTTTTACCTTTTTTTCAATAAAAAAAAACATTTTGAGTGTCTTGCTGACTGTTCAGACACAACTATATCTGTTTAAAAGACTCTAGTGTAGGCCAGATAAATAGAACTGTGGTTTTGCAGTTCCACGGTACAAATCTCTGTATTATCCACTTTTTTGCCTTTTTTCCATAAAAATTTTTTTCGAGTGTCTCACTGACTGTTCAGACACAAATATATCTGATTGAAAGATTCTGGTGCAGGCCAGATAACTAGAACTGTGCTTTTCCTCTTTTACGGTTCAAATCTCAGTATTATCCACTTTTTTGCCTTTTTTCTTTAAAAAAAAACATTTTGAGTGTCTCGCTGACTGTTCAGACACAAATATATCTGTTTAAAAGAGTCTAGTGTGAGCCAGATAACTAGATCTGTGGTTTTCTCTTTCCACGGTTCAAATCTGGGTGTAATCCACCCTTTTGCATAAAAAAAACATTTTGAGTGTCTCGCTGACTGTTCAGACACAAATATATCTGTTTAAAAGAGTCTGGTGTAGGCCAGATAACTAGAATTGTAGTTTTGCAGTTCCATGGTTCAAATCTCTATATTATCCACTTTTTTGCCTTTTTCTATAAAAAAACATTTTGAGTGTCTCGCTGACTGTTCAGACACAAATATATCTGTTTAAAACAGTCTGGTGTAGGCCAGATAACTAGAACTGTTGTTTTCCTCTTCCATGGTACAAATCTGGGTGTAATCCACCTTTTTGCATAAAAAAAAAACATTTTGAGTGTCTCGCTGACTGTTCAGACACAAATATATCTGCTTAAAAGAGTCTGGTGTAGGCCCGATAACTAGAACTCTGGTTTTCCTCTTCCACAATTCAAATCTCTGTATTATTCACTTTTTTGCGATAAAAAAAAATTTTTTTCAGTTTCTTGCTGACTGTTCAGAAACAAATATATCTGTTTAAAAGAGTCTGGTGTAAGCCAGATAGCTAGAACTTTGGTTTTGCAGTTCCACGGTACAAATCTCTGTATTATCCACTTTTTTTGCCTTTTTTCCATAAAAAACAAAATTTTGAGTGTCTCGCTGACTGTTCAGACACAAATATATCTGATTGAACGATTCTGGTGTAGGCCAGATAACTAGAACTGTGTTTTTCCTCTTCCACGGTTCAAATCTCTGTATTATCCACTTTTTTGCCTTTTTTCAATAAAAAAAAACCTTTTGAGTGTCTCACTGACTGTTCAGACGCAAATATATCTGTTTAAAAGATTCTGGTGTAGGCCAGATAACTAGAACTGTGGTTTTGCAGTTCCACGGTTCAAATCTCTATATTATCCACTTTTTTGCCTTTTTTCTTTAAAAAAAAACATTTTGAGTGTCTCGCTGACTGTTGAGACACAAATATATCTGTTTAAAAGAGTCTAGTGTGGGCCAGATAACTAGATCTGTGGTTTTCTTTTTCCACGGTTCAAATCTGGGTGTAATCCACCTTTTTGCATAAAAAAAACATTTTGAGGGTCTCGCTGACTGTTCTGACACAAATATATCTGTTTAAAAGAATCTGGTGTAAGCCAGATAAATAGAACTTTGGTTTTCCTCTTCCACGGTTGAAATCTCTGTATTATCTACTTTTTTGCCTTATTTCATTAAAAAAAAACGTTTTGAGTGTCTTGCTGACTGTTCAGACACAGATATATCTGTTTAAAAGAATCTGGTGTACGCCAGGTAACTAGAATTGTGGTTTTGCAATTCCATGGTTCAAATCTCTGTATTATCCACTTTTTTGCCTTTTTTCCATAGGAAAACATTTTGAGTCTCTCGCTGACTGTTCGGACACAAATATATCTGTTTAAAAGAATATGGTGTAGGACAGATAACTACAATTCTGATTTTCCTCTTCTACGGTTCAAATCTGGGTGTAATCCACAATTTTGCATAAAAAAAAACATTTTGAGTGTCTCGCTGACTATTCAGACATAAATTTATCTGTTTAAAAGATTCTGGTGAAGGCCAGATAACTAGAACTGTGGTTTTCCTCTTGCATGGTTCAAACCTGGGTGTAATCCACCTTATTGTATAAAAAAAAACATTTTGAGTGTCGCGCTGACTGTTCAGACACAAATATATCTGCTTAAAAGAGTCTGGTGTAGGCCAGATAACTAGAACTATGGTTTTCCTCTTCCACGGTAAATATCTGGGTGTAATCCTTCTTATTGCACAAAAAAAACATTTTGAGTGTCGCGCTGACTGTTCAGACACAAATATATCTGCTTAAAAGAGTCTGGTGTAGGCCTGATTACTAGAACTGTGGTTTTCCTCTTCCACGGTTCAAATCTGGGTGTAATCCACCTTATTTCTTAAAAAAAACATTTTGAGTGTTGTGCTGACTGTTCAGACACAAACATATCTGCTTAAAATAGTCTGGTGTAGGCCAGATAACTAGAAATGTGGTTTTCCTCTTCCACAATTCAAATCTCTGTATTATCCACTTTTTTGCCTTTTTTCAATAAAAAAAACATTTTGAGTGTCTTGCTGACTGTTCAGACACAAATATATCTGTTTAAAAGAGTCTGGTGTAGGCCAGATAACTAGAAGTGTGGTTTTCCTCTTCCACGGTCCAAATCTGGGTGTAATCCGTCTTATTGCATAAAAAAAAATTTTGAGTGTCGCGCTGACTGTTCAGACACAAATATATCTGCTTAAAAGAGTCTGGTGTAGGCCAGATAACTAGAACTGTCGTTTTCCTCTTCCACAATTCAAATCTCTGTATTATTCACTTTTCTGCCTATTTTGCAATAAAAAAAACATTTTGAGTGTCTTGCTGACTGTTCAGACACAAATATATCTGTTTAAAAGAGTCTGGTGTAGGCCAGATAACTAGAAGTGTGGTTTTCCTCTTCCACGGTCCAAATCTGGGTGTAATCCGTCTTATTGCATAAAAAAAAATTTTGAGTGTCTCGCTGACGGTTCAGACACAAATTTATCTGTTTAAAAGATTCTGGTGAAGGCCAGATAACTAGAACTGTGGTTTTGCTCTTCCATGGTTCACATCTGGGTGTAATCCACCTTTTTGCATAAAAAAAAAACATTTTGAGCGTCTCGCTGACAGTTCAGACACAAATATATCTGTGTAAAAGAGTCTGGTGTAAACCAGATAACTAGAACTTTGGTTTTCCTCTTCCACAGTTCAAATCTCTGTATTATCCACTTTTTTGCCTTTTTTCAATAAAAAAACATTTTGAGTGTCTTGCTGACTGTTCAGACACAAATATATCTGTTTAAAAGAGTCTGGTGTAGGCCAGATAACCAGAGCTGTGGTTATCCTCTTCCACAGTTCAAATCTGGGTGTAATCCACCTTACTGCATAAAAAAAACATTTTGAGTGTCTCGCTGACTGTTCAGACACAAATATATCTGCTTAAAAGAGTCTAGTGTAGGCCAGATAATGAGAACTCTGGTTTTCCTCTACCACGGTTCAAATCTCTGTATTATCCACTTTTTTGCCTTTTTTCAATAAAAAAAAACATTTTGAGAGACTCACTGACTGTTCAGACACAAATATATCTGTTTAAAAGATTCTGGTGTAGGCCAGATAACTAGAACTGTGGTTTTGCAGTTCCACGATTCAAATCTCTGTATTATCCACTTTTTTGCCTTTTTTCAATAAAAAAAACATTGTGAGTGTCTCGCTGACTGTTCAGACACAAATATATCTGTTTAAAAGAGTCTGGTGTGGGCCAGATAACTAGAACTGTGGTTTTCCTCTTCCACGGTTTAAATCTGGGTGTAATCCACCTTTTTGCATTAAAAAAAAAACATTTTGAGTGTCTCGTTGACTGTTCAGACACAAATATATCTGTTTAAAATATTCTGTTGTAGGCCAGTTGACTAGAACTGTAGTTTTCCTCTTCCACGGTTCAAATCTGGGTGTAATCCACCTTATTGCATAAAAAAAACATTTTGAGTGTTGCGCTGACTGTTCAGACACAAATATATCTACTTAAAAGAGTCTGGTGTAGGCCAGATGATTAGAAATGTGGTTTTCCTCTTCCACGGTTTAAATCTGGGTGTAATCCACCTTTTTGCATAAAAAAAACATTTTGAGTGTCTCGCTGACTGTTCAGAAACAAATATATCTGTTTAAAAGAGTCAGGTGTAAGCCAGATATCTAGAACTTTGGTTTTCCTCTTCCACACTTCAAATCTCTGTATTATCCACTTTTTTACCTTTATTCAATAAAAAAAAACATTTTGAGTGTCTTGCTGACTGTTCAGACACAAATATATCTGTTTAAAAGAGTCTGGTGTAGGCCAGATAACTAGAATTGTAGGTTTGCAGTTCCATGGTTCAAATCTCTGTATTATCCACTTTTTTGCCTTTTTCTATAAAAAAACATTTTGAGTGTCTCGCTGACTGTTCAGACACAAATATATCTGTTTAAAACAGTCTGGTGTAGGCCAGATAACTAGAACTGTGGTTTTCCTCTTCCACGGTACAAATCTGGGTGTAATCCACCTTTTTGCATAAAAAAATTTTGAGTGTCGCGCTGACTGTTCAGACACAAATATATCTGCTTAAAAGAGTCTGGTGTAGGCCAGATAACTAGAACTGTGGTTTTCCTCTTCCACAATTCAAATCTCTGTATTATTCACTTTTTTGCCTATTTTGCAATAAAAAAAAAAAAATTTCTGTGTCTTGCTGACTATTCAGAAACAAATATATCTGTTTAAAAGAGTCTGGTGTAAGCCAGATAGCTAGAACTTTGGTTTTCCTCTTCAACGGTTCAAATATCTGTATTATCCACTTTTTTGCCTTTTTTCAATAAAAAAAAACATTTTGAGTGTCTTGCTGACTGTTCAGACACAAATATATCTGTTTAAAAGAGTCTGGTGTAGGCCAGATAACTAGAGCTGTGGTTATCCTCTTCCACGGTTCAAATCTGGGTGTAATCCACCTTTCTGCATAAAAAAAACATTTTGAGTGTCTCGCTGACTGTTCAGACACAAATATATCTGCTTAAAAGAGTCTAGTGTAGGCCAGATAACGAGAACTCTGGTTTTCCTCTACCACGGTTCAAATCTCTGTATTATCCACTTTTTTACCTTTTTTCAATAAAAAAAAACATTTTGAGAGACTCACTGACTGTTCAGACACAAATATATCTGTTTAAAAGATTCTGGTGTAGGCCAGATAATTAGAACTGTGGTTTTGCAGTTCCACGATTCAAATCTCTGTATTATCCACATTTTTGCCTTTTTTCAATAAAAAAAACATTGTGAGTGTGTCGCTGACTGTTCAGACACAAATATATCTGTTTAAAAGAGTCTGGTGTGGGCCAGATAACTAGAACTGTGGTTTTCCTCTTCCACGGTTTAAATCTGGGTGTAATTCACCTTTTTGCATAAAAAAAAAAACATTTTTAGTGTCTCGTTGACTGTTCAGACACAAATATATCTGTTTAAAATATTCTGTTGTAGGCCAGTTGACTAGAACTGTGGTTTTCCTCTTCCACGGTTCAAATCTGGGTGTAATCCACCTTATTGCATAAAAAAAACATTTTGAGTGTTGCGCTGACTGTTCAGACACAAATATATCTGCTTAAAAGAGTCTGGTGTAGGCCAGATAACTAGAAATGTGGTTTTCCTCTTCCACGGTTCAAATCTGGGTGTAATCCACCTTTTTACACAAAAAAAACATTTTGAGTGTCTCGATGACTGTTCAGACACAAATATATCTGTTTAAAAGAATCTGGTGTAGGCCAGATAACTAGAACGGTGGTTTTCCTCTTCCACAATTCAAATCTCTGTATTATACACTTTTTTGCCTTTTTTTCAATAAAAAAAAACCTTTTGAGTGTCTTGCTGACTGTTCAGACACAAATATATCTGTTTAAAAGAGTCTGGTGTAGGCCAGATAACTAGAATTGTAGTTTTGCAGTTCCATGGTTCAAATCTCTGTATTATCCACTTTTTTGCCTTTTTCTATAAAAAAACATTTTGAGTGTCTCGCTGACTGTTCAGACACAAATATATCTGTTTAAAACAGTCTGGTGTAGGCCAGATAACTAGAACTGTGGTTTTCCTCTTCAACGGTACAAATCTGGGTGTAAGCCACCTTTTTGCGTAAAAAAAATACATTTTGAGTGTCTCGCTGACTGTTCAGACACAAATATATCTGTTTAAAAGATTCTGGTGTAGGCCAGGCAAATAGAACTGTGGTATTCCTCTTCCACGGTTTAAATCTGGGTGTAATCCACCTTTTTGCATAAAAAAAAATTTTGAGTGTCGCGCTGACTGTTCAGACACAAATATATCTGCTTAAAAGAGTCTGGTGTAGGCCAGATAACTAGAACTGTGGTTTTCCTCTTCCACAATTCAAATCTCTGTATTATTCACTTTTTTGCCTATTTTGCGCTAAAAAAAAAAATTTTCAGTGTCTTGCTGACTGTTCAGAAACAAATATATCTGTTTAAAAGAGTCTGGTGTAAGCCAGATAGCTAGAACTTTGGTTTTCCTCTTCAACGGTTCAAATATCTGTATTATCTACTTTTTTGCCTTTTTTCTATAAAAAAAAAACATTTTGAGTGGCTTGCTGACTGTTGCGACACAAATATATCTGTTTAAAAGAGTCTAGTGTAGGCCAGATAATTAGAACTGTGGTTTTCCTCTTCCACGGTTCAAATCTGGGTGTAATCCACCTTATTGCATAAAAAAAACATTTTGAGTGCAACGTTGACTGTTCAGACACAAATATATCTGCTTAAAAGAGTCTAGTGTAGGCCAGATAATTAGAACTGTGGTTTTCCTCTTCCACGGTTCAAATCTGGGTGTAATCCACCTTATTGCATAAAAAAAACATTTTGAGTGTCGCGCTGACTGTTCAGACACAAATATATCTGCTTAAAAGAGTCTGGTGACGGCCAGATAACTAGAAATGTGGTTTTCCTCTTCTGCAATTCAAATCTCTGTATTATCCACTTTTTTGCCTTTTTTCAATAAAAAAAAACATTTTAAGTGTCTTGCTGACTGTTCAGACACAAATATATCTGTTCAAAAGAGTCTGGTGTAGGCCAGATAACTAGAGCTGTGGTTATCCTCTTCTACGGTTCAAATCTGGGTGTAATCCACCTGACTGCATAAAAAAAACATTTTGAGTGTCGCGCTGACTGTTCAGACACAAATATATCTGCTTAAAAGAGTCTGGTGTAGGCCAGATAACAAGAACTGTGGTTTTCCTCTTCCACAATTCAAATCTCTGTATTATTCACTTTTTTGCCTTTTTTTCAATAAAAAAAAAACATTTTGAGTGTCTTGCTGACTGTTCAGACACAACTATATCTGTTTAAAAGACTCTAGTGTAGGCTAGATAACTAGAACTGTGGTTTTGCAGTTCCACGGTACAAATCTCTGTATTATCCACTTTTTGCCTTTTTTCCATAAAAAAAAAATCTTGAGTGTCTCGCTGACTGTTCAGACACAAATATATCTGATTGAAAGATTCTGGTGTAGGCCAGATAACTAGAACTGTGTTTTTCCTCTTCCACCGTTCAAATCTCTGTATTATCCACTTTTTTGCCTTTTTTCAATAAAAAAAAACATTTTGAGTGGCTCACTGACTGTTCAGACGCAAATATATCTGTTTAACAGATTCTGGTGTAGGCCATATAACTAGAACTTTGGTTTTGCAGTTCCACTGTTCAAATCTCTGTATTATCCACTTTTTTGCCTTTTTTTTTAAAAAAAAAACATTTTGAGTGTCTCGCTGACTGTTCAGACACAAATATATCTGTTTAAAAAAGTCTAGTGTGGGCCAGATAACTAGATCTGTGGTTTTCTTTTTCCACGGTTCAAATCTGGGTGTAATCCACCTTTTTGCATGAAAAAAACATTTTGAGGGTCTCGCTGACCTGACACAAATATATCTGTATAAAAGAGTCTTGTGTAAGCCAGATAACTAGAACTTTGGTTTCCCTCTTCCACGGTTGAAATCTCTGTATTATCTACTTTTTTGCCTTATTTCAATAAAAAAAAACGTTTTGAGTGTCTTGCTGACTGTTCAGACACACATATATCTGTTTAAAAGAATCTGGTGTACGCCAGGTAACTAGAATTGTGGTTTTGCAATTCCATGGTTCAAATCTCTGTATTATCCACTTTTTTGCCTTTTTTCCATAAGAAAACATTTTGAGTCTCTCGATGACTGTTCGGACACAAATATATCTGTTTAAAAGAATATGTTGTAGGACAGATAACTACAACTCTGATTTTCCTCTTCTACGGTTCAAATCTGGGTGTAATCCACCATTTTGCATAAAAAAAAACATTTTGATTGTCTCGCTGACTGTTCAGACATAAATTTATCTGTTTAAAAGATTCTGGTGAAGGCCAGATAACTAGAAGTGTGGTTTTCCTCTTCCATGGTTCACATCTGGGTGTAATCCACCTTTTTGGATAAAAAAAACATTTTGAGTGTCTCGCTGACTGTTCAGACACAAATATATCTGTGTAAAAGAGTCTGGTGTAAAGCAGATAATTAGAACTTTGGTTTTCCTCTTCCACAGTTCAAATCTCTGTATTATCCACTTTTTTGCCTTTTTTCAATAAAAAAACATTTTGAGTGTCTTGCTGACTGTTCAGACACAAATATATGTGTTTAAAAGATTCAGGTGTAGGCCAGATGACTAGAACTGTGGTGTTCCTCTTCCACGGTTCAAATCTGGGTGTAATCCACCTTATTGCATAAAAAAAAAACATTTTGAGTGTCGCGCTGACTGTTCAGACACAAATATATCTGCTTAAAAGAGTCTGGTATAGGCCTGATTACTAGAACTGTGGTTTTCCTCTTCCACGGTTCAAATCTGGGTGTAATCCACCTTATTTCTTAAAAAAAACATTTTGAGTGTTGTGCTGACTGTTCAGACACAAACATATCTGCTTAAAAGAGTCTGGTGTAGGCCAGATAACTAGAAATGTGGTTTTCCTCTTCCACAATTCAAATCTCTGTATTATCCACTTTTTTGCCTTTTTTCAATAAAAAAAAACATTTTGAGTGTCTTGCTGACTGTTCAGACACAAATATATCTGTTTAAAAGAGTCTGGTGTGGGCCAGATAAATAGAGCTGTGGTTATCCTCTTCCACGGTTCAAATCTGGGTGTAATCCACCTTACTGCATGAAAAAAAACATTTTGAGTGTCGCGCTGACTGTTCAGACACAAATATATCTGCTTAAAAGAGTCTGGTGTAGGCCAGATAACAAGAACTGTGGTTTTCCTCTTCCACAATTCAAATCTCTGTATTATTCACTTTTTTGCCTTTTTTTCAATAAAAAAAGAACATTTTGGGTGTCTTGCTGACTGTTCAGACACAAATATATCTGCTTAAAAGAGTCTGGTGTAGGCCAGATAACTAGAACTGTGGTTTTCCTCTACCAAGGTTCAAATCTCTGTATTATCCACTTTTTTGCCTTTTTTCAATAAAAAAAAACATTTTGAGTGTCTCACTGACTGTTCAGACACAAATATATCTGTTTAAAAAAGTCTAGTGTGGGCCAGATAACTAGATCTGTGGTTTTCTTTTTCCACGGTTCAAATCTGGGTGTAATCCACCTTTTTGCATGAAAAAAACATTTTGAGGGTCTCGCTGACCTGACACAAATATATCTGTATAAAAGAGTCTGGTGTAAGCCAGATAACTAGAACTTTGGTTTCCCTCTTCCACGGTTGAAATCTCTGTATTATCTACTTTTTTGCCTTATTTCAATAAAAAAAAACGTTTTGAGTGTCTTGCTGACTGTTCAGACACACATATATCTGTTTAAAAGAATCTGGTGTACGCCAGGTAACTAGAATTGTGGTTTTGCAATTCCATGGTTCAAATCTCTGTATTATCCACTTTTTTGCCTTTTTTCCATAAGAAAACATTTTGAGTCTCTCGATGACTGTTCGGACACAAATATATCTGTTTAAAAGAATATGTTGTAGGACAGATAACTACAACTCTAATTTTCCTCTTCTACGGTTCAAATCTGGGTGTAATCCACCATTTTGCATAAAAAAAAACATTTTGATTGTCTCGCTGACTGTTCAGACATAAATTTATCTGTTTAAAAGATTCTGGTGAAGGCCAGATAACTAGAAGTGTGGTTTTCCTCTTCCATGGTTCACATCTGGGTGTAATCCACCTTTTTGGATAAAAAAAACATTTTGAGTGTCTCGCTGACTGTTCAGACACAAATATATCTGTGTAAAAGAGTCTGGTGTAAAGCAGATAATTAGAACTTTGGTTTTCCTCTTCCACAGTTCAAATCTCTGTATTATCCACTTTTTTGCCTTTTTTCAATAAAAAAACATTTTGAGTGTCTTGCTGACTGTTCAGACACAAATATATGTGTTTAAAAGATTCAGGTGTAGGCCAGATGACTAGAACTGTGGTTTTCCTCTTCCACGGTTCAAATCTGGGTGTAATCCACCTTATTGCATAAAAAAAAACATTTTGAGTGTCGCGCTGACTGTTCAGACACAAATATATCTGCTTAAAAGAGTCTGGTGTAGGCCTGATTACTAGAACTGTGGTTTTCCTCTTCCACGGTTCAAATCTGGGTGTAATCCACCTTATTTCTTAAAAAAAACATTTTGAGTGTTGTGCTGACTGTTCAGACACAAACATATCTGCTTAAAAGAGTCTGGTGTAGGCCAGATAACTAGAAATGTGGTTTTCCTCTTCCACAATTCAAATCTCTGTATTATCCACTTTTTTGCCTTTTTTCAATAAAAAAAAACATTTTGAGTGTCTTGCTGACTGTTCAGACACAAATATATCTGTTTAAAAGAGTCTGGTGTAGGCCAGATAACTAGAGCTGTGGTTATCCTCTTCCACGGTTCAAATCTGGGTGTAATCCACCTTACTGCATGAAAAAAAACATTTTGAGTGTCGCGCTGACTGTTCAGACACAAATATATCTGCTTAAAAGAGTCTGGTGTAGGCCAGATAACAAGAACTGTGGTTTTCCTCTTCCACAATTCAAATCTCTGTATTATTCACTTTTTTGCCTTTTTTTCAATAAAAAAAGAACATTTTGGGTGTCTTGCTGACTGTTCAGACACAAATATATCTGCTTAAAAGAGTCTGGTGTAGGCCAGATAACTAGAACTGTGGTTTTCCTCTACCAAGGTTCAAATCTCTGTATTATCCACTTTTTTGCCTTTTTTGAATAAAAAAAAACATTTTGAGTGTCTCACTGACTGTTCAGACACAAATATATCTGTTTGAAAGATTCTGGTGTAGGCCAGATAACTAGAACTGTGGTTTTCCTCTTCCACGGTTCAAATCTCTTTATTATCCACTTTTTTGCCTTTTTTCAATAAAAAAAACATTTTGAGTGTCTTGCTGACTGTTCAGACACAAATATATCTGTTTAAAAGAGTCTGGTGTAGTCCAGATAACTAGAATTGTGCTTTTGCAGTTCCATGGTTAAAATCTCTGGATTATCCACTTTTTTGCCTTTTTTCCATAAAAAAAACATTTTGAGTGTCTCGCTGACTGTCAAGACACAAATATATCTGTTTAAAAGAGTCTGGTGTATGCCAGATAACTAGGACTGTGGATTCGCAGTTCCATGGTCCAAATCTCTGTATTATCCACTTTTTTGCCTTTTTTCAATAAAAAAATTTTTTGAGTGTCTCACTGACTGTTCAGACACAAATATATCTGTTTAAAAGATTCTGGTTTAAGTCAGATAACTAGAACTTTGGTTTTCCTCTTCCACAGTTCAAATCTCTGTATTATCCACTTTTTTGCCTTGTTTCAATATAAAAAATATTTTGAGTGTCTTGCTGACTGTTCAGACACAAATATATCTGTTTAAAAGAGTCTGGTGTAGGCCAGATAATTAGGACTGTTGTTTTGAAGTTCCATGGTTCAAATCTCTGTATTATCCACATTTTTGCCTTTTTTCAATAAAAAAATTTTTTGAGTGTCTCACTGACTGTTCAGACACAAATATATCTGTTTAAAAAATTGTGGTGTAGGCCAGATAACTAGAACTGTGGTTTTGCAGTTCCACGGTTCAAATCTCTGTATTATCCACTTTTCTGCCTTTTTTCAATAAAAAATAACATTTTGAGTGTCTTGCTGACAGTTCAGACACAAATATATCTGTTTAAAAGACTCTGGTGTAGGCCAGATAACTACAAATGTGGTTTTCCTCTTCCACGGTTCAAATCTGGGTGTAATCCACATTTTTGCATAAAAAAAAACATTTTGAGTGTCTTGCTGACTGTTCAGACACAAATATATCTATTTAAAAGAGTCTTGTGTAGGCCAGAAAACTACAACTGTGGTTTTCCTCATCCACGGTACAAATCTCGGTGTAATCCACCTTTTTGCATAAAAAAAACACATTTGGAGTGTCTCGCTGACTGCTCAGACACAAATATAACTGTTGAAAAGAGTCTGGTGTAGGCTAGATAACTACAACTCTGGTTTTCCTCTTCCACGGTTCAAATCAGGGTGTAATCCACCTTTTTTGCATAAAAAAAAACATTTTGAGTGTCTTGACTGTTCAGACACAAATATATCTGTTTAAAAGACTCTAGTGTAGGCCAGATAACTAGAACTGTGTTTTTGCAGTTCCACGGTTCAAATCTCTGTATTATCCACTTTTTTGCTTTTTTTCAATAAAAAAAAACATTTTGAGTGTCTCGCTGACTATTTAGACACAAATACATCTGTTTAAAAGAGTCTGGTGTAGGCCAGATAACTAGAACTGTGGTTGTCCTCTTCCACGGTTCAAATCTGGGTGTAATCCACCTGTTTGCATAAAAAAAAACATTTTGAGTGTTTTGCTGACTGTTCAGACACAAGTATATCTGTTTAAAAGAGTCTGGTGTAGGCCAGATAACTAGGACTGTGGTTTTGCAGTTCCATGGTCCAAATCTCTGTATTATCCACTTTTTTGCCTTTTGTCAATAAAAAAACTTTTTGAGTGTCTCTCTCACTGTTCAAACACAAATATATCTGTTTAAAAGAGTCTGGTGTAGGCTAGATAACTAGAACTGTGGTTTTCCTCTTCCACGGTTCAAATCTGGGTGTAATCCACCTTATTGCATAAAAAAAAACATTTTGAATGTCGCGCTGACTGTTCAGACACAAATATATCTGCTTAAAAGAGTCTGGTGTAGGCCAGATAACTAGAACTGTGGTTTTCCTCTTCCTCGGTTCAAATCTGGGTGTAATACACCTTATTGCATAAAAAAAACATTTTGAGTGTCGCGCTGACTGTTTAGACACAAATATATTTGCTTAAAAGAGTCTGGTGTAGGCCAGATAACTAGAACTGTGGTTTTCCTCTTCCATGGTTCAAATCTTGGTGTAATCCACCTTTTTGCAGAAAAAAAAACATTTTGAGTGTCTGGTTGACTATTCAGACAGAAATTATCTGTTTAAAAGATTCTGGTGTAGGCCAGATAACTAGAACTGTGGTTTTCCTCTTCCACGCTTCAAATATTGGTGTAATCCACTTTTTTGCATAAAAAAAACATTTTGAGTGTCTCGCTGACTGTTCAGACACAAATTTATCTGTTTAAAAGATTCTGGTGTAAGCCAGATAACTAGAACTTTGGTTTTCCTCTTCCACAGTTCAAATCTCTGTATTATCCACTTTTTTGCCTTGTTTCAATATAAAAAATATTTTGAGTGTCTTGCTGACTGTTCAGACACAAATATATCTGTTTAAAAGAGTCTGGTGTAGGCCAGATAATTAGGACTGTTGTTTTGCAGTTCCATGGTTCAAATCTCTGTATTATCCACATTTTTGCCTTTTTTCAATAAAAAATTTTTTTGAATGTCTCACTGACTGTTCAGACACAAATATATCTGTTTAAAAAATTCTGGTGTAGGCCAGATAACTAGAACTGTGGTTTTGCAGTACCACGGTTCAAATCTCTGTATTATCCACTTTTCTGCCTTTTTTTCAATACAAAAAAAACATTTTGAGTGTCTTCCT
Source organism: Phyllobates terribilis (assembly GCF_046119375.1). Classification (NCBI taxonomy): domain Eukaryota; kingdom Metazoa; phylum Chordata; class Amphibia; order Anura; family Dendrobatidae; genus Phyllobates; species Phyllobates terribilis. Next base: position 54,803,189 of record NW_027362768.1, on the reverse strand, counting down.
GACTGTTCAGACACAAATATACCTGTTTAAAAGAGTCTGGCGTAGGCCAGATAACTAGAATTGTGCTTTTGCAGTTCCATGGTTAAAATCTCTGGATTATCCACTTTTTTTACTTTTTTCCATAAAAAAAAAACATTTTGAGTGTCTCGCTGACTGTTCAGACACAAATATATCTGTATAAAAGAGTCTGGTGTAGGCCAGATAACTACAACTGTGGTTTTCCTCTTCCACGGTTCAAATCTGGGTGTAATCCAGCTTTTTGCATAAAAAAAAACATTTTGAGTGTCTCGCTGTCTGTTCAGACACAAATATATCTGTTTGAAAGAGTCTGGTGTAGGCCAGATAACTAGGACTGTGGTTTTGCAGTTCCAGGGTTTAAATCTCTGTATTATCCACTTTTTTGCCTTTTTTCAATAAAAAAAACATTTTGAGTGTCTCACTGACTGTTCAGACACAAATATATCTGTTTAAATGATTCTGGTGTAGGCCAGATAACTAGAACCGTGGTTTCGCAGTTCCACGGTCCACATCTCTGTATTATCCACTTTTTTGCCTTTTTTCTATAAAAAAAACATTTTGAGTGTCTCGCTCACTGTTCAGACACAAATATATCTGTTTAAAAGAGTCTGGTGTTGGCCAGATAACTAGAACTGTGGTTTTCCTCTTCCACGGTTCAAATCTGGGTGTAATCCACCTTATTGCATAAAAAAAACATGTTGAGTGTCGCGCTGACTGTTCAGACACAAATATATCTGCTTAAAAGTGCCTGGTGTAGGCCAGATAACTAGAACTGTGGTTTTCCTCTACCACGGTTCAAATCTGGGTGTAATCCACCTTATTGCATAAAAAAAACATTTTGAGTGTCGCGCTGACTGTTTAGACACAAATATATCTGCTTAAAAGAGTCTGGTGTAGGCCAGATATCTAGAACTGTGTTTTTCCTCTTCCACGGTTCAAATCTGGGAGTAATCCACCTTATTGCATAAAAAAAACATTTTGAGTGTCGCACTTACTGTTTAGACACAAATATATCTGCTTAAAAGAGTATGGTGTAGGCCAGATAACTAGAACTGTGGTTTTCCTCTTCCACAATTCAAATCTCTGTATTATGCACTTTTTTGCCTTTTTTCAATAAAAAAAAACATTTTGAGTGTCTTGCTGACTGTTCAGACACAAATATATCTGTTTAAAAGAGTCTGGTGTAGGCCAGATAACTAGAATTGTGGTTTTGCAGTTCCATTGTTCAAATCTCTGTATTATCCTCTTTTTTGCCTTTTTTCCATGAAAAAAACATTTTGAGTGTCTTGATGACTGTTCAGACACAAATATATCTGTTCAAAAGAGTCTGATGTAGGCCAGATATCTAGAACTGTGGTTTTTCTCTTCCACGGTTCAAATCTGGGTGTAATCCACTTTTTCTTGTTCTTGGTTTCTCTCTGTTTAATGGTCTTGTGTGAACATGCATTTACATTTTCCATGCATATCAACTTACGTTTCAGTTCAGACCTTCAGGTTTTTTCTTTGCAGTCACTATGCTTTAGTGCATATAAAAGTGTGTGGCCGCCCTCTGTCTGGGCTGAGACGCTCATTTTGCCTCGGTTCTATGCTTACACTAGGGATCAGTCTCTCTGCCCTTGTCCATATCTATGTCACTTGACAAATGGTAAGGTTTTTAATATTAGAGTTAGGACTGTCCCATAAGGGTTGCCGTGAAGTGCGGGATGGCTTTCACATTATTTTGATCAAAATTATGTTAACTAAATACCCTTTATTATTTATTATTATTTTTGCACTGTGCTATTTATACATCTACTTTCAGTTATTTGGGTATTTTTCTTGTTCTTGGTTTCTCAGATAACTAGAACTGTGTTTTTGCAGTTCCACAGTTCAAATCTCTGTATTATCCACTTTTTTGCTTTTTTCAATAAAAAAAAACATTTTGAGTGTCTCGCTGACTGTTTAGACACAAATATATCTGTTTAAAAGAGACTGGTGTAGGCCAGATAACCAGAACTGTGGTTGTCCTCTTCCACGGTTCAAATCTGGGTGTAATCCACCTTTTTGCATAAAAAAAAGCATTTTGAGTGTCTCGCTGACTGTTCAGACACAAATATATCTGTTTAAAAAAGTCTGGTGTAGGCCAGATAAGTAGGACTGTGGTTTTCCTCTTCCACGGTTCAAATCTGGGTGTAATCCACCTTTTTGCATTAAAAAAAAACATTTTGAGTGTCGCGCTGACTGTTTAGACCCAAATATATCTGCTTAAAAGAGTCTGGTGTAGGCCAGATAACTAGAACTGTGGTTTTCCTCTTCCACAATTCAAATCTCTGTATTATGCACTTTTTTGCCTTTTTCAATTAAAAAAAAACATTTTGAGTGTCTTGCTGACTGTTCAGACACAAATATATCTGTTTAAAAGAGTCTGGTGTAGGCCAGATAACTAGAATTGTGGTTTTGCAGTTCCATTGTTTAAATCTCTGTATTATCCACTTTTTTGCCTTTTTTCCATAAAAAAAACATTTTGAGTGTCTTGCTGACTGTTCAGACACAAATATATCTGTTTAAAAGAGTCTGGTGTAGGCCAGATATCTAGAACTGTGTTTTTTTCTCTTCCACGGTTCAAATCTGGGTGTAATCCACCTTTTCTTGTTCTTGGTTTCTATCTGTTTAATGGCATTGTGTGAACATTCATTTACATTTTGCATGCACATCAACTTACGTTTCAGTTCAGACCTTCAGGTTTTTTCTTTGCAGTCAGTATGCTTTAGTGCATATAAAAGGATGTGGCCGCCCTTTGTCTGGGCTGAGACGCTCATTTTGCCTCGGTTCTATGCTTACACTAGGGATCAGTCTCTCTGCCCTTGTCCATATCTATGTCACTTGACAAATGGTAAGGTTTTTAATATTAGAGTTAGGACTGTCCCATAAGGGTTGCCGTGAAGTGGAGGGATGGCTTTCACACTATTTTGATCAAAATTATGTTAACTAAATACCCTTTATTATTTATTATTATTTTTGTACTGTGCTATTTATACATCTACTTTCAGTTATTTGGGTATTTTTCTTGTTCTTGGTTTCTCAGATAACTAGAACTGTGTTTTTGCAGTTCCACAGTTCAAATCTCTGTATTATCCACTTTTTTGCTTTTTTCAATAAAAAAAAACATTTTGAGAGTCTCGCTGACTGTTTAGACACAAATATATCTGTTTAAAAGAGTCTGGTGTAGGCCAGATAACCAGAACTGTGGTTGTCCTCTTCCACGGTTCAAATCTGGGTGTAATCCACCTTTTTGAATAAAAAAAAAGCATTTTGAGTGTCTCGCTGACTGTTCAGACACAAATATATCTGTTTAAAAAAGTCTGGTGTAGGCCAGATAACTAGGACTGTGGTTTTGCAGTTCCATGGTTCAAATCTCTGTATTATCCACTTTTTTGCCTTTTTTCAATAAAAAAAAACATTTTGAGTGTCTCGCTGACTGTTCAGACACAAATATATCTGTTTAAAAGAGTCTGGTGTAGGCCAGATAACTACAACTGTGGTTTTCCTCTTCGATGGTTCAATTCTGGGTGTAATCCACGTTTTTGCATAAAAAAAACCCATTTTGAGTGTCTCGCTGACTGTTCAGACACAAATGTATCTGTTTAAAAGATTCTGGTGTAGACCAGATAACTAGAATTGTGCTTTTGCAGTTCCATGGTTAAAATCTCTGGATTATCCACTTTTTTGCCTTTTTTCCATAAACAAAACATTTTGAGTGTCTCACTGATTGTTCAGACACAAATATATCTGTTTAAAAGATTCTGGTGTAGGCCGGATTACTAGAACTGTGGTTTTGCAGTTCCACGGTCCAAATCTCTGTATTATCCACTTTTTTGCCTTTTTTCAATAAAAAAAAACATTTTGAGTGTCTTACTGACTGTTCAGACACAAATATATCTGTTTAAAAGAGTCTGGTGTAGGCCAGATAACTAGAATTGTGCTTTTGCAGTTCCATGGTTAAAATCTCTGGATTATCCACTTTTTTGCCTTTTTTCCATAAAAAAAACATTTTGAGTGTCTCGCTGACTGTCCAGACACAAATATATCTGATTAAAAGACTCTAGTGTAGGCCAGATGACTAAAACTGTGGTTTTCCTCTTCCACGGTTCAAATCTGGGTGTAATCCACCTTTTTGCATAAAAAGAAAACATTTTGAGTGTCTCGCTGACTGTTCAGACACAAATATATCTGTTTAAAAGAGTCTGGTGTAGGCCAGATAACTAGGACTGTGGTTTTGCAGTTCCATGGTTCCAATCTCTGTATTATCCACTTTTTTGCCTTTTTTCAGTAAAAAAAAAACATTTTAAGTGTCTCACTGACTGTTCAGACACAAATATATCTGTTTAAAAGATACTGGTGTAGGCCAGATAACTAGAACTGTGGTTTTCCTCTTCCATGGTTCAAATCTCTTTATTATCCACTTTTTGCCTTTTTTCAATAAAAAAAAACATTTTGAGTGTCTTGCTGACTGTTCAGACAAAAAAAACTGTTTAAAAGAGTCTGGTGTAGGCCAGATAATTAGAATTGTGATTTTGCAGTTCCATGGTTAAAATATCTGCATTATCTACTTTTTTGCCTTTTTTCCATAAAAAAAACATTTTGAGTGTCTCGCTGACTGTCCAGACACAAATATATCTGATTAAAAGACTCTAGTGTAGGCCAGATGACTAGAACTGTGGTTTTCCTCTTCCACGGTTCAAATCTGGGTGTAATCCACCTTTTTGCAAAAAAAGAAAACATTTTGAGCGTCTCGCTGACTGTTCAGACACAAATATATCTGTTTAAAAGAGTCTGGTGTAGGCCAGATAACTAGGACTGTGGTTTTGCAGTTCCATGGATCAAATCTCTGTATTATCCACTTTTTTGCCTTTTTTCAATAAAAAAAAACATTTTGACTGTCTTGCTGACTGTTCAGACACAAATATATCTGTTTAAAAGAGTCTGGTGTTGGCCAGATATCTAGAACTGTTGTTTTTCTCTTCCACGTTTCAAATCTGGGGGTAATCCACCTTTTCTTGTTCTTGGTTTCTCTCTGTTTAATGGCCTTGTGGGAACATGCATTTACATTTTGCATGCACATCAACTTACGTTTCAGTTCAGACCTTCAGGTTTCTTCTTTGCAGTCAGTATGCTTTAGTGCATATAAAAGGATGTGGCCGCCCTTTGTCTGTGCTGAGACGCTCATTTTGCCTCGGTTCTATGCTTACACTAGGGATCAGTCTCTCTGCCCTTGTCCATATCTATGTCACTTGACAAATGGTAAGGTTTTTAATATTAGAGTTAGGACTGTCCCATAAGGGTTGCCGTGAAGTGGCGGGATGGCTTTCACATTATTTTGATCAAAATTATGTTAACTAAATACCCTTTATTATTTATTATTATTTGTGCACTGTGCTATTTATACATCTTCTTTCAGTTATTTGGGTATTTTTCTTGTTCTTGGTTTCTCAGATAACTAGAACTGTGTTTTTGCAGTTCCACGGTTCAAATATCTGTATTATCCACTTTTTTGCTTTTTTCAATAAAAAAAAACATTTTGAGTGTCTCGCTGACTGTTTAGACACAAATATATCTGTTTAAAAGAGTCTGGTGTAGGCCAGATAACCAGAACTGTGGTTGTCCACTTCCACGGTTCAAACCAGGGTGTAATCCACCTTTTTGCATAACAAAAAAACATTTTGAGTGTCTCGCTGACTGATCAGACACAAATATATCTGTTTTAAAGAGTCTGGTGTAGGCCAGATAACTAGGACTGTGGTTTTGCAGTTCCATGGTTCAAATCTCTGTATTATCCACTTTTTTGCCTTTTTTCAATAAAAAAAACATTTTGAGTGTCTCACTGACTGTTCAGACACAAGAATATCTGTTTAACAGATTCTGGTGTAGGCCATATAACTAGAACTGTTTTTTTCCTCTACCACGGTTCAAATCTCTTTATTATCCACTTTTTTGCCTTTTTTCAATAAAAAAAACCATTTTGAGTGTCTTGCTGACTGTTCAGACAAAAATATATCTGTTTAAAAGAGTCTGGTGTAGGCAAGATAATTAGAATTGTGCTTTTGCAGTTCCATGGTTAAAATCTCTGGATTATCCACTTTTTTGCCTTTTTTCCATAAAAAAAACATTTTGAGTGTCTCACTGACTGTCCAGACACAAATATATCTGATTAAAAGACTCTAGTGTAGGCCAGATGACTACAACTGTGGTTTTCCTCTTCCACGGTTCAAATCTGGGTGTAGTCCACCTTTTTGCATAAAAAGAAAACATTTTGAGTGTCTCGCTGACTGTTCAGACACAAATATATCTGTTTAAAAGAGTCTGGTGTAGGCCAGATAACTAGTACTGTGGTTTTGCAGTTCCATGGTTCAAATCTCTGTAATATTCACTGTTTTGCCTTTTTTCAGTAAAAAAATATTTTGAGTGTCTCACTGACTGTTCAGACACAAATATATCTGTTTAAAAGATTATGGTGTGGGCCAGATAACTAGAACTGTGGTTTTCCTCTTCCATGGTTCAAATCTCTTTATTATTCACTTTTTTGCATTTTTTCATTAAAAAAAAACATTTTGAGTGTCTTGCTGACTGTTCAGACACAAATATATCTGTTTAAAAGAGTCTGGTGTAGGCCAGATAAATAGAATTGTGCTTTTGCAGTTCCATGGTTCAAATCTCTGTATTATCCACTTCTTTGACTTTTTTCAATAAAAAAAAAACATTTTGAGTGTCTCGCTGACTGTTCAGACACAAATATATCTGTTTTAAAGAGTCTGGTGTAGGCCAGATAACTACAACTGTGGTTTTCCTCTTCGACGGTTCAAATCTGGGTGTAATCCACCTTTTTGCATAAAAAAAAACATTTTGAGTGTCTCGCTGACTGTCCAGACACAAATATATCTGATTAAAAGACTCTAGTGTAGGCCAGATGACTAAAACTATGGTTTTCCTCTTCCACGGTTCAAATCTGGGTGTAATCCACCTTTTTGCATAAAAAGAAAACATTTTGAGTGTCTTGCTGACTATTCAGACACAAATATACCTATTTAAAAGAGTCTGGTGTAGGCCAGATAACTACAACTGTGGTTTTCCTCTTCCACGGTTCAAATCTGGGTGTGATCCACCTTTTGCATAAAAAAAAACATTTTGAGTGTCTCGCTGACTGTTCAGACACAAATGTATCTGTTTAAAAGATTCTGGTGTAGGCCAGATAACTAGAATTGTGCTTTTGCAGTTCCATGGTTAAAATCTCTGGATTATCCACGTTTTTGCCTTTTTTCCATAAACAAAACATTTTGAGTGTCTCGCTGACTGTCCAGACACAAATATATCTTATTAAAAGACTCTAATGTAGGCCAGATGACTAGAACTGTGGTTTCCCTCTTCCACGGTTCAAACCTGGGTGTAATCCACCTTTCTGCATAAAAAAAACATTTTGAGTGTCTCGCTGACTGTTCAGACACAAATATATCTGACTGAAAGAGTCTGGTGTAGGCCAGATAACTAGGACTGCGGTTTTGCAGTTCCATGGTTCAAATCTCTGTATTATCCATTTTTTTGCCTTTTTTCAATAAAAAAAAACATTTTGAGTGTCTCACTGATTGTTCAGACACAAATATATCTGTTTAAAAGATTCTGGTGTAGGCCGGTTAACTAGAACTGTTGTTTTGCAGTTCCACGGTCCAAATCTCTGTATTATCCACTTTTTTGCCTTTTTTCAATAAAAAAAAAATATTTTGAGTGCCTCGCTGACTGTTCAGACACAAATATATCTGTTTAAAAGAGTCTGGTGTAGGCCAGATAAGCAGAACTGTGGTTGTCCTCTTCCACGGTTCAAATCTGGGTGTAATCCACCTTATTGCATTAAAAAAACATTTTGAGTGTTGCGCTGACTGTTTAGACCCAAATATATCTGCTTAAAAGAGTCTGGTGTAGGCCAGATAACTAGAACTGAGGTTTTCCTCTTCCACGGTTCAAATCTGGGTGTAATCCACCTTAATGCATAAAAAAAACATTTTGAGTGTCGCACTGACTGTTCAGACACAAATATATCTGCTTAAAAGAGTCTGGTATAGGCCAGATAACTAGAACTGTGGTTTTCCTCTTCCACAATTCAAATCTCTGTATTATGCACTTTTTTGCCTTTTTTCAATAAAAAAAAAACATTTTGAGTGTCTTGCTGACTGTTCAGACACAAATATATCTGTTTAAAAGAGTCTGGTGTAGGCCAGATAACTAGGACTGTGGTTTTGCAGTTCCATGGTTCAAATCTCTGTATTATCCACTTTTTGCCATTTATCAATAAAAAAAAACATTTTGAGTGTCTCACTGACTGTTCAGACACAAATATATCTGCTTAAAAGAGTCTGGTGTAGGCCAGATAATTAGAATTGTGCTTTTGCAGTTCCATGGTTAAAATCACTGGATTATCCACTTTTTTGCCTTTTTTCCATAAAAAAAACATTTTGAGTGTCTCGCTGACTGTCCAGACACAAATATATCTGATTAAAAGACTCTAGTGTAGGCCAGATGACTACAACTGTGGTTTTCCTCTTCCACGGTTCAAATCTGGGTGTAGTCCACCTTTCTGCATAAAAAGAAAACATTTTGAGTGTCTCGCTGACTGTTCAGACACAAATATATCTGTTTAAAAGAGTTTGGTGTAGGCCAGATAACTAGGACTGTGGTTTTGCAGTTCCATGGTTCAAATCTCTGTATTATCCACTTTTTTGCCTTTTTTCAGTAAAAAAAATATTTTGAGTGTCTCACTGACTGTTCAGACACAAATATATCTGTTTAAAAGATTCTGGTGTAGGACAGATAACTAGAACTGTGGTTTTCCTCTTCCATGGTTCAAATCTCTTTATTATTCACTTTTTTGCCTTTTTTCATAAAAAAAAACCATTTTGAGTGTCTTGCTGACTGTTCGGACAAAAATATATCTTTTTAAAAGAGTCTGGTGTAGGCCAGATAACTAGAATTCTGCTTTTGCAGATCCATGGTTAAAATCTCTGGATTATCCACTTTTTTGCCTTTTTTCCATAAAAAAAACATTTTGAGTGTCTCGCTGACTGTCCAGACACAAATATATCTGATTAAAAGACTCTAGTGTAGGCCAGATGACTACAACTGTGGTTTTCCTCTTTCACGGTTCAAATCTGGGTGTAGTCTACCTTTCTGCATAAAAAGAAAACATTTTGAGTGTCTCGCTGACTGTTCAGACACAAATATATCTGTTTAAAAGAGTCTGGTGTAGGCCAGATAACTAGGACTGTGGTTTTGCAGTTCCATGGTTCAAATCTCTGTATTATCCACTTTTTGCCATTTATCAATAAAAAAAAACATTTTGAGTGTCTCACTGACTGTTCAGACACAAATATATCTGCTTAAAAGAGTCTGGTGTAGGCCAGATAATTAGAATTGTGCTTTTGCAGTTCCATGGTTAAAATCACTGGATTATCCACTTTTTTGCCTTTTTTCCATAAAAAAAACATTTTGAGTGTCTTGCTGACTGTCCAGACACAAATATATCTGATTAAAAGACTCTAGTGTAGGCCAGATGACTACAACTGTGGTTTTCCTCTTTCACGGTTCAAATCTGGGTGTAGTCCACCTTTCTGCATAAAAAGAAAACATTTTGAGTGTCTCGCTGACTGTTCAGACACAAATATATCTGTTTAAAAGAGTCTGGTGTAGGCCAGATAACTAGGACTGTGGTTTTGCAGTTCCATGGTTCAAATCTCTGTATTATCCACTTTTTTGCCTTTTTTCAGTAAAAAAAATATTTTGAGTGTCTCACTGACTGTTCAGACACAAATATATCTGTTTAAAAGATTCTGGTGTAGGACAGATAACTAGAACTGTGGTTTTCCTCTTCCATGGTTCAAATCTCTTTATTATTCACTTTTTTGCCTTTTTTCATAAAAAAAAACCATTTTGAGTGTCTTGCTGACTGTTCAGACAAAAATATATCTTTTTAAAAGAGTCTGGTGTAGGCCAGATAACTAGAATTGTGCTTTTGCAGTTCCATGGTTAAAATCTCTGGATTATCCACTTTTTTGCCTTTTTTCCATAAAAAAAACATTTTGAGTGTCTCGCTGACTGTCCAGACACAAATATATCTGATTAAAAGACTCTAGTGTAGGCCAGATGACTAAAACTGTGGTTTTCCTCTTCCATGGTTCAAATCTGGGTGTAATCCACCTTTTTGCATAAAAAGAAAACATTTTGAGTGTCTCGCTGACTGTTCAGACACAAATATATCTGTTTAAAGAGTCTGGTGTAGGCCAGATAACTAAGACTGTGGTTTTGCAGTTCCATGGTTCAAATCTCTGTATTATCCACTTTTTTGCCTTTTTTCAATAAAAAAAAAAAAATTGAGTGTCTCACTGACTGTTCAGACACAAATATATCTGTTTGAAAGATTCTGGTGTAGGCCAGATAACTAGAACTGTGGTTTTCCTCTTCCACGGTTCAAATCTCTTTATTATCCACTTTTTTGCCTTTTTTCAATAAAAAAAACATTTTGAGTGTCTTGCTGACTGTTCAGACACAAATATATCTGTTTAAAAGAGTCTGGTGTAGGCCAGATAACTAGAATTGTGCTTTTGCAGTTCCATGGTTAAAATCTCTGGATTATCCACTTTTTTGCCATTTTTCCTTAAAAAAAACATTTTGAGTGTCTCGCTGACTGTCCAAACACAAATATATCTGATTAAAAGACTCTAGTGTAGGCCAGATGACTAGAACTGTGGTTTTCCTCTTCCACGGTTCAAATCTGGGTGTAATCCACCTCTTGCATAAAAAAAAACATTTTGAGTGTCTCGCTGACTGTTCAGACACAAATGTATCTGTTTAAAAGATTCCGGTGTAGGCCAGATAACTAGAATTGTGCTTTTGCAGTTCCATGGTTAAAATCTCTGGATTATCCACTTTTTTGCCTTTTATCAATAAAAAAAACATTTTGAGTGTCTCACTGACTGTTCAGACACAAATATATCTGCTTAAAAGAGTCTGGTGTAGGCCAGATAATTAGAATTGTGCTTTTGCAGTTCCATGGTTAAAATCACTGGATTATCCACTTTTTTGCCTTTTTTCCATAAAAAAAACATTTTGAGTGTCTCGCTGACTGTCCAGACACAAATATATCTGATTAAAAGACTCTAGTGTAGGCCAGATGACTACAACTGTGGTTTTCCTCTTTCACGGTTCAAATCTGGGTGTAGTCCACCTTTTTGCGTAAAAAGAAAACATTTTGAGTGTCTCGCTGACTGTTCAGACACAAATATATCTGTTTAAAAGAGACTGGTGTAGGCCAGATAACTAGGACTGTGGTTTTGCAGTTCCATGGTTCAAATCTCTGTATTATCCACTTTTTTGCCTTTTTTCAGTAAAAAAAATATTTTGAGTGTCTCACTGACTGTTCAGACACAAATATATCTGTTTAAAAGATTCTGGTGTAGGACAGATAACTAGAACTGTGGTTTTCCTCTTCCATGGTTCAAATCTCTTTATTATTCACTTTTTTGCCTTTTTTCATAAAAAAAAAACATTTTGAGTGTCTTGCTGACTGTTCAGACAAAAATATATCTGTTTAAAAGAGTCTGGTGTAGGCCAGATAACTAGAATTGTGCTTTTGCAGTTCCATGGTTAAAATCTCTGGATTATCCACTTTTTTGCCTTTTTTCCATAAAAAAAACATTTTGAGTGTCTCGCTGACTGTCCAGACACAAATATATCTGATTAAAAGACTCTAGTGTAGGCCAGATGACTAAAACTGTGGTTTTACTCTTCCACGGTTCAAATCTGGGTGTAATCCACCTTTTTGCATAAAAAGAAAACATTTTGAGTGTTGCGCTGACTGTTCAGACACAAATATATCTGTTTAAAGAGTCTGGTGTAGGCCAGATAACTAAGACTGTGGTTTTGCAGTTCCATGGTTCAAATCTCTGTATTATCCACTTTTTTGCCTTTTTTCAATAAAAAAAAAAAATTGCGTGTCTCACTGACTGTTCAGACACAAATATATCTGTTTGAAAGATTCTGGTGTAGGCCAGATAACTAGAACTGTGGTTTTCCTCTTCCACGGTTCAAATCTCTTTATTATCCACTTTTTTGCCTTTTTTCAATAAAAAAAACATTTTGAGTGTCTTGCTGACTGTTCAGACACAAATATATCTGTTTAAAAGAGTCTGGTGTAGGCCAGATAACTAGAATTGTGCTTTTGCAGTTCCATGGTTAAAATCTCTGGATTATCCACTTTTTTGCCTTTTTTCCTTAAAAAAAACATTTTGAGTGTCTCGCTGACTGTCCAGACACAAATATATCTGATTAAAAGACTCTAGTGTAGGCCAGATGACTAGAACTGTGGTTTTCCTCTTCCATGGTTCAAGTCTGGGTGTAATCCACCTTTTGCATAAAAAAAAACATTTTGAGTGTCTCGCTGACTGTTCAGACACAAATGTATCTGTTTAAAAGATTCTGGTGTAGGCCAGATAACTAGAATTGTGCTTTTGCAGTTCCATGGTTAAAATCTCTGGATTATCCACTTTTTTGCCTTTTTTCCAAAAACAAAACATTTTGAGTGTCTCGCTGACTCTCCAGACACAAATATATCTGATTAAAAGACTATAGTGTAGGTCAGATGACTAGAACTGTGGTTTTCCTTTTCCATGGTTCAAATCTGGGTGTAATCCATCTTTTTGCATAAAAAAAAACATTTTGAGGGTCTCGCTGACTGTTCAGACACAAACATATCTGTTTAAAAGAGTCTGGTGTAGGCCAGATAACTAGGACTGTGGTTTTGCAGTTCCATGGTTCAAATCTCTGTATTATCCACTTTTTTGCCTTTTTTGAATAAAAAAAACATTTTGAGTGTCTCACTGACTGTTCAGACACAAATATATCTGTTTAAAATATTCTGGTGTAGGCCAGATAACTAGAACTGTGGTTTTGCAGTTCCACGGTCCAAATCTCTGTATTATCCACTTTTTTGCCTTTTTTCAATAAAAAAAACATTTTGAGTGTCTCGTTGACTGTTCAGACACAAATATATCTGTTTAAAAGAGTCTGGTGTAGGCCAGATAACTAGAACTTTGGTTTTCTTCTTCCACGGTCCAAATCTCTGTATTATCCACTTTTTTGCCTTTTTTCAATAAAAAAAAAATTTGAGTGTCTCACTGACTGTTCAGAAACAAATATATCTGTTTAAAAAATTCTGGTGTAGGCCAGATAACTAGAACTGTGGTTTTGCAGTTCCACGGTTCAAATCTCTGTATTATCCACTTTTTTACCCTTTTTCCATAAAAAAAAAAACATTTTCACTGTTTTGCTGACTGTTCAGACACAAATATATCTGATTGAAAGACTCTGGTGTAGACAGATAACTACAACTGTGGTTTTCCTCTTCCACGGTTCAAATCTCGCTGTATTCCACCTTTTTGCATAAAAAAAAACACATTTTGAGTGTTTCGCTTACTGCTCAGACACAAATATATCTGTTGAAAAGAGTCTGGTGTAGGCTAGATAACTACAACTCTGATTTTCCTCTTCCATGGTTCAAATCTGTGTGGAATCCACCTTTTTGCAAAAAAAAAAACATTTTGAGTGTCGCGCTGACTGTTCAGACACAAATATATCTGCTTAAAAGAGTCTGATGTAGGCTAGATAACTAGAACTGTGGTTTTCCTCTTTCACAATTCAAATCTCTGTATTATGCACTTTTTTGCCTTTTTTCAATAAAAAAAAACATTTTGAGTGTCTTGCTGACTGTTCAGACACAAATATATCTGTTTAAAAGAGTCTGGTGTAGGCTAGATAACTAGAATTGTGGTTTTGCAGTTCTATTGTTCAAATCTCTGTATTATCCACTTTTTTGCCTTTTTTCCATAAAAAAAAACATTTTGAGTGTCTTGCTGACTGTTCAGACACAAATATATCTGTTTAAAAGAGTCTGGTGTAGGCCAGATATCTAGAACTGTGGCATTTCTCTTCCACGGTTCAAATCTGGGTGTAATCCACCTTTTCTTGTTCTTGGTTTCTCTCTGTTTAATGGCCTTGTGTGAACATGCATTTATATTTTGCATGCACATCAACTTACGTTTCAGTTCAGACCTTCAGGTTTTTTCTTTGCAGTCAGTATGCTTTAGTGCATAAAAAAGGATGTGGCCGCCCTTTGTCTGGGCTGAGACGCTCATTTTTCCTTGGTTCTATGCTTACACTAGGGATCAGTCTCTCTGCCCTTGTCCATATCTATGTCACTTGACAAATGGTAAGGTTTTTAATATTAGAGTTAGGACTGTCCCATAATTGTTGCCGTGAAGTGGCGGGATGGCTTTCACATTATTTTGATCAAAATTATGTTAACTAAATACCCTTTATTATTCATTATTTTTGCACTGTGCTATTTATACATCTACTTTCAGTTATTTGGGTATTTTTCTTGTTCTTGGTTTCTCAGATAACTAGAACTGTGTTTTTGCAGTTCCACGATTCAAATCTCTGTATTATCCACATTTTTGCTTTTTTCAATAAAAAAAAATATTTTGAGTGTCTTGCTGACTGTTTAGACACAAATATATCTGTTTAAAAGAGTCTGGTGTAGGCCAGATAACCAAAACTGTGGTTGTCCTCTTCCACGGTTCAAATCTGGGAGTAATCCACCTTTTTGCATAAAAAAAAACATTTTGAGTGTCTCGCTGACTGCTCAGACACAAATATATCTGTTTAAAAGAGTCTGGTGTAGGCCAGATAACTAGGACTGTGGTTTTGCAGTTCCATGGTTCAAATCTCTGTATTATCCACTTTTTTGCCTTTTTTCAATAAAAAAAAACATTTTGAGTGTCTTGCTGACTGTTCAGACACAAATATATCTGTTTAAAAGAGTCTGGTGTAGGCCAGATAACTAGAATTGTGTTTTTGCAGTTCCATGGTTAAAATCTCTGGATTATCCACTTTTTTGCCTTTTTTCCATAAACAAAACATTTTGAGTGTCTCGCTGACTGTCCAGACACAAATATATCTGATTAAAAGACTCTAGTGTAGGCCAGATGACTAAAACTGTGGTTTTCCTCTTCCACAGTTCAAATCTGGGTGTAATCCACCTTTTTGCATAAAAAGAAAACATTTTGAGTGTGTCGCTGACTGTTCAGACACAAATATATCTGTTTAAATGAGTCTGGTGTAGGCCAGATAACTAGGAGTGTGGTTTTGCAGTTCCACGGTCCAAATCTCAGTATTATCCACTTTTTTGCCTTTTTTCCTTAAACAAATCATTTTGATTGTCTCGCTGACTGTCCAGACACAAATATATCTGATTAAAAGACTCTAGTGTAGGCCAGATGACTAGTACTGTGGTTTTCCTCTTCCACAGTTCAAATCTGGGTGTAATCCACCTTTTTGCATAAAAAAAAAAACATTTTCATTGTCTCGCTGACTGTTCAGACACAAATATATCTGCTTAAAAGAGTCTGGTGTAGGCCAGATAACTAGAATTGTGGTTTTCCTCTTTCACGGTTCAAATCTGTTTGTAATCCACCTTATTGCATAAAAAAACATTTTGAGTGTCGCGCTGACTGTTTAGACACAAATATATCTGCTTAAAATAGTCTGGTGTAGGCCAGGTAACTAGAGCTGTGGATTTTCTCTTCCACAGTTCAAATCTCTGTATTATCCACTTTTTTGACTTTTTTCAATAAAAAAAATATGTTGAGTGTCTTGCTGAGTGATCAGACACAAATATATCTGTTTAAAAAAATTTGGTGTAGGCCAGACAACTAGAACTGTGGTTTTGCAGTTCCACGGTTCAAATCTCTGTATTATACACTTTTTTGCCTTTTTTCAATAAAAAAAAAACATTTTGAGTGTCTCGCTGACTGTTCAGACACAAATATATCTGATTAAAAGATTCTGGTGTACGCCAGATAACTAGAATTGTGGTTTTCCTCTTCCACGGTTCAAATCTGGGTGTAATCCACCTTTTTTCATAAAAAAAAAAATTTTGAGTGTCTCGCTGACTGCTCATACACAAATATTTCTGATTAAAAGATTGTGGTGTAGGCCAGATAACTAGAACTGTGGTTTTCCTTTTCCATGTTTCAAATCTCTGTATTATCCACTTTTTGCCTTTTTTCAATAAAAAAAACCATTTTGAGTGTCTCGCTGACTGTTCAGACACAAATATATCTGTCTAAAAGAGTCTGGTGTAAGCCACATAGCTAGAACTGTGGTTTTCCTCTTCCACAGTTCAATTCTCTGTATTATCCACTTTTTTGCCTTTTTTCAATACAAAAAAACATTTTGAGTGTCTCGCTGACTGTTAAGACACAAATATATCTATTTAAAAGAGTCTGGTGTAGGCCAGATAACTAGAATTGTGCTTTTGCAGTTCCATGGTTTAAATCTCTGTATTATCCACTTTTTTGCCTTTTTTCCATAAAAAAAAACATTTTGAGTGTCTCGCTGACTGTTTAGACACAAATATATCTGTTTAAGAGAGTCTGGTGTAGGACAGATGACTAGAACTGTGGTTTTCCTCTTCCACGGTTCAAATCTGGGTGTAATCCACCTTTTTGCATAAAAAAAACCATTTTGAGTGTTTCGCTGACTGTTCAGACACAAATATAAATGTTTAAAAGAGTCAGTTGTAGGCCAGATAACTAGGACTGTGGTTTTGCAGTTCCATGGTTCACATCTCTGTATTATCCACTTTTTTGACTTTTTTCAATAAAAAATAAATTTTGAGTGTCTCACTGACTGTTCAGACACAAATATATGTGTTTAAAAGATTCTGGTGTAGGCCAGATAACTAGAACTGTGGTTTTGCAGTTCCACGGTCCAAATCTCTGTATTATCCAATTTTTTGCCTTTTTCAATAAAAAATACATTTCAAGTGTCTCACTGACTGTTCAGACACAAATATATCTGTTTAAAAGAATATTGTGTAGGCCAGAAAACTACAACTCTGGTTTTCCTCTTATATGGTTCAAATCTGGGTGTAATCCTTCTTTTTGCATAAAAAAAAACATTTTGAGCGTCTCGCTGACTGTTCAGACACAAATTTATCTGTTTAAAAGATTCTGGTGTAAGCCGGATAACTATTACTGTGGTTTTCCTCTTCCATGGTTCACATCTGGGTGTAATCCACCTTTTTGCATAAAAAAAAACATTTTCAGTGTCTCGCTGACTGTTCAGACACAAATAAATCTGTTTAAAAGAGTCTGGTGTTGGCTAGATAGCAATAACTGTGTTTTTCCTCTTCCACGGTTCAAATCTGGGTGTAATCCACCTTTTTGCGTTAAAAAAAACATTTTGAGTGTCTCGCTGACTGTTCAGAAACAAATATATCTGTTTAAAAGAGTGTGGTGTAAGCCAGATAACTAGAAATTTGGTTTTCCTCTTCCACGGTTCAAATCTCTGTATTATCCACTTTTTTGCCTTTTTTCAATAAATAAAAACATTTTGAGTGTCTTGTTGACTGTTCAGACACAAATATATCTGTATAAAAGAGTCTGGTGTAGGCCAGATAACTAGAATTGTGGTTTTGCAGTTCCCTGGTTCAAATCTCTGAATTATCCACTTTTTTGCCTTTTTTTCCCCAAAAAAAAATTTTGAGTGTCTCGCTGACTGCTCAGACACAAATATATCTGATTAAAAGATTCTGGTGTAGGCGAGATAACTAGAATTGTGGTTTTCCTCTTCCACGGTTCAAATCTGGGTGTAATCCACCTTTTTTCATAAAAAAAAACATTTTGAGTGTCTCGCTGACTGCTCATACACAAATATATCTGATTAAAAGATTCTGGTGTAGGCGAGATAACTAGAACTGTGGTTTTCCTCTTCCACGTTTCAAATCTCTGTATTATCCACTTTTTTGCCTTTTTTCAATAAATAAAAACATTTTGAGTGCCTCGCTGACTGTTCAGACACAAATATATCTGTGTAAAAGAGTCTGGTGTAGGCCACATAACTAGAACTGTGGTTTTCCTCTTCCACAGTTCAAATCTCTGTATTATCCACTTTTTTGCCTTTTTTCAATAAAAAAAAACATTTTGAGTGTCTCGCTGACTGTTAAGACACAAATATATCTGATTAAAAGAGTCTGGTGTAGGCCAGATAACTAGAATTGTGCTTTTGCAGTTCCATTGTTCAAATCTCTGTATTATCCACTTTTTTGCCTTTTTTCCATAAAAAAAAAAAACATTTTGAGTGTCTTGCTGACTGTTCAGACACAAAAATGTCTGATTGAAAGAGTCTGGTGTAGGCCAGATAACTACATCTCTGGTTTTCCTCTTCCACGGTTCAAATCTGGGTGTAATACACCTTTTTGCATAAAAAAAACATTTTGATTGTCTCGCTGACTGTTCAGACACAAATTTATCTGTTGAAACGATTCTGGTGTAGGCCAGATAACTAGAACTGTGTTTTTGCAGTTCCATGGTTCAAATCTCTGCATTATCCACTTTTTTGCCTTTTTTCAATAAAAAAAAAAAATTTTGAGTGTCTCGCTGACTGTTTGGACACAAATATATCTGTTTAAGAGAGTCTGGTGTAGGCCAGATGACTAGAACTGTGGTTTTCCTCTTCCACGGTTCAAATCTGGGTGTAATCCACGATTTTGCATAAAAAAAACATTTTGAGTGTTTCGCTGACTGTTCAGACACAAATATATCTGTTTAAAAGAGTCAGTTGTAGGCCAGATAACTAGGACTGTGGTTTTGCAGTTCCATGGTTCAAATCTCTGTATTATCCACTTTTTTGCCCTTTTTCAATAAAAAATACATTTTGAGTGTCTCAGTGACTGTTCAGACACAAATATATGTGTTTAAAAGATTCTGGTGTAGGCCAGATAACTAGAACTCTGGTTTTGCAGTTCCACGGTCCAAATCTCTGTATTATCCACTTTTTTGCCTTTTTTCAATAAAAAATATATTTTGAGTGTCTCGCTGACTGTTCAGACACAAATATATCTGTTTAAAAGAATATTGTGTAGGCCAGATAACTACAACTCTGGTTTTCCTCTTCCACGGTTTAAATCTGGGTGTAATCCTTCTTTTTGCATAAAAAAAAACATTTTGAGCGTCTCGCTGACTGTTCATACACAAATTTATCTGTTTAAAAGATTCTGGTGTAAGCCGGATAACTATTACTGTGGTTTTCCTCTTCCATGGTTCACATCTGGGTGTAATCCACCTTTTTGCATAAAAAAAACATTTTGAGTGTCTCGCTGACTGTTCAGACACAAATAAATCTGTTTAAAAGAGTCTGGTGTAGGCTAGATAACTATAACTCTGTTTTTCCTCTTCCAAGGTTCAAATCTGGGTGTAATCCACCTATTTGCATAAAAAAAACACATTTTGAGTGTCTCGCTGACTACTCAGACACAAATATATCTGTTGAAAAGAGTCTGGTATAGGCTAGATAACTACATCTCTGGTTTTCCTCTTCCACGGTTCAAATGTGGGTGTAATCCACCTTTTTGCGTTAAAAAAAAACATTTTGAGTGTCTCGCTGACTGTTCAGACACAAATATATCTGTTTAAAAGAGTCTGGTGTAGGCCAGATAACTAGAATTGTGGTTTTGCAGTTCCCTGGTTCAAATCTCTGAATTATCCACTTTTTTGCCTTTTTTCCCCTAAAAAAAACATTTTGAGTGTCTCGCTGACTGCTCAGACACAAATATATCTGATTAAAAGATTCTGGTGTAGGCCAGATAACTAGAACTGTGGTTTTCCTCTTCCACGGTTCAAATCTGGGTGTAATCCACCTTTTTGCATAAAAAAAAAAAAATTTTGAGTGTCTCGCTGACTGTTCAGACACAAATATCGGTTTAAAACAGTCTGGTGTAGGCCAGATAACTACAACTCTGGTTTTCCTCTTCCACGGCTCAAATATGCTTGTAATCCACCTTTTTGCATAAAAAAAAACATTTTGAGTGTCTCGCTGACTGTTCAGACACAAATTTATCTGTTTAAAAGATTCTGGTGTAGGCCAGATAACTAGAACTGTGGTTTTCCTCTTCCACGGTTCAAATCTGGGTGTAATCCACCTTTTTGCATAAAAAAAAAAAAATTTTGAGTGTCTCGCTGACTGTTCAGACACAAATATCGGTTTAAAACAGTCTGGTGTAGGCCAGATAACTACAACTCTGGTTTTCCTCTTCCACGGTTCAAATCTGGGTGTAATCCACCTTTTTGCATAAAAAAAAACATTTTGAGTGTCTCGCTGACTGTTCAGACACAAATATATCTGTGTAAAAGAGTCTGGTGTAAGCCAGATAACTATAACTTTGGCTTTCCTCTTCCACAATTAAAATCTCCGTATTATCCAATTTTTTGCCTTTTTTTCAATAAAAAAAAACATTTTGAGTGTCTTGTTGACAGTTCAGACACAAATATATCTGTTTAAAAGAGTCTGGTGTAGGCCAGATAACTAGGACTGTGGTTTTGCAATTCCACGGTACAAATCTATGTATTATCCACTTTTTTGCCTTTTTTCAATAAAAAAAAACATTTTGAGTGTCTCACTGACTGTTCAGACACAAATATATCTGTTTAAAAAAGTCTGGTGTAGGTCAGATAACTATAACTGTGGTTTTCCTCTTCCACGGTTCAAATCTGGGAGTAATCCACCTTTTTGCATAAAAAAAAAACATTTTGAGTGTCTCGCTGACTGTTCAGACACAAATTTGTCTGTTTAAAAGATTCTGGTGTAGGCCAGATATCTAGAACTGTGGTTTTCCTCTTCCACGGTTCAAATCTTGGTGTAATCCACCTTTTTGCATAAAAAAAAAACATTTTGAGTGTCTCGCTGATTGTTCAGACACAAATATATCTCTGTAACAGATTCTGGTGTAAGCCAGATAACTAGAACTTTGGTTTTCCTCTTCCACAATTCAAATCTCTGCATTATCCACTTTTTTGCCTTTTTTCCTTAAAAAAAAACATTTTGAGTGCCTCGCTGACAGTTCAGACACAAATATATCTATTTAAAAGAGTCTGGTGTAGGCCAGATAACTAGAACTGTGGTTTTCCTCTTCCACAATTCAAATTTTGGTCACCTTTATGCATAAAAAAAACATTTTGAGTGTCTTGCTGACTGTTCAGACACAAATATATCTGTTTAAAAAAGTCTGGTTTAGGCCAGATAACTACAACTCTGGTTTTCCTCTTCCACGGTTCAAATTTGGGTGTAATCCACCTTTTTGCATAAAAAAAACATTTTGAGTGTCTCGCTGACTGTTCAGACACAAATATCTGTTTAAAGCGTCTGCTGTAGGCCAGATAACTAGAATTGTGGTTTTGCAGTTCCACAATTCAAATCTCTGTATTATCCACTTTTTTGCCTTTTTTCAATTAAAAAAACATTTTGAGCGTCTTCCTGACTGATCAGACACAAATATATCTGTTTAAAAGATCTGGTGTAGGCAAGATAAATATAACTGTGGTTTTCTTCTTCCACGGTTCAAATCTTGGTGTAATCCACCTTTTTGCATAAAAAAAAAACATTTTGAGTGTCTCGCTGACTGTTCAGACACAAATATATCTGTGTAAAAGATTCTGGTGTAAGCCAGATAACTAGAACTTTGGTTTTCCTCTTCCACAATTCAAATCTCTGTATTATCCACTTTTTTGCCTTTTTTCAATAAAAAAAAACATTTTCAGCGTCTTGCTGACTGTTCAGACACAAATATATCTGTTTAAAAGATTCTGGTGTAGGCTAGATATCTAGAACTGTTGTTTCGCAGTTCCACTGTTCAAATCTCTGTATTATCCACTTTTTTGCCTTTTTTCAATAAAAAAAAACCTTTTGAGTGTCTCGCTGACTATTCAGGCACAAATATATCTGTTTAAAAGAGTCTGGCGTAGGCCAGATAACTAGAACTGTGGTTTTCCTCTTCCACTGTTCAAATCTGGGTGTAATCCACCTTTTTGCATAAAAAAAACCATTTTGAGTGGCTCGCTGACTGTTCAGACTCAGATATATCTGTTTAAAAGAGTCTGGTGTAGGCCAGATGATTAGAACTGTGGTTTTCCTCGTCCACAGTTCAAATCTCTGTATTATACACTTTTTTACCATTCTTCGAAAAAAAAAACATTTTGAGTGTCTCGCTTATTGTTCAGGCACAAATATATCTGTTTAAAAGATTCTGGTGTAGGCCAGATAACTAGAACTTTGATTTTCCTCTTCCACGGTTCATATCTGGGTGTAATCCACCTTTTTGCATAAAAAAAACATTTTGAGTGTCTCGCTGACTGTTCTGTCACAAATATATCTGTTTAAAAGATTCTGGTGTAGGCCAGATAACTAGTACTGTGGTTTTCCTCTTCCACAATTCAAATCTGGGTGTAATCCACCTTTTTGCATAAAAAAAAAAACATTTTGAGTGTCTTGCTGACTGTTCAGACACAAATATATCTGTTTAAAAGAGCCTAATGTAAGCCAGATAACTACAACTCTGGTTTTCCTCTTCCACAATTCAAATCTCTGTATTATCCACTTTTTTGCCTTTTTTCAATAAAAAAAAACATTTTTAGTGTCTCACTGACTGTTCAGACACAAATATATCTGTTTAAAAGAGTCTGGTGTAGGTCAGATAACTAGAACTGTGGTTTTCCTCTTCCACGGTTCAAATCTGGGTGTAATCCACCTTTTTGCATGAAAAAAACATTTTGAGTGTCTCGCTGACTGTTCAGACACAAATATATCTGATTAAAAGAGTCTGGTGTAGGCCAGATAACTACAACTGTGGTTTTCCTCTTCCACGGTTCAAATCTGGGTGTAATCCACCTTTTTGCATAAAAAAAAAACATTTTGAGTGTCTCGCTGACTGTTCAGACACAAATATATCTGTTTAAAAAAGTCTGGTGTAGGCCATATAACTACAACTCTGGTTTTCCTCTTCCACGGTTCAAATCTTGGTGTAATCCACCTTTTTGCATAAAAAAAAACGTTTTGAGCTTCTCGCTGACTGTTCAGACACAAATATATCTGTGTAAAAGAGTCTGGTTTAAGCCAGATAACTAGAACGTTGGTTTTCCTCTTCCACAATTCAAATCTCTGTATTATCCACTTTTTTGCCTTTTTTCAATAAAAAAAAACATTTTGATTGTCTTGCTGACTCTTCAGACACAAATATATCTGTTTAAAAGAGTCTGGCGTAGGCCAGATAACTAGAATTGTGGTTTTGCAGTTCCACAGTTCAAATCTCTGTAATATCCACTTTTTTTCCATAAAAAAACATTTTGAGAGTCTCGCTGACTGTTCAGACACAAATATATCTGTTTAAAAGAGTCTGCTGTAGGTCAGATAACTAGAACTGTGGTTTTCCTCTTCCACGGTTCAAATCTGGGTGTAATCCACCTTTTTACATAAAAAAAAACATTTTGTGTGTCTTGCAGACTGTTCAGTAGTGTTGAGCCACCCCCGTAGTGTTCGAGTTCGGTTCGGTTCGTGGAACACCCGTGTGTTCGCCGAACTGTTCGTCGAACACTTACGAACACCTTTAAAACCAATGGCAGGCAAACAAAAGCACATAGAAACACATAGAAAACACATTCAAAGGGGTCCAAAAGCTGACAAACTGCTCAGAAGACATATCTAACACATGGAAAAGTGACAAGTACATATAGTCATGCGAAAAGAAAAGAGGTGGAGGAGTAAAAGGAGGGGGTGACACAGATATAGGCATGTCATGCCCTTCTAAAATCCAAAAAGTGAGAAGCCGACACGGCCAGTCCGTTCCTGCCCGTGCCACCTCCGTGTCACCTGGTTTGTGGCAGAGCCGCGGTGTACCCTGACGGCCAGCCCCCCTCTCCCAAAACTGGTGCCTGTCCGCTGGTGGGTCGAGCGAGCCCCGCTGTGGTGGAGGCAGCTCTAAGCTTTTTAATTTAAATTGTCTCTCTAATTTGAATGAATACACTTTAAATCCTTTTACAAGGTTCTATTGGAGGGCAAGTCTCATGCCAGCAGTCGCGTAATTCCAGCTCCAGTAGCGTCCACTAAAGCTGCTGCAGTTAAAAAGATTTTATAAGGATCAAGCTCGGCTATCCACCGCAAGGCGTCCTACTTCCAGTCCCAGCCCCTATGCCTTGGGGTGCCTCCTGATGCTCTTCACTGAGTATCCCGTGGTCCCAAAGCATTTCCTTTGAAAAAATTAAGTGTCCAAACTACAGGTGGTGTAGCTTGCTTAACAGCCGGGATAATCCGCTGACTAGCAGACACTGCTACTAGGCACAAAGTATTTCCTGGGCTAGATGCAGTTAAAAATTTGTAATTAGATACTCTCGGAGGCTGAGAAAGCATTGCATAGTCTCCTGGCACGCCATATATGATTCTCTTAAAAAGCTTGGGGTAGGGGTCTAGGGGACCCCTTTATAGCCAAAATCACGGCCCTGTATCGCAATACGTCACCTAGGCTGAAGATAAATGGAACTGTAGCACCCTGAGGGCTCGGTTGCTACAGAGGTATTGCACCTCACCCAGAGGTGTGATATCTCACTCTCAGGTAAGGATGGAGTGTGGGTCAGGACCCGACACCTGCATGCATTACACCACATTGCCGTGGGGCAGGGCGACCAATATGCCCCTGAGATGGGAACGACAGTCCTTTTCCCTGGCTGGAGTGAGGGGAGGGAACACTGAGGAAGGGGAACCCTGTAGTGCAGGAGCAGGGAGAAAGCAGTTCCTGGGTGCATTGGGAAGGGAGTATAAAAGGTGGGCACCATCTTAGTTCAGTGCAGAGAAGTCTGAGCAGAAGTGACAGGGAGCAGGGGCTCTGCATGAGCTCTGCTCCGGAGGCAGGCCTAGTAACAGAGGCCCAGGCCTGGAAGAGGGAGAAGGAAGGAAGAGGAGCGGAGAAGGCTCCAGGAATGAGGAACAAAGAGATCCCAGGGGTGCGGAGAGGCGAGTCGCCACCGCACGCCCGAATCCACCTGCGTGGAGGGGTCAGGCCAAAGGGGGAGACCGGTCCCCGAAACTAGTGGAGGCGGGAAACGACCCTCAGCTAGAAACCGGAGGCTGTGACATTTTATGTGGCGCAGCCCCTCGCTACACCCGCTAGGAAGGCACCACATAGGGTCAGGGAAACTGGCGCCAAGTTTACCAAGAGGAGGCCCGAGGCAGCCGGACAGAAGGGTTGGTAAGAAAGGCCAGACAAAGGACACACAAAGGGGGTCCTGTGAAGCACTCCAAAGTTATCTGGGAGTTGTCTGAGCCCCTCACCTGGTGAGCACAGTACGACGTGGGCAGCCGTTACCTGCAGAAGTGGTCTGGATAATAAGAACTGTGAGTAAAGGCCCTGGACTGCATCACTGACTCCGTGTCGTTACTGCTGCTGCCCTGCACCATCACCACCATCCTCCGCATACACTGCCCTGAGGCTATACTCCTCCCGTGGGGAGATATGCTACGTTCTGCTGCACCCACAACACCAGCCTCAGCGGTCTGCCCTGCAGCGGCGGTTCACTCTGACCGCAATCCACGGGTGGCGTAGTCGGACATTTAAACATCAAAACCACATAAATAGTTCAGCCACTGGTTTGACCGCCCTGAGCCACGGAACCGGGTCGCCGCCACGGAGACTACAACCACCAGCATTCACCAAAAAGGCTCCGGCTCCGGATGTCCCAAGGCCCAGGGGGCGCGTCAGAACATTTTCATCACCTTTCATAATCACCAATGGGACAAGGCAGGGATGTCCTCTATCCCCTCTCTTATACATCCTAGTGACGGAGCACCTGCTCTCATCAATTCGCCATAACCCCAATATTAGGTGGATTGAGGTGGGAGGCATCGAGTACAAGTGCTCTCTTTTTGCTGATGATGTCCTAGTATATATCACTCAATCACATATATCTATCCCTGCTGTTATGGCTGAAATAGATCACTTTGTTACATGGTAAAATTTTAAAATCAATGCAGCGAAGTCTGAGGCCCTCGATGTCTCCCTCCCCAAATCCATACAGGATTCCATCCAGTCCAACTTTCCCTTTTCCTGGCCCTCACAGGGTATCAAATACTTATTAATTCCTATTCATAGAGACCTCTCCCGTCTATGTTATCTTAATTTTGGGCCCTTTATTGAACAACTCCATACAGACCACGGTTGGCAAGTTAGAACTGTAAGATTCACTACGTGAACCACTGGTGTTTTGTGGAAAAGCACATGTACACTGTGTTCCAAATTATTATGCAAAAAGTGTTTAGGAATGATAAGGGAAGAATTTGTTTGTTTGTCAGTTAAACTCATTGATGGTGATGTGTGTCAGCTCTCTTTATATCACTGTAAGCAATTGCAGACACCTGTGCTAATTAGTTTGGCAGGTGTGTCCAATGAAAGGCAAGACTACTTAAGAAGGCTGTCCCACATTATTAAGCAGCCTACATTTTCTGCCAAAATGGGAAAGAAAAAGGACGTGTCGGCTGCTGAGAAGCAACAAATTGTGGAGTGTTTAGGTCAAGGCATGACTACACTCAACATTGTGCGATGATCAGGATGAAGTGTCTTGGCAATCAAGAAGTATGTAGCTGATTCACAGTACACAGGTGTGCGTGCTGATAAGGGCAAATTGAGGACTCTTTCCTACAGGCAATTACGTCAGGTTAAAAGAGCAGCGGCAAAAAAGCCTTGTCATAGCAGCAGACAAGTTTTTGAAGCTGCTGGTGCCTCCAGCGTCCACCGAACAACAAGATGCAGGGTCCTTCAGAGGTTTGCAGCTGTGCGTACGCCATCCTGTCGACCTCCACTATCCACTGCACACAAGCAGAAACTGCTCCAGTGGGCCAAACAATACATGAAGACTGACTTCAAAACTGTTTTGTTCACGGATGAGTGCCGTGCAACTCTCAATGGTCCAGATGGATGAAGTGGAGGATGGCTGGTTGATGGACACCCCACGCAAACACGGCTACAGCGCCAACAAGGAGGAGGTGGAGTAATGTTTTGGGCTGGAATCATGGGGAGAGAGATTGTCGGCCCCTTTAAGATCCCTGAAGGGGTAAAGATGAACTCCATAATGTATGTGGAGTTTCTCAAACAGCACTTCCTGCCATGGTTCAAGAAGAAGAACCGTGTATTCCACAGCAACATCATTTTCATGCATGATAATGCACCGTCTCATGCTGCACATAACACATCTGCATCTCTGGCTGATATGGGCATAAAAGGGGACAAACTTATGGTGTGACCTCCATGCTCCCCTGACCTCTACCCCATTCAGAACCTCTTGAGCATCATCAAAAGGAGTGTCTATGATGGCGGGAGGCAGTTCACATCTAAGCAACAGCTCTCGGAGGGTATTCTGTCCTCATGCAAAACAATTGAAGCAGAAACCATCCAAAACCTGACAAATTCAATGGACGAGAGAGTTCAGAAGCTCCTTTCGAACAAGGGGTCCTATGTGCAAATGTAACATAACCTAGAATAAAGTTTTGAGTTGAAAACTGTTTGATTTCAGTTTCTAATAACCTGCTAATGCTTATAATTTCAAAAATGACCATTTTTTTTGGTCTTTATTAAAATGAAAAGGTTGATCGAAGAGTGTGGGGGATCTAAGAGTGTGGCAACCCAGTAGTCAGGATTACTTCGAATTCTGACAATCTGAGGGTCATGTTGCAGGTAGTGCAGCAAGAGGGCACTTATGTGTCTTGCGCATCTCGGAGCCCCAAAATTATTTTCCGGGCCAGATGCAGCTAAAATTATTATTAATTTTAAATCTGGTGGAGCTTAGTATAGATGGCCTAATAGAATCAGTACTGCACACTGCTACAAAGCCCAAATTATTTTCCAGCCAAGATACAGATAAACATGATTAGTAATTTGAAAGCTTAAAACGGTTGGTGAGGTAACCAATCATCAAGCTTTTACTCTCCCCAGGATGACACAGGGGTAGAAAAGTCATTTCGGATCCATGATTTGCTCATCTTTATGAACGTGAGTCTGTCTACATTATCAGTGGAGAGCCGCGTGCGCTTATCTGTCAGCACACCACCAGCAGCGCTGAACACACGTTCAGACAGAACGCTGGCTGCGGGGCATGACAAGATCTCCAAGGCGTAAGTGGCGAGCTCCGGCCATTTATCCAGATTGGAAGCCCAAAAAGAGCAAGGATCCAGTGACACAGTCATGGCTTCAATGTTTACTTGGAGATACTCCTGTACCATCGTCTCTAGGCGTTGACTATGTGTCAGACTTCTTGTCTCCTGTGGCCTTGCAAAGGATGAGCTAAAAAAGTGGTGAAATGATTCCGCAAAATTGATGTTACCAGCAGATACTGTGTTTCTGTTACGGTTTGAGTGCTGAACACTCGACGGTCCCACGGTTGGCAAGTTGGAACTGTGAGATTCACTATGTGCACCACTGGTGTTTTGTGGAAAAGCACATGTAAGATTCTGCAACAGTCTCTGCTGATACTCCTGCATGCGTGCATCCCTTTCTATGGCAGGAATTATTTCTGCAAATTTACTTTTGTACCGGGGATCTAACAGTGTGGCAACCCAGTAGTCAGGATTATTTCTAATTCTCCCAATTCGAGGGTCATGTTGCAAGTAGTGCAGCAAGAAGGCACTCATATGTCTTGCGCATCCAGGAGCACCAAGTCCCTGTTGCGTTGGTGGCCAGGTAACAATCATGCTTCCTTCCTCTGTCCTCTCCCCCCAACCTCGCACAACAGAAATGTGATCAAGGTCTCCCTCATCTGATGATTCTTCCATCAGTTGTCCTCCACTTCTTCCTGGGCTCCTGCACCTTCCTCACTAGTTTGGCTGCTACCATGCGCCCTGGTAAAACCATCTCCCCCACCCTCACATGCCTGCCGCCTTGGTGCTGCCGACCGTCTGGACCTTGCAGATGTTAGCCCTTCAGCATACAACTCCTCCTCCTCTACTTCCTCCACCTCCTCTTGTGCCACCACCTGACTCCGAATTCTGTTTAACACATGCTCCAGCATGTAAATCACCGGAATAGTCATGCAGATAATGGCATCGTCACCACTAAACATCTTCGTCGCCATTTCAAAACTGTGCTGAAGGGTGCATAGGTCCCTGATCTGAGACCACTCCTCCAGCGTGATTTGCCCCACCTCTGGATACCGTTGGCCCAGGCTATACGTCAGAACGTATTGCACCAGGGCTTGTCGGTGCTGCCACAGTCGCTGCAACATGTGCAGAGTTGAATTCCACCGGGTAGGCACATCGCATTTTAGCCGGTGAAGTGGCAGGCCCAACGACTTCTGTAGAGATGTAAGTCGCTGAGCTGCGGGATGCGAATGGCGGAAGTGAGCACACAGCGACCGTGCCCTCCGCAGAAGGCCATCTAGTCCGGGATAGTAGGCTAAAAATTGCTGGACAACCAGGTTCAACACGTGAGCCATACAAGGCACGTGTGTGACATTGCCCCGGCGAAGGGCCGCACCCAGGTTTGCAGCATTGTCGCACACGGCCTTCCCTGGTTTCAGGTCCAGTGGAGACAACCATTCATGAAATTGGTTCTCCAGAGCTGACCACAACTCCTCAGCTGTGTGACTCACATTTCCCAGACATTTCAAAGTAAAAACCGCCTGATGACGTTGAGCCCTACTGCCAGCATAGTAAGGAGGTGTGCAGGATCCTTTCTGCGCAGTTAGAAAGCTTGTGGCATGACCAGACAGGCTTTGGGTGCAGGTGGAGGACTGAGAGGAGGTTGAGGAGGCAGAAGCAGTGGAGGAACTTTGACATAAAGAGGATTGATGCACAACTCGTGGGGACAGCAAGACTTGGACAGCAGCCCCTTGTCCTGCTGTCACCATAGTTACCCAGTGCCCAGTCAGCGACATATAACGCCCCTGTCCATGCCTTCTCGTCCAAGTGTCTGTGGTGAAATGCACCCTGTCACAAACAGAGTTTCTCAAAGAAGCGGTGATGTTGTGTGCGACATGCTGGTGGAGCGCAGGCACACCTTTCTTTGAGAAGTAGTGCCGACTGGGCATCTGGTACTGGGGCACTGCGACGGACATAAGGTCTCGAAAATCCTCTGTGTCCACCAGGCGGAAAGGCAGCATTTCTTTAGCCAAGAGCTTGCAGATGGTGAAATTCAACCTCTTAGCTTTCTCATGGCTAGGAGGAAATGGTCTTTTACTTGTCGACATCTGAGGGACTGAGGGCTGGCTGTTGTGCTTAGACGGGGTTGATGAGGGTGTCCCCGGCAAACTGCCAGTCTGTGAGGAAGATTCAGGCGGACATGTTAGGTTGCCTTGATCCAAAGGTGGTGCTATCGATGTCGGACAGCGCACAACACAAGCTGGTGTTACCACCTCCAAAGAAAATGATGACCTGCCAATCACGTTGGCTGTTGCGGGTAAAGAGGTGGCAGGTCTGCATCCCAAAACAGGTGTGACTGCTGTCCCCCCAGTCACAGAGGATGAAGAGGCCGCAGATGCACAAGATGGGGCAGACGGTGGTTGGCCCGGCCGGCTAGGCCGCATTGTAGCACAGTGAGCTTCCCACTGCAACCTATGTTTCATGTCCATGTGCCGGTTCATGCATGAAGTACTCAAACTATGTCACCTCTGAGGACTGGAGTATTTGTGATGTTGAAGTTGATGTGGAGGAGAGCCCACTTAAAGGAGCACTTGATATCCGTTGAAGCACCTGCTGTTTTTGTGCCTCATCTGGAATTTGTAGCGATTGGCGTGGCCGTAAGAAAGGGATCTTATCACATTGTCCGCTAAAAGAAGTAGACATTTTAGTTTTGCTGGAAGATGGTCTTTCTTCTGCAGATGTTACTGTTGCTTTAACACCTACTCCACAGACACAACCTTTTTTCCCCTTCCCAACACGCCTATTCCCCTTTCCACCAGCAGCAGGCCTTTTTCCACTCATTTTGGTGGTTAACTAATTCACAACTCTGGAGTTGTTTGCACAAAAAAACAATGGATGGGAACCGAGCAGAGCTGAGTGGCCAAACTGTGGTATTAGGCCAAATTTATTGTCTGGGTTAGATGCAGAAAAAAATTATATTCAGTTTGCAACCCGATGGAGGTCAGTATAGATGGACTAATAGAACAAGTCCCACACACTGCTAGAAGGCCAAATATTTTTTCAGAGCTAGATGCAGAAAAAAATTATATTCAATTTGCAACCTGATGGAGGTCAGTATAGATGGACTAATAGAACAAGTCCCACACACTGCTAGAAGGCCAAATATTTTTTCAGAGCTAGATGCAGAAAAAAATTATATTCAATTTGCAACCTGATGGAGGTCAGTATAGATGGACTAATAGAACAAGTCCCACACACTGCTAGAAGGCCAAATATTTTTTCAGAGCTAGATGCAGAAAAATATTATATTCAATTTGCAACCTGATGGAGGTCAGTATAGATGGACTAATAGAACAAGTCCCACACAC
The DNA here is from genome assembly GCF_046119375.1 of Phyllobates terribilis. Lineage (NCBI taxonomy): Eukaryota > Metazoa > Chordata > Amphibia > Anura > Dendrobatidae > Phyllobates > Phyllobates terribilis. Next base: position 54,771,777 of record NW_027362768.1, on the reverse strand, counting down.
TGCTAGAAGCCCAAATATTTTTTCAGAGCTAGATGCAGAAAAATATTATATTCAATTTGCAACCTGATGGAGGTCAGTATAGATGGACTAATAGAACAAGTCCCACACACTGCTAGAAGGCCAAATATTTTTTCAGAGCTAGATGCAGAAAAAAATTATATTCAATTTGCAACGTGATGGAGGTCAGTATAGATGGACTAATAGAACAAGTCCCACACACTGCTAGAAGGCCAAATATTTTTTCAGAGCTAGATGCAGAAAAATATTATATTCAATTTGCAACCTGATGGAGGTCAGTATAGATGGACTAATAGAACAAGTCCCACACACAGCTAGAAGCCCAAATATTTTTTCAGAGCTAGATGCAGAAAAAAATTATATTCAATTTGCAACGTGATGGAGGTCAGTATAGATGGACTAATAGAACAAGTCCCACACACTGCTAGAAGGCCAAATATTTTTTAAGAGCTAGATGCAGAAAAAAATTATATTCAATTTGCAACCTGATGGAGGTCATTATAGATGGACTAATAGAAAAAGTCCCACACACTGCTAGAAGGCCAAATATTTTTTCAGAGCTAGATGCAGAAAAAAATTATATTCAATTTGCAACCTGATGGAGGTCAGTATAGATGGACTAATAGAACAAGTCCCACACACTGCTAGAAGCCCAAATATTTTTTCAGAGCTAGATGCAGAAAAATATTTTATTCAATTTGCAACCTGATGGAGGTCAGTATAGATGGACTAATAGAACAAGTCCCACACACTGCTAGAAGGCCAAATATTTTTTCAGAGCTAGATGCAGAAAAAAATTATATTCAATTTGCAACGTGATGGAGGTCAGTATAGATGGACTAATAGAACAAGTCCCACACACTGCTAGAAGGCCAAATATTTTTTCAGAGCTAGATGCAGAAAAATATTATATTCAATTTGCAACCTGATGGAGGTCAGTATAGATGGACTAATAGAACAAGTCCCACACACAGCTAGAAGCCCAAATATTTTTTCAGAGCTAGATGCAGAAAAAAATTATATTCAATTTGCAACGTGATGGAGGTCAGTATAGATGGACTAATAGAACAAGTCCCACACACTGCTAGAAGGCCAAATATTTTTTAAGAGCTAGATGCAGAAAAAAATTATATTCAATTTGCAACCTGATGGAGGTCAGTATAGATGGACTAATAGAACAAGTCCCACACACTGCTAGAAGGCCAAATATTTTTTCAGAGCTAGATGCAGAAAAAAATTATATTCAATTTGCAACCTGATGGAGGTCAGTATAGATGGACTAATAGAACAAGTCCCACACACTGCTAGAAGCCCAAATATTTTTTCAGAGCTAGATGCAGAAAAATATTTTATTCAGTTTGCAACCCGATGGAGGTCAGTATAGATGGACTAATAGAACAAGTCCCACACACTGCTAGAAGGCCAAATATTTTTTCAGAGCTAGATGCAGAAAAAAATTATATTCAATTTGCAACCTGATGGAGGTCAGTATAGATGGACTAATAGAACAAGTCCCACACACTGCTAGAAGGCCAAATATTTTTTCAGAGCTAGATGCAGAAAAAAATTATATTCAATTTGCAACCTGATGGAGGTCAGTATAGATGGACTAATAGAACAAGTCCCACACACTGCTAGAAGGCCAAATATTTTTTCAGAGCTAGATGCAGAAAAATATTATATTCAATTTGCAACCTGATGGAGGTCAGTATAGATGGACTAATAGAACAAGTCCCACACACTGCTAGAAGCCCAAATATTTTTTCAGAGCTAGATGCAGAAAAAAATTATATTCAATTTGCAACCTGATGGAGGTCAGTATAGATGGACTAATAGAACAAGTCCCACACACTGCTAGAAGCCCAAATATTTTTTCAGAGCTAGATGCAGAAAAATATTTTATTCAGTTTGCAACCCGATGGAGGTCAGTATAGATGGACTAATAGAACAAGTCCCACACACTGCTAGAAGGCCAAATATTTTTTCAGAGCTAGATGCAGAAAAAAATTATATTCAATTTGCAACCTGATGGAGGTCAGTATAGATGGACTAATAGAACAAGTCCCACACACTGCTAGAAGGCCAAATATTTTTTCAGAGCTAGGTGCAGAAAAAAATTATATTCAATTTGCAACCTGATGGAGGTCAGTATAGATGGACTAATAGAACAAGTCCCACACACTGCTAGAAGGCCAAATATTTTTTCAGAGCTAGATGCAGAAAAATATTATATTCAATTTGCAACCTGATGGAGGTCAGTATAGATGGACTAATAGAACAAGTCCCACACACTGCTAGAAGCCCAAATATTTTTTCAGAGCTAGATGCAGAAAAAAATTATATTCAATTTGCAACGTGATGGAGGTCAGTATAGATGGACTAATAGAACAAGTCCCACACACTGCTAGAAGGCCAAATATTTTTTCAGAGCTAGATGCAGAAAAATATTATATTCAATTTGCAACCTGATGGAGGTCAGTATAGATGGACTAATAGAACAAGTCCCACACACAGCTAGAAGCCCAAATATTTTTTCAGAGCTAGATGCAGAAAAAAATTATATTCAATTTGCAACGTGATGGAGGTCAGTATAGATGGACTAATAGAACAAGTCCCACACACTGCTAGAAGGCCAAATATTTTTTAAGAGCTAGATGCAGAAAAAAATTATATTCAATTTGCAACCTGATGGAGGTCAGTATAGATGGACTAATAGAACAAGTCCCACACACTGCTAGAAGCCCAAATATTTTTTCAGAGCTAGATGCAGAAAAATATTTTATTCAATTTGCAACCTGATGGAGGTCAGTATAGATTGACTAATAGAACAAGTCCCACACACTGCTAGAAGGCCAAATATTTTTTCAGAGCTAGATGCAGAAAAATATTATATTCAATTTGCAACCTGATGGAGGTCAGTATAGATGGACTAATAGAACAAGTCCCACACACAGCTAGAAGCCCAAATATTTTTTTCAGAGGTAGATGCAGAAAAAAATTATATTCAAGTTGCAACCTGATGGAGGTCAGTGTAGATGGACTAATAGAACAAGTCCCACACACTGCTAGAAGGCCAAATATTTTTTCAGAGCTAGATGCAGAAAAATATTATATTCAATTTGCAACCTGATGGAGGTCAGTATAGATGGACTAATAGAACAAGTCCCACACACAGCTAGAAGCCCAAATATTTTTTCAGAGGTAGATGCAGAAAAAAATTATATTCAATTTGCAACGTGATGGAGGTCAGTATAGATGGACTAATAGAACAAGTCCCACACACTGCTAGAAGGCCAAATATTTTTTCAGAGCTAGATGCAGAAAAATATTATATTCAATTTGCAACCTGATGGAGGTCAGTATAGATGGACTAATAGAACAAGTCCCACACACTGCTAGAAGGCCAAATATTTTGTCAGAGCTAGATGCAGAAAATATTATATTCAATTTGCAACCTGATGGAGGTCAGTATACATGGACTAATAGAACAAGTCCCACACACTGCTAGATGGCCTAATATTTTTTCAGAGCTAGATGCAGAAAAAAATTATATTCAATTTGCAACCTTATGGAGGTCAGTATAGATGGACTAATAGAATGATGCTTTGCCCAAAAGGTTTTACTTCACTAGGTGCAGTAAAAAAATTGGTATTCTATACACATGTGGTGTAGCTTGCAAAACAGGTAGGCTACTCCACTGACTAACACACTCTGCAATAGGCCAAAAAGGATTAGCTTTGCTAGATTTAGCCAAATGCTGTGAAAAAAAACTTGCACAGCACTGGCACAGACCTGCCTGGCAAAAACTGATAGGAACTGATCTAACTTAGTCCTGAAAAGGACTGCAATTACAATTAGTCTTTACTCCCAACCTATCTATTTAAGAGCACAGACCTGCCTAATAAAAGTCGTAGGAAATGCTGTAACCTAGTCCTTAAAAGGACTGCAATCACAACTATTCCCTACTCCCAAGCTATCTGTAGATTTGTGCGAAAATTGGCTTGAAATTAACAAGGTATAGCGCACACAGCAACAGCGGTGCCGTCTAACACGCAGCTGCAGCAGTGAGAAAATGGTGGCGACGGGGAAAATGGCTGGGTCTTATAGGGCAAGGACATGTGACATACACTGCCAATGACACATGCCCTTGCTTGTGTGAAAAAAAGCTCTTCGCTACGTGTCTGCGCTGCTGATAGGCTGACAGACTGCACCTCCCCACTGTAAATGTGGGAAAGAGAAAAAAAAAATGGAGATCTTCATTATTCCTGCAGAGATCCATCCCCTGCCCCTCCCCCCGCCCCGCTGTACACTCAAACTGCGTATTAACATTAATTTTCATCATTACTGAGAAAAAATCCAGTTATGATTTTGGTGCACAAACAGTTATCGAACATAACCTCGAACAGCCGAATTTTTTTCAAATCGTTCGTGTTCGCCGAACGGCTCGAACACCGCCCAAAACAGCTCGAATTTAAGATTGGCGAACAGTTCAAGTCGAACACTGCTCATCTCTACATAAAAATAGAATTAAATAACATTTCTATGGATTGTTTTTCTGTTACTATTATGTAAAAGTATGAAGCTTTGCCATTATTTTTGACATGTTAATAAATTGTATCCTTTCACTTCCTTTCTGTTATTTTGCTCCACCTTGGAAATGGACGATCACACACATCAAACTACACAAAACAATGTACCACATCCAATTATAGTCACAACAGCTTCCAAGAGATCATATACTGTAAACACACACACAGCACACAGGGGAGACACCACATAGTGAACATCACTCAAGAAACACAACATACAACACACAAGAAGAAAGAGACAGTGCACAGGTGTGAAAGAAGTCAAATGATGCAACAAATACAATACACAAATGCGGAAGGATGACATAGAACAGGTATGTTGGAAAGAGCAAATGGTGTGACACATGTCCACTGCTCCTGTTAGCACCACTAAGGGTACACAGATGTTCATTTCACCGCACTCCCGATGCAATAGCCTATTTCTTGTATATATATATACACTGCTCAAAAAAATAAAGGGAACACTTATTCTATACAACAAAATATAACTCCAAGTAAATCAAACTTCTGTGAAATCAAACTATCCACTTAGGAAGCAACACTGATGTCAATCAATTTCACATGCTATTGTGCAAATGGAATAGACAATAGATGGAAATTATTGGCAATTATCAAGACACCATCAATAAAGGAGTGGTTCTGCAGGTGGGGATCACAGACCACATCTCAGTACCAATGCTTTCTGGCTGATGTTTTGGTCACTTTTGAATGTTGGTTGTGCTTTCACACTCGTGGTAGCATGAGACGGACTCTACAACCCACAGAAGTTGCTCAGGTAGTGCAACTAATCCAGGATGGCACATCAATGCGAGCTGTGGCAAGAAGGTATGCAGTGTCTGTCAGTGTAGTGTCCAGAGGCTGGAGGCGCAACCAGGAGACAGGCCAGTACACCAGGAGATGTGGAGGGGGCCGTATTAGGACAACAACTCAGCAGCAAGACCGCTACCTCCGCCTTTGTGCAAGGAGGAACAGGAGGAGCACTACCAGAGCCCTGCAAAATGACCTCCAGCAGGCCACAAATGTGCATGTGTCTGCACAAACAGTAAGAAACCGACTCCATGAGGGTGGTATAAGGGCCCGACATCAACAGATGGGGATTGTGTTCACAGCCCAACACTGTGCAGGACGCTTTGCATTTGCCACAGAACACCAGGATTGGCAAAGTCGCCACTGGCGCCCTGTGCTCTTCACAGATGAAAGCAGGTTCACATTGAGCACATGTGACAGAAGTGACAGAGTCTGGAGACGCCATGGAGATCGATCTTCTGCCTGCAACATCCTTCAGCATGACCAGTTTGGCAGTGGGTCAGTAATGGTGTGGGGTGGCATTTCTTTGGAGGGCCGCACAGCCCTCCATGTGCCATTAGGTACCGAGATGAGATGCTCAAACCCCTAGTGAGACTAAATGCTGGTGCGGTTGGCCCTGGGTTTCTCCTAATGCAGGACAATGCCAGCCCTCATGTGGCTGGAGTGTGTCAGCAGTTCCTGCAAGATGAAGGCATTGAAGCTATGTACTGGCCCGGGCGTTCCCCAGACCTGAATCCGATTGAGCACATCTGGGACATCATGTCTCACTCCATCCACCAACATCTCATTGCACCACAGACAGTCCAGGAGTTGGAAGATGCTTTATTCCAGGTCTGGGAGGAGATCCCACAGGAGACCATCTGCAACCTCATCAGGAGCATGCCCAGGCGTTGTAGAGAGGTCATACAGGCGCGTGGAGGCCACACACACAATACTGAGCCTCACTTTGACTTGTTTTAAGGACATTATGTGTCACCCCAGGTCTGGATGCCACAAATATTAAAGGCTGTGTCTGAGAGCAGGAGGGAGGTTCCCTGGTCAGGGACAATTAGCATACAGCACCTCCTGTCCCAGGCCAGTAGGGGGAGCAGGCTGCCCCTATAAAAGCTAGAACTGGGGGCAGGGTTAGAGAGAACCGGACGACCTAGCTCAGGACTGAGACTGGTCCTAGAGAAGCAGGGACAGTTCAGCTGCAGCTGAGGAGTCTCTGAGGCAGAGGAGGATCTGCAAGCCAGGGACAGATGCGATGAGAGCCGGTCCTGGCTGAGAGAATCACTACCGGACATTGGGGTCCGAGGCTGACAGGGTTGCAAGCCCGGCAGCAGAGAACCAACCCGCAAGGGATTTCAGGTCCCTTGGCCTAAGAAGCCTAGAGGCTCCGCCACACAGAGGGACCAGTACAGCACGGAGAAGCAACAGGTACCTAAGGCCCGAGTCGCAAGCCATACAGACGAAGTACACGGCCAGCTCAGGGACGTGGGCAATTACACCACGAAAAGGGGGATAGTCAGCAAGCACAGAGAGAGAACGGTAGGCCTTCACACTCACCCTGACCAGTGGGGCTCGCCCGAATGCTCTCAGACACCCAGGCCCATTCCTACCCAGTACTCCTGTTGGGTCATTAGTAATACCAACAATAAAGACCCTGGACTGTTTGAAGCGGATTCAGAACTCTTATTATTGCGGCCTGCACTATCACCCCCAGCATTCACATATGCTGCCCTGAGGCTACACTCTTCACGTGGGGAGTTATTCTACCCCTGTGCTGCACACCAACATCAGCCTCAGCGGTCTGCCTAGCAGCGGCGGTCATCCCTGACCGCAATCCACGGGTGGCGTAGTAGGACATTCATAACTCTACAAATAGACTGCCACAGCATTTGGTCTGACCACCCTGAGCCACGGGATCGGGTTGCCACTACTACCCCCATCATCGCACTGAAGCCCGGTTCCGGGTGCCCCACGGCCCAGGGGATGAGTTTAGTTTTGGCGTAGTCGGCACGATTGTGACCAACCCGCCACAAACGGGTATTGCGTACCTGAAAAAGACTGTATACGTACCTTACAAAGAGGTTTCCCGCCATCCGGAGCCGTTTCCCGCCATCCTCAGCCGTTTTCCTGCCATCAGGATCCATCTTCGGGACGCCACGCGGGAAGAAGAGGGGTGTGGACGTCCAAACCGCGTGAGACCTGAAGCCCCGCCCTACGCACCGATGCTGCGCAAGGTCCTGGAAGGAGAGAGAGCGGCGCTGATGTCATCAGGACACGACGCAAGGTCCTCGCACGGAGCAGCACCAGCAGAGCCGCAGCCTACGGAAGAGGATCAACGGAAGGTAGGCCACGGTTATCTAGGGGGGAGGAAGATGACGGACGCGGAGGGACCCTCTACCACCAGCGTGGCTGCAGCAGCGGTGATGCCGTTCTCCATGCCCTACATCCTCGGAGCAACCAGGCTGCCCCAATACTCAGGGGAATCCCATACACTAACTGACTTTAAGGAAAGGCTGCACAGTTTATTTAAAGTTTATTCCCTGACAGAAGAACAGAAAGTGAGTATTCTGACGGGGCAGCTAACCGGTGCAGCCCAGCGGGAAGTGAAATCATGGTCAGATGAGGAGAAAAGGACTGTAAAGGACATTCTGACCCGGCTGCGGAGTACCTTTGATACCCGTACCTCAGCAGAAATCAAAATGCGGTTCTATGGCTGTAAGCAGCGAGCCCAAGATAGTATCAGAGACTATCCCTTGAACCTGCAAGAAGCTCTGGGAGCAATCAAGCAAGCTGACCCTGGCAGCGTGCAGGACACCGATAAACTGTTGACTGCCCAGTTCATAGAAGGTCTGCTGTCCAGCGCCCACAGAACCCAGCTGCACCTCATGGCCCTACAGAACCCTGATTTGACTTTTGCGCAGTTCAAGGATAGGGCCATACGGGTGCTCCGAGAACCCGCACCAGGTGGAGCTGTAGCTTTCCGGCGCCCTGCCATCACTTACCACCAGGGGGCAGCGCCCTACCCCGCAGACCTTGTGGGGACTGATGCACAGGCCCTAAATCCATCCCAGCCTTCAAACCTGCACCATCAGGTCCAAGAACTAACCAAGAGTGTGGCTGCATTGACCAGGACCGTACAGTCACTGCAGATGGAACCGTCAAGACCAATCAAGCTGGCTTCCAGTCCGGAGGATGTCCCGTGGCATCGACAGAGGAGGATCCCGTCGTTCAGAGGGAGGCCCGCCGACCGTTACACTGAGGATGGACAGCCGATTTGCCGCCAGTGCTGCCAGCCAGGACACATAGCCAGGTACTGTACTTTAAATGGGTCCGACCTGGGGCAGAGGGCCAAGCCCCAGGCATAAGGTCACCAGGCCCATCTAATTGGCGCGATAAGTACGTGGGGGGACGCCCGGTCTTACCCGTAGTGCTGGACAGTATCCCAATGAGTGCACTGCTGGACACCGGGTCTCAAGTGACTACTATCCCCTACGTACTTTTCAAGCAGTACTGGAGTGACGCTGATATAACATGTTATCCAGACGATGACTTAAGCATCATCACCAGCAATGGCCAACCCGTGCCACAGGTGGGGTTCAGAGAGATGACTATCAAGATTGATAAGGTTGAACTGCCGGCACAGGGAGTGATCATTTTGGACATTGACCGTCGTGAAAGTCACCCTAAAATAACCTTGGGTACTAATGTGATTGAAAACTGTCTTTCAAAAGTAATTGTAATTTTGCAGCAGGTGGCGATGAATGCGAGCTCCAGCCAACAGAGGGTCCTCCAGAAGGAGATAACAGCCCTGATGTGACGGCAACAGGTAGAACTGTCTGGTGGTGAGATCGGTAGCGTGAGGATGAGCGACCCGTTCCCCATTGCCATGCCTCCCAAGAGTGAAATGATGATCTGGTGTCGGACTGCAATCGGGTTAAGAGGGAGAGACTACCAAGCCATGGTAGAACCCGTGTACTCAGACAGCAGGCCCACCATTTTGACAGCCCGGGGGGTGGTTGATGTCCGCCATGGAAGGGTGCCCGTCCGGATCTTAAACATCGGGGAAAGGGAAGTACACTTGCCCCGGTACGCTACACTAGCCAAATTGTTTGCCGTCGAACACAATGCTATCAGGGTCGTGGAACCCTTGCCTCCATCTTTCCCGGTGGAGGGTAATGGCTCCCAGAAACACAAGGAGGACTGGTGCCAGAAACTCCATGTGGGTGCTGACTCCACTCCCCTGCACCAAAAACAAGGAGTCTACCAGGTGGTTCAGGAGTACGAGAGAATTTTTAGCAAGCACCCGCTAGACTTCGGCCGAGTAAAGGGAGTAGAACACCACATCCCCACGGGGAGCCACCCACCAATAAAAGAGAGACACAAACCTGTACCCCCTGCACATCATCAGAATGCAAAGGGCATGCTGAGAGAAATGAAAGAAGCTGGGGTCATTAGAGATAGCTGTAGCCCCAGGGCAGCCCCCTTGGTTCTGGTAAAAAGAAAGACGGTACCATGAGAATGTGCGTGGACTATAGACAAATCAATCGTATCACCCATAAAGATGCGTACCCATTACCTAGGATAGAGGAGTCTTTAGCCGCACTAAAATCAGCTAATTTCTTCTCTACTTTGGACCTTACTAGCGGGTACTGGCAGGTTCCTGTGGCAGAGGCTGACAAGGTGAAGACCACCTTCACCACCCCGATGGGATTAAGTGAATTCAACTGTATGCCCTTCGGGCTCTGCAATGCACCCGGGACATTCCAGAGGCTGATGGAATGCTGTCTAGGGCACCGAAACTTCAAGACGGTCCTACTTTATCTGGACAACGTGATTGTCTATTCGAAGACTTACGAGGACCATCTAAAGCACCTAGCCGAGGTGTTCGAAGCCCTGGCAGGCTATGGCCTGAAGGTGAAACCCTCAAAGTGTCACCTGTTGAAACCAAAGGTCCAGTACCTAGGACACGTGGTGAGTGCAGAGGGAGTAGCCCCCAACCCCGACAAGGTTACAGCCATCAAGAGCTGGCCAAGCCCCTCTAACATCAAAGAAGTGAGACAATTCCTCGTGTTGGTAGGCTACTACCGAAGGTTCATCCCCGGGTTCACAAAGATGGCAGCTCCAATGCAGGACCTCCTGATAGGTCAATCCAAGACCAGAAGCCAAAAGCCACCCTTCAAGTGGGACAAGCCGGAAGAGGAGTCCTTCCGCCAGTTGAAGATGGCCCTCACGGGGGATGAGATCCTGGCCTACCCCGATTATGGCCAGCCTTTTATCCTCCACACAGACGCCAGTAATGTGGGGTTAGGAGCCATACTGTCCCAAAACCAACAGGGCAGAGAAAGGGTGATCGCGTACGCCAGCCGGATGCTGAGGCCCACGGAAAGAAACCCGGAGAATTACAGCTCTTTCAAGCTAGAATTCTTGGCAGTGGTGTGGTGCGTCACAGAACGGTTTAAGCATTACTTGGCCTCTACAAAGTTCACTGTGTACACGGACAACAACCCGCTGACACACCTGGACAATGCAAGATTAGGTGCCCTAGAACAGCGGTGGATGGCCCAGCTATCCAATTATGACTTCACCATCAAATACCGGGCAGCAGGACCAATGCCAATGCAGATGCCCTATCAAGAATGCCCCACCTACCTGAAGGAGAAGAAGACTCGGAAGAGCTGGAGGAAGTAGAGCTCCCTGCGTTCCACCGGTATGGGGCCACTCAGTATTCTCACCGGGTAAGAGACAAAGACCTAACCACCGTCATGTTCAACCCCTCACCCCACCACGGCTGGGCCGAAACGCAAGATAGTGACCCTGCAACTCGCCTGGTGAAAGACATGTTAACCCAGGCAGACGCTAGCCCTGGCCCGGACGCTCCAGAGGAAGCCAAGCAGTTATGGAAGGAGAAAAGCAGACTATTCCTCTACGAGGGCAAGCTGTGCAGAAAGCTTGTCAACCACCGGACGCACGAGCTGACCTGGCAGGTAGTGGTCCCGAGGCGAGATGCAGCAATGGTCCTGGAGGCCTACCATGACAGAGCGGGACACTTCGGGTGGAAGACACTGGAGTTCCTACTGAGAGAGCGGTTCTACTGGGTCGGTATGAGAGGGGCCATAGAGAAGTGGAACAGGGACTGCGGCCCATGCCACCTCAGAAGGAAGGACCGTACCAGCCAGAAGACACCCTTGAGGCCCATCGTCACCAGGCAGCCTCTTGAGCTAGTAGCTCTGGACCATGTGAAGTTGGCTTCAAGCCGGTCCGGCTACATCTATGCCCTCACGATTGTGGACCATTACTCCCTGTTCCTGGTGGTGGTTCCTGTTAAAGACCTGACAGCCCAAACAGCGGCCAGAGCCTTCCAGCAACACTTATACCGTCCACACGGGTATCCGGAACAGGTCTTGACAGATCAAGGTCCAGCGTTTGAGGCTGAAGTATTCCAGGAGTTCTGCAACTTCTACGGCTGTAGGAAGATTCGGACAACGCCTTACCACCCGCAAACCAACGGGCTGTGTGAGAAAATGAATAATATCGTCATTGATCTCCTCAAAACGTTGACCCTGGAAGAACGCAGCCTGTGGCGGGAGAAGCTGCCAGACCTGGTAGACTTGTACAACCATATCCCGATGAATGCTATCAACTGCACCCCGGCTTACCTGATGCGAGCACGACCAGGTAAGCTGCCGATAGACCTGGAGATGGGAGTCCTGACACCCGAGGACACCTCCCCAGATGCGGACTGGGATACGGAACGGCGGCTACAGTACAAGAAGGTACAGGAGAGTGTGGAGAGGAGTCTGGCTCAAGCGAGAGAAAAGAAGGAGAAGCTCTTCAACCAACACATCCCCTGCTGGTCCCCTGGAACCTGGTGAGCAGGTCCTGAAGCAGAAGAGAAGGCTTCACAAGCTGGATGACCAGTGGGATAGAGACCCGTACACAGTACTGCAGTCCGACCACAACAACCTGAAGGTATGTGTGATTACCAAGGATGGAGGAGAAACCACTAGCACCGTCTCCAGAGACCACCTAAAACAGTGCCCCAAGCAACTACAGAGTCCAAGTGAAGATCCAGATGACCTTGAACCCGCAGAGGACAAGGAAGAAATGATCAGCACCATTCTCGGAGAGTTCCCCCATTCCTGGACTCGGATAAACGACGCAATAGTGGTACCTGTCCTACACTTCCTTCAGCCTACCCAGCAAGAGCCTACAGGAGAGCAGGAAGAACAAGAAGACAAGCAGCCCCGGAGGCAGAAGAACCCATGCCAGCAGCCCAGGAGAGTCAATCCTCTGCTGACACTGAGCCTGCCATGCCTGCGGAAAGCCAAAGAACCCGCAGACAGCTGCCTGCCCTGCCTGTAAACCCAGCTAGTAGCTGTGCCCTAAATGTTAGTGGGGAAAGCCAGGTTAGACCACCACCAGACAGTGGGTTACGCAGGTCAACCAGGAGCACTAAGGGTCAAATGCCAGCTCGCTGGAAGATCTAAATGCACAGTGTATATATTTAATGTTTTATGTTTGTACCCTGGTTATTAATACTGTTTTCCCAGTTTTTCTAGATACATGGACTAACAGGTTATGAACTTTGAGTAACCGGGACTTCCTTGTAAATATGTTCGGAGCCTAACCAAAGGAATGAATAAAGACTGTCAAGGACTCAGGGCAAAGACAGACCCCCACCTGGTTAAGGCTCCCGTTGTGTTGGTGAAATGGACACCCGGTCACGGATCATACTGTGACCCTCTCCTTTTGTTGGTGATATGGACACCCGGTCACAGACCACACTGTGACCTAAAGAACTCAATATGTGATGTTGTTCGTTATTTCCTTCCCTGTTGTGTTTATGGTCATGCATTTATACCCTGTATTTGTGTTTACTGTTTTGTCCCAGAGTACTAAATTTTACTGGGGGGGGAATGTGTCACCCCGGGTCTGGATGCCACAAATATTAAAGGCTGTGTCTGAGAGCAGGAGGGAGGTTCCCTGGTCAGGGACAATTAGCATACAGCACCTCCTGTCCCAGGCCAGTAGGGGGAGCAGGCTGCCCCTATAAAAGCTGGAACTGGGGGCAGGGTTAGAGAGAACTGGACGACCTAGCTCAGGACTGAGACTGGTCCCAGAGAAGCAGGGACAGTTCAGCTGCAGCTGAGGAGTCTGTGAGGCAGAGGAGGATCTGCAAGCCAGGGACAGAGGCGACGAGAGCCGGTCCTGGCTGAGAGAATCACTACTGGACATTGGGGTCCGAGGCTGACAGGGTTGCAAGCCCGGCAGCAGAGAACCAACCCGCAAGGGATTTCAGGTCCCTTGGCCTAAGAAGCCTGGAGGCTCCGCCACACAGAGGGACCAGTACAGCACGGAGAAGCAACAGGTGCCTAAGGCCCGAGTCGCAAGCCATACAGGCGAAGTACACGGCCAGCTCAGGGACGTGGGCTATTACACCACGAAAAGGGGGATAGTCAGCAATGGCAGAGAGAGAACGGTAGGCCTTCACACTCACCCTGACCAGTGGGGCTCGCCCGAATGCTCTCAGACACCCAGGCCCATTCCTACCCAGTACTCCTGTTGGGTCATTAGTAATACCAACAATAAAGACCCTGGACTGTTTGAAGCGGATTCAGAACTCTTATTATTGCAGCCTGCACTATCACCCCCAGCATTCACATACGCTGCCCTGAGGCTACACTCTTCCCGTGGGGAGTTATCCTACCCCTGTGCTGCACACCAACATCAGCCTCAGCGGTCTGCCTAGCAGCGGCGGTCATCCCTGACCGCAATCCACGGGTGGCATAGTCGGACATTCATAACTCTACAAATAGACTGCCACAGCATTTGGTCTGACCACCCTGAGCCACGGGATCGGGTTGTCACTACTACCCCCATCATCACACTGAAGCCCGGTTCCGGATGCCCCACGGCCCAGGGGGCGAGTCAATTACATCAAAATTGGATCAACCTGTTGTGTTTTTTTCCACTTTAATTTTGGGGGTGACTCCAAATCCAGGCCTCCATTGGTTAATAAATTTGATTTCCATTGATGATTTTTGTGTGATTTTGTTGTCAGCACATTCAACTTTGTACAGAACAAAGTATTCAATGAGAATATTTCATTCATTCAGATCTAGGATGTGTTATTTGAGTGTTACCTTTATTTTTTTGAGCAGTGTATATATCCATCTGAACTAACAGTCCTTCTGAGGACTAATTCAACTGCATATATTCAATTGTGATAGCAGGAGTTAGGCAGGCAGGGTATGTAGCAGACTGCAGTGCATATAGTGCAAGAGGGTCCATTGAATGTCCTGTTAGTATAGGTATTCCACAACATATATAAATATCCATTTGAACTAACAGTCCTTCTGAGGACTAATCCAGCTGCATATAATCAGTGTTAGGCAGGCAGGCAGTGTATGTGGCAGACTGCAGTGCATATAGTGCAAGAGAGTCCATTGAACGTCCTTTCTGCTGCTGCAATAATTACAGATATTCGAAGACATAGCCCCAGATATCAAGGGCCAGGGCAATTTTTTTTATCTTAATCCTGGTTATTTGCTTAAAAAGCAATCCAGAGTACACAATTTTACTGCTTCACTTGCTTGTCAGCACTGCAGAATACAGCCAGATCTGTTCCATATTTCAGCGATAAAAATCCAGATATTTGAACTGAACATGGAAAATATTGGCCTCCTTTTACATTCTGTTGCAGTGTGTCGGTCAAGCTATTCACACTAGGTCTCTGTGAAGAATAGGATCAGTAAATTACAGGCCTGCTATTTAAAACCACGGTTCTCTGTCAGACATAACATATACCACAGCGTTCCAAAATCAGCCATTTCTGCCTTCCGTTTCGTTACGGTGTGTTGGTCAAGCTATTCACACTATGTCTCTGTGTAGAATAATATTAGCAAATTACAGGCCTGCTATTTAAAACCATGGTTCTCTGTCAGACATATCACATATAACAGTGTTCCAAAATCAGCCATTTCTGTCTTCCATTTCGTTGCAATATGTCGGTCAAGCTATTCTCACTAGGTCTCTGTGTAGAATAATATTAGTAAATTAGAGGCCAGTTATTTAAAACCCTGGCTCTCTGTCAGATATATCACATATAACTGCGTTCCAAAATCAGCCATTTTTTGTGAATGTGGAAAATATTGTCCTCCACTTAAAATGGGCAAGGTGCGTGGCAAGTGACGGGGAAGTGGATGTGATGATGCATGCAGAGGCCGAGGACATGGCCGTGGGCAAGCTGAAATTGTGCCACAACAGACACCCACATCTTGTCACTCGACCTTCCTGTCCCAATTACTAGGGGACCGCAGTACACCATTATTGAACCCAGAGCAGTGTCAAAAGGTTGTTGGTTGGATAGCAGATAATGCTTCCAGTCACTTTGCCACTACCACCACCCTGTCTTCCACACGGTCAAATCTCCTCCCACCATGCCGAGTGCCCGGAGACAACTGATCCCACACTTGGACACTCAGAAGAGCTATTCACTTTTCCATTTGTAGATTCGGGCCTCTCGTCTGGCCAGCTTCAAGCGAGTCAAGAGGAGAACACATGTAGCGATGCCAAAATATTGGAGCAGCCATGGTCGCACGAAGGCAACAGTGGGAAAGTGCAATTACTGTCGCAAGAGGTGGATGATAATGAGACACAATTGCCAGAAAGTCAGGAGGAGGACCAGGGTGCGGAAGTGGAAGATGAAGTGGTAGATTATATAGTAACTGACCCAACCTGGCAGGGGGACAAACAGAGCGAGGACAGCAGCACACGGGGGGAGAGAGGCATAGCACCACAAATGGCAGGAAGAAGCAGTGTGGTGCCCGCAGACACAAGGCGGGAAAGAGTTCCTCGTAACGCCAACACAACGGAAGTTGCCAGTACATCCCGAGTCTGGTTGTTATTTAAAGACTCTGCAGAAAACCCCAAAAAGGCCATTTGCACCTCTTTCAAGGCCAGCATCAGTAGGGGTAGCAAAACTAGCAGCCTGACCACCACCAGCATGATCAGGCACATGGCAGCAAAGCACCTGACTAAGTGGGCCGAACCCCAGAGTTCAGAAACAGTGTCTGTGGGTGACGCCACTGCTTGTTCCGCTGTTGTGCGTGCACGCCAATCCCCTGTCCATGGCACATGCCAAGATGCCTCCCGCCCTGCACGTGTCGTTGCACACTCTCAATTAGCACTATCAGCCAGCATGTCCACGTCCTTGTCTCAGCGCAGCAGCGTTCAGTTGGCCCTACCCCAGTCCTTGGAACGCAAGCGCAAATATGCAGCTAATGCCCCACAGGCCACACTACTAAATTCAAACGTTTTTCAACTGCTTGCGCTCAAAATGTTGCCTTTTAGGCTCGTGGAGACGGAAGTTTTCCGCAGCCTGGTGGTGGCGGCCGTCCCTCGGTACTCAGTCCCCAGTCGCCACTATTTCTCCCAGTGTGCTGTCCCCGCATTACACGAGCACGTGTCCCACAACATTAGCCGTGCCCTCAACAACGCAGTTACTGGGAAAGTCCACCTAACCACGTACACAGTCGCAAGCTGGAATCACTGCAGCACTGCCTCGGCCAAGCGGCAACAGGCTGTGCTGAAGCTAATACGCTTAGGTGACAAACCGCACAACGCTGAATAGTTGTGGACAGCTCTGAAAGAGCAGGCAGATCTGTGGCTGACACCGCTGACCCTACAACCAGGCATGGTCATGTGTGACAATGGCTGTAACCTTGTGGCGGCTCTGAGGCAAGATGAGATCTCACACTTATCATGCCTGGACCATGTGTTTAACCCATGGTTCAGCGGTTTCTCAAAACCTACCCGGATCTACCGGATCTGCTTGTCAAAGTACACCGTGTGTGCCCATTATAGAAAGTCAGCTACAGCTTCTGCCGCTCTTGCCGTGCTTCAGCAGCGTTTGCAGCTTCCAGCTCACTGACTGATCTGCGATGTCCCCATGCATTTGAACTCTACATTGCAGATGTTGGGAAGGATTTGTGAGCAGAAGAGGGCAGTTGTTGACTACCAGCATCAAGAAGGCCGTCGGTATTCAGGTCAGACTCCACACATAAAACCTCAGGAGTGGACATGGATGTCAGACATCTCTACCATCCTCCAAAACTTTGAGGACTCCACCAAATGGTGAGTGACGATGATGTCATAATTAGCATCACAATCCCGATCTCTGTCTTCTGAAACGCTCTCTGCTCACAATTAAAGAGGATGCATTGCAGGTGGAGCATGATGAGATGGAGCAAGGAACCATGCAGGGTGATTCCACACAGCCTTGCCTCATCTCATCCCAATGAGGACTGGGTGACAATGAGGAAGAGGAGGAGGAGGAAGAAGACCAGGAGCTAGTTTCCTGCACTATAGACGGTACTACCTGCACAACTGTCATACCGTCTGTTCAGTGTGGATGGTCTGAGGACAGGGAGGAGAAGGAGAGCATGGTCAGTCATCCTCTTGGTGAGGACATGGAAGTCTTGCCTGTTAGCAGTCTGGCACACATGGCTGAATTTATGTTATGCTGCCTTTCCCGTGACCCTCGTGTTGTCCAAATTTTGGGTGACAGTCATTACTTGTTGGTGACACTTCTAGACCCACGCTACAAGGAGAACTTTCTGTCTCTTATTTCCGAGCAGAAGAGGCCTAATAAAACGGTACAGTATGAGAAGGCCCTTGTTGAGGAATTATTGAAAAAATTCCTTTCTGAAAACACTGGCGGCAGAGGTCACAGTTCCTTAGACAACCAAGAAGTACAGGCAAGACAGACACAAATGCAATCCAGCAGAGGCAAGGGAACACTGTCAAAGTTTTGAGACAGTTTTCTCAGACCCTCCCATGACACAGGCCCTGAGGCACGGGGTATTCTCCTAAGGAGGGAAAAGTTTCAGAAGATGGTGAGGGAGTACCTTGCCGACTGTGCCAACGACCTCCGTGGTTCCTCTGTGCCTTATAATTATGTATGTTTGTATATTATTATGGGAGACCCACTTCCTACTAATGGGAACGCTGTTTTCAGGAGGCCCTCCGACCTCTGAGTCTCTTGCAAGGGGCATGAGGGTGCATTGGAGTTCCGCCAAATTTTTGGCAGCCGTTGCATTCACTGTATAAGCAAACAGTATGGGAGACCAACTTCCTAATAATGGGAATATTATTTTCAGGAGGCCCACCAACTTCTACGCTTCTTGCAAGGGGCATTGGAGTTCCTCCAAATTTTTGGCCGCCGTTGCTTCACTGCATAGGCAAACAGTATGGGAGACCCACTTCCTAATAATGGGAACATTGTTTTCAGGATGCCCTCTGACCACTACATCTCTTGCAAGGCACATTGAAGTTCCTCAAAATTTTTGGTAGCCGTTGCATTCACTGCATAGGCAAACAGTATCGGAGACCCACTCCTTTTTAATGGGAACATGTCGTTCTCATTACTGTAGCCCAGCTCTATGAGTCTTTAAATTGTTAGTAGGGTTTTTCCTTAATTTTGGCAGCTGTCGGACTCACTGCATACCCCGTAACTGTATAGCAGACCCTCGCCTTTCCAATGGGAACATGTTGTTACTGTGGCCCAGCTCTCTGTGTGTCTAAATTGTTAGTGGGGTTTTTCCTAAATTTTGGCAGCCGTTGGACGCACAGCATGCCATATAACTGTATAGCAGACCCTCTCCTTTCTAATGGGAACATGTTGTTACTGTGACCCAGCTCTATGTGTGTTTATATTGTTAGTGGGGTTCATCCTAAATTTTGGCAGCCATTGGACTCACTGCATACCCTATAATTGTATAGCAGACCCTCTCCTTTCTAATGGGAACATGTCATACTCATTCCTGTGGCCCAGCTCTATGTATCTTTAAATTGTTAGTGTTTTTTTTCCCAAATTTTGGCAGCCCTTGCAGTCACAGCATGGGCATTACCACTATAGGAGACCCACTCTTTTTTTGGGAACATTTTTTTTTACTAAGACCCTCCTCTATGTCTCTTCAAAGGGGTATTGGGGTGCGTCCAAATTTTTGACAGGCCTTGCAGTCACTGCATACACAATAGCAGTATAGGAGACCCACTCTTTAATAATGGGAACAACAAAGCATAGCCGACTGCTGGCCCTTTAAAAATAGTAAGGCTGTTAAAATAGGCTTTGTGACTTTCACAATGTCTCCTTCATAAATGAAACAGGATGTGTCTGATGATATCTCCCACACCACATTGCAAGATAAGGTAGTAAAATGTTAAAATTACATTTCCCGGTGAATGCATTTGTCAGGGTTGAAAGCAATGCAATAGTGCAAAAACGCATCAAAAACGCTACGTGTGAACATGGCCAAAGGTGTGGAGTAGTGTTGAGCCACCCCCGTAGTGTTCGAGTTCGGTTCGGTTCGTCGAACACCCGTGTGTTCGCCGAACTGTTCGTCGAACTGTTCGTCGAACACCTTCGAACACAGTTAAAACCAATGGCAGGCAAACAAAAACACATAGAAACACATAGAAAACACCTTCAAAGGTGTCCAAAAGCTGACAAACTGCTCAGAAGACATAACTAACACATGGAAAAGTGACAAGTACATATAGTCATGCGAAAATAAAAGAGGTGGAGGAGTAAAAGGAGGGGGAGACACAGATATAGGCATGTCATGCCCTTCTAAAATCCAAAAAGTGAGAAGCCGACACGTGAGCCCTGACGGCCAGCCCCCCTCTCCCAATACTGGTGCCTGTCCGCTGGTGGGTCGAGCGAGCCCCCCTGTGGTGGAGGCAGCTCTAAGCTTTTTAATTTAAATTGTCTCTCTAATAGAGATGAGCATTGTTCTACTCGAACTGTTCGCCAATCTCAAATTCGAGCTGTTTTGGGCGGTGTTCGAGCCGTTCGGCGAACACGAACAATTTGAGAAAAATTCGGCTGTTCGAGGTTATGTTCGATAACTGTTCGTGCACCAAAATCATAACTGGATTTTTTCTCAGTAATGATGAAAATTAATGTTAATACGCAGTTTGAGTGTACAGCGGGGTGGGGGGAGGGGCAGGGGATGGATCTCTGCAGGAACAATGAAGATCTCCATTTTTTTTTCTCTTTCCCGCAATTACAGTGGGGAGGTGCAATCTGTCAGCCTATCAGCAGCGCACACACGGAGCGAAGTGCTTTTTTTCACACAAGCAAGGGCATGTGTCATTGGCAGTGTATGTCACATGTCCTTGCCCTATAAGACCAAGCCATTTTCCCCGTCGCCACCATTTTCTCACTGCTGCAGCTGCGTGTTAGACGGCACCGCTGTTGCTGTGTGCGCTATACCTTGTTAATTTCAAGCCAATTTTCGCACAAATATACAGATAGCTTGGGAGTAGGGAATAGTTGTGATTGCAGTCCTTTTAAGGACTAGGTTACAGCATTTCCTACGACTTTTATCAGGCAGGTCTGTGCTCTTAAATAGATAGGTTGTGGGAGTAAAGACTAATTGTAATTGGAGTCCTTTTCAGGACTAGGTTACATCAGTTCCTATCAGTTTTTGCCAGGCAGGTCTGTGCCAGTGCTGTGCAAGTTTTTTTCACAGCATTTGGCTGAATCTAGCAAAGCTAATCCTTTTTGGCCTATTGCAGAGTGTGTTAGTCAGTGGAGTAGCCTATCTGTGTTGCAAGATATACCACCTGTGTATAGAATACCAATTTTTTTACTGCACCTAGTGAAGTAAAATCTTTTGGGCATAGCATCATTCTATTAGTCCATCTATACTGACCTCCATCAGGTTGCAAACTGAATCTAATTTTTTTCTGCATCTAGCTCTGAAAAAATATTTGGCTTCTAGCTGTGTGTGGGTCTTGTTCTATTAATCCATCTATACTGACCTCCATCAGGTTGCAAACTGAATCTAATTTTTTTCTGGATCTAGCTCTGAAAAAATATTTGGCTTCTAGCTGTGTGTGGGTCTTGTTCTATTAATCCATCTATACAGACCTCCATCAGGTTGCAAACTGAATATAATTTTTTTCTGCATCTAGCTCTGAAAAAATATTTGGCCTTCTAGTAGTGTGTCGGACTTTCTCTATTAGTCCATCTATACTGACCTCCATCAGGTTGCAAATTAAAAATAATTTTTATCTGCATCTACAGTACCTCTGAAAAAATATTTGGGCTTCTAGCTGTGTGTGGGACTTGTTGTATTAGTCCATCTATACTGACCTCCATCAGGTTGCAAACTGAATATATTTTTTTCTGCATCTACCTCTGAAAAAATATTGGGCTTCTAGCTGTGTGTGGGACTTGTTGTATTAGTCCATCTATACTGACCTCCATCAGGTTGCAAACTGAATATATTTTTTTCTGCATCTACCTCTGAAAAAATATTGGGCTTCTAGCTGTGTGTGGGTCTTGTTCTATTAATCCATCTATACAGACCTCCATCAGGTTGCAAACTGAATATAATTTTTTTCTGCATCTAGCTCTGAAAAAATATTTGGCCTTCTAGCAGTGTGTGGGACTTGTTCTATTAGTCCACCTATACTGACCTCCATCAGGTTGCAAATTCAAAATAATTTTTTGTATGCATCTAACTCTGAAAAAATATTTGGCCTTCTAGTAGTGTGTCGGACTTTCTCTATTAGTCCATCTATGCTGACCTCCATCAGGTTGCAAATTAAAAATAATTTTTATCTGCATCTACAGTACCTCTGAAAAAATATTTGGGCTTCTAGCTGTGTGTGGGACTTGTTGTATTAGTCCATCTATACTGACCTCCATCAGGTTGCAAACTGAATATATTTTTTTCTGCATCTACCTCTGAAAAAATATTGGGCTTCTAGCTGTGTGTGGGACTTGTTGTATTAGTCCATCTATACTGACCTCCATCAGGTTGCAAACTGAATATATTTTTTTCTGCATCTACCTCTGAAAAAATATTGGGCTTCTAGCTGTGTGTGGGACTTGTTGTATTAGTCCATCTATACTGACCTCCATCAGGTTGCAAACTGAATATATTTTTTTCTGCATCTACCTCTGAAAAAATATTGGGCTTCTAGCTGTGTGTGGGTCTTGTTCTATTAATCCATCTATACAGACCTCCATCAGGTTGCAAACTGAATCTAATTTTTTTCTGCATCTAGCTCTGAAAAAATATTTGGCCTTCTAGCAGTGTGTGGGACTTGTTCTATTAGTCCACCTATACTGACCTCCATCAGGTTGCAAATTCAAAATAATTTTTTGTATGCATCTAGCTCTGAAAAAATATTTGGCCTTCTAGTAGTGTGTCGGACTTTCTCTATTAGTCCATCTATACTGACCTCCATCAGGTTGCAAATTAAAAATAATTTTTATCTGCATCTACAGTACCTCTGAAAAAATATTTGGGCTTCTAGCTGTGTGTGGGACTTGTTGTATTAGTCCATCTATACTGACCTCCATCAGGTTGCAAACTGAATATATTTTTTTCTGCATCTACCTCTGAAAAAATATTGGGCTTCTAGCTGTGTGTGGGACTTGTTGTATTAGTCCATCTATACTGACCTCCATCAGGTTGCAAACTGAATATATTTTTTTCTGCATCTACCTCTGAAAAAATATTGGGCTTCTAGCTGTGTGTGGGTCTTGTTCTATTAATCCATCTATACAGACCTCCATCAGGTTGCAAACTGAATCTAATTTTTTTCTGCATCTAGCTCTGAAAAAATATTTGGCCTTCTAGCAGTGTGTCGGACTTTCTCTATTAGTCCACCTATACTGACCTCCATCAGGTTGCAAATTCAAAATAATTTTTTGTATGCATCTAGCTCTGAAAAAATATTTGGCCTTCTAGCAGTGTGTCGGACTTTCTCTATAAGTCCATCTATACTGACCGCCATCAGGTTGCAAATTGAATATAATTTTTTTATGCATCTAACCCAGCCAATAGTTTTGGCCTAATACCACAGTTTGGCCACTCAGCTCTGCTCGGTTACCATCCATTGTTTTTTTGTGCAAACAACTCCAGAGTTGTGAATTAGTTAACCACCAAAATGAGTGGAAAAAGGCCTGCTGCTGGTGGAAAGGGGAATAGGCGTGTTGGGAAGGGGAAAAAAGGTTGTGTCCGTGGGGTAGGTGTTAAAGCAACAGTAACATCTGCAGAAGAAAGACCATCTTCCAGCCAAACTAAAATGTCTACTTCTTTTAGCGGACAGTGTGATAAGATCCCTTTCTTACGGCCACGCCAATCGCTACAAATTCCAGATGAGGCACAAAAACAGCAGGTGCTTCAACGGATATCAAGTGCTCCTTTAAGTGGGCTCTCCTCCACATCAACTTCAACATCACAAATACTCCAGTCCTCAAAGGTGTCACCCAAATCGCACTTGCTTCCTCACAGCTCCCAAATCTCCAGCTGCCCGTCTGAGTATGAGGTAGAACAGATGGTTGAGTCTGCAGAGCTGTTTACTCATACTATAGCCTGGGAATCAGAGGTCGACTCCAGCGCTTCTGTGAATCCAGACGAGGAAATGATCTGCACTGATGCCCAGAATCTTTATGAGTCGGATCCAGGACCAGACGCAGAAGGTTCTGACCATAATGTAGACCCTCATTCCCAAACTGTAACTCCTGTTGGTGGAGACAATGAGGAAGACGATGATAAGACTCAAATACCTGATTGGAGCGACAACTTTAGTTTTTTGTCAGGGCAGGAACAGGTTGGCTCTGAGGACGACGGGTGTGATAACACACAGGGTGATGATGATGAGGTTGGAGATCCCACTTACTGTCAACCCACAGTCAGCCAAGAGATGAGGTCAGCAGAGGAGGTGGAGGAAGATGCTAGTGACGACGAGGTCAGGTTGCGCCTTCCTGGACAGAGACGTAGTACTGGAAGCACGTCAACAACTGCATCCTCAAACACAACTCTGCCTCTCACCACAAGTCGTGGTGGCACTTCAGGTCGCATGGGTGCTAAGCCTTGCATAGCCTGGGCATTTTTTCAGATCGATAAAGATGACCCAACTCGTGTTGTCTGTAACATTTGTCAGCAAAAGCTAAGTAGAGGCCAAAAAATACATAGTTTGAGTACTTCATGCATGAACCGGCACATGGACATGAAGCATAAGTTGCAGTGGGAAGCTCAGTGTGCTACAATGCGGCCTAGCCGGCCGGGCCAACCACCGTCTGCCATATCTTGTGCATCCGCGGCCTCTTCATCCTCTGTGACTGGGGGGACAGCAGTCACACCTGTTTTGGGGCGCAGACCTGCCACCTCTTTACCCGCAACAGCCAGCGTGATTGGCAGGTCATCATTTTCTTTGGAGGTGGTAACACCAGCTGGTGTTGAGCGCTGTCCGACATCGATAGCACCACCTTTGGATCAAGGCAACCTAACATGTCCGCCTGCATCTTCCTCACAGACCGGCAGTTTGCCGGGGACACCCTTATCAACCCCATCTAAGCACAATAGCCAGCCCTCGGTCCCTCAGATGTGGACAAGTAAAAGACCATTTCCTCCTAGCCATGAGAAAGCTAAGAGGTTGAATTTCACCATCTGCAAGCTCTTGGCTACAGAAATGCTGCCTTTCCGCCTGGTGGACACAGAGGATTTTCGAGACCTTATGTCTGTCGCAGTGCCCCAGTACCAGATGCCCAGTCGGCACTACTTCTCAAAGAAAGGTGTGCCTGCGCTCCACCAGCATGTCGCACACAACATCACCGCTTTTTTGAGAAACTCTGTGTGTGACAGGGTGCATTTCACCACAGACACTTGGACGAGTAGGCATGGACAGGGGCGTTACATGTCGCTGACTGGGCACTGGGTAACTATGGTGACAGCAGGACAAGGGGCTGCTGTCCAAGTCTTGCCGTCCCCACGAGTTGTGCGTCAATCCTCTTTATGTCAAAGTTCCTCCACTGCTTCTGCCTCCTCAACCTCCTCTTGGTCTTCCACCTGCACCCAAAGCCTGTCTGGTCATGCCACAAGCTTTCTAACTGCGCAGAAGGGATCCTGCACACCTCCTTACTATGCTGGCAGTAGGGCTCAACGTCATCAGGCGGTTTTTACTTTGAAATGTCTGGGAAATGTGAGTCACACAGCTGAGGAGTTGTGGTCAGCTCTGGAGAAGAAATTTCATGAATGGCTGTCTCCACTGGACCTGAAACCAGGGAAGGCCGTGTGCGACAATGCTGCAAACCTGGGTGCGGCCCTTCGCCGGGGCAATGTCACACACGTGCCTTGTATGGCTCACGTGTTGAACCTGGTTGTCCAGCAATTTTTAGCCCACTATCCCAGACTAGATGGCCTTCTGCAGAGGGCACGGTCGCTGTGTGCTCACTTCCGCCGTTCGCATCCCGCAGCTCAGCGACTTACATCTCTACAGAAGTCGTTGGGCCTGCCACTTCACCGGCTAAAATGCGATGTGCCTACCCGGTGGAATTCAACTCTGCACATGTTGCAGCGACTGTGGCAGCACCGACAAGCCCTGGTGCAATACGTTCTGACGTATAGCCTGGGCCAACGAGATCCAGAGGTGGGGCAAATCACGCTGGAGGAGTGGTCTCAGATCAGGGACCTATGCACCCTTCTGCACAGTTTTGAAATGGCGACGAAGATGTTTAGTGCTGATGATGCCATTATCAGCATGACTATTCCGGTGATTTACATGCTGGAGCACATGTTAAACAGAATTCGGAGTCAGGTGGTGGCACAAGAGGAGGTGGAGGAAGTAGAGGAGGAGGAGTTGTATGCTGAAGGGCTAACATCTGCAAGGTCCAGATGGTCGGCAGCACCAAGGCGGCAGGCATGTGAGGGTGGGGGAGATGGTTTTACCAGGGCGCATGGTAGCAGCCAAACTAGTGAGGAAGGTGCAGGAGCCCAGGAAGAAGTGGAGGACGAACTGATGGAAGACTCATCAGTTGAGGGAGACCTTGATCACATTTCTGTTGTGCGAGGTTGGGGGGAGAGGACAGAGGAAGGAAGCATGATTGTTACCTCGCCACCAACACAACAGGGACTTGGTGCTCCTGGATGCGCAACACACATGAGTGCCTTCTTGCTGCACTACCTGCAACATGACCCTCGAATTGTGAGAATTAGAAATAATCCTGACTACTGGGTTGCCACACTGTTAGATCCCTGGTACAAAAGTAAATTTTCCGAAATTATTCCTGCCATAGAAAGGGATGCACGCATGCAGGAGTATCAGCAGAGACTGTTGCAGAATCTTACATGTGCTTTTCCACAAAACACCAGTGGTGCACGTAGTGAATCTCACAGTTCCAACTTGCCAACCGTGGGACCGTCAAGTGTTCAGCACTCAAACCGTAACAGAACCACAGTATCTGCTGGTAACATCAATTTTTCGGAATCATTTCACCACTTTTTTAGCCCATCCTTTGCAAGGCCACAGGAGACAAGAAGTCTGACACATAGTCAACGCCTAGAGACGATGGTACAGGAGTATCTCCAAGTAAACATTGAAGCCACGACTGTGTCACTGGACCCTTGCTCTTTTTGGGCTTCCAATCTGGATAAATGGCCGGAGCTAGCCACTTACGCCTTGGAGATCATGTCATGCCCCGCAGCCAGCGTTCTGTCTGAACGTGTGTTCAGCGCTGCTGGTGGTGTGCTGACAGATAAGCGCACGCGGCTCTCCACTGATAATGTAGACAGACTCACGTTCATAAAGATGAACAAATCATGGATCCGAAACGACTTTTCTACCCCTGTGTCATCCTGGGGAGAGTAAAAGCTTGATGATTGGTTAAAATCACCCTACCAACCGTTTTAAGCTTTCAAATTACTAATCATGTTTATCTGTATCTTGACTGGAAAATAATTTGGGCTTTGTAGCAGTGTGCAGCACTGATCCTATTAGGCCATCTATAATAAGCTCCACCAGATTTAAAATTAAAAATAATTTTTAGCTGCATCTAGCCCGGAAAATAATTTTGGGGCTCCGAGATGCGCAAGACACATAAGTGCCTTCTTGCTGCACTACCTGCAGCATGACCCTCATATTGTCAGAATTCGAAGTAATCATGACTACTGGGTTGCCACACTCTTAGATCCCCCAAACTTTTCGATCAACCTTTTCATTTTAATAAAGACCAAAAAAATGGTCATTTTTGAAATTATAAGCATTAGCAGGTTGTTAGAAACTGAAATCAAACAGTTTTCAACTCAAAACTTTATTCTAGGTGATGTTACATTTTCACATAGGACCCCTTGTTCGAAAGGAGCTTCTGAACTCTCTCGTCCATTGAATTTGTCAGGTTTTGGATGTTTTCTGCTTCAATTGTTTTGCATGAGGACAGAATACCCTCCCAGAGCTGTTGCTTAGATGTGAACTGCCTCCCGCCATCATAGACACTCCTTTTAATGATGCTCCAAAGGTTCTGAATGGGGTAGAGGTCAGGGGAGCATGGGGGTCACACCATAAGTTTGTCCCCTTTTATGCCCATATCAGCCAGAGATGCAGATGTTTTATGTGCAGCATGAGATGGTGCATTATCATGCAGAAAAATGATCTTGCTGTGAAATACACGGTTCTTCTTCTTGAACCATGGCAGGAAGTGCTGTTTGAGAAAATCCACATACATTATGGAGTTCATCTTTAGCGCCTTCAGGGATCCTAAAGGGGCCGACAATCTCTCTCCCCATGATTCCAGCCCAAAACATTACTCCACCTCCTCCTTGTTGGCGCTGTAGCCGTGTTTGCGTGGGGTGTCCATCAACCAGCCATCCTCCACTCCATCCATCTGGACCATCGAGCGCTGCACGGCACTCATCCGTGAACAAAACAGTTTTGAAATCAGTCTTCATGTAATGTTTGGCCCACTGGAGCCGTTTCTGCTTGTGTGAAGTGGATAGAGGAGGTCGACAGGATGGCGCATGCACAGCTGCAAACCTCTGAAGGACCCTGCATCTTGTTGTTCGGGGGACGTTGGAGGCACAAGCAGCTTCAAAAACTTGTCTGCTGCTATGACAAGGCTTTTTTGCCGCTGCTCTTTCAACCTGACGTAATTGCCTGTAGGAAAGAGTCCTCAATTTGCCCTTATCAGCACGCACACGTGTGTACTGTGAATCAGCTACATACTTCTTGATTGCCAAGACACTTCATCCTGATCATCGCACAATGTTGATTGTAGTCATGCCTTGACCTAAACACTCCACAATTTGTTGCTTCTCAGCAGCCGACACATCCTTTTTCTTTCCCATTTTGGCAGAAAATGTAGGCTGCTTAATAATGTGAGAGAGCCTTCTTAAGTAGTCTTGCCTTTCATTGGACACACCTGCCAAACTAATTAGCACAGGTGTCTGCAATTGCTTACAGTGATATAAAGAGCCCTGACACACATCACCATCAATGAGTTTAACTGACAAACAAACAAATTCTTCCCTTATCACTCCTAAACACTTTTTGCATAATAATTTGGAACGCAGTGTACATGTGCTTTTCCACAAAACACCAGTGGTTCACGTAGTGAATCTTACAGTTCTAACTTGCCAACCGTGGTCTGTATGGAATTGTTCAATAAAGGGCCCAAAATTAAGATAACATAGATGGGAGAGGTCTCTATGAATAGGAATTCCTAAGTATTTGATACCCTGTGAGGGCCAGGCAAAGGGAAAGTTGGACTGGATGGAATCCTATATGGATTTGGGGAGGGAGACATCGAGGGCCTCAGACTTCGCTGCATTGATTTTAAAATTTTACCATGTAACAAAGTGATCTATTTCAGCCATAACAGCAGGGATGGATATATGTGATTGAGTGATATATACTAGGACATCATCAGCAAATAGAGAGCACTTGTACTCGGTGCCTCCCACCTCAATCCACCTAATATTGGGGTTATGGCGAATTGATGAGAGCAGGTGCTCCGTCACTAGGATGTATAAGAGAGGGGACAGAGGACATCCCTGCCTTGTCCCATTGGTGATTGTGAAAGGTGATGAAAATGTTCTGACGCACCCCCTGGGCCTTGGGACACCCGGATCCGGACCCTTTTTGGTGAATGCTGGTGGTTGTAGTCTTCGTGGCGGCGACCCGGTTCCGTGGCTCAGGGCGGTCAAACCAGTGGCGGAACTATTTATGTGGTTTTGATGTTTAAATGTCCGACTACGCCACCCGTGGATTGCGGTCAGAGTGAACCGCCGCTACAGGGCAGACCGCTGAGGCTGGTGTTGTGGGTGCAGCAGAGCGTAGCATAACTCCCCACGGGAGGAGTATAGCCTCAGGGCAGTGTATGCGGAGGATGCGGGTGATGGTGCAGGGCAGCAGCAGTAACGACACGGAGTCAGTGATGCAGTCCAGGGCCTTTACTCACAGTTCTTATTATCCAGACCACGTCTGCAGGTAACGGCTGCCCACGTCGTACTGTGCTCACCAGGTGAGGGGCTCAGACAACTCCCAGATAACTTTGGAGCACTTCACAGGACCCCCTTTGTGTGTCCTTTGTCTGGCCTTTCTTACCAACACTTCTGTCCGGCTGCCTCGGGCCTCCTCTTGGTAAACTTGGCGCCAGTTTCCCTGACCCTATGTGGTGCCTTCCTAGCGGGTGTAGCGAGGGGCTGCGCCACATAAAATGTCAGAGCCTCCGGTTTCTAGCTGAGGGTCGTTTCCTGCCTCCACTAGTTCGGGGACCGGTCTCCCCCTTTGGCCTGACCCCTCCACGCAGGTGGATTCGGGCGTGCGGTGGCGACTCGCCCGTCCGCACCCCTGGGATCCCTTCGTTCCTCGTTCCTGGAGCCTTCTCCGCTCCTCTTCCTTCCTTCTCCCTCTTCCAGGCCTGGGCCTCTGTTACTAGGCCCGCCTCCGGAGCAGAGCTCATGCAGAGCCCCTGCTCCCTGCCACTTCTGCTCAGACTTCTCTGCACTGAACTAAGATGGTGCCCACCTTTTATACTCCCTTCTCAATGCACCCAGGAACTGCTTCCTCCCTGCTCCTGCACTACAGGGTTCCCCTTCCTCAGTGTTCCCTCCCCCCACTCCAGCCAGGGACAGGGACTGTCGTGCCCATCTCAGGGGCATATTGGTCGCCCTGCCCCACGGCAATGTGGTGTAATGCATGCAGGTGTCGGGTCCTGATCCACACTCCATCCTTACCTGAGAGTGAGATATCACACCTCTGGGTGAGGTGCAATACCTCTGTAGCAACCGAGCCCTCAGGGTGCTACAGTTCCATTTATCTTCAGCCTAGGTGACGTATTGCGATACAGGGCCGTGATTTTGGCTATAAAAGGGTCCCCTAGACCCCTACCCCAAGCTTTTTAAGAGAATCATATATGGCGTGCCAGGAGACTCTATGGAATGCTTTCTCAGCATCCAACGAGAGTATCTAATTACAAATTTTTAACTGCATCTAGCCCAGGAAATACTTTGTGCCTAGTAGCAGTGTCTGCTAGTCAGCGGATTATCCCGGCTGTTAAGCAAGCTACACCACCTGTAGTTTAGACACTTAATTTTTTCAAAGGAAATGCTTCGGGACCATGGGATACTTAGTGAAGAGCATCAGGAGGCACCCCAAGGCATAGGGGCTGGGACTGGCAGTAGGATGCCTTGCGGTGGACAGCCGAGCTCGATCCTTGTAAAAGCTTTTTAACTGCAGCAGCTTTAGTGGACACTACTGGAGCTGGAATTACTGCGGCTGCTGGCATGAGACTTGCCCTCCAATAGATCCTTGTAAATGGATTTAAAGTGTATTCATTCAAATTAGAGAGACAATTTAAATTAAAAAGCTTAGAGCTGCCTCCACCACAGGGGGGCTCGCTCGACCCACCAGCGGACAGGCACCAGTATTGGGAGAGGGGGGCTGGCCGTCAGGGTTCACCGCGGCTCTGGCACAAACCCGGCGACACGGAGGTGGCACGGGCAGGAGCGGACTGAACGTGTCGGCTTCTCACTTTTTGGATTTTAGAAGGGCATGACATGCCTATATTTGTGTCTCCCTCTCCTTTTACTCCTCCACCTCTTTTCTTTTCGCATGACTATATGTACTTGTCACTTTTCCATGTGTTAGTTGTGTCTTCTGAGCAGTTTGTCAGCTTTTGGACACCTTTGAAGGTGTTTTCCATGTGTTTCTATGTGTTTTTGTGTGCCTGCCATTGGTTTTAACGGTGTTCGAAGGTGTTCGACGAACAGTTCGACGAACAGTTCGGCGAACACACGGGTGTTCGACGAACCGAACCGAACTCGAACACTACGGGGGTGGCTCAACACTACTCTCTAATTTGAATGAATACACTTTAAATCCATTTACAAGGATCTATTGGAGGGCAAGTCTCATGCCAGCAGCCGCGGTAATTCCAGCTCCAGTAGCGTCCACTAAAGCTGCTGCAGTTAAAAAGCTTTTATAAGGATCGAGCTCGGCTGTCCACCGCAAGGCATCCTACTGCCAGTCCCAGCCCCTATGCCTTGGGGTGCCTCCTGATGCTCTTCACTAAGTATCCCATGGTCCCGAAGCATTTCCTTTGAAAAAATTAAGTGTCTAAACTACAGGTGGTGTAGCTTGCTTAACAGCCGGGATAATCCGCTGACTAGCAGACACTTCTACTAGGCACAAAGTATTTCCTGGGCTAGATGCAGTTAAAAATTTGTAATTAGATACTCTCGTTGGATGCTGAGAAAGCATTCCATAGAGTCTCCTGGCACGCCATATATGATTCTCTCAAAAAGCTTGGGGTAGGGGTCTAGGGGACCCTTTTCTAGCCAAAATCACGGCCCTGTATCGCAATACGTCACCTAGGCTGAAGATAAATGGAACTGTAGCACCCTGAGGGCTCGGTTGCAACAGCCGTATTGCACCTCACCCAGAGGTGTGATATCTCACTCTCAGGTAAGGATGGAGTGTGGATCAGGACCCGACACCTGCATGCATTACACCACATTGCCGTGGGGCAGGGCGACCAATATGCCCCTGAGATGGGCACGACAGTCCCTGTCCCTGGCTGGAGTGGGGGGAGGGAACACTGAAGAAGGGGAACCCTGTAGTGCAGGAGCAGGGAGGAAGCAGTTCCTGGGTGCATTGAGAAGGGAGTATAAAAGGTGGGCACCATCTTAGTTCAGTGCAGAGAAGTCTGAGCAGAAGTGGCAGGGAGCAGGGGCTCTGCATGAGCTCTGCTCCGGAGGCGGGCCTAGTAACACAGGCCCAGGCCTGGAAGAGGGAGAAGGAAGGAAGAGGAGCGGAGAAGGCTCCAGGAACGAGGAATGAAGGGATCCCAGGGGTGCGGACGGGCGAGTCGCCACCGCACGCCCGAATCCACCTGCGTGGAGGGGTCAGGCCAAAGGGGGAGACCGGTCCCCGAACTAGTGGAGGCAGGAAACGACCCTCAGCTAGAAACCGGAGGCTCTGACATTTTATGTGGCGCAGCCCCTCGCTACACCCGCTAGGAAGGCACCACATAGGGTCAGGGAAACTGGCGCCAAGTTTACCAAGAGGAGGCCCGAGGCAGCCGGACAGAAGTGTTGGTAAGAAAGGCCAGACAAAGGACACACAAAGGGGGTCCTGTGAAGTGCTCCAAAGTTATCTGGGAGTTGTCTGAGCCCCTCACCTGGTGAGCACAGTACGACGTGGGCAGCCGTTACCTGCAGACGTGGTCTGGATAATAAGAACTGTGAGTAAAGGCCCTGGACTGCATCACTGACTCCGTGTCGTTACTGCTGCTGCCCTGCACCATCACCCCCATCCTCCGCATACACTGCCCTGAGGCTATACTCCTCCCGTGGGGAGTTATGCTACGCTCTGCTGCACCCACAACACCAGCCTCAGCGGTCTGCCCTGTAGCGGCGGTTCACTCTGACCGCAATCCACGGGTGGCGTAGTCGGACATTTAAACATCAAAACCACATAAATAGTTCCGCCACTGGTTTGACCGCCCTGAGCCACGGAACCGGGTCGCCGCCACGAAGACTACAACCACCAGCATCCACCAAAAAGGGTCCGGCTCCGGGTGTCCCAAGGCCCAGGGGGTGCGTCAGAACATTTTCATCACCTTTCACAATCACCAATGGGACAAGGCAGGGATGTCCTCTGTCCCCTCTCTTATACATCCTAGTGACGGAGCACCTGCTCTCATCAATTCGCCATAACCCCAATATTAGGTGGATTGAGGTGGGAGGCACCGAGTACAAGTGCTCTCTATTTGCTGATGATGTCCTAGTATATATCACTCAATCACATATATCCATCCCTGCTGTTATGGCTGAAATAGATCACTTTGTTACATGGTAAAATTTTAAAATCAATGCAGCGAAGTCTGAGGCCCTCGATGTCTCCCTCCCCAAATCCATATAGGATTCCATCCAGTCCAACTTTCCCTTTGCCTGGCCCTCACAGGGTATCAAATACTTAGGAATTCCTATTCATAGAGACCTCTCCCATCTATGTTATCTTAATTTTGGGCCCTTTATTGAACAATTCCATACAGACCACGGTTGGCAAGTTAGAACTGTAAGATTCACTACGTGAACCACTGGTGTTTTGTGGAAAAGCACATGTACACTGCGTTCCAAATTATTATGCAAAAAGTGTTTAGGAGTGATAAGGGAAGAATTTGTTTGTTTGTCAGTTAAACTCATTGATGGTGATGTGTGTCAGGGCTCTTTATATCACTGTAAGCAATTGCAGACACCTGTGCTAATTAGTTTGGCAGGTGTGTCCAATGAAAGGCAAGACTACTTAAGAAGGCTCTCTCACATTATTAAGCAGCCTACATTTTCTGCCAAAATGGGAAAGAAAAAGGATGTGTCGGCTGCTGAGAAGCAACAAATTGTGGAGTGTTTAGGTCAAGGCATGACTACAATCAACATTGTGCGATGATCAGGATGAAGTGTCTTGGCAATCAAGAAGTATGTAGCTGATTCACAGTACACATGTGTGCGTGCTGATAAGGGCAAATTGAGGACTCTTTCCTACAGGCAATTACGTCAGGTTGAAAGAGCAGCGGCAAAAAAGCCTTGTCATAGCAGCAGACAAGTTTTTGAAGCTGCTTGTGCCTCCAACGTCCCCCGAACAACAAGATGCAGGGTCCTTCAGAGGTTTGCAGCTGTGCATACGCCATCCTGTCGACCTCCTCTATCCACTTCACACAAGCAGAAACGGCTCCAGTGGGCCAAACATTACATGAAGACTGATTTCAAAACTGTTTTGTTCACGGATGAG
The DNA here is from genome assembly GCF_046119375.1 of Phyllobates terribilis. Taxonomy (NCBI): domain Eukaryota; kingdom Metazoa; phylum Chordata; class Amphibia; order Anura; family Dendrobatidae; genus Phyllobates; species Phyllobates terribilis. The sequence goes on along the minus strand of NW_027362768.1, from coordinate 54,737,284 downwards.
TGCCGTGCAGCGCTCGATGGTCCAGATGGATGGAGTGGAGGATGGCTGGTTGATGGACACCCCACGCAAACACGGCTACAGCGCCAACAAGGAGGAGGTGGAGTAATGTTTTGGGCTGGAATCATGGGGAGAAAGATTGTCGGCCCCTTTAGGATCCCTGAAGGCGCTAAAGATGAACTCCATAATGTATGTGGATTTTCTCAAACAGCACTTCCTGCCATGGTTCAAGAAGAAGAACCGTGTATTTCACAGCAAGATCATTTTTCTGCATGATAATGCACCATCTCATGCTGCACATAAAACATCTGCATCTCTGGCTGATATGGGCATAAAAGGGGACAAACTTATGGTGTGAACCCCATGCTCCCCTGACCTCTACCCCATTCAGAACCTTTGGAGCATCATTAAAAGGAGTGTCTATGATGGCGGGAGGCAGTTCACATCTAAGCAACAGCTCTGGGAGGGTATTCTGTCCTCATGCAAAACAATTGAAGCAGAAACCATCCAAAACCTGACAAATTCAATGGACGAGAGAGTTCAGAAGCTCCTTTCGAACAAGGGGTCCTATGTGAAAATGTAACATCACCTAGAATAAAGTTTTGAGTTGAAAACTGTTTGATTTCAGTTTCTAACAACCTGCTAATGCTTATAATTTCAAAAATGACCATTTTTTTGGTCTTTATTAAAATGAAAAGGTTGATCGAAAAGTTTGGGGGATCTAAGAGTGTGGCAACACAGTAGTCATGATTACTTCGAATTCTGACAATATGAGGGTCATGCTGCAGGTAGTGCAGCAAGAAGGCACTTATGTGTCTTGCGCATCTCGGAGCCCCAAAATTATTTTCCGGGCTAGATGCAGCTAAAAATTATTTTTAATTTTAAATCTGGTGGAGCTTATTATAGATGGCCTAATAGGATCAGTGCTGCACACTGCTACAAAGCCCAAATTATTTTCCAGTCAAGATACAGATAAACATGATTAGTAATTTGAAAGCTTAAAACGGTTGGTAGGGTGATTTTAACCAATCATCAAGCTTTTACTCTCCCCAGGATGACACAGGGGTAGAAAAGTCGTTTCGGATCCATGATTTGTTCATCTTTATGAACGTGAGTCTGTCTACATTATCAGTGGAGAGCCGCGTGCGCTTATCTGTCAGCACACCACCAGCAGCGCTGAACACACGTTCAGACAGAACGCTGGCTGCGGGGCATGACAAGATCTCCAAGGCGTAAGTGGCTAGCTCCGGCCATTTATCCAGATTGGAAGCCCAAAAAGAGCAAGGGTCCAGTGACACAGTCGTGGCTTCAATGTTTACTTGGAGATACTCCTGTACCATCGTCTCTAGGCGTTGACTATGTGTCAGACTTCTTGTCTCCTGTGGCCTTGCAAAGGATAGGCTAAAAAAGTGGTGAAATGATTCCGCAAAATTGATGTTACCAGCAGATACTGTGGTTCTGTTACGGTTTGAGTGCTGAACACTTGACGGTCCCACGGTTGGCAAGTTGGAACTGTGAGATTCACTACGTGCACCACTGGTGTTTTGTGGAAAAGCACATGTAAGATTCTGCAACAGTCTCTGCTGATACTCCTGCATGCGTGCATCCCTTTCTATGGCAGGAATAATTTCGGCAAATTTACTTTTGTACCGGGGATCTAACAGTGTGGCAACCCAGTAGTCAGGATTATTTCTAATTCTCACAATTCGAGGGTCATGTTGCAGGTAGTGCAGCAAGAAGGCACTCATGTGTGTTGCGCATCCAGGAGCACCAAGTCCCTGTTGTGTTGGTGGCAAGGTAACAATCATGCTTCCTTCCTCTGTCCTCTCCCCCCAACCTCGCACAACAGAAATGTGATCAAGGTCTCCCTCATCTGATGAGTCTTCCATCAGTTCGTCCTCCACTTCTTCCTGGGCTCCTGCACCTTCCTCACTAGTTTGGCTGCTACCATGCGCCCTGGTAAAACCATCTCCCCCACCCTCACATGCCTGCCGCCTTGGTGCTGCCGACCGTCTGGACCTTGCAGATGTTAGCCCTTCCGCATACAACTCCTCCTCCTCTACTTCCTCCACCTCCTCTTGTGCCACCACCTGACTCCGAGTTCTGTTTAACATGTGCTCCAGCATGTAAATCACCGGAATAGTCATGCTGATAATGGCATCATCAGCACTAAACATCTTCGTCGCCATTTCAAAACTGTGCAGAAGGGTGCATAGGTCCCTGATCTGAGACCACTCCTCCAGCGTGATTTGCCCCACCTCTGGATCTCGTTGGCCCAGGCTATACGTCAGAACGTATTGCACCAGGGCTTGTCGGTGCTGCCACAGTCGCTGCAACATGTGCAGAGTTGAATTCCACCGGGTAGGCACATCGCATTTTAGCCGGTGAAGTGGCAGGCCCAACGACTTCTGTAGAGATATAAGTCGCTGAGCTGCGGGATGCGAACGGCGGAAGTGAGCACACAGCGACCGTGCCCTCTGCAGAAGGCCATCTAGTCTGGGATAGTGGGCTAAAAATTGCTGGACAACCAGGTTCAACACGTGAGCCATACAAGGCACGTGTGTGACATTGCCCCGGCGAAGGGCCGCACCCAGGTTTGCAGCATTGTCGCACACGGCCTTCCCTGGTTTCAGGTCCAGTGGAGACAGCCATTCATGAAATTGGTTCTCCAGAGCTGACCACAACTCCTCAGCTGTATGACTCACATTTCCCAGACATTTCAAAGTAAAAACCGCCTGATGACGTTGAGCCCTACTGCCAGCATAGTAAGGAGGTGTGCAGGATCCCTTCTGCGCAGTTAGAAAGCTTGTGGCATGACCAGACAGGCTTTGGGTGCAGGTGGAAGACCGAGAGGAGGTTGAGGAGGCAGAAGCAGTGGAGGAACTTTGACATAAAGAGGATTGACGCACAACTCGTGGGGACGGCAAGACTTAGACAGCAGCCCCTTGTCCTGCTGTCACCATAGTTACCCAGTGCCCAGTCAGCGACATGTAACGCCCCTGTCCATGCCTACTCGTCCAAGTGTCTGTGGTGAAATGCACCCTGTCACACACAGAGTTTCTCAAAGAAGCGGTGATGTTGTGTGCGACATGCTGGTGGAGCGCAGGCACACTTTTCTTTGAGAAGTAGTGCCGACTGGGCATCTGGTACTGGGGCACTGCGACGGACATAAGGTCTCGAAAATCCTCTGTGTCCACCAGGCGGAAAGGCAGCATTTCTGTAGCCAAGAGCTTGCAGATGGTGAAATTCAACCTCTTAGCTTTCTCATGGCTAGGAGGAAATGGTCTTTTACTTGTCCACATCTGAGGGACCGAGGGCTGGCTATTGTGCTTAGACGGGGTTGATAAGGGTGTCCCCGGCAAACTGCCGGTCTGTGAGGAAGATGCAGGCGGACATGTTAGGTTGCCTTGATCCAAAGGTGGTGCTATCGATGTCGGACAGCGCTCAACACCAGCTGGTGTTACCACCTCCAAAGAAAATGATGACCTGCCAATCACGCTGGCTGTTGCGGGTAAAGAGGTGGCAGGTCTGCGCCCCAAAACAGGTGTGACTGCTGTCCCCCCAGTCACAGAGGATGAAGAGGCCGCGGATGCACAAGATATGGCAGACGGTGGTTGGCCCGGCCGGCTAGGCCGCATTGTAGCACACTGAGCTTCCCACTGCAACTTATGCTTCATGTCTGTTATGTTCTGCTACCAGAGCTAAGGAAAGAGAGGAGATCTGTCCCTACGATAGAACTCAGCTGAATCCCTACGATGTAACAGGGAACCTGATCCTGCGATCAGACCTGCTAAAGTCCTAAACTAGTCTGTACGGAGACCTATACATGTGGGGAAGGAATCCCTACAAGTACTAAGGACTGGGAGAAAAATGGACACCTCCTAACAGAAATAGTAGCAGACAGACGAACAAACAACATATATAGAACATAGAGGTCCGTAGACCAAGCAAACTAACAGAGTTAGATACAGAGCACAGGCTAGCTAGAAAGTAGATATACAATGAAGTCCAGCAAAGCCAGAAGGGCGGAGCAGGATTAAATAGGCCAACAAGGTCATGTGACCAGCAAAGGAAAAAAAAAACTAAGAGCAAGGTTCTAACAGTACCCCCCCTTCTAAGAGGATCCTCCGGATCCCCTAGGACCAGGCTTATCAGGAAATCTCCTGTGAAACGCTCTGATAAGTCTGGACACGGAAACATCATCCGACCTCACCCAAGAGTTATCCTCGGGACCGAAACCTTTCCAGGCCACAAGATACTGCAAACTACCTCTATACCGTCTAGAGTTAAGGATGCGAGAAATTTCATATTCCCCATCCTCCACCACCGGAGGAACAGAGGCAGAGGCGTCACAATCCGATACAACAGCGTTTTTCAACAGAGAGACATGAAATACCGGATTAATTCTCCAGGAGGTAGGAACCTCCAACCTAACAGCAGATTGGTTGACAACCTGAAGCACCTTAAAGGGCCCTACAAACTTGGGACCCAATTTCTTTGAAGGAATCCTCAACCGCAGATTCCTAGAGGACAACCAAACCATGTCACCAACAGCGAACAAAACCTCCTGTCGTTTCCTATCAAAGTAGTCTTTAGATTTTCTGTTGGCCTCCTGAAGATTACCACGCACATCCGTCCAAACTCTCTCCAAATCACCGGAAAAATTCTCCTCCTCAGGCACGGCAGATCCCAACTTGGAGAACGACCCAAACGACGGATGTCTCCCAGAACAACAAAAAAAAGGCGAACAACCAGCAGAAGAAGATGTATGATTGTTCAGAGCAAATTCAGCAAGTGGCAGAAACTCAGACCACCCCTCTTGATTGTCTGCCACAAAACAACGCAAGAACTGCTCAACATCCTGTTTTTTCCTTTCTGTCTGGCCATTAGATTCAGGATGATATCCGGATGAGAACGACAAATGAACTCCCAACCTATCACAAAAGGCACGCCAAAAACGAGCCACGAACTGAGGACCCCTATCAGAAACAATGTCAGTAGGAACGCCATGAAGTCTGACAATTTCCTTGACAAAGGCCTTAGCGAGAGTTTTAGCGCAGGGCAGTTTGACGAAAGGAACCAAGTGACACATCTTGCTAAAACGGTCCACGACCACCCAGATGACAGTAAAACCCTCAGAGGGGGGAAGGTCAGTTATAAAGTCCATAGCCAAATGTGTCCAAGGAGCACTGGGAACCTCCAAAGGACAAAGCAACCCCGCAGCAGGAGTATGTGAGGACTTAGATCTAGCACATATAGTACATTGACGCACCCACTTAATGACTTCCTTCTGCCATCCAGGCCACCAAAAACTGCGACCCACCAGTCTCTTGGTCTCAGAGATTCCGGGATGACCTGCCAACCGAGATTCGTGACACTCATCAAACAAATCTCTCCTAAAGGTCCCAGGCACAAACAACCTCCCATGAGGAGTGTTAGAAGGGGCATTCTCCTGTGCTTTAAGAATCTCATTTTCCAAAACGGAGTCCAAAGCAGCTATCACAACACCTTCTTGTAAAATGTTCTCCTCTTTCTCAGCACCGACTATGGGAGAAAAACTGCGAGACAAGGCATCCGCCTTAACATTCTTAGTACCAGGGATGTAAGTAACGGAGAAATTAAACCGCGAGAAAAACAGTGCCCACCTAGCCTGACGGGCATTCAGGCGCTTGGCAGCATCAAGATATATCACATTTTTATGATCCGTAAGAACCTGAACGGGAAATTCCGCACCTTCCAAGAAGTGGCGCCAGTGTTCAAATGCGAGTTTAATAGCCAATAATTCCCGATTACCAATATCGTAATTCAGTTCAGTCTCCGAAAATTTTTTTGAAAAAAAGGCACAGGGATGTAATCCATCCCCGTTATCCTGAGACAATACTGCGCCAACCCCCACAGAGGAAGCATCAACCTCAACCAAAAACGGCCTAGTAACATCAGGCTGCATAAGGATGGGAGCAGAGGTGAACCTCTCCTTGAGATACACAAAAGCTTCAATGGCCTCAGAAGACCACTGAACCGCATCAGCACCTTTCCTGGTGAGATCAGTCAGAGGTTTGACAATACTAGAAAAATTTTTTATGAATTTTCTGTAGTAATTGGCGAAACCCAAAAACCTCTGTATCGATTTCAAACCAATAGGTCTAGGCCATTCCTGCACAGCCTGAACCTTAACCGGATCCATCTCAAAACCTTTGCTGGAGATAATGTAGCCCAAAAAACTAATTCTCTGTACAGCGAACTCACATTTCTCCAGCTTAGCAAAAAGCGAATTGTCCATTAATAACTGTAATACCTCACGCACGCTCCGCCAATGAGACTCCAGATCCGGCGAATAAATCAAAATGTCATCCAAATACACAACCACATTTTTACCGATCAAAGGTCTAAGGATGTCATTAATCAGATTCTGAAAAAATGCAGGAGCATTAGTAAGACCAAAAGGCATAACCAGATTCTCAAAATGACCCACAGGAGTGTTAAAAGCAGTCTTCCATTCGTCACCCTCCTTCATGCGCAACAGATTGTATGCCCCCTTAAGGTCAATTTTAGAGAACCACTTGGCCCCCATTAACTGGTTAAACAGATCAGGAATCAATGGCAGTGGGTAAGGATTGCGTACAGTAATTTTGTTAATCTCACGAAAATCCAGACAAGGACGTAAACCGCCGTCCTTTTTTTTTACAAAAAAAAATCCAACCGCCACAGGAGACTTAGAGGGCCTAATGTGACCGGCGGCCAAACTTGTCTGTATGTATTCCTCCAAAGCCTTCCTCTCAGGAATAGTAAGGTTAAATAAACGACTTTTAGGAAGAGTCCCTCCAGGGACAAATTCAATAGAACAATCATAGTCTCTATGGGGAGGCAAAACCTGCGATTCCTTCTCAGAAAAAACTCTCCAAAAATCCTGAATAGGAACAGGCAATTCTCCCCTATCCAAAGCTGCAATACGCCCGTTACAACACTTGTCATAACATTTATGGCTCCAGGATTTAATTTCACTGGTAGACCAATCCAGTACAGGATTGTGAAATTTTAACCAGGGCAATCCCAATATTACTGGAGAAGGCAAGTTATTCAACACTACCAAATCCAATTTCTCATGGTGAACACCATTAATAGTGAGAGGAAATTCACAGACCTTGAGAGTAATATTCTTCAAAGGGGAACCATCCACAGAAACCACAGCAATGGGGGATGATAAAGGTTCAGGTTTTAAATTGAGTCTTTCCACGAATCCCCCATCAATTACATTCAGAGTAGACCCACAATCGACAAACACCCGAAATTCCATTAATTTTTCCTGAGCAATCGTGGAAGCAGCTAAAAATACACCCTTGGAATTTAAACAGGCAATACGGGCATGACTGACCATTTTTTTTTCTTTCTTCATACGAAGCTCACAGCCTTTAATCAAATGACCAGATTTTCCGCAATAGAAACACAAGCCTTCAAAAAATCGACGGTCTTTTTCTTGAGAGCGAGGTGCCACCGATCCAATCTCCATCGGTTCACCACTGTTAGTACACACATTCTCATAACCAGAAACTGACATAGCAGAGGATTTGCTCTCATTAACCCTAGCACGCAGTCTTCTATCCACCCGTATAGCTAATTGCATAGCCTGTTGCAAATCTTCAGGTGTAGGATAAGCAATTAGCAGGTCTTTAACCCTTTCACTGAGCCCAGCAAGAAATAGACTTTTCAGAGCAGAATCGTTCCACCCTGTTTGAGTAGATCAACGACGGAAATGAGTACAATATTTTTCCACATTACCTGATCCCTGTTTTAAACGTCTCAACTCAGTCTCAGCTGATGCGACACGGTCAGGATCATCATATAATAGTCCCAAAGCAGAAAAAAAACTATCCACTGATCTGAAGCATGTATCACTAGGTTGCAAAGAAAAGGCCCACTCCTGAGGCTCTTTGCGCAAAAGTGACATTATGAACCCTACGCGCTGGGATTCATCCCCAGAGGACTTAGGTCTCAAACGAAAATACAATAAGCAAGCATTTTTAAATGAAAAAAATTCTCGGTGTTCACCAAAAAATAAATCCGGCAAACATACCTTAGGCTCCAAGAAATGTGCTCCAGGACAGCTACTCACGTGCTGACGGAGCTCGGCCACCTCCAGAGAGAGTCCCTGCAGGCGATGAGCCAAATCCTGAACCGACACCATGATGGAACAGAAAAATCTTTCCTTAGAGAATTTGCAGGCTGGACTTACTGTTATGTTCTGCTACCAGAGCTAAGGAAAGAGAGGAGATCTGTCCCTACGATAGAACTCAGCTGAATCCCTACGATGTAACAGGGAACCTGATCCTGCGATCAGACCTGCTAAAGTCCTAAACTAGTCTGTACGGAGACCTATAGATGTGGGGAAGGAATCCCTACAAGTACTAAGGACTGGGAGGAAAATGGACACCTCCTAACAGAAATAGTAGCAGACAGACGAACAAACAACATATATAGAACATAGAGGTCCGTAGACCAAGCAAACTAACAGAGTTAGATACAGAGCACAGGCTAGCTAGAAAGTAGATATACAATGAAGTCCAGCAAAGCCAGAAGGGCAGAGCAGGATTAAATAGGCCAACAAGGTCATGTGACCAGCAAAGGAAAAAAAAACCTAAGAGCAAGGTTCTAACAATGTCCATGTGCCGGTTCATGCATGAAGTACTCAAACTATGTATTTTTTGGCCTCTACTTAGCTTTTGCTGACAAATGTTACAGATAACACGAGTTGGGTCATCTTTATCGATCTGAAAAAATGCCCAGGCTATGCAAGGCTTAGCACCCATGCGACCTGAAGAGCCACCACGACTTGTGGTGAGAGGCAGAGTTGTGTTTGAGGATGCAGTTGTTGACGTGCTTCCAGTACTACGTCTCTGTCCAGGAAGGCGCAACCTGACCTCGTCGTCACTAGCATCTTCCTCCACCTCCTCTGCTGACCTCAACTCTTGGCTGACTGTGGGTTGACAGTAAGTGGGATCTCCAACATCATCATCATCACCCTGTGTGTTATCACACCCGTCGTCCTCAGAGCCAACCTGTTCCTGCCCTGACAAAAAACTAAAGTTGTCGCTCCAATCAGGTATTTGAGTCTTATCATCGTCTTCCTCATTGTCTCCACCAACAGGAGTTACAGTTTGGGAATGAGGGTCTACATTATGGTCAGAACCTTCTGCGTCTGGTCCTGGATCCGACTCATAAAGATTCTGGGCATCAGTGCAGATCATTTCCTCGTCTGGATTCACAGAAGCGCTGGAGTCGACCTCTGATTCCCAGGCTATAGTATGAGTAAACAGCTCTGCAGACTCAACCATCTGTTCTACCTCATACTCAGACGGGCAGCTGGAGATTTGGGAGCTGTGAGGAAGCAAGTGCGATTTGGGTGACACCTTTGAGGACTGGAGTATTTGTGATGTTGAAGTTGATGTGGAGGAGAGCCCACTTAAAGGAGCACTTGATATCCGTTGAAGCACCTGCTGTTTTTGTGCCTCATCTGGAATTTGTAGCGATTGGCGTGGCCGTAAGAAAGGGATCTTATCACATTGTCCGCTAAAAGAAGTAGACATTTTAGTTTGGCTGGAAGATGGTCTTTCTTCTGCAGATGTTACTGTTGCTTTAACACCTACCCCACGGACACAACCTTTTTTCCCCTTCCCAACACGCCTATTCCCCTTTCCACCAGCAGCAGGCCTTTTTCCACTCATTTTGGTGGTTAACTAATTCACAACTCTGGAGTTGTTTGCACAAAAAAACAATGGATGGTAACCGAGCAGAGCTGAGTGGCCAAACTGTGGTATTAGGCCAAAACTATTGGCTGGGTTAGATGCAGAAAAATATTATATTCAATTTGCAACCTGATGGAGGTTAGTATAGATGGATTAATAGAACAAGTCCCACACACAGCTAGAAGCCCAATATTTTTTCAGAGGTAGATGCAGAAAAAAATATATTCAGTTTGCAACCTGATGGAGGTCAGTATAGATGGACTAATACAACAAGTCCCACACACAGCTAGAAGCCCAAATATTTTTTCAGAGGTACTGTAGATGCAGATAAAAATTATTTTTAATTTGCAACCTGATGGAGGTCAGTATAGATGGACTAACAGAGAAAGTCCCACACACTGCTAGAAGGCCAAATATTTTTTCAGAGCTAGATGCATACAAAAAATTATTTTGAATTTGCAACCTGATGGAGGTCAGTATAGGTGGACTAATAGAACAAGTCCCACACACTGCTAGAAGGCCAAATATTTTTTCAGAGCTAGATGCAGAAAAAAATTATATTCAGTTTGCAACCTGATGGAGGTCTGTATAGATGGATTAATAGAACAAGACCCACACACAGCTAGAAGCCCAATATTTTTTCAGAGGTAGATGCAGAAAAAAATATATTCAGTTTGCAACCTGATGGAGGTCAGTATAGATGGACTAATACAACAAGTCCCACACACAGCTAGAAGCCCAATATTTTTTCAGAGGTAGATGTAGAAAAAAATATATTCAGTTTGCAACCTGATGGAGGTCAGTATAGATGGACTAATACAACAAGTCCCACACACAGCTAGAAGCCCAAATATTTTTTCAGAGGTACTGTAGATGCAGATAAAAAATATTTTTAATTTGCAACCTGATGGAGGTCAGTATAGATGGACTAATAGAGAAAGTCCGACACACTACTAGAAGGCCAAATATTTTTTCAGAGCTAGATGCAGAAAAAAATTATATTCAGTTTGCAACCTGATGGAGGTCAGTATAGATGGATTAATAGAACAAGACCCACACACAGCTAGAAGCCCAATATTTTTTCAGAGGTAGATGCAGAAAAAAATATATTCAGTTTGCAACCTGATGGAGGTCAGTATAGATGGACTAACAGAGAAAGTCCCACACACTACTAGAAGGCCAAATATTTTTTCAGAGCTAGATGCAGAAAAAAATTATATTCAGTTTGCAACCTGATGGAGGTCTGTATAGATGGATTAATAGAACAAGACCCACACACAGCTAGAAGCCCAATATTTTTTCAGAGGTAGATGCAGAAAAAAATATATTCAGTTTGCAACCTGATGGAGGTCAGTATAGATGGACTAATACAACAAGTCCCACACACAGCTAGAAGCCCAATATTTTTTCAGAGGTAGATGCAGAAAAAAATATATTCAGTTTGCAACCTGATGGAGGTCAGTATAGGTGGACTAATAGAACAAGTCCCACACACTGCTAGAAGGCCAAATATTTTTTCAGAGCTAGATGCAGAAAAAAAATAGATTCAGTTTGCAACCTGATGGAGGTCAGTATAGATGGACTAATAGAATGATGCTGTGCCCAAAAGATTTTACTTCACTAGGTGCAGTAAAAAAATTGGTATTCTATACACAGGTGGTATATCTTGCAACACAGATAGGCTACTCCACTGACTAACACACTCTGCAATAGGCCAAAAAGGATTAGCTTTGCTAGATTCAGCCAAATGCTGTGAAAAAAACTTGCACAGCACTGGCACAGACCTGCCTGGCAAAAACTGATAGGAACTGATGTAACCTAGTCCTGAAAAGGACTCCAATTACAATTAGTCTTTACTCCCACAACCTATCTATTTAAGAGCACAGACCTGCCTGATAAAAGTCGTAGGAAATGCTGTAACCTAGTCCTTAAAAGGACTGCAATCACAACTATTCCCTACTCCCAAGCTATCTGTATATTTGTGCGAAAATTGGCTTGAAATTAACAAGGTATAGCGCACACAGCAACAGCGGTGCCGTCTAACACGCAGCTGCAGCAGTGAGAAAATGGTGGCGACGGGGAAAATGGCTTGGTCTTATAGGGCAAGGACATGTGACATACACTGCCAATGACACATGCCCTTGCTTGTGTGAAAAAAAGCACTTCGCTCCGTGTGTGCGCTGCTGATAGGCTGACAGATTGCACCTCCCCACTGTAAATGCGGGAAAGAGAAAAAAAAATGGAGATCTTCATTGTTCCTGCAGAGATCCATCCCCTGCCCCTCCCCCCACCCCGCTGTACACTCAAACTGCGTATTAACATTAATTTTCATCATTACTGAGAAAAAATCCAGTTATGATTTTGGTGCACGAACAGTTATCGAACATAACCTCGAACAGCCGAATTTTTCTCAAATTGTTCGTGTTCGCCGAACGGCTCGAACACCGCCCAAAACAGCTCGAATTTGAGATTGGCGAACAGTTCGAGTAGAACAACGCTCATCTCTAGTGTGGAGAAGCATTTTTGCTTTTGGTTATTTATTTTGCCTTATATACAAGTCATTACCCTAGAAAGGATGTTCCTTAACATATTTCCCAGGAAAATCCATTTTGGTTTCATTTTTGCATGTTTTATTGTGAGTCCGTAAAAGTGGCGTAATACCTCTGACAACATTGTTGACAGCAGTGACCTGGGCATCAGAAATGCTTCCAGGGGTCTTCCCCATGCTGTCCCCATGTAATTTGAGCATTGTTCCCATCGATTTGGACAATTTTTATGCCCTCTGCAGACTGCCAGGGGGAGCTGCCGGAAAAATGCTCAAGTTTCGCACAGACTTATATTGGACTCATTGCTCCGGTCGAGCACCCGAGTATACCAATTTGCTCGACCCAAGCAATGAGTACCCAAGCATTTTAGTGCTCGCTCATCACTAGTCACTAGGTTAGGCCTGGACTTGGGGCCATAATACATGTGAAAATTATGCTCATGTGAAACTGGTCTAAGGGTATGTTCACACCAGGAGTTGCATTTTACAATCCTAGTGTAATCAATGAGATTTCTGAAATCTCATACACACACCAGGTTTTTTTCAGCGAGTATTTTGAGCACTTCTGCATTTTTGCCAAGACTCAGCATGTCAATTCTTTTTACCTATTAAAATGAATGGGTGAAAAAACACATGTAAAAAGGCAACAAAACTGTGAGTATTGTAAGCAGCTTTTTTCTGTCACCACTCTCTCTGTTTTTTGGTGCAGAAAAAAACTATACAAAAATGAAACTTGTGAACATACCCTAAGGTGACATGTTATTATAACCATTAGATTTGCCTGACTCAAGAGTGCCTGGGAGCTCCCCTGTGCAATCTCTGGAACTGCTGCCTATTACAATATCACATTTTGGGATCAAAATATCCCTTTAACAACTTTAAATTCCATGCAGTTATCATTTAACGGACAGGTGATCATGTTTGAGCATCATGGGGTATATGTCCATATTTGCAAATTCAACTCATATGATACTTCTGGAAATTATAGAATCATGCAGATTGTGAAGTCAGCACAAAAAAGAAAAACATTTGTATGTAAGTTCTTGCAATGAGTATTTGTTGCGCGTTTGATATTGCAGCATTTCTGCACCTATAAGTTAATTAGGTTATTTATGTTTTTTACTGTGCTTTTGAATGGGATTTTTTACATACGTTTTTATTCACATTTCTCAGCTGTGTTTTGTGTCTCATTTTGGTACGTCATGTTTTAAATAAAACTGCTTTCTTTTGGATATTTCCAGTTACTTAACTATGATAAAACTCAAGTGATACAGTCATGTGCTGATTCCATGTAGTTTTATTGAGTTCCCACTGCGGAAACTCATGAAAAAGGGACCATGTAAGTTCGGGGTCCCACTAGCGTATTGCAACCAATGCGATAGCATCGGATGCCATATGCAAATGACACTCGGCTCCTGGTCTGCTGAGAGTGAGAGCTGAATGTCAGTGCTCCGTGCTCCGATCCTCTCGCACAGAAAGGATCGCAGCACAGCTGCAGAGGGGACGGAAAAATCAATTTTTCCATCTCCTCTGTTTCTGGCATCGGCGGGAATCACACTGCACTAGGGTGTTATTCGAGTGCAGTGCGATGCTTCATATGCACCCATAGGGTTATATGGGTGCTTGCAATCAGATTTCAGGATGCAGCGATAGTTTTCGCATGCCAAATCAGCATAAGAAAATAATCGCAGATGTGCGCTGCCCCATAGGGTAACATTGGGGCGAGTGCAATCCGATTTTTTATCGGATTTCACTCGTCCGATTGCATCACAAGTGAGAGCGAGCCCTAAGTCTGATGATAAAAACTGACACATGGACCAAACACTGGTGAAACTCAGACCCAAAACAGCCAGTGTACGAGAATAATTGTAATGTCTGAATGAGGCCTTAGTCTGTGTGCCCACAATGAGTTTTTGACGCTGTGTATTTTTCTGCATTAAATACACAGCGTCTTACAGTTCCAGCAGAGTACTTATAGAAATCTCCTGCCCACCGTGCTTTTTTAACTCAGTGTAAACTGACCCGCGGTGCGTGTTTCAAATCCGCAGCATGTCAATTTCTTTTTCAGGTATATTAAGTTTTATGTGTGGATTTTTCCCAAAGGCTTGCATTAAGAAAATCCGCAGATAAAAAATGCATGTGTGTTTTTAGTGCATTTCTGTGGCGGAAACACATAAAAAACGTATGTAATCCTCACATGACTATGTTAATAAAGGTTTGTCAAAGCCAAATGCCAGCAAGTATCAAAAGCAAAGCAGCTTTATTTAAAACATGACATACAAACAAGAGGCAAAAACGCAGAGTCATAAAGGCAATAAAAACACGTTAACAAAACACACTCAAAAACACAATGAAAAAACGCAAAGTAACCTAACTTAAATAATGGGTAAAGAAATGGTGTGAAAAATCCGCAACATCAAAAACACACCAAAAAGTTAATTGTGAGAGCGTAGCCTTAGGGCGGTTTCACACGTCCATATATTTCTGGTACCGGAGATATCCGTGTCCCGTGTGTCCGTGTGTGTTACACGTGTGGCAACCGTGTGCCGCATCAGGATCACACTTACCAGCGATACACATACCAGCGATACAGTTAGTGCTGTGCCCAAGTACCGGGTGTTGAACGGTGCCCTCATCATTGTTCCTTGCTCGCTCTGTGATCAGCAAGAGACAATGCTGGGAGTAGTAGTCTACTCCTGCTCTGTCCCTGTGTAAAAATAAGAATACAATAATAAAATCCTTATACTCACCTGTCCGGAGATGTCCCCCGCTGTAATCCTCTGACTGCTGACGCCAAGGAGCCGGGGAGAATGAGCTGCTCCAACTAGCGGTTAGCCTCAAAACGTGTCCGGGTCATGACCATTCGGAACACTGGAGTGTTATACAAAACGTCAACACTCCAGTATTGCCGAACCTCTTGTTTTTTCAGGATCCCCATATGAAGGACCAGGACCCAAAACTTCATCATTTCTTCTGTGTCTACAGGAGACCAGCTAGAAAATGATGAAGAGGGGTTTTGTTCCAAAAATTGATGAGCATACAAATTAGTTTGGCTCACCATGAGGTTTATAAAATCCTCAGAGAAAAAGATTTTGAAAAAGTCTATTTCTGTGACGCCGGTGGTATCAAACTTGATTCCTGATTCCGCCACGAAATCAGGAATCAGTGGCTCAAAATTTTTGGGGGGCGAGGTCCATATGGGGTCAGTAGTGGGGGGCGCTGGAACATCTTCTCTCCTGCGACGACTGCGGGGCGGTCCAGCAGCACCTGAGGAGGAAGAGGAGGAAGAAGAGGAGGAAGAGGAGGACGATGAGGCGTCGGAAAAGTAAAGAAATGTGGGATCCTCGCCCTCGCTGTCAGTCTCAGTGTCGGAGGCAACAATAGCGTATGCCTCCTCCGCTGAATAGCGAGTTTGGGATGAGCCGGACATTTTTTTTTTCTCGTCTATGTGGTGCGTGTGTGTCAGTACTTTATTTAGAGTGTGTGTGTGTCTGTGTGCTTGGTGTGAACTTTTTTTTTCTGAAAAAAAAAGGAACTACCGTAGGTGGTGCAAACAGCGAGCACGAGTGTGGATCGGTGAACTATGTCACCACTTAACTCTCGGCAGATGCTGGGTGTGTGTGCGGATGTGGTGCAAAGGTGGGGGGGAGAATTGACAGGGACAAGAAAAAGTCCTGAAAAGCAGCGAGCACGGACGTTGATCAGTGACGTAGACACTGCTCAGCGCTCGGCCGCTGCAGGACGCACGAAAAAAAAAAAAACTGGGGGGAGGAGAATTGAGGGGTAAAAGGAGGGGGGGAGAGGAGGAGGGGAGGGTAAAAGTAGGGGGGAGAGGAGGAGGTGGGGGAGGGGTGGATGAGGGGAGAACAGAGATGGACTTACCAAAGTCTTCTCTGTTCTTCTTTCATCAGGATCAGCAGCAGGTTCTGGAAGAGGCTCTGGAGCAGGATCCGCAGCAGCAGGATAAGGAGCTGGAGACCCAGGACCCTGGAGACAGCAGCAGGACGCCGGAGCAGAAGATCCAGGACCCTGGAGACCGCAGCAGGATGCCAGAGCAGCAGCAGCGACTGGAGCAGATAGGAGAAAGGTCTTGTAGTGTAACAGAAGATTCTGTGGCACTACAAGGCCCAGCACAGCGCAGATCAGACATGACCGCGCTGTAGAAATTCTCACCAAGTGTGAGGATCTGCAGGGCGGTCACAGAGAGGTGACAGGGTGGTGACACGCAGGTCACAGGCCGGTCACCACCCGGTCACCTCCCGGTCAGGTACTCTGATTGGTGCGATCGATGATGACATCGATCGCACCAATCAGAGATGGCTGGGGCCTGGGCACGCACCACAGGGGGTCACAGGGAGGAGACAGGCAGGTCACAAGCCGGTCACCGCCCTGTGACCGCCCTGTCACCTGTGTTCAGGTACTCTGATTGGAGCGATCGATGTCATCATCGATCGCTCCAATCAGAGCTGGCTGGGGCTTCTATGACATCAGAGGGGGTCATGGGGAGGTGACAGGCAGGTCACAAGCCGGTCACCGCCCCGTGACCGCCCGGTTACCGCGCGGTCCCGCTGTGATCGGTGCGATCGATTTGATCGGCGATCGCACCGATCCTAGCAGTTTGGGGAGAGGGCTGGGGTTACTAGGCAACAGCCTAGGATCGGTGCTCTTAGGAGCACCGATCCTAGGCTGCACATCACTGTTTCCGGCAATCTGATTGCGGGAAACAGTGAGAAATGCTGTGATTGGCTGTTCAGAATTGAACAGCCAATCACAGCGATCGTGGGTGTGAAGGGGCGGCAACACCCCCCGAGATGCCGGCGCCATCTACCCAGAGGTAAGATGGCACTGGAATTTTAATGCTATCACAGCGACTTCGGTCGCGGTGCCACATTAAGGATAGGGCGTATTAATACGTATCTGGTCCATAAGGCCCAGGGCACAGATACGTATTAATAGGCCCTATGTCGTAAAGGGGTTAAATTTTTCACTCTTTGTTTCATTTTTGCCATTTGGTAAATTCTAAAAAGTTCATTTTTTTCTCATTAATGTACACTCTGCACCCCATCTTGACTGAAAAAAAAACAGAAATGTAGAAATTTTTGCAAATTTATTAAAAAAGAAAAACTGAAATATCACATGGTTATAAGTATTCAGACCATTTGCTCAGTATTGAGTAGAAGCACCCTTTCTAGCTAGTACAGCTATAAGTCTTCTTGGGAATGAGGCAACAAGTTTTCACACCTGGATTTGGGGATCCTCTCCCATTCTTCCTTGCAGATCCTCTCCAGTTCCGTCAGATTGGATGGTGAACGTTGGTGGACAGCCATTTTCAGGTCTCTCCAGAGATGCTCAATTGGGTTTAGGTCAGGGCTCTGGCTGGGCCAGTCAAGAATGGTCACAGAGTTGTTCTGAAGCCACTCCTTTGTTATTTTAGCTGTGTACTTAGGGTCATTGTCTTGTTGGAAGGTGAACCTTCAGCCAAGTCTGAGGTCCAGAGCACTCTGGAAGAGGTTTTCATCCAGGATATCTCAGTACTTGGCCGCATTCATATTTCCTTCAATTGCAACCAGTCATCCTGTCCCTGCAGCTGAAAAACACCCCCATGATGCTGCCACTACCATGTTTCACTGTTGGGATTGTATTGGACAGGTGATGAGCAGTGCCTGGTTTTCTCCACACATACCACTTAGAATTATCACCAAAAAGTTCTATCTTCGTCTCATCAGACCAGAGAATCTTATCTCTCATAGTCTGGGAGTCCTTCATGTGTTTTTGAGCAAACTCTATGCAGGCTTTCATATGTCTTGCACTGAGGAGAGGCTTCCGTCGGGCCACTCTGCCATAAAGGCCCGACTGGTGGAGGGCTGCAGTGATAGTTGACTTTGCGGAACTTTCTCCCATCTCTCTACTAGTGTTGAGCCACCCCCGTAGTGTTCGAGTTCGGTTCGGTTCGTCGAACACCCGTGTGTTCGCCGAACTGTTCGTCGAACACCTTCGAACACCATTAAAACCAATGGCAGGCAAACAAAAACACATAGAAACACATAGAAAACACCTTCAAAGGTGTCCAAAAGCTGACAAACTGCTCAGAAGACACAACTAACACATGGAAAAGTGACAAGTACATATAGTCATGCGAAAAGAAAAGAGGTGGAGGAGTAAAAGGAGGGGGAGACACAGATATAGGCATGTCATGCCCTTCTAAAATCCAAAAAGTGAGAAGCCGAGACGGCCAGTCCGCTCCTGCCCGTGCCACCTCCGTGTCGCCGGGTTTGTGCCAGAGCCGCGGTGAACCCTGACGGCCAGCCCCCCTCTCCCAATACTGGTGCCTGTCCGCTGGTGGGTCGAGAGAGCCCCCCTGTGGTGGAGGCAGCTCTAAGCTTTTTAATTTAAATTGTCCCTCTAATTTGAATGAATACACTTTAAATCCATTTACAAGGATCTATTGGAGGGCAAGTCTCATGCCAGCAGCCGCGTAATTCCAGCTCCAGTAGCGTCCACTAAAGCTGCTGCAGTTAAAAAGCTTTTATAAGGATCGAGCTCGGCTGTCCACTGCAAGGCATCCTAGTGCCAGTCCCAGCCCCTATGCCTTGGGGTGCCTCCTGATGCTCTTCACTGAGTATCCCGTGGTCCCGAAGCATTTCCTTTGAAAAAATTAAGTGTCCAAACTACAGGTGGTGTAGCTTGCTTAACAGCCGGGATAATCCGCTGACTAGCAGACACTGCTACTAGGCACAAAGTATTTCCTGGGCTAGATGCAGTTAAAAATTTGTAAGTAGATACTCTCGTTGGATGCTGAGAAAGCATTCCATAGAGTCTCCTGGCACGCCATATATGATTCTCTTAAAAAGCTTGGGGTAGGGGTCTAGGGGACCCTTTTATAGCCAAAATCACGGTCCTGTATCACAATACGTCACCTAGGCTGAAGATAAATGGAACTGTAGCACCGAGGGCTCGGTTGCTACAGACGTATTGCACCTCACCCAGAGGTGTGATATCTCACTCTCAGATAAGGATGGAGTGTGGATCAGGACCCGACACCTGCATGCATTACACCACATTGCCGTGGGGCAGGGCGACCAATATGCCCCTGAGATGGGCACGACAGTCCCTGTCCCTGGCTGGAGTGGGGGGAGGGAACACTGAGGAAGGGGAACCCTGCAGTGCAGGAGCAGGGAGGAAGCAGTTCCTGGGTGCATTGAGAAGGGAGTATAAAAGGTGGGCACCATCTTAGTTCAGTGCAGAGAAGTCTGAGCAGAAGTGGCAGGGAGCAGGGGCTCTGCATGAGCTCTGCTCCGGAGGCGGGCCTAGTAACAGAGGCCCAGGCCTGGAAGAGGGAGAAGGAAGGAAGAGGAGCGGAGAAGGCCAAAGGGGGAGACCGGTCCCCGAACTAGTGGAGGCAGGAAACGACCCTCAGCTAGAAACCGGAGGCTCTGACATTTTATGTGGCGCAGCCCCTCGCTCCACCCGCTAGGAAGGCACCACATAGGGTCAGGGAAATTGGCGCCAAGTTTACCAAGAGGAGGCCCGAGGCAGCCGGACAGAAGTGTTGGTAAGAAAGGCCAGACAAAGGACACACAAAGGGGGTCCTGTGAAGCGCTCCAAAGTTATCTGGGAGTTGTCTGAGCCCCTCACCTGGTGAGCACAGTACGACGTGGGCAGCCGTTACCTGCAGACGTGGTCTGGATAATAAGAACTGTGAGTAAAGGCCCTGAACTGCATCACTGACTCCGTGTCGTTACTGCTGCTGCCCTGCACCATCACCCCCATCCTCCGCATACACTGCCCTGAGGTTATACTCCTCCCGTGGGGAGTTATGCTACGCTCTGCTGCACCCACAACACCAGCCTTAGCGGTCTGCCCTGTAGCGGCGGTTCACTCTGACCGCAATCCACGGGTGGCGTAGTCGGACATTTAAACATCAAAACCACATAAATAGTTCCGCCACTGGTTTGACCGCCCTGAGCCACGGAACCGGATCGCCGCCACGAAGACTACAACCACCAGCATCCACCAAAAAGGGTCCGGCTCCGGGTGTCCCAAGGCCCAGGGGGTGCGTCAGAACATTTTCATCACCTTTCACAATCACCAATGGGACAAGGCAGGGATGTCCTCTGTCCCCTCTCTTATACATCCTAGTGACGGAGCACCTGCTCTCATCAATTCGCCATAACCCCAATATTAGGTGGATTGAGGTGGGAGGCACCGAGTACAAGTGCTCTCTATTTGCTGATGATGTCCTAGTATATATCACTCAATCACATATATCCATCCCTGCTGTTATGGCTGAAATAGATCACTTTGTTACATGGTAAAATTTTAAAATCAATGCAGCGAAGTCTGAGGCCCTCGATGTCTCCCTCCCTAAATCCATATAGGATTCCATCCAGTCCAACTTTCCCTTTGCCTGGCCCTCACAGGGTATCAAATACTTAGGAATTCCTATTCATAGAGACCTCTCCCATCTATGTTATTTTAATTTTGGGCCCTTTATTGAACAATTCCATACAGACCACGGTTGGCAAGTTAGAACTGTAAGATTCACTACGTGAACCACTGGTGTTTTGTGGAAAAGCACATGTACACCGCGTTCCAAATTATTATGCAAAAAGTGTTTAGGAGTGATAAGGGAAGAATTTGTTTGTTTGTCAGTTAAACTCATTGATGGTGATGTGTGTCAGGGCTCTTTATATCACTGTAAGCAATTGCAGACACCTGTGCTAATTAGTTTGGCAGGTGTGTCCAATGAAAGGCAAGACTACTAAAGAAGGCTCTCTCACATTATTAAGCAGCCTACATTTTCTGCCAAAATGGGAAAGAAAAAGGATGTGTCGGCTGCTGAGAAGCAACAAATTGTGGAGTGTTTAGGTCAAGGCATGACTACAATCAACCTTGTGCGATGATCAGGATGAAGTGTCTTGGCAATCAAGAAGTATGTAGCTGATTCACAGTACACACGTGTGCGTGCTGATAAGGGCAAATTGAGGACTCTTTCCTACAGGCAATTACGTCAGGTTGAAAGAGCAGCGGCAAAAAAGCCTTGTCATAGCAGCAGACAAGTTTTTGAAGCTGCTTGTGCCTCCAACGTCCCCCGAACAACAAGATGCAGGGTCCTTCAGAGGTTTGCAGCTGTGCATACGCCATCCTGTCGACCTCCTCTATCCACTTCACACAAGCAGAAACGGCTCCAGTGGGCCAAACATTACATGAAGACTGATTTCAAAACTGTTTTGTTCACGGATGAGTGCCGTGCAGCGCTCGATGGTCCAGATGAATGGAGTGGAGGATGGCTGGTTGATGGACACCCCACGCAAACACGGCTACAGCGCCAACAAGGAGGAGGTGGAGTAATGTTTTGGGCTGGAATCATGGGGAGAGAGATTGTCGGCCCCTTTAGGATCCCTGAAGGCGCTAAAGATGAACTCCATAATGTATGTGGATTTTCTCAAACAGCACTTCCTGCCATGGTTCAAGTAGAAGAACCGTGTATTTCACAGCAAGATCATTTTTCTGCATGATAATGCACCATCTCATGCTGCACATAAAACATCTGCATCTCTGGCTGATATGGGCATAAAAGGGGACAAACTTATGGTGTGACCCCCATGCTCCCCTGACCTCTACCCCATTCAGAACCTTTGGAGCATCATTAAAAGGAGTGTCTATGATGGCGGGAGGCAGTTCACATCTAAGCAACAGCTCTGGGAGGGTATTCTGTCCTCATGCAAAACAATTGAAGCAGAAACCATCCAAAACCTGACAAATTCAATGGACGAGAGAGTTCAGAAGCTCCTTTCGAACAAGGGGTCCTATGTGAAAATGTAACATCACCTAGAATAAAGTTTTGAGTTGAAAACTGTTTGATTTCAGTTTCTAACAACCTGCTAATGCTTATAATTTCAAAAATGACCATTTTTTTGGTCTTTATTAAAATGAAAAGGTTGATCGAAAAGTTTGGGGGATCTAAGAGTGTGGCAACCCAGTAGTCATGATTACTTCGAATTCTGACAATATGAGGGTCATGCTGCAGGTAGTGCAGCAAGAAGGCACTTATGTGTCTTGCGCATCTCGGAGCCCCAAAATTATTTTCCGGGCTAGATGCAGCTAAAAATTATTTTTAATTTTAAATCTGGTGAAGCTTATTATAGATGGCCTAATAGGATCAGTGCTGCACACTGCTACAAAGCCCAAATTATTTTCCAGTCAAGATACAGATAAACATGATTAGTAATTTGAAAGCTTAAAACGGTTGGTAGGGTGATTTTAACCAATCATCAAGCTTTTACTCTCCCCAGGATGACACAGGGGTAGAAAAGTCGTTTCGGATCCATGATTTGTTCATCTTTATGAACGTGAGTCTGTCTACATTATCAGTGGAGAGCCGCGTGCGCTTATCTGTCAGCACACCACCAGCAGCGCTGAACACACGTTCAGACAGAACGCTGGCTGCGGGGCATGACAAGATCTCCAAGGCGTAAGTGGCTAGCTCCGGCCATTTATCCAGATTGGAAGCCCAAAAAGAGCAAGGGTCCAGTGACACAGTCGTGGCTTCAATGTTTACTTGGAGATACTCCTGTACCATCGTCTCTAGGCGTTGACTATGTGTCAGACTTCTTGTCTCCTGTGGCCTTGCAAAGGATGGGCTAAAAAAGTGGTGAAATGATTCCGCAAAATTGATGTTACCAGCAGATACTGTGGTTCTGTTACGGTTTGAGTGCTGAACACTTGACGGTCCCACGGTTGGCAAGTTGGAACTGTGAGATTCACTACGTGCACCACTGGTATTTTGTGAAAAAGCACATGGAAGATTCTGCAACAGTCTCTGCTGATACTCCTGCATGCGTGCATCCCTTTCTATGGCAGGAATAATTTCGGCAAATTTACTTTTGTACCGGGGATCTAACAGTGTGGCAACCCAGTAGTCAGGATTATTTCTAATTCTCACAATTCGAGGGTCATGTTGCAGGTAGTGCAGCAAGAAGGCACTCATGTGTGTTGCGCATCCAGGAGCACCAAGTCCCTGTTGTGTTGGTGGCGAGGTAACAATCATGCTTCCTTCCTCTGTCCTCTCCCCCCAACCTCACACAACAGAAATGTGATCAAGGTCTCCCTCATCTGATGAGTCTTCCATCAGTTCGTCCTCCACTTCTTCCTGGGCTCCTGCACCTTCCTCACTAGTTTGGCTGCTACCATGCGCCCTGGTAAAACCATCTCCCCCACCCTCACATGCCTGCCGCCTTGGTGCTGCCGACCGTCTGGACCTTGCAGATGTTAGCCCTTCCGCATACAACTCCTCCTCCTCTACTTCCTCCACCTCCTCTTGTGCCACCACCTGACTCCGAATTCTGTTTAACATGTGCTCCAGCATGTAAATCACCGGAATAGTCATGCTGATAATGGCATCGTCAGCACTAAACATCTTCGTCGCCATTTCAAAACTGTGCAGAAGGGTGCATAGGTCCCTGATCTGAGACCACTCCTCCAGCGTGATTTGCCCCACCTCTGAATCTCGTTGGCCCAGGCTATACGTCAGAACGTATTGCACCAGGGCTTGTCGGTGCTGCCATAGTCGCTGCAACATGTGCAGAGTTGAATTCCACCGGGTAGGCACATCGCATTTTAGCCGGTGAAGTGGCAGGCCCAACGACTTCTGTAGAGATGTAAGTCGCTGAGCTGCGGGATGCGAACGGCGGAAGTGAGCACACAGCGACCGTGCCCTCTGCAGAAGGCCATCTAGTCTGGGATAGTGGGCTAAAAATTGCTGGACAACCAGGTTCAACACGTGAGCCATACAAGGCACGTGTGTGACATTGCCCCGGCGAAGGGCCGCACCCAGGTTTGCAGCATTGTCGCACACGGCCTTCCCTGGTTTCAGGTCCAGTGGAGACAACCATTCATGAAATTGGTTCTCCAGAGCTGACCACAACTCCTCAGCTGTGTGACTCACATTTCCCAGACATTTCAATGTAAAAACCGCCTGATGACGTTGAGCCCTACTGCCAGCATAGTAAGGAGGTGTGCAGGATCCCTTCTGCGCAGTTAGAAAGCTTGTGGCATGACCAGACAGGCTTTGGGTGCAGGTGGAAGACCGAGAGGAGGTTGAGGAGGCAGAAGCAGTGGAGGAACTTTGACATAAAGAGGATTGACGCACAACTCGTGGGGACGGCAAGACTTGGACAGCAGCCCCTTGTCCTGCTGTCACCATAGTTACCCAGTGCCCAGTCAGCGACATGTAACGCCCCTGTCCATGCCTACTCGTCCAAGTGTCTGTGGTGAAATGCACCCTGTCACACACAGAGTTTCTCAAAGAAGCGGTGATGTTGTGTGCGACATGCTGGTGGAGCGCAGGCACACCTTTCTTTGAGAAGTAGTGCCGACTGGGCATCTGGTACTGGGGCACTGCGACGGACATAAGGTCTCAAAAATCCTCTGTGTCCACCAGGCGGAAAGGCAGCATTTCTGTAGCCAAGAGCTTGCAGATGGTGAAATTCAACCTCTTAGCTTTCTCATGGCTAGGAGGAAATGGTCTTTTACTTGTCCACATCTGAGGGACCGAGGGCTGGCTATTGTGCTTAGACGGGGTTGATAAGGGTGTCCCCGGCAAACTGCCGGTCTGTGAGGAAGATGCAGGCGGACATGTTAGGTTGCCTTGATCCAAAGGTGGTGCTATCGATGTCGGACAGCGCTCAAGACCAGCTGGTGTTACCACCTCCAAAGAAAATGATGACCTGCCAATCACGCTGGCTGTTGCGGGTAAAGAGGTGGCAGGTCTGCGCCCCAAAACAGGTGTGACTGCTGTCCCCCCAGTCACAGAGGATGAAGAGGCCGCGGATGCACAAGATATGGCAGACGGTGGTTGGCCCGGCCGGCTAGGCCGCATTGTAGCACACTGAGCTTCCCACTGCAACTTATGCTTCATGTCCATGTGCCGGTTCATGCATGAAGTACTCAGACTATGTATTTTTTGGCCTCTACTTAGCTTTTGCTGACAAATGTTACAGATAACACGAGTTGGGTTATCTTTATCGATCTGAAAAAATGCCCAGGCTATGCAAGGCTTAGCACCCATGCGACCTGAAGAGCCACCACGACTTGTGGTGAGAGGCAGAGTTGTGTTTGAGGATGCAGTTGTTGACGTGCTTCCAGTACTACGTCTCTGTCCAGGAAGGCACAACTTGACCTCGTCGTCACTAGCATCTTCCTCCACCTCCTCTGCTGACCTCATCTCTTGGCTGACTGTGGGTTGACAGTAAGTGGGATCTCCGACCTCATCATCATCACCCTGTGCGTTATCACACCCGTCGTCCTCAGAGCCAACCTGTTCCTGCCCTGACAAAAAACTAAAGTTGTCGCTCCAATCAGGTATTTGAGTCTTATCATCGTCTTCCTCATTGTCTCCACCAACAGGAGTTTGGGAATGAGGGTCTACATTATGGTCAGAACCTTCTGCGTCTGGTCCTGGATCCGACTCATAAAGATTCTGGGCATCAGTGCAGATCATTTCCTCGTCTGGATTCACAGAAGCGCTGGAGTCGACCTCTGATTCCCAGGCTATAGTATGAGTAAACAGCTCTGCAGACTCAACCATCTGTTCTACCTCATACTCAGACGGGCAGCTGGAGATTTGGGAGCTGTGAGGAAGCAAGTGCGATTTGGGTGACACCTTTGAGGACTGGAGTATTTGTGATGTTGAAGTTGATGTGGAGGAGAGCCCACTTAAAAGAGCACTTGATATCCGTTGAAGCACCTGCTGTTTTTGTGCCTCATCTGGAATTTGTAGCGATTGGCGTGGCCGTAAGAAAGGGATCTTATCACATTGTCCGCTAAAAGAAGTAGACATTTTAGTTTGGCTGGAAGATGGTCTTTCTTCTGCACCTACCCCACGGACACAACCTTTTTTCCCCTTCCCAACACGCCTATTCCCCTTTCCACCAGCAGCAGGCCTTTTTCCACTCATTTTGGTGGTTAACTAATTCACAACTCTGGAGTTGTTTGCACAAAAAAACAATGGATGGTAACCGAGCAGAGCTGAGTGGCCAAACTGTGGTATTAGGCCAAAACTATTGGCTGGGTTAGATGCAGAAAAAAATTATTTTTAATTTGCAACCTGATGGAGGTCAGTATAGATGGACTAATAGACCAAGTCCCACACACCGCTAGAAGCCCAAATATTTTTTCAGAGCTAGATGCAGAAAATTTTTTTATTCAATTTGCAACCTGATGGAGGTCAGTATAGATGGACTAATAGACCAAGTCCCACACACTGCTAGAAGCCCAAATATTTTTTCAGAGCTAGATGCAGAAAAAAAATATTTTTAATTTGCAACCTGATGGAGGTCAGTATAGATTGGCTAATAGACCAAGTCCCACACACTGCTAGAAGCCCAAATATTTTTTCAGAGCTAGATGCAGAAAAAAATTATTTTTAATTTGCAACCTGATGGAGGTCAGTATAGATGGACTAATAGAACAAGTCCCACACGCTGCTAGAAGCCCAAATATTTTTTCAGAGATAAATGAAGAAAAAAATTATTTTTAATTTGCAACCTGATGGAGGTCAGTATAGATGGACTAATAGACCAAGTCCCACACACTGCTAGAAGCCCAAATATTTTTTCAGAGCTAGATGCAGAAAAAAATTATTTTTAATTTGCAACCTGATGGAGGTCAGTATAGATGGACTAATAGACCAAGTCCCAAACACCGCTAGAAGCCCAAATATTTTTTCAGAGCTAGATGCAGAAAAAATTATATTCAATTTGCAACCTGCTGGAGGTCAGTATAGAAGGACTAATAGAACAAGTCCCACACACTGCTAGAAGCCCAAATATTTTTTCAGAGCTAGATGCAGAAAAAAATTATTTTTAATTTGCAACCTGATGGAGGTCAGTATAGATGGACTAATAGACCAAGTCCCACACACTGCTAGAAGCCCAAATATTTTTTCAGAGCTAGATGCAGAAAAAATTATTTTTAATTTGCAACCTGATGGAGGTCAGTATAGATGGACTAATAGAACAAGTCCCACACGCTGCTAGAAGCCCAAATATTTTTTCAGAGATAAATGAAGAAAAAAATTATTTTTAATTTGCAACCTGATGGAGGTCAGTATAGATGGACTAATAGACCAAGTCCCACACACTGCTAGAAGCCCAAATATTTTTTCAGAGCTAGATGCAGAAAATAATTATTTTTAATTTGCAACCTGATGGAGGTCAGTATAGATGGACTAATAGACCAAGTCCCACACACCGCTAGAAGCCCAAATATTTTTTCAGAGCTAGATGCAGAAAAAAATTATATTCAATTTGCAACCTGCTGGAGGTCAGTATAGAAGGACTAATAGAACAAGTCCCACACACTGCTAGAAGCCCAAATATTTTTTCAGAGCTAAATGAAGAAAAAAATTATTTTTAATTTGCAACCTGATGGAGGTCAGTATAGATGGACTAATAGACCAAGTCCCACACACTGCTAGAAGCCCAAATATTTTTTCAGAGCTAGATGCAGAAAAAAAATATATTCAGTTTGCAACCTGATGGAGGTCAGTATAGATGGACTAATAGAATGATGCTATGCCCAAAAGATTTTACTTCACTAGGTGCAGTAAAAAAATTGGTATTCTATACACAGGTGTTATATCTTGCAACACAGATAGGCTACTCCACTGACTAACACACTCTGCAATAGGCCAAAAAGGATTAGCTTTGCTAGATTCAGCCAAATGCTGTGAAAAAAACTTGCACAGCACTGGCACAGACCTGCCTGGCAAAAACTGATAGGAACTGATGTAACCTAGTCCTGAAAAGGACTCCAATTACAATTAGTCTTTACTCCCACAATCTATCTATTTAAGAGCACAGACCTGCTTGATAAAAGTCGTAGGAAATGCTGTAACCTCGTCCTTAAAAGGACTGCAATCACAACTATTCCCTACTCCCAAGCTATCTGTATATTTGTGCGAAAATTGGCTTGAAATTAACAAGGTATAGCGCACACAGCAACAGCGGTGCCGTCTAACACGCAGCTGCAGCAGTGAGAAAATGGTGGCGACGGGGAAAATGGCTTGGTCTTATAGGGCAAGGACATGTGACATACACTGCCAATCACACATGCACTTGCTTGTGTGAAAAAAAGCACTTCGCTCCGTGTGTGCGCTGCTGATAGGCTGACAGATTGCACCTCCCCACTGCAAATGCGGGAAAGAGAAAAAAAAATGGAGATCTTCATTGTTCCTGCAGAGATCCATCCCCTGCCCCTCCCCCCGCCCCGCTGTACACTCAAACTGCGTATTAACATTAATTTTCATCATTACTGAGAAAAAATCCAGTTATGATTTTGGTGCACGAACAGTTATCGAACATAACCTCGAACAGCCGAATTTTTCTCAAATTGTTCTTGTTCGCCGACCGGCTCGAACACCGCCCAAAACAGCTCGAATTTGAGATTGGCGAACAGTTCGAGTAGAACAACGCTCATCTCTACTCTCTACTGCATCTCTGGAGCTCAGCCACAGTGACCTTGGGATTCTTCTTTACTTCTCTCACCAAGGCTCTTCTCCCACAAAGGCTCTTCTCCCACAATTGCTCAGTTTGGCTGGATGGCCAGGTCTAGGAAGACTTCTGGTGGTCCCAAACTTCTTCCATTTAAGCATTATGAAGGCCACTGTGCTCTTAGGAACCTTGAGTAATGCAGAAATTCTTTTGTAATCTTGCCCAGATCTGTGCCTTGCCACAATTCTGTCTCTGAGCTCCTTGGGTAGTTCCTTTGAGCTCATGATTCTCATTTGGTCTGACATGCACTGTGAGCTGTGAGGTCTTATAAAGACAAGTGTGTGCCTTTCCAAATCAAGTCCTATCAGTTTAATTAAACACAGCTGGACCATAACGAAGGACTAGAACCATCTCAAGGAGGATCACAAGGAAATGGACAGCATGTGACTTAAATATGAGTGTCTGAGCAAAGGGTCTGAATACTTATGACCATGTGATATTTCAGTTTTTCTTTTTTAATAAATGTGCAAAAATGTCTACACAGGGGTGGAACTACCGCCCGTGCAGCCCGTTCATTGAACGGGGGCCCCGAGGGAGAGGGGGCCCCTCCAGCCTCCAGCAGGGCCGCCATCAGGGCATGACTGCCCTGACTCCAGTATGGGGCCCGGCCGGTAGGGGCCCCCTCGGAGCCCCGTTGGGGGCCCCCCTCTTGTGCGTCTCTCTCCTCATGGGGCCCCCGGCCCCATGCTAAGCGCCGGGTCCGGGACATCTCAGCGCTGCGCTGCGCTGCTGCGGCAGCGCCTTCATGATTCCCCTGACTTCCGGTCATGTGACGGCGCCGTCACATGGCCGAAAGTCAGGAGAACCTGGTGTCAGTGATTTGGACGAGCGCCAGGATTCTGCAGGGATCGCATAGGGGTAAGTATAACAAGTTTTATTTTTTTAAATACAATTAACTAGGAGTGGGGGGAATGGGAGATGCACATGTGGGGGGGGAGATGAGAGATGCACATGTGGGGGGGTAGATGAGAGATGCACATGTGGGGGGGAGATGAGAGATGCACCTGTGGGGGGGGAGATGAGAGATGCACCTGTGGGGGGGGATGAGAGATGCACATGTGGGGGGGAGATGAGAGATGCACATGTGGGGGGGAGATGAGAGATGCACATGTGGGGGGGATGGGAGATGAGAGATGCACATGTGGGGGGGATGAGAGATGCACATGTGGGGGGGATGAGAGATGCACATGTGGGGGGGATGAGAGATGCACATGTGGGGGGGATGAGAGATGCATATGTGGGGGGGGATGAGAGATGCACATGTGGGGGGGTGAGAGATGCACATGTGGGGGGGGGTGAGAGATGCACATGTGGGGGGGGTGAGAGATGTACATGTGGGGGGGGTGAGAGATGCACATGTGGGGGAGGTGAGAGATGCACATGTGGGGGGGATTAGAGATGCACATGTGGGGGGGATGAGAGATGCACATGTGGGGGGGATGAGAGATGCACATGTGGGGGGGGTGAGAGATGCACATGTGGGGGGGGTGAGAGATACACATGTGGGGGGGATGAGAGATGCACATGTGGGGGGGTGAGAGATGCACATGCGGGGGGGGTGAGAGAGGTGCACATGTGGGGGAGGGGGATGAGAGAGGTGCACATGTGGGGGAGGGGGATGAGAGAGGTGCACATGTGGTGGAGGGGGATGAGAGAGGTGCACATGTGGGGGAGGGGGATGAGAGATGCACATGTGGTGGAGGGGGATGAGAGAGGTGCACATGTGGGGGGTAGATGAGAGATGCACATGTGGGGGGGAGATGAGAGATGCACCTGTGGGGGGGGAGATGAGAGATGCACCTGTGGGGGGGGATGAGAGATGCACATGTGGGGGGGAGATGAGAGATGCACATGTGGGGGGGAGATGAGAGATGCACATGTGGGGGGGATGGGAGATGAGAGATGCACATGTGGGGGGGATGAGAGATGCACATGTGGGGGGGATGAGAGATGCATATGTGGGGGGGGATGAGAGATGCACATGTGGGGGGGTGAGAGATGCACATGTGGGGGGGGGTGAGAGATGCACATGTGGGGGGGGTGAGAGATGTACATGTGGGGGGGGTGAGAGATGCACATGTGGGGGAGGTGAGAGATGCACATGTGGGGGGGATTAGAGATGCACATGTGGGGGGGATGAGAGATGCACATGTGGGGGGGATGAGAGATGCACATGTGGGGGGGGTGAGAGATGCACATGTGGGGGGGGTGAGAGATACACATGTGGGGGGGATGAGAGATGCACATGTGGGGGGGTGAGAGATGCACATGCGGGGGGGGTGAGAGAGGTGCACATGTGGGGGAGGGGGATGAGAGAGGTGCACATGTGGGGGAGGGGGATGAGAGAGGTGCACATGTGGTGGAGGGGGATGAGAGAGGTGCACATGTGGGGGAGGGGGATGAGAGATGCACATGTGGTGGAGGGGGATGAGAGAGGTGCACATGTGGGGGAGGGGGATGAGAGAGGTGCACATGTGGTGGAGGGGGATGAGAGAGGTGCACATGTGGGGGAGGGGGATGAGAGAGGTGCACATGTGGGGGGGGTGAGAGATGCACATGTGGGGGGGTGAGAGATGCACACGTGGGGGGGTGAGAGATGCACATGTGGGGGTTGAGAGATGCACATGTGGGGGGGGGTGAGAGATGCACATGCGGGGGGGTGAGAGAGGTGCACATGTGGGGGAGGGGGATGAGAGAGGTGCACATGTGGGGGAGGGGGATGAGAGAGGTGCACATGTGGTGGAGGGGGATGAGAGAGGTGCACATGTGGGGGAGGGGGATGAGAGATGCACATGTGGTGGAGGGGGATGAGAGAGGTGCACATGTGGGGGAGGGGGATGAGAGAGGTGCACATGTGGTGGAGGGGGATGAGAGAGGTGCACATGTGGGGGAGGGGGATGAGAGAGGTGCACATGTGGGGGAGGGGGATGAGAGAGGTGCACATGTGGGGGAGGGGGATGAGAGAGGTGCACATGTGGGGGAGGGGGATGAGAGAGGTGCAATTGTGGGGGAGGGGGATGAGAGAGGTGCACATGTGGGGGAGGGGGGTGAGAGAGGTGCACATGGGGGGGAGGGGGATGAGAGAGGTGCTCATGGGGGGGTGAGAGATGTGCACATGGGGGGGATGAGAGAGGTGCACATGGGGGGGTGGTGAGAGCTGCACATGTGGGGGGATGAGATAGGGGCACATGTGGGGGAGGGGGATGAGAGATGTGCACATGGGGGGATGAGAGATGTGCACATGGGGGGTGAGAGCTGCACATGGGGGGGTTTGAGAGCTGCACATGGGGGGGATGAGAGCTGCACATGGGGGAATTGGGAGAAAATGAGCTGCACATGGGGGAATTGGGAGTAGGGGGATAATGAGCTGCACATAATGAATGTGGGGTGGTGGAGAGTAAATGATGATGGGGTGGGGAGAGCACGGACATGATATAATGAATTGGCGCAGGGGGTGCATGTAAATAATGAATGTGGGGAGAAGGAAGTATAGAGTAGGGGGCATTGCGCATGCAGGAGTGTAACTGGTAACAAATTGGCGGAAAGAGTAGAGGTTCTAATTAAATTATATATTAAGTGCCTATTTACAGTTAATGGGGGCACCGTGGTGGATTACAATTTATATTTGGAATGGTAGGTTGCATAATAACTAACCATATATTGATGGTGGATGCACGTCTGTATTCAGCTGCGTAATGTAGAAGTTGGGGAATGTGCTCTAGATAACTGTTATTTTAAGCAGAGACGAGTCCTGGCTGGAAGACGTGATGGCGGTCTGTGCTGGTTGAAGGAGAAAAGCGTAGCTGAAGGACTTCACCTAGAGACGTCACCAGTGAGTCAGTGTATTACATGTACACTTACACTATATACTATGTACCGGGCTCCTGTGTATAATGTCACTGGTGATCACTGTATTACCTGTACACTATATACAGAGCTCCTGTGTATAATGTCACTGGTGATCACTGTATTACCTGTACACTATATACAGAGCTCCTGTGTATAATGTCACTGGTGATCACTGCATTACCTGTACACTATATACAGAGCTCCTGTGTATAATGTCACTGGTGATCACTGTATTACCTGTACACTGACACTATATACAGAGCTCCTGTGTATAATGTCACTGGTGATCACTAGATTACCTGGACACTTACATTATACATACCATGTATAGAGCTCCCGTGTATAATGACACTTATGGTAATATTAGTAATGTGGTGGTAATATTAGTAATGTGGTGGTAATATGTGGTCTGGTCATGGTGTGGCAGTTTTTCTCCCTTCTGTGTGGTATTATTCGGTCACTATGTTGTGGTAATATGTGGTCTGGTCATGGTGTGGCAGTATTCCCTGTATGTGGTATTATTGGTCATTTTAAAAAAAAATGTATATGACACATTCCCTTAAAGAAAACTAAATAAAAATATATCTAAAAAGAGTATTGGATATTTTAAGAAAATTTTAATAGGTTAGAGTAGGGCCCGGCCAGAAGAGTCTACCTTATCGTGGTGGCGGCTTTAAAAATCTTTTGGCCAAAACAAAAGCTGCTGGCTATGTATGTGGCGCCGTCACATGGCCGAACGTCAGGAGAACCTGGTGGCAGCGACGTGGACGAGCGCCAGGATTCTGCAGGGATCGCATGGGGGTAAGTATAACAAGTTTTATTTTTTTTAAATACAATTAATTAACTAGGAGTGGGGGGAATCAGAGATGCACGGGGGGGATGAGAGATGCACAGGGGGATGAGAGATGCACATGGGGGGGATGAGAAATGCACATGGGGGGGATGAGAGATGCACATGGGGGGATGAGAGATGCACATGGGGGGATGAGAGATGCACATGGGGGGATGAGAGATGCACATGGGGGGATGAGAGATGCACATGGGGGGATGAGAGATGCACATGGGGGGATGAGAGATGCACATGGGGGGGATGAGAGATGCACATGGGGGGATGAGAGATGCACATGGGGGGATGAGAGATGCACATGGGGGGGATGAGAGATGCACGGGGGGATGAGAGATGCACGGGGGGATGAGAGATGCACATGGGGGGGTGAGAGATGCACATGGGGGGGTTATGTTTACATAATTTTGTTGCCTTATGAAGGGCAGGGGGGGCCCCCAAAAATGTCTTGCACAGGGGCCCACTACAGTCTGTGTCTGCCCCTGTGTCTACATTTATGTTTTTTTTCAGTCAAGATGGGGTGCAGAGTGTACTTTAATGAGAAAAAAAATGAACTTTTTAGAATTTACCAAATGGCTGCAATGAAACAAAGAGTGAAAAATTTAAAGGGGTCTGAATACTTTCCGTACCCACAGCTTCTGTATGACATTGTACAAACAAAACCTCCACCACACCCTGCTTTATGTCCCTAACATACTTAGCCTGTGCTTAATCGCAAACACTAATATGTAAAAAATTCTAGACATTTAGTCAGTGAATACAGTTGTAAGTCATGTACTGGGAGTGTTCTTCAGGAGCCACGGGCAAAAAAAACAACTCTAACACAGTTTGTTCCCAAAATAACTATTTTACTTATTTAAGTGAATATTTTTACCCAGACAATAGAAAACACTTAAACATTATGCAGACATTAGCCAACGACTGGAACCTCTGTGCTTTACAGCATGGCACCTAAGCAATCTGTGTTTACGATTTTTCTGCAGATTTCTCTATAGATTTGCCTGTTGGCATGCCAGTTTAAACTGGCCGCCTATTACCGTTTTACACCCTGAGAATTGGATTAATTGTATCCGTGTAAAGTAAAGGCTAGCCTGCGGTACAGCACTGTAGTTTACAATCTTACAAATATTTCCTCTATTTCCCCAACCAAATTTCCCTTTCCCTTCCCTTGGTGTCTACAGCAAACTCAGATGAACAGTCCGTCCTCAACTGTATCGAAGATACCCCCCAAAAAAACTATGGTGATGGCAGTTTAGCCGTAAATAAAGTCTTACGCAGTTGAATAACTGTTCAGTCCTAAAATGCTCCATAGAAACTTTCTCCTGTAACAAAATGGAGTTGAAGTGTGGTCCAGAGTCCGTTGTGTGCCGTGTCGGCACCTCAAAGTAGATTGGGAATTTTAGTTATTAAACAAACAGAAACCATGGTAGCGAATCTGAAAGTTCTGGACGTTGGTATTGGCAACAAACGTTATGTGAAGCAGTCAACTAACTAACTAACTACAGGCTATATTTCAGCCTTATATATTTTGGCTCGAAAATGTTATGTGATGCTTGAACTCACTGCGGGGCCCCTTCATCCAGTGAGTGGTACCATTGATGCTCGTGTCTTAATTCCTCAGTGGTGTCCAACACCCCTTCACTGTAGGTCCCAGCCTTTATCATCATTTAACAGCGTTTCTGACAGGAATCTCCTCAAACCTGGACAGGTTCCGGTCGCGAGCAAGCTCAGCTCCATTATGCCACTTCTCTGGTGTCAATGGGGTGGTCTCACAAGCAGATGCTGCTGAATTCCCTTCGAGCACGTCCTCTCCTGTTCAGGACATATTCTATACTACCCCCAAGTTGGCCGCTCCACTTCTTCCTGTCATGTACCTTCCCCTGAGCACATTAACTAAGCCCCTCCCACTCTCGAGCTAGACAAATCACGAACTCTCCTTTGGTTGTTGGGCAATTTTCACCGATACTACCCTCTAACAGAATGCACTGAACTCCCTATCATCAATATATTAACTGTTTATTCTTACATCCCTATATAATCATGTGATACAAGGCATTTTAAATCATTCACAAGGTTAAAACCTTACATCAAAATATATGCATATATGCACATTCTTTCAACAATACTTAGACAACAGCAACATTTTTGTAAAGAAGCAATTCTATTTACAAGCACAGTGTTATACTGGTGTGGATACAGATTTACACAATTATATCACTCTGACCTCTGTAATTGCAAACAAAGGTTTCTCTATCAAATATTAAGTTCTATTTTCTATTGTATCAAATACTTATTTCATGCAATAAAATGCAAATTAATTATGGAAAAATCATAGAATGTGATTTTCTGGATTTTTTTTTAAGATAAATTTGCAAAATCAGCAGTGTATCAAACACTTATTTTCCCCACTGTATGTCCAGAAGAGACATTTTTGACTGTACACATAGAAGTAAAATAAATGTGTCCCATGGTAAAACATTTGTGTTTTTGATGCCCTTAGGCTAGTATATAAGTGAAATTCTTAGGATTTGCTCTTTACATTCTGCTGTGATAGGGTAAGTTTACCCTGGTGTATTTTTGGTCTGATACAGTCCTCAGATGGTACTAGGATGATTGTTATTCAATTGTGCTGTCAGATGAACTTTTTTTCCACTGACCGAATCTCCATGTGAAAAAAGAAAAATCGCAGCATGCGCAAGACTCTTCCTTATGTCAAGTCAGACCCGCCCAATCAAGTTTATCGGTGTGCAAAACAATATGGATCTCATACATATAGCAGCTGATTTTTATGGATACAGTGCAATTCTGTAAAATGGGAAACTGTAAATGATTTTGTAAATAAATAATAGCTGCTGCTGTAAAAAAACAGATTGTATATGGATGAAAAGTGAGAAAAAAATTGTCCAAGTTTTGTGGATGAAATTCTGACTATTTTCTTACACTTGTGTAAAACTGGCTATACAAAGGTATTTTTATGCCCACATTACTGATGTAATACCATGGACCTTCTGCAGTTCTTCAGAATCAAAGTTGGGTCGGTCTCACACATTTGTGTTTTGTGGTCCATACCTGGGACACAATGCACGGATTGGCTGGTGGTCTCCTGATCCAAACTCCAAAATCTCTTATATGCTTGTGTGGCTGTCAAGATCAGGATAGGTCAGGCCGATACATGAAGAGAGATCCAAGTACGGACCATAGAAAAACACATATGTGAAAAAAGGCCATAGAACATTACAGAAAGTCCAAGAATCCAGCACTCTTTTTGGTAAGTTTATTTACAGTGTGAAGCAAGTGTACAAAACGTTTTGGTCGTCAGACCTTCATTAGTTATACACTAAGTGGTTCAAATGGGTTCAGAGAGATTCAAACATATAGTATATGCGTATCCAGCTCTTTTTATTTCAAGCATAAGCTTGTGCCTGGAGAAGCTGAGCCTATGGCAGCCCGCAGGGTGGCGACTACCGTGACACAGTCTGGTTTCCAACGGAAGTCGCCACCCTGCCAGGCTGCCATAGGCTCAGTTTCTCCAGGCACAAACTTATGCTTCAAACAAAAAGACTCATCTCTGGAATTTGTTTGCAGACCCATAGATTATAATGGGTATGTGTTCAATCCATAAAAACCATAGATACTGTACATATAATGTGTACATGAAACAAAATTTCACTATGTTTCTTTCTTGCGTTGTCTGGGTAACTCATTTTCCATTGTTAGTAAAAAGTAGTTCCTTAACAAATTGCTTGGTTGTGTTCTTTGTCCTCGGACCGCTGTATTCTGGGAGCGACCACCCTGGTACTAGGCCTACGACTTGTCGTAGTTGGCAGAATGCAGCGATTGCCTTGGACAGCAACATGGAGGGAAACAATCCCTTATTGCCAGTGGCCCTGGCTCATGGTGCCGAGCCTGCCTGCCACAGACTTGGTTCCAGCGGGGTACCTTTCGGCCAGGGCACTATTGCAGCATTTACCAAAATATAATGGTAAAAACATGACATTGCAAGACAGGACAGAAAGGGCACGGAGTGTTATTAAAATGTTCAACTTGGTCCCGGAGTTGCGAGCAGAAATAGCACTGAATGCTCTAGAAGGCGATGCCAAACGGACAGTAATGGTATGGCCTGAGTCTGAAAGGGACACCTTAGACAAAATACTCTCGCTGCTGGAAGGAACCCATGGGGGAACGTGCCAAAGTGACTTAACTGCGGAGTTTCTTTTCCAACAGGCCGCAGCAGGAAGGCAAAGCTCTAATGCAATACTC
Organism: Phyllobates terribilis; assembly: GCF_046119375.1. Classification (NCBI taxonomy): domain Eukaryota; kingdom Metazoa; phylum Chordata; class Amphibia; order Anura; family Dendrobatidae; genus Phyllobates; species Phyllobates terribilis. The sequence goes on along the minus strand of NW_027362768.1, from coordinate 54,699,496 downwards.
CAATGTTTTGCAAGAAACATTGAATGAAGTACAGAGGTGTGATCCCAAGGCTATGGGAGTTTTCCAGGAGGTGGATAGGCTGTTGCAAGATCAGTTCATAGCTGGGTTAGCCAACAAATTCCTACAGTTGTAAAGTTGCAAGAGATGACCTGGATGACTGCTGATCTGATGTTTTAAAATGTTTACCTTTCCACAATAGAAAGGGAGGAGTAGTCCATGCCTGTGGTCGAGAAAGTAGTGAGTAGCGCTCAAGTCATGGGAAGCTGGGCGAGGTCCAAAGACTCGGAGACTCTGAAGGATATGGTTCAGGTTCTGCGGACAGAACTAAAAGATCTTCGCCTGGAAGTGTCCCAGATGTGATTTAGACCAGTCCAACCTCTGGAGACAGCTTCGGCTCCCCGAGCTCCTCTGTCTGTTCCAACTCAGGTGTGGAGGCAAAACGGAAGAAGCGTATCTGGTGTTCAGAGACTCAGGAGGCCTCTCTGCGGAAATTGTCGATGATTTGGCCACCTTGCCAGGGATTACGATGCTGGGACTGACCTCGAGATAATGGCGCCAATTTTAAACTGCCAACCAATGAAGTAGCTGGTCGCCCCGCAGCGGTCTCCGATTTTCAAAGTCAACAATGTGGAGAATGCAATTTATATTCATGCAGTACGGTGCTATAGGCTAATTTTGAAGGACAGAAATTGAAGTGTATGGTGGATACCAGGTCTGAATGCACCATTATGCCCTTAGAGATCTTCGAGAGGTTTTTAGGCCATATGATGGAACCTAAAGATGCGAGTGTTATTCGTCTTACAGCAGCTAACAATGGCCAGCTGCTTCTGAATAGAGATGAGCGTTGTTCGACTCGAACTGTTCGCCAATCTCAAATTCGAGCTGTTTTGGGCGGTGTTCGAGCCATTCGGCGAACACGAACGATTTGAGAAAAATTCGGCTGTTCGAGGTTATGTTCGATAGCTGTTCGTGCACCAAAATCATAACTGGATTTTTTCTCAGTAATGATGAAAATTAATGTTAATACGCAGTTTGAGGGTACAGCGGGGTGGGGGGAGGGGCAGGGGATGGATCTCTGCAGGAATAATGAAGATCTCCATTTTTTTTTCTCTTTCCCGCATTTACAGTGGGGAGGTGCAATCTGTCAGCCTATCAGCAGCGCACACACGGAGCGAAGTGCTTTTTTTCACACAAGCAATGGCATGTGTCATTGGCAGTGTATGTCACATGTCCTTGCCCTATAAGACCAAGCCATTTTCCCCGTCGCCACCATTTTCTCACTGCTGCAGCTGCGTGTTAGACGGCACCGCTGTTGCTGTGTGCGCTATACCTTGTTAATTTCAAGCCAATTTTCGCACAAATCTACAGATAGCTTGGGAGTAGGGAATAGTTGTGATTGCAGTCCTTTTAAGGACTAGGTTACAGCATTTCCTACGACTTTTATCAGGCAGGTCTGTGCGCTTAAATAGATAGATTGTGGAAGTAAAGACTAATTGTAATTGCAGTCCTTTTCAGGACTAGGTTACATCAGTTCCTATCAGTTTTTGCCAGGCAGGTCTGTGCTAGTGCTGTGCAAGTTTTTTTCACAGCATTTGGCTGAATCTAGCAAAGCTAATCCTTTTTGGCCTATTGCAGAGTGTGTTAGTCAGTGGAGTAGCCTATCTGTGTTGCAAGATATACCACCTGTGTATAGAATACCAATTTTTTTACTGCACCTAGTGAAGTAAAATCTTTTGGGCATAGCATCATTCTATTAGTCCATCTATACTGACCTCCATCAGGTTGCAAATTGAATATAATTTTTTTCTGCATCTAGCTCTGAAAAAATATTTGGGCTTCTAGCAGTGTGTGGGACTTGTTCTATTAGTCCATCTATACTGACCTCCATCAGGTTGCAAACTGAATATAATTTTTTTCTGCATCTAGCTCTGAAAAAATATTTGGCCTTCTAGCAGTGTGTGGGACTTGTTCTATTAGTCCATCTATACTGACCTCCATCACGCTGCAAATTCAAAATAATTTTTTGTCTGCATCTAGCTCTGAAAAAATATTTGGCCTTCTAGCAGTGTGTGGGACTTTCTCTATTAGTCCATCTATACTGACCTCCATCAGGTTGCAAATTAAAAATAATTTTTATCTGCATCTACCTCTGAAAAAATATTTGGGCTTCTAGCAGTGTGTGGGACTTGTTCTATTAGTCCATCTATACTGACCTCCATCAGGTTGCAAACTGAATATAATTTTTTTCTGCATCTAGCTCTGAAAAAATATTTGGCCTTCTAGCAGTGTGTGGGACTTGTTCTATTAGTCCATCTATACTGACCTCCATCACGCTGCAAATTCAAAATAATTTTTTGTCTGCATCTAGCTCTGAAAAAATATTTGGCCTTCTAGCAGTGTGTGGGACTTTCTCTATTAGTCCATCTATACTGACCTCCATCAGGTTGCAAATTAAAAATAATTTTTATCTGCATCTACCTCTGAAAAAATATTTGGGCTTCTAGCTGTGTGTGGGACTTGTTCTATTAGTCCATCTATACTGACCTCCATCAGGTTGCAAACTGAATATAATTTTTTTCTGCATCTAGCTCTGAAAAAATATTTGGCCTTCTAGCAGTGTGTGGGACTTTCTCTATTAGTCCATCTATACTGACCTCCATCAGGTTGCAAATTAAAAATAATTTTTATCTGCATCTAGCTCTGAAAAAATATTTGGCCTTCTAGCAGTGTGTGGGACTTTCTCTATTAGTCCATCTATACTGACCTCCATCAGTTTGCAAATTAAAAATAACTTTTTGTCTGCATCTAGCTCTGAAAAAATATTTGGCCTTCTAGCAGTGTGTGGGACTTTCTCTATTAGTCCATCTATACTGACCTCCATCAGGCTGCAAATTAAAAATAATTTTTATCTGCATCTAACTCTGAAAAAATATTTGGCCTTCTAGCTGTGTGTGGGACTTGTTCTATTAGTCCATCTATACTGACCTCCATCAGGTTGCAAACTGAATATAATTTTTTTCTGCATCTAGCTCTGAAAAAATATTTGGCCTTCTAGCAGTGTGTGGGACTTTCTCTATTAGTCCATCTATACTGACCTCCATCAGGTTGCAAATTAAAAATAATTTTTTGTCTGCATCTAGCTCTGAAAAAATATTTGGCCTTCTAGCAGTGTGTGGGACTTTCTCTATTAGTCCATCTATACTGACCTCCATCAGGTTGCAAATTAAAAATAATTTATATCTGCATCTAGCTTTCAAAAAATATTTGGCCTTCTAGCAGTGTGTGGGACTTTCTCTATTAGTCCATCTATACTGACCTCCATCAGGTTGCAAATTAAAAATAATTGTTTGTCTGCATCTAGCTCTGAAAAAATATTTGGCCTTCTAGCAGTGTGTGGGACTTTCTCTATTAGTCCATCTATACTGACCTCCATCAGGTTGCAAACTGAATATATTTTTTTTCTGCATCTACCTCTTAAAAAATATTTGGGCTTCTAGCAGTGTGTAGGACTTGTTCTATTAGTCCATCTATACTGACCTCCATCAGATTGCAAACTGAATACAATTTTTTTCTGCATCTACCTCTGAAAAAATATTTGGGCTTCTAGCTGTGTGTGGGACTTGTTCTATTAGTCCATCTATACTGACCTCCATCAGGTTGCAAATTGAATATAATTTTTTTCTGCATCTAACCCAGCCAATAATTTTGGCCTAATACCACAGTTTGGCCACTCAGCTCTGCTTGGTTCCCATCCATTGTTTTTTTGTGCAAACAACTCCAGAGTTGTGAATTAGTTAACCACCAAAATGAGTGGAAAAAGGCCTGCTGCTGGTGGAAAGGGGAATAGGCATGTTGGGAAGGGGAAAAAAGGTTGTGTCCGTGGGGTAGATGCTAAAGCAACAGTAACATCTGCAGAAGAAAGACCATCTTCCAGCCAAACTAAAATGTCTACTTCTTTTAGCGGACAATGTGATAAGATCCCTTTCTTACGGCCACGCCAATCGCTACAAATTCCAGATGAGGCACAAAAACAGCAGGTGCTTCAACGGATATCAAGTGCTCCTTTAAGTGGGCTCTCCTCCACATCAACTTCAACATCACAAATACTCCAGTCCTCAAAGGTGTCACCCCAATCGCACTTGCTTCCTCACAGCTCCCAAATCTCCAGCTGCCCGTCTGAGTATGAGGTAGAACAGATGGTTGAGTCTGCAGAGCTGTTTACTCATACTATAGCCTGGGAATCAGAGGTCGACTCCAGCGCTTCTGTGAATCCAGACGAGGAAATGATCTGCACTGATGCCCAGAATCTTTATGAGTCGGATCCAGGACCAGACGCAGAAGGTTCTGACCATAATGTAGACCCTCATTCCCAAACTGTAACTCCTGTTGGTGGAGACAATGAGGAAGACGATGATGAGACTCAAATACCTGATTGGAGCGACAACTTTAGTTTTTTGTCAGGGCAGGAACAGGTTGGCTCTGAGGACGACGGGTGTGATAACGCACAGGGTGATGATGATGAGGTTGGAGATCCCACTTACTGTCAACCCACAGTCAGCCAAGAGATGAGGTCAGCAGAGGAGGTGGAGGAAGATGCTAGTGACGACGAGGTCAGGTTGCGCCTTCCTGGACAGAGACGTAGTACTGGAAGCACGTCAACAACTGCATCCTCAAACACAACTCTGCCTCTCACCACAAGTCGTGGTGGCTCTTCAGGTCGCATGGGTGCTAAGCCTTGCATAGCCTGGGCATTTTTTCAGATCGATAAAGATGACCCAACTCGTGTTATCTGTAACATTTGTCAGCAAAAGCTAAGTAGAGGCCAAAAAATACATAGTTTGAGTACTTCATGCATGAACCGGCACATGGACATGAAGCATAAGTTGCAGTGGGAAGCTCAGTGTGCTACAATGCGGCCTAGCCGGCCGGGCCAACCACCGTCTGCCATATCTTGTGCATCCGCGGCCTCTTCATCCTCTGTGACTGGGGGGACAGCAGTCAAACCTGTTTTGGGGCACAGACCTGCCACCTCTTTACCCGCAACAGCCAGCATGATTGGAAGGTCATCATTTTCTTTGGAGGTGGTAACACCAGCTGGTGTTGAGCGCTGTCCGACATCGATAGCACCACCTTTGGATCAAGGCAACCTAACACGTCCGCCTGCATCTTCCTCACAGACCGGAAGTTTGCCGGGGACACCCTTATCAACCCCGTCTAAGCACAATAGCCAGCCCTCGGTCCCTCAGATGTGGACACGTAAAAGACCATTTCCTGCTAGCCATGAGAAAGCTAAGAGGTTGAATTTCACCATCTGCAAGCTCTTGGCTACAGAAATGCTGCCTTTCCGCCTGGTGGACACAGAGGATTTTCGAGACCTTATGTCCGTCGCAGTGACCCAGTACCAGATGCCCAGTCGGCACTACTTCTCAAAGAAAGGTGTGCCTGCGCTCCACCAGCATGTCGCACACAACATCACCGCTTCTTTGAGAAACTCTGTGTGTGACAGAGTGCATTTCACCACAGACACTTGGACGAGTAGGCATGGACAGGGGCGTTACATGTCGCTGACTGGGCACTGGGTAATTATGGTGACAGCAGGACAAGGGGCTGCTGTCCAAGTCTTGCCGTCCCCACGAGTTGTGCGTCAATCCTCTTTATGTCAAAGTTCCTCCACTGCTTCTGCCTCCTCAACCTTCTCTCGGTCTTCCACCTGCACCCAAAGCCTGTCTGGTCATGCCACAAGCTTTCTAACTGCGCAGAAGGGATCCTGCACACCTCCTTACTATGCTGGCAGTAGGGCTCAACGTCATCAGGCGGTTTTTACTTTGAAATGTCTGGGAAATGTGAGTCACACAGCTGAGGAGTTGTGGTCAGCTCTGGAGAACCAATTTCATGAATGGTTGTCTCCACTGGACCTGAAACCAGGGAAGGCCGTGTGCGACAATGCTGCAAACCTGGGTGCGGCCCTTCGCCGGGGGCAATGTCACACACGTGGCTTGTATGGCTCACGTGTTGAACCTGGTTGTCCAGCAATTTTTAGCCCACTATCCCAGACTAGATGGCCTTCTGCAGAGGGCACGGTCACTGTGTGCTCACTTCCGCCATTCGCATCCCGCAGCTCAGCGACTTACATCTCTACAGAAGTCGTTGGGCCTGCCACTTCACCGGCTAAAATGCGATGTGCCTACCCGGTGGAATTCAACTCTGCACATGTTGCAGCGACTGTGGCAGCACCGACAAGCCCTGGTGCAATACGTTCTGACATATAGCCTGGGCCAACGAGATCCAGAGGTGGGGCAAATCACGCTGGAGGAGTGGTCTCAGATCAGGGACCTATGCACCCTTCTGCACAGTTTTGAAATGGCGACGAAGATGTTTAGTGCTGACGATGCCATTATTAGCATGACTATTCCGGTGATTTACATGCTGGAGCACATGTTAAACAGAATTCGGAGTCGGGTGGTGGCACAAGAGGAGGTGGAGGAAGTAGAGGAGGAGGAGTTGTATGCGGAAGGGCTAACATCTGCAAGGTCCAGACGGTCGGCAGCACCAAGGCGGCAGGCATGTGAGGGTGGGGGAGATGGTTTTACCAGGGCGCATGGTAGCAGCGAAACTAGTGAGGAAGGTGCAGGAGCCCAGGAAGAAGTGGAGGACGAACTGATGGAAGACTCATCAGATGAGGGAGACCTTGATCACATTTCTGTTGTGCGAGGTTGGGGGGAGAGGACAGAGGAAGGAAGCATGATTGTTACCTCGCCAACAACACAACAGGGACTTGGTGCTCCTGGATGCGCAACACATATGAGTGCCTTCTTGCTGCACTACCTGCAACATGACCCTCGAATTGTGAGAATTAGAAATAATCCTGACTACTGGGTTGCCACACTGTTAGATCCCCGGTACAAAAGTAAATTTGCAGAAATTATTCCTGCCATAGAAAGGGATGCACGCATGCAGGAGTATCAGCAGAGACTGTTGCAGAATCTTACATGTGCTTTTCCACAAAACACCAGTGGTGCACGTAGTGAATCTCACAGTTCCAACTTGCCAACCGTGGTACCGTCAAGTGTTCAGCACTCAAACCGTAACAGAACCACAGTATCTGCTGGTTAGAGATGAGCGTTGTTCTACTCGAACTGTTAGCCAATCTCAAATTCGAGCTGTTTTGGGCGGTGTTCGAGCCGTTCGGCGAACACGAACGATTTGAGAAAAATTCGGCTGCTCGAGGTTATGTTCGATAACTGTTCGTGCACCAAAATCATAACTGGATTTTTTCTCAGTAATGATGAAAATTAATGTTAATACGCAGTTTGAGTGTACAGCGGGGTGGGGGGAGGGGCAGGGGATGGATCTCTGCAGGAATAATGAAGATCTCCATTTTTTTTTCTCTTTCCCACATTTACAGTGGGGAGGTGCAATCTGTCAGCCTATCAGCAGCGCACACACGGAGCGAAGTGCTTTTTTCACACAAGCAAGGGCATGTGTCATTGGCAGTGTATGTCACATGTCCTTGCCCTATAAGACCAAGCCATTTTCCCCGTCGCCACCATTTTCTCACTGCTGCAGCTGCGTGTTAGACGGCACCGCTGTTGCTGTGTGCGCTATACCTTGTTAATTTCAAGCCAATTTTCGCACAAATCTACAGATAGCTTGGGAGTAGGGAATAGTTGTGATTGCAGTCCTTTTAAGGACTAGGTTACAGCATTTCCTACGACTTTTATCAGGCAGGTCTGTGCTCTTAAATAGATAGATTGTGGGAGTAAAGACTAATTGTAATTGCAGTCCTTTTCAGGACTAGGTTACATCAGTTCCTATCAGTTTTTGCCAGGCAGGTCTGAGCCAGTGCTGTGCAAGTTTTTTTCACAGCATTTGGCTGAATCTAGAAAAGCTAATCCTTTTTGGCCTATTGCAGAGTGTGTTAGTCAGTGGAGTAGCCTATCTGTGTTGCAAGATATACCACCTGTGTATAGAATACCAATTTTTTTACTGCACCTAGTGAAGTAAAATCTGTTGGGCATAGCATCATTCTATTAGTCCATCTATACTGACCTCCATCAGGTTGCAAATTGAATATAATTTTTTCTGCATCTAGCTCTGAAAAAATATTTGGGCTTCTAGCAGTGTGTGGGACTTGTTCTATTAGTCCATCTATACTGACCTCCATCAGGTTGCAAACTGAATATAATTTTTTTCTGCATCTAGCTCTGAAAAAATATTTGGCCTTCTAGCAATGTGTGGGACTTTCTCTATTAGTCCATCTATACTGACCTCCATCAGGTTGCAAACTGAATATATTTTTTTTCTGCATCTACCTCTGAAAAAATATTGGGCTTCTAGCTGTGTGTGGGACTTGTTCTATTAATCCATCTATACAGACCTCCATCAGGTTGCAAACTGAATATAATTTTTTTCTGCATCTACCTCTGAAAAAATATTTGGGCTTCTAGCAGTGTGTGGGACTTGTTCTATTAGTCCATCTATACAGACCTCCATCAGGTTGCAAACTGAATATATTTTTTTTCTGCATCTACCTCTGAAAAAATATTGGGCTTCTAGCTGTGTGTGGGACTTCTTCTATTAATCCATCTATACAGACCTCCATCAGGTTGCAAACTGAATATAATTTTTTTCTGCATCTACCTCTGAAAAAATATTTGGGCTTCTAGCATTGTGTGGGACTTGTTCTATTAGTCCATCTATACTGACCTCCATCAGGTTGCAAACTGAATATATTTTTTTTCTGCATCTACCTCTGAAAAAATATTGGGCTTCTAGCTGTGTGTGGGACTTGTTCTATTAATCCATCTATACAGACCTCCATCAGGTTGCAAACTGAATATAATTTTTTTCTGCATCTACCTCTGAAAAAATATTTGGGCTTCTAGCTGTGTGTGGGACTTGTTCTATTAGTCCATCTATACTGACCTCCATCAGGTTGCAAACTGAAAATAATTTTTTGTCTGCATCTAGCTCTGAAAAAATATTTGGCCTTCTAGCAGTGTGTGGGACTTTCTCTATTAGTCCATCTATACTGACCTCCATCAGGTTGCAAATTAAAAAAAAATTTTATCTGCATCTACCTCTGAAAAAATATTTGGGCTTCTAGCTGTGTGTGGGACTTGTTCTATTAGTCCATCTATACTGACCTCCATCAGGTTGCAAACTGAATATAATTTTTTTTTGCATCTAGCTCTGAAAAAATATTTGGCCTTCTAGCAGTGTGTGGGACTTTCTCTATTAGTCCATCTATACTGACCTCCATCAGGTTGCAAATTAAAAATAATTTTTATCTGCATCCAGCTCTGAAAAAATATTTGGCCTTCTAGCAGTGTGTGGGACTTTCTCTATTAGTCCATATATACTGAACTCCATCAGGTTGCAAATTAAAAATAATTTTTTGTCTGTATCTAGCTCTGAAAAAATATTTGGCCTTCCAGCAGTGTGTGGGACTTTTTCTATTAGTCCATCTATACTGACCTCCATCAGGTTGCAAACTGAATATATATTTTTTCTGCATCTACCTCTGAAAAAATATTTGGGCTTCTAGCTGTGTGTGGGACTTTCTCTATTAGTCCATCTATACTGACCTCCATCAGGTTGCAAATTGAATATAATTTTTTTCTGCATCTAACCCAGCCAATAGTTTTGGCCTAATACCACAGTTTGGCCACTCAGCTCTGCTCGGTTCCCATCCATTGTTTTTTTGTGCAAACAACTCCAGAGTTGTGAATTAGTTAACCACCAAAATGAGTGGAAAAAGGCCTGCTGCTGGTGGAAAGGGGAATAGGCGTGTTGGGAAGGGGAAAAAAGGTTGTGTCCGTGGGGTAGGTGTTAAAGCAACAGTAACATCTGCAGAAGAAAGACCATCTTCCAGCCAAACTAAAATATCTACTTCTTTTAGCGGACAATGTGATAAGATCCCTTTCTTACGGCCACGCCAATCGCTACAAATTCCAGATGAGGCACAAAAACAGCAGGTGCTTCAACGGATATCAAGTGCTCCTTTAAGTGGGCTCTCCTCCACATCAACTTCAACATCACAAATACTCCAGTCCTCAAAGGTGTCACCCCAATCGCACTTGCTTCCTCACAGCTCCCAAATCTCCAGCTGCCCGTCTGAGTATGAGGTAGAACAGATGGTTGAGTCTGCAGAGCTGTTTACTCATACTATAGCCTGGGAATTAGAGGTCGACTCCAGCGCTTCTGTGAATCCAGACGAGGAAATGATCTGCACTGATGCCCAGAATCTTTATGAATCGGATCCAGGACCAGACGCAGAAGGTTCTGACCATAATGTAGACCCTCATTCCCAAACTGTAACTCCTGTTGGTGGAGACAATGAGGAAGATGATGATGAGACTCAAATACCTGATTGGAGCGACAACTTTAGTTTTTTGTCAGGGCAGGAACAGGTTGGCTCTGAGGACGACGGGTGTGATAACGCACAGTTTGATGATGATGAGGTTGGAGATCCCACTTACTGTCAACCCACAGTCAGCCAAGAGATGAGGTCAGCAGAGGAGGTGGAGGAAGATGCTAGTGACGACGAGGTCAGGTTGCGCCTTCCTGGACAGAGACGTAGTACTGGAAGCACGTCAACAGCTGCATCCTCAAACACAACTCTGCCTCTCACCACAAGTCGTGGTGGCTCTTCAGGTCGCATGGGTGCTAAGCCTTGCATAGCCTGGGCATTTTTTCAGATCGATAAAGATGACCCAACTCGTGTTATCTGTAACATTTGTCAGCAAAAGCTAAGTAGAGGCCAAAAAATACATAGTTTGAGTACTTCATGCATGAACCGGCACATGGACATGAAGCATAAGTTGCAGTGGGAAGCTCAGTGTGCTACAATGCGGCCTAGCCGGCCGGGCCAACCACCGTCTGCCATATGTTGTGCATCCGCGGCCTCTTCATCCTCTGTGACTGGGGGGACAGCAGTCAAACCTGTTTTGGGGCGCAGACTTGCCACCTCTTTACCCGCAACAGCCAGCGTGATTGGACTGTCATCATTTTCTTTGGAGGTGGTAACACCAGCTGGTGTTGAGCGCTGTCCGACATCGATAGCACCACCTTTGGATCAAGGCAACCTAACATGTCCGCCTGCATCTTCCTCACAGACTGGCAGTTTGCCGGGGACACCCTTATGAACCCCGTCTAAGCACAATAGCCAGCCCTCGGTCCCTCAGATGTGGACAAGTAAAAGACCATTTCCTCCTAGCCATGAGAAAGCTAAGAGGTTGAATTTCACCATCTGCAAGCTCTTGGCTACAGAAATGCTGCCTTTCCGCCTGGTGGACACAGAGGATTTTCGAGACCTTATGTCCGTCGCAGTGCCCCAGTACCAGATGCCCAGTCGGCACTACTTCTCAAAGAAAGGTGTGCCTGCGCTCCACCAGCATGTCGCACACAACATCACCGCTTCTTTGAGAAACTCTGTGTGTGACAGGGTGCATTTCACCACAGACACTTGGACGAGTAGGCATGGACAGGGGCGTTACATGTCGCTGACTGGGCACTGGGTAACTATGGTGACAGCAGGACAAGGGGCTGCTGTCCAAGTCTTGCCGTCCCCACGAGTTGTGCGTCAATCCTCTTTATGTCAAAGTTCCTCCACTCCTTCTGCCTCCTCAACCTCCTCTCGGTCTTCCACCTGCACCCAAAGCCTGTCTGGTCATGCCACAAGCTTTCTAACTGCGCAGAGGGGATCCTGCACACCTCCTTACTATGCTGGCAGTAGGGCTCAACGTCATCAGGCGGTTTTTACTTTGAAATGTCTGGGAAATGTGAGTCACACAGCTGAGGAGTTGTGGTCAGCTCTGGAGAACCAATTTCATGAATGGTTGTCTCCACTGGACCTGAAACCAGGGAAGGCCGTGTGCGACAATGCTGCAAACCTGGGTGCGGCCCTTCGCCGGGGCAATGTCACACACGTGCCTTGTTTGGCTCACGTGTTGAACCTGGTTGTCCAGCAATTTTTAGCCCACTATCCCAGACTAGATGGCCTTCTGCAGAGGGCACGGTCGCTGTGTGCTCACTTCCGCCGTTCGCATCCCGCAGCTCAGCGACTTACATCTCTACAGAAGTCGTTGGGCCTGCCACTTCACCGGCTAAAATGCGATGTGCCTACCCGGTGGAATTCAACTCTGCACATGTTGCAGCGACTGTGGCAGCACCGACAAGCCCTGGTGCAATACGTTCTGACGTATAGCCTGGGCCAACGAGATCCGGAGGTGGGGCAAATCACGCTGGAGGAGTGGTCTCAGATCAGGGACCTATGCACCCTTCTGCACAGTTTTGAAATGGCGACGAAGATGTTTAGTGCTGACGATGCCATTATCAGCATGAATATTCCGGTGATTTACATGCTGGAGCACATGTTAAACAGAATTCAGAGGTGGAGGAAGTAGAGGAGGAGGAGTTGTATGCGGAAGGGCTAACATCTGCAAGGTCCAGACGGTCGGCAGCACCAAGGCGGCAGGCATGTGAGGGTGGGGGAGATGGTTTTACCAGGGCGCATGGTAGCAGCCAAACTAGTGAGGAAGGTGCAGGAGCCCAGGAAGAAGTGGAGGACGAACTGATGGAAGACTCATCAGATGAGGGAGACCTTGATCACATTTCTGTTGTGCGAGGTTGGGGGGAGAGGACAGAGAAAGGAAGCATGATTGTTACCTCGCCACCAACACAACAGGGACTTGGTGCTCCTGGATGCGTAACACACATGAGTGCCTTCTTGCTGCACTACCTGCAACATGACCCTCGAATTGTGAGAATTAGAAATAATCCTGACTACTGGGTTGCCACACTGTTAGATCCCCGGTACAAAAGTAAATTTGCAGAAATTATTCCTGCCATAGAAAGGGATGTACGCATGGAGGAGTATCAGCAGAGACTGTTGCAGAATCTTACATGTGCTTTTCCACAAAACACCAGTGGTGCACGTAGTGAATCTCACAGTTCCAACTTGCCAACCGTGGGACCGTCAAGTGTTCAGCACTCAAACCGTAACAGAACCACAGTATCTGCTGGTAACATCAATTTTGCGGAATCATTTCACCACTATTTTAGCCCATTCTTTGCAAGGCCACAGGAGACAAGAAGTCTGTCACATAGTCAACGCCTAGAGACGATGGTACAGGAGTATCTCCAAGTAAACATTGAAGCCATAACTGTGTCACTGGACCCTTGCTCTTTTTGGGCTTCCAATCTGGATAAATGGCCGGAGCTAGCCACTTACGCCTTGGAGATCTTGTCATGCCCCGCAGCCAGCGTTCTGTCTGAACGTGTGTTCAGCGCTGCTGGTGGTGTGCTGACAGATAAGCGCACGCGGCTCTCCACTGATAATGTAGACAGACTCACGTTCATAAAGATGAACAAATCATGGATCCGAAACGACTTTTCTACCCCTGTGTCATCCTGGGGAGAGTAAAAGCTTGATGATTGGTTAAAATCACCCTACCAACCGTTTTAAGCTTTCAAATTACTAATCATGTTTATCTGTATCTTGACTGGAAAATAATTTGGGCTTTGTAGCAGTGTGCAGCACTGATCCTATTAGGCCATCTATACTAAGCTCCACCAGATTTAAAATTAATAATAATTTTTAGCTGCATCTAGCCCGGAAAATAATTTTGGGGCTCCGAGATGCGCAAGACACATAAGTGCCTTCTTGCTGCACTACCTGCAACATGACCCTCATATTGTCAGAATTCGAAGTAATCATGACTACTGGGTTGCCACACTCTTAGATCCCCCAAACTTTTCGATCAACCTTTTCATTTTAATAAAGACCAAAAAAATGGTCATTTTTGAAATTATAAGCATTAGCAGGTTATTAGAAACTGAAATCAAACAGTTTTCAACTCAAAACTTTATTCTAGGTGATGTTACATTTTCACATAGGACCCCTTGTTCGAAAGGAGCTTCTGAACTCTCTCGTCCATTGAATTTGTCAGGTTTTGGATGGTTTCTGCTTCAATTGTTTTGCATGAGGACAGAATACCCTCCCAGAGCTGTTGCTTAGATGTGAACTGCCTCCCGCCATCTTAGACACTCCTTTTGATTATGCTCCAGAGGTTCTGAATGGGGTAGAGGTCAGGGGAGCATGGGGGTCACACCATAAGTTTGTCCCCTTTTATGCCCATATCAGCCAGAGATGCAGATGTTTTATGTGCAGCATGAGATGGTGCATTATCATGCAAAAAAATGATCTTGCTGTGAAATACACGGTTCTTCTTCTTGAACCATGGCAGGAAGTGCTGTTTGAGAAAATCCACATACATTATGGAGTTCATCTTTAGCGCCTTCAGGGATCCTAAAGAGGCCGACAATCTCTCTCCCCATGATTCCAGCCCGAAACATTACTCCACCTCCTCCTTGTTGGCGCTGTAGCCGTGTTTGCGTGGGGTGTCCATCAACCAGCCATCCTCCACTCCATCCATCTGGACCATCGAGCGCTGCACGGCACTCATCCGTGAACAAAACAGTTTTGAAATCAGTCTTCATGTAATGTTTGGCCCACTGGAGCCGTTTCTGCTTGTGTGAAGTGGATAGAGGAGGTCGACAGGATGGCGTATGCACAGCTGCAAACCTCTGAAGGACCCTGCATCTTGTTGTTCGGGGGACGTTGGAGGCACCAGCAGCTTCAAAAACTTGTCTGCTGCTATGACAAGGCTTTTTTGCCGCTGCTCTTTTAACCTGACGTAATTGCCTGTAGGAAAGAGTCCTCAATTTGCCCTTATCAGCACGCACACGTGTGTACTGTGAATCAGCTACATACTTCTTGATTGCCAAGACACTTCATCCTGATCATCGCACAATGTTGATTGTAGTCATGCCTTGACCTAAACACTCCACAATTTGTTGCTTCTCAGCAGCCGACACATCCTTTTTCTTTCCCATTTTAGCAGAAAATGTAGGCTGCTTAATAATGTGAGACAGCCTTCTTAAGTAGTCTTGCCTTTCATTGGACACACCTGCCAAACTAATTAGCACAGGTGTCTGCAATTGCTTACAGTGATATAAAGAGCCCTGACACACATCACCATCAATGAGTTTAACTGACAAACAAACAAATTCTTCCCTTATCATTCCTAAACACTTTTTGCATAATAATTTGGAACACAGTGTACATGTGCTTTTCCACAAAACACCAGTGGTTCACGTAGTGAATCTTACAGTTCTAACTTGCCAACCGTGGTCTGTATGGAGTTGTTCAATAAAGGGCCCAAAATTAAGATAACATAGATGGGAGAGGTCTCTATGAATATGAATTCCTAAGTATTTGATACCCTGTGAGGGCCAGGCAAAGGGAAAGTTGGACTGGATGGAATCCTATATGGATTTGGGGAGGGAGACATCGAGGGCCTCAGACTTCGCTGCATTGATTTTAAAATTTGATCATGTAACAAAGTGATCTATTTCAGCCATAACAGCATGGATGGATATATGTGATTGAGTGATATATACTAGGACATCATCAGCAAATAGAGAGCACTTGTACTCGGTGCCTCCCACCTCAATCCACCTAATATTGGGGTTATGGCGAATTGATGAGAGCAGGTGCTCCGTCACTAGGATGTATAAGAGAGGGGACAGAGGACATCCCTGCCTTGTCCCATTGGTGATTGTGAAAGGTGATGAAAATGTTCTGATGCACCCCCTGAGCCTTGGGACACCCGGAGCCGGACCCTTTTTGGTGGATGCTGGTGGTTGTAGTCTTCGTGGCGGCGACCCGGTTCCGTGGCTCAGGGTGGTCAAACCAGTGGCGGAACTATTTATGTGGTTTTGATGTTTAAATGTCCGACTACGCCACCCGTGGATTGCGGTCAGAGTGAACCGCCGCTGCAGGGCAGACCGCTGAGGCTGGTGTTGTGGGTGCAGCAGAGCGTAGCATAACTCCCCACGGGAGGAGTATAGCCTCAGGGCAGTGTATGCGGAGGATGGGGGTGATGGTGCAGGGCAGCAGCAGTAACGACACGGAGTCAGTGATGCAGTCCAGGGCCTTTACTCACAGTTCTTATTATCCAGACAACGTCTGCAGGTAGTTACATAGTTACATAGTTAGTAAAGCCGAATAAAGACTTGCGTCCATCAAGTTCGACCTGTTAGTTCTGTAATTGCTAAAGTTGATCCAGAGGAGGGCAAAAACCCCAAATGATTTGGCCAATCTTCACCTGAGGAAAAATTCCCTCCCGACTCTGAAACCAGCAGTCAGAATAAATCCCTGTATCAACCTACTATTTTATTCTATTTTTAAGTATATGCAGAAATCTGCCTGGTATCTAGAAAAGCATCCAGTCCCCGCTTGAACTGGTTTAGTGAATCCGACATTACCGTCTCCTCACTCAGTGAATTCCATATTCTCACTGCTCTTACCGTAAAGAACCCCTTCCTATGCTGGTGCTGAAACCTTTTCTCTTCCAGTCTTAGTGAATGCCCTCTTGTTACCGTAATATCCCTCCTTTTGAACAAATCCCGGGCAAGGTCTCTATACTGTCCCCTAACATATTTGTACACATTTATTATGTCCCCCCTCAACCTTCTCTTTTCCAGGCTGAATAGTCCTAGTTTTGCCAACCTCTCTGGGTATTGCAGTCCCTCCATTCCCCTTATTAATTTTGTTGCCCTCCTTTGTACCTTTTCAAGCTCATTTATATCCATTCTATATATTGGGGCCCATAACTGAGCACAGTATTCCAAGTGTGGTCTGACCAGTGCTTTGTACAGTGGAAGAACAATGTTCTCATCCTTTGCAGCTATACCTCTTCTGATACATCCCATTACCCTGTTTGCCCTTACAGCAGCGGCCTGACTTTGGGCACTCCAATTTAGTTTGCTATCAATCAAGATGCCCAAGTCCTTCTCCATCTCTGAATTCCCCAATGATTTTCCATTCAGTGAGTACTGGTGACTTCCATTTTTCCTTCCCATATGTATGACCTTACATTTCTCCTCGTTAAACCTCATTTGCCATTTAATGCTCCACCTACCCAGCTTATCCAAATCCCTCTGTAGGTCTTCACTATCCTCTTTTGTATTAATTGTTTTACATAACTTTGTGTCATCTGCAAATATTGATATTTTACTATTTATCCCGTTGACTATGTCGTTAATAAAGATATTAAATAACATTGGGCCTAGTACAGACCCCTGTGGTACCCCACTAGTGACACTTACCCAATCTGAGTATATTCCATTTATAACCACCCTCTGCCTTCTATCCTTTAGCCAGTTAGCTACCCACTTGCAGACATTTTCCCCCAGCCCCATCATTCTCATTTTGTATACCAACCTATTATGTGGCACGCTATCGAACGCTTTTGAGAAGTCGAGATACACGACATCCACTGGTTCCCCCTGATCTACTCGAGAGCTAACCTCCTCGTAGAAGTCAATCAGGTTTGTTTGGCAGGAGCGATTCCTCATGAATCCATGTTGGTTCGGGGTTAATAGATTATTAGCATCAAGATGCTCCATGATTGCCTCATTAATAAAGCCTTCAAAAATTTTGCCCACAACGGACGTCAGACTCACCGGCCGATAGTTTCCGGTGTTACTTTTTGCTCCCTTTTTGAATATTGGCACTACATTCGCCTGTCGCCAATCAAGTGGTACAGACCCAGTCTCAACAGAGTCCTTAAATATAAGATATAACGGTCTGTCTATCACATTACTTAGTTCCCTTAGTACCCGTGGGTGTATGCCATCAGGGCCTGGTGATTTGTTTATTTTAATGTTACTGAGGCGTTTCTGTACCCCAGCTTGGGTTAGATTTGTCATACTTAGTGGAGGATTAAGCTTGTCACTTCTCATTTCGCCTGTTAGTTCTTTTTCCTTTGTGAAAGTTGACGAAAAAAATTTATATAATAGATTAGCTTTATCCTCATCTTTCTCTATGATTTTGCCTTCATCACTTTTTATCGGTCCAATATTATTCGATTTAATCCTTTTACTATTTATATACGTAAAGAACAGTTTGGGATTTGATCTACTTTCCCTAGCAATACGTCTCTCTGTTTCCTCCTTTGCTATTTTTATTTGTTTTTTGCAGGTTCTCGTTTTTTCCTTGTAACACATTAGTGCCTCCTTGCTGTTTTCCTGTTTTAATCTCTTGAATGCCTCTTTTTTGCTATTTAACGCCCCTTTTACGTTCTTATTCAACCATATTGGTTTCCTCTTATTTCTGGCCCTTTTATTCCCATACGGTATATACCTCTCGCACTGAGTATTCAGAATTCTTTTGAAGGTTTCCCATTTACTATTCATATTTCCTTGATTAAGAACTTTGTCCCAGTCTATAAGTTGAAGGTTTTCTTTCAGCTGATCAAACTTCGCCCTCCTAAAGTTTAATGTTTTAGTTGTTCCCTTATTGATAACCCTACTGAAGGGCATTTTGAAGTCGATAATATTATGGTCGCTATTACCTAGGTGCCCCCCTATCTGTACCTCAGTTATTCTATCAGGCCTATTAGTCAATATTAAGTCCAACACTGCCTTCCCTCTCGTTGGTTCCTGCACTAGTTGGGAGAGATAATTATCCTTGATATTTGTCAGGTAACGGCTGCGCACGTCGTACTGTGCTCACCAGGTAAGGGGCTCAGACAACTCCCAGATAACTTTGGAGCACTTCACAGGAACCCCTTTGTGTGTCCTTTGTCTGGCCTTTCTTACCAACCCTTCTGTCCGGCTGCCTCGGGCCTCCTCTTGGTAAACTTGGCGCCAGTTTCCCTGACCCTATGTGGTGCCTTTCTAGCGGGTGTAGCGAGGGGCTGCACCACATAAAATGTCACAGCCTCCGGTTTCTAGCTGAGGGTCGTTTCCTGCCTCCACTAGTTTCGGGGACCGGTCTCCCCCTTTGGCCTGACCCCTCCACGCAGGTGGATTCGGGCGTGCGGTGGCGACTCGCCCGTCCGCACCCCTGGGATCCCTTCATTCCTCGTTCCTGGAGCCTTCTCCGCTCCTCTTCCTTTCTTCTCCCTCTTCCAGGCCTGGGCCTCTGTTACTAGGCCCGCCTCCGGAGCAGAGCTCATGCAGAGCCCTTGCTCCCTGCCACTTCTGCTCATACTTCTCTGCACTGAACTAAGATGGTGCCCACCTTTTATACTCCCTTCTCAATGCACCCAGGAACTGCTTCCTCCCTGCTCTTGCACTACAGGGTTCCCCTTCCTCAGTGTTCCCTCCCCCCACTCCAGCCAGGGACAGGGACTGTCGTGCCCATCTCAGAGGCATATTGGTCGCCCTGCCCCACGGCAATGTGGTGTAATGCATGCAGGTGTCGGGTCCTGATCCACACTCCATCCTTACCTGAGAGTGAGATATCACACCTCTGGGTGAGGTGCAATTCCTCTGTAGCAACCGAGCCCTCAGGGTGCTACAGTTCCATTTATCTTCAGCCTAGGCGACGTATTGTGATACAGGGCCGTGATTTGGGCTATAAAAGGGTCCCCTAGACCTCTACCCCAAGCTTTTTAAGAGTATCATATATGGCGTGCCAGGAGACTCTATGGAATGCTTTCTCAGCATCCAACGAGAGTATCTAATTACAAATTTTTAACTGCATCTAGCCCAGGAAATACTTTGTGCCTAGTAGCAGTGTCTGCTAGTCAGCGGATTATCCCGGCTGTTAAGCAAGCTACACCACCTGTAGTTTGGACACTTAATTTTTTCAAAGGAAATGCTTCGGGACCACGGGATACTCAGTGAAGAGCATCAGGAGGCACCCCAAGGCATAGGGGCTGGGACTGGCAGTAGGATGCCTTGCGGTGGACAGCCGAGCTCGATCCTTATAAAAGCTTTTTAACTGCAGCAGCTTTAGTGGACGCTACTGGAGCTGGAATTACGCGGCTGCTGGCATGAGACTTGCCCTCCAATAGATCCTTGTAAATGGATTTAAAATGTATTCATTCAAATTAGAGAGACAATTTAAATTAAAAAGCTTAGAGCTGCCTCCACCACAGGGGGGCTCGCTCGACCCACCAGCGGACAGGCACCAGTATTGGGAGAGGGGGGCTGGCCGTCAGGGTTCACCGCGGCTCTGGCACAAACCCGGCGACACGGAGGTGGCATGGGCAGGAGCGGACTGAATGTGTCGGCTTCTCACTTTTTGGATTTTAGAAGGGCATGACATGCCTATATCTGTGTCTCCCCCTCCTTTTACTCCTCCACCTCTTTTCTTTCCGCATGACTATATGTACTTGTCACTTTTCCATGTGTTAGTTGTGTCTTCTGAGCAGTTTGTCAGCTTTTGGACACCTTTGAAGGTGTTTTCTATGTGTTTCTATGTGTTTTTGTTTGCCTGCCATTGGTTTTAACGGTGTTCGAAGGTGTTCGACGAACAGTTCGACGAACTGTTCAGCGAACACACGGGTGTTCGACGAACCGAACCGAACTCGAACACTACGGGGGTGGCTCAACACTACTTCTGAAGGGAATCATGTGGCTGAGAGTGAAGCTTTGTGGCCAAGACATCGGCATGAAAGGAGTGGTTTTGGTGGATCACCCCCCACGAAGGGGAATGGACATGACCTTGGGAATTAACATATTACGGGATCTGGATCACCGTATGTTCTCTAAGGAAGGACCGCGGTACTGGCAATGCCCAACAATCCACCAGCCAACCCAGAGGGTCCAGCAACTGGTGGTGGGAATCTGCAGCTTTCAGAAAAGTCCCTCATCCGGTCGTCCCATGGGCTTGGTCAGAGTTCCCTCACGTATACCAGTGGTGATCGCACCGAAGAGAAAACAACTGCTGATGTTACCTATGGGGGCCTATCGGAGGCTGAATGGACTGGAGGTGCTAACTGTGCCGATATTCGAGGAGGGTTCTCAGACAAGACCTCTGGTGGCCCGTGGGCTAGCAACTGTGAAAGATAGCTGTGTGCCCATCTGTTGCATTTTCATGTTGGATAGCTACGCTGTTGGCTGAAGTCTATGTGCCGAATGGAGAGATACTCTGAAGAACAGGGTTCAACTTCTAACCCAATCGGAATTCAGCCTGGACTTATGCTGTTGAAGTGTCCAGTAAAGAAAACCCAACTGCTGAGTGGAAGGGCCGAATAATAATAGATCGAATGGGGGTGGATCGCAAGACACTGACCCCTGTTCAGCAGAGGCTTCTGAAAGATAACGTATGGGAATTTCAGGAGGCATTCTCTCATCATGGAGAAGATTTTGGATGTTCCTCTACCTTCGAGCAT
Source organism: Phyllobates terribilis (assembly GCF_046119375.1). Classification (NCBI taxonomy): domain Eukaryota; kingdom Metazoa; phylum Chordata; class Amphibia; order Anura; family Dendrobatidae; genus Phyllobates; species Phyllobates terribilis. Next base: position 54,678,302 of record NW_027362768.1, on the reverse strand, counting down.
GAGATTCCAACCAGGAATACCGCTCCAATCCGGGAACGCTACCATCAGATTCCTCCCATAGTGTACCAAGAAGTAAAGAACATGGTGGTCAGCATTTTGTACAACCAGGTCATACGAGAGAGAACCCGAGTCCTTGGGTGGTACCAGTGGTATTGGTACATGAGAAAGACTGGTCCCTCCGCTTCTGTGTCGACTACAGAAAATTTAATGCTCACCCAGTACGTGACGCCTATCCTCTCCCCTGGATTGATGAATCACTATCTGCTCTGGGTCAGGCAATGTACTTCTCCACCCTTGAAGTGGCCAGCATATACTGGCAAGTTGCAGTAGCAGAGAAAGATAAGGCGAAGACGACGTTCATCCTCCCGATGGGACTCGACAAGTTCAACAAAACGCCATTTGGTCTTTCAAATGCATCTGGGACATTTCAGCAGCTAATGGAACATTGCCTGGGCAACCTGAACTTCGAGTCCAAGTTGATCTGCCTGGACGATGTGGTGGTGTTCAGGACATCATTCGAGGATCATTTTCAGAAACTACGGCAAGTCCTGCAGTGACTTCGAGACCATGGATTGAAGATCAATTTCAAGAAATGCCAACTGTTCAGAGACCGTATAGAATGCCTGGGTCATGTGATGACTCCCGAAGGAGTACAGCAAGCTGCCAGCAATGTTGAGGCCGTCCAGAAGTGTCCTCAGCCGAGAATGTTGTGAGACGTGAGAGCCTTTTTGGGACTGGCGGGATATTACTGGTGGTTTATCCCAAAGTTCGCCCATCTGGTCGGTCCTTTAAACAAGCTGCTGAGAGGCACATCTCAAGGGCCCAAAAATTGTTCCATTCATTGGGGTCCTCAACAACAGAAGGCCTTTGAGGAAGTGAAAGCTACCCTAACCAGCGCACCGATTCTGGCTTGCACCCGGTTTGATACTCCGTTCCTGCTCTACACAGACGGAAGCCTGCATGGTCTGGGGCCAGTGTTATCACAGGTACAGGATGGCCAGGAGAGAGTGGACGCCTATGGAAGCCGTTCTCTAAGAGAGACAGAGCGTAACCCCACAAACTATAGTTCATTCAGGCTAGAGCTACTGGCTTTGGTTTGGGCTATGACTGAATGATTTGCAGAATACCTAACAGGAGCTAAAGTGGTAGTAATGACGGATAACAATCCATTGGCCCACTTGGAAAACACCAAACTGGGGGTGCTGGAGCAGAGGGGGGTGGCATGGCTGACTAACTTCGACTACCATATCAAGTTCCGATCAGAAAGGGAGAATGGAAACGCAGAAGCATTATCTCAGGTTCCAATGGGATCGCCGGTTCGGAGTATTGATGATGAACTTGGACACTGAGACCCCCGACCTGGTACAGCTGCCTGTCTTCCAGAGCATGGTACATTCAAGTGGGGTAGCTTCTGGAATGTCTATACTGCTCAGATAAATCCCTGCAGATTAGGAGCGGGCCCAGAATGAGAACAGAGATGTGGGGCATGTGAAACGCTGGGTCAAGACTGACTTCGGAGGGGGAAAAACTTCTGCGTCAATGGGATAAGCTGAATGTGATCCAAGGTCTCTTGTGTCATAAGATTTACATAAACTCAGAGTTGCAGCACTGCCAACAGGTGATGATTCCCATGATGTTGGGTCCAGTAGCTGCTCGAGAGGCCCATGAGAGAGGGGCTCATTTTTGGTCTGAAAAGAATTAGAAGTGGTTGCAGAGAATAATATACTGCCAGACCTGGAAAAGATGCTAATTGAAGCGTGTGAAAAATATCTAGCATGTGGGTTGAGCAAGAGTCTGGAACAGCAAGCTCCTGTTTAGACCATCGGGACGTCCGCTCTGTTAGATACTCATGATAGACTATGTGCAAATAGGGTACTCCAGTTCAGGACATTCATATTGTTTGGTGATGACTGATCATTTCACTAAATATGCAGTGGCTGTACCTAACAGAGACCAGACCACAGAATCAGCCGCTGAGGTGGTATGTCGCCACTTCATTGAAGTGTTTGGGTGTCCACGGAGGATTCATTCCAATTAGAGAGTGTGCTTACAGGGTGCCTTAATGAAGGAACTTTATAGCCTGTATGGTATTGAGCAGTGTAGGATGATGCGTAAGTCAACGGTGTGTGTGAATGTTTCAACCGCACCCTCCTGCAAATGCTGCGGACCCTGGAAAATGATCAAAAAGCGCGGTAGCCTGAGTACCTGCCTTAACTGATGTGGGCCTATAGTAATAGGGTGCCCAGCATGACAGGGTACTCGCCCCACATGCTGTTGTTTGGGAGGGCAGGTAAGGAAATTGAAAACCTACACATGCCTGATCCCATGGCTGATTCTCCTCAGACAACTAACGCATGGGCCCAGGAGCACCGGCGGCACTTGAGAATGGTGCACAGAGTGGTGGGTGATCGGTTGAGACAGGGGACACATCATGACCAGAGACTGGTGCAGAAGGAAGTGTTTGCTCCAGGGGAAAGAGTGCTAGTCAGAGTCAAAAGGCGGTCTGGGAAGTTAGATGACCGGTTGGAGGCAGAACAGTATGTGGTGAAAAGGAGAGTGGGGCCCAAAATCCCTGCTTATGAGGTGGAACTGGTGGAGACTGGGGGGACATCTAGGAATCTCCATCACAACATGCTGTGATGGTGCCAGTTTGAAGAACCAGCGGTCATTGAGGCAACACCTAAACCTCAGTCAAGGAGAGCTGATACACCCATAGACATTGATTGGTGGGCTGTACCTGCTCCCTTATAGACTGAGGGCCCGTCTGTTGCAATATTACCCCCTGAGAGACTATTTCACAATCTGTGGTTCCTCTCAGAGACGATATACAGGAAGAGACGACTGCCCAAGTTCAACCTTGGGCTGTCCCCAGTGATAGTATACCGGGGGAGTCGACAGCTCCAGTCCTGTGAAGGACCACTTGGGCCCAAAACACTATGCCCAGGATGATTTCATCTGGGAAGGTGTGTTGAGGATGCCATGGCATGGGGTGGCATGTGAGATGATAATGAATAGACATTGCTGCAGTATCGAACTCCGGCCACAAGAGGTCTCTGTTGCATCTTGAATATACTCTATTGCAGACCTCATGGTGTTCTTGGCAGTTGGAGCAGACAGCTGACTGAAGAAAGAGATTTTCAATTGTCATTTTTCTGGGAGCTGAGAGTTCGCTGTTTGCTAGAGACTGAACAGGGTACTAGAGAAAAGTGCATCTGTTCCTGCAACTCCTGTGTTCCTGCAAGAGGAAGAATTACTTTGGGGGGATGATTACGGTTGAAAGCAAAGTTGGATCCCCTCCAAGGCATCTGCTGTGACGTGGAGGGCCCCCCTCTGGCGGATCAGGCAGAAACTGCACTCCAACTAACACATCCAGGATCCACTCCTCGGCCACCGAGCTAACGGGTGAACAGATAATTAGCTGCCCTATTCTACGATTAGTTTTTGTTGTTAAGTCCTGAGCTCAGGCCCCACAACAGGGATCCTGGTGGGAGTGTGCACGCAGACTTAGAGGGAGTTTGGCGCCAAACATAGATTCTCAGTTAGAGACTGTGTGAACCAGAGCTAGATACTTACCTTATTAGGGTGAGCTTGTGTACAGATAGCATAACAGAATCAACCTAAATGTAGCCAAATCAATCCTATGGAACTTTCATTTAAATAACAACAACCTACAAAGAATGGGAAGTAAAAATCATTATATTAGAAACAAATCAATCTTTATTGTCAAGAATATTTCTTTATAAAAACAATAAAAAAAATGGGGAAACTAGCAGAAATAAATTCATTCACTCGTCATACCAGGTTACTCCACATGAGGGCGCTCATGCTCCATTCCATAGTAATAAATGTAAACTCTCATCATAGTATATCAAATTCAGCAAGTTTAAAAGACAATTGATGACAAAGTCAATCTGTATCTGAGTAAGACAACTAAAGTAAATATGTGCTTAATGGGTACAAAGAAGGAGAAAAATATACTCCTCACATACTTAACTCCAGTGTTAGTGTCAGAAATGACAATGATAGTCAAAACAATCAATAGTCCACCTCAAAGTGATTGTATTACCAATCCAGTTCACAAAGAGCCCAAATAACATGGTGGCCAGGGGGCCTAACATACTGCGGAAGTATATCAGATTGGAATAGGATCACATAGTAACAAAAAAGTGCCTAATATAGTGCAAAATGCAGGGAACCTGCAGATCAAGTAGGCAAGTATAAAGGGTTAAGCGGTAGATAAACATAAAATGCTGATAGTGAGTGATCAATAAATCGATAGCAGTAGCATATATGAGCTGAGAGATGAATCACTGGCCCCGACGCGCGTTTTGCAATGTGCTTCTTCAAGGGGGATAAGATAGAATAACACAGTTGTAATCTTAGAGAATTGCTAAATTTGTGAATCTCTGGGCCGCACCACTGCAGGGGCCACCTCTTGCACCAATCTACACTGCTCAAAAAAAATAAAGGGAACACTTAAACAACAGAATATAACTCCAAGTAAATCAAACTTCTGTGAAATCAAACTGTCCACTTAGAAAGCAACACTGATTAACAATCAATTTCACATACTGTTGTGCAAATTGAATAGACAATAGATGGAAATTATTGGCAATTAACAAGACATCCTCAATAAAGGAGTGGTTCTGCAGGTGGGGACCACAGACCACATCTCAGTACCAATGCTTTCTGGCTGATGTTCTGGGCACTTTTGAATGTTGGTTGTGCTTTCACACTCGTGGTAGCATGAGACGGATTCTACAACCCACAGAAGTTGCTCAAGTAGTGCAGCTCATCCAGGATGGCACATCAATGCGAGCTGTGGCAAGAAGGTTTGCTGTGTCTGTCAGCATAGTGTCCAGAGGCTGGAGGCTTTACCAGGAGACAGGCCAGTACACCAGTAGATATGGAGGGGGCCGTAGGAGGGTGACAACCCAGCAGCAGGCCCGCTACCTCCGCCTTTGTGCAAGGAGGAACAGGAGGAGCACTGCCAGAGCTCTGCTAAATGACCTCTAGCAGGCCACAAATGTGCATGTGTCTGCGCAAACAGTTAGAAACTGACTCCATGAGGGTGGTATGAGGGCCCGATGTCCACAGATGGGGGTTGTGCTCATAGCCCAACACTGTGCAGGATGCTTGGCATTTGCCAGAGAACACTAGGATTGGCAAAGTCGCCACTGGCGCCCTGTGCTCTACACAGATGTAAGCAGGTTCACACTGAGCACATGTGACAGATGTGACAGAGTCTGGAGACACCGTGGAGAGCGATCTGCTGCCTGCAACATCCTTCAGCATGACTGGTTTGGCAGTGGGTCAGTAATGGTGTGGGGTGACATTTCTTTGGAGGAACGCACAGGACTCCATGTGCTTGCCAGAGGTAGCCTGACTGCCATTAGGTACCGAGGTGAGATCCTCAGACCCCTAGTGAGACCATATGCTGGTACGGTTGGCCCTGGGTTCCTTCTAATGCAGGACAATGCCAGACCTCATGTGGCTAGAGTGTGTCAGCAGTTCCTGCAAGATGAAGGCATTGAAGCTATGGACTGGCCCGCAGGTTCCCCAGACCTGAATCCGATTGAGCACATCTGGGACATCATGCATCGCTCCATCCACCAATGTCACGTTGCACCACAGACTGTTCAGGAGTTGGCGGATGCTTTATTCCAGGTCTGTGAGGAGATCCCACAGGAGACCATCCGCAACCTCATCAGGAGCATGCCCAGGCGTTGTAGGGAGGTGATACAGGCACGTGGAGGCCACACACAATACTGAGCCTCATTTTGACTTGTTTTAAGGAGATTACATCAAAGTTGGATCAGCCTGTAGTGTGCTTTTTCCCACTTTAATTTTGGGGGTGACTCCAAATTCAGGACTCCGTTGGTTAATAAATTTGATTTCCATTGATAATTTTTGTGTGATTTTGTTGTTAGCACATTCAACTTTGTACAGAACAAAGTATTCAATGAGAATATTTCATTCATTCAGAGCTAGGATGAGTTATTTGAGTGTTCCCTTTATTTTTTTGAGTAGTGTAATTACATGTTTACCCTTGGTTATCACCGGTTACCACATTAGGCGGAAACACAGGTCAGGCAAATTTATAGTGTATTCGATAAAACATCCTGAGCCTATCGGTTGTGTAGCCCAGGGGTTCTAGCCGACCCGGGCTAGGTGTGTGTGTGAAATTTGACTGTGTTTCTTTCATGCGTTGTCAGTGTAACTCAGTTTCTGTTTTTAATAAAAAGTAGTTCCTTAACAAATTACCTTGTCGTGTTCTTTGTACTCATCCTGCTGTATTCTGGGAGAGACCGCCCCATTACACGGTCTACAGCTGCATTACACTCACTTGCTGGCCATAGGCCTTCGCTGTCTTCAGTTCGGCATACTCAGGAACGGCTGCACACAACTCAGGGGACCCTCAGCTCGTTTCAACATTTAACAGTTTACTTGAAAGTCACAGTACATGAGATTGTATCAAGCAGTATCGGGCACGCCACCCTCCATTTCTTGTTTCAGCAACACAGTACATTTCCCGCTTTACTTTCCTTTCCGCCTGAACTATCCTTGCTGATTTTCCATAACCTTTCCCTCACGCTGTTACACGTCCAACTTTATCTGTATGGAAGGGGTGTCGGTGCTCTCCATAGCCACCGACTTGAGCCTTGAGTTCTGGGCATTGCAGGAATATCTGCAAGGAGTTTGGTATACCCTCATACTGCCCAGCACAACTTGTACTTGCTTCTGCTAGCAGCCCACTGCACCTTGAACTTCCTCTAGTAACTGTCACCAACAAACTCTTTCACTAACTGACTAAACCAGGCAGTGGTTGTCTTTTACCGACCCTAACCCCTCCCACTTTGGGCTGGACCAATCATTAACTGTCTCTTTACTTTGTCTGCCCCAGTAGTCAGTTGCTGGGAAAAGTTTAACCTTTCACATATTATCTACAGTCACTTACACTTGCAATGCTTATCACTGTCTAATCTGTTCTATGTCTTAAACTCTAAACTATATCCTATACTTTCCCTACAACTGAGCTGAGTGCATGTTACTCACAATAGGCATTACCTTTACAGTATTTACACAGTAGCATCAGTACCTTACAACACTATATATTAGGTACAATACATTACATTACCCATATCAGTGCCTATAGAACTCTATGCAGATTCCCAATTCACATTACTTACAAAATACAATCATACCACATCACAATACATATTTAAATATACTCCTTGTAGACATTGTCTTTTGGGGGCAAGGCATATGACATCTCCTGTTACACCCTATTAGTAAAAATGAACCTCAAAGTGGCACTTTTGTGTGGATTGTCTTCATGTGATAGTTGGTAGAATGTCTAGGCAGACACAGTGCATCTATATGAACCATATTCCATACTGGAATATGTCCTTTAACTACAGTTGAAACCAGAAGTTTACATACTGTTCACTATATAAAAAGACACATATGCTTGTTTTTCTCAATATCTGACATGAAATCAGAATAAACCTTTCCCGCTTTAGGTCAATTAGGATTACCATAATTTTTAATATTTGCCAAATGCCAGAATAATGAGAGAGAGAATGTTTTAATGTATTTTTATACATTAAAACATTCATGGTCAATGGAGCAGATCTGTATCTTTCCAGTCAGGGCCATATACCCTTAGGCTGGAATCATGTAGAATCCAAATCTGTGTCTCTTTCGATAAAGCCATGCTACCAAGCTGATGGTCTGAAGAGAGTCTGATTTTTGATTCTCCTTGTAAAGTCTCTTTCAATTCTGCCTGCTAAAGAGGCATATGTTCCTTAAAAATAGTTACAATTATCCTTTGAAATACACATCCATAGGGCAAGTATTAGGGAGGGAATTATTACACAGGGTTCAGGACTCATTGTTTGTGCATTTAATCAGTTTACATAGTTGGTATAGCAGGGGGACTCTTTAAATCAACATCTAACTGGCTTTAGTATAATATACAAGTACCATAGTAACAAACATCATTGTTTCACCCGGAGTCACTGTCCTTGACCAGCCAAAGAAACACACATACAGTACATTAATAAGTCTACACAAACACAATAGTGTATTTCTCTTGACCTCACAAAGCTATACGTCTGGCTGATTAAGATATGAAGCTGTTTTGTCACAACTGATATCTCTGCTATCATTGTCAGTTATCTCACTATTAAAGGATCTCAGCTTTACAAATAATAGTTATGTCTCTTTTTATCTCTATAACCTAACCTTTACTCCTACCTTTATTGTCCTTTATTTTTATTATAATAGGGCATAATAGGGAGAGTTAGGGAAAGCCACCGACGAGGGGAGGCTCAATATCTTGTTTTCTTAAGGGTGCAAAGCTCTGCAGCTAGGCAGTACCAGTTTATGTATTCTATTAGGGAATTGCAGGACTCTGGTGTTTTCTGGTTTACAATAACACACATATATCGACATGAAGGGACCTATTCACATTGTTGACTAATTTTAGTTGAAAGGGCCCATTGCAATTGACGCCCCCCAACGAAGCAAGGGCAAAATGCGCGTAGGGGCGCGAGGACACGGGTATTGCTCCCATATGTAAGTACGGATAATCATCTATTAGAAGGCTTTATATATATGGGTCTTACAGGGATAGGCACCCAGTGGGGGTACACCATTCCTAGCCACATTAGGGCCACCCCATTGGATGGTTAAGTACCGTATTTTTCGGACTATAAGACGCACTTTTTTCCTCCAAAATTTTGGAGGAAAATGGGGGGTGCGTCTTATAGTCCGAATGTTGGGGGGTGTATATATATGTGGGGTGTGGGGGGAGCGGTAGCGGTGGAGGAGCAGGGTACAGGAGGCAGCAGCCGCCCGCTGCAGCCTACACTGTCCCCGCTACGAAAGAAAATGAATATTCACTGCGTAGGGAGCACTGAATATTCATGCTCCTTAAAAGCAGCACACAGTGTATCAGCAGCGCGGCTCCTGCTGCTGCCGGAATCGCGTGTGCCCGCTGTTAAAGGGCATGAATATTCAACCTCTTTCCACGCCCATGGGAGTGGAGAGGGGTGAATATTCATGCCCTTTAATAAGCGGGCACACACGATAGCCCGGCAGCAGCGGGAGCCACAGCTCGGCTACACTGTGTGCGGGTTATGAAGGAGAGTGAAGTCACTGCTCCCCATGCACACAGTCCCAGCGTGGGGAGCAGTGACTTCTGGCAGCTGATCTGTCCATGTGAGCCGCGCATGGCAGTGACGTGCGCGGCTCACATGTAGAGATTAGTGCGGGCAGACAGGACGCAGCGCTGGAGGAGAGAAGAAAGGTGAGTAGGAGTGTTTTTTTATTTTTTATGTGCAGCCTGATGGGGATTAGGGGGACCATGCATACTAGGATAAGGATGAGGGGGCCATACATACCAGGGTAAGGATGAGGGGACCATACATACCAGGGTAACGCTGAGGGGGCCATACATAACAGGATAAAGATGAGGGGGCCATACATAACAGGATAACTCTGAGGGGGGCATACATAACAGGATAAAGATGAAGGGGCCATACATACCAGGATAGGGATTAGGGGTGCCATGCATATCAGGATAGGAATTAGGGGTGCCATGCATACCAGGATGGGGATTAGGGGTGCCATGCATACCAGGATGGGGATTAGGGGTGCCATGCATACCAGGACGGGGATGAGTGGTGCCATGCATACCAGGATGGGGATTAGGGGTGCCATGCATACCAGGATGGGGATTAGGGGTGCCATGCATACGAGGATGGGGATTAGGGGTGCCATGCATACCAGGATGGGGATTGCTGTGCCATGCATACCAGGATAGGGATTAGGGGTGCCATGCATACCAGGATAGGGATGAGGGGTGCTATGCATACCAGAATAGGGCTGAGCGGTGCCATGCATACCAGGACAGGGATGAGGGGTGCCATGCATACCAGGATAAGGATGAGGGGTGCCATGCATACCAGGATGGAGGGGTTCCATGCATACCAGGATGGAGGGATGCCAGGCATACCAGGATGGGGATGGGGACCACGTATAAAAGGAAGGGGGGGCATATATACCAGGATAGGGGATATTGTCAGAATTGGGGAATATTACCCCTATACCAGTGTCAGTAGAAGACCCCCTCCCCCTTAAAAGTGCATCATGAACACATTTTTTGCTTAAATTTTTTTTTTTTTTTACTTTCCTCCTCTAAAACCTAGGTGCGTCTTATGGTCCGGTGCGTCTTATAGTTCGAAAAATACGGTATATATTGGCTATATAAATACTTCCTTATACATTAATGTTGGATGGATATTTTATGGATCCAACAGGGAATTGATAAAAGATCTTTCTTGCACTATGCACTTGTCACTTTAGTTTGAATAGGATTGAGAAGTAGTGGTCTGAGTTGATTATTTATAATATATATTTTACATGTACCCTAATCATGTCCGACTGTGATCAAATGAACATTGGAGCACTATGATGTTTTAATTATGTAATAAATGTTCAAATAAAGTAATATTGTGTAAAAAAAACTCTGGTCATTTGGGCTCTCTTATTTTGGGGCTCTCTCTTTGGTTTAGTCAAATAGTTGGAGTTTAATATAACATTTTGGAATCCTTATGAGTATGATTTTGTACAAACACAATAGTGTATTTCTCTTGACCTAACAAAGCTATACGTCTGGCTGATTAAGATAAGAAGCTGTTTTGTCACAATTGAGATCGCTGCTATCATTGTCAGTTATCTCACTATTAAAGGATCTCAGCTTTACAAATAATAGTTATGTCTCTTTTCATCTCTATAACCTAACCTTTACTCCTACCTTTTTTGTCCTTTATTTTTATTATAATAGGGCATATTAGGGAGAGTTAGGGAAAGCCACCGATGAGCGGAGGCTCAATATCTTGCTTTCTTAAGGATGCAAAGCTCTGCAGCTAGGCAGTACCAGTTTATGTATCCTATTAGGGAATTGCAGGACTCTGGTGTTGTCGGGTTTACAATAATGCACATATATCGACATGAAGGGACCTATTCACATTGTTGACTAATTTTAGTTGAAAGGGCCCATTGCAATTGACAGTATAATTATACCTTTTAATAATATATGTTACACAGGTGTATTAGTGTTTTTAATACTTAAATAATAAACATTATTTTAGAGGGATTACATGTTCACTATTTTTTTTCCATGAACAGAGCTGGTTTGGGGAAAAAATTGCAGCATGCCCGAGTTTTATCCGATATCCGGATAGCACTCAGCCATACAAGTCAATGAGTGCGTGGGATATATCGGACTGCACACAGATGACATGTGACTGCAGTCCGTTTTTCACGGATTGCCAGAATGGAGAAGATAGATGTGACATGCAGAAGTATGTCTCCATGCTCCTCTGGAATTCTGCTGGATCTGAACTGAGCCCAGTGTATGAAATCTAATTGGAAACGGAAGACAAGAAAACCAGAATAGTCCATTGGAATTTACTACTACCCTGTGATTATCTCCCACCACAACAAGACTTCCCAGAAGTAGACCGACATGGTCCAAGATTGACTAAGGGACCACCACAGACTGAAGCTCCAGAAGTGGATAGTGACCTTGAAAGTTCCGATGGAGAAGAACACACAGATGTATTTCTCGGACCGGTAAGGAGAGGGATGTACCATCCTCAGGAGAGTGAACTAAGTCCTGAGGCTCCAGAGTTCATACCAAGGCATACGGATGAAGTCCAATTCAGATCTGATGATCGAACACCAGTCCCTGAAGAGACCGATCGACACTCAAAAGGAGCGGAATTACCAGACCGTGTGGAAACAGGTGACTCAGGAGAAGTACAGGAACTTACAGAGGCAGCTCCAAGAGCATCTGAGGAAGAAAGGGAAATGAATGTGGTGGAAGAAACTTCTATGACTGAAGAACCCGTGGTCTTTGAGGAACAACCCACCAGGAGAATGTCGACACGAGAAGTGAGGAGGCCCTTGATGCTGATGTATGAGTCACATGGTGAACCGAGTCAAGTGCCAAGGACTGTCGACTGGAAACAGGTATCTCTGCCTGCGGTACAGGTAAGCCCACTTGATTGGTATTCACCACCAAGAGGCAGCATGGAAGATGTTGCCTGGTGGAAAGACTTGTTTTCATGCTTTGATTTTCCTTAAAAGACTTTGTAGAAACAAAGAACTGTTAAAGCATAGAGAGAGAGAGCTGGTTGAAGATGTATGAAAAGCTCCAGCTAAAGAGATGCTGATTGTTTTAATTGTGTTAATTGTTTATTTCTTACAGGAATCCTACAAGAAAAATGTTTTCATCAATGTTTATAAATGTTATACCAATTTCACTATGCCAATTTTTATATAAAGTTATCCAACTTTCACCACTGTTTTAGAATTGGTCAGATTGACCAATTAAGACGAATGTTGAGGATGACATTCAAAAAGGAGGGACGAGTGTGACATGCAGAAGTAGTGCTGATGCAGTGTGTGACATGCAGAGGTAGTGCTGTTGCTTTAAAAGCATTCAGCAACTATTAGAAGTAACACAGTCACAGGAGAAAGGGGAGTGTTTTAGCAGAGCCCCAGGGGGATTATGGAGAAGTTGTTTACTGTCTAGCCTGAGCTGAAGAGAAAGGTGGCTTATGATCTGTATCTCACAGAAGTCAAGGGAACAGAATTCAGGTCAGGAGGGAAGCTAAACAAAGGTCAGTTAGACTCCCTGAGCTAACAGTGTGGAGTATTATTGGCTAGGAAGATAAAAACTGGAAGGAAGCCTGTCATAGAGATCATCTCCCTCATCACACCCTTCTTCCCCCTCCATCTCCATGCAGCTTAAAGAATGCTGTGTACTATTGAGTCCTTATGAAGGAAAAGCTTGTGGTTGTGTATGCATTAAAACTGTGCTGTACTGTGCTAACGGATAATAGACTGTGTACTGCTGTGCTGCAAAGGAGACTGTACTGTTATTACTGAAGCCTGTTGCTTAAAGAGACATTTGAATTGCACTGGCCGTGCCTCAGTAATGTTACTGTTCTACCATTTATGAAGACTCTTGTCAGATGTGTCTGGTCAGCAACTGAATCTATCGTGTGCCTGAGAGAAGCTGTAGCCTATGGTCGCCCTGAGTAACAGTTCCCCCAGGATTCCAACGAATTCATGTATCCGGTCTCGCTCCTATCTGAACTTAGGCGGCGTGCGTGTAACATAGAGACATTTTTTTCTCTATCTTTTCCTCATCCGAGAGAATCTGATCACATTATGCTGCCACTCTGATCAGAGTGTGATTAGCATAACCGGCTCTATTCACTTGGATGACAGAATATATTCGCTCGGGGGACCCTGGCCTTAAAAGCAATTATCGTGGGAGATTATTTTGTAATTTTTGCCTGTCCACCATTAACTACATCAGATCAAGTGCAGAGATAATAATGGAACAGTTCGGTTCCATTGCCTCGCTCATTAAACATACTGTCAGTGAAGACTGGTGTCAATAATACATCATATTAGTCACAAAACGCAGACGTGACAATTTTCAATGATCTTTAGCCCATACGGTGCCTTTAGCTGTAACACTTGCAATACCAGAAGCGATTCACATCTGCATATCTAACTAATGCAATATTGCAAAGGTTCTATGTCTGGTGTAAATGTGCGGATGCTGGATGGCAGCAACTAAAATGAAAGGCTCCAGATATCAGCGACAATGCTACTGCCGGCAGGCAAGGATAAGGAGAATTTCTGCCTTAAGCCACAGCTGTGTTTGTGCCTGAGCATTATGAAGGCCTGCTAGACCGGCTGTCTAAATGAGTAGCTGTCTCTCACCCCTCCCATCCCCTCCCTTTTTTCCTCTCTCCTGTTCTTTTTTTTCTCTTCTCTTTTCCTGCTGAGCGACTGCAAAAAGGAGCTTTTAGGCTTCTGTTCAGCTGCATTCGCCCTAACCGTGTATTCATCCCAACGTCATTGCTTCCTTTTTTTTTGCGCTCTGGAATCAAAAAAGCACTAAATCGTTTAACGCAGCAGCAGCAGCATCATCATCATCGCTGAAAGGTAGGGGAGGTAGAGCTGAAGTCACTGTCAATGGGAAGACAAAAATAATTCCTGCTGAGATTTCAATTGCATGCTGTTTATGTCTATGTGGGTTACAGGAGCTAACAGGCCTGCAGTCTGCTGTCAGACGGAGATTGGGTTCCTTGCGTAGCCCTGCTTTGCCTATTTATAGCAGCTTGTTTCGTAGCATCCATATTTATTATGCACTTTATTTACCTGAACTGTTGGGAATTATTTTGCTGGTCAATATGTTTTTTTCCATATTTGCTTTAACAATTATGTTCATACAGGAATGTAATTTCCCCCACAGCGCTTGTATCTGTTACTCTAGAATTTTCTCTGCACTTTCCAGGGATCTGAGTTCCATTTTCACTTTGGTGTTCTTGCACCTCCACCTTTCTCCAGATAGTTGATAGTTGAACTTTGTGCTTTCTGTCTGCTCTGGTGAATTGTATAGTATAATGTTATCATATTCTGGGTGTGGATGATGAGTTAACTGTATTATTGCCAGGGGCCATGAGTAGCTCCATAACTTCCCCTTTCCTTTATTCTTTATGATAAATCCTAGACTCCCCTCTTCCTGGATTGGCAGCATGACTACTAATGAATAATGGGAATTTCCTGTGGGGTAATATATTGTTTTTTTATGTGCATGACAATAGCAGTGTAAATTGTGTTGGGAAATAATAAGCTGCGTTGTGGAAGTAGTGGTGACGGTGGACAGCGGTCCATGGATGTTATTCTTCGAGCTTGGGACATGGCTTCTACTTCTGAACCCTCTGGCATTTCCTAAGATGAATTGTCTTTTATTGACTACAGTACAATAGGGCAGAAGGTGAACACTAATGAACTCTTCCTCTGTGAGGGCTGATTACCAACAACACTCTCTGATGGCTGTCAATGCAATATACAGCCACTGAATGACCACTGCACGTATGCAGGGGTGTTAATACAATAGAATTTAGCACAAGGTTGTTTTATAAGAAATGCAGAAATTGATCGATGATGAGTTACTATAAGGACGCAGCCAGACAGCCATATAAATCGGACCAAGATCGGGCCGCAGTACTCAGACTGGCTGTGGCTCTCCCGACCCAAGCATGACACCTGCATAGAAATATATGAGGCTGTCACGCTCAGGTCAGGAGAGCCGCCGGCCAGTCCATGTACTGTGGTCCGATCTTGGTCCAATTTATAAGGCCGTCTGTGACCTAGTGCAATATAATATATAAATCATCACCTTTCGGGAAAGGGGGAAACGTGGACAAGGGGAAATATATGTGTCTGCCAGGTTAGGTTTAATTGTACCGGTCAAAAAATGCTTTCCCATTCTATGAGATATTAATATTAAATGCCCACTTAATAATATTTTTAGGCTATAATGACTTGGGTGGCACTTTGACCACAACATTGTTCCTGAAGGATAAAGTGCACTATTTTTTAGCTATGTGATAAATATGATGCGAGATACCTTTACAACTTCTGGGAACAAGGGAATATATACAAGGTGCTTACAGAATTTCTGTAAAGAATAGTTAGAGAATGTAGTGATTAATAGTATTCCTTTGGGGGAAATTTATCATACAGTATGTGGCATTTTTTTAAGTCAGTTTTGCCAGACACAATATTGCCATAATTTCTGGCAAATGTATCAAATGTTGAATGGAGGTTGACAAATTTGCCTCATCTTTTAATACATCTGCAGATGTTTCTTTAATTGTTATGCCCACCTACTGGACTGAGAATGCAAAAACTTAGCAACATTTTAAAAAGTTCGGATTCATGAATGTTAAAGGGAAACTGACAGCTGATATCCGGAATCCTCCGGGGACCAAGTCGCATTGTGGACTTGATGCACAGGCGGATCCCTGGCTAGTTCTCTCCGCCCACTGCCAGTGAGTAACAGGTCTCTCCCTATGCATGCAGGGAGAGACCTGTCACTGGAAGGGAGCTGGTAGAGAGAGCAGCCTGGGACCCACCAGGCTGATTAGACTCTCATACAGCTCAGTCACTGGCGACTCTTCACTCCAACTTAACAAATCGAGATTGCATGGAGCAAATGGTTATGAAATGTGCCCCTAACAGCAAAATAGTGAACTTTTTGAAGTTGCTGGAGTTTGTGTTGCCATTAATTGTGCCAAATTTATCTGTGTCACAAATTGTTTTATAAATTTAACATCTCTTCAAATATAACTCTTCAGTAAGGAAAGTGGAAAAACATCTCAATACAGAAGTGAGAACTGCAACTTTTTAAAAAGCCGCAATTCATAAATTTGCTCTACCATGCCCGCTTTATAAAAGGCAAGAGTGGTGTAAAATTGAAAAACATCCTAATTTTGGGTGCAAAAGCAACCTATGACAAATTGTGACTTTTTGATGCCAGAAAATGCCTTGATAAATTCCCACTCCCTCTCATCATTATTTTGCAAATGCACTAAATAAAAGGCGCAAAGATCATTAGAAATGCCCATAGTGGCACAGTTCATGAATGGAGCTAAACTTAAACTTTCTGTTCTTTTGTCAAGTAGGTTTATATCAGGGTCAGGGACCATTCAATAATCGAATAATCTAGGTGGCTTAGCTGTTGGCTTTTGCTTATCTTTCAGGGTTTCTTTAAAGGAAGTCTTTCAGGACAATATGACTGTTGAAATCAAGCACAAGCACTTGGTGCACCCATGCTGTGTCCAGCTCAGTGCTACTTCCCACCTCCTTATTTTCCATACATCTCTGCCCCTTCTTTCTTGATTGGCATCTATGGCTTTACAGGAGGCAGAGAATGACAGGGATAGATGGAAAACAAGTAGTTGGGAAGGTGCACTATTTTGCATGGTCACTCAAAGAGTGCCTGTCCTTGGTTTGAGCAGTTATTTTGTGCTGACAAACTCAATTTAAATCCTCAGGGGTTTACATCCTACTCTCAGGATGCTATACCTAAGAGGCATTTGTTTGGTTTCGCTAGCCACTCCGTGTGGTAATGAAGTCACTGCTTATTTCAGAATTGATTCCAAACACCCTCAGCAGTGATTGTGCTGACAGCGGGTCGCCAAATCTCAGACCACCATGTGGTCATAGTTCTTGTTGCTAACAAAGGACACAGCTCAGAAGGCCTTCACAGAAAAGGGTTTACTTCTCTAACCTCCTTAAATTAACATGAACACCTTGTTCTTGTCCCATTGAATCTTCCCACGGGAATAAAAGTCGTGCACAGTTGAGCTCTACACGGGACAGTTTGCTCCACCAACTCAACTGCCCATCTGGGGCAATACTTAGGTCTTGCTGTGTCGTACATCTCTGGCACTGCTCCGTCTCTGTTATCCCAGCACATTATCACTCCACTCAACTACCAACAGTCAAGTACAAGCTTAGTCTCGCTCGCAGTTGGGCCAAAAGGCTCAGGATATCAGTCATAGACCCAGCCAATAAAAAGAGGAAGCCTAATTAAATACATATAATTTATTTAAATGTATCAAAATAATGAATTTATTACAATTATACATATAAATATACATAGAAAAGGAGTCATATGAGCAAATTGTATGAGATTACCAAATAAAAAATTACAAATGGGAGATCAACCAAGATGAAAGCATGGTCACTCACCAAAAAATCCCTCACTATAAAGGCTACAGCACCCTAAGTACTAATACCAATCTTCAAGAGCAAAATCCAGTATGAACATATAATACTATTTATTCCATAAGCCAATAACAAATACCCAAAAACCATATTATCCAAAGAGGCAAATCAAAATCTAGCACCTAAAATAGACTGCACATTAATAGACAATATGGATTGTATAATACATATATATAGTACTGTATGTAAAATATGAAGGCCTAAAATACATAAACCACTGAGTATCACTGTTTATTTAATTAATTATGCAGAATAAGAATAGCTTATTATAATCAGCTGCAATATGGATAGTCACAAAAATTCAAAGAATCATCTATGTGAATAAATAGATAAGCCCCTATGAATGCCTTCAATACCTTGCGACATGGTAATCATAGGAAGGTCGCACGTTTCAGCAAACTATGAACTTCATAGTCTCTCTTTCATAGGCCATAGTAGGTGACGCGACCCCAGGGCAATGGGGTACTCGGCAGCCGGGCCTATGGATGCTGGTGGGGGATAGGTCACCGTGGCTGGCCTGGTTCGTGGCCCAGGGCGGTCAACCAAAAAGGGGGATTGTAACTTGGATAGGAAAAATAAAATAAATAGTTTGTGACGCCACCTGTCGTATCTGGTAAGGATTACCAGCGCTGCTGCAGACCTCCGGGGGGTGATGGGAAGGCAGCTGGGATGTTTCTGCTCCCCACAGGTGGAGCGGGCCCCCGGGGCAGTGTGAAGTTTGATGGTGGTGATGCTGGGACTTGTAGTGCAGGCGGATGGCGCAGCAGGAGTAACTGACAGAGACAGGGGATTCGCTTCAATACCTTTACTGGTGCGGATGTCAGGTACGGTCCAGGGTACTCAGTAGGATGGGTGCACTTCAGGACTTCTCCCCAGTGAGCGGGTATAAGGCCTCCTGGTCCGTGTCTGCCTCTCTGTATGCTCCTGGCCAGCCTGCAACTGGGCCTAGCTTATGTGTCGTGTTGTTCCTTCACCTGTCACTCGGTAGTAGGACCTTCTGTTAGCAACCACTCTCCCTGGACGCTGGGGCCTTGTGGTTACTGGTCCTGTAATGGGTCTAGCTTCAGGTCATCCAGGGACTTGTGGTTTTCCTGGGATGCCGGTGATCCCTACTGGGTATAAAGGGACCCTGTAGGTGCGGACCCGGTGTCCGGTTTGTATATCGGGGTGAGCCTATGATGCTCCTCTGCCCCCTTAACTCCTCTCTCCTTTCTCCTCTTTGCCGTCGGCCACACTCGGGGCCCTCAGAACTCAGCAGCAGACGAGCTGCGTCTTCGCTGTTCTCAGCGTCAGCACGCTCCCCAACAACTAACTCTGACTGAACTGCCTGCCTCCACCCTCCATATATATATCCCTGACGGGCTCCCTCTGGTGGTATGAGGTGGAAGGGTGGAGGTGTTTGTATGTAATGAGGGCCTCTTGTGGAGAAGTCCGTCCATGCACCCTGGGTCCTGTGGTACCTGTGTACAGCAGGGTGCCACATTGGTCTCTCAGTTAGGGTTCCATGCTTCAAAACTGACACCAAACGCTGCCCCTAAATAGCTTTCATCTTCTCACCTCTTCTGCTTTGTTGCACAACATGTCAGTGCCACATGGCTCACATCTACGTCAATGGTGTACATTCAAGCCTCTCCTCCCCAAAGCAAGGTCTTCAACACGGCCCCTAACTATCACAGGTCTTTAATAGGATTAAGTTAGGAAGAGAGCAAAAAAAAGGAGGTCGATGCCTCATGTAATCGGGTTGGATCAACATAACAATATTGGAGTCAATGAGGGTATATTCACCTATTTTTGGGTAGCTACATCATTTATATCCAACATATGGGTTCCATTGCTGCTGCCTGGTGTACAAGTGCAGGATGCCTAGTCGTAGACTAATAGGCCTTGTGATGCATCAGTACAACTTGAAAAAGCTTATAGTTTTAGAGAAAGTAAATATTTAGGAGCTGTTAAATAATTAAATGGATTGTCCAGCAGTGCACAACAATGCTATTTTCTCAAAACCAAAATCGTCTACAATAATATTGGCCAAAGGGATATTTTTTACCTTGTAAACTCCATTGCCCAGGCGTAACTTTAACCACTGCACCCACTTTAGGGCCTACATTGGCATCAATCGTTTTCTGGACCTATGGTGACACTGGTACCTCCTCCTGTAAGTTGACAGCCAGCCCTGCTGCTCAACTACTCGGCCAGGGGTCAATGATGCTGCATAGTTTTAATTGACAGACCAGTACAGCTTGTATACTTAGCTAAGGTTTCCTTCTCCAGGGTAGAGGTCTAAAGGGTAATGTTTCTCCTTGTAGAGAGTGACATACCGGCTCTGGCATGCCAAGGTAAGGAGGCTTATTCATCGTGCAATGCTCCTCTGGAAAATTTAATATGCAAATTGCCTCTTCAGAGAGGAACAGGACTTGAATTTTATAGTGCCACCTATTGGAAGCAGCAATCCTACAAGTCATAATCGACCCTTTAATGAGTCTTGCAATATGACTTAGGATAATAGCCTAATCAGAATCTCAATTTACAGACACGGTGCTTCGAGCTGTTGGCCCTCGTCAGTGCAAAGTATGAGAACTGAATTGGCTAGGTGAACTTTCTCCAGGGTAGAAAGTTCAGGTGACTGTCCTAGCCCTGTATCTAAATACCTTGTCCAAGCCAGTGTTTTTAGGAATCCCCCCAGCATCTGGGCCTCTGACACACAATAACACTGTATATACACTAAAGTATATTCATATTCAATGCTTAGCTAATATATATATATCCATAAAGAAACATACCTTAACAGTGTTTCCCTGGATTAAATATTAATGACCTATTCTTAAGCAATCAATATTAATTAGAGGAGACCCGATTGTAAACCCTCCAGCAGATTAAATAGTTTATGGAACTTTGTCATTCATACAAGTACTGCAACCTCTTAAAACATGCAGTGCTCTAATTACTTCCATTTCGTCTATTTACAGTGGCTTGCAAAAGTATTCACCTCTTTGGCCTTTTACCTATTTTATTACATTACATTACGACCTGTGTTTAAATATTTTTGTAATATGATTTTTGTGTGTGATGCATCAGCACTAAATAGTCTAAGTTGGTGAAGTGAAAAAAAGTATAGGCATAAATTTAATTTATGAGATTAAATAACTAAAAATTGACGTGCATATTTATTCACCCCTTTTGCGATGAAGCCTCCTAAAAACTTCTGGTGCAAGCAATTACTTTCTTCATACATCACATGCTTAGGGAAAGGAAGTTCACCTGTGTCCAATCTAAGTGTCAAATGTCTGTCAGTATATACACACCTTTTCTGAAAGGCCACAGAGGCTGCAACACCATTAAGCAAAAGGCACCACTAACCAAACAACAATATGAAGACCAAGGAGATCTCCGAATAAGTCAGAAACAAAGTTGTTGAGAATTAAAAGTGGGGGATGAGTTATAAATATATATATATATATATATATATATATATCTCAAAGACTGAATCCAAAACACGCCAGGTGTTTGAAACGCGTTCAGTTATTCATCTTCCTACATCTCCCACACCTCAACTATAAACTATATCTAGACGATATGTCACAACAATTGCCTTTGTTTTAATGGATCAAATAAAGACTTCATGACTTTATATTGCCAAAGCTGGATCTATTTCTTTTACCTGCCTAAAAAATATCCAAATCTCTGATGATCCCCCGGCGCACCATCAAATCCATTATCATCAAATGGAAAGAACATCGTACCACAAAAAACCTGTCAAGAGAGGGCTGCCCACCAAAACTCTCAGCCTGTGCAAGGAGGGCATTAATCAGAGAGGCAGGACAGAGACCAAACGTAACCCTGAAGGAGCTGCAGAGTTCCCAAGCAGAGACTGAAATATCTGTCCATACAACCACAATAAGCCATACACTCCATAGAGGTGGCCTTTATGGAAGAGTGGGCAGAAAAAAGCTTTTACTTACAAAAATTATAAGGCTCCTTTTGAGTTTGCCAAAAGACATGTGAGAGACTCCCCAAATGTATGGAGGAAGGTGCTGTGGTCTGTTGAGACCAAAATTTAACTTTTTGGCCACCAAGGTAAACTATGTTTGGCGCCAAACCAACATAGCTCCTCACCCCAAGAACACAATTCCGACAGTGAAATATGGTGGTGGCAGCATCATGATGTGGGGATTTTTGAGCAAAACCTGTTTCAGTCTGTCAGTGATGTGAGACTGGGACAGAGGTTCACCTTCCAACAAGACAATGACCCAAAGCATACTGCTAAAACAATACATTAAGTGGTTTAAGAGGAAACATGTAAATGTTTTGGAATGGCCCAGTGAAAGCCCAGACTTTAGTCCAGTTGAGAATCTGTGGTCAGACTTGCATATTGCTGCACACAAGAGGAAAACAATTTAACTTGAAGGAGCTGGAGCAGTTTTATTTGACAAATGGGCAAAAATTCCAGTGCAAGATGTGGAAAGCGCATAGAGACTTATCCAAAGCAACTTGCAGCTGTAATTGCCGCTAAAGAAGGCAAGTTACAGGTATATAGTTATGCACACTGAAGTTTTCAGTAACTTTGTCTCATTTGTTGTTTGCTTCACAATAAAAATAAAACCAAAATGATCACAGTTGTAGTCATGTTGTTTACATGAACTGAAGCAAACCCTTTAAAAAACAAGTGAAATTCCAAGTTGTGAGGTAGCAAGATACGAAAAATGCCAAGGGGATGAATACTTTTTCAAGCCACTGTAGTAGCAGCTGCAGCAGCATTGCAGGGTATAGCAGAATTGTACAATATAATTGAATGGGGCAATGTTGCATTACCCTGCACAGACGTAACTAACTAAATGGTGTGCAGGTAAAAAGAGCAATGTAACATTTATAAGGCTGCAGTGATCACACAAGACCCACAGCCCCTTAAAATAGGTGACCGTCAGGGATATTGAGAGTTGAACCCCCACCGATCTGATATTTATGGCATATCTTAAAAATTTATGATCAATATTATTATTCCAGAAAACTCCTTAAGTCTTTTTTTGGGGAGGATAATATTTACCCCACCCCAGCTTTACAAGCCTCTTCTTGTCTACTTACGGTTGTGGCCGACAGTGTTGGCATCCTTAAAATTGTTCCAAAAAATGAAGTATTTTTTCTCCCAGAAAATTATTGCAATTACACATGTTTTGCTATACACATGTTTCTTTCTTTTGTGTGTATTGGAACAAAAGAAAAGAACAGAGGAAAAAAAGGCAAATTGGACATAATTTCACACAAAACCCCCTAAAATGGGCCGGCCAAAATAGTTTTCACCCTCAACTTAATATTTGGTTGCACACCCTTTGGAATAAATAACTGCAATCAATCGCTTCCTATAACCATCAACAAGTGTCTTACATCTCTCAACTTGAATTTTGGACCACTCTTCTTTTGCAAACTGCTCCAGGATTTTAAGATCTCTTCACAGGTGTGCAATGGGATTTAGATCCAGACTCATTGCTGGCCACTTCAGAAGTCTCCAGCACTTTGTTTCCATCCATTGGGTGCTTCTTGAAGTATGTTTGGTGTCATTGTACTGCTGGAAGACCCATGAACTAGAACACAAACCTAGCTTTCTGACACTAGGCACTATTTTGCGACCCCAAATCCTTTGGTAATCTTCAGATTTCATGCTGGCTTTCACACAGTCAAGGCACCCAGTGCCAGAGGCAGCAAAACAACACCAAAATGTCTTTGAACTTTGACCATGTTTGACTGTAGGTACTGTGTTCTTTTCTTTGTAGGCCTTATTCCTTTTTTGGTAAACAGTAAAATGATGTGTTTTACCAAAAAGCTCTATTGTAGCCTCATCTGTCCACAAAATGCTTTCCCTGTAGGATTTTGGCTTACTCATGTACATTTTGGCAAACTGCAGTCTAGCTTTTTTATGTCTCTATGTCAGTAGTGGGGTCCTCCTGGGTCTTCTGCCATGGCGTTTCATTTCATCCAAATGTCGATGGAAGTTTCTCGCTGACACTGATGTACCCTAAGCTTGAATGTCTTTGGAACTTGATTTAGGCTGCTAATCCACCATCTGGACTATCTTGTGTTGCAACCTTTCATCAATTTTTCTCTGCCATCCACATCCAGTGAGATTAGCTACAATGCCATGGATTGTAAACCTCTTGATTATGTTGTGCACTGTGGACAAAGAAACATCAATATCTCTGGAAATGGACTTGTAACCTTGAGATTTGTTGATATTGTTGAACAACTTTGGTTCTCAAGTCCTCAGACAGTTATTTTCTCCTCTTTCTGTTCTCCATGCTTAGTGTGGCACACACAGACACACAATGCAAAGATTGAATTAACTTCTCCCCTTTTTATCTGGTTTCCGGTGTGATTTCCATATTGCCCTCACCTGTTACTTGCCACAAGTGAGTTTGAATGAGTATCACATTCTTGAAACAAAGTTGTTCACCCACAATTTTAGAAAGGTGCCAACAATTTTGTTCAGCTCATTTTTGGGTTTTTGTGCGAAATTATGTCCAATTTGCCTTTTTTCTCTGTTTTTTTTGTGATGTTGCAATACATACAAAGGAAATAAACATATGTATAACAAAACATGTGCAATTACACTAATTTTTTGGGAGAAATACTTAATTGACTGGAACAATTTCAAGGGTGTAAACACTTTTGGCCATGACTCTATGCTGAAAGCATACCTGTCATTTCAGGTAATTCTTCAGTATAGGTTATTATGTGTGTACATGAGATATAACACCGTGTCTAGTTATTATATGAGTTGAGTTGTACAGCTGTTCCCTTTCTTAAGCTAACATGTACAGTACAGACCAAAAGTTTGGACACACCTTCTCATTTAAAGATTTTTCTGTATTTTCCTGACTATGAAAATTGTACATTCACACTGAAGGCATCAAAACTATGAATTAACACATGTTGAATTATATACTTAACAAAAAAGTGTGAAACAGCTGAAAATATGTCTTATATTCTAGGTTCTTCAAAGTAGCCACCTTTTGCTTTGATGACTGCTTTGCACACTCTTGGCATTCTCTTGATGAGCTTCAAGAGGTAGTACAGACTTTTGGTCTGTACTGTAAAATATAATAATTCAAAATGTTTACGCTAACACAGTTTTCCGCTATGCTGGCACTATTTTGAATTTTCAGTTCCAGCCAGTCTACACAGTGGGTGTAGACTGGCTGCACAAAAGCATCTTTTTCTGTATAGCACAATTTCAGAAGCAGCAGCAGCGTGGAAGACATTATACAGCAGTACTAAGCTGTATGGCTGTGAATCCAACTCTGATAAGCTAAATCATTCACTAACTTCAACACAATCTACCTGTTTTGACTTCTGCTTCTTTCTCATCATGTGCCCCTCTCCATAGAGTATAGTAGGATTACAGTGTCCATTTTAGGAACTGATCAGATATCAAAATCAAACATCAGAATGATGTCAGTTTGAGGCTAAATACCCAGTCTGAGAACTGATTTTGATAAGTAATTCTGACGAGTGATTCTGACGAGTGATTCCGACGAGTGATTTTGATTAGCGATTCTGACAAGTGACTCTGACAAGTGACTTTTACAACTGTAATAATAATAAAAAAAAGAGTAACTGTTTGCTGATTGGACCCGAAACCAAAATTCTATATCCCAAAGCCAGTGCACTAACCACTGAGCTATAAACTCAGTTGTAAACACCCAGGAGTTCTATTTGGTTATATGATTTTCAGTGCAAACTTGTCTATAACTCATTGGGACTTATGCACAGACTTCAAGCAAGCCAAATTCAAATGATGTTTGATTTTGATGTGTGAGTCTGATGTGTGACTTTCTTCAAACATCAGAATCACAATGACTTTTAGTCACCCTGAGTATTTTCATGGTTTATCTCATAAGACAAGAAAAGCTATTGGCTAGTATTACTTGACTAGATAGTGCAATGGTAAGGCATCAACCTCTGAAACTACAGTGTTAAGAGTTCAAATCCTGTTAGGAATAAAAAAAAAAAAAATGGTTAGTTATGACTGTTTAGCACACAAACTACAGGGGTGTTTTACTTTTATTATCTGACACTCTGATTGTCATCCTGATGTAAGAGTTTCAGACACGCTGTCTATTTGCATGGTAAATTACATAGAAAAAGTAAATTGGGAGGCAATCATTTACTACATATCTATTTCCAAGTGACTTTATATTTGCATAATTTCTTAAAGGGGTCTAATGATAAAATGTCTTTATTGTAAATTTTTATTTCCATCCACCCAAGTACTGGCTGCAAACTACCAATTTACTTTTGCTATATAATTTACTATGCAAATAGACAGCGTGTCTGAAACTCTTAACACGTCAGGATGACAATCAGAGTGTCAGTTATTAAAAGTAAAACACCCCTGTAGTTTGTGTGCTAAATAGTCATAATTAAAAAATCTTATTCCTAACAGGATTTGAACTCTAACACTCTAGTTTCAGAAACTGATGCCTTACCTTTAAGCTATTCAGTCAACTGATACCAACTGATAGCTTTTCTTGTCTTATGAGATCAACCATGAAAATATTCAGGGCGACTAAAAGTCATTGTGATTCTGATTCTGATGTTTGAAGAAAGTCACACATCAGACTCACACATCAAAATCAAACATCATTTGAATTTGGCTTGCTTGAAGTCTGTGCATAGGTCACAATGAGTTTTAGACAAGTTTGCACTGAAAATCATAAAACCAAATAGAACTCTTAGAACTTCACAACTGAGTTTATAGCTGAGTGGTTAGTGCACTGGCTTTGGGATATAGAATTTTGGGTTCAAGTCCCATCAGTGATCAGCTTTTTATTATTATTACAGTTGTAGAAGTCACTTGTCAAAATCACTCGTCAGAATCTCTTGTCAAAATCACTTGTCTGAATCACTTGTCAAAATAACTTGTCAGAACCACTCATCAAAATCACTTGTCAGAATCATTTGTCAAAATCACTTGTCAGAATCACTCGTCAAAATCACTCATCAGAATCACTCGTCAAAATCACTTGTCAGAATCACTCATCAAAATCACTTGTCAAAATCACTTGTCAGAATCACTTGTCAGAATCACTCGTCAGAATTACTTATCAAAATCAGTTCTCAGACAGGGTATTTAGCCTCAAACTGACATCATTCTGATGTTTGATTTTGATATCTGATCAGTTCCTAAAATGGACACTGTATAGGATATGTAACCAGACCCCTCACTGTGCTGGTGCTTCATCATGGTTTGACCAGGGTGTGCCTGAGCTGTTTTTTAGAGTGGATGGTGAGTTCAGATGGAAGGGGGCAAGTGGCTCAAAAGTGGAGAGAGAGGCAGAATTATCTGATAAGCTATAGCACTCAGTTTAGCCAAGCATGCCATTTTGGCTACTGGAAGTACAATCTTGTAGCTGTAATATACATACCTCAGATGCAACAGCATATTAAGCTGGCACATGCACAGAATAATGTTCCCCAATGCAACGATTCAATTCCAATATCAAACGTTTTGAATGGAAATATATTTTTACTATTAATAAGCAATCATTTTGTTGTGATGGTTTTGACCATTTACATTGGGTTACTATAAGTGCTTGGAAATATTTCATTTATAACATTGCTGCATGTAAAAAGAGTTTAGTATTTTCCTACTGTGTTGGTTTCTGAATACATGTTCAAACAGGAGAAACTATGTACTAAGCGCCTTTATATGAAGCATATCCAGAGTCTGTGTAAGGAAAGAGTTAGATGATGCCTAAAGATTACTATGTACTGTTGTGGCCAAAAGGTTGACACAAAGTTTCCTTCTCCAGTTTTTATAGTGGCAATTTGCATTAAAGGGGTTTTCCCAGGAACAAAGTTAATTTTAAAGTTGATTTTAATCAATAGATCTTGGAATAATAATAACTTCCACATTGGATGTGTTTAAAAATAATGTGCTGAGATAATCTTATTATTGTGCCCCTGCTGTGTACTGTGTAATGACTGTGTCTGACCGTACAGGAACATGGTCTGATCAGACCACAGCTCCTGGACAGGGATGGAGCAAAAAACAATACAGATATTACAGCCCGGGATCACAGCTGATTCTTTTTATGAGGTAAAGCATGTCCCTGTCTGTTTCTAAAAAATGTTTTACCTCAAAGAAAGAATTATTTGCCATCCCGAGCTGTAATGCCTGAATACCTTTTTTCTTCCTCCCCTGCCCAGAAGATGTGGTATGATCAGCCCATGTTCCTGTACGGTCAGACACAGTCATTACACAGTACACAGCAGGGGCACATTTATAAGATCATCTCAGCACAGGAATATTTTTTTAAACACATCCAATTGTGAAAATTATTATTATACCACAATCTTTATTTGTGGGAAAACCCCTTTAACCCACCTTGTTATGAAGAGTGATCAGATAAATTGCAAAATCTTTCGTTGTCATGAAATTAAACTTAATGACTAAAAACCCTAATTTCAGCACTGCCACAAAATGACCTGCTTACATTATCTCAGTGATCTTTTCGTTAGTTCAGGAGAAAGTGGTAATGAGAACAAGGCAGCTGATTTGACTCTGTCATGTTGATCACATTATAAGAGTACGCAGTTTGTTTTAAAAGAGTGTTTAAACTCATTGTCTTCTTCTGGTTACCATGATTATCTCCAAAGAAATGTGAGCAGTCATCATTGCTTTGTTTCAAGAGATTTACAGACAAGAACATTGCTACCATGTATTGGATTATCAAGAACTTTAAACAGAAACGTTCAAATTGCTATGAAAAAGGGTTCACAACGCCCAAGAAAGTGTACCAGTACCATCACCTAAAGAGCATTTGGCTATGGGGTCAGTTCCACACCAGTGCAGAGCTTGCTCAGCAATGGCAGCATAGTCAGTGTGTTTTAGGGCTGTCCATTAAAAAAATCATTCAGTATACAAACAATCATAAGGATTTGTGAATGTTCCCTGAAAGATCTAAAAATTCTAAAGAATCAACCTTTGTGAAAAACAAAATTTGTGTTTGGCTGCATTTTTTACAGCCTAAGGCCACAGCCCTCAGTATTTGGTCAGTATTCGGTTAGTATTTTTTCTCAGGAGTGGGAGACAAAACCAGGAGTGGGTGATAAATGCAGAACTGGTGACTTGTTTCTATTATACCTTTTCTTTGATTGTTCATCACTTGGTTTTGGCTCCCACTGCTGAGAAAAAATACTGACTGAATAATGACCAAATACTGATAGTGGGGTCTTGGCCTTAGGGTCAGGATACCTACTGCCTGTCCATGCATTGCGGTCCATATACGGTGTTGGAAATATGCTCATCTGAAATCACTGTTTCTACAAAAAAAGGCAGCAACCTTTTTTCCTAATCTTGAAAACCTATTCAATTAATTATGGATGTTATTACCATATTTTTCGGACCATAAGATGCACTCTTTTTCCCCCCAAATTTGAGAGGAAAATGGGGGGTGCGTCTTATGGTTCCGAACCTTACCAGATACTTGCGGTGGTGGTGTAGCGGGATCGCAGGGCCGATGCAGCAGAGTGGCGGTGCAGCTGTGAGGCAGAGCGGTGGTGGGTGCTGCTAAAATAAAATCTTCAAGTGACTTTGGAAGTCAGCTGCCTGTAGCGTAAAGAACAGTCATCATCTGTGCGGCGGCGAGGCAGAGCTGCTGTGCAGTGGTGCGGCGGCGAGGCACAGCTGCGAGAGTCCACCGTGATTTACAGGAAAATGGCTCATGCGCCATCTGGGAGCGCGGGCGGCCATTTTTCTGTGGATCACAGCTTCATGAAGATGGCAGCACAACACTCACAGGCCTCGGCCCCATCTAGACCACAGGCCCAAGCCAGGCTCCAGCTCACCACAGGCCCCATCCAGGCTCCAGCCCCACCACTGGCCCCGGCCCCACTAGAGGCCCCAGATCCCACCACAGGCCCCGGCCCCACTACAGACCCACACCCCAGGCCTCACCACAGGCCCAGGCCCCAGCCAGACCACAGACCCCAGCCAGACCCCAGGCCCCACCACAGGCCCCAGCCAGACTACAGGCCCCAACACAGGCCCCACCACAGGCCCCAGCCAGACCACAGGCCCAGGCCCCACCACAGGCCCCAGCCAGACTACAGGCCCCAACACAGGCCCCAGGCCCCACCACAAGCCCCAGGTCCCACCACAGGCCCTAGGCCCTGCAGCATCTCACCTCTTCTGCTGCAGCCGCCAGGTTCCCGAGGGAAGGAACTGAGGGTCCTGCGATCCTGGTCCATTACCACCACAACTCCCCGCTGCTGGAGCATCGGCTTCTCGCATCCAGGGTCGGCAGCATTCATCCACTTCTGCCGGCTTCCTGAAGGACCCTGCCTCCTGTGACCCCCGCTCCACCACCCCCCTCCCCAGGTAAGATACCTATTCAGACTATAAGATGGACCTCCATCTTATAAAAAAATATTTTTTTCCTATTTTCCACCACAAAATTTGGGGTGCGTCTTAAAGTCTGAAAAATATGGTACATCACCAAAATAAACATGAGCTGCACACATTGTTATCTTAGTACAGTGCATTCGTAGAACAGTCTAACCATGTCATATACGTCATTCGGTGTACCATTAGTAGTTTAATGCTTCCCAAATGTCCCCAGACAGGCTTTTATGGTTGGACTCACAGTTGGGGAACATTGTGGGCTGAGGTATACTATAAATAACTATACCAAGTAGGTGGCCAGGACTTGATGACAGGAGAGCAGGAGCAGCAGGAACAAGTGTCATGGGAGCAATGCAGTTAGAGGAGTCAGCCACAGGGGAGAGTTGGGTGACATCACCGGCAAGGAGGATTAGAAGAAAGCCGCAGCATCACTAGTGTCTTTTCATGGTTCCTCCTCCTTCACTGTATTTTACAGACCACTTTCACATGTCTTCCGCAGGAGATGGATATGAGCCACGGGTTGCGGATTCTTGCCTTAAGGGCTCTTTATAATGATCGGTCAGCATTGCCTTGGCCATAAATATTAGATGGGTGTCGGCCAAACAATGCTTCAGCTAATAGATATGGTGCAGATATACAAGCATGGCACTACCGCCCCTCTTGGTGCAGATATACAAGCATGGCACTACTGCCCCTCCTGGTGTAGATATACAAGCATGGCACTACCGCCCCTCTTGGTGCAGATATACAAGCATGGCACTATGACCCCTCTTGGGTCAGATATACAAGCATGGCACTACGACCCCTCTTGGTGCAGATATACAAGCATGGCACTACTGCCCCTCCTGGTGCAGATATACAAGCATGGCACTATGACTCCTCTTGGTGCAGATATACAAGCATGGCACTACTGCCCCTCTTGGTGCAGATATACAAGCATGGCACTATGACCCCTCTTGGGTCAGATATACAAGCATGGCACTACAACCCCTCTTGGTGCAGATATACAAGCATGGCACTATGACCCCTCTTGGTGCAGATATACAAGCATGGCACTACAACCCCTCCTGGTGCAGATATACAAGCATGGCACTATGACCCCTCTTGGTGCAGATATACAAGCATGGCAATATGACCCCTCTTGGTGCAGATATACAAGCATGGCACTACAATACAATACAGAAAAAATATATTTTGTTTTCCTTTGGCCTTTATTATGAGAATACCAGTACAAAAATAGTTCTGACACATTGCTACATATTTTCTTAGTAAACCATGTTGTGTACAAGTTTCTAAAGATGATCAGAACAGAAAGCTCTGTAACAACATTATTGTGTAGTAATGGAAATGGACAATATGTCATTATAACACCTATCCTTGTACTTGTATCAGCAGATAGGGCTTAGCACTTGTTTGCAAACACAAGTTGTTTGTTGGTTTTTTTGTCACTAGTACGTTTTTTTTTGTTTAGACACTTTACCTTTATTTTAACAACTGTGTTGGGGACATTTTGTAGCACTTACTAATATATAAGTAGTACAGTAGTGCACTCTTTACTTCACCTTTCCTCGTGGACTGCGCCAGGCTCTTATCCATACAATAGCTGCTGGTGGAGGCAGGTCCAGCTTTAGGAGGCAGACTGGGAAATTTCCCAGGGCCCGTCCCATTGGGAGCCCCCAACATTAACAGCAGGAGCTTCAATGATAATAGCATTATTAGTGACGCTTCCAATGTGGAGGCTGCTTTTGGACCTTTGGTGACATCACGATCATGAGAAAGGTCATGTGACCATGATGTCATCACAGATCTTGTACTCTGTGGGACTTCTGGACCTTTGGTGACATCACGATCATGAGAAAGGTCATGTGACCGTGATGTCATCACAGATCTTGTACTCTGTGGGACTTCTGGACCTTTGGTGACATCACGATCATGAGACCCATAATCTCAGGGACTGGATCTATCTTTGAACATCTCAGTAAATGGATAAATTCAATTCTTCAACCTTTGGCCCAAACAACACCGGCTTTTTTGAAAGATTCCTGTGATATTTTGTAACATTTTTTTTTCCAAAACTTGGTCTAAAGATTTTTTGTGGTTCAGTTGTGATGTCAAATCACTATATACTTGCATACCACATGACATTGCAATTAGAGCATTGGAATTTCATTTATCCCATTACAGTAATTTTCTGCTGATTTACAGATGTATACTATTTGTTACCATTTCCTTATTTTTTTCTCATTTCATAAATTATACTATTTACAATGCAGAGCCGTGTCAATGGGGGTCAAATACTTCTCTCTAGCCAATTTGGTCATGGCATTCTGGGAAATGCTGCCATGGGGAAGGATAGTCTAACCCCAATTGTTTGCATTGATGAAAGCTTATGCAATGAAAATGGGGAATCCTATTGGATTATTTCTCAAACCCATGCAATCTGCTCTAAGCACTGACTATTCTACAGCCCTGTAAAGACATTATCATCATGCACATCAGTCCATATCACTAATGGGGCTCACAACCTATCTTTCCTGTCTTGTGGAAATCCAAATGACCTAGGTAATTTTTGGCATGTAGAGAGAAACTGGAGAACCAATAAGAAACCAGCACAAACTCAAGGAAAATATACAGATTTCAGTTTTGAACCCAGGATCATTGTGCTGGTAGATCAGTGGTTTTGCTATAGAAATGACTAAAATATCCACTAATAAACATTTTAATATAATTGACTTGGAATCAATGACGGCAGTCCACGCCCTGGTAACGCAGTTATAATGAGTGAAATGATTTAGTAAAGAATAGATACAAGAACATGTAAAGAATGGAGAATGTCCACTGACTTGCTCTTCTACATCTAAAATCAGAACAAAAATTTGACTTCTTGAACTATTCTATTGAACTATTTAGAAACTTGTTTAAATGATAGATTATTTAAATGCTTATGCTTGGTATACACCTCAGATTCCAACGGATGGAATATATATATATATATATATATATATATATATATATATATATATATATATATATATCTCGTATATATATCGTATATATTTTATTATTATTTATTTATTTATTCTTTTTTCTCCATACAGTGGGGAAAATAAGTATTTGATACACTGCAGATTTTACAAGTTTTCCCACCTACAAAGAATGGAGAGGTGTGTAATTTTTATCGTAGGTATACTTAGACTGTGATAGACAGAATCTTAAAAAAAATCTAGAAAATCACATTGTATGATTTTTACCTAATTAATTTTCCTTTTTATTGCATAAAATAAGTTTTTAATACAATAGAAAAACGGAACTTAATATTTGGTACAGAAACCTTTGTTTGCAATTACAGACGTCAGACATTTCCTGTAGTTCTTGATCAAGTTTGCACACACTTCATCGGGGATTTTGGTCCACTCCTCCATATAGATTGTCTCCAGATCTTTCAGGTTTCGTGGGGGTTGCAGGGCAACATTCAGTTTTAGCTCCCTACAAAGACGTGCTGGCGTGAGCAGGGGGACCTTACGTGCCCTGCAGGATTTTAATCCATGATGCCATAATGTGATACTAACGGTAATGTTTAAGACTGTCGTCCCAGCTCTCTTCAGGTCATTGACCAGGTCCTCCCGTGTAGTTCTGGGCTGATTCCTGACCTTTCTCAGATCATCCTTACCCCACGAGGCGAGATCTTGCACGAAGTCCCAGACCGAGAAAGATTGACAGTCATCTTGTGTTTCTTCCATTTTCTAATAATTGTGCTAACAGTTGTTGCCTTCTGAACAAGCTGCTTGCCTATTGTCCTGTAGCCCATCCCAGCCTTGTGCAGGTCTACAATTTTGTTCCTGGTGTCCTTAGACAGTTCTTTGGTCTTGGCCATGGTGGAGAGGTTGGACTGTGATTGATCTTTTATACCAGTAACGAGTTCAAACAGCTGCAATTAACCCCTTTACCACCTTGGGTTTTTCCATTTTTGCGTTTTAGTTTTTTTCTTCCCTTCTTCTCAGAGCCATAACTTTTTTTTATTTTTTCGTTATTATGGCCGTGTGAGGGCTTATTTTTTGCGGGATAAGTCTTACTTATGAACGACACCATTGGTTTTACCATATCGTGTACTAGAAAACAGGGAAAAAATTCCGAATGCAGTGAAATTGCAAAAAAAGTGCAATTCCACAATTTTCTTTTTTTTACCAAGTACACTAAAAGCTAAAACTGACCTGCCATTGTGATTCTCCAGGTCATTATGAGTTCATTAATACCAAACATGTATAGGTTCTTTTTTATTTACCATAAGTGGTGAAAAAAAAATCCAAAGTTTTTTTAAAAAAATGGCACCATTTTCCAAGAACCCGTAGCGTCTCCATTTTTCTTGATCTGGGTGAGGGCGTATTTTTTGTGCGCTGAGTTGACGTTTTTATTGACATCATTTTGGGGTAGATATGATGTTTTGATCACCCGTTATTGCATTTTAATGCAATGTTGTGGCGACCAAAAAAACTTAATTTTGGCGTTTTGATTTTTTTTCGCTGTACCGTTCAGATGAATTCTTTATTTATATTGATAGATCGGGCAATTTGTGTATTCTGATTGTTTTTTAATTGTTTTATTTTGAATGGGGCGAAAGGGGGGTGATTTGAACTTTTATATTTCTAAAAATATTTAAAAAATTTTAAAAACCTTTTTTTATAACTTTTCACTTGCTTCAATAGTCTCCATTGATCAGCTGTCATGTCCCCGGAAAGGTGTGGGTTCATCGACGTAGCCGGCGCCAAACAGGGGGATGCGACCTTGGACGTAATCATATGTCCAATGTTGTAAAAGGGTTAGTACAGGTAATGAGTGCAGAGTAGGAGGGCTTCTTAAAGAAAATCTAACAGGTCTGTGAGAGACAGAATTCTTGCTGGTTGTTAGGTGATCAAATACTTATTGCATGCAATAAAATGCAATTTAATTATTTAAAAATCATACAATGTGTTGGGAAAACTTGCAAAATCGGCAGTTTATCAAATATTTATTTTCTCCACTGTAGATATGTGTTTATATATATATATACACTGCTCAAAAAAATAAAGGGAACACTTAAACAACAGAATATAACTCCAAGTAGATCAAACTTCTCTGAAATCAAACTGTCCACTTAGGAAGCAACACTGATTGACAATCAATTTCACATGCTGTTGTGCAAATGGAATAGACTATAGATGGAAATTATTGGCAATTATCAAGACACACTCAATAAAGGAGTGGTTCTGCAGGTGGGGACCACAGACCACATCTCAGTACCAATGCTTTCTGGCTGATGTTTTGGGCACTTTTGAATGCTGGTTGTGCTTTCACACTCGTGGTAGCATGAGACGGACTCTACAACCCACAGAAGTTGCTTAGGTAGTGCAGCTCATCCAGGATGGCACATCAATGCGAGCTGTGGCAAAAAGGTTTGCTGTGTCCATCAGCGTAGTGTCCAGAGGCTGGAGGCGCTACCAGGAGACAGGCCAGTACACCAGGAGACGTGGAGGGGGCCGTAAGAAGGCAACAACCCAGCAGCAGGACCGCTACCTCCGCCTTTGTGCAAGGAGGAACAGGAGGAGCACTGCCAGAGCCCTACAAAATGACCTCCAGCAGGCCACAAATGTGCATGTGTCTGCACAAATGGGAACAAAACAATATGGTATACACAATCACATAGGATAAAAGGGATAACAAAAGTAAAAGTACTAAACCTGTGTCATGGAAATGGCTCAAAGCTTAGCAGAAGGAAGCACTCCTTGGAGGAATTCCTTAGAGCAACAGACAGAACCACAGAGCACTGTGTCTTCCAGAACTGACAAATGACAAAAGCCTAAACTCTGATTTTATTAGAATAAATTTACTCCCACATACCTCCTCTTGTTGAGCTCATATGAAGCGTTTGGTCGTGGGATATGCTAGGTCAATAGACGATTATGAGATCACCAACTTTCAGGATATCTTCACCCTTGGAGGTCCCAGGCTGGAGATATTGTTGTCACGTTTCCTATCACGATTTTACCTTTCTATAGAGGTGAAACACGGTATGGATAGCATCACTCATCTATTCGATATTAAGTTGTAGGTGTTAGGCCGGCCTTACGGTGATATGAGTAAATGTGTTATGTTTGTCACTTCACAACGACGCTAAAATATATCTCCCATAAATATCATATTGATGCAAACCCCAATATTTATCACTGATCACTGGCTCCAGAGTGTCTGAGATAATTCTTTTGAGCAGAGGAAGCCCCTGCCTTGAGAAGTGTACTTCTCCGCCTCTGAGTATACAAATCCTAGACTAGGTGGCTGGCTCTCAACAGATCCCCTACTGTAATTACCTGTTCACAGCAGTAGGTCCTACTTCAACTGCAGGTTGAAGTGTCAGCAATTTTTCTCACTTTCCCAGTTATAATTAATACCATATGTTCAATGTGAAGGTGATATGTCCCCTCCTCTGAGATGCCTTTATGGATTTTACAATTTTTCTCTACGACAAATGTCTTCTAGGTGGAGGTCTCAAAACTGAAAAAAAACTGAAAAATTTCTAGAATGAATTTCCTTTTTAGGCTTGGTTTTCAGCTGGCATCATAATTACTTTTTTGCTGCAATTAAAGCTCTGCTCCTTGCTTTGATGGCTCTGCTCTCCCTCCTGTCAGTGTTGAAGATTGTAACAGTGAGGGGTTTGTACATGGCAGAACAGTGTATGGAGAGGGGGAATAGCATTAAAATCATTAGGAAGGGCAGCACACACTAGCTATAACTAGAGAGAAAAGCACATGACTTATGAGCCGTAAGAGGGTAAATCACACCCAGAGTGAAGCTTTTTTTTTGTCATATTTGTCCAAAGCCTATAATTTCCAAATTGTTTTTATTTTGTTTTCCACATTCTTAAAGAGTCTATCAGGGACTTTTGTATTTTTTTCCTTATAGGGCTAAGATCTTACAGACAGGTATGTAATAACTATCTGCCTATTCTGGTTGGTGACAATCTCTGCCGGCTCAAAGAGGGCATGGACTGCTCCTGCTGGCGATTCTGTGACTTTACTTGACATTATGTCAACAGAGTAGCTTCTTCTCTTCTGCAATGCTCTGTTGACAAGGGGTCTCTGCCGATGTCATGCTGATTGACAACCGGCTCCCCGCTGCCTAACTGCAGGAAACTGGCTGTCAATTAGCATGATATCAGCAGTGATGCCCTGTTGACAGAACAGACAGGAATAAGAAGGTCTGCTCTATTGACATGAGGTCAAATAAAGCAGCAGAATTGCCAGCAGAGATTGACACCTGGCAGAACAGGCAGCTACCTGACTGTAAGCTCTAAGCTCCACAAGAAAAAAATACAAAAGTCACAGAAACTTTTAACAAACATTTACATGTTATATCCTGGATTTTTTTAGTATATTATTTTGTGTTTTACAGACTTTTTGTTTAGCCTTCACCATAAACCTTTAGCTTAATATTTTGTTTCAATTATTTTGTATGTCATATTAAACCGCCAACTACCAGGAAAAAGTCCGCCTAGAAAGGCTTTTTCAGACTTCTCGGATAACATTTAGGCTGTGTGCCCACGTAGCGTTTTACAAGCGTATATGCTGTGGAATTTCCGCAGCGTAAACGCTTGTGAAACGCTTGTTAATCCGCCCCCCATGGTCCCCAATGAGAATCCGCAATTTCAATGCCCATGCTGCAGATTTTTCTGCAGCGTTTATGCTGCGCTCAAAAATTCGCAGCATGTCCATTAATTTTGCGGACACGCATGCGGAAATGCCTTGTCAATGCAATAAAAAACGCAAGGCAATTCCGCATGTCCCAAACGCATCATAAACGCACGAAAAACGCTTGCAAAATTACGCAAGCGTTTTTCCGGGAGAGGACATGCGGAAATGAAGCAGAAATTTTCTGCTTCATTTCTGCAACGTGGGCACATAACCTTATAGGCTATGTTCCCATGTGTGAAAACAATGCTTTTTTCTGTTGCTTTTTTCTGACGGTGTCCACATCAAAACATCCAAATGTAATCTACCTTGATTATTTCATTTATTGCTGTGTTATTTGGATGTTTCTTTTTCCTTTTCTGATTTGTTTTGAGTGCAGATTTGATGCTGAATTTTTTAAATTATCTTTTTTTTAGCACAGAATTGCTGGAATTTTGCATTTAAAAATGCAATTTAAGTTTTTTTTTGTTTTGTTTTTTCGGGCACTGCGTAAAACCCTACTGGGAAAAAAATTATGCATAGTGTGCATGAGAGTTCATGAAATTATATCCACTCTGAACTCTCAAACACAGCATATTTGCTGCACACAAAAAAATGTAGCAGAAGAAATGGAATGTTTACACCTTATGTGAACATGGCCATATGTTTTCCACGGTGGAACCAATATATCCACATTAACCAAAACATTAAAATCACAAAAGGGTACTAGAGCTCCAGCTCTTCATTCCTTCTAGTACCCTTTCCTGATTTTAATGATATTTTAAATAAACTGTAATAAAAAAAAATTTTTTATGAGATAATATTGTGGTTACTTCTAAGTTTTTGCCAAGGTTGAAAATATATACCGGGTGAATTCTTGTTCGTTATGATTATATGTAGAGTGGAGGGTGAAGAAGGAGGAGCTAGAGGCAGAGCTCCTCCCTCTTCTCCTCCCTCCTCTGCATAGATGACCTTTGCTACTGATAGGATTCTCCTCCTCCCTTTTACATAGGAGATGGTGGCTCCTACTGATAATATTCTATCTCAGTAATAGGAACATTCTGTATTCACTGAATACAGATTTTACCTGGGAATTGAGAATTCTGAGAATGATCGATCAATCCTGGAGGAGAAAGAAGCAGATTTTTCTGATAAGATACAAAGTTTCTTGTTTTCATACTGTATGTACTATTGATTTATATACTAAAACGACGGTTATTCTTTAACCTTACACTTCTATATCTGATATTGTGTTTAATGTACATAATAATTAATATCGCACAGTGCGCATTATTGCACTTGTTCCAAGCCGGTCCCAAATGCAAACTTGTCCCAAAGTAAGTTGAGATTGGGTCACAAGGCAAAACATATGAGCAGCACAATGAGGCCTTAGTCTTTCGACTATACCAAATATATGACTTAATAAAACAAGATTTAATAAAGAGCAAAATAACAAACTCATGATATCAATAAAAAATAAAAAAAAAGATTAGGAAAAGACAGGGCCGGCTCCAGGTTTTTCTGGGCCCCGGGCGAAAGAGTCTCAGTGGGCCCCTTTAACACATACCACGATTCATGATGCAGAGATACAGCGGAGAAATATATAGTACAATGCAAAGATTTCACTTCTTACATTACATGAGTGATATCTATTGTAACTTCCACAATAGCTCAGAAACCGGTGAATCGCTCCACACAGAATACTGGCCCCCATATAAGGCTCCATACGGAATACTGGCCCCCATATAACTCTTCATACGGAATACTGGCCCCCATATAAGGCTCCATACGGAATACTGGCCCCCATATAAGGCTCCATACGGAATACTGGCCCCCATATAAGGCTCCATACGGAATACTGGCCCCCATATAAGGCTCCATACGGAATACTGGCCCCCATATAAGGCTCCATACGGAATACTGGCCCCCATATAAGGCTCCATACGGAATACTGGCCCCCATGTAAGGCCCCATACGGAATACTGGCCCCCATGTAAGGCTCCATACAGAATACTGGCCCCCATGTAAGGCCCCATACGGAATACTGGCCCCCATATAAGGCCCCATACGGAATACTGGCCCCCATATAAGGCCCCATACGGAATACTGGCCTCCATATAAGGCTCCATACGGAATACTGGCCCCCCATATAAGGCTCCATACGGAATACTGGCCCCCATATAAGGCTCCATACGGAATACTGGCCCCCATATAAGGCTCCATACGGAATACTGGCCCCCATATAAGGCTCCATACGGAATACTGGCCCCCATATAAGGCTCCATACGGAATACTGGCCCCCATATTATGCCCCATACGGAATACTGGCCCCCATATAAGGCTCCATACGGAATACTGGCCTCCATATAAGGCTCCATACGGAATACTGGCCCCCATATAAGGCTCCATACGGAATACTGGCCCCCATATAACGCTCCATACGGAATACTGGCCCCCATATAACGCTCCATACGGAATACTGGCCCCCATATAACGCTCCATACGGAATACTGGCCCCCATATAACGCTCCATACAGGATACTGGTCCCCTTATAAAACTCCATACAGGATACTGGCCCCCATATAACGTTCCATACAGGATACTGGTCCCCTTATAAAACTCCATACAGATTACTGGCTCCATACAGGATACTGGTCCCCTTATAACGCTCCATACAGGATACCGGTCCCCTTATAAGAGCTCCATACAGGATACCGGTCCCCTTATAGCGCTCCATACAGGATACTGGCCCCTATATAATGTTGCATGCAGGCTGTTACCCCCCATATAATGCCCCATACAGGCTGTCCCCCCCTTATAATGCTCCATGCAGGCTGTTACCCCCCACATAATGCCCCATACCGGCTCCCCCCTTTTAATGCTCCATGCAGGCTGTTACCCTCCACATAATGCCCCATACAGGCTGCCCCCCCTTATAATGCTCCATGCAGGCTGTTCCCCCCCACATAATGCACTATGCAGGCTGCCCCCCCCTTTATAATGCCCCATGCAGGCTGTTCCCCACCTTATAATGCCCCATGCAGGATGTCACCCCCCCTCTATATAATGCCCCATGCAGGATGTCCCCCCCCTCTTTATAATGCCCCATGCAGGATGCCCCCCCTCTTTATAATGCCCCATGCAGGATGCCCCCCCCCTTATAATGCTCCATGCAGGCTGTTCCCCACCTTATAATGCCCCATGCAGGATGTCACCCCCTCTATATAATGCCCCATGCAGGATGCCCCCCCCCTTTTAATGCTCCATGCAGGCTGTTACCCCCCAACATAATGCCCCATACAGGCTGCCCCCCCTTATAATGCTCCATGCAGGCTGTTCCCCACCTTATAATGCCCCATGCAGGATGGTCACCCCCTCTCTTTATAATGCCCCATGCAGGATGCCCCCCCCCCTTCTCTTTATACTGCCCCATGCCTCCATACATTAAAAAAAAAAAAATCAAATACTCACCTCCCTTCTCCTCACCTGCTATCTGCTGCCCGCTGCTCGGGTCCGAACGCCAGCGTTGTCGGTGTCTTCCCGCTCAGCGCTCCCTGTGACGGCCAGGGGAGGGCGCGGTGAAAAGACGTCACCGCGCCCTCTGACCTGAGACGTCACAGGGAGCTCAGAGCAGGAAGACAGCGGATCTGCGGAGGCACGGGGAGAGTTAAGTATCTAGCTGCCGGGGCCCTGAGCAAGCGGCGGAGAAGGGCGGGCGCTGACACCGCTCTCCTCCGCCCATAGCCCAGCGCGGTGCGCGACCGCCAGTGGGCCCCTCTGCCTGCTCAGGGCCCCGGCATTTGCCCAGGTGCACCGGGTGCTGACGCCGGCCCTGGGAAAAGATAATGTAGCCCGTGTCTCCCACTACATTGGTAGTAAGGGGAGTGGGAGAATGTTTGGCATAAGGATACAGAGCAGACATCACAATGTAAGAATGTCACCACCACTCCAAGGAGTATCTTACAATTGTCATCAGGAGAGCATGGAGATATTCAGTCCTCCTGCTCTAGAGTGGACATATTAATGATCCTAAAATGGGCAATATATTCAATAATTAAACTTTCTATATGCATCCTCTTCTGCTGATGCCGTTGGAATAGTAGAGTAAAATGAAATGCTTATATTTATTAACTTAATGAAAAGGCTTCTTGTTTATGAAAGGTTCAATATAGCAGACTAAATTATTCATTGATATTGAATTATGTGTGGAGTTAACTGCTGGGCGCAGATGCCACGTCTGAAATGTAGGTCAGGAAATGCTGCTCACTTAATATTTTTATGTAGCCAAGTGTATTTTAATGGATCATTCAACAGCGGAAGATAAAATGGCTTTTGTTGTGTTAAAGAAAAATCTGTTTATTTTTTATAAATAGCCTTATTGTGTGGGATTATCCAGAAAATACAATTTTAGACGATAATTAATGATTGTGAATAAATCTGTGGGATTTGAAGTGGTTCCATTACCTCACAGTGTGAGGAGGCGGCAGCCGGCATTGTTTGACCGCTGCATTATTCTCACCTGCTGAACGGGCAAGAAAATAGTTAAAGTCAAATCATTGTTTTAATTACATTCGATTGTGTGGCCAATTCATCTTCAGATCTCTTTTTCTTGAAGAAGTTCATTCAGGATTGCTGTTATAAAACGAAGATTATCATCTATAGATGGATGAAGTTTTACTATGTCTTCTTTAAGTTGTGACCAAAAACAGGCATGTAACCAAGCCTAATGATTACCCAGGGTTTTGGGCAGAAATTAACAACAGTATTGTAAAGCAATTTGGAGTGTTTTTTTTTTATTATTTAAGTGTGACTTGAAGGGGTTGTCCACTTTCCGATAAGGCACTGGCTGACACAGACTAAAGATGGCCCTTTTGTGGTATCCCAGAAATTGGCCATCCACATGGGAAACTGGATGTATAGTGTGTTCCATGCAAATGCTGTGATTTCTGTGTAAACTGTGTGTTGTAACATATTGTGAGACCTGCTGACAGGCAGCACAAAAAGGATTAATCTTCCCCACAGAGGCTTGTTCATGTGACCCAGCTCTGCTTGGTATGCAGTAGCTTCTGGAAAGAGCTGGAACAAACTCCCCTTGGCACATCCAGTTAAGGTGAGCATTTCTTAAAGATAATGTAGGTCAACACAATACATCAGTATAAGTGAAAATACACCTATTTCAACCCTAGATGTAATCCTGCCTAGCCACAGGGGATGGCACCCTACAAATATAGCGCAAATGGCACCCCCGCTCAACGATGGCTAACCCTAGTGTGCCCTGTAAAAAATCCCTTTTCTACTCAGTTTACACTGAGTGAAAAAGAAGCACTTTGAGCATGAGATTTCTATAAATCCCATAAACGTTGCTGGAACTGTAAGATGCTACATTTTTATGCAGCGTCAAAAACTTATCGTGGGCACACAGCCTCATAGTCACTTTTTTTACCCAAAGCCTCTACACGGTGGAACGTCACTTTTTTGTCTTTAGTTTTATTAGAAAAAAGCTTGTTTTTTGTCAGGAAATATATCTTTGCATGCCCCATTCAAATGAATCAGTTCTGCACATGCCCTTAATAGACTCTGCATAGGGATTTTCTGTCTACTGAAGCTACACTGATATGGATTAATGTTGTGACTTGATGACAGAACTGAGTGACCTGATAACCGTCCAATCACAGCAGCCAGCAGCCAGTTTGGGCAGGATGGAAAATAACCTTGTGCACTTGTCTACAAGGGCTTTTAAGGATCATTTTCAACCACATTTACCAATCTTCCTTGCAATGATTCTCTTTGAACACAAGATTGTAATGCATGTTTTTCTATTTTTGGCCTCACCGACTGATTTATTAGGTCAGTTACCGAATAGTCCTACCAATACATGCCTCCATCTATGAAATGCTACTTGCCATTCTTTTCAGGGAGTTCTCCAAGACACGATGTTTAAAGAGCAGTATACCATATAACAATTTTGCCAATAACAGGTCAAATAGACAAGATAATCCTAAGAGGTGAGCGATAAATGACCTTGTCCAGGAACAATCATTCTAAGAATAGCCTTGACCCTGAAACCATGTTCTCTGATATTCTCTGATAGCAAGGGAACAGAGTGTCGTTCTTCATGGAGCCAGAGATTTGCGGTGCATGCACTTGTTATAAGAGATGGTAATAAAACTGCTTCCAATGTCTAGAGCTGTTATTTCTGGATTCCACCTCTTGCTTCTTCAGACTCTGCAACCTTCTGCTCTTATGTGGGCACAAAATGTCAGGCAGACGTCACATAGCCGTATATTTCCCAGTGGGGATCACTTTATTCCACGTTCTAACACCATTTTTTTCAGATCTTCCTCCTTCAGTTAATTGCAGCTTTTCAAAAAATGCCATAGTTAAAGTTTGGAGCCTTCGCTGTAGTCTATATTTGCCTGGTAATGCTAGGTTGCTGCGGCAGCCCACATGCTTTCAGAATGGACACATTCTGTATGTTATTCCAAGATGTTATG
Source organism: Phyllobates terribilis (assembly GCF_046119375.1). Taxonomy (NCBI): domain Eukaryota; kingdom Metazoa; phylum Chordata; class Amphibia; order Anura; family Dendrobatidae; genus Phyllobates; species Phyllobates terribilis. Next base: position 54,634,040 of record NW_027362768.1, on the reverse strand, counting down.
GTGGGGGATTTATTCCTGAGTAACTATGGATGCTATGAATGCATATATTCTAATGTAGCCACATGCATATGCTTATGCTTGCATGCCGAGAGCACACACGTTGGCGAGCCCACATGGCCTTTACTGAGCTGCCTCCGTAAACATATTCTCACCTGCAACGCTTTATGGGATTATAATGCCATATGGAAATCTGCATGATGTCAAGATGATATTTGGACTGTATTCATTTCTTATCACAAATTTCTAGCTCTTGATATTTGTACTAGGCTAAATGAGCAGATAGGAATCTCCATGCACGTAGCTCTATGTACTACCGTATGGTATCTGTTGGGTGAGAAGCAAAACTTCTAAGGGGTGACGCTCTGTACATATAGTGTACATGTATTTAACATCTGGATTTCTGCATGTATCCTGTATGAAGCCCCATAATGGATGACTCTCTAGAAAACAGCCATAATCCGACTGTGTGCTTAACGCACAATACTACTGGAAGTGTACTCTAAAAGGGAAGCCAATGACATATAGTACATATAGTAAATGTCACAGACTACAGGGGTGGGTGGAATGAGAGGTGTTGGGAACCTTGCCGTACGCCTTCTTGTGGCTGGTGGGCTCACATAAATTATATAGCAATAATGACGTCCAAATTTCATGTTTTCAGTGTTGGCATACATCTAAGCACTTACAGAGTGCTGCTGTATTCTTTTGTTTTTGTGCGTGTATATGTATGTATGTATATATGTAGATATATATATATCTACATACACAGTATAGACTAAAAGTTTGGACACACCTTCTCATTTAAAGATTTTTCTGTATTTTCATTACTATGAAAATTGTACATTCACACTGAAGGCATCAAAACTATGAATTAACACATGTGGAATTATATACTTAAAAAAGTGTGAAACAACTGAAAATATATCTTATATTCTAGGTTCTTCAAAGTAGCCACCTTTTGCTTTGATGACTGCTTTGCACACTCTTGGCATTTTCTTGATGAGCTTCAAGAGGTAGTCACCGGAAATGGTCTTCCAACAATCTTGAAGGAGTTCCCAGAGATGCTTAGCACTTGTTGGCCCTTTTGCCTTCACTCTGCGGTCCAGCTCACCCCAAACCATCTCGATTAGGTTCAGGTCTGGTGACTGTGGAGACCAGGACATCTGGTGTAGCACCCCATCACTCACCTTCTTGGTCAAATAGCCCTTACACAGCCTGGGGGTGTGTTTGGGGTCATTGTCCTGTTGAAAAATAAATGATGGTCCAACTAAACGTAAACCGGATGAAATAGCATGGCGCTGCAAGATGCTGTGGTAGCCATGCTGGTTCAATATGCCTTCAATTTTGAATAAATCCCCAACAGTGTCACCAGCAAAGCACCCCTACACCATCACACCTCCTCCTCCATGCTTCACGGTGGGAACCAGGCATGTAGAGTCCATCCGTTCACCTTTTCTGCGTCGCACAAAGACACGGTGGTTGGAACCAAAGATGTCAAATTTGGACTCATCAGACCAAAGCACAGATTTCCACTGGTCTAATGTCCATTCCTTGTGTTCTTTAGCCCAAACAAGTCTCTTCTGCTTGTTGCCTGTCCTTAGCAGTGGTTTCCTAGCAGCTATTTTACCATGAAGGCCTGCTGCACAAAGTCTCCTCTTAACAGTTGTTGTAGAGATGTGTCGGCTGCTAGAACTCTGTGTGGCATTGACCTGATCTCTAATCTGAGCTGCTGTTAACCTGCGATTTCTGAGGCTGGTGACTCGGATAAACTTATCCTCAGAAGCAGAGGTGACTCTTGGTCTTCCTTTCCTGGGGCGGTCCTCATGTGAGCCAGTTTCTTTGTAGCGCTTGATGGTTTTTGCAACTGCACTTGGGGACACTTTCAAAGTTTGCCCAATTTTTCGCACTGACTGACCTTCATTTCTTAAAGTAATGATGGCCACTCGTTTTTCTTTACTTAGCTGCTTTTTTCTTGCCATAACACAAATTCTAACAGTCTATTCAGTAGGACTATCAGCTGTGTATCCAACAGACTTCTGCACAACACAACTGATGGTCCCAACCCCATTTATAAGGAAGCAAATCCCACTTCTTAAACCTGACAGGGCACACCTGTAAAGTGAAAACCATTTCCGGTGACTACCTCTTGAAGCTCATCAAGAGAATGCCAAGAGTGTGCAAAGCAGTCATCAACGCAAAAAGTGGCTACTTTGAAGAACCTAGAATATAAGACATATTTTCAGTTGTTTCACACTTTTTGTTAAGTATATAATTCCACATGTGTTAATTCATAGTTTTGATGCCTTCAGTGTGAATGTACAATTTTCATAGTCATGAAAATACAGAAAAAGCTTTAAACGAGAAGGTGTGTCCAAACTTTTGGTCTGTACTGTATATACACACACACATATAGTGTGAAATATCCAATTCGTAGAGGTTAAAGCTATATACTGACAACTATTTTACACGATTATGAGTCTTAAAATGAAGGCAAAGTACAACTCACCTCCCAGTGCTCCTGAGGCTGGGATATCTTTACCTTTCACTTATATTTTCACACCCTCTGTATTTACCTGCCGTCAGTGATCTAGCAGAATGGAATCAGATACTCAATGGAATTTAAGCCCTCAGGAGAATCACAAGAGTCAACATGCAGTATTATGTTACTTTGTTTCTCAGTCAGCTGTTTCTATCATTATTTTATTTCAGCAGAGGCAAGTCATACAATTAACAAAACATGAGAAAATGTAAAAACTAGTAAGCAAGGCTTAGGTTATCTGACCCATCAGAGTCTTAACTTGAAGCTCCTGGGCCTCTATGCATAAATCTGTAGCAAGACCTTCGACATACCAAGTGCTGTTTAGAGCATTAAAGGGGTATTCCCATCTCCAAGATCCTATCCCAATATGTAGAAGGGTAATAATAATAATATTAGCAAATACCTACAATTAGAAATGTAGTATAGTATTTTTGATTTAGTATGTCACTTACCTCATGTGCAGGCAATACAGGACCTTAGGTATCCACGGTTACGACCACTAGCAGCTAGCTAACTAACTGTCACTCACTATATCAGTGGACGTAACCATAGATACCTAAGGTCCTGCAATGCCTGCACATGAGGAATGAGACATAGCGAATCAGAAATACTATACTACATTTCTAATTGTAGGTATTATTATTATTATTACTACATCTACAACATATTGGGATAGGATCTTGGAGATGGGAACACCCCCTTAATGTATCTTGTTTGGCAAAGGGGTCTTTGGGACTGAGGGCAACTGCAGTCCCTTAAAGGGAGTCTGTCACCAGGTTTTTGCTACCCTATGTAAGAGCAGCATGATGTAGGGGTAGCGACCCTGATTCCAGTGATGTGTCACTTACTGGTCTGCTTGATGTCATTTTGATAAAATCACAGTTTTATCTGCTGCAGATCTACCAGTTCTCTGAATGCTGAGCCCTGAATAACCCCGCCCACATCACTGATTGACAGCTTTCTGCATATGTACAGTCTACACAGAAAGCTGCCAATTAGGGGGTGGAATTATACGGAGCTCATGAATATGAAGGACTAACTGGCAGCAGGTTTATTAGCCCTCTAATGATGATCTCCTGCTGATTAAAAGTGATTTCATCAAGACTATAGCAAGCAGCCCAGTACGTGACACATCGCTGGAATCAAGGTTTCTGTCTCTAGATTGATTATGCTGCTCTCTGATTAGGTGGCAAAAACTTGGTGACAGATTCCCTTTAAAGGGGTTGTCCACTACTAGGACAACCCCTTCTAAAACTAAATGTTCAGCCGTGTTAAAATAAAAAAACTATATTCACCTCTTGTGCTGGTGCCATTCCAGCGGTGTCAGCACTCGTGGTCATGGGGCTGTGATGTGGTGGAATGACATGTGGTGCCCGGCGCCCAATCAGCACTGGGCATCAGAGGAAGCCAGAGCTGTAGCTGATCCCAGACTTCATTTTCATGTTCAGTTTTTACATAGGTGGAGACAGTGACGCCAGCGCTGATTGGGCACCGGCCTCATGTGTCATTCCACTGCATCACAGCCCCGGGACTACGAATGCCAACACTTCTGGAACGGAACCAGCACGGGAGGTGAGTAAAGGGTTTTTTATTTTATCAGGGCCAAACATTTAGTTTAAGAAGTGGTTATCCTGATAGTGGACAACCCCTTTAAGCCCTGGTAGCCAGTAAAAGTCACAGAAGTAAATCCAGCTCACCATCTGCAGTCCCACACTTCTGGAGCATGGATAGCACCTGGGCAGGATGCAACATCCAATAGAAGAAGCAGAAAAATCCAACTCACAGGTAAAGTCCAAAAAGGTGCATTTTATTTTTCAAGGTACATGAAGCAAAGATTAAAATTGCGTGTTCACAGAAAAGAGAATGCAGGAATCTTTTGACGCGTTTCAAGCGACAAGTGCTTTTTATCAAAGAGATCTTGATAAAGACCACTTGTCTCTTGAAATGCGTCAAAAGATTCCTGCATTCTCTTTTCTGTGAACACGCAATTTTAATCTTTGCTTCATATACCTTGAAAAATAAAATGCACCTTTTTGGACTTTACCTGTGAGCTGCATGTATCTGCTTTTTCTAAAGGCAGTAAAAGTGGGTGAACTCAAAAATTATAAAGTTGTCATGAATCTAAAAAGTTAAATTATGATGAGAAGCAGATTAATGCGAAAATTTTACACAAATTTTCTGCATTGTTTGGTGCATATTGAACCATATTTTCTCTCCCAAGAAGAACTCCAGTGTAGTGTTGGTTAAACACAGACCATAATACTACATACAATGGGGCATGCAGTTACTTTTATTTTTCTATGCACACTATATTTGGAATATGGGTGTATGCATAGTTCCACAAGATAAAGTACAGTAATCACAGGGCCGCAAATATGCTCTTGTGCATGTGATGTTATTCAGAGGATTGGGCGAGAACAGAGGGATCTTTAATTTTATTGTGTACACTTCAGAACCTAGGTGTCCAACAACTCTTGCAATCCCAGCCTGGCCAGTTATCTAGGCAAGGTGTGCACAGTATGCATAGGCTCTATGCTTTACAGCCTGCTCACGTCATTCCGAAGCTGACCATATTACTGGATCCTATCTGCAATTCTCCCATGTTGCAGAGTCAAAGTTGTCTCTTCGGGTAGGCTGCAAGAGTGCTACCTTGGTTGTCTGAGCTGTCAATCTTCATGAGTGCCCTACTGAACATACATCTTGAGATGACCCATTTAAAGGACCAAGCTAGAATAGCAACTAAGATCTACAGATTGTGAGACTGAGCTAGTACTAGGGCTTTGAAGATTTCCCCTTACCTTGTTCAGTTTTAGGCTATGTGCCCACGATGCTGAAATGCTCAGGATTTTTTCCTGAGCGTTTCTGCATCTCCCTGGCAGAAAAAACGTATGCAGATTGTACATGCGTTTTTCCTGCCAGCGACATGCGGAAGTGAAGCGTTCTTCACATGCATTTCCGCATGCGAGTTGTCAAGTCAATTTCCAAGCGATTTTAGCATCACTTGGAAAGTGCATGACAACTTGGTCACACTATATAAATCCATGCAACCGGCATGGATTTATATAGTGTGTCCGAAAGAATGGTAAAAAATAAATATATACTTACCTTCTGATGGCCCCCGGTGTTTTTATCCGATGTGTCTCGGCTTGCCAGCAGCTCCTGGTACACTAAAGGACCTGCCGACGTCAGCGGTCGCGTGACCCGTCACATAACTAAATGACATCATGGCAGGTACTTGAGTCCACCGCGATCTGCCGGCAAGCCAGGACAAAGACACTGGGGGCCATCAGAAGGTAAGTATAATATCTATTTTTTATTTTATTATTTTTTTTACAGGTTCTATTGTACCCAGGTCCGGAGGAGAGTCTCCTGTTCTCCAGACCCGGGTACCATCCGCACATTGGAACACATGGAATCTGCATGTACAGATCCAGTGATGCGGATTCCATGCGTTCCAATGCAAGTCAATGGCGGCGAAAACGCAGCACTTCCGCAAAATAATTGGTAGTGCTGCGTAGTTTTCCGCAATGATAATCCGCAGCGGAAATTTCCGCAGCATGTGCACAGCACATGTGGATTATCATTGGGGAACATGGCAGGCCTTCTACCATGCGTTTTTTAAGCGTTTCTGCAGCGGAATTGCCGCCGAGGAAACGCTTAAAAACACATCGTGGGCACACAGCCTTAAAGGGGTATTCCCATCTCCAAGATCCTATCCCAATATGTAGTAGATGTAATAATAATAATATTAGCAAATACCTCCAATTAGAAATGTAGTAAAGTATTTTTGACTCACTATCTCTCTTTCTTCATGTGCAGGTATGGCAGGACCTTAGGTATCCACGGTTACGACCACCAGCAACTAGCTAACTAACTGTGACTTTATCAGTGGACGTAACCATGGATACCTAAGGTCCTGCCATACCTGCACATGAGGAAAGAGAGATAGTGAGTCAAAAATACTTTACTACATTTCTAATTGGAGATATTTGCTAATATTATTATTATTACATCTACTAAATATTGGGATAGGATCTTGGAGATGGGAATACCACTTTAATCCTTTCTTGACTGGGCAACTTTTCATTTTTGCGCTTTGAATTTTTCCTCCTCTTCTTCCAATAGCTGATTTTTTTGCAGGATGAGTTGGAGTTTTCAGTGATATCATTCATTGATCAAAAATTCTAAGTAGATTGAATTGGTGAGAAAGTAAAAAATTGCCATTGTAAAATGACCTGGCGACATGATTCTTAACTGTGGCTGCTGTAATTCCAAATCCGTATAATTTTATACAGCCCCTAAAATCTTTAAAAAATATATCAGAACTTTGTATTAAAAAAAATGTGATATTTTCTCTCATAATTTTCAGAGATTTTTAATTTTTTTGGGTTGATATAACTGTGTGGGGGCTTGTTTTCAGAGTGGTGAACTGATGGCTTTATTGATATAATTTTGAGGTACAAACAAATTTTGAATTCTTTTTATGGAGACCAAAAAAGAGCCATTGTAGCACAGGTATATTTTGTATTTATTTTTAAACTGGGAAAAGGGAGGCGAAGACCTTAAGTTTTTATTTTTTTGCAATTTTTTTTAAACCTTTTACTTTTTCACTTTGCTTGTTTTAGTCCCCATAGGGGATTTGAACCTGCATTCATTTGACTCACTTGTTCTATAAACTGCTATACCACGGTATTGAGGCATTTATATTTTGTAAATGATGGCCTCCGATGAAATCTGTGGATCGATAGATGGAAAAATATTTGCAAAGTAGATTTGAGAAAACATCCTGCTCCTTTATTGTGTGTTATTTCATGAACATTTTCTGAGATTGAAGTGTTCTTATCACTAAGCTGCTACTTCAACTGCAATATCTGGAATGACGGCAATGCTAAATGATTGTATTCTGTCACTGGATGCAATTTATCCTCTAAACCCCATGTGCAGCTCATCCTATTATCCTTCACTTTCTTAACGTCTGAACTAATTGTCTTTGATCATTGAGTCCTTGTAATCTGTGCCATGTAAGTAAAGATGTTAACCCGCTTACTGATTGAAATACTGTACCTCCTCTCTATTGCCCATTCACGTACACCAGGCTTCAGACATTGACCTAACTTTTTATGTAATGATTGAGAAGGTCATATGTGAGAATGGTCACAACCTCCTTGCTGCACTCTGGTGGCTGGAACACTTTTGATTTTAATAATTCTGAATTCTCTGGAGATTTATCCAAACTTTGTAAAGGAAAAATGATCTCTGTAATTGTCTGCAATGGTAAACAGTGCAGCTCCTAATCCCCAGTGCAGTTTTGCAGAGCTGCGCTCTGATCTGTTGGTTTGGGCAATGGTATATGAGCGATACTTGTGAGCAGAATACATCATTGCTTGTAGGCCTGACTCCTAGAGCAAAACTCAAGAGACTTTTTTTCGGTATTGCCATTTTTCAAAAAAGCGGATCGGTGCTCGTGGGGCCTTGTATAACCAACTTCCGCCCAAAAGATTTACTATAATTGGTATGAATTACAGTAGAATTCTAAAAAAGGCCTATAATTCAGCGTGTTGCTCACACACAGCCTAATGATGTGCCAAACTTATTAAGTGTGCACCTTTTTAATAACATTGCCACATCTTATTTCGGCAGCCTTTTATGCAAAAAAAAGGCATGAAACGCTACCTTTAATATATTCCCCCATGTATATGTGTATAAGACTGGCATTTATTCGCTTACATACAAAAAGTATTCTGAATCTATGCATCAAAAATAGATATGCATATATTGTCTGATTGTTTGCTTTGCACCACATCAGGCAGCAAAATATAAAACTTTAGAGATTTTATTCTATCTAATTTATATCTTGAAATGATAATGCAGCAATCCTAGAATACTGCTGATATAGCCGTGTCATAGGTGTGGTCTTTTTATTGCTGTTAGGGAACCGGTCATCAGGTCCTAAGTGATCATTTTTTGTTGCTGTAATTTTATTCCCACTGCTGAGTATTTTTTTGAATCCCCCATGTGGTACTAGAGATATTAGCTTATTATTTAGTGTGACCAATACAAGGGGGGAGGGGGTGGCTCGCAGGATCTTCTGGGGTTGTGTCTCTAGGCTACTCTGTATAATTACCCTGTGAGAAGGGTCCTTTTGGTAAAGACCATAAGAAGGAGCCTTGTGACTCACTAAATGAAAAGCACATTTCTCTGATATCGTATGGCGGATTAAGATAAACAAATAAAAATATTTTGGGGAGCAGCGAGAATAAAACAAGAAAAACTGGTCATTTCTGACCTGGTGACAGATGCTCTTTAAAACCAATCTGTCAGATACCCTACATAAGCCAAGAGAGACATATAGAGGAGATACTGAGCTTGTGGTATATATTTCTCTATCACTTGATTCAATATTTCCATGTAAAATGCTGTTTGAATGCTGTCAAGCCTAAATGAGAAGTTGTCCCGCCTCTGAGCTATTTGTTTTTAAACGCCCAACTACTTTTAAAAATAATAGAATAAATGTATATTGTTTATAAAATTGTGATTGTTTTAAACTGTTGGAAAGCTGGACAAGCCCACTGAAGAGTCCTGCCCACCCAGCTGACTCAGGGGTCATTGACAGCTCTACAGGATTACAAAGTCATACAAGAAAAAGCTGTCAGCCACTCTATGGGCACATTATCAGGACACACTAACACCTTTCCACGTAAAGATATTTAATTGCACAAATAAATCTATATATAAACATATATATATATATATATATATATATATATATATATATATATATATATATATAAAATGTTATTTCTCTCATTTTTTCTGTACGTCTGGGTTCTCTGCAGTCAGGGGGTCAGTTGTCTATGGTACAGAAGCGTCATCCTGCTGCACAATTACCTTCAGATCATGTGAATGTAGCATTATAGCCTTCACCTTCTGTGAATGACAATGTCATGCATGGTTGGGTTGAGACTGCCCGAGAGACTGTTACTTATGCTAAAGGTAGATGTTAATGACTCCTTATAATGTCCCATGAAGTATAAATTCCTGTAACGACGGAAAGGCTTTGCTTTAATTCGTGCTCTACATGTCCTCTCCTATTTGCATCTAATTGTAGATGATAAAAATGTTCTTAAAGTCTCAATTACACACGTAAACTCCTATTATTAAAGTTGAATAGATATGTGCGAGTTTTGTTCGATTGATGGCCACTTTCCCAGACCCTGCACCTACAATTCAGTGACCATGTGTGTATGTGTTATCAGTGGGGAGACAGGAATAAAACACTCCGGACATCCCCATTGGTGGCTTAACTCTCCTGAGAACAAATGATCGTGAATGTATAAGGGCTCATACAGACGACCGTATAACTCGACAGATAGAGCTCGTATCCATGTTACTCTATGGGGCTGTGCACCGAGTGGTCCGAGGGAAAAAATCGCAGCATGCACTATATGCCTACGAGAATCGATTGGCACTCTCCCATTCATGCCTATGGGTCCATAAAAAAAAACATTGGACTGCACTTGGATAGCAATTGAGTGCAGTCCGATTTTCACAGACTGACAGAATGGAGAAGGAGGAGAAACTTTTTTTCTTTCTTCACCTCTGAGAAAATTGGATCCCACGCTGATCAAATTGTGATCAGAGTCTGATTAGCATAATCCTGCTGATTTTCTTAGATGGAGAGAAAACGGTCGTCTGCACCTGCCCTGATTAGAGTTCTCCTGCTGCCTGAACATTGTATGAAGATACACTCGCCAATGAATGCCTGCCACTGCTGTCTCTGGTGAGCGCATTCACTTTGCAGCTCCCTTTGGTATGTACTTAATTTGCTTACCTAGTGAATTTCTAGGACCAAACACCATTTTAAGTCCCCTGACATGCCCCAGACATCTCTACCAGGGTGAATGTCAGAGAGAAGTGGTTGATCCCAAAGGCATTACTATTTACAGAAGCGCTTCATTAGCAGAAGGATTTCTTTAACAACTAATGGGCAGTCATTTAGAATGCAGCATGTTTCCTCAATAATGAAGTAGGCGTACTTTATTTTTATTGGTGACACCCATGACCCTCTACAAAGTCTCTCTTCAAGCATGGTATTTGTACTTCTAGGTTAAATATGCAAATTGTCTCTTCAGAGAGGAAGAGGACTAGAACTCTAGCGCCACCTACAGGAAGCAGCGATTCTAAGAGTCACTATTGACCCTTTAACCAGCCTTAGCTCATGACTTAGGATATAAGTCAAACCAGAATCTCTAATGGCTGTAAGGCTGGACTTCGAAAATACACCCCTTATCTTTTTATCTAGAAATGTAGATTTGTGGTTCTTTCTGCAGCATAATGATCTCCAGTGCTTGCTTCATCTTAGCATAGATCAGGGCACGTCCTTCCTTTCCCGATGCGTAATCTTCTTCTCACATACGGTGTATCACCAATCTTTTCCCTGTAAGTCATCAGTTTTTATTTTGGAACATTCCTGAATAGTTTGATTTTATTTTTAAGCTGCAAAACACAAACCTGAGGCTTAATGTGTAGACAAAATCTGGTATCTTGCTGTATCATGAAGTCCTCTTCTCCGTTTGCTGTGTTTGCTTGAGAAGAGCTGGACTGGTAAGTTATCATCTGCTGACACTTGCACATTGAATGACCTAGTCTCTTGATTCTTCTGTAAGAAGTATAGCCTCACAAAGAAGCCTGAGGCGAGGTCTAATGTACCTGAATATAAGCAGAACGATTGTAGGAGTCTTTATTATAGAAGTACATAGAGTTTATCAGAATATGACCCCAGTTGTGTAACTTCATCCATAACTCTTCCTGTCCCATAGGATTTGTTGCAAGTAATAAAGAATCCAATATATACCTCTAAAAATCCAAATGACAGTAGGTCAAGTCTGTTGTTAACTTACCTGTCAAGTGAAGATGGCCCTTTTTAAAATTAAAGCTGAGCCAGACATTTATTTCCCCTCAAGGATGGCCATTTAAATAAAAGGGTGGCAATTTACTATGTAGTAAGAGACACTTTTTGAGATTGTGGCTCAAAGGAGAGGTCCTGAGAGTTTCTATCCGAGCCAGAGCCCAGGCGCAAAGGTTTGCTTGGTTAAAGGGAAGATACTTGAAGCATATTAATAGCATGTACCATAAATCTTTGCTATATGTGGGCCCCACCTCTGGGAGCCTCACCTAACTCCAGAATGAGGGGTTCACTTATCACCCCACTCCAGCCAGCATCTGGCTGCCAGTCAGTGGAGAGGTGGCGGCACATGCACCAGCTCTATTCATTGCTATAGTAGCTCTGAACACAACACTGCTGTACAAATACACCCAGCTTTATTCTCAAATCCCATAGCAATGAATGGAGAGAGCAAGAGGAGGTGGTGTCATGTGCTGGCCAATGTTTTTCTTAGAAATGTTGGGTGATCATGGCATTCATGCAAAATTGCTACTGTGACATATACCACTGACCTAAACATTGTTGTAGATTCAGTATATCCCTTTATGGAAAAAGTATTTGCTAATACAGTCGCCTCTTTCAACGCCCTGCAATTGACTTTTTCTCCTAATTTCCAAGGTCTCAATCCAATAAAGCATATATGGGATGAGCTAGAGAAAAACGCCGGTCTTTGGCCCCATTTCTTGACTTACGAGATTTAAAGCATTTGTTACTAATGTCTTGATGCCTGATATAACTGGGCATGTTCAGATGTCTTTTGAAGCTCATACCTCAAGTGGTCAGAGATATTTTACCATTGAGATGTGGAGTGAGAAAACAAACCGAGATCAGCTCACCGGTGTTGGAAATGCCATTGTTAGAACCCTCCTGTTAGTTTTTTTCTATTTTGTGGTCACGTGACCTGCTGCCTATTTATTCCAGCTCCACCCTTCTGGCTTTGCTGGACTTCAGTGTCACTTTGACTCTTAATCTAGCCAGGTGCTTTGTACCTATCTCTATAGTTTGCTTGGTCCTTGGACCTCCTAAGTATTTTTGTCTGTTTATCTTTTTGCTCCACTACAACTTCTGCTAGGAGGTGTCCAATTTTGTCCCAGTCCTTAGTACTTTTAGGGACCCCTCCCTTATATCTATAGGTTTGCGTTCAGACTAGCTGAGGACGAAGGCGGGTCTGTTCACAAGGAACAGGTTGGACCACTGCATCGTAGGGAATCAGCTTAGTCCTATTGTAGGGACAGTTTTCCTATCTTTCCTTAGTTCTTGTAGCAGATCATAACAGTAAGTCCAGCCCAAAATAAAAAAAATAAATAAAAAAAATATCCTAGGAAAAAGATCCAGAGATCAGCATGGTGTCTGTTCAGGAATTGGCTCAACGCCTGCAGGGATTGTCTCTTGAGGTGGCCGAGCTCCAGCAACACGTGAGTAGCTGTCCTGGAGTGCATTTTGTTGAACCGAAGGTAGGACTGCCTGATTTTTTTTATGGTAAACAACAAGATTTTTTTTCCTTTAAAAATGCTTGCTTATTATATTTTCGTTTGAGACCCAGGTCCTCTGGGAATGAATCACAGCGCATTGGGTTTATCCTATCACTTTTGCACAGGGAACCACAGGGATGGGCCTTTTCTCTCCAACCTAATGATCCGTGTTTTAGATCAGTGGAAGATTTTTTTTCTGCTATGGGGTTGTTGTATGACGATCCTGATCGAGTCTCTTCTGCTGAGACACAACTGAGACGTTTAAAGCAGGGGTCAGGTGATGTTGAAAATTATTGTACACACTTCAGAAGGTGGTCTTCTGAAGTGAGATGGAATGATTTGGTATTAAGATGTTTGTTTCTTGCTGGTTTAAGTGAAAGGGTTAAGGATCTTCTGATTGCTTTCCCTGCACCTGGAAACTTGCAAGAAGCCATGCAATTAGCTATACGGGTGGACAGGAGACTGCGTGCCAGGGTTAATGAGGAGAAAACTCCTGCTATGGCAGCTCCTAGTCATCAGAGGGTCTGCTCGGACGACTGAGAACGGATGGAGATTGGGGCGATATCACTCTGCTCTCAGGAAAAAGACCGCAGGTTTTCCAAAGGATTGTGTTTTTATTGTGGTAAATCTGACCATTTTGTTAAGAACTGTGAGCTTCTGTTGAACAAAGAAATAAAAAAGGTCAGTTACGCCCGTATTGCTTGTTTAAACTCTAAGGGAGTATTTCTTTCAGGGAGTACCTCATTGCAGGAGGAGTTGATTGAATTTCAGGTATTTGTGGATTGTGGTTCTACACTGAATGTGATAGATAAGGGTTTTTTTTGGAAAAACTTAAATTGGAACCCAAACCTTTGTCATCCCCTATTTCTGTGGTTGCTGTTGATAACACTCCTTTGAAATGTGTTACTCACAAGGTTTTTGAATTTCCCCTCACTATTAATGGTATTCACCAAGAGAATTTGGATTTAGTGGTATTAAATAATTTACATTCTCCAGTAGTTTTAGGTTTGCCTTGGTTAAAACTGCACAATCCTTTACTGGACTGGTCTACTAATGAGATTAAGTCTTGGAGTCCTAAGTGTTATGATAAATGTTGTAACGGTCACATTGCTGCTGTGGAAAGAGGGGAATTACCTGTACCTATTCAGGATTTTTGGAAGGTTTTTTCAGAGGAGGAGTCGCAAATTCTACCTCCTCATAGGGACTATGATTACACCATTGAGTTTGTTCCTGGTGCTACTCTTCCCAAGAGTCGCTTATTTAATCTTACTATCCCTGAAAGAGATGCCTTGGAGGAATACATACAGACGAGTTTGGCTGCTCGTCACATTAGACCTTCTAAGTCACCTGTGGCTGTTGGATTTTTTTTTGTAAAAAAAAAGGACGGCGGTTTACGTCCATGTCTGGACTTTCGCGAAATTAATAAAATTACCGTAAGCAATTCCTACCCACTGCCGTTAATTCCTGACTTGTTTACCCAGTTAGTGGGGGCCAAGTGGTTCTCTAAAATTGATCTCCGGGGGGCATACAATTTGTTGCGAATGAAGGAGGGTGATGAATGGAAGACTGCTTTTAACACCTGGTGGGTCATTTTGAGAATCTGGTTATGCCTTTTGGTCTTACCAATGCACCAGCATTTTTTTCAGAACCTTATTAAAGACATCCTGAGACCTTTGATTGGTAAGAATGTGGTGGTGTATTTGGATGACATTTTGATTTATTCGCCAGATCTGGAGTCTCATTGGCAGAGCGTACGTGAGGTATTGCAGTTATTAAGTGACAATTCACTTTTTACTAAGCTGGAGAAATGCGAGTTCGCTGTGCAGAGAATTAGTTTTTTGGGCTACATTATCTCCAGTGAGGGCTTTGAGATGGACCCGGTGAAGGTTCAGGCTGTGCAAGAATGGCCTAGGCCTATTGGTTTAAAATCGATACAGAGATTTTTGGGTTTCGCCAATTATTACAGAAAATTCTTTAAGAATTTTTCTATAATTGTTAAGCCGCTGACCGATCTCACCAGGAAAGGTGCGAATACGGTCCAGTGGACTACTGAGGCCATTGAAGCTTTTGTGTATCTCAAGGAGAGGTTCAGTTCTGCCCCCGTCCTTATGCAGCCTGATGAGACCAAGCCTTTTTTGGCTGAGGTTGATGCTTCTTCGGTGGGGGTCGGTGCGGTTTTGTCTCAGGAGAACAAGGATGAGGTTCATCCCTGTGCTTTTTTTTCGAAAAAAAATTCTGAAACCGAACTTAATTACGATGTTGGTAATCGGGAATTGCTGGCTATCAAACTCGCATTTGAACATTGGCATCATTTCTTGGAAGGTGCTAAATTTCCCATTCAGGTTTTCACTGATCATAAGAATCTGATCTATCTAGATGCTGCCAAGTTCTTGAATTCCCGTCAGGCTAGGTGGGCTCTTTTTTTTTCGCGGTTTAATTTTTCTGTTACTTACATCCCGGGTACTAAGAATGTTAAAGCTGATGCTTTATCTCGCAGCTTTTCTCCCATGGCTGGTACCGAGGAGGAGTAGAGCATTTTACAGGAAGGAGTTGTGATAGCAGCATTGGACTCCGTTTTGGAAGATGGGATTCTGAAAGCCCAGGAGGATGCCCCATCTAACACTCCCCATGGGAGGTTATTTGTACCTAGAACCTTTAGGAGAGAGTTGTTTGTGGAGTATCATGAGTCTCAGTTGGCAGGTCATCCAGGAATTTCTGAGACTAAAGCCCCCGTCTCACATAGCAAGATCGCTAGCGAGATCGCTGCTTTGTCACGGTTTTGGTGACGCAACAGCGACCTCACCAGCGATGTCGCTATGTGTGACACTTTGCTGCGATCAGGCCCATGCTGTGAGGTCGCTGATCGCTGCAAAGTGTCCTGGACCATTTTTTGGTCGTTGCCCTCCCGCTGGTCAGCACACATCGCTGTGTGTGACCAGCGGGAGCAGCGATCAGGCTGGTAACCATGATAAACATCGGGTTACTAGGGCACACGTGCACTTAGTAACCCGCTGTTTATCATGGTTACGAGCCTGCTAAAGTGAGCGGTAACCTCCCGCTCACCGTAGCAGAGTGGTAACCATGATAAACAACGGGTTACTAGGTGCGCGTGTGCCCTAGTAACCTGATGTTTATCATGGTTACCAGCCTGCTCCTGCTTCAGCAGACTGGTAACCAGGAGCAGGACATCGTGGAAAGATTCTTTCCACGATGTCGCTGCTCCCCTGATCGTTGGTGAGCCTGCCTGTTTGACAGCTCACCAGCGACCACATAGCGACACAGCAACGATCCCTGACAGGTCGTATCGTTGTCGGGATCGTTGCAGCGTCGCTAAGTGTGACGGGGCCTTAAGAGACTGGTTGGTCGCAGTTTTTGGTGGCCTGGGTGGCAGAAGGAAATCATTAAATGGGTGCATCAATGTACGGTGTGTGCTAGATCAAAGGCTTCACATGCTCCTGCTGCGGGGTTGCTTTGCCCTCTGGAGGTTCCTAGTGCACCTTGGACGCATCTTGCTATGGATTTTATTACTGACCTTCCTGTGTCCGAGGGTTTCACTGTCATCTGGGTGGTCGTGGACCGTTTTAGCAAGATGTGTCACTTGGTTCCTTTCATTAAACTACCCTGCGCTAGGTGCCCCAGCGAGGTAGTTGTGGGCGAGCTGTAGCCCCATCTCGCTTTGGCACCCTACAGACAATACGTGTCCTCCCTCTGAAGTGTGGCTGTGTATGTGGTGCTCTTCACTTACTTCAAGCCATCCGATCGCGGCTGTCTCCAGGCATTTCTCTTCTGGGACCAGGGCAGCAATAAATTCAGAGGACACGAGGTTCTTAACCAGAACTTGAACTTTACTTGGGGAAGAGGAATATATACAATATTTACAGGCAGATATAATGGATAAGGCCCGACAGGTTATCATCTCTCTCACAGGCGCTGGCAACATCTTCAGCCCTGGTTCCCTCTTTGAGTGAAGCATCTCTGTGACTCTATCTCTAGCCTAAGAGACTCTTCTGTAATACTAACAGTGATCTGGATCCAATCTCTCCCCCACGTCTTAGCCTGGAGTCCTATTTATCTTCTTCTGCTTCCTGCAGACTAGAAGTGCCCCGGGTCCTCAACACTTCCTTTGAGTTTCTCCGGCCGGCTAACAGGACTCTTGCTCTTGCGTAGGGAGACTTTTGCACTATTGATCCCACTGTCTGAGGGTATGGAGCTCCCGTCTACCCTAGCAGCCACATATATTCAGGCTGCCCGTAATGGTCACTGTCCTATCTCTAACTGAACTTCTCTTCCTGCTTCTGGAAACTAAGCCGGGATTTTCCTAAAGTGCCCACCCTCTGTGAGCTGTCATCACTCAGTATTAACCCATCACTGTCTGTAACACTGCTGGCAGACTCAACCTGACATCTGCACCCAGGACAGTGGCATCTTGTGGCTGATTACAGGTACTGCAGCCCACAAGGAACTATGCCAGAGCTAACCCCTTAGCTTGGCCTACCACAGTTCAGAGAGGATTAATTAAGGGAACACTTTCCTTAACTACTTCAGTGCCTAGGGAAGGCTACGTCCTTCCCCACTATTACAAAGACACTCGCTAAGGCTTTTGTCAAGGAAATTGTCAGACTCCATGGCGTTCCCACCGACATTGTTTCTGATAGGGGATCTCAGTTTGTGGCTCGTTTTTGGCGTGCTTTTTGTGACAGGTTGGGAGTCCATTTGTCATTTTCATCTGGGTATCATCCTGAGTCTAATGGACAGACAGAAAGAAAGAACCAGGATTTTGGGCAGTTTTTGCGTTGCTTTGTGGCAGACAATCAAGAGGGGTGGTCTGAGTTTCTGCCACTTGCTGAATTTGCTCTTAACAACCATACATCCTCTTCTGCTGGGTGTTCTCCGTTTTTCTGTTGTACTGGTTAACCAGTCTGCTGTTAGGTTGAAGGTTCCCTCCTCCTGGAAGATTAATCCGGTGTTTCATGTTTCCTTGTTGAAAAAAGCTGATGTATCGGATAGGGATGCCACTGTCACAGTTCCTCCGGTGGTGGAAGACGGTGAATATGAAATTTCTCGTATCCTGAATTCCAGAAGGCATAGAGGGAGATTGCAGTATCTCGTCGCTTGGAAAGGTTTCGGTCCTGAGGATAACTCCTGGGTAAGGGCAGATGATGTCTCTGCTCCTAGACTTATCAGAGCGTTTCACAGGAGGTTTCATGATAGGCCTGGGCCTGGAGGATCTGGAGGATCCTCATAGAAGAGGGGGTACTGTTAGAACCCTCCTGTTAGTTTTTTTTCTATTTTGTGGTCACGTGACCTGCTGCC
This sequence comes from Phyllobates terribilis, assembly GCF_046119375.1. Classification (NCBI taxonomy): domain Eukaryota; kingdom Metazoa; phylum Chordata; class Amphibia; order Anura; family Dendrobatidae; genus Phyllobates; species Phyllobates terribilis. Next base: position 54,615,772 of record NW_027362768.1, on the reverse strand, counting down.
TATTTATTCCAGCTCCGCCCTTCTGGCTTTGCTGGACTTCAGTGTTACTTTGACTCTTAATCTAGCCAGGTGCTTTGTACCTATCTCTATAGTTTGCTTGGTCCTTGGACCTCTAAGTATTTTTGTCTGTTTGTCTTTTTGTCCCAGTCCTTAGTACTTTTAGGGACCCCTCCCTTATATCTATAGGTCTGCGTTCAGACTAGCTAAAAACAAAGGCGGGTCTGTTCACAAGGAACAGGTTGCCCTCTGCATCGTAGGGAATCAGCTTAGTCCTATTGTAGGGACAGTTTTCCTATCTTTCCTTAGTTCTTGTAGCAATGTAGCAGATCATAACAGCCATAGATTGGGGTGTGGTGTATGGAAGAGTCAAGCCGGTTTCTGAGCAGCAAAAGCAAGGAACGAAGGAAAAATACCAGCAACCACAAGGAAAAAATTCAATTGAATCTGAAATATCACATTTATTTAATCCATTTAAAATGATGGAAAGTGAATTTAAAATAACATGAAAAAAAACTGAAACCGACACCAGGTCTATGCGTTTCAAGCTGTCACAGCTCTTAGGCATAACAAAGTGTGTGTGAAGGGATAAAGGTTTTATAGCAATTGCCCTGAAAAAGAAAAAAAAGGGCGTATAGGAGACACCCATATGTTCCTTAAATATTAACTGTATGTAATGAATTTATAATTAACTTGAAATACATCCGATAAATCCTGCAATATAATCACGTTACCTGTAAATAAATTAGAATTAGAAAAATAACAAATCATTAAGTATGCTGTAAATAATCTGTATGAAACACAAAAATGCTTACATAATATTGTATGACATCTGAATATAAACCATTTATGAAAATGAACAATAACTTATATGTAATATATTCATGTTTTTATACTAATAAAAATACATGAGATCATTTTTAAAGTTGAGACCATTGAGGATCAGGTGCCTAGTTTCAGAATCCAATCTGCTTCACATCTTAAAAGGAGCTGAGCCCGGTTACCACCCCTGACAGGGCGGTTAGTTAACCCTTTCAAACCTTCAGTTTGTATGTAGTGCAGCCTATAAATTGCATGTTACACGCAAACTCAAAATGAGGATAGCAGAACACATACAGGATGCTGTCCCCGATCCTTTGAGAAATAGACGCTCTATGTCAGGATTATCTAGGCATTTCCTTAATAGACATCAGGGTGATGTTTCCTCATTGATAATAGTGGGTATTTTTTTCAGGGCATTTGCTATAACCTTCATCCTTTCAGACACACTTTGTCAGGACTAAGAGCCATGACATCTCGAAACGCATAGACCCGGTGTCGTTTTCAGTTTTTTTCATGTATTTTTAAATTCATTTTCTCTGATTTTAAATGAATCAAATAAATGTGATGTTTTAGATTTCATTGAATTTATTCCTTGCGGTTGCTGGTATTTTACCTTCGTTTATGGCTTTTTTGGCACCAAGAGGTGGACCTGCATGATACTAGTATAGCTGATCTGTGTTTGGGGGTATGAATATGGGTGGAAAATGTTTTCATAATGATCTTAGAAAGTTGCAGAAACCATTTTCCCTAACTGTAGACAAGACTAAATGTGTAACCGGGCTTCAGTGCTAAAAGCCGAGAATAAAAGCAGAGACAAGTAGTAATCACAATTAATTTGGGCTTAATCTAAGAGTATTTTCAAAATGTCTACTTAAAATGGTATAAGTTCAGTGTTGTTTCCTAAGGAAGCTTGTTTTCTGGTAACACCCAAATTAATTTACAATAAAAAAAATAAAAATCAAAGATTAATTGTCTGACAGGAAGCTCACCATTGTGTGCGAAGTATAAAGTCTTACAAAATGCCAAGTCTACGGTCAGTGAAGCGGTATAAAAGTGACCTAAATTACTATTACATTTTTTTTATAACATTAAAATTGAGTTTAATTGTTTAGAAAGTATAGACATCTAGTGCAGAATCTAAAATAAAATATTAAGCCACCACTACAGTAATAACCAAACAATTGACTGTGGACATATTTGAGTTTTCACAAAGTTTGCCATGAGTTAGGATTTGGCCCAGGAGCCGATATCCAGCTACCAAAGCAAAAAGTCTTGAAAACTAAGGGTTAGCACTAAAGTTTGAGTCTTTGCATAAACTTGATGTATTTGTTGATAAAAGTTAAAAACTTACTAAATACTTATAATTGTAAAAGCAAAGTAAACTTTGTGTAAACTAAAATTTGTCTATAGTATTTAAAAACCTGACTCACGATACTGATATTTTGAACTGGTGGTCAAAATGGCAGACTTTTTCCCATCAATAATCTTGTTAAAGAATATTATTGTTGACATCTCCCAATCCTGACTTCACAATGACACATTGTATCCTACAGCCAAGTTCATAAGAAGCAAAATGATGCATCGTATATTTGTAACAAAACCCCAAATACCTGGAAAACACAGGAACTGTATGCAAATGTTTATACTAATTCCGCAGTACTTTAATGGCCTTATAGGTAGCCACAAATGAAGACCCTCAAATAGCCACTCCAACCTAGCATCCTGCCATGACGCTTTGATTGTTTTGTAGCCAGATGGGTTACATGTTCTACCCTGCATCACTAATAAGCCTTAGTTTATATATCTTGTTGGTAAAACTTCTTCTTTAGTGAAGGATCACATTTAATACTTTAGGGCACAACAATTTGTGACCATAGATAAGCTGTGACCATATGATAAGCTGGTGGCTTTTGACTATTGTAGCCATAGTTGTACTGGATTATAGTTTTCTGTATTTGTGAACGGGTTGGGCTTTGGGGTATCCTGGTTGATTCTGGAGCAACATTTATGGATTTTTCTTTCTAGTAGAATCATTTAGTTTGGTTGGTCTATCGAGTATGAAAATCTTTACATCCTAGACTGCAAAAATGCTAATGTGTTGCTTTCTACATGAACATATTTGAAAGGATGTGCAGAAAATCTAATGTCTCAGATATATTAGCGAGATGCTATGAAGACAAAGAGCAGTCTGATTACGAAGAGGCAGAGAATGGGTGGGAGTGAATCATTTTATGTCCTATTACATTACAGAAATTCACTTTACCAATAATATCTATTATGAACTTATTGAGTAACCTTGAACAATTTTCATCTGAGCAGGGTAGTTAACTTTGTTTCATCCTGTATTCAGCAAATCATACACTAAACAGGATGGTAGATGAGGGAGAAGCCTATTTATAGAAATGAATGCTGAGCTGTGTCGAGCCCATGTCTCCTGGCCGGCATCCAGAAGGAGAATGGGGCGGTAAACATTTACTATGTGAGCAGAAAGATTCACATGGCTCTGCAGATCCAGCATGACCCTCGCAAGAAAAGGCAATCAAACATATGACGCCGATGTCTTGTGGAATAATGTCTGGCATATTTTCTGCCCGTAAGAAAGCCGTTTCGTGAGGCCGCAGTTTATGTACTATGATCTGATTGTGGAGGGCAAGGCTGGACAGGAAACAACATGTAGACATTTTACGTAATGCTCTTTACAATGCATCCTCTGTAGGACATGTTCCGTTACTGTTCATGAAAGGAAAATTATCATTATGATTTTAAATTGCATTCTGTTATCTTTATTACATATAGTGATCTGTCTGGTTTCCGCTCTCTAATGTAATTAAAAATGTAGGACAAAATTCAGTGGCGTAACTAGAGTCTTATGGGCTTCAGGGCCAAATTAGGTCTTGGACCCCCCACAACCATCAGCTTGTGCTCAGATACATTGGTCTTAATAGTGTTGCTAGAGTCAATAAAGACCAATGTTTGCACCTCCCATAAAAAAATAAAATGTATAAATCACACAGAAAATGCAGCAATATGATAATTTTCTAATTAATACTTCTGAATAATACAGATATTCAGTTAACATATATTAAATATTATCACTATACCAAGACCAGTATTACCAACAGCTTACCAGTATACATAGAGGTTACAAAATAGGACCACTATACAAGGGCAAAATAATACCCCACACTATGACCATATATCACCACAACATAGTATCTGATTATCATCATCCTCCTGTTATTGAACAGAAACCACTATACCAAGACCATTAAACTAATAGTACCATATACAAGGGATAAATACCGCCACACCATCCACATATAACCACCTCATAGTGTCTGATCATTAAAGGGGTCAATGCCACTACCACTGCCCCCTCCCTGTGGCGAAGTGTCATTTCAGGGTCTGGGCTAGTCCCTGCTTTACTGAGCATACGTCAATTGTCAATTCTGACAGATGCTCAGTATGATCTTGTCACAGTGATATTGCACTCTCTCACCGGCTCTGATCAGCAGTAATGAACCAGCAGTCAGTGCATGTTGGAAGAATAACCGGTGTGCAGAGACCAGCGCCAACCCAAGTGAAGTCACTTGCAGGGTCAGTGCTGGTCTCTGCACGCCAGGTGTTCTTCTTACAGGGCGCACCTTCCCCCACCCCCAGAGCAGGTGCTGCAGTGCAGTGACATCATTTCATCGCCCTGTGATGGGGGCTGATGTCATATGCTAGTGATGCAGATCTCTGATAGGTCTGCAGCATTTATAGGTAATGTGGAGCAGGGAGCCAGTGTCTCTCTCATCTGCAACAGTTTAATTGGTGGTGCATTCCTTAATGCACTGGCCACCAGCAAGCCCCCTCCTCCACTGGCCCGGTCATAGTCACACTCTCTGGGACTGTGATTGTTACGGCCCTGACAAACTTATACCCTGGAATCCTAAATCTTTGGTTCAAAAATAAACCTTAGACAATGTCTTTGATTTTCCAAATAAAAATCAACAACTGAATGAGGATAAGTAGTGAGTGATCTCTCGCAGGACATTGATAACTGGGGAAAAAAGCTGACTGTGTTTTCCTGGTCACATAATCACTTACAACCCTTTATAAATACATTTTTTGTCATAGATAAACGTATTCCAATGAAAAATGGTTACATTTAAAGCATGTACAGCTCACGTACAGCATGTACAGCACACGTACAGCATGTACAGCACACGTATAGCACACATACAGTACTTGTACAGCATGTACAGCCCACGTAGAGCATGTACAGCTCACATACAGCATGTACAGCACACGTACATCATGTACAGCACACGTATAGCACACATACAGTACTCGTACAGCATGTACAGCCCACGTAGAGCATGTACAGCTCACGTACAGCATGTACAGCACACGTAGAGCACACATACAGTACTCGTACAGCACATGTAGAGCATGTACAGCACACGTACAGCACGTGTACAGCCCACGTACAGCATGTACAGCACACGTACAGTACACGTACAGCATGTACAGCATATGTACAGTACACGTACAGCACACGTAGAGCACATGTACAGCACACGTACAGCATGTACAGCACACGTAGAGCACATGTATAGCACACGTACAGCACACATACAGCACACGTACCGCACACGTACAGCACACGTACAGCATGTACAGCACACGTACAGTACGCGTACAGCATGTACAGCACATGTACAGCACACGTACAGCCCACGTACAGCATACGTACAGCACACGTAGAGCATGTAGAGCACGTGCAGCACACGTACAGCACACGTACAGGATGTACAGCACACGTATAGCACACGTACAGGATGTACAGCACACGTACAGCACACGTATAGCACACGTACAGGATGTACAGCACACGTATAGCGCACGTATAGCACACGTACAGCAGACGTGCAGCAGACGTGCAGCAGACGTACAGCACACGTACAGCACACGTATAGCACACGTATAGCACACGTATAGCAGACGTACAGCACACGTACAACACACGTACAGCATACATACAGCACACGTATAGCACACGTACAGCACACATACAGCACACGTTGTTAGAACTCTCCTGTTGGTTTTTATCTAGTTTGCTGGTCACATGACCTTTTTTGCCTATTTAATCCGGCTCCGCCCTCCTGGCCTTGCTGGACTTCTTTGTAATTACTACTCTTGAGCTAGCTTGGTGCTCTGTTACCTTTCTCTAAGGTTTTGCTAGGTCTTCTGACCTCTATGTTCTTTGTTGTGTGTTTGTCTTTTACTGCTACAATTTCTGCTAGGAGGTGTCCAACTTTATCCCAGTCCCTAGTTCTTGTAGGGATCCCTCCCTTGCATCTATAGGTCTTCGTACAGACTAGCTGAGGACTTTAGCGGGTCTGATCGCAGGATCAGGTTCCCCGTTACATCGTAGGGATCCAGTTTAGTTGTATTGTAGGGACAGATCTCCTGTCTTTCCTTAGTGCTTGTAGCAGATCATAACAGTAAGTCCAGCCCAAAAAAGAAAAAATTTCTCTAAGGAAAGACCTCCAGTTTTCCATCATGGTCTCGGTTCAACATTTGGGTCAACGCTTGCAGGGACTCTCTCTGGAGGTGGCCGAGCTCCAACAACACGTGAGTAGCTGTTCTGGAGCACATTTTGTGGAGCCAAAGGTACGTCTGCCTGATCTATTTTTTGGTGAACAACAAGATTTTTTTTCTTTTAAAAATGCATGTTTATTGTATTTTCGTTTAAGACCCAGATCCTCTGGTGATGAATCACAGCGCATAGGGTTCATAATGTCACTTTTGCGCAAAGATCCTCAGGGATGGGCCTTCTCTCTCCAACCTAGTGATCCGTGCTTTAGATCAGTGGATAGTTTTTTTTCTGCTTTGGGTTTGTTGTACGATGATCCTGATCGTGTCTCATCTGCTGAGTCTGAATTGAGACATCTGAGGCAGGGATCAGGTAATGTGTAAAAATATTATTCTCACTTCCGTCGGTGGTCTGCCCAGGTGGGGTGGAACGATTCAGCTTTGAAAAGCTTGTTTCTTGCAGGGCTAGGTGAAAGGGTTAAGGATTTGCTGATTGCTTATCCCACACCTGGAAACTTGCAGGAGGCAATGCAATTAGCTATACGGGTGGACAGGAGACTGCGTGCAAGGGTTAATGAGAGCAAATCCTCTGCTATATCAGCTCCGAGTCCTAAGAGGGTCTGTGCTGACAAAGGAGAGCCGATGGAGATTGGGGCGATGGCACCCCGCTCTCAGGAAAAAGACCGCAGGCTTTCTGAAGGTTTGTGCTTCTATTGCGGAAAATCTGATCATTTTCTTAAGAACTGTGTGCTTCGTATGAACAAAGAAAAAAAAAAGGTCAGTTACGCCCGTATTGCCTGTTTAAATACTAAGGGAGTATTCCTATCTGCTACTACCGCTGCTCAGGAAGAATTAATTGAATTTCGGGTATTTGTGGATTGTGGTTCTACTCTGAATGTGATTGATGGGGGATTCTTGGAAAAACTTAAATTAAAACCTAAACCTTTGTCATCCCCTATTGCTGTGGTTTCTGTCGATGGCTCTCCCTTGAAGAGTGTTACTCACAAGGTCTGTGAATTTCCCCTCACTATTAATGGTATTCATCAAGAGAATTTGAATTTGGTAGTATTAAATAATTTGCCTTCTCCACTAATTTTGGGGTTGCCCTGGTTAAAATTGCACAATCCTGTACTGGATTAGTCTACCAATGAAATTAAGTCCTGGAGCCCTAAATGTTATGACAAGTGTTGTAACGGACGTATTGCTGCGGTGGAAAAAGGGGAATTACCTGTACCTATTCAGGGTTTTTGGAGAGTTTTTTCTGAGGAGGAGTCACAAATTTTGCCTCCCCATAGAGACTATGATTGTACCATTGAGTTTGTCCCTGGAGCGACTCTTCCTAAAAGTCGTTTATTTAATCTTACTATTCCTGAGAGAAAGGCTTTGGAGGAATACATACAGACAAGCTTGGCCGCCGGTCACATTAGGCCTTCCAAGTCTCCTGTGGCTGTTGGATTTTTTTTTGTAAAAAAAAAAGATGGCGGTTTATGTACTTGTCTGGACTTTCGTGAGATTAATAAAATTACTGTACGCAATCCTTACCCACTGCCATTGATTCCTGATTTGTTTAACCAGTTAGTGGGGGCCAAGTGGTTCTCTAAAATTGATCTCCGGGGGGCATACAATTTGTTGCGCATGAAGGAGGGTGATGAATGGAAGACTGCTTTTAACACTCCTGTGGGTCATTTTGAGAATCTGGTTATGCCTTTTGGTCTTACCAATGCTCCAGCATTTTTTCAGAATCTTATTAATGACATCCTTAGACCTTTGATCGGCAAAAATGTGGTTGTGTATTTGGATGACATTCTGATTTATTCGCCTGATCTGGAGTCTCATTGGCGGAATGTACGTGAGGTTTTACAGTTATTAATGGACAATTCACTTTTTGCTAAGCTAGAGAAATGTGAGTTCGCTGTACAGAGAATTCGTTTTTTGGGTTACATTATCTCCAGCGAGGGTTTTGAGATGGACCCGGTTAAAGTTCAAGCTGTGCAGGAATGGCCTAGGCCTATTGGTTTGAAATCGATACAGAGGTTTTTTGGTTTCGCCAATTATTACAGAAAATTCATAAAAAATTTTTCTATTATTGTCAAACCGCTGACCGATCTCACCAGGAAAGGTGCTAATGCGGTTCAGTGGACTTCTGAGGCCATTGAAGCTTTTGTGTTTCTAAAGGAGAGGTTCAGCTCTGCCCCCATCCTTATGCAGCCTGATGTGACTAAGCCGTTTTTGGTTGAGGTTGATGCTTCTTCTGTGGGGGTCGGTGCAGTGTTGTCTCAGGAAAGCAAGGATGGAGTACATCCCTGTGCCTTTTTTTCAAAAATTTTTTCTGAGACTGAACTTAATTACGATATTGGTAATCGGGAATTGCTGGCTATTAAACTCGCATTTGAACACTGGCGTCATCTCTTGGAAGGTGCTGAATTTCCCATTCAGGTTTTCACTGATCATAAAAATCTGATCTATCTTGATGCTGCCAAGCGCTTGAATGCCCGTCAGGCTAGGTGGGCACTTTTTTTCTCGCGGTTTAATTTTTCCGTTACTTACATCCCGGGTACCAAGAATGTTAAAGCGGATGCTTTGTCTCGCAGCTTTTCTCCCATGGTCGGTGCTGAGGAGGAGGAGGAGAGCATTTTACAAGAAGGTGTTGTGATTGCTGCTTTGGACTCCGTTTTGGAGGATGAGATTCTTAAAGCTCAGGAGAATGCCCCATCTAACACTCCCCATGGGAGGTTGTTTGTGCCTAGTACCTTTAGGAGAGATTTGTTTGTTGAGTGTCATGAGTCTCGGTTGGCAGGTCATCCAGGAATTTCTGAGACCAAGAGACTTGTGGGTCGCAGTTTTTGGTGGCCTGGATGGCAGAAGGAAGTCATTAAGTGGGTGCGTCAATGTACTGTGTGTGCTAGATCTAAGTCTTCGCATGCTCCTGCTGAGGGGTTGCTTGCCCTCTGGAGGTTCCTAGTGCACCTTGGACACATCTGGCTATGGACTTTATTACTGACCTTCCCCCCTCTGAAGGTTTCACGGTCATCTGGGTGGTCGTGGACCGTTTTAGCAAGATGTGTCACTTGGTTCCCTTCATCAAACTGCCTTGCGCTAAGACACTCGCTAAGGCCTTTGTCAAGGAAATTGTCAGACTACATGGCGTTCCTACTGACATTGTTTCTGATAGGGGACCTCAGTTCGTGGGTCGTTTTTGGCGTGCCTTTTGTGACAGGTTGGGAGTTCATTTGTCGTTTTCATCCGGATATCATCCTGAGTCTAATGGCCAGACAGAAAGAAAGAACCAGGATGTTGAGCAGTTCTTGCGTTGCTTTGTGGCAGACAATCAAGAGGGGTGGTCTGAGTTTCTGCCACTTGCTGAATTTGCTCTTAACAATCATACATCCTCTTCTGCTGGGTGTTCGCCTTTTTTTTGTTGTTCTGGGAGACATCCGTCTTTTGGGTCATTCTCCAAATTGGTATCGGCTGTGCCTGAGGAGGAGAGTTTTTCCGGTGATTTGGAGACAGTTTGGACGGATGTACGTGATAATCTTCAGGAGGCTAACAAAAAAATCTAAGAGGTACTTTGATAGGAAACGGCAAGAGGTTTGATTTGCTATTGGTGACATGGTTTGGTTGTCCTCTAAGAATCTGCGATTGAGGATTCCTTCTAAAAAATTGGGTCCCAAGTTTGTAGGGCCCTTTAAGGTGCTTCAGATAGTTAACCAATCTGCTGTTAGGTTGGAGGTTCCTACCTCCTGGAAGATTAATCCGGTGTTTCATGTTTCTCTGTTGAAAAGAGCTGATGTGTCGGTTGGTGACGCCTCTGCCACTGTTCCTCCGGTGGTGGAGGACGGGGAATATGAAATTTCCCGCATCCTAAATTCTAGACGGTATAGAGGGAGTTTGCAGTATCTCGTCGCTTGGAAGGGTTTCGGACCCGAGGATAACTCATGGGTGAGGGCGGATGATGTTTCTGCTTCCAGACTTGTCAGAGCGTTTCACAGGAGGTTTCCTGACAAGCCAGGGCCTAGGGGATCCGGAGGATCCTCTTAGAAGAGGGGGTACTGTTAGAACTCTCCTGTTGGTTTTTTTCTAGTTTGCTGGTCACATGACCTTTTTTGCCTATTTAATCCGGCTCCGCCCTCCTGGCCTTGCTGGACTTCTTTGTAATTACTACTCTTGAGCTAGCTTGGTGCTCTGTTACCTTTCTCTAAGGTTTTGCTAGGTCTTCTGACCTCTATGTTCTTTGTTGTGTGTTTGTCTTTTACTGCTACAATTTCTGCTAGGAGGTGTCCAACTTTATCCCAGTCCCTAGTTCTTGTAGGGATCCCTCCCTTGCATGTATAGGTCTTCGTACAGACTAGCTGAGGACTTTAGTGGGTCTGATCGCAGGATCAGGTTCCCCGTTACATCGTAGGGATCCAGTTTAGTTGTATTGTAGGGACAGATCTCCTGTCTTTCCTTAGTGCTTGTAGCAGATCATAACACACGTACAGCAGACGTACAGCAGACGTACAGCACACGTACAGCACACGTACAGCACACGTACAGCACATGTATAGCAGACTTACAGCAGACGTACAGCACACAGATGGAATCCTTATGTCATCCGTGTGCTGTACGTGTTTTTCACGGACCCATAGACTTGTATTGGCCTTTGTCATCTGTTCTGCCAGAAAAAATGAACGTGTCTCCATGTGTTTTGTAAAAACACAGCCATGTGTATAGCAGCATAGGTTATAATGGTACACATGGTATTCGTGTCAAAAAATGGTTATCACTCTTACTGGAAACACAGACAGCCTTAGACAGATGGGACAAATATGGCCTGACAGCCTGATTCGCGTGACCTTTATGGCTGTATTATATTATTGCATTGATCACATGAGTGTAAATGCCGAGGAGATACCGAGAGTGCTTGGAGGCCAAGTGAGAGGTTGGGGAAAATGGTTGTTGGTCAAATGAGTGTTCTGTCATCAATTATTTTGTGTGTGTATGGCCAAACTAAAAGGGGTTTCTGAGACTGTGATTTTGATAGCTTACCCTCTCCCTTTTGTTGGTATTGTCCATAAATATCAGATTGTGGGGTCTGTCTGCTGCCAGACTGCCCTGTATCTTCAGTCAGCTGATCCATGCGGCTGCCAGAAGTTTGATGATCAATATCAGATCAGTTGTGTACCTATTTTGGAAAGACTTTAAGATGAAAGGTCTTTAACATTTCTAAAAACTTCTTGTTGACCTAAAAAATTAACTTTTATAGCATCCGACTATGGTTTCTATCTTTATTTTATTTCTTTCTCATAAAGAAACTAATTTACTTTTACTTGAGAAGAAGACAAATGCCAATCTTTGATGAACCAACTGCTTGAGAAGTAAACAGCTTTCAATATTTCTGAACAAGTGCAATTGATTTTAACTTCCTACTACAAAATATACCCGTCTTTATAATTGGGTAGCTGGCTATAGATACCTCGAAGTCAGCGAGACACCAGCCCACTCACGGACCCCCTTTTGCCATGTTGGCAGCACATGGGTAGGGAAGTCATTCGCAATTTTATGAGCTATAGATTGAGATCCATTAAAACCATTAAGATTTTCAACATGCTATAAATCTAAGCGACATTATGCACTTCTAATAAACTAAATGTACCACTTGGCTCATGTACTTTTTTCATATGCTGATTTTTTCTTTTTTTGCACACACAATACCTACAGTCTTAACCTGTTGAGTGTTGTGGGCTTATTTTAGCGTTCATATCGTGATCACAATTAAACATGAACCCCCAGCAATTTGACTGCATTGAATTTAGTCCAGATGATTATGGGAATGAACTTTCATTGAGAAAAAAACTGATTTTCTTGTGGACAACTCCTTTAGAAGAAGCCAGTCTGATAAAAACAATTATCAGCTGTGGAACCTCTTTAAACCAATAATGAATTTATGAACACACCCTCAGATCTAAGGGGTAACGTTTCTCCTTGTGGAGTGGGACATGACTGGCATGCCAGTTTAGGGAGACTTATAAGCCCTGCAATGCTCCTCTGGGAAATTAAATATGCAAATTGCTTCTTCAGAACTCTAGCGCCAACTATTGGAATTAGCACTGGAGGTGGCACTAGAGTCTAGTCCTCTTCCTCTTTGAAGAGGCATTTTGCATTTTGGACACATCCTTAGAATTCACATCTGAGATTTCATCTCTGGCCAAAATCCAAAAAGCAGACTGTCTAGGCAAACCTAAAAACTCAGGTATACAGCATCTCCAATTTTCCATTGAGTATCCTTACAGATGGGGTTCATGGAACATTGTTGGGGATATTGGCCAGGACAAGCAAAATTGTAAGACTTTGATGTTGGATTTAAGAATGTACAATGTTGTAGTATGCTATCGTGTGGTCATTACACAAACAAACTATTTGTAACCCTGATATAAGAATGCCTTTCTTCTGCTTCTAGATGGCTGCTATATGCATGGGCGTGCTGCTGATAAGTAGCCATGAATTAGATGTTACCATAACAACATGTATTGGCACAGACTTTAAGACAGAATGTAAACTGATTTTAGCTCCCATGGGCTGCGTCACTGTGTGGGCGTATCAGGAGGAGTATGAAGAACACTGTTTAAAACTGCAAAGACAGCTGGGAGTTTGAAGAAATGAATTAGCATTTTGCTGCTAAAAATAATTGTCACTGGTGATATGAAATGACACAAATGTCAGCTTTTTGGTAGTACTTCAAATATTGAAAAGCATAACAAATATGGAAAAGAATATTAAAAGTAACATATCCCCTGGCACTTGGAGAAATGTTCTGTGCTAGGCAAAATATAATGTATATTCAGTATTTTATAGCTATTAAATATTTTTAAAGTTTTCACAGATCAGGTCCCTTTATGGAAAGTGCTCTGATCCCCCTTTTGTATGGAGCACCGCGGAGGGATGCGGTCCCATTAAAAGGACTCTCACTATAGGGAGCCAAGGAGTGAGCACCACAACACAGTAGTAGCAGAAGCCAGGATATAAAGACAGTGTGACACCAGATATGACAATTTGGGAAGAAGTTGAATAGAAGACCACAGTGGGAGGACGCAGAGGCACCTAAAGAGTTGGCGCTTGCATGGCTGGAGGAACTGTGTTGATGCAGAAGCCAACGGCTGCAGTTAGCCACAGAATGACCTGAAGACTGCCAGCCCAGAGAGAACATAAAAATGAAAAATACAGGCTACATACGGATGTACAAAACTGAAGGAGTAAGGGTGCAAGCAGAGAAGGCGGCAAGAAGGACATAGTGAGCACTATGATGGTTATAGAGCCCCAGAGTCTGAGCGACTTAGGCCACGGACATACGAGGGGCGCTGTATTTCTAAAGACTGGCTGCTGGAAATGCTTTGGGTGGGAGAGAGGAGCTAGAAACAAGAGAGCAGAGATTAGGAGTGGGTGATTGGAAAGTCTCCCTATGTGACATATTGAATAAGGACTGTGTCAGAAAAAGATTACAAGGCCCACCCAGAAATACTGCCACCATGTTAAATTGAGAAGTATGCATACACATAATAAGGACCGTACCTATACAGTTAATTTTCCAGACAAGTGTGGGTTGTGTGTAGTGGCTCTTTTCAAGTACTCATTGACACAGAGATAAGGCACTGGCTAATGCTGCTAGGGTAGCTATTAGTGATGAGCGAGCATGCTCGCCACTGCTCGGTACTCGCCCGAGCATCTCATTACTCGAGATGCTCGGAGCTCGCCGAGTACTTGCGCGATGCTCGGGCGGGAGCTCGAGTCCCCGTCCTGCATGTTTGGTGCTATTTAGAGCACCAATCATGCAGGGATTGTCTGCCACTCACTGTAATGTCACAGCCATGGTGGTTGTGGCATTACAGTGATTGCCCAAATCGATGGGAACAGTGCTCAGTGAAACATGAAAAGCCAGCAATTCATCAGTGGCATACATCGGTACCCGACAATTTAGAACAGAAAGAATAGAGCATCACACATAGAGCAGATAGATAGAAACGTGTCAGTCACATATATAATAAGTACAGTGACAGTGTTGGTTACTGTACTTGTTATTTAGTGTTAAAATAAAGGATTTATTTAAAAAAAATAATAGTGTTTTTGTCTCTTTAAAAAAGTCGGCCGGCAATTCCTAAGCGGCATACATCGGTACCCGACAATTTAGAACAGAAAGAATAGAGCATCACACATAGATTAGATAGATAGAAACATGTCAGTCACATACAGTACAGACCAAAAGTTTGGACACACCTTCTCATTTTAAGATTTTTCTGTATTTTCATGACTATGAAATTGTACATTCACACTGAAGGCATCAAAACTATGAATTAACACATGTGGAATTAGATACTTAACAAAAAAGTGTGAAACAACTGAAAATATGTCTTATATTCTAGGTTCTTCAAAGTAGCAACCTTTTGCTTTGATGACTGCTTTGCACACTCTTGGCGTTCTGCTACCATCGAGCCTGCCATCTCAATGCCGTCCCAGCATGGGAGAATTCTCCTGCTCAAGCGGTGACGTCATTTGCCGGCACTGCATGCGCAGGAGAATTCTCCCATGCTGTCAATGACGTGCATGAGGTGAGCTGAGTTCATTGGACATGAACTCGGCTCATCTGGATGCCATCACAGCGAGACACTGAGGAGCTTCTCAGTGTCTGCAGCATGGCAAGCTGGATGGCAGCGTTCTGCTGCGGTCCAGCCTGTCATGTCAATGTAGCAGAGCTGAAGCCGTCCTGGGAACCATGGAAAGGTAAGGATGATGTTGGTTTATTATTTTACTTTTATTGCAGGAGATCGTTGGCTTCAGCTGGAATGGCCGTGACGGTAAGTAGAGTTTAATTTAGAACATTAAAGAATTGTGCTTTTATTTCAATTAAAGGACTTTATTCTGGGTGTTTGTGTTTTTTTTAGCTTTCACTATGGGGTTAGTAAAGGGGGTGTCTTATAGACGCCTCTCCATTACTAACCTGGGCTTGATGTCAGCTGGCATTATAAGCTGACATCAACCCCAACCCTATTACCCCACTGCCACCGCTACAGGGCAGTGGGAAGAGCGAGGCTAAGTGCCAGAATTGGAGCATCCTATGGATGCGCCATTTCTGGGGTGGCTGACGGCTGGTGTTTCTAGCCTGGGAGAGGGTCAATATTCATGGCACCTTTCCTGGGCTATTAATATCAGCCCCCAGCTGTGTGCCTAGCCTTTGCTAGCTATTAAAATAGGGGGGACCCCACGTCATTTTTTTTTGGGTCCCCCATTTTAATAGCTAGTAAAGGCTAGGTTTTCAGCTGGGGGCTGATATTAGTAGCCTGGGAAGCTCCGTTGGTATTACCCCCTTCCCCGTCTTCAAACATCTGCCCCAGCCATCTGCTTAACCTCCGCTAGAGACTAAAATTACGAGGAACCCCACGCCAATTTTTTTTTCAATAAATCCTTTATTTTAACACTAAATGACAAGTACAGTAACCAACACTGTCACTGTACTTCTTATATATGTGACTGACATGTTTCTATCTATCTAATCTATGTGTGATGCTCTATTCTTTCTGTTCTAAATTGTCGGGTACCGATGTATGTCGCTGATGAATTGCTGGCAGGCTTTTTTAAAGAGACAAAAACACTATTATTTTTTTTTTAATAAATCCTTTATTTTAACACTAAATAAAGTACAGTAACCAACATTGTCACTGTACTTCTTATATATGTGACTGACATGTTTCTATCTATCTAATCTATGTGTGATGCTCTATTCTTTCTGTTCTAAATTGTCGGGTACCGGTGTATGCCGCTGATGAATTGCCGGCAGGCTTTTTTAAAGAGACTGGTGCATGAAAATCAGAGGGCACTAGTGTGTTCCAAGTGCCCTGCAATGTTTTTCATGCACCCTCCTATATACCCTGCCTGCCTGTCTGCCTATATATTCCACCCGCCTGACGTTTAATTGAGCACTGTTCCCATCGATTTGGGCAATTTTTGACCTTCTCCAGACTGCCGGGGGGGGACCGCCAGAAAAATGCTCGAGTTTCCCATAGACTTACATTGGACTCGTTGCTCGGGTCGAGCACCCGAGTATTCCAATGTGCTCGACCCGAGCTTCGAGCACCCGAGCATTTTAGTGCTCGCTCATCACTAGTAGCTATATAAGCTGCTGTGACAGTCATTGGTAGGAATCCACTCTTGTATGAGGAAAGGAGTCTCCTCAGGCCATAGTGAAAGAGAGAAACCTGAGAAAAATATCTTGATATTGAGCCCAGCCAACCCAAGGTAAAGCTCCAGCACATTACAGGGTTAGTAAAAGGAAAGCCATCACTAACAAAACAGCTATGTTCATGAGTCCCACTAGAGACTTCCTACGCTTTGTGCCTCTGTATGAGAATCCCTATGACATCTTTGTAACTTATTACTATATATTGTGGTGAACAATAATTTCACTAACTAAAGAATACTATCCTGTATGGATATCTTCCCTCCTCGCATATCTTCCCCTTGTCCTCAGTGCAGCCTAATTAATAAATATATTATACATACTAATCAGCCATAACATTATAAAAACTGTGATGTGAATAACATTTATTGTCTAGTAGAAATGGGCACCTGTTAGTGGATGGTAGATATTAAGTATCAACTTACCAATCGGATCTTCAGGTTGACGTATTGAAAGCAGGAAAAAATGCTCAATTGCCTGATCTGATAAAGCATGTTTGTATTTTTTTTTTACATAACATGATCAGCCCTGTCCATGTGCTTCCCTTACTCATACCTACCAAATATTCCGGATCCAGAGTGACAGTCTCAAAATTATGGAACTGTCCCGGTTATGTCAACTACATCTATGTTATTCAACTATATCTATGTTCTCAGAACACAGATACAGTTGAATACAATGGTGCAGCAAGGAACCAACAGGTCCTTGCTTCACCATTCTGTCTATGTAGAGCCTGACAGTCTTTCAAGGACATTCAGGTCACGTGATGTGAGAATGTCATATACCTTGAGAGTCTTGGCAAGTTTTCATGTAGTAAGTAGGCTGGAGTAAAGTTCAGCAACATAGCTGCAGCGAGCAGAGACTGGATAGGCTGATGTTTGTGTGGGGACATTATAAGGTTTGGGGGAAATATATTGGGGGCATCATACTGTGTGATATGGACTATGGGGATGACCATACTGTGTGGTATGGACTATGTGGTCTGTATACTGTGTGGGAGGACTGTGGGGGCCATAATACTGTGTGGTATTTTTATGAGCGTAACACACACTCACTCACGGGTAACAGAAAAAGGGAAGACCTACTACAGGGACATGCCGCCCCCACACCCAACTGGTCACCACAACTCTGAAAACACCACCACAGACTTGGCTTCCTAAAAGGCCATCAAGGGGTTTCTCGTACCTTCTGAGGAAAAAAAGAGGAGACTGCAAAACCCTACCAACAAGGGGAGAGGAAAGTGTGCAGGAAGATATGAAAAACCATGATGAAAAAATGAAAACACATTCATATAGAGTGGAAAGGGAAAGCTAAGGAGAGCCAAAAAGTAAACAGAACAAAAATGACCTCTCAGAAACATGAAGAGGTGAAAGGAAGAAGAACTGGGAAGTAAAACAGACTCACTGCAGGAATTCAACTGGAGTTTACCATGCAAGGTAAACCCCTCGGCTGAAGGGATGGAAGTCCTAAACCCAAGTCCACCTAGAGGTATAGTCAGCAAGGAAATGCAGTGAAGGGTGAACAAATAAAACCTAACCAGAATGTGATAGGGCAGGCCAAAATGAGAAAATGGAAAACACCTGGAGAGGAGCAAACCATGAAGTGGGAAAAAGACAATTGAAGCCATCAGCATTTGGATAGGGAAGAAAAGTCAATACGGCAATAGTTCAGCAAAAATGGGAATCGACCACGCAGCAATAGGTCAGCGAATTAAATCCCCAAACCGAGTTACGACAGGTATGAACTATGGGTGCCATCATACTGTGTGGTATGGACTATGCGGGCAATACACTCTGTGGGAGGACTGTGGGGGGGGGGGGACATAATCACTTTTACATTTACCACAGATTTAAGCATTGTTGCTGATGAAGTTCACCCCTTCATGTCAATGGTATTTTTAGTTGTAGTGATCTCATTCAGTGAGATAATGGACCCTACGAAACTGATAAATTGAAAGTTGAAACATTGAGTCCAGATAAGCTGGTCAGTATGTTCAACATATCATGTTTTGGTGGCATAATAGGGATCTGAAAAATATTAGTTAGTTGATTAAATAAAAACCATTTATTAATATATTGCACACAAACTTTCTATCCCAAAACTGAATTTCAAATAAAAGTGATGTTCTTAAAATTGCAGATGACAATAAACTGTTTTTAATAACTATGATGATGTGATTAACTATATTTCTAAGGCCTCTTTCAGACATGAGTCACGTTGTAAGTCTTTTTACACTAAGGCTGCGTTCCCACTATGCGTTTTTCAAGCGTTTTTGCTGTGGAATTTCCGCAGCGAAAACGCTTAAAAAACGCTTGGTAATACGTGTCCCATGGTCCACAATGATAATCCGCATGTGTGTGCACATGCTGCGGAAATTTCGCTGCGGATTATCATTGCGGAGAAATACGCAGGATGTCCATTAATTTTCCAGACACACAGCGTAATCGCCGCCATTGACTTGCATTGAATCACATACTATCCGCATGACTACATGTGCACATGCGGATATTAAGTGATTCAATGTGCGGATGGTACCCAGGTCTGGAGAAGAGGAGACTCTCCTCCAGACTCGGGTACCATAGAACCTGTTAAAAAAAGAATTTAAAATAAAAAATAAAGATTATGCTTACCTTCTGATGGCCCCCGGTCTTTTCTCCGCTGCGTCCGGTCTCTTGTACGGCTCACGGTGGTGTTAAAGGACCTTTCATGACGTCATTTAGTCATGTGACAGGTCACATATTATGCGATTCAATGCAAGTCAATGCAGGTACACAGGTCACATGACTAAATGACGTCATGAAAGGTCCTTTCACACCACCGTGAGCCGTACAAGAGACCGGTCACAGCGGAGAAAAGACCACGGGCCATCATAAGGTAAGTATAGTCTTTATTTTTTACCATTGTTATTCTTTTTTTTAACTATTAACTTGGTCACACTATATAAATCCATGCCGGTTGCATGGATTTACATAGTGTGACCAAGTTGTCAAGCACTTTCCAAGTGATGCTAAAATCGCTTGGAAAAGCGCTTGATAACCCACATGCAGAAATGCATGCAAAAACGCTTGACAAACGCTTCTACCTGGCAGGAAAAACGCATGTAAAATCCGCATGCGCTTTTCCTGCCAGGGAGATGCGGAAAAAATCTGCAGCATTTCTGCATCGTGGGCACTTAGCCTAAAGGTATTTATTAAATCAGTATGGCAGTGCCATACTACCCATACCTCTAGTTTAACATGGATATTTCTACTGACAGGTTTCCTTTAACATTGTAAGGTATAGAAGAAGCTTTGTATTTTATTTATTCATCTAAAAAAACACTGATGACACACTGATGGTAAAAAAGAACACACTGATCCAAACCACTCATGACACCTGTAACATTTTTCACACATGTGTTTAAACATGGACATGTGAATGAGGCCATATGCTGTAAGCCAGACACTGGGCACCACACATATATGTGTGAATGCTACCCTATACAAGCCTCATCTGTGTGCATTTATAATATCAGGTAACCACCCCCTACATTCACGGTAGGTGTGTGAGCTGTTGTTTTATCAGTATTTTACATCTGTGCTGCCCCCACCTTTATCATGGGGTCTGCTGCATCCTGTAATGCTTTAGTTTTGTGACCTGGTTTTGGTAAAGAAGGCTGCCTTTTTTCCTGTGATCTGTGACTCAGATCAAAAATGAACATGTGCCCATGATGGTTATGTGTACAGCTTTATAGACTATAATGGGTACATGTTCTATCATGTACATGTCTGAATGAGTAACGCCCATACTATTAGACCAGGTCGGCTGCCCAGAACTATATAAGTGCACCCCACAAGGATAGACACCACAATTTACCCAGCCATCACTAAAGTGTTGAAAAAATCTGCAATAAAAAAATGTATAAAATACATGGGGTATTGGTCAGCACTTTGGCTAAATACAGAAGCTTGCAACCCACGTCCAGAGTCCTAATAATTTTGGGAGTCCCTACACTAAAATCAAAAGCAATTCAATAAAAAAGACCTAATTTTTTTTTAAAAATGACAGAAAAAAAAGCAGTCTTACTCGCCAACAGCAGGTCACAATAACAAATCATTACAGAATGCAGCAGTCCCCATAATAGAGGCTGAGGCAGCACAGGTGCAAAATACTGATGGAGCAACCACTCACACACCGACCAATTCATGGAGGGGGTGGCTGCCTAGTATTATATATGCCCACAGATAGGGCTTGCATATTGTGCCAGTCACACATATTGAGTGTTAGGTCCTTTTCGGTGAAATGCTTTTGAGTCACAAATCAAAAATACTTATTACAAGTCTACGGGTCCATGAAAATCACAGTCTGCACACTGATGGCATCCATGTGTCGTGTGTGTGCTGGCCATGATTAACAGTGCAACGCATAGGAGAAGCTGGGCTTTTTTTACTGAAAACGCGCTGATGAAAGACTGATGGTAAAAACTGAAACATGGACCAAACAGTGATGAAACCCTGATCCGGGTACTGATGAACAATGATCTATGTTTTTACATACAAGAAAAATCACATACATGTGAATAAGGCCTAAAGTGGCTCTAGTAACTTGTTTCTATTAACTTTTTCCCTCCACGCTTTCATTAGAAAACATGTCTCAGACAACTCTGTCCAAAAAAATGTCTCTTTGGCCTCTGTTCTATACAGCTTGGATTCAAATCGAAAATAATAATTGTTATTGGACCCCATTTCATGTTTTGCCATAAACCCCAAAATAACAAAACCTCTCTCTCCGCTATATGGAACACTATACTCTTCTATATTGCAATTTACATTTCACCCCCTAGCTCAACAGGTGTCCTGTCAATTTTGCCCAGCACTGGGGGCCATCTACAGAACTACTTCATTTGTGCAGCTCGCTGCTCTGTTCACCAATTTCCTATTATTGCCTGTGTGAGGGGGTGGTTGAAGATTCCCACTCCACTCCCATCTAAAGCTGTTTTAGTAGATATGATTACCTGTGTAAACATAAAAGATGTTATTGGTGTTTAGCAGATATGTATTACATGTATAAACAATAAGAGATGTTATTTGGGTTTTGGCCATTAGATGGCAGTGGTTTGCACATTCATACCACTGTCACCTGTGTGTCAGTTGGCACACAGGGATACAACCAGTTTGAGCCGCTCGAAGCGACAGTTGAAAACTGTAGGATTTCTGAGGGTTGAAGGTGGCCATCTTAGAGCGCAGTTGTAATAGACAGTGAATAGAGAAAGAAGTGAGAGGGTTTCTGTCAGAGACAGACAATTCCTGTTATTCCTGTCAGAGAAGAAGAAACACGTTGGGGGGACGACTACGATTGGATGCAGAGTTGTATTTCCCCCAAAAGCATCGGCTGTGGCGTGAATGGTCTTCTGCTAGCCTGTCAGGCTAAAACTGCGCTTCAGGTGACAAGCTCAAGATCCATTCCACGGTTTCCCAGCTAAACGGCCGTTCGGACAATCAGACAGCCTTTTCAGTGATCAGTTAACGGCCAGTAAGTCCTGAGCTCAGGCCCCACCACAGGGATCCCGGTGGGCGTATGCATGCAGTCTATAGAGAGAGTTTGGTGCCAAACATAGATTCTCAGTTAGAGACATTGTTTGCTAATAGGGCTGTGTGAATATTAGCTAGATACTCCCCTCAGTGGGTGAGCTTGTGTATAGAGAGCATAACTGAATTGTAATTTTAGAGAATTAAGTTTGTGAATCTCTGTGCTGCACCACTGCAGGGGCCGCCTCTTGCACTCATCTAATTACACCCTTGCTCTGGGAAACTCCTAGTTACCGCATTAGGCATAACCACAGGTCAGGCAAATTATAGTGTATCTGATCATACTGGGCCTATCGGTTGTGCAACGCAGAGGTCCTAGCTGATCTGAGCTAGGTGTATGTGAAAGTTAACTGTGTTTTTTTCTTGCATTTCTGGGGTAACACTGTTTTTGTTGTTAGTAAAAATTTGTTTCTTAACAAATTGTCTGGTCGTGTTCTTAGTCCTCGGCTCACTGTATTCTGGGAGAGACCAACCCGGTACATAATCTATACCTGTATCATCTGTAAATGTGTCTTTAAGGAGACTAGTCTTTAAGGAGATGTGCTGTCATGTTGTGAGGTTGTGCCTCTAGGATTTATGAATTTATTTGTTAAAATGTTTGTAACTGTGTATCATGCTTAATTGATAGCATGATAGTTTATTTTATACCTCTTTATATTAACTTTCTGCCATTGATGCTGTACTTTCTTATCATAGTTTTTAGATTGAAAGAGCACATATAGTATATCACAAAAGTGAGTACACCCCTCACATTTTTGTAAATATTTTATGTCTTTTCATGGGACAACACTGAAGATATGACACTTTGATACAATGTAAAGTAGTCAGTGTACAGCTTATATAACAGTGTAAATGTGGTGTGCCCTCTAAATAACCCAACACACAGCCGCTAATGTCTAAACTGCTGGCAAGTGAGTACACCTCTAAGTGAAAATGGCCAAACTGTGCACAATTAGCCATTTTCCCTCCCCGGTGTCATGTGACTCATTAATGTTACAAGATCTCATGTGTGAATTGTATAGGTGCTGGACTGGCCAAGCATGTCTCCAGATCTAAACCCTATAGTTGCTGGACTGGCCAAGCATGTCTCCAGATCTAAACCCTATTGAACATCTGTGGAGCATCCTCAAATGGAAGATGAAGGAGCACAAGGTCTGTAACATCCACCAGCTCCGTGATGTCGTCCAATGGCAACCTGTGAGGCTCTAGTGAACTGCATGCCTAAGAGAGCTAAGGCAGTGAAAATAATGGAGGCCACACAAAATATTCACACTTTGGGCACAAGTTGGCCATTTTCAGTTAGGGGTGTACTCACTTTTGTTGTCAGCAGTTTAACCCCTTCTCACCCGGGCCATTTTCCATTTTTGCGCTTTTGCATTTTGCTCCCCTTCTTCCCAGAGGCATAACTTTTTTATTTTTCTGTCACTGTGGTTGTGGAGCTTGTTTTTTGCGGGATGAGTTGTACTTTTAAACGACACCGTTGATTTTACTATATAATGTACTGGAAAAAATTCCAAGTGCGGTAAAATTGCAAAAAAAGTGCAATTCCACAATTGTTTTTTTTTTTTATTTACCAAGTTCATTAAATGCTTGCCATTATGATTCTCCAGGTCATTAAAAGTTTGTAGATACCAAACATGTATAGGTTCTTTTTTATTTAAGTGGTGAAAAAAATCCAAAGTTTGTAAAAAAAACAACATATGGCCCCATTTTCCGAAACCCGTAGGGTCTCTATTTTTCTGGACCTCGGGCTGGTTGAGGGCTTATTTTTGCGAGCCGACTTGACGTTTTTATTGATGCCATTTTGGAGTAAAAGCAATGTTTTGATCGCCCGTTATTGAATTTTGTTGAAAACAAAACATAATTCTGGCTGTTTGATCTTTTTTCTCGTTACGGCGTTTACTGATTGGATTAATTATTTTTATATATTGATAGATCGGGCGTTTCTGAACTCTGCAATACCAAATGTGTGTATTTTTTAGTTTTTTGTTAATTGTTTTATTTGAATGGGGCAAAAGGGGATGATTTGAACTTGTGTAACATTGTGTAGCAAAAATGCTCATTTGCTATGAGCCCCAGCCACGGAGCTGCCAGATCATCAATGACAACCTCAGCGGTCTCCTGCAGACCCCGGGTTGTCATGCCAACCCATCAGCGCCCCACGATCATGTGACAGGCATGATGGGCATGGTTTGTGACACGCTTCTGGCGCACTCATGTTAAATGCCGCTGTCAGAGATTGACAGAGGTATTTAACATGTTAACAGCCTCGCGTGGATCGCGATTCCACCCGCGGCTGTTAGGGGCACATGACAGATGATCAGCTCGGCTGTCGTGCTGGAAACGATGCGGGTTCAACGACAAAGTCCGCATCAAAGAGGGAGACACGACATATAACGTACTTATACGTCATATGTCGTGAAGGGATTAAACATTAATGGCTGTGAGTTATTTAGAGGGCATACCAAATTTACATTATTATACAAGCTGTACAATGATTATTTTACATTGTATCAAAGAGTCATGTCTTCAATATTGTCCCATGAAAAGATATAATAAAATATTTACAAAAATGTGAGGGGTGTACTCACTTTTGTGATCTACTGTATGTCCATGTGTTCAGTCTATAACTTTACAATTTGAACCAGAGGAAAGTAAAAACCCCATGAGACAGATACTCATTGCCCCATATCAGGGAAAAAATTATTTCCCGACTGTACATACAGCAATTAGACTAGTTCCCTGAATCGACGTCCTTTCAGGAAATCTAAAACTCATGCCCTGTAATATTGTATCTTTCACAAAAAAGCATCCAGGTCCTCCTTGGCCTTAATTGAATTGACTATCACAACTAGAGATGAGCGTTGTTCTACTCGAACTGTTCGCCAATCTCAAATTCGAGCTGTTTTGGGCGGTGTTCGAGCCGGTCGGCGAACACGAACAATTTGAGAAAAATTCGGCTGTTCGAGGTTATGTTCGATAACTGTTCGTGCACCAAAATCATAACTGGATTTTTTCTCAGTAATGATGAAAATTAATGTTAATACGCAGTTTGAGTGTACAGCGGGGCGGGGGGAGGGGCAGGGGATGGATCTCTGCAGGAACAATGAAGATCTCCATTTTTTTTTCTCTTTCCCGCATTTGCAGTGGGGAGGTGCAATCTGTCAGCCTATCAGCAGCGCACACACGGAGCGAAGTGCTTTTTTTCACACAAGCAAGGGCATGTGTGATTGGCAGTGTATGTCACATGTCCTTGCCCTATAAGACCAAGCCATTTTCCCCGTCGCCACCATTTTCTCACTGCTGCAGCTGCGTGTTAGACGGCACCGCTGTTGCTGTGTGCGCTATACCTTGTTAATTTCAAGCCAATTTTCGCACAAATATACAGATAGCTTGGAAGTAGGGAATAGTTGTGATTGCAGTCCTTTTAAGGACTAGGTTACAGCATTTCCTACGACTTTTATCAGGCAGGTCTGTGCTCTTAAATAGATAGATTGTGGGAGTAAAGACTAATTGTAATTGGAGTCCTTTTCAGGACTAGGTTACATCAGTTCCTATCAGTTTTTGCCAGGCAGGTCTGTGCCAGTGCTGTGCAAGTTTTTTTCACAGCATTTGGCTGAATCTAGCAAAGCTAATCCTTTTTGGCCTATTGCAGAGTGTGTTAGTCAGTGGAGTAGCCTATCTGTGTTGCAAGATATACCACCTGTGTATAGAATACCAATTTTTTTACTGCACCTAGTGAAGTAAAATCTTTTGGGCATAGCATCATTCTATTAGTCCATCTATACTGACCTCCATCAGGTTGCAAACTGAATATAATTTTTTTCTGCATCTAGCTCTGAAAAAATATTTGGGCTTCTAGCAGTGTGTGGGACTTGGTCTATTAGTCCATCTATACTGACCTCCATCAGGTTGCAAATTAAAAATAATTTTTTTCTTCATTTAGCTCTGAAAAAATATTTGGGCTTCTAGCAGTGTGTGGGACTTGTTCTATTAGTCCTTCTATACTGACCTCCAGCAGGTTGCAAATTGAATATAATTTTTTTCTGCATCTAGCTCTGAAAAAATATTTGGGCTTCTAGCGGTGTGTGGGACTTGGTCTATTAGTCCATCTATACTGACCTCCATCAGGTTGCAAATTAAAAATAATTTTTTTCTTCATTTATCTCTGAAAAAATATTTGGGCTTCTAGCAGCGTGTGGGACTTGTTCTATTAGTCCATCTATACTGACCTCCATCAGGTTGCAAATTAAAAATAATTTTTTTCTGCATCTAGCTCTGAAAAAATATTTGGGCTTCTAGCAGTGTGTGGGACTTGGTCTATTAGTCCATCTATACTGACCTCCATCAGGTTGCAAATTGAATAAAAAAAATTTCTGCATCTAGCTCTGAAAAAATATTTGGGCTTCTAGCGGTGTGTGGGACTTGGTCTATTAGTCCATCTATACTGACCTCCATCAGGTTGCAAATTAAAAATAATTTTTTTCTTCATTTAGCTCTGAAAAAATATTTGGGCTTCTAGCAGTGTTTGGGACTTGTTCTATTAGTCCTTCTATACTGACCTCCAGCAGGTTGCAAATTGAATATAATTTTTTTCTGCATCTAGCTCTGAAAAAATATTTGGGCTTCTAGCGGTGTGTGGGACTTGGTCTATTAGTCCATCTATACTGACCTCCATCAGGTTGCAAATTAAAAATAATTTTTTTCTGCATCTAGCTCTGAAAAAATATTTGGGCTTCTAGCAGTGTGTGGGACTTGGTCTATTAGTCCATCTATACTGACCTCCATCAGGTTGCAAATTAAAAATAATTTTTTTCTGCATCTAGCTCTGAAAAACTATTTGGGCTTCTAGCAGTGTGTGGGACTTGGTCTATTAGTCCATCTATACTGACCTCCATCAGGTTGCAAATTGAATAAAAAAAATTTCTGCATCTAGCTCTGAAAAAATATTTGGGCTTCTAGCGGTGTGTGGGACTTGGTCTATTAGTCCATCTATACTGACCTCCATCAGGTTGCAAATTAAAAATAATTTTTTTCTGCATCTAGCTCTGAAAAAATATTTGGGCTTCTAGCAGTGTGTGGGACTTGGTCTATTAGTCCATCTATACTGACCTCCATCAGGTTGCAAATTGAATAAAAAATTTTTCTGCATCTAGCTCTGAAAAAATATTTGGGCTTCTAGCGGTGTGTGGGACTTGGTCTATTAGTCCATCTATACTGACCTCCATCAGGTTGCAAATTAAAAATAATTTTTTTCTGCATCTAACCCAGCCAATAGTTTTGGCCTAATACCACAGTTTGGCCACTCAGCTCTGCTCGGTTACCATCCATTGTTTTTTTGTGCAAACAACTCCAGAGTTGTGAATTAGTTAACCACCAAAATGAGTGGAAAAAGGCCTGCTGCTGGTGGAAAGGGGAATAGGCGTGTTGGGAAGGGGAAAAAAGGTTGTGTCCGTGGGGTAGGTGCAGAAGAAAGACCATCTTCCAGCCAAACTAAAATGTCTACTTCTTTTAGCGGACAATGTGATAAGATCCCTTTCTTACGGCCACGCCAATCGCTACAAATTCCAGATGAGGCACAAAAACAGCAGGTGCTTCAACGGATATCAAGTGCTCCTTTAAGTGGGCTCTCCTCCACATCAACTTCAACATCACAAATACTCCAGTCCTCAAAGGTGTCACCCAAATCGCACTTGCTTCCTCACAGCTCCCAAATCTCCAGCTGCCCGTCTGAGTATGAGGTAGAACAGATGGTTGAGTCTGCAGAGCTGTTTACTCATACTATAGCCTGGGAATCAGAGGTCGACTCCAGCGCTTCTGTGAATCCAGACGAGGAAATGATCTGCACTGATGCCCAGAATCTTTATGAGTCGGATCCAGGACCAGACGCAGAAGGTTCTGACCATAATGTAGACCCTCATTCCCAAACTGTAACTCCTGTTGGTGGAGACAATGAGGAAGACGATGATAAGACTCAAATACCTGATTGGAGCGACAACTTTAGTTTTTTGTCAGGGCAGGAACAGGTTGGCTCTGAGGACGACGGGTGTGATAACGCACAGGGTGATGATGATGAGGTCGGAGATCCCACTTACTGTCAACCCACAGTCAGCCAAGAGATGAGGTCAGCAGAGGAGGTGGAGGAAGATGCTAGTGACGACGAGGTCAGGTTGCGCCTTCCTGGACAGAGACGTAGTACTGGAAGCACGTCAACAACTGCATCCTCAAACACAACTCTGCCTCTCACCACAAGTCGTGGTGGCTCTTCAGGTCGCATGGGTGCTAAGCCTTGCATAGCCTGGGCATTTTTTCAGATCGATAAAGATGACCCAACTCGTGTTATCTGTAACATTTGTCAGCAAAAGCTAAGTAGAGGCCAAAAAATACATAGTTTGAGTACTTCATGCATGAACCGGCACATGGACATGAAGCATAAGTTGCAGTGGGAAGCTCAGTGTGCTACAATGCGGTCTAGCCGGCCGGGCCAACCACCGTCTGCCATATCTTGTGCATCCGCGGCCTCTTCATCCTCTGTGACTGGGGGGACAGCAGTCACACCTGTTTTGGGGCGCAGACCTGCCACCTCTTTACCCGCAACAGCCAGCGTGATTGGCAGGTCATCATTTTCTTTGGAGGTGGTAACACCAGCTGGTCTTGAGCGCTGTCCGACATCGATAGCACCACCTTTGGATCAAGGCAACCTAACATGTCCGCCTGCATCTTCCTCACAGACTGGCAGTTTGCCGGGGACACCCTTATCAAACCCGTCTAAGCACAATAGCCAGCCCTCGGTCCCTCAGATGTGGACAAGTAAAAGACCATTTCCTCCTAGCCATGAGAAAGCTAAGAGGTTGAATTTCACCATCTGCAAGCTCTTGGCTACAGAAATGCTGCCTTTCCGCCTGGTGGACACAGAGGATTTTCGAGACCTTATGTCCGTCGCAGTGCCCCAGTACCAGATGCCCAGTCGGCACTACTTCTCAAAGAAAGGTGTGCCTGCGCTCCACCAGCATGTCGCACACAACATCACCGCTTCTTTGAGAAACTCTGTGTGTGACAGGGTGCATTTCACCACAGACACTTGGACGAGTAGGCATGGACAGGGGCGTTACATGTCGCTGACTGGGCACTGGGTAACTATGGTGACAGCAGGACAAGGGGCTGCTGTCCAAGTCTTGCCGTCCCCACGAGTTGTGCGTCAATCCTCTTTATGTCAAAGTTCCTCCACTGCTTCTGCCTCCTCAACCTCCTCTCGGTCTTCCACCTGCACCCAAAGCCTGTCTGGTCATGCCACAAGCTTTCTAACTGCGCAGAAGGGATCCTGCACACCTCCTTACTATGCTGGCAGTAGGGCTCAACGTCATCAGGCGGTTTTTACATTAAAATGTCTGGGAAATGTGAGTCACACAGCTGAGGAGTTGTGGTCAGCTCTGGAGAACCAATTTCATGAATGGTTGTCTCCACTGGACCTGAAACCAGGGAAGGCCGTGTGCGAC
Source organism: Phyllobates terribilis (assembly GCF_046119375.1). Classification (NCBI taxonomy): domain Eukaryota; kingdom Metazoa; phylum Chordata; class Amphibia; order Anura; family Dendrobatidae; genus Phyllobates; species Phyllobates terribilis. Next base: position 54,586,103 of record NW_027362768.1, on the reverse strand, counting down.
AATGCTGCAAACCTGGGTGCGGCCCTTCGCCGGGGCAATGTCACACACGTGCCTTGTATGGCTCACGTGTTGAACCTGGTTGTCCAGCAATTTTTAGCCCACTATCCCAGACTAGATGGCCTTCTGCAGAGGGCACGGTCGCTGTGTGCTCACTTCCGCCGTTCGCATCCCGCAGCTCAGCGACTTACATCTCTACAGAAGTCGTTGGGCCTGCCACTTCACCGGCTAAAATGCGATGTGCCTACCCGGTGGAATTCAACTCTGCACATGTTGCAGCGACTGTGGCAGCACCGACAAGCCCTGGTGCAATACGTTCTGACGTATAGTCTGGGCCAACGAGATTCAGAGGTGGGGCAAATCACGCTGGAGGAGTGGTCTCAGATCAGGGACCTATGCACCCTTCTGCACAGTTTTGAAATGGCGACGAAGATGTTTAGTGCTGACGATGCCATTATCAGCATGACTATTCCGGTGATTTACATGCTGGAGCACATGTTAAACAGAATTCGGAGTCAGGTGGTGGCACAAGAGGAGGTGGAGGAAGTAGAGGAGGAGGAGTTGTATGCGGAAGGGCTAACATCTGCAAGGTCCAGACGGTCGGCAGCACCAAGGCGGCAGGCATGTGAGGGTGGGGGAGATGATTTTACCAGGGCGCATGGTAGCAGCCAAACTAGTGAGGAAGGTGCAGGAGCCCAGGAAGAAGTGGAGGACGAACTGATGGAAGACTCATCAGATGAGGGAGACCTTGATCACATTTCTGTTGTGCGAGGTTGGGGGGAGAGGACAGAGGAAGGAAGCATGATTGCTACCTCGCCACCAACACAACAGGGACTTGGTGCTCCTGGATGCGCAACACACATGAGTGCCTTCTTGCTGCACTACCTGCAACATGACCCTCAAATTGTGAGAATTAGAAATAATCCTGACTACTGGGTTGCCACACTGTTAGATCCCCGGTACAAAAGTAAATTTGCAGAAATTATTCCTGCCATAGAAAGGGATGCACGCATGCAGGAGTATCAGCAGAGACTGTTGCAGAATCTTACATGTGCTTTTCCACAAAATACCAGTGGTGCACGTAGTGAATCTCACAGTTCCAACTTGCCAACCGTGGGACCGTCAAGTGTTCAGCACTCAAACCGTAACAGAACCACAGTATCTGCTGGTAACATCAATTTTGCGGAATCATTTCACCACTTTTTTAGCCCATCCTTTGCAAGGCCACAGGAGACAAGAAGTCTGACACATAGTCAACGCCTAGAGACGATGGTACAGGAGTATCTCCAAGTAAACATTGAAGCCACGACTGTGTCACTGGACCCTTGCTCTTTTTGGGCTTCCAATCTGGATAAATGGCCGGAGCTAGCCACTTACGCCTTGGAGATCTTGTCATGCCCCGCAGCCAGCGTTCTGTCTGAACGTGTGTTCAGCGCTGCTGGTGGTGTGCTGACAGATAAGCGCACGCGGCTCTCCACTGATAATGTAGACAGACTCACGTTCATAAAGATGAACAAATCATGGATCCGAAATGACTTTTCTACCCCTGTGTCATCCTGGGGAGAGTAAAAGCTTGATGATTGGTTAAAATCACCCTACCAACCGTTTTAAGCTTTCAAATTACTAATCATGTTTATCTGTATCTTGACTGGAAAATAATTTGGGTTTTGTAGCAGTGTGCAGCACTGATCCTATTAGGCCATCTATAATAAGCTTCACCAGATTTAAAATTAAAAATAATTTTTAGCTGCATCTAGCCCGGAAAATAATTTTGGGGCTCCGAGATGCGCAAGACACATAAGTGCCTTCTTGCTGCACTACCTGCAGCATGACCCTCATATTGTCAGAATTCGAAGTAATCATGACTACTGGGTTGCCACACTCTTAGATCCCCCAAACTTTTCGATCAACCTTTTCATTTTAATAAAGACCAAAAAAATGGTCATTTTTGAAATTATAAGCATTAGCAGGTTGTTAGAAACTGAAATCAAACAGTTTTCAACTCAAAACTTTATTCTAGGTGATGTTACATTTTCACATAGGACCCCTTGTTCGAAAGGAGCTTCTGAACTCTCTCGTCCATTGAATTTGTCAGGTTTTGGATGGTTTCTGCTTCAATTGTTTTGCATGAGGACAGAATACCCTCCCAGAGCTGTTGCTTAGATGTGAACTGCCTCCCGCCATCATAGACACTCCTTTTAATGATGCTCCAAAGGTTCTGAATGGGGTAGAGGTCAGGGGAGCATGGGGGTCACACCATAAGTTTGTCCCCTTTTATGCCCATATCAGCCAGAGATGGAGATGTTTTATGTGCAGCATGAGATGGTGCATTATCATGCAGAAAAATGATCTTGCTGTGAAATACACGGTTCTTCTTCTTGAACCATGGCAGGAAGTGCTGTTTGAGAAAATCCACATACATTATGGAGTTCATCTTTAGCGCCTTCAGGGATCCTAAAGGGGCCGACAATCTCTCTCCCCATGATTCCAGCCCAAAACATTACTCCACCTCCTCCTTGTTGGCGCTGTAGCCGTGTTTGCGTGGGGTGTCCATCAACCAGCCATCCTCCACTCCATTCATCTGGACCATCGAGCGCTGCACGGCACTCATCCGTGAACAAAACAGTTTTGAAATCAGTCTTCATGTAATGTTTGGCCCACTGGAGCCGTTTCTGCTTGTGTGAAGTGGATAGAGGAGGTCGACAGGATGGCATATGCACAGCTGCAAACCTCTGAAGGACCCTGCATCTTGTTGTTCGGGGGACGTTGGAGGCACAAGCAGCTTCAAAAACTTGTCTGCTGCTATGACAAGGCTTTTTTGCCGCTGCTCTTTCAACCTGACGTAATTGCCTGTAGGAAAGAGTCCTCAATTTGCCCTTATCAGCACGCACACGTGTGTACTGTGAATCAGCTACATACTTCTTGATTGCCAAGACACTTCATCCTGATCATCGCACAATGTTGATTGTAGTCATGCCTTGACCTAAACACTCCACAATTTGTTGCTTCTCAGCAGCCGACACATCCTTTTTCTTTCCCATTTTGGCAGAAAATGTAGGCTGCTTAATAATGTGAGAGAGCCTTCTTAAGTAGTCTTGCCTTTCATTGGACACACCTGCCAAACTAATTAGCACAGGTGTCTGCAATTGCTTACAGTGATATAAAGAGCCCTGACACACATCACCATCAATGAGTTTAACTGACAAACAAACAAATTCTTCCCTTATCACTCCTAAACACATTTTGCATAATAATTTGGAACGCGGTGTACATGTGCTTTTCCACAAAACACCAGTGGTTCACGTAGTGAATCTTACAGTTCTAACTTGCCAACCGTGGTCTGTATGGAATTGTTCAATAAAGGGCCCAAAATTAAGATAACATAGATGGGAGAGGTCTCTATGAATAGGAATTCCTAAGTATTTGATACCCTGTGAGGGCCAGGCAAAGGGAAAGTTGGACTGGATGGAATCCTATATGGATTTAGGGAGGGAGACATCGAGGGCCTCAGACTTCGCTGCATTGATTTTAAAATTTTACCATGTAACAAAGTGATCTATTTCAGCCATAACAGCAGGGATGGATATATGTGATTGAGTGATATATACTAGGACATCATCAGCAAATAGAGAGCACTTGTACTCGGTGCCTCCCACCTCAATCCACCTAATATTGGGGTTATGGCGAATTGATGAGAGCAGGTGCTCCGTCACTAGGATGTATAAGAGAGGGGACAGAGGACATCCCTGCCTTGTCCCATTGGTGATTGTGAAAGGTGATGAAAATGTTCTGACGCACCCCCTGGGCCTTGGGACATCCGGAGCCGAACCCTTTTTGGTGGATGCTGGTGGTTGTAGTCTTCGTGGCGGCGATCCGGTTCCGTGGCTCAGGGCGGTCAAACCAGTGGCGGAACTATTTATGTGGTTTTGATGTTTAAATGTCCGACTACGCCACCCGTGGATTGCGGTCAGAGTGAACCGCCGCTACAGGGCAGACCGCTAAGGCTGGTGTTGTGGGTGCAGCAGAGCGTAGCATAACTCCCCACGGGAGGAGTATAGCCTCAGGGCAGTGTATGCGGAGGATGGGGGTGATGGTGCAGGGCAGCAGCAGTAACGACACGGAGTCAGTGATGCAGTTCAGGGCCTTTACTCACAGTTCTTATTATCCAGACCACGTCTGCAGGTAACGGCTGCCCACGTCGTACTGTGCTCACCAGGTGAGGGGCTCAGACAACTCCCAGATAACTTTGGAGCGCTTCACAGGACCCCCTTTGAGTGTCCTTTGTCTGGCCTTTCTTACCAACACTTCTGTCCGGCTGCCTCGGGCCTCCTCTTGGTAAACTTGGCGCCAGTTTCCCTGACCCTATGTGGTGCCATCCTAGCGGGTGGAGCAAGGGGCTGCGCCACATAAAATGTCAGAGCCTCCGGTTTCTAGCTGAGGGTCGTTTCCTGCCTCCACTAGTTCGGGGACCGGTCTCCCCCTTTGGCCTGACCCCTCCACGCAGGTGGATTCGGGCGTGCAGTGGCGACTCGCCCGTCCGCACCCCTGGGATCCCTTCATTCCTCGTTCCTGGAGCCTTCTCCGCTCCTCTTCCTTCCTTCTCCCTCTTGCAGGCCTGGGCCTCTGTTACTAGGCCCGCCTCCGGAGCAGAGCTCATGCAGAGCCCCTGCTCCCTGCCACTTCTGCTCAGACTTCTCTGCACTGAACTAAGATGGTGCCCACCTTTTATACTCCCTTCTCAATGCACCCAGGAACTGCTTCCTCCCTGCTCCTGCACTGCAGGGTTCCCCTTCCTCAGTGTTCCCTCCCCCCACTCCAGCCAGGGACAGGGACTGTCGTGCCCATCTCAGGGGCATATTGGTCGCCCTGCCCCACGGCAATGTGGTGTAATGCATGCAGGTGTCGGGTCCTGATCCACACTCCATCCTTATCTGAGAGTGAGATATCACACCTCTGGGTGAGGTGCAATACGTCTGTAGCATCCGAGCCCTCGGTGCTACAGTTCCATTTATCTTCAGCCTAGGTGACGTATTGTGATACAGGGCCGTGATTTTGGCTATAAAAGGGTCCCCTAGACCCCTACCCCAAGCTTTTTAAGAGAATCATATATGGCGTGCCAGGAGACTCTATGGAATGCTTTCTCAGCATCCAACGAGAGTATCTACTTACAAATTTTTAACTGCATCTAGCCCAGGAAATACTTTGTGCCTAGTAGCAGTGTCTGCTAGTCAGCGGATTATCCCGGCTGTTAAGCAAGCTACACCACCTGTAGTTTGGACACTTAATTTTTTCAAAGGAAATGATTCGGGACCACGGGATACTTAGTGAAGAGCATCAGGAGGCACCCCAAGGCATAGGGGCTGGGACTGGCACTAGGATGCCTTGCGGTGGACAGCCGAGCTCGATCCTTATAAAAGCTTTTTAACTGCAGCAGCTTTAGTGGACGCTACTGGAGCTGGAATTACGCGGCTGCTGGCATGAGCCTTGCCCTCCAATAGATCCTTGTAAATGGATTTAAAGTGTATTCATTCAAATTAGAGGGACAATTTAAATTAAAAAGCTTAGAGCTGCCTCCACCACAGGGGGGCTCTCTCGACCCACCAGCGGACAGGCACCAGTATTGGGAGAGGGGGGCTGGCCGTCAGGGTTCACCGCGGCTCTGGCACAAACCCGGCGACACGGAGGTGGCACGGGCAGGAGCGGACTGGCCGTCTCGGCTTCTCACTTTTTGGATTTTAGAAGGGCATGACATGCCTATATCTGTGTCTCCCCCTCCTTTTACTCCTCCACCTCTTTTCTTTTCGCATGACTATATGTACTTGTCACTTTTCCATGTGTTAGTTGTGTCTTCTGAGCAGTTTGTCAGCTTTTGGACACCTTTGAAGGTGTTTTCTATGTGTTTCTATGTGTTTTTGTTTGCCTGCCATTGGTTTTAACGGTGTTCGAAGGTGTTCGACGAACAGTTCGACGAACAGTTCGGCGAACACACGGGTGTTCGACGAACCGAACCGAACTCGAACACTACGGGGGTGGCTCAACACTAATCACAACATCATGTGGCAGAGAGTTCCATAATCTTACTGCTCGTACAGTAAAAATCGCCTTTCTATTATTATGATTAAAGGGAACCTGTCAGCAGGATTGTGCTAAGTAAACTACAGGCAGTGTCACGTTGGTGCCGTTACACTGATTAAAATGAAACCTGAGTTGATTGCAGTTTGCTCCGGGGCTTTATTTGGTGCTCTGTTCTCATATTTATCCTTATGAGCTTAAATGACAGGTCACTGATCCTTCAGTCAACGGCCTTCCATTTTAAATACTGCGCTTGCGCAGTTCATATTGTGGTCTTGTAAAAAAAAAATTAACTCCAGCAAAATGGCACCGACACCCGCCACATGCGCAGTAGCAGCTATCGCTTGCCGATAGGATCATTTAACCACAATGGTGAAGATAATGCCAGAGCACCAGATACAGCCCACCCCACTGTTACGGGTGTGTCAGATGTGACAGACAGTCGCCCTGCATTTGGTTGCAGAAGATTTCTTCATTTGGCATTACAGACACCTTCTTAGCTGTTTCACTCTATGACCCAGCAGCTACCTCCTTACTGCTATTTGACACCCTGGCCTGAGTGTTTAAATAGTTTCACTTTGCAACAGGAAGGGGCCGGTGATACTCACATGTTTCCTTGTGAATGCTTGGAGCTCTCAGACTGCTATCTTCCTCTCTGGTGCTAGGAGGATGCTTGGAGTTATCTCTCTGAAGTCGACTAAAGCTAAGCTACTTTCCCCCGTGTTTGTCTCCCTTGTTGTCTTTAGTCGTTATTGGGGATTGACTAGTGTTCACCCCCCTTCCCTATCCAGGGCCAAGCGCTAGGGAAATACAGGTTTTAGGTTTGCGTGCGGCAAATGGTGATGAACCAATATAGGGACGTTAGTGGAGACAGGGTGATATCAGATCAGCCTAGGAGGTCTCCACTCCCTCCTTTCCCTAGAGTCTGGGCTCCCTTTCCCCCTTTCCTTTGTGTTGCAGTTAGTCTTTCACACACCTTGCGTGACATTATCACCGGCCGTGCACATTTAGGGGAAAAAATATATATATGTAATTGTGTGTTTTTAGGTTTTTTTCGGGCGTGTTTTGTATTTTCCTTTCTCCTTGGCATGGGTTCGGTTGCAGAGCTCACAGAGTGGCTTCACAGTCTGTCTCTGAATGACCTCCACTGTGAGGTTCAGCAACAGCATCAGCGGCTACAGGTCGCTAATGTGGGGGTCTCTGCAGGTAGGCCTGTCCAGCCTGAACCCAAGGTTGCCCTCCCAGAGAGCTTTTCATGAGATAGAGACAAGTTTTTTGTATTCAAGGAGGCCTGCAAATTGTATTTTAAACTTCATACTTACTCCTCCGGAAGTGAGGAGCAACGAGTAGGAATTGTGATCTCTCTACTGTAGAGAGATCCTCAGTCCTGGGCGTTTTCTTTGCTGCAGGATTCAGCTTGTCTCCAGTCTGTAGAGGGGTTTTTGGGGCTCTGGCTCTCATCTATGATGACCCTGACAGAGTCGCCTTGGCTGAGTCTAGGCTACGTCGCCTTCAGCAGGAGAATCGGTCGTAGAGACGTACAGTTCTAAATTACGTAGATGGGCAAAGGATTCTAAATGGAATGACTCAGCCCTTAGAAGCCAATTTTATGAGGGTCTTTCTGAAAGGTTGAAAGATGCCTTGGCAGTATACGAAACCCCTCAGTCCTTGGAGGCTGCCATGTCATTAGCCATGCGTCTTGATAGATTCCTTCGGGATAAACAGGTGAGACTGCCTTCTCCGGGGCCTTCTTGTCAGTGTTATGTACCTCTGCCGGGGAGCGGTCTGGCGGTGAATCCGTACTGGGGGAGGTGGAGGAACCCATGCAGTTAGGGGGTGCCTTTGCATCATACATTTCCCCTGAGATTTGCAAGAAAAAAGTCGTATGTTTTTTTTGTGGGAAAAAGGGACCTGTTCTTCAATTCCTAAATAATGATAATAATCTTTATTTATATAGCACCAACATATTCCGCAGCGCTTTGCAGTTCAGAGGTTCATATACAACAGTCATAAGTAACATAGCTAAAGATAATACAATAATTAAAGCAAAAATAATGACGACCCTGCTCGTAAGAGCTTACGATCTACAATGAGGTGGGGGTGACACAAAGTACAGGGGCTTATTTACAATGGACAAAAGCAAACAAAAGGAGACTCGATTAACTCTTGGTAGTCTGGAGTTGGATAAGCAAGGGGTGCATTTGTCACCTACCTGCAGTTCCCGGTTTGTCCTGACAGCAGAGGTGGTGCTAGAGAGCAAAAACTGAGAAAATTTCTATGTTTGTTGACAGTGGAGCCAAAGTCTGCATGATTGATGCTAAGTTTGTGAAAACTCATGGTCTTGCTTGCTGTACTTTAGCTAAGCCTATTTCCACCTTCGCCATCGACTCGGCGCCACTTGCACAGAAAGCATTGTGCATAATGTAAAACTGAGGGTGGGATCGGTTCATTGTGAAATAATCCCTTACTATGTCCTGGACAGTCTTCCCACCCCAATTGTTTTTGGTCTTCCCTGGTTGGTGAAACATAATCTGGCAAACCGGGGAGATTATTAAATGGGGAGATTACTGCCATGAGAACTGTTTAGATATTTCCCTTATTACAGTCTCTACGGAAATATTTCCTGCTTTTCTGTCTGGTTTTGAGGAAGTTTTATTCCGTGAAGGGGTGTCAGGATTTACCGCCTCATTGTGCATATGACTGTCCTATTAACCAGACCCCCGGAGCTAAACTACCGAAGTCCAGACTGTATAATCTTTCTGGCCCTGAGAGACAAGCCATGAAGGATTTCATTGCGGAAAGTCTGGAAAAGGGACACATTAGGCCTTCATTTTCGACTGTGGCGGCAGGATTCTTCTTTGTGAAGAAAAAAGATGGCGGACTACGTCTCTGTTTAGATTTCCGGGAATTAAATCAAATTACCATCCGTGATCCATACCCTCTTCCTCTGATTCCTGATTTTTTCAGCCAGGTTGTAGGAGTTAAGGTATTCTCCAAGTTAGATTTAAGTGGAGCCTACAATCTATTTAGAATCAGAGAAGGGGACAAATGGAAAACAGCGTTCAATACCCCTGAAGGGCATTTCGAAAGTCTGGTTATGCCTTTCGGTTTCATAGTTACATAGTTACATAGTTTATAAGGCCGAAAAAAGACAAGCGTCCATCCAGTTCAGCCTATTTCTTGTGCACTGCAGCTATTCCACAGCGTTGATCCAGGGGAAGGCAAAAAAAAAACCATGCGGTATAGGCCAATTTACATCATTGAGGAAAAAATTCACTTCCCGACACCAATCTGAATTAATTAACTATCACTAAGCATAAGATGTAATTTTATTGTTCTTTTGATCTCATTAAGTGAGTTGGACATCACTACTTCCTCTCCCAGAGAGTTCCAGAGTCTCACGGCTCTGACCGTAAAGAATCCCCTTCTATGCTGGTGCAGGAACCTCCTTTCCTCCAGGCGAATAGTGTGCCCCCTCGTCTTTGTCACCATCCTTGGTATACACAGGTCATGGGAGAGATCTCTGTACTGCCCCCTGATGTATTTATACATGTTTATGAGGTCTCCCCTAAGCCTTCTCTTTTCCAACATAAATAGGCCTAATTTTGACAACCTCTCTGGGTATTCTAGTCCCTCCATTCCCTTTATTACCTTAGTCGCCCTCCTTTGTACCCTCTCTAGCTCCAATATGTCTTTCCTGAGCACCGGAGCCCAGAACTGTGCACAATATTCTAAGTGCGGCCTTACCAGCACTTTATACAGAGGAAGAACAATGTTCTCATCATATGCCCCTATTCCTCTTCTGATGCATGCCATGACTCTATTTGCCTTCGCAGCTGCTGCCTGACACTGGGCACTCCAATTTAATTTGCTATTAACCAAGACGCCCAGGTCCTTCCCCATGTCAGATTTCCCCAACGTTTTCCCATTTAATATGTATGGGTGACTGCTGTTTTTCTTTCCCATGTGCATGACCTTACATTTATCGGCATTGAACCCCATTTGCCATTTTTTGGCCCAACTCCCCAATTTATCTAAATACTCCTGTAGCTGTGCACTATCCTCATCTGTATTAACTACTTTACAAAGTTTAGTATCATCTGCAAATATTGCTATTTTACTATGCAACCCTTCCACTAGATCATTAATAAATATATTAAATAATATAGGGCCCAAGACAGACCCTTGAGGCACCCCGCTAGTAACACTGACACACCCTGAGCTTACTCCATTGATAACCACCCTCTGCTTTCTATCACTCAGCCAGCTATTTACCCACTTGCACACATTATCCCCCAGACCAAGCATTCTCATTTTATATACCAACCTTTTGTGTGGCACGGTATCAAACGCTTTGGAGAAGTCAAGGTATACAACATCCACTGACTCTCCCCGGTCCAGCTGTGAGCTCACCTCCTCGTAGAAGGCAATCAGGTTTGTTTGGCAGGAGCGATCTCTCATGAATCCATGTTGATATGGAGTTAGACAGTTATTATCATTAAGATATTCTACAATAGCATCTCTAAGAAATCCTTCAAACAATTTACCCACAACAGACGTTAAGCTGACTGGTCTATAGTTCCCAGGGTCACTTTTAGACCCCTTTTTGAATATTGGTACCACATTTGCTTGGCGCCAGTCTAGTGGGACAGTCCCTGTCCGTAAAGAGTGCTTGAATATAAGATACAGCGGTCTGTCTATCACATTACTTAATTCTTTTAGTACCCGAGGGTGTATGCCATCTGGGCCTGGTGACTTGTCTATTTTGATATTATTTATGCGTTTCCGAACTTCCTCCTGGGTTAGGTGGGTGATATTTAGCGGAGGGTTTACTTTATCACTTTGCATTTCCTCCGATAAATTGTTTTCTTTTGTGAAAACAGTGGAGAAGAAGCTATTGAGTAGGTTTGCTTTACCCTCATCGCCCTCTATGATTTTACCCATGTTATTTTTCAATGGGCCAACTCCATCAGTTTTAATCCTTTTACTGTTTATATAGTTAAAGAACAGTTTGGGATTCGTTTTACTTTCCTTGGCAATTAGTCTCTCTGTCTCCTCTTTTGCTATTCTTATTTGTTTCTTACAGATTTTGTTTTTTTCCCTATAAGTTATTAGCGCTTCCTCGCTGCCTTCTTGTTTAAGTTTACCGAAAGCCCTTTTTTTGTTTTTCATTGCCCTCTTGACTTCCTTATTTAGCCACATTGGCTTCCTCCTATTCCTAGCCCTTTTATTCCCATAAGGTATGTACCTTCTACAGTGACTATGTAGGACTGTTTTGAAAATTTCCCATTTTCTATCCGTGCTCCTATTACTGAAGATACTATCCCAGTCTATAAGGTGAAGGGCATCTGGGGTACTCAAGCATTTCATAAATTATATTTTCCATCATTTGGTGGGTAGGTTTGTGGTGGTCTATCTGGACGATATTTTGATTTACTCACCTGATTTTGGGACACATCGGGGGCATGTTAAACAGGTGCTCCAGATATTGAGTGATAACAAACTTTATGCCAAACTAGAAAAATGTGTTTTCGTCGTTCAGGGGGTGCAGTTTTTGGGGTACTTGTTGTCATCTTCTGATTTTCGGATGGATCCAGAAAAGATCCGTGCAGTCCTTGATTGGGACCGTCCCGAAAACCTGAAGGCTCTACAGCATTTTCTGGGCTTTACTAATTTTTACCGGAAATTCATCTAAAATTACTCAGTAATTGTGAAACCCGTTACTGACATGAATTTTTCCAAATGGTCAGTTGCCTCCCCTCCAGGATTTTTCTCCCTTAAAGAATCATTTTGCCACTGCACCTATACTCAGTCAACCTGATGTTTCCCAACCCTTAATTGTGAAAGTTGATGCGTCGGATGTGGGAGTTGAGTTCCGTCCCCTGGTAAATTGCGTCCATGCGCCTTCTTTTATAAAAAATTGTGTTCGGCTGGGAGAAATTATGACATGGGTAATAGGGAACTTTTGGCGATCAAATTGGCATTCGAAGAATGGCAATCATGGTTGTAGAGGGCTGTCCATCCTATTTATTGTTATTACTGACCATAAGAACCTGTCATATCTCCAGTCAGCTAAACGTCTCAACCCTAGGCAACCAAGATTGTCCCGGTTGTCACTTTTCCTCCAGGGGTCAAAAATGTCAAGGCTGATGCTTTATTCCGGAGCTTCCCTGGTGGCGGTGACCAAGAGAACCCTGCCCCAATATTACAGAAGGGGGTAGTCATTTTGGCATTGTATCCTGAACTGGAGGGTGAGGTGTTGGAGGCTCAGGGGGACGCCCCTGCCTCCTGCCCTTCCGGAAGGTTATTTGTACCATCTAATCTGCGGTGCAAGGTAATTAAGGAACATCATAACTCTGTGCTTGCTGGTCATCCAGGTCATAAGGCAACCAGGGACCTCCTCTCTTGTCATTTTTGGTGGCCGGGGTTGCATCGGGATGTGATTGAACACGTATCTGCTTTTAGTATTTGCGCGCGTTCTAAGGTTTAACATACTCTTTCGTCTGGTGCTCTTCTTCGGCAACCTATCCTTAGTAGGACATGGACACACTTGTCCATGGATTTTATTACTGACCTACCGGTATCTGCAGGCAAAACAGTGATTTTGGCGGTTGTAGATAGGTTCAGTCAAATAGTTCACTTTGTCGCATTACCTGCACTTCTAAATGTCAAAACATTTGTCATGTGTTCATAAATGAGATCGTTAGCTTCACGGGGTTCCCTCCGATGTGGTGTCAGATCAGGGGACCCAGTTTGTTTCCAAGTTCCGGAAGGCATTCTGTTCTTGACTGGGGGTGCAGCTGTCCTTTTCCTCTGCCTTCCACCCTCAGTCGAATGGACAGACCGAGCGCGTCAATCAGAATTTGGAGACCTACCTCAGGTGTTTCGTCAACGAAAATCAGAAGGATTGGACATCCTACTTACCGCTGGCAGAATTTGCCATTAATAATCATTGGCAAGAATCCACTGACATGTCATCGTTCTTCGGTGCATATGGTTATCACCCACAGTTTGGTACCTTTAGTGGGGGAGGAGCTTCAGGAGTTCCTGAGGAGGAACGGTTTGCTTCATCACTCTCCTCGGTATAGCAGGGTGTTCAGAGTAATTTAAAGTTCATGGGAGACAGGTATAAATATATGACTGACAGAAAACGCTTACCAGGTCTGGACCTGAATGTGAATAACTTTGTGTGGTTGTCTACCAGGAATATAATATCGAAAGTTCCTTCTTGGAAGCTGGGACCTAGGTTTATTGGTCCCTATAAAATAACCACCATCATTAACCCAGCAGCGTTTCATCTTGAGCTTCCTCAGGCCCTTCAGGTCCACAATGTTTTCCACAGGTCCTTACTCAAGACGTATGTGGAACCTCTTGAGCCCTCACCTCTACCGCCACCCCCAGTAATGGTTGATGGTAATATTGAGTTTCAGAATTTGAGGATTGTAGATTCTCGTCTCCAACGTCGTTCTCTACAATACTTGGTGAACTGGAAGGGTCATGGTCCAGAGGAGAGGATGTGGGTTTCAGTATCAGAGGTGAACATGCCCAGGTTGGTTCGTTCATTTCACACCTCTTATCCTGAGAAACCTGGTCCTGAGTGTCCGGAGGCCACTCGTAGAGGGGGAGTACTGTCACGGGTGTGTCAGATGTGACAGACAGTCGCCCTGCAGTTGGTTGCAGAAGATCTCTTCATTTGGCATTACAGACACCTTCTTAGCTGTTTCACTCTAGGACCCAGCAGCTACCTCCTTTCTGCTAATTGACACCCTGGCCTGAGTGCTTAAATAGTTTCTCTTTGCAGCAGGAAGGGGCCGGTGATACTCACATGTTTCCTTGTGAATGCTCGGAGATATCAGACTGCTATCTTTCTCTGTGGTGCTAGGAGGACGCTTGGAGTTATCTCTCTGAAGTAGGCTAAAGCTAAGCTACTTTCCCCCTTGTTTGTCTCCCTTGTTGTCTTTAGTCGTTAGTGGGGATCGACTAGTGTTTATCCCCCCTTTATGTATCCAGGGCCAAGCACTAGGGAAATACAGGGTTTAGGTTCATGTGCAGTGATTGGTGAGGAACCAATATAGGGACGTTAATGGAGACAGGGTGATATCAGATCAGCATAGGAGGTCTCCACTCCCCCCTTTCCCTAGAGTCTGGGCTTCCTTTCCCCCTTTCCTTTGCGTTGCAGTTAGTCTTTCACACACCTTGCGTGACACCCACAGCCCACTCTGGAGCACCAGAATATCATTATCTCCAAACTTAAAGTAAAGATTACACAACAACCACAGGGCGGATTTCATCAACCAACTTATCACTTTAATCAGTGTAAATCGTTTACTGAGCACAATCCTGCTGTCAGGTTCGCCTTATACCTTCTTTTCTTTAGACTTGGAGGAAGCCCCTTGTCATCATTGCAGGCCTAGGTGGAAAAAAGGTCATTAGTAAATTCTCTCTACTGTCTCTTCATGTATTTGTACATTGTAATAAGACCGTCACTAAGCCATGTCCCAACTGAATAATCCCAAGTTTGATAACCTGTCTTGGTGCTGCAGTCCACTCATTCCCTTAATAACCTTGGTTGTTCTTCTCTGCACCCGCTCTAGTTCAGCTATGTCCTTCTTATACTCTGGTGACCAAAACTACACATTCTTTGAAATGTGGCCACACTAGTGACTTGTATAGAGGCAAAACTATGTTATTGTCATGAGTATATATGTCTCTTTTAATGTTTCCTATCATTTTATTTGCCTTGGCGACAGCTGCCTGGCACTGGTCACTAAAAGTGAGGTTTGTGTTTTCAGTTTACTATTTAGTACATAACTGTACATTTTGTTTCTTCAGCCCAAGTGCATAATCTTCATTTATATATATTGCACTGCAATTTCCATTTCTCAGCCCAAGTCTCCACCTTACATAAATCTCTCTGTAATATCAAATTATCCTCCTCTGTGTTGATTACCTTGAAAAGTTTAGTATCATCTGAAATTATTGAAATTTTACTATGTATGTCATCAAGATGGTCAATAATATGTTAAAACGAAAATGGGACAATTCTGACCTCTGCGGTACCCCACTGTTAACTGTGGCCAAATGAGTGTGTTCAGTTAATGCCATACCATTAGTTTTTCTTGGCTTTATTTTGTCTCCAGAATAAGCTTCCTACAAATGTACATGTGTAAGCAGGCACAATTCATGAGCATGACATTAATTAGTAATTTAATGAGTAACTTGAAATATGTATTTTTACTTTATATAATGAATATACTGATAATAAATTGTGTCAATTTTCCTTCCCCCCGCTCTTCTTTTTCTTATCTTTATTTTTTTCTTATTATGTTAAAAGTTAATAAAATCATTGTTTAAAAAAAAAAGTTTGAATCGATCCTATTTTCCAATACAAAATAAAGAATTAAAAAAATATAAACACAATTTGTATCCCCACATTTGCAAAAATCAGAACTATGAAAATATAACATTGTTTAAACTGTATGGTAAATTAAATAAAGAATAAAAAAAAAAAAAAAACAGAATTGCATATTTTGGTCACCGCATTTCCTCAAAAAATGCAATCAAAGTTATGGGTCTGAGAAATGGAAATTCAAACCACAGAATTTTTTTCACTTCCTAAATAAAAAAAAATCCCATACAAATTTGGCAATGATGTAATCATACTGAGATGAAGAATCATGTTGCCACACAATAAATGTAATAAAATCAAAAAACCCCAAAATAGTATTTTTTTCCTCATATAAATTCACTTGGGAAAATGTATGGTGCCATTCAAAATTACAATTTATCCCTTAAAATACAAGCCATCATATGGCTATGTTGATGGAAAAATAAAAAATCGATGACTATTGAAGAATCAAAAACAAAAGTGCAAACATTTAAAACTTGGCCATTGTGGAAAGGGGTTAAGTGGGAGAAGTTGCCATTCCAATTTGGATCTGTATTTGCAAGAAGCTGACAGCAATGTGGCATGATCTAATCTACCTTGTACATCACTTTTCATGAAAATGGTGGCTTCAAATTTAACTCCCTCTTTATATTTTAGTAGGTCAATTATTATAATTCATGAACAGGTTGGAGACAATAAATCAGAATGTGTAGCAGGTCTCTCAATATTTCAAATTCTTATTGATCTTTTTTTCCTTGCCTACTTTGTCTTTCTTGTCTCAAGATTCAACTATATCCAATGTCATTAAAACTCTGTCAAGCAGAGGACAATTGCAAAATAAATTATACTGGACATTGCGAATCAACAAAGTTCTTCTAAGCACAGGTCCTTTCTGCCCTAATAACAGTTGGTTGAGCTCTTCTGATGATATAGGGTGTTTTGATTGACATCCAGTACTTCTGTGTGTCCTATTTCTACAGCTTCCCTTCATGGTTAGCTAAACATGTCATATCATATAATAATTAGACAGAGTAAACGGAGCCACAGGCATACAAGGAGTAGCCATAGATGCCATACTAGGTTATACTATGTCTTTGGGAGTCAAATAGATTTTTGGTATCCTAATATAAGTCGTACCTTTCTACCTTATGCTTGTGGCTTCGTAAAAAACAAATCTGTATTTCAAACATAATTTGCGAAAGAGAGAATTTTAAAGGCTCAGCAATATTTACACAGAAGAGCAGTCACTGTCTATTATTGTGTACTCATTTTTTTGTATTCATTTTTTCATTTAATACAAAGAATTATTTTGGGACATTTGGACTCATCACAAAAACAACATGATTATTATTATTGATTTCTAAAGCACCACTAAATTCAGGGTGTTGTACATAGGAAAAGGTTACATATATAATAACATAAGCAATGGTACAGAGTGGGAGAAGTCCCTAACCTCACAGGCTTACAATCTACATGGTAATGGGGAGATCATAGTAAGTTGGGGGGTTGTAGCTGATCCTGTTGTAGTAAGGTGGCAGTGGGATTATTGTAGGCTGTAGGATTTCCTAAAGAAATTAGTTTTCATTTTCCATCTGAAGGTTTTAAATGTGGGAGACAATTGGATGTATTGAGCCACTCAATTCCAGAGAATGGGGGATGTTCTGGAAAAATCTTGGAGGCGATTATGTGAGGAGCGTACAATGGCAGAGAAGAGAAAAAGGTCTTG
The DNA here is from genome assembly GCF_046119375.1 of Phyllobates terribilis. NCBI lineage: Eukaryota > Metazoa > Chordata > Amphibia > Anura > Dendrobatidae > Phyllobates > Phyllobates terribilis. The sequence goes on along the minus strand of NW_027362768.1, from coordinate 54,568,920 downwards.
TGAGGACCGGAGATTTCTTGTGCAAAGATATCAGGAGATTAAGTTGGAGATCTATGGAGGCCACAGATTATGGATGGCCTTGTAAATTATTTTTAGTAGTTCAAACTGGAATTGCTGGGGAATTGGAGGCCAGTGAAGAGATTGGCCAAGGACTCACGAAGCGAAAGGTGCATTAATTGGGTAGAGGAGTTAAGGACAGTTGGATGATGTATTGTAATGTTAGGTAAATGTTTGGTTAGTGTAGTTAGTGTAGGATGTCTAGGAGAGGGCAAGGTCTATGATGCCAAAATAAAAAATTATCTGTAGTAGACGGTACTGCTCAATTGTGTCACAGCCAGAAGACCGATCAAGAAGGAGAAGTACATAGTATTGTCTATTGGCTTGCTAGTTAGTAAGTAGTCAATAACTTTGGTTGCGGCAGTTTCAGTAGAATAGTGGGAATAGGTGGAATTTGACCTAAAAGTCAGATTTTAGGTTGTCAAAGAGTAGGGTTGTAAGAGAAGTATGTGGAAAGTTCAGTGTAAACGTGCTTTTCGAGGAGTTTAGAAGTGAAAGAGAATAGCGATCTGGCGCGAGGTTGGGTCAAGGGATGGCTTGTTCGGAATTGGCGTTATTGTTAAGCATTTGGAAGAGTAGACACCAAAGGCTAATGATAATTTGAAGACATGCGTTAGGGTTGTGATAAGCATTGTGGTGAGATTGGGGAAGAGGTGACATGTTTTAGGGTCAAGGGCACAAGTGGCGATATATAATTTGGAGAGAAAATTAGTACATTTTTTCAGTTATGATGGAAAAGAAGGTTGTAGGAAAAGGGCATCAGTCCGTTATTGCACAGGGTTTGTGGTGGTTGAACAATAAAGCTTTGTCTGATGTGGTCGATCTTGTTTTTGAAATGTGAGGCAGAAATGAGGGAGGTCGGAGGGGGCAATGGTGAATGAGAAGGAAATTAAAAGTGTTTAATAACTGATATATGTTTAATAACTGAATGTGTTTAATAGAATCTGTTAACACTAAATTTCTATGTTTTTTTCCCCAGGTTCAGCAATGGTGGATACATCTTTGAATACTTGGCCAGACTTAAAAGCGTTTCAATAGAAATGATTTTTCTAAGCAGTCAGTCTGGAGCTGACTGAATAAATATGGGATGTGCTTCGGCTAAGCATGTATCTACAGTACAAAATGATGACGATACCCAAAATGGCAAGAGTTACCAAAATGGGGATGCTTTCTGTGGTAAGAACTCTAAAGTCCATTTTTAATCTCTTTGAGTACAAAGCAGGTGACATGAATCCAAATGATAATGAATTTATTGATCATATTGATCATGAAATGCTATTGCAGGAGCACAGATGATATTTAGGTGTCAAGATTTTCCAACATTTTTCAATTAAGATAATTGATTTGTATCTGAATGGCCACTATCAAGTAATACTACACTTTTCTGTTAGCGACCAATGGAGAAGAAATGTATAGCCATCCAACTGAGCTTTGTTTTGCATTGTTGGGAGCTGTGGCGTCACTCATATTAACTGGATTGACTGATAAGAGAACACCTTAAAAATTGCCGCATCTCAGCCACATGCAGTCAGTGATTATCCAGTAATTATGGAGTATGTCAGAGCGCTTCTAATACAATCAAAGAAACTGTACAGCAGTTTGGCATCACAGTAGCTGTTCTAGTGAGTCGTGAGGGGTCTGGACTGGTGGAGGCCTCAGCTTTTTATGTAATACTGCCATGTAATAATAGTTTCTTAGAATGCTGTCAGTCCAATGCTCTCAACTGCTTTACATTATAAATGAGGCTCAGTGCTGAAAGAGGTTCAGATTGTATTTAGTTACAGCATTAATTGTGGTTTTCCTTCTGAGTCACACACTCCATCTAATTTCCAGGATGTATAGCAGGTGTTCTGAAGACAGATCATTTCTATACACAGCCCATCTGAAATCTGTAGTGTACAATACAATGTGTACTATGCTGACAGTGGTGATAGATTGTGATTTCTATGTACATTTTATACTTTTATTGATATAGCAGAACAGAAGTGAGTAGGAAAAATCTATAATAATTTATGCATTGTATGCTAGTTTGAGTGGAATTTCAGGGTTAATGTCATAATATTAGGCTCTTTAAAATAACTAAAAAGCCAGAAATGTTAATATATTACATATACAGTACTGTGCAGCATTTTTCCGCAGATGGCTAAAACGTTTGCACGGTAAGAATTCTTTCAAAATTAGAAGTGGTAGTAATTTATATTTATCAATCACAAAAAAACAAAGTGGATGAGAAAAGGAGAAATCTAAATCAGTCCAATATTTCATATGACCTTTGCATTCAAAATTGCATCAAAGAATCAATTTCTTGCACATGATATTTGAAGAAACTTGGCTGGGAGATTGTTCTAAACATCTTGGAAAACTAACCTCAGATCCTCTGTGGCAGTCGCTTGTGCAAATTGTTCTGTGTCTTCATGTACTCTCACACTTGAAGATGTACAGATCAAGATTCTGTGGGGATCATATCATCACTTCCAGGACTCCTTATTCTTCTTTACTCTGAAGATTGTTCTTAATGAACCAGTCTGCTGAAGAATAAATTTGGAGACAATCAGACTCCTCCTTTATGGTATTACATGATGGTTAAGTATCTGCCTGTATTTCTCAGCATTGAGGACACCATTAATCCTTAAAAAAAAAAATTCAATTTGCTGAAATGCAGCCCCAAACTTAAAAGGAACCTCCACCATGCTTCACTGCTGTCTGCAGACTTTCATTATTGTACCATTCTCCAGCCCTTCAGTGAACAAACTCCTTTCTGTTACAGCCATACATTTCAAACTTTGACTCATCAGTCCAGAGCTGCTGCTGCCATTTTTCTGCACACACCACAGCCAAAGCAAAAAACGTAATTTTTTTTAAAAAAATCCAAAATTTAAATTAGAAAATAGCAAAAAGGCAATGATAGTTACCAGCCAAAATGTCAAGGAAAATGCACAACAGGATGCAGCAAGCCCCCTTTAGTTAGAAAGATGTAACAAAGGTGCAGAATGCTGATGAACAATCACTCTCAACCTCTCACCCATGTAGGGGGTGATTGCCTAGCACTAAAACTGCACACAGATGAAGCTTGCAATAGGGTGCAAGTCATACACATGCGGCACCGTGCCTAGCCAGCAACCTATTACACGCCCCTACTATTCAATTAGGCGGGATGCCCGGTACAATATCCATGCATCACAGAGGTGCAAGTCCCTAATTCACAAGGTCACCATTGATGGACCTGGCTGCACCCTGTCAGATAAAAAAGTGCAAAAATATATTAGGAGGTATTAGTTAATGTTTTGGCCAAAATACGTAAGCTCGCAACCCACGCCAAAGGTCCTCACCGTTTTGCGAGTCCCTACTCTATTTTTAAAACAAACAGCACAGTCAAAGCAAAAAAAATAATTTTTAAAAAAATTTCAAAATTCAATTAGAAAATAGCAAAAAGGCAATGATAGTTACCAGCCAAAATGTCAAGGGAAATGCACAACAGGATGCAGCAAGCCCCTTTTTGTTAGAAGGAGGTAACACAGGTGCAGAATGCTGATGAACAATCACTCTCAACCTCTCACTCCATGGAGGAGGTGATTGCCTAGCATTAAAACTGCACACAGATGAAGCTTGCAATAGAGTGCAAGTCACAAACATGCGGCACTGTGCTTAGTCAGCATCCTATTACACGCCCCTAAAAATGCAATCATCCCCTCCATGGAGTGAGAGGTTGAGAGTGATTGTTCATCAGCATTCTGCACTCGTGTTACCTCCTTCTAACAAAAGGGAGCTTGCTGCATCCTGTTGTGCATTTTCCTTGACATTTTGGCTGGTAACTATTATTGCATTTTTGCTATTTTCCATTTTTATGCCCCCAAGTTCCTATGTTTTTGTGCATAGTTGAGTCCTTTGACCCTGTTTCCATGGCGAAGGTATGGCTTTTGCCTGAATTTCTTCCAGGAAGACCACTTCCTTCCTGACTTCTCTGAACAGTAGAAGGGTATAGCTGGTCTCATTGATTGCTGCTAGTTCTTAGCTGATGGCACTGCTGGACATCTTCCAATTTTGAAGGGAAGTAAGCATAATGTGCCTTTCATCTGCTGCACTAAGTTTCCATGGCCAACCACTTTGTCTACGCTGCTCAAAGTTGCTCAGTTCTTGATGCTTCTTTAAAGTGCTTAAACAGCACATCTTGAAATCTCAATCTGTTTTGAAATATTTGCCTGGGAGAGACCTTGCTGATGCAGTATGTCACGAACACCAACCACTCGCTGCACACGTGACTCAGATGTGACTCGGATGTGTCTCTGCTTCTTACACTTAGAACACATTAACAAGTTCAGTATTTGTTCAGTGTTTGGAAGCCAAAACCAGGAGCGGGTGATAAATACAGAAGTGGTGACGTGTTTCTATTATACTTTTCCTCGGATTGTTCCACTCCTCACTTTGGCTTACAAATACTGATGTAAAATACTGATCAGATACTGAATGTGTGAATGTGGTTTACTCATCCACTCACCTATTGCAATACGCCGACAATGAACTAAGTGCACTCCACAGCCAGTTCACGCATTCACATCACATTTTTCACAGCCACCACTCACCGTTTTAATAGGCCAGTGGGATGCCTACACAATATAGTAATACGCTAGTACTGATCTCTGGCTTCAATAAAGTTTCCCAGCCATACTATACTTTTCCCTCTTCAGGTTCATGGGTACGTTGTAGAGCAGCAAGGAACAAACTTATTACATTTTAGTAATAAGTTTCAAGCCGGTCAATCCCTAAAGAGAATAAAGCGAAACATACTGTATTAGTAGGAGGGAAGAGATTAAAAATCTTTGAAACTACTTTATATTTTAGGTAATGTTGTGAATAGGGCTAAGGGACTTCCATGGGAAATTATTATTATAGGTATCTCTTTGGTTATATTTAATATCTATTGATTATTCTGTTCAGATCACTTTGTGATAATTCAGACCTACTGGGTCTATTTGTATGTGTCCACCCATATTTATGATGTTATATATATTGTATTTATTATGATATACATGTGCTTTTTCTAGGGGATTTTTGTTTTTTTTAATCATGTTTTTACCTATGGTGTCTGTTTGGTGAATCTAATAAAAGTTATACCTTTTTCTCGTATATTGGTATTTAATATATATTTTCCACATTTAAGATGCTTGGTGCCTTTCTTGTACCCCTTGTCCTCTTTTTACTCGGCATTTCTATTTGTGCCATGTGATGTCTGAGTGGAAGACATACCGACTGCCTTAGGGTCAATTACCTCCACTTGCATTTTTGTTAGCACCTATTTGATAATGGGGATGTACACAGTCAAAGTTTGCCTTTCCAGAAGCTGTCAGCTACTCACTAATTTGATTTATCTACACAAAGGAGAAGCTGCCAGGTGTCCAGGGATTTCACATTTTAATTGATCTAATCCAAAATTCAATCTATAACACAGCGTAACTACCCTGTGCCCAATCTTGACTTGTGACATAAAACTGTATTCTGCAAACTCGCCTTTGAAGCAGAGTTTACCTTTACCTCACAAAGTTTTAAGTTTCAACCATCATATGAAATTGATGATCATTATCGCCTGATTGGTGTCATTGGTTACTCGTGCGCCTGACTATCATCCTGCAAAATCCCTGACTCAAAACAACATCAATTCTTCTAGAAACACTTGCAGAAAGTATGGTCACACCAAATGATGATTTGCTTTAGATATCTCTTCTGTTCATTCACTATGCATTTTGTTCATTGATAAAAATAAACTAATAACACTTTTATTTTTTAAAGCATTCTTATTTTGCAGCATTTTTTCACACTTGCCTAAAACGTTTTCACAGTACTAGATATATAAATGTTATTATTTATTATTAGAGCACAATTGATTCCATGGTGCTGTACATGTGAAAGTGAAAAGGGGTTATATACAAAATACAAATATAAACTACAATGAACAAACTAACAACGACAAACTGGTAGAGAGGGGAGAAGGCTCTGCCCTTGCGGGCTTACAGTCTACAGCATAATGGTGGAGAAGAGAGTAGGTTGGGGGTGTTGCAGCAGCTCCGGTGGTGGTGAGGTGGCAGCGGAGTCATTGCAGGCTATAAGCTTTCTTGAAGGGATGGGTTTGAAGTTCTGATAAATGATACAACACAGCACTTCTGGTGGGTTGGGTACTCAAGCAGCGCTCTCTTTATGCAGCGGTGGATACCGCACTATTCCCTAGGCTCTGACTAAGCAGTCTTCCTGAGCATTCCGAATACTGATGAAGGTCGACTTTATAGACTGAAATGTCTTGTGTTGTCTTGATTGCTGACATCATTAAAAAATCAAATCATCTTTTAAATCATTGATGAGTGACGAGTTTTATGTTTACTGGGTTTTCAAGTTCCGTCTGAAAGTTTCCGAATGTGGTGGATAATATGATGTGTTGGGGAACAGAATACTGGGGATACTTGGGAGAAGTCTTGGAGGTGATTGGGTGAGGAACGTGTAAGTGTGGAGGAGAGAAGGAGGTCTTGGGATGACCAGAGATTACATGTGGGAAGATATTGTGAGATTATTCAGAGATATGGAGGAAACAGATTACGGATGGCTATGTAGGTCAATGTTAGTAGTTTGATCTGGATAAGCTGAGAAATTACTAGCCAATGAAGGGATTTGCAGAGGGGAGAAGTGGAGGAGTAGTGAGGAGAGAGCTGAATCGGATCATACTATGCTGACACCCTGATTAAACGCTAATCAGAGTTTGATCAGAGAGTGTCATTTGCATATTCGTCCCGATTCTCTCGAATGAGAGAATCTATGGCAGTCTGCACCTGCCCTTTAACATCATCACAAAACCTGTGAATTGGGAGCTTCTTGGCATAGGTGTCTATGGTGGAGCAGCTGCATGCAAGACTTACATTCCCAATGCCAGGTGTCAGATGGAGTGGTGTAAAGAACACCATCACTTGCCTCTAGAGTAGTGGCAACTTTTTCTGTGGAGAGATGAATCTTTCTTTTCTAAATAGCAGTTTGAAAATTTGTCAAGCCTGGGTTTGTAGAATGCCAGGAGAATGTTACCTGCCTGACTGTATTGTGCCAACCATTAAGTTTGGTGGAGAAAGGATAACAATGCTATGTGGTTGTTTTCCAAGTTTTGTCCGAGCTCCCTTTTTTCTAGTGATGGGAAATTTTAATGATTCAACATACTAAGATATTTTGGAAAATTGTATGCTTCCAACATTGTGGTAACAATTTAGGGAAGAAAATGTCCTATTCCCACATGATTGTGCCTCAGTGCACAAATAAAGGTTCATAAAAATACAGGGGATGAGTTTGGTGTGGAAGAACTTAACTGGCTGTGCATAGAGCCCTGACCTCAACCCCATCACACAGCTTTAGAATGAATTGGACCAGAGATTGTGAGCCCTCTCCTCCAATATCAGAACCTGACCTCACAAATGCACTTTTTTATGAATGGACAAAATTCCCAGAGACACCTTTAAAATCTTGTAGAAATTCTTCCCAGAAGAATGGAGGGTGTTAGGGTATGGGCCCATGATCCGTAATAGCAGCGTATTGGACGCAGTTCACTTGCGCTGCGTCCAAAATGCTGTGTTGTACAGTATAAGCACAGTGGATGGGATTTATAGAAATCCCAGGCCCACTGTGCTTTTATTTGATGCCGTGTAAACTCACCAGCGGTGCTGGTTCACAAGCCGCAGTATGTCAATTTCTGTTGTGGAGACGCAATGAATACATGCGGATTTACCTGCGCGATTGGACACAGCGAATATACGCTTTGTCCAAAGTGCTGCTATAGCTTGATCATGGGCACATAGCCTTATAAGTGCAAAGGTGGGCCAACTTGATGTGAATGCTTATGAATTTAGAATTAGATATCATAAAATCGCCTATATTTGTATCCATATAATGTGCGTATGTGTGTTAAAAAATATACATATTGTAGGGTTTCAAGCTCTCTGGTAGCCACTTGAATATGCACATGCAGAGGGTTTTTATATTAAAACTGCATAAGGTTTATTGTCCATCATAAACTTTCTAGCTCCAAAATTAGCCCAAGTAGTATTAAACATATTCACCAAACACACCTCTGTTCTGCTCCAGCACAACTCCACACTGCTTAGATAACCAAGCTGCTATTATTAGGCCTGTAAACTCCGGGCAGGATTATGGGAATAACCTTTCCCACCCAGATACTTTTAGTTGCGCCTAAATGCTGGATTCAAAATCCAGTCAGATTAAAACTTTCTCAGTAACCTAGTGTTACTGGTACAGACTTTACATAACCAAGGCCAACCACCTCGGTGACAAATATTTGCCAACCAGGACCTTACTTCCTGCTTTTCTGTATTTTCATGACTATAAAAATTGTACATTCACACTGAAGGCATCAAAACTATGAATTAACACATGTGGAATTATATACTTAACAAAAAAGTGTGAAACAACTGAAAATATGTCTTATATTCTAGGTTTTTCAAAGTAGCCACCTTTTGCTTTGATGACTGCTTTGCGCACTCTTGGCATTCTCTTGATGAGCTTCAAGAGGTGGTCACCGGAAATGGTCTTCCAACATTCTTGAAGGAGTTCCCAGAGATGCTTAGCACTTGTTGGCCCTTTTGCCTTCACTCTGCGATCCAGCTCACCCCAAACCATCTCGATTGGCTTCAGGTCTGTTGACTGTGGAGGCCAGGTCATCTGGCGTAGCACCCCTCACTCTCCTTCTTGGTCAAATAGCCCTTACACAGCCTGGAGGTGTGTTTGGGGTCATTGTCCGGTCCAACTAAACGCAAACCGGATGGAATAGCATGCCGCTGCAAGATGCTGTGGTAGCCATGCTGGTTCAGTATGCCTTCAATTTTTAATACATCTCCAACAGTGTCACCAGCAAAGCACCCCCACACATTCACGCCTCCTCCTCCATGCTTCACGGTGGGAACCAGGCATGTAGAGTCCATCCGTTCACCTTTTCTGCGTCGCACAAAGACACGGTGGTTGGAACCAAAGATCTCAAATTTGGACTCATCAGACCAAAGCACAGATTTCCACTGGTCTAATGTCCATTCCTTATGTTCTTTAGCCCAAACAAGTCTCTTCTGCTTGTTGCCTGTCCTTAGCAGTGGTTTCCTAGCAGCTATTTTACCATGAAGGCCTGCTGCACAAAGTCTCCTCTTAACAGTCGTTGAAGAGATGTGTCTGCTGCTAGAACTCTGTGTGGCATTGACCTGATCTCTAATCTGAGCTGCTGTTAACCTGCGATTTCTGAGGCTAGTGACTCGGATAAACTTATCCTCAGAAGCAGAGGTGATTCTTGGTCTTCCATTCCTGGGGCGGTCCTCATGTGAGCCAGTTTCTTTGTAGCACTTGATGGTGTTTGCAACTGCACTGGGGGACACTTTCAAAGTTTTCCCAATTTTTCGCACTGACTGACCTTCATTTCTTAAAGTAATGATGGCCACTCGTTTTTCTTTATATAGCTGCTTTCTTCTTGCCATAATACAAATTCTAACAGTCTATTCAGTAGGACTATCAGCTGTGTATCCACCAGACTTCTGCAGAACACAACTGATGGTCCCAACTACATTTATAAGGCAAGGAATCCCACTTATTAAAACTGACAGGGCACACCTGTGAAGTGAAAACCATTTCCGGAGACTACCTCTTGAAGCTCATCAAGAGAATGCCAAGAGTGTGCAAAGCAGTCATCAAAACAAAAGATGGCTACTTTGAAGAACCTAGAATATAAGACATATTTTCAGTTGTTTCACACTTTTTTGTTAAGTATATAATTCCACATGTGTTAATTCATAGTTTTGATGCCTTCAGTGTGAATGTACAATTTTTATAGTCATGAAAATACAGAAAAATCTTTAAATGAGAAGGTCCAAACTTTTGGTCTGTACTGTGTGTGTGTATATATATATATATATATATATATATATATATATATATATATATACACTGCTCAAAAAAATAAGGGTAACACTTAAACAACAGAATATAACTCCAAGTAAATCAAACTTCTATGAAATCAAACTGTCCACTTAGGAAGCAACACTGATTGACAATCAATTTCACATGCTGTTGTGCAAATGGAATAGACAATAGATGGAAATTATTGGCAATTATCAAGACACTCTCAATAAAGGAGTGATTCTACAGGTGGGGACCACAGACCACATCTCAGGACCAATGCTTTCTGGCTGATGATTTGGTCACTTTTGAATGTTGGTTGTGCTTTCACACTCGTGGTAACATGAGAAGGACTCTACAACCTACAGAAGTTGCTCAGGTAGTACAGCTCATCCAGGATGACACATCAATGCGAGCTGTGGCAAGAAGGTTTGCTGTGTCTGTCAGCGTAGTGTCCAGAGGCTGGAGGCGCTATCAGGAGACAGGACAGTACACCAGGAGACGTAGAGGTGGCAATAGGAGGGCAACAACCCTGCAGCAGGACCGCTACCTCTGCTTTTGTGCAAGGAGAAACAGGAAGAGCACTGCCAGAGCCCTGCAAAATGACCTCCAGCAGGCCACAAATGTGCATGTGTCTGCACAAACGGTTAGAAACCGACTCCATGAGGGTGGTATGAGGGCCTGACGTCCAAAGATGGGGGTTGTGCTCACAGCCCAACACTGTGCAGGACGCTTGGCATTTGCCACAGAACACCAGGATTGGCAAAGACGTCACTGGCGCCCTGCATGAAATTAGTCCTTTCTTCTGGTACAATGAACAAAGTAAATGCAATAGCCTCACCAATCTTAGTATTCCAATCAGAATTAGCGTCTGGAGACGCCGTGGAGAGCGATCTGCTGCCTGCAACATCCTCCAGCATGACCGGTTTGGCAGTGGGTCAGTAATGGTGTGGGGTGGCATTTCTTTGGAGGGCCGCACAGCCCTCCATGTGCTCGCCAGAGGTAGCCTGACTGCCATTAGGTACAGAGATAAGATCCTTAGACCCCTTGTGAGACCATATGCTGGTGCGGTTGGCCCTGGGTTCCTCCTAATGCAGGACAATGCCAGACCTCATGTGGCTGGAGTGTGTCAGCAGTTCCTGCAAGATGAGGGCATTGAAGCTATGGACTGGCCCGCCTGTTCCCCAGACCTGAATCCAATTGAGCACATCTGGGACATCATGTCTCGCTCCATCCACCAACCACAGCACCACAGACTGTCCAGGAGTTGGCGGATGCTTTAGTCCAGGTCTGGAGGAGATCCCACAGGAGACCATCCGCAACCTCATCAGGAGCATGCCCAGGCATTGTAGGGAGGTCATACAGGCACGTGGAGGCCACACACAATACTAAGCCTCATTTTGACTTGTTTTAAGGACATAACATCAAAGTTGGTTCAGCCTGTAGTGTGTTTTTCCACTTTAATTTTGGGGGTGACTCCAAATCCAGGCCTCCATTGGTTAATAAATTTGATTTCTATTGATGATTTTGTGTGATTTTGTTGTCAGCACATTCAACTTTGTACAAAACAATGTATTCAATGAGAATATTTCATTCATTCAGATCTAGGATGTGTTATTTGAGTGTTCCCTTTATTTTTTTGAGCAGTGTATATATACAGTATATATATATGTGTGTATGTATATACATATATATATATATATATATATATATAAATATATATATATATATATATGTAAATAAATATATATTATTATATTTTATTTTTTTGCAGCTTGTCCTCTGTTTGCTTTGCTATTGCTACTTCTTTTTAAGTGCTCCCTCATTTTTCTTCTCTGCTGAAGAGGTTTTATTACATGCTTTTTCTAAAGCTTATAAAGGAATAAAGAAGAATAAGTCATTTTGTACAGTTACATGTTTAATTGTGATGAACTACTTTAATATTCAACTGACTGCATTTATAGCTCTAGTGAGTGATGTACTAAACTGTTCTAAATTGTTCTGTTCTTCTTTTTGGATAGCCTGGAATTTCAAGCTCACTCAAAAATAAAATAAAAAATAATAATGCTTGTGGTTTGGTATCTATCTAAAAACAATATTTCATTGAGATATTGAAGGAGCCATGTCTTAAAGAAGACCTGTCAATAGGTCTAATGTGGCCAGTTTATTTCTTCTGCTCCACCAAGCATTCAATTTTGCTTCTAGAACCGTATGTTTCTAGAGATATGGTCCCTTTTATTTCGTATGCCCAATAAGCTTCTTTTTGTGTTTTTTTTACCAAAAGGGCATTGCTCACAGTGTAATTATGCATGAGAATCTCATGAGCAATGTCCTCTTGGTAAATACCATAAAAATTAGCTTATTGGGCACACTAACTAAAAAGGACCATGTCTCTGAAAACATATGATGGATTTAAAAATAAAATACCAGGGAACAGCAGAAATAAAATGAGGCCCTTTTGACCTGTTTGTAAAGAGTTATGTTTAATACACTTCAGCATATTAAAGTCAAAGAAAAGAATGATCTCAAAAGGGAAAGAAGAGTCGATGAAAAGACTTCCCAATGGCTTCTCCCTACCTGACTTTGCTTGATTGACATTTCTCTTTTTATACACAAATGGAGATGTGTTAATCAAGCCAAGTGGGATGGTCACAAAAAGGACAAAACTGTCAATCAAGTGGAGAAGCCAGACTCTTCTGCCCATTTCTGGTTCACAGAAACACTGCTGCAGAATAAAATACAGATTTTTCTAACTAGTGAACCTGTATTTGTTGCATGCTGCCCTTGGATATGACAGGTTTCCTTTTAAATTACAAATCTGCAATGAGAAACTATCCCTCATAAAGCAGATGTGAATATATAGCAGTCTTAGTACGTCTCTATCATTTTGTGCTGTGGTAATATATTTACCATATGATTGATACTCGTGGATGACACCCAATGTGGCTTGCAGTTAATAAGAAATATATTTTGTCACTTTACACTGGGGAAAAAATGAGCATAGCACGAAAGCCTCTTCTTTCCGAGATTCGATTTTCATGTAGCACGTAGGTAACAGATTTTTACAATTTAATAAACCCCCCCAATCTAAAACATTAATTTAACATTCAGCCAAGTCAAAAAGTTGTGTTACACTTGTTCTTACATTAGTGGTTTCCTAAAAATTTTTAGAATGGAATTTAGAGCAAAAATGTATCTGTCTTTTATAAGATGTAAAGAGTGAAACTCAGGAGACTGGTGAAAATGAGAAACCTGACTATGTGGATCAAAAATGTGCATGTTGGTGTATTGTGTTTAGACACTTTCATTTGGGTTAGAGAGTGGTTTCTACTTCTTAGTTCTGTAGTAGTTGGGGGCTTTACTAGTGACTATGCCTATGCTTTCTATTTGTACTTTTCTTAATTATTTACGGTAGACAATAAAATCTCTGAAAACGCAGAACAATATATATGTGTATTCATACCATGATTGCCTTTTACAAGAAGAATCTTTAACAGGGACAAATTGGTAGAACTTTTGAAGAACTCGTCAGGCGGGTTTTTCCATGCACCATCCCACCCATGGTCTGCCCATTTTGGGAGATATTGCTTGGACTGATATGCAAAAGGCTAAAATTTGCTACATTTTGTGTAACTTCCAGTTGTGCAAAAATTTTGCTGCTAACTTTCAAAGTATTTTATGCCAGATATCTGGCGAAAACACTTTCATGAATTGGGGACTGCAGGTGAAAGTTACAGTAGATGTCGCCCACTGTTGCCAGCTGACATTTCTTTTGGTTTGAAGCACTGATAAAGAGAAATGAACCAATCATATCCATCATATACAGTATTTTATTTATGTATGAAATGTCTAAGGAAGTTAAACTAGTTTTATAGTCCAATGTTTTTTTGACTTCTTGTTGACTCCGCAGTTGGTCCTCCAAAATTCATCATACTAGTTCAATTTAATTCAGCTGTTTCTATATATTACATTCATTTAATTGGAGAGACTACAAATAGGCTGCCTTCTAGTCAGCTGTAGACAGGATTAAAATTGTTCTCAGATCTAACAGTTTAATTATTGTTTAAAGACGATTAATAGGAACATTTTGGAAATATTTTGCATGTTGTCATTTAGGAGAGACACCAAAAATTTCACATTTACTTCTGTCCAAAGCTAATGTACTGCTTTTTGATAATTAGAAATCCTATGAAGACACAGATGAGGCCACATCTAATGTGCTTTGGCTTCCCTCTGTTGTCATACATGTTAACGGGTTTTCCCCCCAAAAAAGAACAAAAAAAGCTTAAAATCAGCAGGCTATAAAAACGAAAGGATAAACTATACTCGCCTTACAAAGGCATCACCCCTGCGGTATATAAATGTAAGGTGAGGACATGTTATGTTGATAACCTTGCTGGCCATTATTCACAGTATTAGAATACAATGTTGGCTTCCTCTTAGCTATCTTGCATATGTCTACTCAGAGCACAATATTGTTCTCGAAATGTTCAGCTAATAGAGACTATCCAGTATTATAATTTTTTAGTACTGTGAGCTGGTGTCCCATATCATTCATTGCAGTAACTGTTCTAAAAGGAACTGTATTTGACTAAATGATTGTCCTGCTTGAAAAAAGTATCTTCTAAAAACAAGCAGTAGGTCTGGGAGTTGATTTTGAGTCCATATTCAACCCCAAATGGTCCAACTGGCTCATTTTTAATAAAACCAGCCCATAGCAGTACCCACTTCCACCTTGCTGTGGAAGTGGAGGTTTGCGTGCATTTCTGATCCATCCATGGGCCTTCCATTTTGTCTGTCAAGAGTCACTCTCATCTCATCAGTACATAAAACCTTTGAAAAACCTGTCTTTAGTTATTTCTTGACCCAGTCTTGGTGTTTCAACTTCTGTGTCTTGTTCAGTGGTGGTTGGGTTTCAGCCTTCCTTACTTTGGCCATGTCTCTGAGCACAGAACACCTTGTACTTCTGGGCCTCCAGGGAGGCTGCAGGTCTGGAATATGACAGCACTGGAGGATAATGGCTTCCTGGTCACTTCACGTTTGATTCTTCTCAAATCTTTTTTCAGTTAATGTGCATCTTTTTGTTCTCAAAAACATTTTTTGCGACCCTGTTGATTATTTGCAACATTTTATGGTTCTGTGATCACAACCTAATATCTTAGAAATTTCAAGAGTTGCTGCCTAATAATTCGGCACACCTTGATAAAGGGTGTTGATATCCTTAGGCCACATCCTCCCTCATTACACATCACCTGATCTGCTTCATCCAATAAGCATTAATGTTTATAGTTTGGAGTTAGAAAATCTGCATAAATATGATGGTATGGTCAAAATACAAACCTAATAATTGTCACACTGTAAACTTCAAACACATTTAATTTTTCATTTAGTTTTAAAATGTAGTTTGTACATTGTAAGCAGAATACACACACCAGTGACTACTCACTACCTCTTCACTCATGATGGCATTCTTCAAGAGTGTACAACCCCTGACCCTGGTTTTCAGATTTTCAGCTTTATCCATCTTATACCTGATACACCCTGTATTCTATTTAGCTCCTATATGTTGGGTGAACCTTGGATTGAATTAATAAACTGAATGTGTGTGAAGCATTCTTTATAACTTCCATTATGCTCTGATCAATGGTAACTGGGCAATAAGTGAATTTTAGTTAGGCAAATTGGAATTATTTTAGCTGTATGTATATGTGTATTTTTGGAACTATGTGTAAAAAAAAAAAAAAAAAATGATATAATGTGTAGCTACTTAATTTAGACGACTCTTGATGCATACCTATATGTCGTGGAAGAACCTTGGTATATGAATGTAAGACATAGTTGGCATGTGTCAGGAATGTCAGTACGCTGGAATAAAACCACCCAACCGCTGACAGGTCATGTCAGATACACTCCATCATCCACGTCTTCTAATATTCCTTCAGAAAACCAAATGTTTCCATCTCCAAATTGAGGCCATATGGTAGTAAAGACTCAAATTCATAGATTTTTCTTGTTTCCAGTCTTGATATTTTGGCAATATAATCCCTCCTCTCCAGTCTTTTTTATACTGAATGAATTGCAGTAAATCTTAGACATGACCAGGTTCCTTGCTTCTTCTCGCCCTACAACCTGCACCCTATTCCCTCACATCTCCTCCAGTCCCTCTCCACAGCTGTCACTACATGCCTAACTAAAATATATAACCTCATTCTTCCGGTATCTTTTCCTCTTCATTCAAACATGCCATCATAACCCTTTTATTTAAAAAAACATCAGTCGACCAGAACTGCACTGCTAACTAGAGACCTGTCTCAAATTTTCCATTTACTTTTAAACTCCTGGAACGCTTGGTCCACTCTCATCTGATCTGCTATCTCTCAGATCACTCTCTTCTTGACCCTTTACAATCTCTTTTACGCTCTGTACACTCTACTGAAATTGCCTTTACTAAAGTCTCTAATGACCTATTAACAACAAAATCCAATGGCCACTACTCCCTGCTGATTCTCCTTGATCTTTCTGCAGCATTCGACACTATGGATCACCAGCTCCTCCTCACCATGCTCCTCTCTATGGGCATCAAGGACATCGTTCTCTCCTGGTTCTCCTCCTACCTCTCTGACCACTCATTCACTGTATCTTTTGCCAGCTCTTACTCCTCTTCTCTTCCCCTTACTATCAGGGTTCCTAAAGGCTCAGTCCTAGGCCCTCTTCTTTTCTCTCTATACACTGCCCATATTGGGCAAACCATCTGCAGATTTGGTTTCCGATATAATCTAAATGCTGATGACACCCAATTATACACCTCTTCCCCTGACATCACTCCCACCATAATAGAAAATACCAGGGATTGTCTGTCTGCTGTCTCTAACATCATGGCCTCCTTATATCTGAAACCGAATCTCTCCAAAATGGAACTTCACTTGTTTCATCCCTCTACTAACCTACCTATACCCGATATTGCAATTACATTGGGTGGTTGAACCATAACTCCCAAGCGGCACGCTTGCTGTCTTGGGATCATATTTCACACAGAACTTTCCTTTATTCCCTCGATACAATCACTCACTCGCTCATGTTACCTGCATCTTAAAAACAACTCCAGAATCCAACCTTTTCTCACCTTTGAAACTGCAAAAGCACTTATTGTCGCTCAAATTCATTCTTGTCTGGTCTACTGCAACTTTCTACTGATCAGCCTCCCTCTACCAAAACTTTCTCCTCTTCAATCCATCCTGAATGCGACAACCAGGGTCGTATTTCTGTCGAGCCACTTCACCGATGCCTCCACCTTATGCCAGTCATTGCACTGGTTACCCATCTGCTGAAGAGTACAATATCAACTTATCTCTCATCTACAAAGATCTCCATAGTTCTTCACCACCCTATATCTCATCCCTCATTTCTGTCTATTACCCTACCCGTGTCCTCTGTTCTGAAACTGATCTAAGACTAATATTCTCCATAATCTGAACCTTGCACCTCTGTCTTCAACACTTCTCTTGTGCTGCGCCAATGTTCTGGAATGCATTACCCCAAACTATCTGACTAATATCTATCCCCCATGTTTTTAGGCATGTAGACAAGCCTATCATCTCAGCTCACTAACCTAACTCTCCCTTGTTCCCTCCTTCTAAATGTTAATTGACGCGCCCCCAGGGCCGTGGGGTACTCGGCAGCCGGGCCTCTGGATGCCAGTTGGGGGATATCACGGTGGCTGACCCGGTCCGTGGCCCAGGGCGGTCACTAAAAAGGGGAATATTTATAGGGGATTTGGAAAGTTCGTGACGCCACCTGTGGATTGCGGCTAAAGGGAGCCGCCACTGCGGAGCAGTCCTCTGGAGCTAGTGTTACGGCAGCAGGGATGGTGTGGCTCTCCACAGGTAGAGCTTGCTCCAGGGCAGTGTAGGTAGTGTAGGTTGCGCTGGGCGTTGTAGTGCAGGGGGAAAGATGGCGCAGATGAAAGAATGGATGGAGGCAGTATGGTGCAGTCATCCGAGACTTTACTCACAGTTCTTATGACAGTTCCGCTGGTGCACTGTATGGGTGCCAGCCTCCCACGTCACACTGCGTTCACCAGGCTGGGGTTCAGCACTTCCTCAGGCAGATTAGGAGTACTTGACAGAACCCCACTTTCTTGTGTTCCTAGCTAGACCGTCTTCACGCTGGGTCTTTCTCCCTCCTGCCCTGCGCTTCCCACTATCAATCCCGTTCGGGTGCTCTGAAGTCCCCCCTGTCTCGTCGGAGTTCCCGGACCTGCTTGACCCTCACGGGGATTAGAATGAGGCTTCAGTAACTGACTATATAAGCCAGAAGCCTCCGGTTTTCCCAGCCGAGACCTGGAGTAACACGCCTGGACCAGGGGCCGGTCCCCTTCTTGCTGCCTACGATCCCTCTGTCTTCTGACAGATTCGGGGCATAGGTGTGCCGTCCCGCACTCGCTGTACCCCCTGGGATCCCTTCAATAACACGGATCCTACTCCTCTGCTCCCCTCCGGGGCCTCTAAGACTGGGCCCTGCTTGTGGAGCAGAGCTCCAAAAGAGACTCTGCTCCCAGACTGTTCTCACTCACTTCTTCACTGACTAACCTGCCACCCTAAGATGGCTTCCCATTATATACCTCCTATCATGGTGCTCCACTAAACTGCTTCCTCCACCCACACCCACTACTGGTTCCCCCTACCTTTTGGGTTCCCCCCACTCCAGCCAGGGTCAGGGCTCAGCAGGAAACACAGTGCATCTTGTCCTTCCAGCCGGCCTGGAGCAGTGTAGTGTTGGATGCAGGTGTTGGGGTTCCGGGCAGCACTCCCTCCTCACCTGAGAGAAGGAGACACCACACCTCTGGGTGAGGTGCAGTACCTCTGTGGCGACTGAACCCTCAGGGGCGCTACATAATCATAATCTGCTCCCTCCTATTCATCTGTCTCCACATTCTCCATCCACCCAATAGCACATGGAAAATGCACTTAGACAGACCCTGGCTGATGACCGAATCATGAAGCTTTATATGAAAACCCTTGTTTATTATAATGATGGTCGGACCATGCATGACAAACACTTTTTACCTATTGTGTCTCCCCTATTTCCTCATAGCTTGTAAGCTTGCAAGCTGGACCCTCACTCCTCCTGTAACTGTTGAAATATGTGTTACTTTGTATTGTTTTTATTGTCTGTACATGTCCCCTCTTAATTGTAAAATACTATGAAATATGTTGGCGTAATAGAAATAAAATTATTTTTATTTTATTATTAGACATGTAGCATCTCCTTGAAAGTGAATGATTCTCAAAACCTATCCTACTCCTCACCCCCTTGCTTTTTCATTTTTCATTTTAATTTGTTATTCTTCTTTTTCAAAGGAACATAACTTTTTTATTTTTCTGTTAAAATAGACGTATGATTGATTGTTTTTTGAGTGACCTTTCAGTTTACCAATTTTACATATAGTATATTGGAAAGAGGGGAAAAAAATTCCAAGTGCGGTGAAATGGTGACAACTGACTTGGCCACATGACTCTCCATGTCAGTACAGTTACATTGATGCCAAATGTGTATTGTATTTTAACTATTTTAGTGGCTTAAAAAAATTCTGAACTTAAAAAAAAAGTTTTATTTGTGACCCCCTTTATTTTTCGGTCACTGGAGCTGTGCAAGGGCTTGATTTTTGCATAGCGAGAAGGTGATTTTATTTATATTATTTTGGGGTTCATACTATGCTTTTTACTGCATTTTTTTGCAGGAGATGCAGTGCCAAAATAACTGTAATTTTTTCCCTTTATGACATTTCCAAAATAGGGTAAACCATTTTTACATTTAATTGGACTTATGGATTTGGCAATACCAAATATGTATGTATATATATATATGTGTGTGTGTGTGTGTATATTTGTATATGTGTAGATATTGTGACAAAGTCACTGGTAAAGTGCTGGAGGGGAGATATGTTTCCCTTAGGTTATAAGCTTCAGTGAATTAAAACCGTTAAGTTTCCCCCAGCATGTTATTTGCTGAGAGGGGTTAATCCATTTGTAAAAGGCGTGTTTTTATGAGAACAACCATAGAGTGGTCGGGAGGTTGTTCTCCATATCTCCACCTCAGGGTGTGGTCTGGGGTTTAAATATACGGCCTGCTGAGGCGTTAGTTGTTCAGTAGGTCTGGAGAGAGTAACTCCAGAGCTGTTTTGTGTCCTGTGCCAATCTAAACCCTGTGTTTACTGGACTCTGAACAGGTGGATCCCCTCTACCACAAAGACTGTGTTTGGTATCACCACTTTGTTTTGTTTTTCCTGTTTTTTTGCCCAAAGGGCCGTGTTTGTTTTACTTCCCCATAGTTTATGCTGCCTGTGTAATAATTCTGGGAAGAATTTAAAGAGACAGTGTTCCTGTGTACCTCTATGTGCAACCAATTGAACCGATCTACCACAATATATATATATTCCATTTTTTTACTCTACACGTAGTAAAATGGAAGGGGGGAGGGGAAAAACGTTTGAAAAAAGTCCAAATAGATAAATGAAAAAAAAATATTTTTATTAACTAATCAGATGTGAACAAGAATTACAAGAAAAAGGGAAAATTAAAATCAATGTGAAAAGGGGGCACCAAAACAGGAGTACAAAATAATTAAATTAAATTAAGGAATTTGGATCATGATTATTCCAGCACTAACTTGCAAACAAACTCAGACAGGATTGTATACATTGTATATATAATCCATGATACATACAGTACTTAAATAAAGTGCAACTGCCTATATGATATAAATAGATCCTATATCCATTGTTGACAACTGAATGTTATAGCATAAGGACATGCTATGCAGAGAATATCATTAACTATATCCAAAAGGATCAAATGTATATCACAATAATGCACAGTGATTATACATAGACTATGACTGTGCTGGTGCTAAGAATGTCAAACCATCAGCCAAAATAACAATCATATAGAGGGAAAATGTATACTCGCAGTGAGGCAAGTGCAAATTCCGCTCCTTCATGGCGCCCACACCGACGCGCGTTTTGTCTTCCTGCCTTCATCAGGGGGTGTAAAATGGGTTGATTCAATTTTTTACGTTTTTATTTATATTTTTAAAAACTTCAGCAGGCCCTCAGCTGCTGTAAGGGGTGTGGACTGGACTGTCACATTCCTACCCATAAAGACACCAATCGCGTTGTGTGTAATGTGCCATGCATCTTTTGCATATATTGAGACATGTGATATGTTCCTGTGTGATGTAGTAATGTTGGTAATATATGGTGTAGGACATATAGTACAGCATAGGGTAAGACATAGTTTAGGGCTTAGGACATAGGGTAGGTAGTATAAACTAGTGACTATAGTTAGATAAGTGACATTAGGATAAGGATAGAGTTAATGTTCGGGATTAGCCCATAGTGGGAGGGAGTTAATGTTAGGGCAAGTGACTGCTTCCTGTATATAGTTAGGGTTTGGAGAGTGAAGAAAGCAGTGCTGCCCTTGTGGTGATCCACAGTTAAGAGGAGACTTAATAACAGGGATAGCGAGATCCAGAAAGAGAGGTGACTGACTAGTCACATTGGCCTTCTGGAGGAGTCTTACAACGCCGAAGGTAACAAGCCTAAACAGGACTGGGTTTTGTGGAACTAGTGAGGTTCCCGGGCGGTAGATCCAGGGTGCCAGGAGTGGAAGAAATAATATGCAGAACCGCTGAGCAAGTAGAATGGCCCAGGAGTAGAACTACAGATGAAGGTTACGGTGTGAGGGAAAATGCTATATACCGTAGAGGAAACATCCATAAGACTTTGTACATGCTAACCCCTGTACCAGGGGCGGATGCTGTGCAAGAAATGTGTCTGGGCCAACCCCCCTTTTATAGCGACAAAGCTACAAATATATGTATGTATATATATATATATATATATATATATATATATATATATATATAGCCACACACATATATATATACACACGTGGTCAAAATTGTTGGTACCCCTTGTAAAAGCCCACAATGGTCATAACTTGAATCTGACAAAAGTAATAATAAATTAAAAATCTTTGAAAATGAACAAATGAAAGTCAGACATTGGTTTTTCAACCCTGCTTCCACAGAATTTAAAAAAAAATTAAACTCATGAAATAGGCCTGGACAGAAATGATGGTACTCTTAACTTAATATTTTGCTGAACAACCTGTTGAGGCAATCACTGCAATCAAACGATTCCTGTAACTGTCAATGAGACTTCTGCACCTCTCGACAGGTATTTTGGCCCACTCCTCGTAAGCAAACTGCTCCAGTTGTCTCGTGTTTGAAGGTTGCCTTTTCCAGACGGCATGTTTCAGCTCTTTCCAAAGATGCTCACTAGGATTTAGGTCAGGGCTCATAGAAGGCCACTTCAGAATTGTTCAATGTTTTCCTCTTAGCCATTCTGGGGTGTTTTTAGCTATGTGTTTTGGGTCATTATCTTGTTGCAAGACCCATGACCTGCTACTGAGACCAAGCTTTCTGACACTGGGCAGCACATTTCTCTCTAGAATCCCTTGATAGTCTTGAGATTTCATTGTACCCTGCACAGATTCAAGACACCCTGTGCCAGATGCAGCAAAGCAGCCCCAGAGAATAACAGAGCCTCCTCCATGTTTCACAGTATGGACAGTGTTCTTTTCTTGATATGCTTCATATTTCCGTCTGTGAACATAGAGCTGATGTGCCTTGCCAAAAACTTCCATTTTTGTCTCATCTGTCCATAGGACATTCTCCCAGAAGCTTTGTGGCTTGTCAACATGTAGTTTGGCAAATTCCATTCTGGCTTTTTTATGATTTTTTTTCAACAATGGTGTTCTCCTTGGTCGTCTCCCATGATGTCCACTTTGGATCAAACAACGACAGATGGTTCGATCTGACACTGATGTTCCTTGAGCTTGAAGTTCACCTTTAATCTCTTTAGAAGTTATCCTGGGCTCTTTTGTTACCATTCGTATTATCCGTCTCTTTGATTTGTCAGCAATTTTTCTCCTGCAGCCATGTCCAGGGAGGTTGGCTACAGTCCCATGGATCTTAAATTTCTGAATAATATGTGCAACTGTAGTCACAGGAACATCAAGCTGCTTGGAGGTGGTCTTATAGCCTTTACCATTAACATGCTTGTCTATAATTTTCTTTCTAATCTCCTGAGACAACTCTTTCCTTTGCTTCTTCTGGTCCATGTTGCCAAACAGCACAGTGCGTATCTGAAGCCCTATATACAAGCCCACTGACTGATTACAAGCTTGTAGACACCTGTGATGCCTTTTGTCACATTATTTTCAGGGGTACCATCATTTCTGTCCAGGCTTATTTGATGAGTTTAATTTTTTTTTTAATTCTGTGGAAGCAGGGTTGAAAAGCAATGACTGACTTTCATTTGTTCATTTTCATAGATTTTTAATTTATTATTACTTTTGTCAGATTCAAGTTATTTCTGTGACCATTGTGGGTTTTTCTTTCATTAAACAAGGGGTACCAACAATTTTGACCACGTGTGTATATATATATATATATATATATATATACAGAGTTTGGAAAATAAGTATTTGATACACTACCAATTTAGCAAATTTTCCCATCTACAAAGAATGGAGAGATCTTTAATTTGTATTGTAGGTACACTTCAACTGTGAAAGACAGAATATAAAAAAAAAAAAAAAAAACAGAAAATCACATTGTATGATTTTTAAATAATTAAATTGCATTTTATTGTATTAAATAAGTATTTGATCACCTACCAACCAGGAAGAATTCTGGCTTTCACTGACCTGTTAGTTTTTCTTTAAGAAACCCTCCTATTCTGCACTCATTACTTGTATTAATTGCACCTGTTTGAACTCGTTATCTGTATAAATGATACCTGTCCACACACTTAATCAATCACACTTCAACCTCTCCACTATGGCCAAGACCAAAGAAGTGTCTAAGGACACCAGGGACAAAATTGTAGACCTGCACAAGGCTGGGATGAGCTACAGGACAATAGGCAAGCAGCTTGGTGAGAAGGCAACAACTGTTGGCACAATTATTAGATAATGGTAGAAACACAAGATGATTGTCAACCTCAGTCTGGGGCTCCATGCAAGATCTCACCTGGGGTAAGGATGATTTTGATAAAGGTCAGGAATCATCCCCAGGACTACACGGAAGGACCTGGTCAATGACCTGAAGAAAGCTGGAACCACAGTCTCAAACATTACCATTAGTAACACACTACGCCGTTATGGATTAAAATCCTACAGGGCACACAAGGCCCCACTACTCACGCCAACAAATGTTCAGGCCCATTTGAAGTTTGCCAATGACCATCTTGATGATCCAGAGGAGGCATGGGAGAAGGTCATGTGATCAGATGAGACCAAAATAGAAATTTTTGGTATCAACTCCACTCGATGTGTTTGGAGGACATAAAAGGGTGAGTACAACCCCAAGAACACCATCCTAACTGTGAAGCATGGTGGGGGAAACATCATACTTTGGCGGTGCTTTTATGCAAAGGGGACAGGGTGACTTATTGAAGGGAGGATGGATGGGGCCATGTATCGCAAGATTTTGGCCAACAATCTCCTTCCTTCAGTAAGAGCATTGGAAATGGGTGGTGGCTGGGTCTCCTAGCATGACAATGACCAGAAACACTCAGCCAGGACAACTAAGGATTGGCTCCGTAAGAAGCATTTCAAGGTTCTGGAGTGGCCGAGCCAGTCTCCAAATCCAAACCCAATAGAACATTTTTGGAGGGAGCTGAAACTCAATGTTGCCCAGCGACAGCCACGAAATATCTGAAGAAGATCTATATGGAGGAGTGGGACAAAATCCCTGCTGCAATGTGGGAAAACTTGGTCAAGAACTAAAGGAAACGTCTGACCTCTATAATTGCAAACAAAGTTTTCTGTACCAAATATTAAGTTCTGTTTTTCTATTGTAACAAATACTTATTTCATGCAATAAAATGCAAATTAATTATGTGAAAATCATACAATGTGATTTTCTATTTTTTTTTCTTAGATTCTGTCTCTCACAGTTGAATTGTACCTACGATAAAAAATACAGACCTCTCCATTATTTGTAGTTGGGAAAACTTGCAAAATCGTCAGTGTAATATATATATATTATGTATATTACTGTCCCTTATTACACAGGACTCTATCTTGTTATGTATAGCACCGTCCCTTACATATCAGATTATATGATGCCCTGTTTTTTATTACATACTGTCCTCTCTTGTTAGATATATAATGCAATGACGGCTGATGGAGAATGGGAAAGCTTCTTTTCTAATGGAAGCGGCTGATGGACTGGTCAGATGCTGCTCAATCAGCAGTCATTTTATATCACTATGTAATAAAAGAGGGAGTTGTGACTGACAAAAATAACAAGAAAACGCTATGTAAGGAACAGTACTGTACATAACAGCAGAGGAAGCTATATAATAAGGGACTGCACCATATATGGAAAGTGTTTTTGGGTATCTGCCATGCTTACTCACTAAATGTAATGTAAATGTATTCACCCTGCTGAACACATAGCACGCTAAGAACCAAAATTTAAATAAAGAAAGAAATTAAGTTTCTTAATAAAAAGACCAAAGGCAGAAATACATAAAGAACACAATAAATATATATACTGCTCAAAAAAATAAAGGGAACACTCAAATAACACATCCTAGATCTGAATGAATGAAATATTCTCATTGAATACTTTGTTCTGTACAAAGGTGAATGTGCTGACAACAAAATCACACAAAAATCATCAATGGAAATCAAATTTATTAACCAATGGAGGCCTGAATTTGGAGTCACCCCCAAAATTAAAGTGGAAAAACCAATACAGGCTGATCCAACTTTGATGTAATGTCCTTAAAACAAGTCAAAATGAGGCTCAGTATTGTGTGTGGCCTCCACGTGCCTGTACGAACTCCCTACAATGCCTGGGCATGCTCCTGATGAGGTTGCGGATGGCCTCCTTTGGGATCTCCGCCCAGACCTGGACTAAAGCATCCGCCAACTCCTGGACAGTCTGTGGTGCAACGTGACGTTGGTGGATGGAGCGAGACATGATGTCCCAGATGTGCTCAATCGGATTCAGGTCTGGGGAACGGGTGGGCCAGTCCATGGCTTCAATGCCTTCACCTTGCAGGAACTGCTGACACACTCCAGCCACATGAGGTCTGGCATTGTCCTGCATTAGGAGGAACCCAGGGCCAACTGCACCAGCATATGGTCTCACAAGGGGTCATCTCGGTACCTAATGGCATTCAGGCTACCTCTGGCGAGTACATGGAGGGCTGTGCGGCCCTCCAAAGAAATGCTACCCCACACCATTACTGACCCACTGCCAAACCGGTCATGCTAACGGATGTTGCAGGCAGCAGATCGCTCTCCATGGCATCTCCAGACTCTGTCACGTCTGTCACATGTGCTCAGTGTGAACCTGCTTTCATCTGTGAACAGCACAGGGCGCCAGTAGCAACTTTGCCAATCCTGGTGTTCTGTGGCAAATGCCAAGCGTCCTGCACGGTGTTGGGCTGTGAGCACAACCCCCATCTGTGGACATCGGGCCCTCATACCACCCTCATGGAGTCGATTTCTAACTGTTTTTGCAGACACATGCACATTTGTGGCCTGCTGGAGGTCATTTTGCAGGGCTCTGGTAGTGCTCCTCCTCTTCCTCCTT
This sequence comes from Phyllobates terribilis, assembly GCF_046119375.1. Classification (NCBI taxonomy): domain Eukaryota; kingdom Metazoa; phylum Chordata; class Amphibia; order Anura; family Dendrobatidae; genus Phyllobates; species Phyllobates terribilis. Next base: position 54,542,271 of record NW_027362768.1, on the reverse strand, counting down.
GCACAAAGGCAGAGGTAGCGTTCCTGCTGCTGGGTTGTTGCCCTCCTACGGCCCCCTCCACATCTCCTGTTCTACTGGCCTGTCTCCTGGTAGCGCCTCCAGCCTCTGGACACTACGCTGACAGACACAGCAAACCTTCTTGCCACAGCTCGCATTGATGTGCCATCCTGAATGAGCTGCACTACCTGAGCAACTTCTGTAGGTTGTAGAGTCCGTCTCATGTTACCACAAGTGTGAAAGCACAACCAACATTCAAAAGTGACCAAAAAATCAGCCAGAAAGCATTGGTACTGAGATGTGGTCTGTGGTCCCCACCTGCAGAACCACTCCTTTATTGAGTATGTCTTGGTAATTGCCAATAATTTCCATCTATTGTCTATTCCATTTGCACAACAGCATGTGAAATTGATTGTCAATCAGTGTTGCTTCCTAAGTGGACAGTTTGATTTCACAGAAGTTTGATTTACTTGGAGTTATATTCTGTTGTTTAAGTGTTCCCTTTATTTTTTGAGCAGTGTATATTTTAATGTTCAGTTGTTGTGGTGTTTCTTAAAATAAAGAAAATTCATAGATCCAAAAAAGTCCCAATTTGCACACTACATGAATGCATAAAATAATTAGTCCATATAAAGTCCTGATAATGTACTTCGTTGTGCACGTGCACTCTGCATAAACCGCAAGTAATGGTAAAAACTGCACCTCAAGAAGCAGCTAGCAGTAGAAGAAATAAATTGGTGGTTGCACGTATTACCTTTAGAAATGCTGTTGGATATGCTGCCGATATAGAGTGCAGCTTACTCACTGAGTTTGTATAGATAAATGTCCGAGGTCAGCAGGGTCCGGTATCGGGCGTACGGGAACGGGCATGAGGAGGCGGCTGCACACGTGGAATCAGCAGCGCGAACCCCCCCAGGGCGTGTGTATAAAATGGAGACCGAGTGTCTCATTCAGCGTCTCTGGCTTGAGGTGTGGAGACCTCCAGAGTGTTTGTGCTGAACGATACTGACCATGGACGGGCAAACCCGCCAAATTGTATGGACTGTTTATTTTCTGTTTTGTTACCCTATTCCGGACAAGCCTGGCTTTTGTTTACTTCTGAAAGTGCGGTTTATGCAGGCATAATAAACCTGCCTTGGACGTTTTTAAAGAAACAGTATTCTGTGTCTACCTCTAACGCGGGTGAGTGAGTACCAAACCCTACAATTGGTGCTAGAAGCACGGGCACTAATACTAAGGGGCAGTGTGACTGCTACAGTAAACCATTTATGTCCTGGGTGAAGGCCGCCAGCCAGCAAGGGACTTTCAGTAGCATGGAGGAGCTGATCAAGCAACTGGTGCAGGCTAACCTCCAGCAGCATCAACAACAGCAGTGGCAACAGCAACAGCAGGCACATCAGCAGTAGCATCAACAGCAGCAGCAGCAGTGGCAACAGGAGCAGCCGATGCAGAAACTACAGCACAAGAAGCAGGTGGAGCTCCACCCTCAACTCCAGGTGATGACTCTCATGTGAGAAAGACGGTAAGGAGAGCATTGCAAAAGATGACTCCGGGTGATGACGTTGAGACGTTCTTGACTGTATTTGAAAGGGTGGCGGAACCGGAGAAATTGCCTCCGGAGCAGTGGGCGGAGGTGCTGGTGCCAAATTTAACAGGGGAGCCACAGAAGGACTATTATGACCTTTCCTTGCAGGACGCAAAGGAGTACGCCAAATTGAAAACTGAGATTTTGGCGCACTTGGGAGTGACTCTAACTGTCAAGGTGCAATGGGTGCACCACTGGGCCTAGTGCAATGACAAACCTCCCCGGTCCCAAATGTTTGACTTCCTACACCTGGTCCAAAAGTGGTTGCAACCTGAATCTTCCTCCCCAGCACAAATGGTTGAGAAAGTTGTCATGGACAGGTTCATACACTCCCTTCTTAAGTCGGTGCAATCCTGGGTTGCGCAGTGAGATCCCCATAATGTGAATGACTTGGTGGGGTTGGTGCGGTTGAGAGTTCCTTGGGGAAACAAGGGGTCGTAGTGTCTCCATACTGGGGTTCCCAAAAGGGGGCGGACACCCAAAAGAGGGGAGCTAGAGCCACATCTGGGGGGCATCCTAGAGCCCGGAGGGGTCTGAGTTGCTGCCAAAGGTCCTGCCCCATAATATAGTATTTTGGAGATGTCACAACACAGGTCACATAGCCACCCGTTGCCCCATGACAAATGAGCCAATGAACTGCAGCGCAGGACGACGTTGCTTATATTTTGCATATCCTGCCTGCAGTGCTGTCCCTTAACCAGGCGAGGGACCACAGGCATGCCTGGTGTCAGTGAATGGGGTGCAAGTGACTGCTCTATTAGACTTGGGAAGTTTGGTAACCCAAGTGAGGGTCACAATTCCTCATCGGCTGGTTCCGGGAAAAAAAGGTCAGCATCCGTTGTATCCATGGGGACGCTAAGGACTACCCTGTGGTCCGAGTGGTCATAGACACAAACTGTGGCACAGAGTCCCATGAGGTGGGCGTAGTCAAGGACCTGTTGCGCCCCATTATAATAGGGTAGGACTTTGCCTTGTTTTGGGACTTGTGGGAGAAAGGGAGGAAGCCAGGTTGTCCGGACAACAACCAGATAGCTCCTGAAGAAACCTCATCGCAGCCTGCCACCGACGGGTTTCCTTTTTGTGTGCTGGTTGAGTATGAAGATGAGGCAGAATCCCTGGAGGCCAACCTCCCTGAACTGGAGGTGTCCGGAGGAAACTTTGGAACCACCCAGCTCAGTGATTTAACCCTAAAAGGGGCATTTGATAATGTGACTGTTCTTAATGGTGTTGCTCAAGAATCGGGGGCTGACACCCGATATCCACACTTTGCTGTAAAGGGGGGAGCTGTTATATCAGGTCACCAAGCTGAGAGGGGAGGTTTGCGAGCAGTTACTAGTGCCAAGGCCATACAGACGCAAGGTGTTAGATATGGCCCATGCACATGTCTTAGGTGGTCATCCGGGGGTAGAAAAAAAACAAGAAAGGATCTTTCAGAGGTTCTACTGGCCCGGATGTCACCAAGAGATAGTGAAATATTATAGGTCCTGTCCCACCTGTCAACTGACCTCCCTGGTGGGTCACTTCCGTAGCCCTTTAGTGCCTCTGCCTATCATTGAGGTCCCGTTCGATCGCATCGCCATGGATTTAGTGGGACCCCTGGTCAAGTCCACCAGAGGACATCAGTACATCCTGGTGGTACTGGACTATGCTACACGGTATCCCGAGGCCGTACCACTCCAAAACTCCTCCTCCAAGTGTGTAGCCCGGTAGTTGGTCCATATCTTTTCCAGGACGGGTTTGCCTAAAGAGATTCTAAGAGACCAAGGGACTCCATTTATGTAAAGGTAATGAGGGAGTTGTGCAAGATCCTGCAGATCACAGAACTCAGGACCTCAGTCTACCACCCAAAGACAGATGGCTTGGAGGAGAGGTTTAATAAAACGTTGAAGGCCACGTTGAAGAAGGTCCTAGAGAAAGACGGCCAGGACTGTCATACCTTCTATTTTCCATCAGAGAAGTCCCACAGGCCTCTACTGGATTCTTACCTTTCGAGCTGTTGTATGGCCGACACCCCCGTGGACTCCTGGACGTGGCAAAGGAGACCTGGGAGGCGGAATCTACACCCTACAGGAGTGTAATCGAACATGTGGTCCAGATGCAAGAGAGGATTGCAGAGGTGATGCCCATTGTGAAAGAACACCTCTTCAAAGCACAAGAGGCGCAGTCGAGGGTGTACAATAGGTCGGCAAGGGTGAGACACTACAACTCTGGGGATCGAGTACTGGTGCTGGTACCTACGGTGGAGAGCAAATTCCTGGCCAAGTGGCAGGGCCCCTATGAAGTGGTTGAAAAGGTTGGCGATGTCAACTATAGGGTTCACCAACCTGGGAGAAGAAAGCTCTACCAGGTGTACCACGTCAACCTGATAAAGCCATGGCAAAATAGGGAGCCCGTGGAAGCTCCGTGTTTGGTGTTGAAGTCGGAAGCCGATGTGGGAGACGTCAAGGTGGCAGAATCGCTGTCACGTGCCCAGAAGCAACAATGCCAAGAGTTGCTGCAACGGAACAAGGGCCTGTTCTCGGATCTACCGGGATGTACTCAGATCGTAGAACATGAGGTGCTTACGGAGCCTTATGTCCGAGTGAACCTAAAGCCATATAGGATTCCTGAAGCCCACCGAGAGGTAATCTCAAAGGAGGTGAAGCGCATGCTGAGTCTAGGTGTCATTGAAGAGTCCAAGAGTGCCTGGTCCAGTCCCATAATCTTGGTGCCGAAACCAGATGGAAAATGGCGGTTCTGCAATGACTATAGGAAACTAAATGAGGTCTCTAAGTTTGATGCGTACACAATGCCAAGGGTAGATGAACTAATTGAAAAGCTAGGGCCGGCCAGGTACATTTCCACCCTTGACCTTACAAAAGGGTATTGGCAAATTCCTATGTCCCAAGAGGCCAAGGAGAAGACAGCCTTTGCAACGCTGGATGGGTGTTTCCAATACACCAGGATGCCGTTTGGGTTGCAAGAAGCTCCTGCTACCTTCCAGAGAGCCATGGACCGGATTCTAGCTTCCCACAAGAAGTATGCAGCAGCTTACCTGGATGATATTGTGATCTACAGCCAGGATTGGGGAAGCCATCTGAGCAAAGTCAACGCGATATTCAATGCTCTACGGAAGGCAGGGTTTTCCATCAACCCGAAGAAATGTGCCATGGGCATGGAGGAAGCCAGATATTTGGGCTATGTTGTAGGCAGAGGCGTGATAAAGGCCCAAATAAATAAAATTGAAGCGATCCAAGGTTGGTCACAACCTCTCTCAAAAAAACAGGTCAGAGCCTTCCTGGGCATCGTGGGCTACTACCGCCAATTCATGCCTAATTTCGCCATGATAGCCGCCCCTTTGACAGACCTCCTTAAAGGGACAAAGTCGGCTATGGCTAAGTGGTTGCCAGAAGCTGAGACAGCTTTCCAGGCGCTAAAGCAGGCTGATGTCGGACTGAGGGCTGTCTTATCACAAGAGGTGAACAGGGAGGAGCACCCCATAATGTATTTTAGTCGGAAGCTGACATCTTGTGAGAAGAATTACTCCATAGTGGAGAAGGAATATTTGGCCATCAAGTGGGCATTGGACACTCTAAAATACTACCTCTTAGGCAGAAAGTTCAGGCTGGTATCAGACCATACCCCACTAAGGTGGATGAGAGAGAAGAAGGGGAACAATGCCCCAGTGACCAGGGAGTTCCTAACCCTCCAGGACTTTAGGCCTGGGAAACTGCATGGCAATGCTGACGCATTGTCGAGGGTCCACTGTATGTTAACAGAAGGTGCCAAGGCACCCGGCTTTGGGCAGAGGAGGGGGTATGTAAGATGGCTGCCGGACATGTCCTTGAGGGGAGATATGTATCGCTGAGGTTGGTAGCTTCAGTGATGTGAAACCGGGAAAGCATGCTCCAGAACATATAGTGCTGAGAGGGTTAATTGTGCGTATCAGGGCCAGTTTTTACGAGCTGTCATAAGAGATGGGTGGGATCGGCTGCTCACATATCCCCACCCCAGGGCATGTGTATAAAATGGAGACCGAGTGTCTCATTCAGTGTCTCTGGATTGAGGTGTGGAGACCTCCAGAGTGTTTGTGCTGAAGGACACTGACCGTGGATGGGCAATCCTGCCATATTGTATGGACTGTTTATTTTCTGTTTTGTTACACTATTCCGGACGAGCCTGACTTTTGTTTACTTCTGAAAGTGCGGTTTATGCAAGCATAATAAACCTGCCTTGGACATTTTTAAAAAAAACAGTATCCTGTGTCTACCTCTAACGCGGCTGAGTGAGTATCAAACCCTACTATATATATATATATATATATATATAGATATATAGATATATAGATATATAGATATATAGATATATATATATAGATATATAGATATATAGATATATAGATATATATACACATATATATATAGATATATATACACATATATATATAGATATATATGTATATAAATATATATATATATATACTGTACATATATATGTCCATAGTCATCCTGAAAAATACAACTTTTATTTAAATATATATTTGTTTAAAAACTGAAATAACAATACAATTCATAAAATAATGCATCCAAAATATATATATGTGTGTGTATTGAAGAGAAAAAAATGAGACTAGAAAAAAAAGAGAGGATGGTAAGTAATAAGGGACGGTGTTATACATATTAAAAGAGGAAACTATGTAACTAGGGACGGCGCTATACATAATAAGTGAGATCACTATATACTAAGGGATTGTGCTATATACAGTATAATAAGGCTACATTCCTGTATCCGTGTGCATTGTTGGTGTGCTGCCTGCTTTTACAGATGTATTGAACATGTCCTATTCTGATCCTCAAAATCGGAGCAGAATAGGACAATCTCTGGCCCTCACAGATCTCATTCTCAGATCTGTGATTTTCACAGATGTGTGAATGGATCTACAAAACTCTGAGTCCGTGTGGCAGACATGGACATTTCACACAAATTTGAGAATGCAGCCTAAGGGATTTTACAGACAACATTATCATTCCAAGTCACACAGTGCAAATACAGAATAATATTTACTTCCAGGAACTTACTGCTGACGTCTCATCTGTTTAGAGTCATGTTCTGCTGCTTCCTCTCCATCTGGTCAGACCTTCATGTCGACAACGCCCAGCCACGACTCTTCTTGTCACAATGATCACCGCAGCCCTAAAAATAATAGGGTCACATATATTGTATATATACATGTGTCTCCCTTACACTGCACCCCTGAATACAGATATGTACCCCACTATTAATATACTATTAGCCACGCACCAATCAAAATATATCCATCATTGTCCTCTCCCCCACCTCCATCATTGTTCTCCCACATCCCCATCATTGTAATAACCCCCACCTCCATCATTGTAATCTCCCCCACCTCCATAATTATTTTCCCTCATCTAAATCATTGTTCTCCCCCACCTCCATAATTGTTCTCCCCACCTCCATCTTTGTCCTCTCCCCCACCTCCATCATTGTTCTCTCCCCCACATCCATCATTGTTCTTCCTCACCTCCATCACTGTTCTCCCCATCCCCATCATTGTTCTCCCCCACCTCCATCATTGTCTTCTCCCGCACATCCATCATTGTTCTCCCCAACCCCATCATTGTTCTCCCCCATCGCCATCATTGTTATACCCCACCTACATCATTGTTCTCTCCCCCACATCCATCATTGTTCTCCCCATCCCCATCATTGTTCACTCCCACCTCCATCATTTATCATCCCCCACACCTCCATCATTGCTCTCTCCCACCTACATCGTTGTTATCTCCCGCATCTCCTTCATTGTTCTCCTTCACCTTCATCATTGTCATCTCCCCGATCCCCATCATTGTTCTTACCCATCCCCATCATTGTTCTCCTCCATCCCCATCATTGTTCTCCCCCACCTCAATCATTGTCCTCTCCCCCACATCCATCATTGTTCTTCCTCACCTCCATCATTGTTCTCCCCACCTCCATCATTGTTCTCCTCCACCTCCATCTTTGTTCTCTACCACCTCCATTATTGTTCTCCTCATCCCCATCCTTGTCTCCCCCACCTCCATCATTGTTCTCCCACACCTACATCATCATTGTTCGTCCCACCTCTGTCATCATTGGTCTCCACATCTCCATAATCATTATTATCCCCCACCTACATCATTATTCTCCCCCATTCCCATCATTGTCTCCCTCACCTGTATCATTGTTCTCCCCCACCTTCATCATCATTGTTCCCCCCACCTCCATCATTATTCTCTCCTATCCCCATCATTGTCTCCCTCACCTAGATCTTTGTTCTCCCCCACCTCCATCATCATTGTTCTCCCTCACCTCCATCATTTTTCTCTTCCACCCCATGATTGTTCTCCTTCATCCCCATCATTGTCTCCCCACCTCCATCATTGTTCACACCCATGTCCATCATCATTGTTCTCTCCCACTACCCTTCAATGTCCTGGACCTCTCCCCAGTGTATTGGTAAAAAGAAAAATACTCACCTCTCCCCAGCATCGTTGTCACCAGCAACTTTCTTTCTGACATAGGTACTCGCTGCATGCTGAGGTCATCAAGCTGTGCACGCCTGTGTCAGGGAGAAAGCGCCGGGCAGGAAACAGAGTATGGATTCCTGACGCTCCGATGCCATTTTCTCTTGTAGGCAGCAGAGCTGCAGAGATCGCTCCCTGCCCACCGCACATGATGAGGGCAATCTGGCCATGGGTCCCCCAGAGACTCTGGCTCTGAGAAACAAGCCAGATTGCCCTCATTATTACCACCTTGCAAGGGCCCCCCTCCACCTCCAATCTGTGGTGCAGCTGCACCGTCTTCACCAGTGGTATGTGTGCCCTTGCCTTGTACATATTGTTTGCCAAGATATAGTTCAGTAAAGCCTCTATGTTTGAACAACAGTCTCCTTTACTGAACTGTGGAACCTATGGTCCTGGCCAGCCCACACCACCAGCTACAGCCAGCCTGCACGGGCGCAAGACTCTCGCAACACTAAAATCCAGCCAGGACCCACTCTCTCATGTAGCGCACCAGGGTGTAACAGGAGGAGATGAGTGCCTCACCCACGCCTACTGCCCTGCACCATGCTGCACTGCCATAGCAACCCATCGATACCCCACAATCATATCATGAGGGTGGCATTGGGTGTTCAAACAAATGTCCAGGCTAGTCAACTAACAGCGGAATTTAAGGCTGTAGAGTCAATTTTTGCTCTTAACGATTATAAAGGAATCTGGAAAGATAAAGAGCGCAATAGGGTCTTAGCCAGGTTAAAAAGAAGATCAAAGGAAGAAGAAATGCTCACCTGGCAGGGTTGTGAAAGTCACAACCCCAGTGTAAGTTTGGAAAGGTATAGGCTGCTGCAGATCCACAATAGTATACCATGTAGAAGCTGGAGGAAAAGTGGGGGTAAATCCGCGCTGCCAACAGTATCAAATGTAGAGAGAGAACGCAGAAATTCAAATGCGGTTTTTATTCAACGCGTTTCGAAGCACACCTTCTTCTTTCTCAGGACAAACCACAGAGATAAAAGTACAGCTCATGAGATATCAATATAAGTAGACCTGTTTAAGGGAGACTGGACATGGGACTGCAGGGAAGGACGGTGACCATCATGATGTATGCTTTAACGCTGAACTGGGTTGCAATGGGACTCACCAGCCCAATTAGATCTGAAGCGACCCAGAGGGAAATTGAACTGTGTCTGATAATGCTGAGTGAAACTGAAACGTGTGAGAAACTTTGTGCCCGCTATCTCCTGCATAAAGTTGAACAACAAGAGAAAGCTATGCAACAAAACGGGGATCTCACAGCATAATACTAATAATAATATTTTATTGACACATGATTAAAACAAAAAGCACAAATCTGGCGTTAAGCCTTGGCTCTTCCCATTTGCCCTGGTGCGGTGGCAAGTGGGGTTTCCAGCTTGATGTCATGTAAGCTAACATCAAGCCCAGGGGTTAGTAATGAAGAGGCGTCTATCAGACACCCCCATTATTAACCCCATAAGTTTAAGTAAAAAAACACACACAGAGCAGTCTTTTATTTGAAAAATAAAACTCCCCAACCCTCTTTTACCCATTTATTATTCAAATAAAAATTAAAAAAAACAAAGAAATCCTCACCTGTTTGCCGATAATCCATATGTCCCACGAAGAGCCCAACTACGTAAGGATGCATTGCTGAGCAGTGACATGAGGCGACCGCTCAGCCCTGCATCCAGGATACACTGAGCTGAGCGTGAAAACGCAGCTTCAGTGACCAGCAGTGACGTCATTGAGGCTACCGCCGGTCACAAGCAGCCGCTTTCCCACAGTCAGCTCAGTGTGAGCTGGCCTATGAACAATGGTAACCTTACTGACATCACCAATCACACCGTGAGAACCTTTATGGCTATTGTCCCCTTTGCAGAATATTAACATCAGCCCTCAGCTATCGTCTTTCCCTCAGCTGGTTAGGAAAATAAAGAGAGACCGCACCCCATTTTTTTTAAATTAATTAATTGATTCATTAATTTATATACTTAATATACAATATACACACACAGCGGGTGCAGGCTCCAACTCCCATCAGCGTCGCCTGGTCGCGCAAATCGCAGGGAGACCAGGCGATAATGATGAGAGCTGGCTTCAGCACCAGGCGCCTGGGAACAGCACTGACTGTACTGCTTTTTCCCAGGTGCTGGTATGTGTCACACTGATGACACACGAATGTGATCCGTGTGTCATCAGTGTGCATGTGTGTGGGACGTTTGCGGCCGGATCCGTTGGTAAAAGACGAACATATCATCGTGTTCTGCACACGGACACGCGGTCCGTGGAAACACACTGACATGTGCGCAGACCCACTGATTTGAATGAGTCTATGTGTGTAAGTGTCTCCAGTATGTGTGAAAACACATGTACTGGAAACACTGACATGTGGAGGAGGCTTTAGTGCTAGAGAGCAGGTTTTTCTTTTATTCTGGTATTTTGAATTTATTTCGGTACAAGGATGCTACCACTATAACCAGTGCTCTCGGTAACACAGGTGTGTCTCCCAAAACATACTATTGTTTATGTTCTGGAAAAAGCCCAAAAGGCAAAACCGTGGATCAGAGAGGACTCTAAGTATGCCACAAGATTTTACTTTTGTGTTATTAAAGGTGCTATGAGTATAAAAATGACTTTGGAAAATAAAGACTTGATTTTACAGTTGTATACTAGGTTTGGCAAATCTTACTGATTCACAGAAGCAGTAAAGGTGCATTTAACCTGAAAGATTATGGTGAACAAGCAGTCTTAAGAACACTTGTTTCACACTAATGTTTCAGTGTAAACAGGCTGCCGATCACCCGATGAATGAGCAAAACAATCGTTCAGAAAATTCCATACAGTCATGGCCGAAAGTGTTGGCACCCTTGAAATTGTTCCAGAAAATAAACAATTTCTCCCAGAAAATTATTACATTTACACGTGTTTTGTTATACACATGTTTATTTCCTTTGTGTGTATTGGAGCAACACAAAAGAAATTAGAAAAAAAGGCAAATTGGACATAATTTCACACAAAGCCTCAAAAATGGGCCAGGCAAAATTGTTAGCACCTTTCTAAAATTGTGGGTAAACAACTTTGTTTCCAGCATGTGATGCTTGTTCAATCTCACTTGTGGCAAGTAACAGGTGTGGGCAATATGAAAATCACACCTGAAATCAGATAAAAAAGGAGACAGGTTGACTCAATCTTTGCATTGTGTGTATTGTAATTACAATAATTTTCTGGGAGAAATACTTCATTTTCTGAAACAATTTCACGGGTGCCACCACTTTCGACAATTACTATATTGCCTAGGCAAAAAAAAAAACTAAACTAAAGCTAAATATAACCTCATACCCCTGATGATGCCAGTTTGGCAAAACATGTTTAGGTTAATGGTTCCTTAATTGCATAGGCGATGATAGATTTATGAAAATACATTTGAACTAGGGATTAATATATCCTGTTGTAGTCTGTGGCCACATATTATGAAGATATAATGGTGATTTATGTTCTATAATTTAAGACTATTTATATTGGAAGACACCTATCAAAGTTCATGTGTTTTTAATAATATATGCACTTTTTCTTATTAATTGATATAATAAATGTTAACTTTTATTTAGATCTTTAGTTTAGGGGCTCTTTTTTCCAAGGCAATATGTAATTTAGTAAAATACTCCTACGTTGACTGAACAGTGATTAGTCTGCTTAAACAATTGTTCAGGACTCGTGCTACTAAGAACAATGGCAGATTATGTGCACAGAACTGTCTATTACAGATCGCTCAGTGCACATATTCTATCATGGTCTGCCTGTTACTCAGGCTGTTAAATGACTACCGATCTGTAATTGTTTGCTGAACAGTGGTCATTTAGTGCTGCCAGCCAGTGTGTGTAAAATGTCCTTTAGGGCTTGTGTACATGGCCGTATTTTCGGTCAGAGTGATGTCCGTGAAAAAAATGCATGGCACTCGGACCAATGTTATTCAATGGGGCAGTGCAGATGAACGTTTTTTTTCACTGACCGAATAGGTGTGTGAAAAAAAAAATCGCAGCAGGCGCAAGTTTCCTCCATAAATCAGATGAGTTACACATTCAAGTCTATGGGTGCACAAAAAAATGGGACGCCATATGGAGCCACAGAATAGCAACTGATTTTGATGGTTACATTTCAATTCTGTAACATAAGAAACATTCAGGCTGTGTGCCCACTATGCGTTTTTTTAAGCGTTTCTGCAAAGGCAATTCCGCTGCAGAAACGCTTAAAAACCGCTTGGTAGAAGGCCTGCCATGTTCCCCAATGATAATCCGCATGTGCTGTGCACATGCTGCGGAAATTTCCGCTGAGGATTATCATTGCGGAAAAATCCGCAGCACAACCAATTATTTTGCGGTAGCGCTGCGTTTTCACCGCCATTGACTTGCATTGGAACGCATGTAATCTGCATCACTGCATCTGAAGATGCGGATTCCATGTGTTTCAATGTGCGGATGGTACCCGGTTTGGAGAAGAGGAGACTCTCCTCCGCACCCGGGTACCATAGTACCTGTAAATAAAAGAATAAAATAAAAAATATACATTATACTTACCTTCTGATGGCCCCCGGTGTCCTTAGCGATGCGTCTTGGCTTGCTGGCAGCTCGCGATGGTCTTAAGGATCTGCCATGACGTCATTTAGTCATGTGATGGGTCACGCAACCACTGACGTCGGCAGGTCCTTTAGTCTACCGCGAGCTGCCGGCAAGCCAGGACGCATCGGATAAAGACACCGGGGGCCATCAGAAGGTAAGTATATATTTATTTTTTATTTTTTACCATTCTTTATGGTCACACTATATAAATCCATGCTGGTTGCATGGATTTATATAGTGTGACCAAGTTGTCAAGCACTTTCCAAGTGATGCTAAAATCGCTTGGAAAGCGCTTGACAACCCGCATGCGGAAATGCATGTGAAGAACGCTTCACATCCGCATGTCCCTGGCAGGAAAACGCATGTACAATCCGCATGTACAATCTGCATGCGTTTTTTTCTGCCAGGGAGATGCAGAAACGCTCAGGAAAAATCCGGAGCATTTCTGCATCATGGGCCCATAGCCTCAAGGTAATGTGTCAGCAGGTTTTTGCTATTCAATCTGGGGACAGCATGAGGTAGGGGCTGAAACACAGATTTCAGTGATGTGTCATGTATTATGCTGTGTGCTGTTTTCCATACAATGAACATTTTATCACCAGGACATTTTAACTGCCAGGATGGTGAACCTGTGAAATAAACCTAAACGGTCAAATATTAGCTGGAAGCGCAAAACACAGCAAACCTACAAAGAATACTTCCATACAAAAACCTTATTTAGTTAATCTTTATTTGTATACAAAAACGTTATAAAAACAGGTAAAAAAGATATACTGCAGAATGAAAACAGCTGGTATACAAAACCTATGTGTGTCACATACATAGATTAAATTCAGATTAAATACCATATAAATATGTTCACTTATATGCAGAGAGAAAGGGCGTATACGGGAAACGTACGTTAGAGGGCTATGTCTGGTAACTATAGTGTGGACCTCCTCACATGTGTGCATATATATTTATCTGCTTTACCAAGAAGCACTTGTGTTTGCCTTAGAATTTATTTATACTTACATTTGCATTTTTTTTTACTAAATTAAAATACCTAGGCAAAATGTTCAAGTGACCTTCTTCTGCATAGCAGAGTTACAATCTCCATTAATATACATGCTTTTTCTCTACTGATGTCGTATTTATATTGGTTTATTTATATTTACCTATATATATTAAGGGGGCATGTGTGTGCATATAGGTCTCTCTGCATATAAGTGAACATATTTATATGGTATTTAATCTGAATTTATTCTATGCATGTGACACAATAGGTTTTGTATACCAGATGTTTTCATTCTGCAGTATATCTTTTTTACCTGTTTTTATAATGTTTTTGTATACAAATAAAGATTAACTATTTAAATAAGGTTTTTGTATGGAAGTATTCTTTGTAGGTTTGCTGAACCTGTGAGTAGTTGTCCAACTCTGTCCCATCCTGTGATAAGCAGCTCACTGTCTATAGACTATGTACATACAGAATACATACAAAGTGTGCGCGGGGTTAGCTTTTTCAGCTCTGCTGCCTTCCATATCTAAGAACTCTGATTGTGTCACAACTGCTGCATCTAATAAACTAAGTGACACATCGCTGGAATCAGGGTCTCTTTTCCTACATTATGCTGCTCTCAGATGAAAAGGCTTGTGACAGATTCCCTTTAAATGGTCTTGTAAATGATTAATAATTGCTGCAGTAAAAAAACGGATTGTATACGGACTATACACAGATTACATTGACAAGTGAGAAAAAAATTGTCCTACTTTTCTGAATGAAACTGAACAATTTTTTAAACTGCTGTGCGATCCTGTCCTTACACTGCGCTGTGCTGTACCATCGCTATATGGCATAAGTAAAAAAAAAAAAAACAACAATGTGGATTGATGTCTTTGCCTGTTATCTACCCTGGGAGGACGTTATCCATTCGAAGACTATGAACCCCTTAGAGAGAATCTGTCACCCCCTGGGACCTATCTGACCTGTAATATGAGCATACAGGTGATAGAAATGTAAATCTATACCTACCTGTATACCTCATATTAGTAGTCTGGCTGCTGTGAAATGTCTTTTTACTCAATCAAGTTTCTGATGGTAATTACAATGTTTCCCCCCTCCCCTGCACGTCACAGTTCCCCTCAACGTGCAGTCGCCGCGGCCAGATCCCGCACCTGAGCACTTCACCTTTTACACAAGGCGCATTTATTCCTGCTGTCTATGGTCATTGTACTGCAGGGATCTTGTGCGCAGGCGCCAGAACGTCACAAGTTTGCAACATTTTAGTAATATATCATTATCATTACTGTCATTGCACCTTGTATTAATTCATGAAAAGTACCTGAAGGGTTAACAAACTACCTGATAGCAGTATTGAAGGGTGATATTCTTACCTGTTTATCCAATTGGATCCAATATCTCCGGGAGGATTTATCTTCCAGCCACGGGGCAGCAGCAGCTGTTTTTCTTCATGCCTTCATAGGACTTGTGCCTGTCACAACTCCATCAGGTGAGTGTAACCAGCACTCTCTTACTCTCCCTCCATAGGGTATCACCCTATTGTGCACTCTGTTCCCCACATTTAGATATACACAGTACTGAAGGGTGACATTCTTACATGGTATCACTTTTCGGGGTTTTCCAATATGTAGATCACCCTACAGTCACTTGAAGGCTGGAGTCACACTAGGGTATAAAAAATCGGTCTGATGTTGATCTAGAAAAGTAGGACAAGTGTCATGCGGTTACAATTAGTGTTGAGCGATACCTTCCAATATCAGGAAATATCGAATCGGATTGGATCGGGCCGATACCCAAAAAGTATCGGATATCGCCGATTCCAATACCGGAAACCAATGCAAGTCAATGGGACACAAATATCGGAATGAAAATAAACCCTTTCTTTCCTTGTAGGTTAATTCTACATGAAGGAAAACAACTAAGAATAATGTAGAATGTATTGGGGGAGATGGTTGCCCAAATCGATGGGAACAGTGCTCACAGTGAAACATGAAAAGCCGGCAATTCAGCAGCGGCATACACCGGTACCCGACAATTTATAACAGAAAGAATAGAGCTTCACACATAGATTAGATAGATAGAAACATGTCAGTCACATATATATGAAGTACAGTGACAGTGTTGCTTACTGTACTTGTCATTTAGTGTAAAGGATTTATTTAAAAAAATATTAGTGTTTTCATGCACCATCTCTTTAAAAAAGCCGGCCGGCAATTCAGCAGACACTGCTTCTCAGTGTCTGCAGGATGACAGGCTGGATGGCAGCTTTCTGCTGCGATCCAGCCTGTCATCTCGATGTAGCAGAGCTGAAGCTGTCCTGGGAATCATGGAAAGGTAAGGATGATGTTGGTTTTTATTTTACTTTTATTGCAGGAGATCGTTGGCTTCAGCTGGAATGGGCGTGACGGTAAATATGGTTTAATTTAGAACATTAAAGAATTGTGTGTTTATTTCAATTAAAGGACTTTATTCTGGGTGTTGTGTTTTTTTTAAATACTTTACTAGAAATTCATGGCGGTCATGTCTAATATTGGCATGACCCCATGAATTTCGGGCTTAGGGCCAGCGGATAATACAAAGCTGGCCCTAACCCCTTTATTACCCAGTGAGCCACCACACCAGGGCCCTGGATGAGTTGGATACAGCGCCAGAAGATGGCCCTTCTATGAACGCGCCATTTTCTGGGGTGGCTACGGACTGCAGTTCGCAGCAGGGGGGGCCCACAAAGCTTGGGCCTCCCTGAGCTGTGGATTCCAGCCCCCAGCTGCTTAGTTGTACCTGGCTGGACACAAAAATAGGGCGAAGCCCCACATATTTTTTTTTTTTTAACTTATTGCATGAAATTCATGAAATAATAATAAAAAAAGGGCTTCCCTATATTGTTGTGTCCGGCCAGGTACAATTAGGCAGCTGGGAGTTGGGGGCAGCCCGTTCCTGGATGCTGTACCTGGCTGGCATACAAAAATATGGCAAAGCCCAAGTCAACATTTTTGGGAAAAATTAATTAAAAAATAAATAATAATTTAGGGACTGCATCTTTATTAACTCCTCAAGTGTCATTTAGTGTTAAAATAAAGGATTTATTAAAAAAAAATTGGCGTGGGATCCCCCATAATTTTAGTCTCTAGCGGAGGTTAAGCAGATGGCTGGGGCAGATGTTTGAAGCCTGGGAAGGGGGTAATACCCACGGAGCTTCCCAGGCTACTAATATCAGCCCCCAGCTGAATACCTAGCCTTTACCAGCTATTAAAATGGGGGACCCCCCCCCAAAGAAATGACGTGGGGTCCCCCCTATTTTAATAGCTAGCAAAGGCTAGGCAGACAGCTGGGGGCTGATATTAATAGCCCAGGAAGGGTGCCATGAATATTGGCCCCCTCCCAGGCTAGAAACACCAGCTGTCAGCCGCCCCAGAAATGGCGCATCCATAGGATGCGCCAATTCTGTCACTTAGCCTCGCTCTTCCACGCTGCCCTGGTGCGGTGGCAGGGGGTAATAGGGTTGGGGTTCATGTCAGCGCCAGCTGCCATGAAGCCCAGGTTAGTAATGATGGGCGTCTATAAGACACCCCCATTACTAACCTACAAAGTGTTAAAAAGAAAACATACACAGTACAACCAGAAAAAAATAATTTATTTGAAATAAAACACACCATTTTATTTAATTATTAGTTTACTAAAAAAAAATAGTTACCTGTCCACGTTCCTGCGCTGATCTCCCATGCATAGCTGTCACATCTGGAGATGGTGACAGCTGTGCATGGCTGCTGTAAGCTCACGCTGCCGGGAACACGTCCGCGGGAGCCACTGACTGAGGTCACCGGAGTGCATTCAGTCAGCGATGCTCCGGAGACCTCCTTTACGGCACTGCTGTACCGTGGGAATTTCTCACGGTACAGCAGGGCCGTAAAAGAGCTAACCGGAGAAGCGCTGCCTGAACTCCGGCGAACCCGCTCATGCTGCTTTACGGCCCCATCATTCTAGCGGCGGCAGCGGTTCAGAGCGGTCACATTCTATGTGGCTGCTCTAAACTGGAGATCATCGTGGGACACTCGTGGACTACTACGGAGGGGTAAGGATAAGGTTGTGGTTTATTATTTTACATTTTATTACAGGAGATCGATGGCTTCGGGGAATTAGGTGTCTAGGTGAGTATAGGTGTAGTTTTTTATTTTTTACTTTATTTTAGGTGGCGATCGGCGGGGACAGGTAATATACGAACTAATTTATTTTAGGTAACCACTGGCCACCAATGACATGTATTTAAAATTTATTGGGGACACAGTAGGGCAATTTAAATAGCAGGATCAGGCTGATGGGAACTACTGCTCCCATCGAGATGATCCTGCTGGCACGAGTGGACGGGGGACAGACATAGGCCGATGGGAGTAGTAGTGTCACATCGGCCTATGTCTGCCTGCACGCACACACCCGCACACACTCGCAGACATCGCACAGACACCGCACACACCCACAGACATCGCACAGACACCCCGCAGACATCGCACAGACACCGCACACACCCGCAGACATCGCACAGACACCGCGCACACCCGCACACACTCGCAGACATCGCACAGAGACCGCGCACACCCCCACAGACATCGCACAGACACCGCGCACACCCCCACAGACATCGCACAGACACCGCACACACCCGCAGATATCGCACAGACACCCCGCACACACCGGCAGACATCGCACACACACCGCGCACACACTAATCATGACGGGCTGATGGTCTGCGAGGTGTGGCTGACCTGTGCGGCTGTGGGAAAGTTCATGTGAGTTCATGCAATGCAGTCAAGAATGAACTCACATGAACCCTCTGAGGGCACCACGGCTACTTCAAATGAACAGCTGATCGGCATCACCTGATACCTCAGCTGTTCATTTGAAATAACCGGCAGGAAAGCGCAGCACAGAACGAGAAAGCCGGCGGTGAAGTCTTTTCACTGCCGGCTTCCCCGCCCGGGTCCTTCGCTCCCCGCTCCTTGGTGCTGCACTCCCCGCCTGGTCCTAACTTACGATCAGGATGGGGGGAGCGGAGGATCGGCGTGGGAGGCTGCGGGGAAGCAGTATGGGGCTGTGTGATTGTTTAAAAGCCGGCGGCTTTTTACCGCCCGCCGGCTTTTAAACAATCAGGAGAATTCTCCCACGCTGGGATGGCATTCTGATGACAGGCTGAATCGCAGCTGAGCGCTGCCATCCAGCTTGTCATCCTTCAGAGACACTGCAGAGCGCAGGCATTATGGGAACTTCCGATTCCGGTATTCGATATTGTAAAAATATCGGAATTAAGTATCGGAATTCCGATACAGTGAATATCGGCCGATACCCGATATTTCAGTATCGGAATGCTCAACACTAGTTACAATGCAATTTTTCTCAACTATCATCCGTATGACATCTGTATGCAATGGGTTTTTCACATCATCTTTTACTTGCTGTAATTCTCTATGTAATTGAAAGCTAGTTTTCAAAATAGTAAAGCAATCTTATATACAGATATAGATAGATAGATAAATAGATAGATACGATAGATAGATACGATACGATAGATAGATAGATACGATAGATGTCCGTGAAATATATAATTAGTTCTGTGCATGTGTAGTTTACTGTACAAGTCAGGGCTGGACTGGCCTGGCGGGGCATCAGTGAAATGCACGGTGGGCCCCAGAGAGGAGAAGGAAAAGGGAAAACATTTTTTTTTTAGGGGCACGGGTAATTCAAAAAAGGAGGATGCAGAAGCACGAAGACCTGACCCGCCGCAACGACCATGGTCGGCGTCACCACGCCATGCACGCAGACAAGTAGTGTGACCTGGGGAGGATGGAGTGACAGCACGCCATTTGGCCTGCTCTGCCACTGGGGTCACCCCTACCCTAGGCCCCTCCCCCCATCTCAAATACTTACCTTTGCTCGTTCCCCGCAGCTCTAGTGTCTTCAGCATCTCCTGACTCTGATATGTCAGGGCAGAGGGCGCCATGACGTCACTACAGCGCACCCTCTGTACTGAGCACTGCAGAGTAAGAAGACGCACTGAGTATACCAGACCTGCGGGGAATGGGGCAGGTGAGTATTTGATTTTTTTTATGTATGCAGCATTATATCGGGCCATTATATTGCATGGAGCAATTTATGAGGCCATTATATAGCATATGGGGCCATTATACTGTATGGAGCAATATATGGGGCCCATTATACACTTACACTATATGTGATGATTATACTCATTGGAGCAATTTATGGGGCCCATTATATACTATATGGGGCCATTATACTGTATGGAGCAATATATGGGACCCATTATATACTATATGGGGCCATTATACTGCATGGATCAATATATGGGGTCCAGTATATACTGTACGGAGCAAAATATGGGGCCCATTATATACTATATGAGGCCATTATACTGTATGGAGCAATATATGGGGCCCAGTATATACTGTATGGAGCAATATATGGGGCCCATTATATACTGTATGGGGCCATTATACTGGATGGAGCAATTTATGGGGCGTAGTATATACTGTATGGAGCAATATATGGAGCCATTATACTGTATGGTGCAAAATATGGGGGCCCATAATACTGTGTAGAGCAATATATGGGGCAATCATTCTGCATGGAGCAATATATGGGGCCCATAATACTGTACGGAGCATTATATGGGGCCATTATACTGTATGTAGTAATATATGGGGCCCATTATTCTGTATGGAGCACTACATGGGGTCACTATACTGTATGGAGCACTATGTGGGGCCATTATACTGTATAGAGCAATATATGGGGCCCATAATTCTGTTTGGAGCAATATATGGGGTCCATAATTCTGTATGGAGAACTATGTGGTGCCCATAATTCTGTATGGAGGACTATACTGTCCAATCTAAAATGATAAGTCTGCAGTTACTCTGTGTGGCTGCAGACTTTTGAGTCCCCCAGGGCACACCCTGCACTGCGAGAATTAGTCGGTTTCTGAGCTATTTCTGCTGTAATTTAATTTACTTTTGAAGATACTGTCTTTAATGGCGGTAACAAAATGGGGGTCCTGTTCATGTACACAATATACAGAGCTGCTGTGTATAATGGCACTGGTGATCACTGTATTACCTGTATACTATATACACAGGAGCTCTGTATATGCTGTAATGTCACTGGTGATCACTGTATTATCTGTACACTGACACTATATACAGAGCTCCTGTGTATAATGTCACCGATGATCAATGTATTGCTTGTAGTCTGACACTATATACAGAGCTCCTGTGTATAATGTCACTGGTTATCACTTCATTACCTCTACACTGAAACTATATACAGAGCTCCTGTGTATAATGTCACCAGTGGTAATATTAGCGTTATTAGCTTTGTGATTTTTATTAATGATCAGTATTGTATTATTCGGTCACTATCTGGTGGTAATGTGTGAGCTGGTTATGGTGTGGTGGTATTTATCCCTGGTATGTGGTATTATTCGGTCACTTTGTGGTGGTATTTCTCCCTTGTATGTGGTATTACTTGGTCACTATGTGGTGGTAATATGTGGTCTGGTCACAGCCTGGCGGTATTTATCCCTTGTAAGTGATATTATTCGGTCACTATGTGGTGTTAATATGTGATCTGGTCATGGTGAGACAGTATTTATCCCTTGTATGTGGTATTATTTGGTCACTTTATGGCGGTATTTGTTCCTTGTATGTGGTATTATTGGTCTTGGTATAGTGGATTATGTTGTGTATGGAGGTCACTTGTTTTCTCTAATATCAATAAGGGGAAGATTATTGATTTCCAATAGAGATTAAATACTTGAATGATTAACCCCTCCCTGTCATGTGACTAGTACACCTTAGCAAATATGCACTTAAACAGGGGTTCTACGGTGAAAACAATTAATCACCTATCCTAAAGCCATATTCACACATTCCGTATTTGGTCAGGATTTTTCCTCAGTATTTGTAAGCCAAGACCAGTAGTGGGTGATAAATGCAGAAGTGGTGACATGTTTTATTAGTGTTGAGCGAGTATGTTCTATCAACCCTTTCGCCGAGTATGCTCGGGCCGAGCTCCGAGTATTTATAGCTGCTCGGTGATATGGTTGAATCACTCTCGTGTGCATGATTTGCAACTGTTTGACACGGGAGCGATTCAACCATATCACCGAGCAGCTATAAATACTCGGAATTCGCCCGAGCATACTCGGAACAGAACATACTCGCTCAACACTATTTATTATGCTTTTCCTCTGATTGTTCCTCTCCTGGTTTTGGTTTACAAATACTGATGTAAAATACTGACTAAATACTGAACGTGTGAACGTGGCCAAAGCATAAATGATAAGTTATTGATTGGTGGGTGTCCGACTGCTGGGACCTGCATCAATCTGTAGAATGTGCAACTTTTATCTTCATTAGTATGGAATGACATGTGCGATTCAACCACCGATCCATTCATTCCCTAAGGGATCGCACTTGGCTTTTTCTTAAAGTCCCTAAAGAGGATGAATGGAGCTGTGGTCAGACATCCCATCTGCTGCTCTATTTTAAAATGGGGATAAAAGTGCCCTTTCAGGGATAAGAGTTCCCCAATCTTCCGATCGATGCAGTTTCCAATGGTCGGATTACACTGATAAATAAAATATCACCTACCTAATATTATTTTCATCAAAGAACCCTTTAATGCAAACTAGCATAATTGTACATCCCAATTATGGTGGCGCACAGTAGATGTGCAAGAGACACCTGTGTTTTACAGTCGACGCTCCGCTATAACAGGGATAATGGCTAATAGGTATTTTCATATAGCTGTAGAGTGGGCCCCTAGAGTCAATTTCCCCTGTGGGCCCCAGACACCCCAGTCCGACCCTGGTACATGTATTTAGCTAACAAATGAAAAAAATTACGTGGGGTTCCCCCTATTTTTAATAACCAGCCAGGGGAAAGCAGATAGCTGTGAGCTGGTCTTATTATGCTGGGAAGGGCCATATAACCATAGTAATGTAGGTTGAATAAAGACCTAGGTCCATCAAGTTCAACCTTCCTCCCCCAATTGTACTCCCTACACTAACACTACACTAACTTGCTAACTAACTGAGACTAGGCCTCACAATGTAGTATTATTATTATTACAATTTTTATTATTGCTGCACTATTACAATTAAAAATATACCCGTTTATAATTAAATTGTTTTAATTCATTTTATATTTTGTATTACTCTTGTGATTCTAATAATGGTATTACTAAAATCCCTATGCCTACACTGATGATTCAGAATAAGACAAAAATCCCAGGACACCTTCAACCAATTTGTGTCACAGGGGAAAAGTTCCTTCTTGACCCCAACAAAAGGCGATCAGTCCAAGAACCCTGGATCAAACCTAATTATATTACTAGTTATGTAATTACCGTATTAAACGTACTACTATAGGTGTAACATTTTGTCTAATTTAACTGTAACCCACAATGTTATGTGTATCGAGGAAATCGTACAGACCTTTCCTGTTTAGCTGCCGGAATCGCCTGTCAAACAAGCAATCTCTGCAAGTGTCACAGCTGTCTAACAGGCACAGCGACAGTGAATGAAACGCCGAGCACACCAAAATACTCGGCGCCCACCCGAGCATGCTCGCCGAAACAGTTAATGATACATACTCGCTCATCACTATTGCCCACCAAAGACACACAATACTCATTTCACAAATGCCCCTGGAGAAGCTTGTGGTGTTTTGTTTTGTTTTTCTTTCAGCAGGATTATGGATTTTTTAATATCAATAATAACATAGTATGCAGCATTATTTTTTCCACCAAACATGGCAGTACTCCAATGGAAACCTGTCAGGACCTATTTTAAATCAATGGAATCTCTTCAAAACATCTTTCATGTCTCTGATATGAAGACACGATACAAATGAGAGCTTGAGAGCTGAGTTTAGCTTGAGATCAATGAAAACATATTTCAAGCATTTACAAAGCAATTTTACACTTTCCATGCAATGTCTAGATGATAATTCCGTGTCCCAATGTTTATAGAACCAAACTAATTATTGTTCATTTATCTTAACAGATGAATACAGGATCAAACCAGTTGAAGAAGTCAAGTACATGAAAAATGGAGAGGAAGAAGAGCAGAAAATTGTGCAAAAGAACCAAGAAAATTTGGTAGACATTTATTGTTGGTTATCCATTGATTGTTATTAGTGATGAGCGAGCACTAAAATACTTGGGTACTTGTTGCTCGGGTCGAGCAAATTGGAATACTCGGGTGCTCGACCCGAGCAACGAGCCCAATGTAAGTCTACGGGAAACTCGAGCATTTTTCAGGCGGCTCCCCCCAGTTGTCTGCAGAGGGCCTAAAAATTTCCTAAATCGATGGGAACAGTGCTCAAATGACATGGGAACAGCATGGGGAAGACCCCTGAAAGCATCTCAGACTCCCACATCATTGCTGTCAACAACGTGGTCAGAGTATTACGCCACTTTCACGGACTCACAATAAAACATACAAAAACGAAACCAAAATGGATTTTCCTGTGAAATATGTTAAGGAACATCCTTTCCTGGGTAATGACTTGTATATGAGGCAAAATAAATAACCAAAAACAAAAATAGTCCTCCACAACTTGGGCTATGTTCACACGTGGCGTTTTTGATGCGTTTTTGCATTTTTGCATTACTTTCAACCAAGACAAATGCATTCACCAGGAAATGTCATTTTAACATTTTACAACCTTACCTGGCCATGTGGTGTGTGACACATCATCAGACACATGCATACAGTGTGAAAAGACATGGGAACAGCATGGGGAAGACCTCTGGAAGCATCTCTGACTCCCAGGTCACTGCCTAAAAGTGTGCCCATCATAAGTGATCCTTGGCGCATGCGAAGATGCCTCCCGCCATGCACCTGTCATTGCAGACTTGCAACAATCACCGTCCACGTCCTTGTCCCACTGCCGCGCTCAGTTGTCCCTACCCCATTCCTTGGAATGCAAGCGCAAGTATGCAGGCAGCCACCCACCCACAGGCTGCAATACTATACTGCCAAATTTTTGACAGCTGCTTGCACTTGAAATGTGGCCTTTTAGGCTCGTGGAGGCAGAAGCTTTTCATAACCTCATGCAGGTGAATGTGGCCAGGGACGGTATAGAGCCAGTCCACAACTTTTTTTGCTGAGAGTTGTATTTAGCTCGGTGAAAGGACTGGCGTAGAGGGAAACCGTATCTACCCTGCGTGTCATTTCTCCCAGGAAGTCCTGTAATTGAGCTTGTTGCAGAAGCAATTGCAGCCCGTCCAACATCCACTTGTCGGTGGTGCTTTGACACACACACATCTTTCTTTGCACATTTAATTTCTTGTATACAGAGTTGGACAATGGCCTGATCTGTAATGCGTTTTGAGAAATAACATGCATAAGCATAGCCTATCCACATTAAAAAAGCAGCCATAGAGTGTCCGGGAACCTTCCACCACATTTTTCTTAGCCAGGGCTGCTTTTCGGCAGGGTTGGACGGGCCCACCAGAGAACCGGAGACTCCTCTGGCGGGCCCTGGCTTCTCCGTCAGGAAAGTTCATAGTGCCGAGGTGAGGCCATGATGATGATGATAAAGGCCACAATCTGCTTAGTTTTCTGTTACTTGGAATGCAAGTGCAAGTATGCAGCCAGCCATCCACCCACTCACAGGCCGCAACACTAAACTGCCAGATTTCTGGGCAGTTCTTTGCACTTAAAATATGGCCTTTTAAGCTCGTGGAGGTGGAAGCTTTTCACAACCTCATGCCGGCGGCGGCCGGGTGTCCATACTTGGTCCCCAGCCGCAACTATATTTCCCGGTATCGCCTCCGCCTTCCACAAGCACGGGTCCCAGAACATTACCTGTGCCCTCCCCAATGCACTTACTGGGAAGGACCGCCTAACCACAAACACGTGGACAGGTGAATGTGGTCAGGGACGGTATGGAGCCAGTCCACAACTTTTTTTGCTGAGAGTTGCACTTAGCTCGGTGAAAGGACTGGCATAGAGGGAAACCGTATCTACCCTGCATGTCATTTCTCCCAGGAAGTCCTGTAATTGAACTTGTTGCAGAAGCAATGGCAGCCCGTCCAACATCAACTCGCACTTGTCGGTGCTGCTTTGACACACACACACATCTTTCTTTGGGCATTTAATTTCTTGTATACAGAGTTGGTCAATGGCCTGATCTGTAATGCGTTTTGAGAAATAACATGCATAAGCATGGCCGATCCACATTAAAAAAGCAGCCATAGAGTGTAGAGTGTCCGGGAACCTTCCCCCACACTTTTCTTAGCCAGGGCTGCTTTTCGGCAGGGATGGACGGGCCCACCAGAGAACCGGAGACTCCTCCGGCGGGCCCTGGCTTCTCCTTCAGGAGAGTTCATAGTGACGAGGTGAGGCCATGATGATGATAGAGGCCACCATCTGCTTAGTTTTCTGTTACTTGGAATGCAGGTGCAAGTATGCAGCCAGCCACCCACTCACCCACAGGCTGCAACACTAAACTGCCAGATTTCTGGGTAGCTCTTTGCACTTGAAATATGGCCTTTTAAGCTCTTGGAGGCGGAAGCTTTTCACAACCTCATGCCGGTGGCGGCCGGGAATCCATACTCGGTCCCCAGCCGCCACTGTTTCTCCCGGTGTCGCCTCCGCCTTCCACAAGCACGGGTCCCACAACATTACCCGTGCCCTCCCCAATGCACTTACTGGGAAGGACCGCCTAATCACAAACATGTGGACAGGTGAATGTGGCCAGGGACGGTATGGAGCCAGTCCACAACTTTTTTTGCTGAGAGTTGTATTTAGCTCAGTGAAAGGACTGGCATAGAGGGAAACCGTATCTACTCTGTGTGTCATTTCTACCAGGATGTCCTCTAAAGCTGCTTGCACTTGAAATGTGGCCTGAACATTACTGCTGGTACTTTTTGTGGGAATTTGCTTGCCTTCTACCAGCCTGGAATATTTCCAGCAAACTATGGTACGACGCCATGGTATTAGCAGTGCCCCCAGTACCAGTAGAGAAGCCATCCCCAATTTCCTTCTCAGGAATTTTATTTGGTAGACTGAGTGGCAGCCCAAATACATTTTCTCACAAAGGAGCTGAAGATAGAGTGGCAGTAGGTGCAAGTTTCTCCAGCCTCTTAGATATTAGAGGGTGAACCGCAGCACATTGGATCAGTGGTTAGCACTGAAGCCTTGCAGCGCTGGGATCCTGGGTTCAAATCCCAGCAAGGACAACATCTGCAAGGACTTTGTATGTTCTCCCCATGTTTGCGTGTGTTTTCTCCTCAGTAAAAATAGAGTGTCTGGGTACCGTCCCACACACTTTTCTTAGCAAGGACTGCTTCTCGGCAGGGTTGAACGGTCCCACCAGAGAGTCCTCTGGTGTGCCTTGGCTTCTACCTCAGGAGAGTTCATGATAGCACTAACTTTGCAGCTGCTATGGGGCTCTTGAGCGGGTGAGAAAGGTTATCCCTCAGAATCAAATCCTCTGGTGAGCACAATGTTTTTCAATCTGAAACAGCTTCTCAGTGGGAGTTGTATTTCACCACAGCCATATTCTTTAGCTCGGTGAAAGGACTGGCATAGAGGGAAACCGTATCTATCCCGGCTGTCATTTCTCCGTCACAAGGTTCCGCCCATTGTCACACACGACCATGCCTGGCTGTATGTTCAGCGGTGAGAGCCACAGATCAGGCTGCTGTGTTACAGCTTTCAACAACTCTGCAGCGCTGGGCAGTTTGTCAATTAAGCATGTTATCTTCAGCACAGCCTGTTGCCACTTGGCCAAGGCAGTGCTGCAGTGCTGTCAGCTTGTGACTGATGTGGAGATGGGGGAGGAGGTGCATGAGCTGAACAATGTGATTACATTGAAGTTAAATTGGTGACGCTGTTTTTTATACTAAAGAAAGATCCTATTGTTTTGTTTTTTTTACGTTATTTTTTAAGACAAATGCATTCACCGGGAAATGTCATTTTAACATTTTACAACCTTATCTGGCAATGTGATGGTGTGTGACACATCAGACACATCCTGTTTTATTTATGATGGAAGGACTCTGAAAGTCATAAAGCCTATTTTTATAGGGCCATCAGACGGCCCTTACTATTCTTAAAAGGCCAGCAGTCAGCCCTCGATGAGGGAGGAGGGCCTCATAAAAAAATGTTCCCATTAGAAAGGAGCGGGCCTCCTATACTTGTAATGCCCATGCACTAAGTGTATGGGCTGACAAACATTTACCCCTGGGGGGTATACATGAACATACTGTATAAAAAATTTTTTTTACGGGCATCATAAACACCCTTTAAAAAAAATTATGTGGGTGTTGCATCACGGACCACGGTCACCCTGGTGATATGGTGGTGGAGGATGAGGAGAAGGAGGAGGACAAGAGCAAATAGCCAAAAGCAGGAAGCGTATACCCATGTGTGGATGTGAAAAGGTGCATGAGAATACATCTCCCAAGAAAAGACACTAGATTTGAGTTTCTGTTACACTGCTATGATTCGGTGGTGTTGAGAAGTCTGGCCCAATCCAGCCCTTGTTCATTTTTATAAGAGTCAGACTGTCAGCATTTTCAGTTGACAGGCGGATGCGGTTATCAGTTCTAATTCCACCAGCGGCACTAAAAACCCGCTCTGATAAAACGCTGGCGGCAGGGCAGGTCAGAACTTCCAAGACATAGAGAGACAGTTCATTCCACGTATCCAGCTTGGATACCCAATAATTATAAGGCACAGAGAAATCACGGAGGACGTTGGTACAGTCGGCAAGGTACTCCCGCATTTTCCCAAACTTTGCACTCCTTGTAAGAGTACCCCGCGCCTCAGGGCCTGTGCGATGGGAGGGTCTGAGAAAACTCTCCCAGAACTTTGACAGTGTTCCTCTGCCTCTGCTGGATTGAAGTTGTGTTTCTCTCGCCTGTACTCCTTGGTTGTCCAACGAAGTGTGCCCTCTGCCCCCAGCGTTTTCAGATGGGAATTTTTTTAATAGTTCCGCAACAAGGGCCTTCTGGTACAGCCCTATTTTTTGTAGACCTGTCAGCCTCAAGAATAAGAGATATAAAGTTCTCCTTGAAACATGGGTCTAGAAGTGTCACCAACCAGTAATGACTGTCACCCAAAATTTTGAAAACGTGAGGGTCATGGGAAAGGCAGCGTAACATAAACTCTGCCATGCGTGCCAGACTACGAACAGGCAAGACTTCCGTGTCCTCACCAAGAGGATGACTGACCATGCTCTCCTCCTCCTCTCTGTCCTCTGGCCATCCACGCTAAACAGACGGTATGACAGCTGTGCAGGTAGTACCGTCTATAGTGTATGAAACTAGCTCCTGTCCTTCCTCCTCCTCCTCCTCCTCTTCCTCATTGTCACCCATTCCACATTGGGATGAGATGAGGCTTGGCTTGTGTAATCACCCTGTATGGTTCCTTGCTCCATCTCATCTTGCTCCACCTGCAATGCATCCTCTTTGATTGTGAGCAGAGAGCTTTTCAGAAGACAGAGAAGCGCGATGGTGATGCTAATTAAGGTGTCATCGCCGCTCACTATCTTGGTGGAGTCCTCAAAGTTTTGGAGGATGGTACATATGTCTGACATCCATGTCCACTCCTGAGGTCTTATGTGTGGAGTCTGAACTGAATACCGACGGCCTTGTTGATGCTGGTACTCAACAACTGCCCTCTTCTGCTCACAAATCCTTCCCAACATCTGCAGTGTAGAGTTCCAATGCATGGGGACATCACACACCAGTCTGTGAGCCGGAAGCTGCAAATGCTGCTGAAACACTGCAAGGGCGGCGGAAGCTGTAGCTGACTTTCTAAAATGGGCACACAGGCGGCGTACTTTAACAAGAAGATCCGGCAGCTCCGGGTAGGATTTGAGAAACCGCTGAACCATGAGGTTAAGCACATGGGCCAGGCATGGTACGTGTGTGAGCTCGCCTCGCCTCAGAGCCGCCACCAGGTTCCGGCCATTGTCACACACGACCATGCCTGGCTGTAGGTTCAGCGGTGTGACCCACAGATCTGCCTGATCTTTCAGAGCTGTCCACAACTCTTCAGCATTGTGCGGTTTTTCACCTAAGCATATTAGCTTCAGCACAGCCTGTTGCCGCTTGGCCGAGGCTGTGCTGCAGTGCTTCCAGCTTGTGACTGATGTGGTCATTTCGGAGATGGAGGCTGAAGAGGAGGAGGAGGCTGAGAAGGATGAGGTGCAGGAGCTGTAGACCGTGGGGGAAACCCTGATTGACCTAGGGCCCGCAATCCTTGGCGTCGTAAGGACGTGTTCCGTCCCAAGGCCCGACTGCGTCCCGGCTTCCACTATGTTAACCCAGTGTGCCGTCAGCAAGATGTACCGTCCCTGCCCACAAGCACTTGTCCACATGTCCGTGGTTAGGTGGACTTTCCCGGTAACTGCGTTGTTGAGGGCACGGCTAATGTTTTGGGACACGTGCTTGTGTAATGCGGGGACGGCACACCGGGAGAAATAGTGGCGGCTGGGGACAGAGTACCGAGGGACGGCCGCCACCATCAGGTTGCGGAATGCTTCCGTCTCCATGAGCCTAAAATGCAACATTTCGAGCGCAAGCAGTCGTGAAATGTGAGAATTTAGTAGTGTGGCCTGTGAGGCGTTGGCTGCATATTTGCACTTGCATTCCAAGGACTGGGGTATTGGCAACTGAACGCTGCGCTGGGACAATGACATGGACGTGCTTCCTGATGCTGCTACTTGAGAGCGTGCAACGACAGGTGCAGGGCAGGAGGCGTCTTCGCAAGCACCATGGACAGGGGATTGGCTTGCATGCACAACAGCGGAAGAAGCAATGGTGCCACCCGCAGACACTGTTCCTGGACCCTGGGGCTCGGCCCACAAAGTCGGGTGCTTTGCTGCCATGTGTCTGATCATGCTGGTGGTGGTCAAGCTGGTCGTTTTGCCACCCCTGCTGATGCTGGCCTGGCAGGTGGTGCAAATGGCCTTTTTGGGGTTATCGGCAGAGTCTTTAAAAAACAACCAGACTCGGGAAGACCTAACAGTTGTACTGGCATCTTCCTTCGTGTTGGTGTTACGGGGAACGGTTGCCTGCCTTCTGTCTGCGGCCACCACACTGCTTCTTCCTGCCTGTTGGGGTGCTCTGCCTTCCTCCCCCTGTGTGCTGCTGTCCTCGCTCTGCATGTCCTCCTGACAGGTTGGGTCAGTTACTATATCATCCACCACCTCGTCTTCCACTTCCACACCCTGGTCCTCCTCCTGACTTTCTGGCAATTGTGTCTCATCATCATCCACCTCTTGTGACACTTTCCCACCGTCGCCTTCGTGTGACCGTGGCTGCTCAAATATTTGGGCATCGCTACACGCGATCTCCTCTTGCCCAGCTTCAAGTGGACTCGGCGAGAGGCCCGAATGTATAAATGGAAAAGTGAACAGCTCTTCAGAGTATCCAAGTGTTGGATCAGTTGTCTCTGGGTACTCGGCACGGTGGGAGGAAGGAGGATCAGGGTGAGGAATATGCCATCCAGACTTACGGCTACTGAGACTTGACCGTGTGGAAGACAGGGTGGTGGTGGCTAAGTGACTGGAAGCATTATCCACTATCCAACCAACAACCTTTTGACACTATTCTGGGTTCAATAGTGGTGTGCTGCGGTCCCCTATAAATTGGGAATAGGAAGGTCAGGCGAGAAGATGTGGGTGTTTGTTGTGGCACAATTTCGGCTTGCCCACAGCCTTGTCCTCGGCCTCTGCATGCACCATTACCATCACGTCCAGTTCCTTGTCCCTTGCCACGTGCCTTGCCCACTTTAAATGGAGGACAGTATCTTCCACGCTCACTACAAATGACTGAGTTTGGAGCGAACTTATATGTGATCCATGTGATGGAGAAAACTGAGTTTTAAATACCTGGCCTGTAGGTAAGTAGTTTGAACAGCAAACTGTTGTGAATTGCTTCACTGACACACTAAAGGAAATTTTTAATGGAGGCCAGAAATGGCAGTATTTTCTGACAAAGTATATGTGATCCGTTTGACGGAGAAAATATAGTTTTAAGTAGCTGGATTTCTAGCGCTCTAATATGGAAAGGACCTGGCTGTATTCCTTAGTGCCAACAAGCAAATGGCGCAGAAAAAATGGTGTTCTCTGGATTGCTTTTTAAGCAAATAATGAGGATTAAGATCCAAAGAAAAGTATTCCTGGCCCCTGAGACCTGGGCCTTTGTATAGAAATATCTAACAGCAGCAGAAGGCAGAATTAGAATGGAGCCTCTTGTGCTATATGCACTGCAGTCTGCTATATATACTGCCTGCCTATACACCCTGCCTGCCTGATAGCTCTGCAGATGGATTAGTCCTCAGAAGGACTGTTTGTTAAGATGGATATGTGTAATGTACGGTTTTTCTCCCTACACTACCTAATACACAAGCAAATCTGTCCCTGACGCAGCAGCACCTCTCCCTACACAAGCAAATGGCGCAGAAAAATGGTGTTCTCTGGATTGCTTTTTAACCAAATAATGAGGATTAAGATCCAAGGAAAAGTATTCCTGGCCCCTGAGACCTGGGCCTTTGTATAAAAATATCTAACAGCAGCAGAAGGCAGAATTAGAATGGAGCCTCTTGTGCTATATGCACTGCAGTCTGCTATATATACTGCCTGCCTATACACCCTGCCTGCCTGATAGCTCTGCAGATGGATTAGTCCTCAGAAGGACTGTTTGTTAAGATGGATATGTGTAATGTACGATTTTTCGCCCTACACTACCTAATACACAATCAAATCTCTCCCTAGCTCAGCAGCAGCTCTCCCTACATTGTCTGATCCGGAGTGACTGTGACGAGCATGGCGGCGCCAGGTCTGACATAGACCTGATGACTCTGTGCGGCCAGCCAATCACTGTAATGCCCACAACCAACATGGCTATGGCATTACAGTGCATGGCAGGCAATCCCTGTGACGCGCCCCCGGGGCAATGGGGTACTCGGCAGCCGGGCCTATGGATGCTTGTGGGGGCGTATGTCACAGTGGCTGGCCCGGTCCGTGTCCCAGGGCGGTCAACCAAAAAGGGGGATTGTAACTTGGATAGGAAAAATAAAATAAATAGTTTGTGACGTCACCTGTGGTGCCTGGTAAGGTTTACCAGCGCTGCTGCAGACCTCCAGGGGGTGATGGGATAGCAGTTGAGGTGTTTCTGCTCCCCACAGGTGGAGCGGGGCCCCGGGGGCAGTGTGGAGTTTTGTGGGTGGTGATGCTGGGACTTGTAGTGCAAGCGGATGGCGCAGCAGGAGTAATTGACAGAGACAGGGGATTCGCTTCAATACCTTTACTGGTGCGGATGTCAGGTACGGTTCAGGGTACTCAGTAGGATGGGTGCACTTCAGGACTTCTCCCCAGTGAGCGGGTATAAGCCCTCCTGGTCCGTGTCTGCCTCTCTGTATGCTCCTGGCCAGCCTGCAACTGGGCCTAGCTTATGTGTCGTGCTGTTCCTTCACCAGTCACTCGGTAGTAGGACCTTCTGCTGGCAACCACTATCCCTGGTAACGCTGGGGCCTTCGTGGTTCCTGGTCCTGTGTGGGTCTAGCTTCAGGTCTGCCAGGGACTTGTAGTCCTCCTGGAATGCCGGTGGTCCCTACTGGGTATAAAGGGACCCTGTAGGCGCGGACCCGGTGTCCGGTTTGTATACTGGGGTGAGCCTATGATGCTCCTCTGCCCCCTCAACTCCTCTCTCCTTTCTCTTCTTGCCTTCGGCCACACTCGGGGCCCTCAGAACTCAGCAGCAGACGCTCTGCATCTTCGCTGCTCTCAGCGTCAGCACACTCTCAGACTCCCTCTGTCTGACTACTCTCACTGAACTAACTGAGCTGCCTGGCTCCACCCTCCATATATATCCCTATCAGGGCTCCCTCTGGTGGTATGAGGTGGAAGGGTGGAGGAGTTTGTATGTAATGAGGGCCTCTTGTGGAGAAGTCCGTCCATGCACCCTTGGTCCTGTGGTACCTGTGCACAGCAGGGTGCCACACCTGCATGTTCATTGGCTCTCTAAAGAGCACCAAACATGCAGGGAGGGGACCCGAGTTCCCGCCCGAGAAACCTGGAAATACTTGGCGAGCGCCGAGCATCTCGAGCAGTGAGATGCTCGGGCGAGCACCAAGCAGTAGTGAGCATGCTCGCTCATCGCTAATTGTTATCCACCTGCATGATTTCTAATGGAAGCATGATATTATCTCTGACTTATGTATAGCCCCTTCCTGACATGGCCAATTTCATTTTTGCATTTCCTACTCTTCTTCCAAGAGCCTTAACTTTATTTCTGTGTCAACATAAACATGAAAGCTGTTTTTTTTTGCGGGATGACTTGTATTTTTGAATGACACCATTCATTTTGGTGAACATTGGTCATAATTTCAAAAATCATCACTGTAAAAGATAATGCTTTACCAGCACCAGGTCAGATTACCAATGCACTACAGGATGCAGCAAGCCTCAATGATAAAGGTGGGGGCAACACATGTGCAAAATACTGATGCAGACAGCCACTCACTAACCTACCAATTCATGGAGGGGGTGGTTGTGTAGTATTATACATGCACATCGATGGAGTCTGTATAGGGCACCAGTCACACAGATATGTGTGGTGCACAGTGTCTAGCTAGCAGCCTATTGATGACGCCCATACTATTAGATCAGGTGGGTTGCCCAGCACTATATACATGCACACCCACAGGACAGACGCCCCAATTCACCCAGCCAACACTAAAGAGGCCTCACCACATCCTGCAAAAAAATGTGCAAAAAAGATGAAAAATAAGATAAATACACCACATGAAGTATTGGTCAATATTTTGGCCAAAATACACAAGCTCGCAACTCAAACATCAAGGGTCCTCATGTGTTAGGACTCGGAAGTATGAGGACCCTTAACGTCTACACAGCCATCCCCTCCATGAATTGGTAGGTTGGTGGGTGGCTGTCTGCATCAGTATTTTGCACATGTGCTGCCCCCACCTTTATCATGGAGGCTTGCTGCATCCTGCAGTGCATTGGTAATCTGACTTGGTGTTGGTAAGGCATTATCTTTTGCTGTGATGTTTTTTGACACCATTCATTTTAGCACATAGTGGACTGGAAAGCGAGAAAAAAAATTCCATGAGCTGTAAAATTATGAAAAAAATTGAATTTTTTTTTTTTTTTGGGGGGGAATTGGGTTAATTATTTTTACAGTTTGATACAACAAATTTTTCTGGATGCAACGATACCACATATGTGTCTAATTTTATTTTTTTTATCTTTAGTTTTAATGGGGGGAAAAGCAGGGTGATTTGGAATTTAAGGTTATTTATTTTATTTTTTTTACTTTTTACTGTATTTGTTTGTCCGCTTAAGGACCACAGTTATGCAGCATATAGCAAAACTAACAGTCTCCTTTGAAGACCAACCACAGGCCTTGTTTCAAAGGAGCTCAGTGATGGCAGGCACGAAGATCTTCAAAACACACCTGGCTGTCATAGCAACCCATCGGTGCTGATGGGCACATAGAATGACATGCCGCTACGCCAGCACGCTGTTAATGTTGCTCTCAAAGATTGATAGTGGCATTTAACAGGTTAACAGTTGTGGGCAGAGCTCTGCTCCACCTGTGGCTGTTAGAGGTAGACCCTGACTGTGTGTCACAGCCATTATCTGCTAGGTATGGGGCGAGCTCACCAACTACTGACGCGCGCCGTACATGTACAGGGGATGTCTGTAAGGGGAAAATGGGATGGCAAAAATAAATCTTATCTGTCAGAGTAATGCTTACCTATGTAGGGGCAGTGTATTAAGGTATGTGCACACATCAAGTATTTGATGCAGACATTTCTGCACCATTTCTACATCTCTTGGCAGGAAAAATGCAGTGTAAAATAGATGCTTTTTGCTGCGTTTTTAGGCTATGTGCCCACGATGCAGAAATGAAGCAGAAAATTTCTGCAGCATTTCTGCATCTCCCTGGCAGAAAAAACGCATGCAGATTGTGCATGCGTTTTTCCTGCAGAATACATGCGGATTCACATGCGTATCCACATGCGTTAACGCATGTGTTTCCGCATGCGGACTGACAAGCACTTTCCAGGCGATAGCATCACTTGGAAAGTGCTTGACAACTAGGTCACACTGTATAAATCCATGCAAACGGCATGGATTTATATAGTGTGACCGTAAAAATAAAAAAAATAAAGCTATACTCACCCCCGATGCCCCGGCGTGTGCTGCAGCGCTCGTCCTGGCTTCTTCCGGGTTGCCGGCACATCGCGAGACAGCCTGCGGTCACATGACCACGACGTCATCTCAGGTCCTGGAAGGTAAGCGCTGCAGGGGCCGCCGGACAGGTGAATATAAACTTTATTTTTTATTTTATTCTTTTTTTTTACAGGTACAATGGTACCCAGGTCTGGATGAGAGTCTCCTCTCCTCCAGAACTGGGTACCATCCGCACATTGAGATACATGTTATCCGCTTGTACAAATGTACAGACACGGATTCTATGCGTCTCAATGCAAGTCAATGGCGGCGCTTCCGCTGCGCTTCCGCAAAATTAATGAACATGCTGCGGATTTATGAGCGCTGCAGAAACGCTGTGGAAAAATCCGCAGCATGGGCATTGACATTGCGGAATGCCATTGGGGACCATGGGGTGCGGATTACCATGCGTTTTTGAAGCGTTTCCGCTGCGGAAATTCCGCAGCGGAAACTGCTGCGGAAACTCATGAAAAGCGCATCGCGTGCACGCAGCCTTACTGGCATTTTTGGTGCAGATTTTTCCCCACTCATTACTATGGGTGAAAGAAATGACATGGAACAGATTTATACCAGCACCAAATCAACCAGGAAAAAATAAGCAACGTGTGCATGAGACTTCAGGATTCTCATTCACTTTGTTGGTTTCAGGAGACCCTTCAGGGTTTGCGACAAATCTGCACAGAAAAAAACGCACATCTGCAGCATGTGCACAGGCCCTTACAGCTACAGTTTCATGCTCCTACAGCAAAAATGGCACGATAATTAATATGCTGTTTGGCTACTAGGAGTGCTGAAAGAATACATTGGCACATTGTTTGCATATGGGCAATTCTTAGCAACATAGTAAAGTGACAGTTGTGATTTAAGTTGCCATAATGGAATACTAACTTTTATATAGCTTAAAGCGCACCTATCACTAAATTTTTTATTATTTAACTTAAATACAGATGTAATAACATTTATCATTTGACCAAAACATTATAAACAAGGCATATAGCAAGTGGGAGAAAAACTCCCTTTCTTGGCAGGAGCCTCCACTCAACTGAGCCAGGCGATTCCCCCTTCTCTGCTGTGCTGACGTCACTCTCGCAGTCTGCCTGAGCCCGTGCAGCACTGTGACTGAGCTGGATGTGGGTATGTGCTGTGCTCCATAACTCACCAGGCAGTGAGCTGGAGGCTTCTCTCCGGTTTCCTCCTTCACCTCCCAGTTCCCTTGCTCACACTGTCCAGCAATGAAGCCTGCTGGAGTAGTGATTGTGCCCCTCCCCCACTGTCACCACAAGCACCTTGAAAGGAGAAAGATGTTACCAGCCACAGAAACTAAACGCTGAGGAAGTTACGTGCCAGAAAAGAGGGGTGTTATTTACTTCATATGGTCAGTGTATGTATAATTGTGTGTATACATGTGTGAAATGTCTGCATAGATGTGAAAAGTGCATGCAGGCGTGTATGGTGCATTTGAGAACTGCATGTAAACATATATGCTGTGTGTATATATGCACTATGTGTATATATGTGTGCAGTGTAAGTGTATATATATATCTGCAGTGTGTGTATTTTTATGTATCTGTATACCTGTATGCAGTGTGTGCATGTATATGTATGTGTGTGTGTATATATATATATATATATATATGTATTGTGTGTGTGTATATATATATATATATATATATATATATATGTATATACACACATACACGCATATATATATACACACATATATATATGTATGTGTGTATATA
The DNA here is from genome assembly GCF_046119375.1 of Phyllobates terribilis. Classification (NCBI taxonomy): domain Eukaryota; kingdom Metazoa; phylum Chordata; class Amphibia; order Anura; family Dendrobatidae; genus Phyllobates; species Phyllobates terribilis. Next base: position 54,504,497 of record NW_027362768.1, on the reverse strand, counting down.
TATAATATATGCGTGTGTATATATATATATATATATATATATATATATATATACAGTACAGACCAAAAGTTTGAACACACCTTCTCATTTAAAGATTTTTCTGTATTTTCATGACTATGAAAACTGTGCATTCACACTGAAGGCATCAAAACTATGAATTAACACATGTGGAATTATATATTTAACAAAAAAGTGTGAAACAACTGAAAATATGTCTTATATTCTAGGTTCTTCAAAGTAGCCACCTTTTGCTTTGATGAATGCTTTGCACACTCTTGGCATTCTCTTGATGAGCTTCAAGAGGTAGTCACCGGAAATGGTCTTCCCACAATTTTGAAGGAGTTCCCAGAGATGCTTAGCACTTGTTGGCCCTTTTCCCTTCATTCTGCGGTCCAGCTCATCCCAAACCATCTTGATTGGGTTCAGGTCTGGTGACTGTGGAGGCCAGGTCATCTGGTGTAGCACCCCATCACTCTCCTCCTTGGTCAAATAGCCCTTACACAGCCTGGAGGTGTGTTTGGGGTCATTGTCCTGTTGAGAAATAAATGATGGTCCAACTAAACGTAAACCGGATGGAATAGCATGCTGCTGCAAGATGCTGTGGTAGCCATGCTGGTTCAGTATGCCTTCAATTTTGAATAAATCCCCAACAGTGTCACCAGCAAAGCACCCCCACATCATCACACCTCCTCCTCCATGCTTCACGGTGGGAACCAGGCATATAGAGTGCATCCGTTCACCTTTTCTGCGTCGCACAAAGACACAGTGGTTGGAACCAAAGATCTCAAATTTGGACTCATCAAACCAAAGCACAGATTTCCACTGGTCTAATGTCCATTCCTTGTGTTCTTTAGCTCAAACAAGTCTCTTCTGCTTGTTGCCTGTCCTTAGCAGTGGTTTCCTAGCAGCTATTTTACCATGAAGGCCTGCTGCACAAAGTCTCCTCTTAACAGTTGTTGAAGAGATGTGCCTGCTGCTAGAACTCTGTGTGGCATTGACCTGGTCTCTAATCTGAGCTGCTGTTAACCTGCGATTTCTGAGGCTGGTGACTCGGATAAACTTATCCTCAGAAGCAGAGGTGACTCTTGGTCTTCCTTTCCTGGGGCGGTCCTCATGTGAGCCAGTTTCTTAGTAGCGCTTGATGGTTTTTGCAACTGCACTTGGGAACACATTCAAAGTTTTCCCAATTTTTCGCACTGACTGACCTTCATTTCTTAAAGTACTGATGGCCACTCGTTTTTCTTTACTTAGCTGCTTTTTTCTTGCCATAATACAAATTCTAACAGTCTATTCAGTAGGACTATCAGCTGTGTATCCACCTGACTTCTGCACAACACAACTGATGGTCCTAACCCCATTTATAAGGCAAGAAATCCAACTTATTAAACCTGACAGGGCACATCTGTGAATTGAAAACCATTTCTGGTGACTACCTCTTGAAGCTCATCAAGAGAATGCCAAGAGTGTGCAAAGCAGTCATCAAAGCAAAAGGTGGCTACTTTGAAGAACCTAGAATATAAGACATATTTTCAGTTGTTTCACACTTTTTGTTAAGTATATAATTCCACATGTGTTAATTCATAGTTTTGATACTGTGTATATATATATATATATATATATATACATATACACACAGGGTGGTCCAAAAGTAGGCGGACAGAAAGTTTAATAATGTTATGAAGGGGGAGATTTATCAAACATGGTGTAAAGTGAAACTGGCTCAGTTGCCCTTAGCAACCAATCAGATTCCACTTTTCATTCCTCACAGACTCTTTGGAAAATGAAAGGTGGAATCTGATTGGTTGCTAAGGGCAACTGAGCCAGTTTCACAGATCTAGTTTTCACAGATAGATCTCCCCCAAATCTGTTTTCTTTTCAGATAATTCAGATAACACATAATGGCAAATAACTTAAATACAGATAAAAGAAAATGGATTTTAACAGAGTATTGGAAATCTCAAAATGCTGGAACCGTTAGAGCAAATTGGGTTGAAACATTTGGTACTCAAGCCCCAAAGAGACAAACTATTTACCGCATTCATGACAAATTCAATGTCACTGGCTCAATCCTTAATGCTCCAAAAACTGGTCGACCCAAAATAGTCTGTACAGAAGATAATAAACAACTTGTTGTTGAAACATTTGTTCAGAGTCCAGAAGAGCCTCTTTGGAATTGGGAAGTTCACGAGCTTCTATCATGCGAATCCTGATATCTATTGGGTGGAAAGCTTATCGTCCACGTCTAATTCATGGTTTATTGGAGGATGATCCAGACAAGCGCCTGCAATTTAGTGAGATTATGCTTAACGAAATTGAAGAAAATCCAGTAATTTTAGATAACATTATATGGAGTGATGAAGCTTCTTTCAAATTATTGTATTTACTGGTATAATGAGAACATGCATTTAACATTAGAGCAACAACTAAAAGAGCCTGGTGTCAATGTTTGGGGTGGTATTTCAGGTTTTGGTGTTTTAGGACCAATATTTTTTGATGGAACAGTCACAGGAGATAAGTATCTCGAAATTCTAATGAATCAAGTTGTTCCCCAGTTACAGCAACAGCCTAATTCAAATGACCTTTATTTTCAACAAGATGGGGCCCCTCCACATTATTCAAGAGTAGTCCGCGAGTATCTTGATGAAACATTTCCTATTAAATGGATGGGCCGAAGAGGCCCACTTGATTTGCCGGCACGTTCACCAGACTTTACCCCAATGGATTTTTTCTTTTGGGGAGTACTCAAGGACAAAGTTTATAGTTGAAAACCAAAAAGTGTCAGTGATTTGAAAAATTACATAAGAGATGCATTTCAAGAAATTAATACCCAAAGAGACTTGTGCAAAAACGCTTTTCGAAGCGTAAGAGGCGACTTCAAAGCTGTGCAAATTGTAATGGAAAACAGTTTGAGCACCTGCGTTGATAACATTTAAGGGCTTTTGTATTATTGTTCAAATAAAATTTAATTGTCAATGTTATGCTTGTGTTAGTAAATAACATTTATTTTGATTTAAAAATAAAATTATATTATTTTCTGTCCACCCACTTTTGGACCACCCTGTATGTGTATATATATATATATATATATATATATATATATATATATATATATATAATAGCTATTGAACCCATTCTAGCGAGCATTTTTATTGGTATATGGTCTACCATGCTGGTATGTGCTGCCCCCATCCTGGCATTTGTGCTGCCCCCATCCTGTCCCCCCATCCTGTCCTGGTATGCATGGCACCCCATCCCTCATCCTGGTAAGCATGGTACCCCTCATCCCTATCCTGGTATGCATGGCCCCTCATCCGAATCCTGGTATGCATGGCACCCCCACATCCCTATCCTGGTATGCATGGTACGCCTCATCCCTATCCTGGTATGCATGGCCCCTCATCCGAATCTTGGTATGCATGGCACCCCCACATCCCTATCCTGGTATGCATGGCACCCCCACATCCCTATCCTGGTATGCATGGTACCCCTCATCCCTATCCTGGTATGCATGGCACCCCTCATCCCAATCCTGGTATGCATGGCACCCCTAATCCCAATCCTGGTATGCATGGCACCCCTAATCCCCAATCCTGGTATGCATGGCACCCCTCATCCCCAATCCTGGTATGCATGGCACCCCTCATCCCCAATGCGGGTATGCATGGCACCCCTCATCCCCAATCCGGGTATGCATGGCACCCCTCCTCCCCAATCCTGGTATGCATGGCACCCCTCATCCCCAATCCTGGTATGCATGGCACCCCTCATCCCCAATCCTGGTATGCATGGCACCACTCATCCCCCAATCCTGGTATGCATGGCACCCCATCCCTCATCCTGGTATGTATGGTACCCCTCATCCTGGTATGCATGGCACCCCATCCCTCATGCTGGTATGCATGGTACCCTGCATCCCTGTTCTGGTATGTATGGTATCCCTCATCCTGGTATACATGGCACCCCTCATCCCAATTCTGGTATGCATAACCTTCTCATCTCCCAATCCTGGTATGCATGGCACCCAATCCCTCATCTTGGTATGCATGGCCCCCTCATCCCCAGTCCTGGTATGCATGGCCCCCTCATCCCTATCCTGGTATACATGGCACTCCTCACCCCTCCCAATCATGATATGCATGGCACCCCATCCCTTATCCTGGTATGCATGGCACCCCATCCCTTATCCTGGTATGCATGGTACCCCTCATCTCTATTCTGGTATGCATGGTACCCCTCATCCCCAATGCTGGTATTCATGGCACCCCTCAGCCCCTAATCCTGGTATGTATGGCACCCCTCATCCCCAATCCTGGAATACATGGTCCCCTCACTCCCCAATCCTGGTATGCATGGTACCCTAATCCCCCAATCCTGGTATGCATGGTACCCCTCATCCCTATTCTGGTATGAATGGCACCCCGTCCCTCATCCTGGTATGCATGGTACCCCACATTCATAACCTGGTATGCATGGTACCCCTCATCCCTATTCTGTTATGCATGGTACCCCTTATCCCCAATGCTGGTATGCATGACACCCCTCATCCCCAATCCTGGTATGCATGGCACCCCTCATCCCCAATCCTGGTATGCATAGTCCCCTCACCCCCAATCCTGGTATGCTTGGTCCCCTCACCCCCCAATCCTGGTATGCATGGTACCCCTCATCCCCCAATCCTGGTATGCATGGTACCCCTCACCCCCCAATCCTGGTATGCATGGTCCCCTCACCCCTCAATCCTGTTATGTGTGGCCCCCTCATCCTCCAATCCTGGTATGTGTGGCCCCCTCACCACCCAATCCTGGTATGTATGGCACCCCTCATCCATTTCACGCTGCACACATACAAAAAAAAACACTTTTACTCACCGTTGCTTCCCTGTGATCCAGCGCTGCTGCGTCCTGTTCTGCCGGAGGCCGGGGGAGGAGTGTGGCGCCGGAGTATGCGCGTGTCCATGCCGCGCTGTCCGATGCCATTTTGCTGAAGACACACTGCAAATGTGTCTTCAGTAAAATGGCGCCGGATAGCGCTGTGCGCATGCGGCAATTCCGACGCCTTCACTGCTACCCCAGTCTCCGGCGAAAAGAGAGGCACCGCGGCAACGCTCCTCCCAGTCAGGTAATTATGGCGCCGGAGATAGCGGTATGAGTTGAGTGCATACGCATACCGCGATCTCCGGCGCCATACACTCCTCTTACCTGTAACGGCTCCATGTGTTCTTCTGTCTGGAGCCAGACTGCGTAGGCGTGTCGCACTTGCGCTGTCTATAAAGGCTTCAGACAGAGAGACGCTTGTAGCATTATATTATAGATATATGCGCGTGTGTGTGTGTATACATTATATATAGAGAGAGAAAGCTAGAGATAGTGGTCTTTTAGGTAACTGCACAGTATGGTTGGGTCTCAGTCTACATAATACATTTATATGTAGCACTCTCTTGATATATATACACACGCATATATATATGTTCGTGTATGTCATAGATATATATACTACTATATATTACACAGGTATATTTGTGTACACATACATATTTACAGTATATATAGCAAGAGAAAGTGCTACATACACCGCTTGCAGAATTATTAGGCAAATGCGTATTTTGATCACATGATACTTTTTATACATGTTGTCCTACTCCAAGCTGCATAGGCTTGAGAACCAACTACCAATTAAGTAAATCTGGTGATGTGCATCTCTGTAATGAGGAGGGGTGTTGACTAATGACATCAACACCCTATATGAGGTGTGCTTAATTATTAGGCAACTTCCTTTCCTTTGGCAAAATGGGTCAGAAGAGAGATTTGACGGTCTCTGAAAAGTCCAAAATTGTGAGATGTCTTGCAGAGGGATGCAGCAGTCTTGAAATTTCCAAACTTTTGAAGCGTGATCACCGAACAATCAAGCGTTTCATGGCAAATAGACAACAGGGTTGCAAGAAGCGTGTTGGCCAAAAAAGGCGTAAAATAACTGCCCATGAATTGAGGAAAATCAAGCGTGAAGCTGCCAAGATGCCATTCGCCACCAGTTTTGCCATATTTCAGAGCTGCAACGTTACTGAAGTATCAAAAAGCACAAGGTGTGCGATACTCAGGGACATGGCCAAGGTAAGGAAGGCTGAAAAACGACCACCTTTGAACAAGAAACAAAAGATAAAACGTCAAGAATGGGTCAAGAAATATCTTAAGACTGATTTTTCAAAGGTTTTATAGACTGATGAAATGAAAGTGACTCTTGATGGGCCCGATAGATGGGCCAGAGGCTGGATCAGTAAAGGGCAGAGAGCTCCATTCCGACTCAGACGCCAGCAAGGTGGAGGTGGGGTACTGGTATGGGCTGGTATCATCAAAGATGAACTTGTGGGACCTTTTTGGGTTGAGGATGGAGTGAAGCTCAACTCCCAGACCTACTGCCAGTTTCTGGAAGACAACTTCTTCAAGCAGTGGTACAGGAAGAAGTCGGTATCGTTCAAGAAAAACATGATTTTCATGCAGGACAATGCTCCATCACATGCATCCAACTACTCCACAGCGTGGCTGGCCAGTAAAGGTCTAAAAGAAGAAAAAATAAAGACATGGCCCCCTTGTTCACCTGATCTGAACCCCATAGAGAACCTGTGGTCCATCATAAAATGTGAGATCTACAGGGAGGGAAAACAGTACACCTCTCGGAACAGTGTCTGGGAGGCTGTGGTGGCTGCTGCATGCAATGTTGATTGAAAACAGATCAAGCAACTGACTGAATCTATGGATGGAAGGCTGTTGAGTGTCATCGTAAAGAAATGTGGCTATATTCATCACTAATTTTTTTTGCTTTTGTTTTTTCATGTCAGAAATGTTTATTTTTAAATTTTGTGCACTGATATTGGTTTACCTGGTGAAAATAAACAAGTGAGATGGGATTATATTTGGTTTTTATTAAGTTGCCTAATAATTCTGCACAGTAATAGTTACCTGCACAAACAGATATCCTCCTAAGATAGCCAAATCTAAAAAAAAAACACTCCAACTTCCAAAAATATTAAGCTTGGATATTTATGAGTCCTTTGGGTTGATTGAGAACATAGTTGTTGATCAATAATAAAAATAATCCTCTAAAATAGAACTTGCCTAATAATTCTGCACACAGTATATATAAGCATATGTGTTATATAGACATTGGAGCTCAACCATAATGTGCAGTTACATAAAGTTGCGATATATATAAATCTATAGATATAGAGACAGTCAAAATTGGAACAGCACCATATCTTCAAAATATCGGGTGCAAGGCCCCCAAACAGATATCCATAAGTAAAGACAGTACACTGTGTGCAGAATTATTTGGGGGCCTTGCACTGTTGCATTGTTTGGGGTCATTGTCCTGTTGAAAAATAAATTATGGTCCAACTAAACGCAAACCAGATGGAATAGCATGCCTCTGCAAGATGCTGTGGTAGTCATGCTGGTTCAGTATGCCTTCAATTTTGAATAAATCCCCAACAGTGTCACCAGCAAAGCACCCCCACACCATCACACCTCCTCCTCCATGCTTCACGGTGGGAACCAGGCATGTAGAGTCCATCCGTTCACCTTTTCTGTGTCGCACAAAGACACGGTGGTTGGAACCAAAGATCTCAAATTTGGACTCATCAGACTAAAGCACAGATTTCCACTGGTCTAATGTCCACTCCTTGTGTTCTTTATCCCAAACAAGTCTCTTCTGCTTGTTGCCTGTCCTTATCAGTGGTTTCCTAGCAGCTCTTTTACCATGAAGGCCTGCTGCACAAAGTCTCCTCTTAACTGTTGTTGTAGAGATGTGTCTGCTGCTAGAACTCTGTGTGGCATTGACCTGGTCTCTAATCTGAGCTGCTGTTAACCTGCAATTTCTGAGGCTGGTGACTCGGATAAACCTATCCTCAGAAGCAGAGGTGACTCTTGGTCTTCCTTTCCTGGGGCGGTCCTCATGTGAGCCAGTTTCTTTGTAGCGCTTGATGGTTTTTGCAACTGCACTTGGGAACACATTCAAAGTTTGCCCAATTTTTCTGACTGACTGACCTTCATTTCTTAAAGTAATGATAGCCACTCTTTTTTCTTTACTTAGCTGCCATAATACAAATTCTAACAGTCTATTCAGTAGGACTATCAGCTGTGTATCCACCTGACTTCTGCACAACACAACTGATGGTCCCAACCCCATTTATAAGGCAAGAAATCCCACTTATTAAACCTGACAGGGCACACCTATGAAGTGACAACCATTTCCGGTGACTACCTCTTGAAGCTCATCAAGAGAATGCCAAGAGTGTCCAAAGCAGTCATCAAAGCAAAAGGTGGCTACTTTGAAGAACCTAGAATATAAGACATATTTTCAGTTGTTTCACACTTTTTTGTTACGTATATAATTCCACATGTGTTAATTCATAGTTTTGATGCCTTCAGTGTGAATGTACAATTTTCAAAGTCATGAAAATACAGAAAAATCTTTAAATGAGAAGGTGTGTCCAAACTTTTGGTCTTTACTGTATATGTTCGGAGATTTCGGCTTTGCCCTTTACTGATTTTTCTATGTCAGCCAAGAATTAGAATTAGCGGCCAAGACAGCTCCGTACTGGGTGATGTGCTAGATCCAGCAGCATTGTTCAGCAAATAAGAATGGACAGTATGTATCCTCCACATTGTGACTGGCAGCAGCGGTTACATTTGTGTCTGGCTTACGTGGCATTTGCACAATGTGTCAGTGATGAGTGCGGTGTTTGAGAAACCTTTCTAAAGACTGAGTGATGAGAGTAGCTCCAGTACGTCTGTCACATCAGGATGAGCATCAAGACAAGTTATATTTATAAGCAAATATTTTATATGCGATGCTGGGTGGATTTCCAAGTACACACTTCATCACACCATTTGAGCAACTAAGCATCTGTGATGCTTCAAATGGAGGTGAAGAGTCTTCTTTTTAGGCCACAGCACCACTATCAGTATTCGGTCAGTATTTTTTCTCAGGAGTGGGAGCCAAAACCAGGAGTGGATGATAAATGCAGAATTGGTGACTTGTTTCTATTATACCTTTTCTCTGATTGTTCCTCACCTAGTTTTGGTTCAAACTCCTGAGAAAAAATACTGACCGAATACTGACCAAATACTGATAGTGGGGCCGTGACCTTAGATAGTTTCTTTATTTAAGCCAGATTTGTAACATTGAAATTTGCCATGAGTAAGGACACTGCCATGTTCGAAATGTGTTGATTTATGACTTGATGCCACGTTTTTAATGTATCTGGAAATTTTGAAGTTGTTGCAACAAAATGACTAAGTCTTAATCCAATATGGCTGGAGACTTTAATTTGCTTTGATTTTACTCTGGGCCAGACATTTTTTTTTCCAAGCATTTTTGCCGGTGGTGAACTTTTGGTATTTTTTATTCCAGTCACAAAACACAAAAGTTGCAAACTTTTTAAACAATTTTGAGTTGCGTAACAATTGTATAATATTTCAATACATTTCAAGTAAGAGTTAAAGTAAAAACTGCTTGATGAATTGGGCCCTATGAGTCTAACCGCACTTTCTTCATTCAGTTGGAACTAATTATTCTGCTTGATGCCAGTAAGGTCCAGCAACAGCCATCACTAGCTATATGTAACATTACATAGGAGAAGAGTGGTCAATGAATGATAAAATGAAATAAGACGGGGAAATAAATTTATGGGACATAGTTTTTGAGGGCCATACTTGGGTACTGCCCTTGTCAGGTCGGGAGCATCTGCAGAGGGCACGACACGGAGGATAGACCTACACATCTGCCCCAGAGTATCCAGAAGAACCTGTCCTACATGACAACCCTCTATGGACCAAATGGGTGAGATTGACACTTTTTTGCACTCCTTTATGCACTGTGACACTTTATTATTTGTCCTACTTATTTGTGGTACTTATTGTTAAGGTGACCTCATTTGTAAGCAAGATTCTTTGCTATATGCTATTTGGACTAGGAGTGTCTATACTTTATAATTAGTACCTATAGGTCCTTCTGACTATTAATGTGAGTCTCTAAAACCCATTTCTGGACCTAGAGAAAAAAAATTCTATTTGTTTCTATTATTATGTCCAGGGTCTGGTATAACTATTGATTTTAAATGTACTATTAAAGGTTATATTTTAAGTGAATCTTTCCATGCTAGAAAACAAAAATTAAATCAGCTCATTTTTTCTGAGTAGGTGACAGATTCAATACTGTCCAAAGAATCCTTTAAAAAGTGGTAATGTGTCATGGCCTTTGGAATACAGAGACATAAGGACAGTAGGGAGCTACATAATAACTTATATCCATACCTCAAACACAAAAACATATTTATTTGGTGCTTTAGCTGACTTCCAAATATACGGATTCACAGTCTAAATGAGTCTGAAATTACTACATGAGAGGTTATGCTTTCATTTTCATTAGAATGTAAAAACTCTTCATCGATCTGGCCACGTCTTCCTTCCTCGGGGGAGCAGGATCTCTGTCATTTTTACTGCACTTAGGTTCTAGTGATTCAAGTAAAAGGTTAGGAGCAATAGTGGTTTTATCAAAAGAAGCAAGGAAAATGGTGAGGAGACACCAAAAAGCCCATGAAGGTTAATTGAGGGCAGGCAGAGAAAAGAACTTTACAGACAAAGAGATCAAAGGAAATGAGACCTTGATGTATTTATTGGGATATGGTCAGTTGCTATCTAAAGTTAGATGGAAAACATAGTACTTGAGGTCAAGTATTAACCCTGGAGCGGATGTTCTTTAAAACCCTTTTCTCAAGCACAGTATTTTTTGTGTTTCAAAAAAAAGCCTGCTATAAAAATTCATATGTGCTTGCATTCAGACTAAGCATAGATTGCACACTTTTGAGCTTAACCTAAATTACTCAGTGGTTTCAATCAACATTTATGACATTAAATGAGCCCAATAGTCCTATGAAGAAAAAATAATAATCAAAATTCTCAATGTGAAAATCTTCATAAATGATTTCTGCAGTTTGGCTTCAGACTATTAAAGATTAGAGGTGAGCAAATCCTCTGAAATTCAAAGTCGCCAGCTACGCTTAAATTTATTTTTTCAAGATTCTGTCAGCACTCAGCAGGTTTTTGCTATGGAATCTAAGGGCAGCATAATGTAAGCACAGAGACCCTGATTCCATCGATGTGTCACTTAGGCCGCAGAAACGCTTAAAAAACGCTTGGTAGAAGGTCTGCCATGTTCCCCAATGATAATCCACATGTGCTGTGCACATGCTGTGGAAATTTCCGCTGCGGATTATCATTGCGAAAAAATCCGCAGCACTACCAATTATTTTGCGGAAGCACTGCGTTTTTGTCGCCATTGACTTGCATTGGAACGCTTGGATTCAGCATCACTGGATCTGTACATGTGGAATCCAAGCGTTTCAATGTGCGTATGGTACCCAGGTTTGGAGAAGAGGAGACTCTCCTCCGGACCCGGGTACCATAGAAACTGTAAAAAAAAGAATAAAATAAAAAATAAATATTATACTTACCTTCTGATGGCCCCCGGTGTCCTTGTCTCGGCTTGCCGGCAGCTCGCAGTAGACTGGAAGGACGTCATTTAGTCATGTGACGGGTCACGCGACCGCTGACGTCGGCGGGTTCTTTAGTCTACCGCGAGCTGCCAGCAAGCCGAGACGAGCACACCGGAGGCCATCAGAAGGTAAGTATAATATTTATTTTTTATTTTTTACCATTCTTTACGGTCAGACTATATAAATCCATGCCGTTTGCATGGATTTATATAGTGTGACCAAGTTGTCAAGCACTTTCCAAGTGATGCTAAAATCGCTTGGAAAGCGCTTGTCAATCTGCATGCGGAAATGCATGTGAAGAACACTTCTCTTCCGCTTGTCCCTGGCAGGAAGAACGCATGTAAAATCCGCATGTACAATCCGCATGTAAAATCCGCATGCGCCGCAGGGAGATGCAGAAACGCTCAGAAAAAAACCAAAGCATTTCTGCATCATGGTCACATAACCTTACTGGGCAGCTTGGTGCAGTTTTGATAAAATCCCTGTTTTCTCTGCAGCAGATGTAACAGTGATCAGAATGATCAGCTCTGTATAACCTCGCCCCCACGCCACTGATTGGCAGCTTTCTGCCCATGGCAGGATAATACCAATTATCTGGACTACGTGGCACAAGACAACTAGTTCTCTAGTGATAATCTCCTGCTGATAAAACACAAATTTTATTGAAACTGCAACAAGTTAGTGACACATTGTTGGAATCAGGCTCTATGCCCCTATATTATGCTGCTCTCACATTAAATAGCAAAAACTTGTTGACAGATTCCCTTAAAGTGCTCAAAATCATCCAATTGCCTGAAAAGATGCGTATGATACTCAGTGGACTACTAGGACTGTATCCAACCCCTTTTAAAGCGTTTTACTGCAAGCAGTCTTATTAATGTCAAAGAGAACTCCTCATATATGGCTATGGGTAAATGGATGGTAAACAGTGTTTAACCACTATTTAATAACACACTGAACTTTTTGACTTTTTATGCTTTTTAAAATTAAAATATGTTCCAAATTTGATCCCTTTTTGAGAGCAGATGCCTGGCCGCTGCTTGTACACATGCAGTGTTCACAGAATATGCCATGGCTTTTCAACAAGTCCAAAAATTATCACATTCTGGGGTGTAGCAACAGGTCTGGTGTTGGAAAACTAAGGAAGCAATGATTTAGCTTCTTTTAGCCGACATAAAATTATTAATTACCCCTTTGAGTAGTAATACGTTTAATGTTTGTTTGTAAGTGGAATAAACAATAGTGAAATGCTACGGTACCGGCAGCATAGCTAATAAAGAAGCAATAAGAAGCTCCAGTCTGGGGCCCAGACAACACAGACAGCACACAGCTCATATACATAGCCATAATTATAACATAGGGCATATATATCATAATGCTTTCTTTTGGGGGGCGGGCGAGGTAACAGGTTCACTGAAAATAATAAGAGGAAACTTGTGTTTTAATGGGCGATACAAGAGGTTGAAGAAGTCATCGTGACTTATTTCAGCAATAGGGACAAACTTGAACATTTGTTTGGCAGCAATAACATTATTGTAGTACAAAGTGTAAAATTTCTTGTCCATTGCACAAAGGCAAAATGGCCCGTAAAGAAATATTAGCTTTCAATAAACTGTCCAAAAGTGTTCTCTTTTTCAGAATGAACAGGTTTGTTGTTTGGAAAGTGAAGAAGCAAAAAAATGTGTAACTGAATTGCATGAGCTCTATAGCCATACTGATCAAAGCTAAGTTGTGAGCTGTGATGTCCTTTCGCTATCCAGCTGCACCACAAAATGACTGCTGCATTAGCTGCTTCTGCTTTTATAAAATGAATCTCTGGGCATGCTGGCTCTTCCAGGGTCAGAGGAGTGCCAATCAGCTCCTACACCAATATGCAGCGGTGTGCTCACTCTGCGCACATTGCTGCAGCGCGATGTGGTCACCTCACCATTCTGTAACGCAGCAGAGGAGGAAAAAATGCAGGACCAGGAGCAGGTAAGATAGAACCTAAAATACAGCAAGAGAGTGAGGGTACAGTATGGAGGGGGACAGAATAGGGAGTGAGGGCACAGTATGGAGGGGGACAGAATAGAGAGTGAGGACACAGTATGGAGGGGGACAGAATAGAGAGTGAGAGCACAGTGTGGAGGGGGACAGAATAGAGAGTGAGAGCACAGTGTGAAGTGGGGCAGTATGGAGAGTGAGGATACAGTATGGGGGCAATATAGAGTTAGGGAACAGTATAGTCAGAACACTCTAGAGAGTGAAGGCACAGTATTGGGTCAGTATAGAGTCAGGGCACAGTATGGGGGCAATATAGACTGTGAGGGCGCAGTATGAATGGGGGCAGTATAGAGAGTGTGGGCACAGTATAGTGAGAACACTATAGAGAGTGAAGGCACAGTATGGGAGCAGTATAGAGAGTGAGGGCACACTATGAAGGGACAGTATACAGAGTGTGGGCAAAGTATGGGAGCAGTATAGAGTGAGACACAGTATAGTGAGACCACTTTAGAGAATGAGGGCCCAGTATGGGGGCAGTATAGAGTGATGACACAGTATAGTGAGAACAATTCGAGAGGGTCAGTATAGAGTGAGGGCACAATATGGGGGCAGTATAGAGAGTGAGGGCACAGTATGGAAGGGGCTATACAGAGAGTGAGGACACAGTATAGTGGGAACACTATAGAGAGTGAGGGCACAATATTGAGGGGGCAGTATAGCGAGTGAGGACACAGTATGGTGGCAGTATAGACTGAGGACACAGTATAGTGAGAACATTATAGAGAGTGAGGGCACAGTATGGGGGAAGTATAGAGTGAGGGTACAATATAGGGGCAGTATAGAGAGTGAGGGCACAGTATGGATGGAGGCAGTATAGAGATTGAGGGCACAGTATGGGGGCAGTATAGAGAGTGAGGGCACAGTATATTGAGAACGCTATAGAGAGTGATGACACAGTATGACGGGAGCAGTATAGAGTGAGGGCACAGTCTGGGGGCAGTAATGTGAAGGCACAGTATAGTGGGAATACTATACAGAGTGAGGGCACAGTATGGAAAGGGCCATACAGAGAGTGAGGACACAGTATAGTGGGAACACTATAGAGAGTGAGGGCACAATATGGAGGGGGCAGTATAGCGAGTGAGGACACAGTATGGTAGCAGTATAGACTGAGGGCACAGTATAGTGAGAACACTATAGCGAGTGAGGGCACAGTATGGGGGCAGTATAGAGTGAGGGTACAGTATAGGGGCAGTATAGAGAGTGAGGGCACAGTATGGAAGGAGGCAGTATAGAGATTGAGGGTGCAGTATGGGGGCAGTATAGAGAGTGAGGGCACAGTATATTGAGAACACTATAGAGAGTGAGGACACAGTATGAAGGGAGCAGTATAGAGTGAGGGCACAGTCTGGGGGTAGTAATGTGAAGGCACAGTATAGTGGGAATACTATACAGAGTGAGGGCACAGTATGGGGCAGTATAAAGTGAGGGCACAGTATAGTGAGAACACTAGAAAGAGTATGGGTGGCAGTGTAGAGAGTAGAGATGAGCGGTGTTCGACTAGAACTGTTCGCCAATCTCAAATTCGAGCTGTTTGGGGCGGTGTTCGAGTTGTTCGACGAACCCGAACAATTTGCAAAAAATTCGGCTGTTCGAGATTATGTTCGATAACTGTTCGTGCACCAAAAGCGTGTCCTGCATGTCTGGCGCTATTTAGAGCACCAATCATGCAGGGATTGTCTGCCACTCACTGTAATGTCACAGCCATGGTGGTTGTGGCATTACAGTGATTGTCCAAATCGATGGGAACAGTGCTCACAGTGAAACATGAAAAGCCGGCAATTCAGCAGCGGCATACACCGGTACCCGACAAATTAGAACAGAAAGAATAGAGCATCACACATAGATTAGATAGATAGAAACATGTCAGTCACATATATATGAAGTACAGTGACAGTGTTGCTTACTGTACTTGTCATTTAGTGTAAAGGATTTATTAAAAAAAAATAATAGTGTTTTCATGCACCGTCTCTTTAAAAAAGCCGGCCGGCAATTCAGCAGCGGTACCCGACAATTTAGAATAGAAGGAATAGAGAATCACACATAGATTAGATAGATAGAAACATGTCAGTCACATATATAAGAAGTACAGTGACAGTGTTGATTACTGTACTTGTCATTTAGTGTTTAAATAAAGGATTTATTAAAAAAAAAATTGGCGTGGGGTTCCCCATAATTTTAGGCTCTAGCGGAGGTTAAGCAGACGGCTGGGGCAGATGTTTGAAGCCTGGGAAGGGGGTAATACCCACGGAGCTTCCCAGGCTACTAATATCAGCCCCCAACTGAATACCTAGCCTTTACTAGCTATTAAAATGGGGGACCCCCAAAAAAATGACGTGGGGTCCCCCCTATTTTAATAACTAGCAAAGGCTAGGCAGACAGCTGGGGGCTGATATTAATAGCCCAGGAAGGGTGCCATGAATATTGGCCCCCTCCCAGGCTAGAAACACCAGCCGTCAGCCGCCCCAGAAATGGCGCATCCATAGGATGCGCCAATTCTGGCACTTAGCCTCGCTCTTCCCACTGCCCTGTAGTGGTGGCAGTGGGGTAATAGGGCTGGGGTTGATGTCAGCTTATAATTCCAGCTGACATCAAGTCCAGGTTAGTAATGGAGAGGCGTCTATAAGACACCCCTATTACTAACCCCATAGTCAAAGTTAAAAAAACACAAACACCCAGAATAAAGTCCTTTAATTGAAATAAACACACAATTCTTTATTGTTCATCCAGGGCCCTGGTGCGGTGGCTCACTGGGTAATAAAGGGGTTAGGGCCAGCTTGGTATTATCAGCTGGCCCTAAGCCCGAAATTCATGGGGTCACGCCAATATTAGACATGACCGCCATGAATTTCTAGTAAAGTATTTAAAAAAAAACACAACACTCAGAATAAAGTCCTTTAATTGAAATAAACACACAATTTTTTATTGTTCTAAATTAAACCATACTCACCATCACGCCCATTCCAGCTGAAGCCAACGATCTCCTGCAATAAAAGTAAAATAATAAAGCAACATCATCCTTACCTTTCCATGGTTCCCACGCAGCTTCAGCTCTGCTACATCGAGATGACAAGCTGGACCGCAGCAGAAAGCTGCCATCCAGCCTGTCATCCCGCAGACACTGAGAAGCGCAGGCTTGCTTGCGCTCCTCAGTGTCTCGCTGTGACGGCATAAAGATGAGCCGAGGTCATGTCCAATGAACTCGGCTCACCTCATGCACGTCACTGACAGCGTGGGAGAATTCTCCTGCACTCAGCGCTTCAGCGTGAGAATTCTCCCACGCTGTCA
This sequence comes from Phyllobates terribilis, assembly GCF_046119375.1. NCBI lineage: Eukaryota > Metazoa > Chordata > Amphibia > Anura > Dendrobatidae > Phyllobates > Phyllobates terribilis. The sequence continues at coordinate 54,487,618 of NW_027362768.1, read as the reverse complement.
GTGACGTGCATGAGGTGAGCTGAGATCATTGGACATGAACTCACCTCATGCACGTCACTGACAGCGTGGGAAAATTCTCACGCTGAAGCGCTGAGTGTAGGAGAATTTTCCCATGCTGTCAGTGACGTGCATGAAGTGAGCTGAGTTCATTGGACATGAGCTCACCTCATGCACGTCACTGACAGCGTGGGAAAATTCTCACGCTGAAGCGCTGAGTGCAGGAGAATTTTCCCACGCTGTCAGTGACGTACATGAGGTAAGCCGAGTTCATTGGACATGACCTCGGCTCATCTGGATGCCGTCACAGCGAGACACTGAGGAGCGCAAGCATGCCTGTGCTTCTCAGTGTCTGCAGAATGACAGGCTGGATGGCAGCTTTCTGCTGCGATCCAGCCTGTCATTTCGATGTAGCAGAGCTGAAGCTGCGTGGGAACCATGGAAAAGTAAGGATGATGTTGCTTTATTATTTTTCTTTTATTGCAGGAGATCGTTGGTTTCAGCTGGAATGGGTGATACGGTAAGTATGGTTTAATTTAGAACAATAAAAATTGTGTCTTTATTTCAATTAAAGGACTTTATTCTGGGTGTTTGTGTTTTTTTTAACTTTCACTATGGGGTTAGTAATGGGGGTGTCTTATAGACGCCTCTCCATTACTAACCTGGGCTTGATGTCAGCTGGCAATATAAGCTGACATCAACCCCAACCCTATTACCCCACTGCCACCACTACAGGGCAGTGGGAAGAGCGAGGCTAAGTGCCAGAATTGGCGCATCCTATGGATGCGCCATTTCTGGGGCGGCTGACGGCTGGTGTTTCTAGCCTGGGAGGGGGCCAATATTCATGGCACCCTTCCTTGGCTATTAATATCAGCCCCCAGCTGTCTGCCTAGCCTTTGCTAGCTATTAAAATAGGGGGACCCACGTCATTTTTTTGGGGAGATCCCCCATTTTAATAGCTAGTAAAGGCTAGGTATTCAGCTGGGGGCTGATATTAGTAGCCTGGGAAGCTCCGTGGGTATTACTCCCTTCCCAGGCTTCAAACATCTGCCCCAGCCGTCTGCTTAACCTCCGCTAGAGACTAAAACACGGGGAACCTCACGCCAATTTTTTTTTAATAAATCCTTTATTTTAACACTAAATGACAAGTACAGTCGCCAACGCTGTCACTGTACTTCTTATATATGTGACTGACATGTTTCTATCTATCTAATCTATGTGTTAAGCTCTGTTCTTTCTGTTGTAAATTGTCGGGTACCGAACCTGAACACTATGGGGGTGGCTCAACACTAGTAGAGAGTATGAGGGATCACTATGGAGAGTGAGGGCACAGTATGAGGAGCAGTGGGGTTGACAATGTGAATATGGGACATCGTGGAGGAAAACAGTGTAAAGAAAAGTAGAGCATGAAGTGGGGATAGTGTGGAGGTCGTAGTTCATAAGGGAGCACAATATTAGTCAAAAAGGGACAGAGTGATTATAGTTCATTTTTTGTGCAAGGTGCACAAAGTGGGACAATTATTTATTCAGGGACACAGCATAGGATTTATTTAGGGCACACTGTAGGCAGATAATTTTATTCAGAGGGAAGATGTTTTATTGGGGCATGTCTCCTACAAAAATGCATTCATGCAAACAACATTCTCTCACATGAAGCTCGTGGCACTTCCCTTGATTTGTCATATGGTTGTTACAGTATATGTATGGACACAGAGTATATAACTCTGAAGGATCCCCACCGCGCCACCTGCCTAACGTCACAACTACGTCAGATGGATTACGTGATACGGATCTGCACTTTGCACCAACATGACGTTTCGCACCACCTCCGGGACACGTAAGGTCAGATTGGTACAGTTCTACACAGACACCTCATGTCCGCACGGGTACAGGAAGGTACTGGGAGTGAGAAGAGGTGGCCCACTCGGTCACTGATGAGGCACCACACTTGCTCACACATCTGAGAGGCCCCCTCACTGACCCCAGTGAAACAGAACCTTATCAGCCTGGTAGAGCCACCACCAGTTTCTATTAGGTAACGGGAATGATATCAGGCCAGAAACCAGCCGCAGTAGCATGGAAATTAAGCCAAACAACATGTGTGGATTAGTGGTTCGAGACAAAAGAGTAGCCCAAGGCTAAATTATATATTTAATCGCCTTAAGTGCACACTAGACAATACACTATATACATAAGGGTTATACATACATAATGGTCAGAGATGCAAACATAATAGTAGTGGTGCAAAAGACATAAGCAGATAGTAAGAGTCAGTTACCAGTCAGATGGATGGCCTTGCTTGCTGGGGAGGGCTGCCACATGGAAGGTTTGTGGTTCCCTCTGTTGGGTGACTTATCCCACACGATGTGTTGTCGCGACCTCCCAGAGAAAAAGGGTTGGACACTGCATTCAGGCACCCGTTCAGTGGTCCCATAGGAGCTTATGTCTGAACCCCCCACAAAATGGGATTCGGACATATGAAGGGACCGTAGACTATAATGGTGCCGACAGAGTGAACATGTGCTCTGACGTGCATGAAAATTATGCACGTCAGAGCACACGTTCGGTCTGCCGGCACCATTATAGTCTATGAGTCTGTCTGCGCATACGTCCAAATCCCTTTTGCGGGGGGTTCAGACATAAGCCCCTACGGGACCACTGAACATTTGCCAAAATGCTATGTGAAAGCATACTGACTCTCCTAAACATCTGAATAGCGCTGTTTTTAAGTTTTGAAAGAGATATAGTATATTATGCCCATTCAGTTCTATATCTCATTATAATCCACAATACCACCTGCTTTGGAGGTGGCAGTGGCTTCCTTACCTCTTGCACCAATGATATGTCCTCCCGTGCTTCCCTAGTATGTCTATTTGTACTATGTAGAGGGTTTTCCCTTGTGAAGGTGACTGTCAGTTTTTCTCTTCATGCTCAAGGTGGCACAGTGGTAATGATACATGGACCAGTCAGTGTTCAAAATGTCTAATTTTAGATATTAAGTAGAATTTATAAAGTGTGTTCAAATTTGGAGATGTGAAAAAAATGCACTGTAATATATTTCATATTTCAAATTGTTGGTGAACATGGGTACAGAGCTACCGTATATTTATAGGTTATATTTATTGTGGGAACTGCAAAACTTATAGAAAACATGTACAGATGCCACTTCAGATGACTTTGCTTCTGCTTTTAGTTCAGAATAAGAAAAGACAAAAAACAGGACAAAAATATAAAGATGTACAGCAGTGGGTTACAGTTGAAACCAGAAGTTTACATACACTATATAAAAAGACACATATGGATGTTTTTCTCAATATCTGACATGAAATCAGAATAAACCTTTCCCGTTTGAGGTCAATTACAATTACCATCATTTTTAATATTTGCCAAGTGCCAGAATAATTAGAGAGAGAATGTTTTAAGGCATTTTTATTACTTACCTCAAAGTCAAAAGTTTACATACACAAAGATTACTATGCATTTAAACAATTCTGGACTGCCCATATGATGATGTCATGTGTTTGGAAGCTTCTGATAGTTTTTTTGGCAACATCTGCGTTAATTAGAGACACACCTGTGGATGTATTTTAATGCACACCTGAAACACACTGCTTCTTTGTGTAGCATCATGGGAAAGTCTAAAGAAATCAGCCAAGATATCAGGAAGAGAATTGTGGACTTGCACAAGTCTGGCTCATCTTTGGGTACAATTTCAAGATAACTGAAGGTGCCTCGTTCATCTGTACAAACACTTATACGCAAGTACAAACAAGATGGGAATGTCCAGCCATCATACCACTCAGAAAGGAGACGGGTGCATATCAACCCAAGGACAAAAGCAAAAGACCTTGTGAAGATGATGGCGGAAGCTAGTAAGACTGTGTGAATATTCACAGTGAAATAAGTACTGTATCAACATGGGCTTCAAGACCACACTGCCAGGAAGAAGCCATTACTCCAAAAAAACATAAAAAAGACAGATTAATGTAAATGCACACAGGAACAACTAGATTTAATGTTTGGAGACATATTCTGTCGTCTGATACTAAAATTGAACTTTTTGGGCATAATGACCATTGCTACGTTTGGAGCAAAAAGGGAGAAGCTTGGAAGCCTGAGAGCACCATCCCAACTGTAAAACACGGGGGTGGCAGCATCATGTTGTGAGGTTGTTTTGCTAGAGGAGCTATTGCTCCAAAAAAACATAAAAAAGCCAGATTAATGTAAATGCACACAGGAACAAATACATTTAATGTTTGGAGACATATTCTGTGGTCTGATGAAACTAAAATTGAACTTTTTTGGCATAATGACCATCCTACGTTTGGAGGAAAAAGGGAGAAGCTTGGAAGCCTAAGAACACCATCCCAACTGTAAAACACGGGAGTGGCAGCATCATGTTGTGGGGTTGTTTTGCTGCAGGAGGGACTGGTGCACTTCACAAAATAGATGACATCATGAGAAAAGAAGATTATGTGGCAATACTGAAGCAACATCTCAAGACATCAGCAAGGAAGTAAAAGCTTGGGCGGAAATGGGTCTTCCAAATGGACAATAACCCGATGCATACTGCCAAAATGGTAACAAAGTTGCTTAACGATAACAAAGTCAATGTTTTGGAGTGGCCATCACAAAGCCCTGATCTCAATCCTATTGAAAATTTATGGGCAAAGCTGAAAAGGCAGGTGCGAGCAAGGCAACCTACAAACCTGGATCAGTTACACCAGTTTTGTCAGGAGGAGTGGGCCCAAATTCCGACCAAGTATTGTGAGAAGCTTGTGGAAGGATATCCCAAACATTTGACCCAAGTCATTCAGTTTAAGGGCAATGGTAACAAATACTAATGAAATGTATGTAAACTTTTGACTTTGTAGTAAGTAATAAAAATGCCTTAAAACATTCTCTCTCTCTCATTATTCTGGCATTTGGCAACTATTAAAAATGATGGTAATCCTAATTGACCTAAAACGGGAAAGGTTTATTCTGATTTCATGTTAGATATTGAGAAAGACATGAATATGTGTCTTTTTATATAGTGTATGTAAACTTCTGGTTTCAACTGTGTATAGTGTAATAGCATAAGGCTGTGTGCCCACGTAGCATTTTTCAAGCGTTTTTGATGCGGAATTTCCGCAGCGTAAACGCTTGAAAAACGCTTGGTAACACGCACCCCATGGTCCCCAATGGGATTCCGCAAGTTCTATGCACATGCTGCGGATTTTTCCGCAGCGTTTATGCTGCGTTCAAAAATCCGCAGCATGTCATTTAATTTTGCGTTTCCGCAAGCAGAATTGCCTTTGTTCAATGCATAAAAAACGCAAGGCAATTCCGCATGTGGAAAACGCGTGATAAACGCGCGAAAAACGCGCGATAAACGCGTGCGGAATTCCGCATGCGTTTTTCCGGGAGAGGACTTGCATTTATGCAGCAGAAATTTTCTGCTTCATAAATGCAACGTGGGCACATAGCCTAAGATTTTTTGTATGCTAAGCTATAGCAAACGCTTAAAAAGATATTGACTTTTTGCACAAAAACATATGCCAAAATCATTAATACATACAGTATTTGGCTCATAAAAAAATAAAATGTTAGGGACGTAAACTCACGCATTCAGCTTCACTGTCCAGTGCACTTTGGTGAGCAATGATATAGCTTATTAGGTGTGTCTTCATTCATTTTTGATCAGTAGAAAAATCCTCCTCTGATACATTGATAGTATTAGGAGTCAAAATTACCTGTGTTTTTGTCGCATTTATTCCGTACACTTTTTTCACAAAAACGAAATCATTTCCTAGTCCCAGCAAAGTGAATAAGATTCTTGTAATCTCATGCACACGTTGCTTGTTGTTTCCTTGCAGATTTGATGCAGTTTCACATCTGCAGCATGTCAATTCTTTCAGTGTTTTGCAGCATTTTTCACCAATTCTAATGAGTGCAAAAAAACTGCATTAAAGCACAAAAAATGCATGCAAAAATGCATGTTTTTTATGCAGCATTTTTCCTGCCAAGAGAACCTTTTTTTGATGCAGAAATGTCTGAAACAAATACTTGAAGTGTGCACATATCCTAACAGGAATGAAAAATCCATTGGTCAGATGATGAAGAATTTGATCACAGAAATGTTTCACATTTTTGATGATTCGGGGGAGTTATAGTGGTCTCTTACCATTCCTTTTATATTTGTGATGGAAGAAAAGAGAAAGATCTCCAGAAAAGCCTTCATTATTAATAGCAATGCATCAACTGCAGCCAAAATATTTCTGTGTTTAATTGCAACAAATCCTAGTATTTTTAATGTGGTGTTTAAAAGGGAGCGAGGGCCAGGGGGTAGATCGTGGAAATTAGATCCAATGATTGCAGATTAGAACATGCTTTCCACAGTTAAATATTCATAATCACCATTTTTTCATGTGTTTATTTTATTATCTTTGGTTGACCCAATTCTAGTTTGTGTGAAACAATCGTTTTATACTTTAAATTATTTGTGAATTTGGTTTCTACCTTTTTGCATGTAATTATGAGCCAGTAATGCTTACTACTAGTGTTGAGTGAGTATGTTCTATTAACCCTTTCGGCGAGTATGCTCGGGCCGAGCTCCAAGTATTTACAGATGCTCGGTGATATGGTTGAATCGCTCCCGTGTGCATGATTTGTGACTGTTTGACAGTTTTATTACATCTGAGGAATGTCTATTTCTTACACATTCCTCACATGTAATAAAGCTGTCAAACAGTTGCAAATCGTGCACACGGGAGTGATTCAACCATATCACCGAGCAGCTGTAAATACTCGGAGCTCGGCCCGAGCATACTCGGACAGAACATACTCGCTCAACCCTATTTACTACATGATTTCGATACACATTAGTGTACAAACTGCTATATATCTATAAGTACAAGTGTGTTTGTTGTATCGCAGGAGAAGAGTGCCGCTCATACCGTTAAATCTAGAAATAGCACTGAAGCTCCAGGACCAGGGAACCAACAACGAATAAAGTAAGAAATGAACTACATTAAATGTTGTGGTTTTGGAGCATTTTTCATGTTGCTCCCTTTTAGGGCTCGTGCACCATGCTGTGATTGAGATTTTCCGAAGCAATCCACATATATTTTATATTTATTTTATACATAAGCTCTATAATAATTTCAGCAGATATTAATATGACCTTACCACTTGTCTCCAGAGGTTTTACTGCTCTGTGCTTGATTTTATTGAACGGATGAACACATCAAGCACAGACTCACATATTTTTTGCCTTGTACAGTGTATATAATGTTACCAGCCCAAATCTTCTTACTTGCTTCAATTTGAAATAAAGAATTGAATTTTATTAATATATTACAGTTAATAAAATTACATCTTTTTCTTTTTTAGCATACACATCTCTGAAAGTCAGCAGGAATTTTTCAGAATGCTGGATGAAAAAATCGAAAAGGTAAATTTAAGCAAACAAAATGATCTAATATTGAACGATGGGATTTTAATATTGAGAGGTAAATGGTGCTCTGCAAAGTATACTACCTTGTACCGTATGTGAAAAAATGGATAGAATGCATCCAATAGTAATTATTGATAAGATATAAGTGTATCATGAGTTCAATGACCTACAGGCAGTGTCTATAGAGAAATGTTCTGGCTACCCATCTGTGCTCTGTGTAGTTGTTATCCACCTGACTCTGTCTATTGAAAAAAAATATATATATATATTTGCCTCCATAAAACTTTTCTTTACAAAATTAATGCTTTTATGCTCTTTGGCCAGTTTCATGCATCCTTTTTCTCTTTCATACCTGAATAATGGTTTGGTTTTTTTTCAGTGTGCTGAACCCATGTTTGATTTGTTTTTTTTATGTTTGAAAGGGTTTTTTTACAACCGTTTTTTTTCATCAGGTTTACACTTGTGAAAAAGAATCTCTTAGCTTTTTCTGCACATTAAAGGTGATTTCCAGTACTTTTATATTGATGGCTTAGCCTAAGGATAGGTCACTATACAGTTGATAGAGCTATTCTGTTCCACTCCGTAAATGATCACGTCCAGCCAGCACCAAGAACAGCTGATTGGCGGGAGTGCTGGGTGTCGCATCCCCACCAACCTAATATTGATGACCTATCAATATAAAAGTATTGGACAACGCCTTTTAAGCAGTAAAATACAGGCAGCACATGCATTTTCTTTTCACTTGGCCAGACTTGCATTGGCGAGTTTGATTCTCTGCGTGGACCCAAGTAGGAAATGTCTCTGGTTTTTTTATTGTTTTACAGACAATGTGTCCACACAAAAAAGCAAACATCTGAAAAGGCACATGGATTATAATGGGTCCATGATCTACTTTCTAAAGTAATTATAGTACAAGTAACAAAAATTAATGCTTGAAACTAGCCTTAATTTCATTGTAAATGACTTTAACACAAAAGTGAAATATAAACGTCTGGTCAAGCGCCTCCCAGTATTGATAACTTTTCTCTGATATTAATAGTTCATTTTTATCAAATAACATAATGCAAATTGAAGAAATAAAAGAGAAATCTAAATCAAATCAATATTTGGTGTGACCACCCATCTGCCTTAAAAACAGCAACAATTCTAGGTGCTTGCACAGTTTTTGAAGGATCTCAGGAGGGAGGTTGTTCCAAACATCTTGGAGAAATAGCCACAGATCTTCTGTGAATTTAGACTTCGCAAATCCTACTGACTCTTCATGTAATCCCAGACTCGATGATGAGATCAGGGCTCTCACCTGACTATAATCCTATTTTAATCCTTGACTTTGTGCTAAAAGAATTGGTATAATTTTGAAGCTATGGTACAGTTTGTTCATAGTGAGTTTTTGAGGCATTTTTGGAGCTGAAACTAAGCGGAAGCTCTGTAAATCCTTGACTCAAGATTTTGAAGTTTCCACTCCAAAAACTCAGCAAAAAGATTTAGTGTGTGCATACCCAAAGGTAGTAACACCTAAAATTTAGGTTTTTTTTTTTTACGAGATATTAGACACTAGCACCCACTGATTGGAATATGGATGTAAAGCACTAAAAGATGCAGGCAAACTAAACAACCCCTGTATGATGGTTCGTAAAAATTTGCTGACAATAGGATTCAATAAATAGGTACTGCTGTAGTAACAGTAATACACTGGACTGATTAAGTGAGATGGCTGTACCCTATAAGTATGAGCACAGAATGGAAATGATGAAATAAATTCCACTAGCACAAAAATAAATTGCTGCAATGTAAAATACAATGTATACTCAGATGATACGTCCACAAAATAGAATCAATACACATTGAATCCATATTGGGCGGGACAAAGCCACCAACAGTGTATTACTGCCATTACTGTTGTATGGGTTCCCGGTGTGCAGAAGCAAAGAAGGGGGACCCGGATCGGGTGAGATACGCTGCGCAGCCTGCGCTAAGGCAGCACAGCCGAGCCACTGTATAAACGGTTTGGCAGACTGAGTAGCACACTGGAGCCCGGGCTAATTACTTTTCTTTGCTTTATTAAGCCCCAGGGCTCCAGTCACTCACAGCCGCAGCTACTTACATTATATGGCCGCAGCAGAGGGGGGTCGGCCGTGTCTGACACCAGTGACATCAGATGCTGCTGGCCCACCCTCTGTTTCTAAGCTGCCAAAGCATCCCGGGCCCTTGCAACACATTATATGCAGGAGTTGAGAGCCCAAAAGTGATGATGTGCACGCACCTGCCTGCCCACTCACCCGTCTGACCTCTCATTCCCCCATCCGACCTCCCATTCGCCCACCTGCTGGCCCACCCACCCGCTACTCTTCTTGTGCCTCCCACCCTGCTCGTACAGTGTGAAATTGGAGGCCATCTCTGTCTGCTGCCTGCCATTTTTAATAGGTTATTGTAGCGCCCGGTCAAAAGGTTCTACCTTGTCGTGGTGGCGGCTTAAAAAATCTTTTGGTCAAAACAAAAGCTGCTTTCTATGTATGTGATCTGTTGTTCGATTGGAACTGTTAGTGTGTGATTAATGAGGACATGGTGCAGAAGTGGAGTTTTTCCAAAAGTGGGCGGTGGGACTGTGAAAGGTTTGAGGGGTAAATACGGAGCTGGGGTGATGCCTGCACAGAGTCTCAAGGGGGTCTGAACAATTTCCCAGTATGGGTCCCTGAAATTCCTGGAGACATTTCTTGGGCGGCATACAAAACAATAAAGTCTAGATAGTGTGGCAGCATCCACTTTTTGATGATGAACGTCCTGTGTCAAAAGATGCTCCTGCTGGTGTATACAAGCTGAATTGTGGGGACCCCCAAGGTCCGGTGCACAGTTCATGCATGGAGTAAAGCTCCTTCAATACCTAAGTAACAACGTCAATGGTGAAAACCAGGGTGCTCCTGCCGCAATGTCTCCTAGCTATTTAAACCTTATTGTTGTATTATCATCTAAATACTTTGCATTTTACATTGCAGCAATTTATTCTCAATAGCAAGTGGTCCTCTTTTTGTTATTGGAATCTATTTCTGCCTTTCCACTTTGTGGTCATACTATTGGGGTTCAGCCGTCTAGATTTATTTTTTGTTTATTCACTTTGCATTTTTCTTCATTAATAAAAATAAACTATTAATATTTCTATTGTTAAAATTATTCTCACTTATTTCTCAAGCCTGTCCAATATATATGTATGCACAGTATTGTGTGAAAGTTTTAGACAGATGTGTAAAAAATGCTGCAAAATAAGAATGCTTTCAAAAACAGAAGTGTTAAATTTGTATTTATCAATCAACAAAAGACAAATCAATTTTTGGTGTTACAACCGTTTACCTTCAAAACAACATCAATTCTTCTAGATACACTTGCGCACAGTTTTTGAAGGAACATGGATGGGAGGTTGTCTTAAAAATTTTGGAGAACTAACCACAGATCTTGTGTAGATATAGACTTGTGTAAATCTGTCTGATATGTGGGGGCCATATCATTACTTCCAGGATGTTGCTCTTCATTACCCTGAAGATATTTCCTAATGACATTAGCTACATGTTTAGGGTTAGTGGTCTGCTGCAAAATAAATTTGGAACCAATGAAATGCCCACCTGATGATAGTGCATGATGGATAAGTATCTGCCCATAGTTCTCAGCCTTGAAAGCTTGTGGACCGTAGATGCAGTGGTCAGTCAAGGAAACTTAGCATAGCATATGAGAGACAGATAATGCTTACTTTGAAATCCAAAGATGTCCAGTGACGCAATCAGCTCAGTGGCAGCAACTAGTGAGACACAGCTATACCCAGCTATTGTTCGGAGAAGTCTGGCCAGAAGGGGTCTTCATGAAAGAATTGCAGCCGAAAACTATACCTTTAACCATGAAATAAGGCTAAGTGGCTCATCTATGTACAAAAACATAGAAACTGGGGTGCAGAAAAAATGGCAGTCAGGAGGTGCTCTGGGCTGAATGGAAGTATTTCATTGTAATGTAATAGAAGGTCGGAGGCATGGAGGGTGGTACAATAATGAGTGTCTGCAAGCAAAAGTGAATCATGATGGAAGTTCCTTTCAGGATTGTGGCTGCATTTCTGCAAATGGAGTTGGGAATTTGGTCAAGATAATGGTGTCATAATTGCAGAGAAATTCAAAAAAGATATTTATCCATCATGCTGCATCTTTAGGGAGACGTTTTGCTCTAAATTTATTTGACAGCAGAACAATTACCCCAAACATACAGTCATTATGGACTATCTTCAGGGTAAAAAGAAAAAGGAGTCCTGGAAGTGATGATATGGCCCCACGCAGCCCTGATCTAAATATCATCGAGTCTGTGAAGAGACAGAAGGATTTTCAAAAACTACATATGTGGCACCCCAGGGGTCTGGTTTCCACAGTAACAGCAATGTTATGTCTGAGAGCAGGTGGGAGGTCTCTTGGTCAGGAATCCTATGCATGCCACACCTCCTGCCCAGTCCTGGAAGGGGAAGGACTTCCCCTATATAAACCTGGGGCTGAGGCAGGGTTAGTGAGTAGAGAAGAAGCAGAGAAGAGAAGCAAATATAGGAAGAAACAACAGGAGCTCTGTGGGAGCAGTGTTACAAGGAGTCAGGGGCTGGCAGCTGCAGAGCTCGCCCTGACTGAGAAGTTATCACCGGACCCGGAGTCCGAGGCTGTGGGGACTAACTCCTATCCAGCAGCAGAAACTGACCGGCAGTCACCGGCCATACGGGTGAGCACCACACGGTACACTCAGGGACGTGGGCTACTTATACCCGCCTCTAGGAAGGTAGCCAGAAGAGTATCGTTAGTTTGGGAGGCCTACAACTCCGCCTGGCCAGGGGGGATCCCATCTGCTCAAGGACTGACCAGGCCCCAATCGCTAGCCAGTACTCCGGGAGGGTCTATCTTTGTCACCAGTAAAGACCCTGAACTACACAGTACCGTCTCCGAGTGATTCCTGCTACCCCCATCATCCACGTCGGCTGCCCTGAGGCCATACCCCTCCCGTTGGGGGTTATACCATCCACGCTGCACCATCCTTCCACCGGCCTCAGCGGTCTGCCCTGCAGCGGCAGCTCCATAGCTGCATTCAACGGGTGGCGTAGTCATCCACCATCTACTGCTAATAGACTGCCACTTAGTCTGACTCCCTGGGCACGGACCGGGTCACCGCCACGAGACTACTACCCCCATCTGATCCGGCTCCGGGTAGGCTCCCGCGTGCGCAACGCAGCGCGACACAGGCCCAGGGGCGCGTCAACTTTTGGCGTAGTCGGCAGGATTTCGTGCCCGCAACCACCGGGTACTGCGTGCCTGAAAAAGAGACTTTTAAAACTTACCTGTGGTGAAGATTCCCGCCATCCGGCGCCATCTTCGGCCTTCTTCCCGCCATCGGTGAAGATTCCCGCCATCCGGCGCCATCTTCAGCCTTCTTCCCGCCATCCGTGAAGTTTTCCCGCCATCCGGCGCCATCTTCAGCCTTCTTCCCGCCATCCGTGGAGTTTTCCCGCCGTTGGACGCCATCTTGGGGACGCCGCGCGGGAAGAAGAGGGGCGTGGACTCCGAAAACGCGCGAGAACTGAAGCCCCGCCTCACGTCCTGACGTTGCGTAAGGTCCTGGAAGGAGCCCAGCAGACGCCGACGTCACAGGAGCGCGACGGAAGGTCCTCAACCCTGACGATCCACTGCGGAGCCGCGGCCTACGGAAGAGGATCATCGCAAGGTAGGCCACGGTCCACTAGGGGGGAGAAGGATGTCGGATACGGAGGACAGCTTCACCGCTCCAACCCCCGCCAGCGCCACCGCTGTTGCGGTCATGCCTTTCACCATGCCCTATATCCCGGGGGCAGCCTGGCTACCCCAGTACTCAGGGGAGTCACATACCCTGCAGGACTTTAGAGAAAAACTGGATAGCCTCTTCCAGGTGTACCCCCTCACAGAAGAGCAAAAAGTAAGCATCCTGGTGGCCCAATTAACCGGGGCAGCCCAAAGGGAGGTAAAGTCCTGGCCACCTGGGGGGAGGACTGTCGCAGGGATACTAACCCGGCTGAGGGACACCTTTGATACCCGCACCTCAGCCGAGATCAAGCTTAGATTCTACGGGTGCAAACAGCGGGCACATGAGAGTATAAGGGACTATGCCCTGAACCTACAAGAGTCCCTGAGAGCCATTAAGCAGACCGACCCTGACGGCGTGGGAGACGAGGACAGGCTGTTAACTGAACAATTTATAGAGGGTTTATATTGCAATGCCCACCGAACCCAGTTGCGGGCAATGGCCTTACAGGACCCTCATCTGGGATTTGCACAGTTCAAGGACAGAGCCATCCGGGTGCTCCGAGAACCGGCACCAGGTGGCGTTGTGACCCACAGACGCCCCACTACCACCTACCACCAGGAGGCGGCGCCCTTGTCGGCAGTGCCTGTGGGAGCTGATGCGCAGGCTTTGAACAATGACTCGGCTCCAGACCTGCACCATCAGGTCCAAGAGCTAGCTAAAAGCGTTGCTGCGCTAACCCGAACTGTGCAGTCTTTACAGGTTTCCACTCCAGGGAAGATCCAGCTGGCATCCGGACCGGAGGACATCCCGTGGCGTCGACCAAGGAGGACCCCACCGGCCAGAGGAAGACCCAGCGACCGATACAACGAGGACGGACGACCCATCTGCCGCCGCTGCAATCAACCCGGACATATGGCAAGGTACTGTCCTTTAAACTGGCACAACCTGGGTTAGAGGGCCAACCCCCAGGAAAAAGATCACCAGGCCCATCGAACTGGCGCAACAAATATGTGGGAGGACGTCCAGTCTTACCCGTGGTACTGGATGGCATTCCTATGAGTGCCCTACTGGACACCGGGTCACAGGTCACCACCATCCCGTACGTGCTCTTCAAGCAGTACTGGAATGACTCGGATATCACCCGCTACCCTGACGACGACTTGAGTATCATCGCCAGCAATGGTCAGCCCGTGCCACAGATTGGATTTAAAGAGGTGACCATTAAAATCGGTAGAGTCGAATTGGCAGCACAGGGACTGATCATTGTAGACATTGACAAACACGAGAGTCACCCAAAGATAACTCTAGGAACTAATGTAATTGAAAATTGTCTTGCAGAGGTGATTTTCCTTTTACAGCAGGTTGCCAAGAACGCCAGCTCCGGCGAGCAGCGAGTGCTCCAAAAAGAGATCCGGGCACTGATGCGACGGCAACAGGTGGAACTCTCCGGCGGTGAAATTGGTAGCGTGAGAATGTGTGACCCTTTCCCTATTGCCATGCCCCCAAAAAGTGAAATGATGATTTGGTGCCGGGCAGCTATTGGTCTGAGAGGTAGAGATTACCAGGCAATGGTAGAACCAGTTTACTCAGACAGTAGGCCCACCATCTTGACAGCACGGGGGGTGGTTAATGTACGCCATGGGAGGGTGCCCGTTCGCATAATCAATATCGGGAAGAGGGAAGTGTACCTGCCCCGGTATGCCACGCTAGCCAAATTATATACCATTAACCAAAATGCTATACAATCTGTGGAACCCTTGCCTCCATCTCACCCGGAGGAAGGTAACGGCTCTAAGAAAACAATGGAGGACTGGTGTCAGCAACTACATTTGGGTACTGACTCCACTCCCTCACACCAGAAACAGGGAGTCTATCGGGTGGTTCAAGAGTATGAGAGAGTGTTTAGTAAACACCCGTTAGACTTCGGGCGAGTCAAGGGGGTAGAACACCACATCCCCACGGGAGACCATCCTCCCATAAAAGAGAGGTATCGACCCGTACCCCCTGCACACTACCAACACGCCAAGGGGATGCTTAGAGACATGAAGGAGGCTGGGGTGATCAGGGATAGCTGTAGCCCCTGGGCAGCTCCACTAGTCTTAGTCAGAAAGAAAGACAACACCATGAGGATGTGTGTAGATTACCGGAAAATCAACCGTATCACACACAAGGATGCGTACCCCTTACCAAGGATAGAGGAGTCTTTGGCTGCTTTAAGATCTGCTAACTTCTTCTCTACCTTGGATCTCACTAGTGGGTACTGGCAGGTTCCTGTAGCAGAGGCGGACCGGGAGAAGACCGCATTCACCACCCCGATGGGACTTAGCGAGTTTACCTGCATGCCGTTCGGACTCTGCAACGCACCAGGAACCTTCCAACGATTAATGGAGTGCTGTCTGGGCCACAGAAACTTCGAGACGGTCCTGTTGTACCTGGACGATGTCATCGTATATTCTAAGACTTATGAGGACCACCTGAAACACCTGGCGGAAGTGTTCGAAGCCCTGGCAAGCTACGGCCTAAAGGTGAAACCCTCCAAGTGTCACCTCCTGAAACCAAAGGTGCAGTACCTGGGACACGTGGTGAGCGCTGACGGAGTGGCTCCCGATCCTGATAAGATCACCGCAATTAAGGAATGGCCAAGTCCCTCCAGTGTAAAGGAAGTGCGGCAGTTCCTCGGGTTGGTAGGCTACTACCGAAGGTTCATACCCGGTTTCACCAAGAAGGCAGCTCCTATGCAGGACCTCCTGATAGGCCAGTCCCGGAAGGCCAAGAACCAGAAGCCGCCCTTCAAATGGGAGAAGTTAGAAGAAGAGTCCTTCCGCCAGCTGAAGATGGCCCTCACGGGGGATGAAATCCTGGCGTACCCGGATTACAACCAGCCCTTTATCCTCTACACTGACGCAAGTAACATCGGGCTAGGAGCCGTGCTGTCCCAGATCCAGCAGGGGAAAGAACGAGTAATCGCTTACGCCAGCCGAAAACTGCGACCCACCGAGAGAAACCCTGAGAATTACAGCTCATTTAAGCTAGAGTTCCTGGCAGTGGTGTGGGCAGTCACCGAACGCTTTAAGCACTACCTCGCTTCTTCCCGGTTCGTCGTGTACACGGATAACAACCCGTTGACACACCTGGACATGGCAAGACTCGGTGCCCTAGAGCAGAGATGGATGGCCCGCCTGTCCAACTACGAGTTCACCATCAAATACCGGGCAGGACGCTCCAATACCAACGCGGACGCCCTGTCCAGGATGCCAAACCTACCGGACGTAGGAGAAGATCCAGAGGGACTGGAAGAAGTCGAACTCCCCGCGTTTCACCGTCATGGGACTATCCAGTATTCCCATCGGGTAAGGAGTAAGCAAGGCGCTACGCTTAACCCCTTACCTCACTACAACTGGGCGGAAACGCAAGACAGTGACCCTGCCGTCCGGCTGGTGAAGGAGATGCTGACTCGGCCAGAGGCTCGCCTTGACCCAGACGCTCCGGAGGAAGCCAAGCAACTGTGGGCTGAGAAGAGTCGACTGTTCCTTTACAAGGGGAAGTTGTGCCGCAGAATGGTTAACTCCCGGACGCATGAACTAATCTGGCAAGTAGTGGTGCCACGAAGAGACGCAGCCATGGTGATGGAGGCATACCACGACGGGGCTGGACACTTCGGATGGAAGAAGCTGGAGTTCCTGCTGCGCGAGCGGTTCCACTGGGTAGGCATGAGGGGAACCATCGAGAGGTGGTGCAGAGACTGTGGTCCGTGCAACCTAAGAAGGAAGGACCGTGCCAGCCAGAAGACTCCCCTGCAGTCCATCGTCACCCGGCAGCCGTTGGAACTGGTAGCCTTGGATCATGTAAAACTGACCCCAAGCAGAAGTGGCTACGTCTACGCACTAACCATCGTGGATCACTACTCCCGGTTCTTGGTTGTCGTCCCTGTCAAGGACTTAACAGCTCGAACAGCAGCTAGAGCCTTCCAGCAGCATTTCTGCCGTCCACACGGGTACCCGGACCAAGTGTTGACAGACCAGGGACCTGCCTTTGAAGCGGAGGTCTTCCAAGAATTCTGCACTCTGTATGGCTGCCGGAATATAAGGACAACACCCTATCATCCGCAAACTAATGGACTTTGTGAGAAAATGAACCAGGTGGTAATGGATCTTCTGAAAACGTTGCCCCTGGAAGAACGCAGTCTGTGGCCTGAGAAGCTGCCCGATCTGGTGGACCTATACAACCACATCCCGGTAGGTTCCACCAACTGTACCCCGGCTTACCTAATGAGGGCGAGACCTGGTAAGTTACCTGTTGACCTGGAAATGGGAGTCCTGACACCCGAGGACACTTCACCAGAAGCAGACTGGGACACAGAAAGGCAGCAGCAGTACCGGAGAGTACAGGAGAGCGTGGAGCGAAGTCTCTGTCAGGCTAGGGAAAGGCAAGAGAAAACTTACAACCAGTATGCTCCCGCTGTTCCCCTGGTACCCGGAGAGCAAGTCTTGAAGAGAAAAAGACGGCTCCACAAGTTGGACGACCAGTGGGAGAAGGACCCGTACACCGTACTGCCCTCAAGCCACGACAACCCAAAGGTCTGTACCATCAGTAAAGACGGAGGGGAAACCACAACCATTGTATCCCGGGATCACCTGAAGAAGTGTCCCGAACAGCTACGGAACCCTGAAGAGGAACAAGAAGACCCTCGACCCGTAGAGGAAAGGGAAGACATGGTTAGTACTGTGCTCGGAGACTTCCCTCGGTCTTGGACTCAAGTCAATGGCGCAGTTGTGGTACCCGTACTCGCCTTCCTCCAACCAGCATCCCAAGCACTTACGGAGCGACAGGTAGAGCTGGAAGAGCAGCCGGTCCAGGAGGCAGAAGACTCCACACAAGCAGAACAGGAGGATCAACCCTCTGCTTATAGTGAGCCTGCCGTACCCCTAGTGAGCCAAAGAGCCGGTAGACAGCTGCCCAGTTTACCCTTGACAGCTCCTACACCCTGTAGTTCAGGGCTAGATAGTCAGCTCCGTAGGTCCACTAGGGCCACTAGAGGCCAGTTACCCGCACGTTGGAGGATTTGAAATGTATAAATTGTTTTATTTTTGGTTACCTGTTTTTCTTGTTACTTGTAAATAATTATGTGTTTCTAGTTATTTTTAGGAGTCCTTGGTGGATTTACCGGGAATCCTTTGTACATAGTTGGAGCGTAACCCAGGATGGACTAAAGACTGTTAAGGACTCGGGGCAGGACAGACCCCTACCTGGTTACGTCTCCCTGTTTTGGTGAAATGGACACCTTGCTTTTTTCAAAGACTGCACCCGGTTACGGACATGCCGTGACCACCTTTATGTGTTTCTTTATTGTATTGTTATTGTTATATCTTGTTATGTTTTTCTAAAATATGTTTAGTCCCGGAGTACTAAATTTCACTAGGGGGGAATGTGGCACCCCAGGGGTCTGGTTTCCACAGTAACAGCAATGTTATGTCTGAGAGGAGGTGGGAGGTCTCTTGGTCAGGAATCCTATGCATGCCACACCTCCTGCCCAGTCCTGGAAGGGGAAGGACTTCCCCTATATAAACCTGGGGCTGAGGCAGGGTTAGTGAGTAGAGAAGAAGCAGAGAAGAGAAGCAAATATAGGAAGAAACAACAGGAGCTCTGTGGGAGCAGTGTTACAAGGAGTCAGGGGCTGGCAGCTGCAGAGCTCGCCCTGACTGAGAAGTTATCACCGGACCCGGAGTCCGAGGCTGTGGGGACTAACTCCTATCCAGCAGCAGAAACCGACCGGCAGGGGATTGCAGGTCCTCTGGCCCAGAAACCCGAAGGCCCCGAGTCACCGGCCATACGGGTGAGCACCACACGGTACACTCAGGGACGTGGGCTACTTATACCCGCCTCTAGCAAGGTAGCCAGAAGAGTATCGTTAGTTTGGGAGGCCTACAACTCCGCCTGGCCAGGGGGGATCCCATCTGCTCAAGGACTGACCAGGCCCCAATCGCTAGCCAGTACTCCGGGAGGGTCTATCTTTGTCACCAGTAAAGACCCTGAACTACACAGTACCGTCTCCGAGTGATTCCTGCTACCCCCATCATCCACGTCGGCTGCCCTGAGGCCATACCCCTCCCGTTGGGGGTTATACCATCCACGCTGCACCATCCTTCCACCGGCCTCAGCGGTCTGCCCTGCAGCGGCAGCTCCATAGCTGCATTCAACGGGTGGCGTAGTCATCCACCATCTACTGCTAATAGACTGCCACTTAGTCTGACTCCCTGGGCACGGACCGGGTCACCGCCACGAGACTACTACCCCCATCTGATCCGGCTCAGGGTAGGCTCCCGCGTGCGCAACGCAGCGCGACACAGGCCCAGGGGCGCGTCACATACACAGAAGATCTGTGGTTAGATCTCCGAGATGTGTGGAACAACTTCCCTGTTGAGCTCTTTCAAAATCTGTGTGCATGTGTATCTAGAAAAATTGGTACTTTGATGTTTTAAAGACAAATGGTCACACCAAACATTGATATGAATTAGAGTTTTCTTTAATTCATTCACTGTCCATTTTGTTTATTGATAAAAAAAAAACTAAACTATTAATACTTGTATTCTTGAAAGCATTCTTCCTTTGCAGCATTTTGAAATACTGTGTGGGTGTATGTATGTGTGTGTAGTATATATAAATATGTATTTATTTATTATACATATATATATATATATATATATATATATATATATAGTCATGGCTGAAAGTGTTGGCACCCATGAAATTTTAATTGTTCCAGAAAATGAAATATTTCTCCCGGAAAATGAAATATTTCTCCCAGAAAATTATTGCAATTACACGTTTTATTACACACAAGGTTATTTCCTTTGTGTATATTGGAGCAACACAAAAAAACTGAGAAAAATAGGCAAATTGGACTTGATTTCACACAAAACCATGAAAATGAGCTGGACAAAATGGTTGCCACTTTTACAAAATTGTAGGTAAACAACTTTGTTTCAAGCATGTGATGCTTGTTCAACCTGTGGCAAGTAACAGGTGTGGGCAATATGAAAATCACACCTGAAACCAGATAAAAAGGGGAGAAGTTGACTCAATCTTTGCATTGTGTGCATGTGTGTGCCACACTAAGCATGGAGAACAGAAAGAGGAGAAGAGAACTGTCTGAGGACTTGAGAACCAAAATTGTTGAAAAATATCAACAATCTCAAGGTTACAAATCAATCTTCAGAGATCTTGATGTTCCTTTATCCACAGTGCACAACATAATCAAGAGGTTTACAACTGTAGATAATCTCACTGGACGTGGATGACAGAGAAAAATTGATGAAAAATTGCTATGCAGGAAAGTCCAGATGGTGGATAAGCAGCCCCAATCAAGTTCCAAATAAATTCAAGCTGTCCTGCTGGCTCAGGGTGCATCAGTGTCAGCACGAACTATCTGTCGACATTTGAATGAAATGAAATGCTATGGCAAGAAACCCAGAAGGACACCACTGCTGACACAGACACATAAAATGGATAGACTGCAGTTTGCCAAAATGTACGTGTGTAAGCCAAGATACTTCTGGGAAAGTGTCTTATGGATAGATGAGACCAAAATAGAGCTTTGTGGTAAAGCATATCATTCTACTGTTTACCAAAAACAGAAAACAGAGAAAATAACACAGTACCTACAATTAAATATGGTGGCGGTTCAAAGATGTTTTGGGGTTGTTTTGCTGCCCCTGGCACTGGGTGCCTTGACGGTGTGCAAGGCATCATAAAATTTGAAGATTACCTAAGGATTTTGGGTTGCAATGTAGTGCCCAGTGTCAGAGAGCTGGGTTTGCGTCCTAGGTCATGTAAGCAGGGCAAAAACCCCAAACATACTTCAAGAAGCACCCAGAAATGGATGGAAATGGAGAGTTCTGAAGTGGACAGCAATGAGTCCGGATCTATATCCCATTGAATACCTGTGGAAAGCTGTTAAAATTGCTGTTGGGAGAAGGCACCCTTCAAATATGAAAGACCTGGAGCAGTTTGCAAAAGAAGAGAGGTCCAAAATTCCAGTTGAGAGGTGTAAGAAGCTTATTGATGGTTATAGGAAGTGACTGCAGTTATTTATTCCAAAGGGTGTGCAAGCAAATATTAAGTTGAGAGTGCCAGCAATTTTGTCCAGCCCTCTTTTTTGTAAAATTATGTCCAATTTGCCTTTTTTACAGTTTTTTTTTTGTTGCTCCAATACACACAAAGGAAATAAACATATGTATAACAAGCATGTGTAATTGCAATAATTTTCTGGGAAAAATACTTCATTTTCTTGAACAATTTTAAGGGTGCCAACACTTTCGGCCATGACTCTGTGTGTGTGTGTGTGTGTATGTGTGTGTGTGTGTATATATATATATGTATATACATAACATATATATATATATATATATATATATATATATATATATATATACAGTACAGACCAAAAGTTTGGACACACCTTCTCATTTAAAGATTTTTCTGTATTTTCATGGCTATGAAAATTGTACATTCACACTGAAGGCATCAAAACTATGAATTAACACATGTGGAATTATATACTTTACTAAAAAGTGTGAAACAACTGAAAATATGTCTTATATTCTAGGTTCTTCAAAGTAGTCACCTTTTGCTTTGATTACTGCTTTGCACACTCTTGGCATTCTCTTGATGAGCTTCAAGAGGTAGTCAATGGAAATGGTCTTCCAACAATCTTGAAGGAGTTCCCAGAGATGCTTAGCACTTGTTGGCCCTTTTGCCTTCACTTTGCCGTCTAGTTCACCCCAAACCATCTCGATTGGGTTCAGGTCTGGTGACTGTGGAGGTCAGGTCATCTGGCGTAGCACCCCATCACTCTCCTTCTTGGTCAAATAGCCCTTACACAGCCTGGAGGTGTGTTTGGGGTCATTGTCCTGTTGAAAAATAAATGATGGTCCAACTAAACGCAAACCGGATGGAATAGCATGCCGCTGCAAGATGCTGTGGTAGCCATGCTGGTTCAGTATGCCTTCAATTTTGAATAAATCCCCAACAGTGTCACCAGCACCCCCACACCATCACACCTCCTCCTCCATTCTTCACGGTGGGAACCAGGCATGTAGAGTCCATCCGTTCACCTTTTCTGCGTCGCACAAAGACACGGTGGTTGGAACCAAAGATCTCAAATTTGGACTCATCAGACCAAAGCACAGATTTCCACTGGTCTAATGTCCATTCCTTGTGTTCTTTAGCCCAAACAAGTCTCTTCTGCTTGTTGCCTGTCCTTAGCAGTGGTTTCCTAGCAGCTATTTTACCATGAAGGCCTGCTGCACAAAGACTCTTCTTAACAGTTGTTGTAGAGATGTGTCTGCTGCTAGAACTCTGTGTGGCATTGACCTGGTCTCTAATCTGAGCTGCTGTTAACCTGCAATTTCTGAGGCTGGTGACTCGGATAAACTTATCCTCAGAAGCAGAGGTGACTCTTGGTCTTCCTTTCCTGGGGCGGTCCTCATGTGAGCCAGTTTCTTTGTAGCGCTTGATGGTTTTTGCAACTGCACTTGGGGACACTTTCAAAGTTTGCCCAATTTTTTGGACTGACTGACCTTCATTTCTTAAAGTAATGATGGCCACTCGTTTTTCTTTATATAGCTGCTTTCTTCTTGCCATAATACAAATTCTAACAGTCTATTCAGTAGGACTATCAGCTGTGTATCCACCTGACTTCTGCACAACACAACTGATGGTCCCAACCCCATTTATATGGCAAGAAATCCCACTTATTAAACCTGACAGGGCACACCTGTGAAGTGAACACCATTTCCGGTGACTACCTCTTGAAGCTCATCAAGAGAATGCCAAGAGTGTGCAAAGCAGTCATCAAAGCAAAAGGTGGCTACTTTGAAGAACCTAGAATATAAGACATATTTTCAGTTGTTTCACACTTTTTTGTTAAGTATATAATTCCACATGTGTTAATTCATAGTTTTGATGCCTTCAGAGTGAATGTACAATTTTCAAAGTCATGAAAATACAGAAAAATCTTTAAATGGTGTGTCCAAACTTTTGGTCTGTACTGTATATATTATGTGCGTATATATATATATATATACATACATGTATTCTATATATATATATTGTAAATGGAGAAGCAGGAGGTAAGGTCCTGGATGGCAGATATGTGTCACCGAGATGGTTGACCTCGGTAATGTAAAGTGTGTACCAGTAGCAGGTTACTAAGAGTTTTAGTTTGACTGAATTTTGGGTCTGGAATTTAGGAGCAACCAAAAGAGTCTTGGTGGAAAAGATTATTTCCATACTCCAGCCCTCGGCTGACAGGCCTAATAACAGCAGCTGGGTTAGCTCAGCAGTGTGGAGTTTGAGCTGGAGCAGAACAGAGGTGTGTTTGTCTGGTGAATGTGTTTAATAATACTTGGGCTAATCCTGCTTGGAATACTAAGATTGGTGAGGCTATTGCATTTACTTTGTTCATTGTACCAGAAGAAAGGACTAATTTTATGCATTTGTACTGAAGGAAGGATCTTTTCTTTTTGGAGCTATGAAGCTATTAAGATAATAAATCTTATTCTGTTTTGATATTAAAACCCTTTGCACATGTGTATCTAAGCGGCTACCAAAGCCATCTTCAGCTGTGTTACAACTTTTTGAACAGTGCAAAAACCTCCATATTTCTTTTAAATTTTAGTTTAAAATTAAACACAATACCGAGGTTATGTAAGATCTGGAGGATGCCTTAGACTTAGAAAATTCACGACATAATAGAATATAATGTATGTAGTCTAATTTCCAGCTGTTAAAGGGATGTAGATCTTTAATATGGTAAGTGCAAATTGTATCTCATAGTAACACGTTTGTAAACTTCTTGTTGTTTTCAAGGGTCGAGATTATTGCTCAGAAGAGGAGGACATTACATGAATATCATATGCAGCAGAAAGTGTGTAAATATCTTTTATGACGTACAACCCACTGGATATTTTCTACCAAACAAGCTATGGCAAGGAGATCTAAATCATATGGAAGAAGAATGCAATTCACAATGATCTATTGACCTATAGTTCTGATGATGAAGACTACAATTCTGTAACTAGCAAATGCTTTTATTTCTCATATACAAGGCTTCTTGACATCTGAAAAAGCTGATATTCTGTAGCAGGAGATTCTTATCCTTCCAGATTGTTATTTCGACACTTTTCGGCCAGAAAACAGTAAGAGGGCACTGCACTGCTTGAGAGGTGGCAAAAGTGATGTTATTCCACACGTGGTAGCAGTTTTGGGGATTACCTGCCTGTTCTCTCTTCTCCAAATAAAATTTGGTGACTTTGTTGCACATAAGTGTTCATATCCATTTTAATATTTTCCCCATTTTTATATATAAATATTTTTATTTTACTAAAATAAACATTTGTGTATTATGTTTGTTGTGCATTTTCATTTTTGCTGTGTACTGAAAGACTTGTTCTTGAATGTTGCATATTTATAAATCACTGCCAATTAGCTGCAGTTTTGTTATAAAATGGTGACAGCCTGACAGACCGGGGATCTCCATACATACTGTCCTCTTCACCATACTCAACTATCAAAGTCCTGAGCTAGAGGCTTGATGTCCTAAACCTAGGCTTCCTCTCTTGTTGAAGCAAAAAATGGAAACCTAAATAATAAAATGCAATATAATCATGTATAATACTGGATCTCCATGCGATATTACCTGTGTTGGTTTTCGGTTATCTTTATACTGAACCTTTCCCCATCTTACCAATGATTGTGCACTGAAAATTTTGCATTAGAAATCAATTGCCAATGTTTAGTAGCCTCCAGACTGCTAATGCCGAAGAAAACAGTCTCAGGTGATCTTGACATCACTTAGAACCTATTTCATATCTGGAATGGCTACATCTGCACGTTAGGCCATGCATGGTTATATCAAGTCATGTTCTAATATGAAATGTCCAAAGGAGGACCTCATTGTCTCATACCATGGACCTGATATAACGTATGTATGGAGGCAATAATGTTCAATAGGCATTTATGACTTCCCTTCCTGCTGATGCCATAAAAACACAATGGAGAAACCCAGGGGAGGATGAAGCATTTGGGGGTGTTCACAGCTGTAATCCACTGTGTATATTAAATCAATAGATGATTTTTCAGAACTTTATGAAATCTAATCGGCTCTTTGACAAAAAAAAAATATTTTATATAATCCTGATCTGGTCTCTAACTACAACCTTGTGAATTTGCTTGAATTCACACATCCTTGTTTGTAGCTGACAGCCCAAAGATGCAACATGGACAGTATCAGTGTCCTGTCCATTCATATTATGGACCCAATAAGTGAAATGTATGAGTTTGGTTCGCAAATTGAACCAAACTCGGAAACATCTCCACTTTTTATTTTTTTGTGAAAATCAGACATGTGAACCGGGTTATGGATATGGTCACAAAGTGTGACTAATTTGTGATTATTGTTGCCATGAGTCCTGTGAAATTGTGTCACATACTTCAAGTAATGCTGTTTTGCTGTGTTTTTTTTGAAAAACTAAATGTGGCCACTTCACATGAACATACCCAAATAAGTAGACTGTGCAATCCTCATGTATCCAGTAGCCCATGCTGTAAGAAGCCGCTACTCCTAATACGTCATTTTTGATAATGTCCTGTCTTCGTGTACATACTCTTCTCCAATGAATACTCATTATACTAAAAGGCAAAACTGTTATCCAAGTTTCTTATAAAGTGTGGCAGCTTTTTTGAGAGATGATCCCCTTTAAATATATTGCTCCCATTTACATTAACATTTCTGGGACTTTGATAATGATCGATCCTTGGGATATGTCACCAATATTAATCACTCCACAAACGACCCCCAATGGATGATTAGCTAATAAAGGGGCCGCAACTTTCCAGTAGGTGTCATGTCTCTTCATTGTTTGCCAGGTACAGCTCGGTACATTGTGATGAAGCCCGGCCTGGTGTTGTACTCCATTATTACTCACTTTCATGATATTGATTAAGTTCTACATTAGATTAATGCTTATGTCTATGGTCGAGTTAATTAAGGCTTTTCATTCTAAAATGCTGTACTTTTGGAACAGAACGTTTCCCAAGATGTCAAACTCTCACTCACCCCATATTATACAGTAATTCATTTTCCAGCTTCTGTATGTACAGTACATACATAGATGAATTAGGGAAGAATAAGAACTGCAATGATGTGGGCTGTGAAATATGCAAATATATAGATTTATGTATAATAGATTGTACAATGTAAGCCAGAGGTTTTGTGAAAACAAATCATAGGTTATATAGTTTTTTAATTTGGCTATGAAAATGCTATTTTTTTGTTCTGAGTATATATTTTTTCCGATTACACTTCCAAATCTATTAGTATAAGAGTTTAAGAATCGAGAGACATAATTATGAGGGTGAATATATTTTTATAAAAAATATCCGAGCTTACAATAAATACAAACCGCAGACTTCTATTAAGGTATTCTGCAGTCTCCAATATGCTTGAAGTCTCCTATTGTTGCTGACATAATAACCATTAATATTTGCCAGCCAGCCGTCTGCAAACATTGGGGCAGATGTACTAATAAATTTGCTCCTAAACCTTTGAGAGAAATGTGGTGCATAAAAATGTGTTGTACTTTGTGCCTAAAGTTTCATTAAGTTTTAGATCTATATTGTGAGTCTTGGACAATTTAGACTTAAAATGTGACATCATGTGCCTAAATATAGGCAAAAAGTGGCCCAAAATAAGCCAATAGATTGTGTAAACTTAAACAAAAGTGTCTAAAGATGCAAAAAAAAGTATCATGCAGCATGAGGCACTTAGATAAATTTGGCGCATGTTCAGGTTGATCGGTTTGCATTGAATAATTATTGGGCAAGATCTGTAAATATGTTCCTTTCAGTTCTAGCAAGTTGAATATAACTTTACTTTTGTGAACCAAAGTGTGAAATCCACAGTGAAAATCTGCAGCATAAATTGATAAATTTAAAATCCACAGAGCTAAAAAACTTCTGCTGTGACTTGTCTCGGCAGCAGCGGGTGGATGAGTTTTTGTAAAATGTTATCCTAAATGCTGGCATTGTAATATGTAATATAAAAAATGGAAAATCTTCTGTGCATTAGACTAGTGTATGACTAGTGCAATCAATCTTTAGACTAGTATGGACATGCTCTTAGTGAAAACAATTGCTGTTGTTATGGTTACAGGAGTTGTCCAATGCCGCTCACTTCCAAATCGGGTGTGCAGAAGTGAGCAGCACCGGACACCCCATTAAAGGGGCTGGCCAGGACGAAATTATTTTTTTTAACTACCTGCCTGTTCTATCTGGTGGCAGCTCAGAGCAGTCATGGACTGCTCCTGCAGGTGATTCAGCTGCTTCACCTCAACCGAGCAGCTCTTTCTCTTCCAGGCAGCTCTGTCGACGGGCGTGAGTGCTGACATCATGCTGATTGACAGCCGGCTTCCCCTCACACCCAGACAACAGAGCAAAGCGGAAGAGAAGCTGCTGCTCTTTTGACGTGACATCAGCAAAAAGCAACAGGATTGCTGGCAGGAGCAGTCAGTGACCGCTCTGTGCCGGCAGAGATTGGCAACTACGCACAACAATCAGGTAGAAAGCAACTGCCTGCCTGTTATTTCTTAGGTCCACAGTAAAAAAAAATTATAATCCTGGATAACCCCTTTAATGCTGAAGACTCCACTAGTGGCAGCTTATAGTTTGCTGACAAATTGTGGCAATTGTGGAACTGTTACAATTCCTTTTGCTGCACTTCTACATTTTCAGATAACATTCATAACGGCAGCACGGTGGGTCAGTGGTCAGCACTGCAGCCTTGCAGCGCTGGGGTCCTGGGTTCAAATTCCACCAAGGACAACATCTGCAAGGAGTTTGTATGTTCTCCCCGTGTTTGCACGGGTTTCCTCCAGGTTCCCCGGTTTCTTCCCACACTCCAAAGACATACTGATAGGGAATATAGATTGTGAGCCCCAATGGGGACAGTACCCATAATGTTTGTAAAGCACTGTGGAATTAATGGGGCTGTATAAGTGAGTAAAATAAATAAATAATGGAAGCAACTTATCGACAAATTGGGGAATTGCCATTTGGGAGTTCTGATAATATATTTAGGAAGAAAGGACAGTTAGGACAGGAAAGAAGCTAAAGTAACATGATAAAATAACTTATAGGAGAAACTTCAATTCAAATTGAACAGACCTTTTTCATTGTGATATAGCTGCTGTGAAAGATGGAAATATCAAGAATAATTAACAGAAGTTATAACAACTATGGTCTGGTATTAATGCAATCAGATCCCCAGTTACCTATACTCCACCTAGAATTCTCAGACGTCCTACGTGTTATATTACAGGGAGCTTTCCTTTAAAATCACTCATCCATATTTGTTACCTGTGAATTTTGAAACTGATTATAGTGTAAATTCATGTCAAATTTGCTGTTAAAACATGTAACATGTGAACAAGGTTTCTTAAAAAACTTATTCTTGCATTTGCTATGTTTTCAGCAACAAGGGTGCCCCCCAAACTCAGTAGGAAACCCCGATAGTGAATTCCTCCACAGTACCCTCCACACATATGGTATGATGACCCTAATATACCCACCCCTCAACTCACCTGGGAAAGTATGGTGACCCCAACTTAGTATGATGCCTCACAGAATAATGGTCCCACATAGTCCTCCATATGGCATCGCGAGCTAAACATAATGACCGTGAGGGCCAAATTTGACCCATGGCCCAGAGTTTGACATGTGTGGTATAGAGGGCGGCTTTCTTTCCCTTCCTGGACGCATTACCATTCTTGTCCAAAGGCTATGCCTGGTATTGCACCTTGGCCCTATCAAAGTAACACAGTCCATGGTCTCTGAAAACTATTTTTTTACCTAGATTATAGGTTCCAGCAAAACTTTTTTTCAAACATTTCATACTGTCAAATGAAGTAGAAAAGCAAGAAAAACTGCAACAAAGTTAAATAAAGTGCATTGAAATTATTTATTCTGTATGTGAATTTTAATAGGATGATTTCAAGTGTATATTTACTCAAATGGATTTTTTAATCCTTTATAAGGGCATCTGTATATACAGTATACTGTTGGGGCTGTTGATTGTTTATCTTTCTGACTACAGAGACTAGTTACCATAATCGCTCCCAAGTCGATGAGTATCTAAGTCTATGATCAAATTGGACAGTATTCCGATTTCGCTACAGAGATGTGATCTAAATAGAGAATGGAATAATATGTAAATCAAAATGTACATTATTCAGTCTCTGCAGGTTCCTTGTAATATTAAAGGGGTTGTCCACTTTCAGGAAATTGGACAATAAGTACTGTAAATTAACTAAGCTAACAAACATAAAGTACTCGCCCTCCCTGATCCAGTGACGGATCTCAACCATTGCTCCAGTCTCAGTGCATTGATTGCAGAGGTGACATCCTGTTGATGGAGCAGATCACTGCTGTAACCAATCACTAACTCATTTGCTCATGCCTTCAACCTTGGCTCAGAAACTGTAGTGATTAGCTACAGGGCCGATGTGAACTGTCGACATGATGTTACTGCTGCAGTCAAAACACGGAGATAAGAGCAGCGGTGGACAGCCTGAGCAGTGGTGGATAGCCAAAGCAGTGGTGGACAGCTGGAGCAGTGGTGGACAGCTGGAGCTGGACCCAGTAAGGGGGAGACTCTGCCGTGTCTGTCATTCTAGATATTTTACAGCCTTTGGGAACCACTTTCCTGAAAGTGGACAGCCCCTTTAAGGACCAATAGTCAATATTTCATGCCCCCTTCACAACACTGTGAAAGGAATAATATACTATGGTCATAAACCTTAAGTTTGTATACTCTGTTCACAACAAAATCTATTCTTGTAAGATTTTGTATTCTGATCTTCTTCCATATGTAGATTGTACAAAATGTATTGTAAAACTGCACTGTGATACTTGATTTAATAGATTTTTATGAACACGGGCAAATGAGATGACAATATGTAAAATATGTAATTGTATTAAAAATGTTCCTGCTTATGAAAAATCTCATTAAGAAACTTAAGTGTTTTGCTTTTATAAAGCGAATGTAATTGCTCCTCCATTTTGTTTTAAAGGGGTTCATTTAAAATAAAAATTTCTTTAAAGCTATACTTTGTGCTTTATTTCTCAAATATGATGTGTCCAAATGAACATTGCACAGAGGCTGAGGTTTACTTCTCAAAATGTGAATGGATGAAGTGACTGATAGAGCCAGAAAGTCTGTGCCGCATATACAGTTTTATATCAACCCATTTCACTCTTTTTGTGCTTATGTTACTGTTATACTATGATCAGAAGATTGATAAATTACAATAAATTTTAAAGTGGATCTGTTGGCTAATTTCACAATACAAACTGCATATATTATTTAATAAATCTCTTAGACCGTATAAACCTGGTATGTTTATTCTAAAAATCCAAGTACCAAATAGGAAGAGTTAATAAAGTCACTGTGGCAAAAAACAATAGTGCCCTGATGATGTGAGGATTCCAAGAGGTGCCCAGAGGGGCAATAAAAGTGTGCATAGACTCACCCATCATTCACCTATTTGGTACTCTACATGGGCTGACTTGACATTGCTTATCTTCAGTACATATGTAATTTTATCTGTGATTCCTTACAGTTACATTATTATGTGCAATACACTTCTGTATGTACTTTTTTGGCCCTCCCACCACCCTGGCTTTTGTGTCTGTGTACATTTTGCCATTTTTAATGAGATTTGATAAAAATATATATTTTATTGAGAGTGTTTTGCGCCCCCCCACCTCCGTCTTCGGTTCATATTGTAAATTTAGAGTAGTGGGATGATTTATCCTTTGGCTTTTTGAGCCACTGCCCCTCGGTTTATCTAAAGAATGTTTCTAGCAAACATTTGTTAAATTTACTTGGAGACACAGAAAACTGTGGCCCCAATTTATCAATGCTGGCATTTTGCACAACAGATTCGCTAAACTGTGCACTGGAGTAATATGTGACAAATTCATTGAGGCATGCGCACCTACAATGTGTTTTCTAGCTATCTTTACACCGTAACCACTTTTGTCATTTGCTTTATTACACAATGCCCTACACTTCTCCCTATCTACCCAAAACATAAAAGAGTTTTTTGCTGCACTTCCTGTGATTTCACAGAAGGCTGGGGTCAAACTTACTTTCTGCTGCATCCACTGCCCCTTCTTGAACAGATGTCACAGGAAGCAGCCCTGCAGGAACTTAATAGTTTCTTGCATCGCTGCCCCCTCTGAAGAGGTCCTGGATCGTGGGTGATGGAAACTGTGGGAGAGGTAAGTGCAGCACCAGCTCTCTGCTTCTATAATCATCCCTGTCAATAGAAAAAAAGATTATGACATTAAATAGACAGAGATTTAGGATGAAAATGAAATTGTTTCAAACCACACCTTTAAACGATACTCACTGAGAGATCTGTCCCATATTATATAGCATCCCCTGTTGTTATATATGGCACTGTCCCTTATTACATAGCTATACATAACAAAAGGGAATGCTTTGTCCCATATTATATAGTACCATTTCTTATTACATAGTGTCCTCTATTAGGTATAGTGCTATGTTAATTATTTATTTATATTATTAAAAAAATTGTCCACGCTGTCTGTCGTTCTTCATCTGCAGGTGTGCACCAAAGCACCTATGTGATAGTCATGTGGGATGAGTGGACCCATGGAAGTTCAGATTTGCTGTGTTCGACAGTCTCTCTCTCTCGCTACCGCTCTCTAAAACGTACTTCCAGTAGAAGTCCATGTTCAGAATTCAGCATCGGATATTAGGTGTCCAGTATGAACTCTGAACTTTACAGTTCGGGTTCACTCATCTCTATTGACCTGTCATAGAGAAGGATTAAAATCCATAAGACATCTCCAGGGAAGGGGTATTCACCCCGGCCTTTCATAGAACATCTAGGACAAGAGTTTACACTTCAAACTCTTTGAAATAGACCTCATTGGACAAATGGGGTAGAGAGTAAATTACGTCTAGCTGGGAAGTGAGAAAAACTCATTAAAACACCCTTTGAAGACGGGACTCCTTGCTGTGGACAGGTGCTTAAAACAGGATATCTATTGTGGGAAAAGACAGAGTCTAAAATTTGTATATTCAAGAAGCAGAGTGTTCCTTTGTTCCAGGGAGGAGAATTGTGATCTCCAGGATGAGCTTCTATTCATGAAAGAATCTGTGGTAGCCAGCCCGACTCCATTGTCTAGATAGGAATATTGGCTTCTGTATCGATCCGATATTGATGGGATACACATTTTCAACTTTGGGACTAAGAGGGGAAGAACATGCATATTGCATATTGTTCACATGCACTGTGAGACATGCCTATCAGCCTCAAATTAATATTGGCCAGAAAGGAATCATGGCTATTGTCAGCTATCTATGAACTGATAAAATCATGATAGGAAAGATGATGGTAATATCTCCCGTCTGTGACCACCAGGAGCAGAGATATCTTGGAAGTTGGGAATCTCATAATTTTCTGAAACTGAAGTCAAATCCCATGACTCACCCTGTTATGAGTCACCACATAGGAGGTAACTTGTGTTAAGAAAAGGCAAAATACCAATTATTGGCCATTGTCAGTCCATTTTCTTTCTGGAGTACCTCCCTCCATAAATCTGAAGCCATAGCAGTGATTTCAGGTTTAGCAATTTTCTTTTGTTTATCCTTTAATTTTATGTAATTGTATATGCTGTATTGTTTTGTCCCCTTTGTAAAATATTTTGTATATTTTTGTTCATAAACACTGCCTATCTTTCTGGATTAAATATAAAATTTAATAGCTCTATTCCTCTTGCCTTGTAAACCACATCCCAAAACCATACCATACTTGTAATGGGTGTCCAATCGGCCTGTAAAACAATTGGTGGTGGCAGCTAATAATCTTACATAGGTTATTGTGGAGTTGGCAGTGACTGTATCGAGGTATATATGTATTCCATGTGTAGCAATTGGCTGTATACATACAATACGCTCATTGTGAGTTCCCCAATCAGCTTAATAGTGGAAACAGCTGCGGCCTCCTCCGTTAATAGTTGGTCAATTGTGTAATTGTCCTGACAGGGGGCAGCAGAAGACTGTTAGTGACAAATTGGTGGCAGCGGTGCGATCGTTGTGATTCCCCCCCAGCTGTGTATCTTTGACATGACACATCACATGATATCTCAAGTGAATTATGTGACAAATCAAGTGATAAATCGGAGCTGGAGGGGGAGGTCCACATTCTCTAAACTGTCCGGGGCCCTAACTACTCTTAATCTGCCCCAGCTTGATGTACATATGTACAGAGGTGTATCTGTTAGAACTCTCCTGTTAGTTTTTTTCTAGTTTGCTGGTCACATGACCATTTTTGCCTATTTAATCCAGCTCCGCCCTCCTGGCCTTGCTGGACTTCATTGTATTTTCTACTCTTGAGCTAGCTTGGTACTCTGTTACCTTTCTCTGTTAGTTTTGCTAGGTCTTCTGATCTCTATGTTCTATGTTGTGTGTTTGTCTTTTACTGCTACAATTTCTGCCAGGAGGTGTCCAACTTTATCCCAGTCCCTAGTTCTTGTAGGGATCCCTCCCTTGCATCTATAGGTCTTCGTACAGACTAGCCGAGGACTTTAGCAAGTCTGATCGCAGGATCAGGTTCCCCGTTACATCGTAGGAATCCAGTTTAGTTCTATTGTAGGGACAGATCTCCTGTCTTTCCTTAGTGCTTGTAGCAGATCATAACAGTAAGTCCAGCCCAAAAAATTTCTCTAAGGAAAGACCTCCAGTTTCCATCATGGTCTCGGTTCAAGATTTGGCTCAACGCTTGCAGGGACTCTCTCTGGAGGTGGCCGAGCTCCAACAACACGTGAGTAGCTGTTCTGGAGCACATTTTGTGGAGCCAAAGGTATGTCTGCCTGATCTATTTTTTGGTGAACAACAAGATTTTTTTTCTTTTAAAAATGCTTGTTTATTGTATTTTCGTTTAAGACCTGGATCCTCTGGTGATGAATCACAGCGCATAGGGTTCATAATGTCACTTTTGCGCAAGGATCCTCAGGGATGGGCTTTTTCTCTCCAACAGAGTGATCCGTGCTTTAGATCAGTGGATAGTTTTTTTTCTGCTTTGGGTTTGTTGTACGATGATCCTGATCGTGTCTCATCTGCTGAGTCTGAATTGAGACGTTTGAGGCAGGGACCAGGTAATGTGGAAAAATATTGTTCTCACTCCCGTCGGTGGTCTGCCCAGGTGGGGTGGAACGATTCAGCTTTGAAAAGTTTGTTTCTTGCGGGGCTAGGTGAAAGGGTTAAAGATTTGTTGATTGCTTATCCCACACCTGGAAACTTGCAGGAGGCTATGCAATTAGCTATACGGGTGGACAGGAGACTGCGTGCAAGGGTTAATGAGAGCAAATCCTCTGCTATGTCAGCTCCGAGTCTTGAGAGGGTCTGTGCTGACAAAGGAGAGCCGATGGAGATTGGGGCGATGACACCCCGCTCTCAGGAAAAAGACCGCAGGCTTTCTGAAGGTTTGTGCTTCTATTGCGGAAATTCTGGTCATTTTATTAAGAACTGTGTGCTTCGTATGAACAAAGAAAAAAAAATGGTGAGTTATGCCCGTATAACCTGTTTAAATACTAAGGGAGTATTCCTATCTGCTACTACCGCTGCTCAGGAAGAATTAATTGAATTTCGGGTATTTGTGGATTGTGGTTCTACTCTGAATGTGATTGATGGGGGATTCTTGGAAAAACTTACATTAAAACCTAAACCTTTGTCATCCCCTATTGCTGTGGTTTCTGTTGATGGCTCTCCCTTGAAGAGTGTTACTCACAAGGTCTGTGAATTTCCCCTCACTATTAATGGTATTCATCAAGAGAATTTGGATTTGGTAGTATTGAATAATTTGCCTTCTCCAGTAATTTTGGGGTTGCCCTGGTTAAAATTGCATAATCCTGTACTGGATTGGTCTACCAATGAAATTAAGTCCTGGAGCCCTAAATGTTATGACAAGTGTTGTAACGGACGTATTGATGCGGTGGAAAAAGGGGAATTACCTGTACCTATTCAGGATTTTTGGAGAGTTTTTTCTGAGGAGGAGTCACAAATTTTGCCTCCCCATAGAGACTATGATTGTACCATTGAATTTGTCTCTGGAGCGACTCTTCCTAAAAGTCGTTTATTTAATCTTACTATTCCTGAGAGAAAGGCTTTGGAGGAATACATACAGACAAGCTTGGCCGCCGGTCACATTAGGCCTTCCAAGTCTCCTGTGGCTGTTGGATTTTTTTTTTGTAAAAAAAAAAGATGGCGGTTTACGTCCTTGTCTGGACTTTCGTGAGATTAATAAAATTACTGTACGCAATCCTTACCCACTGCCATTGATTCCTGATTTGTTTAACCAGTTAGTGGGGGCCAAGTGGTTCTCTAAAATTGATCTCCGGGGGGCATACAATTTGTTGCGCATGAAGGAGGGTGATGAATGGAAGACTGCTTTTAACACTCCTGTGGGTCATTTTGAGAATCTGGTTATGCCTTTTGGTCTTACCAATGCTCCAGCATTTTTTCAGAATCTTATTAATGACATCCTGAGACCTTTGATCGGCAAAAATGTGGTTGTGTATTTGGATGACATTTTGATTTATTCGCCTGATCTGGAGTCTCATTGGCGGAGCGTACGTGAGGTATTACAGTTATTAATGGACAATTCGCTTTTTGCTAAGCTGGAGAAATGTGAGTTCGCTGTACAGAGAATTAGTTTTTTGGGTTACATTATCTCCAGTGAAGGTTTTGAGATGGACCCTGTGAAGGTTCAGGCGGTTCAGGAATGGCCTAGGCCTATTGGTTTGAAATCGATACAGAGGTTTTTGGGTTTCACCAATTATTACAGAAAATTCATTAAAAAAATTTCTATTATTGCCAAACCACTGACCGATCTCACCAGGAAAGGTGCTAATGCGGTTCAGTGGACTTCTGAGGCCATTGAAGCTTTTGTGTTTCTAAAGGAGAGGTTCACCTCTGCTCCCATCCTTATGCAGCCTGATGTGACTAAGCCGTTTTTGGTTGAGGTTGATGCTTCTTCTGTGGGGGTCGGTGCGGTGTTGTCTCAGGAAAGCAAGGATGGAGTACATCCCTGTGCCTTTTTGTCAAAAAAATTTTCTGAGACTGAACTTAATTACGATATTGGTAATCGGGAATTGCTGGCTATTAAACTCGCATTTGAACACTGGCGTCATCTCTTGGAAGGTGCTGAATTTCCCATTCAGGTTTTCACTGATCATAAAAATCTGATCTATCTTGATGCTGCCAAGCGCTTGAATGCCCGTCAGGCTAGGTGGGCACTTTTTTTCTCGCGGTTTAATTTTTCCGTTACTTACATCCCGGGTACCAAGAATGTTAAAGCGGATGCTTTGTCTCGCAGCTTTTCTCCCATGGTCGGTGCTGAGGAGGAGGAGGAGAGCATTTTACAAGAAGGTGTTGTGATTGCTGCTTTGGACTCCGTTTTGGAGGATGAGATTCTTAAAGTTCAGGAGAATGCCCCATCTAACACTCCCCATGGGAGGTTGTTTGTGCCTTTAGGAGAGATTTGTTTGTGGAGTGTCATGAGTCTCGGTTGGCAGGTCATCCAGGAATTTCTGAGACCAAGAGACTTGTGGGTCGCAGTTTTTGGTGGCCTGGATGGCAGAAGGAAGTCATTAAGTGGGTGCGTCAATATACTGTGTGTGCTTGATCTAAGTCTTCGCATGCTCCTGCTGCGGGGTTGCTTTGCCCTCTGGAGGTTCCTAGTGCACCTTGGACACATCTGGCTATGGACTTTATTACTGACCTTCC
The DNA here is from genome assembly GCF_046119375.1 of Phyllobates terribilis. NCBI lineage: Eukaryota > Metazoa > Chordata > Amphibia > Anura > Dendrobatidae > Phyllobates > Phyllobates terribilis. The sequence goes on along the minus strand of NW_027362768.1, from coordinate 54,450,524 downwards.
CCCCTCTGAAGGTTTCACGGTCATCTGGGTGGTCGTGGACCGTTTTAGCAAGATGTGTCACTTGGTTCCCTTCATCAAACTGCCTTGCGCTAAGACACTCGCTAAGGCCTTTGTCAAGGAAATTGTCAGACTACATGGCGTTCCTACTGACATTGTTTCTGATAGGGGACCTCAGTTCGTGGGTCGTTTTTGGCGTGCCTTTTGTGACAGGTTGGGAGTTCATTTGTCGTTTTCATCCGGATATCATCCTGAGTCTAATGGCCAGACAGAAAGAAAGAACCAGGATGTTGAGCAGTTCTTGCGTTGCTTTGTGGCAGACAATCAAGAGGGGTGGTCTGAGTTTCTGTCACTTGCTGAATTTGCTCTTAACAACCATACATCCTCTTCTGCTGGGTGTTCGCCTTTTTTTTGTTGTTCTGGGAGACATCCGTCTTTTGGGTCATTCTCCAAATTGGTATCGGCTGTGCCTGAGGAGGAGAGTTTTTCCGGTGATTTAGAGAGAGTTTGGACGGATGTGCGTGATAATCTTCAGGAGGCTAACAAAAAATCTAAGAAGTACTTTGATAGGAAACGGCAAGAGGTTTCGTTTGCTATTGGTGACATGGTTTGGTTGTCCTCTAAGAATCTGCGATTGAGGATTCCTTCGAAAAAATTGGGTCCCAAGTTTGTAGGGCCCTTTAAGGTGCTTCAGATAGTTAACCAATCTGCTGTTAGGTTGGAGGTTCCTACCTCCTGGAAGATTAATCCGGTGTTTCATGTTTCTCTGTTGAAAAAAGCTGATGTGTCGGTTGGTGACACCTCTGCCACTGTTCCTCCGGTGGTGGAGGATGGGGAATATGAAATTTCCCGCATCCTAAATTCTAGACGGTATAGAGGGAGTTTGCAGTATCTCGTCGCTTGGAAGGGTTTCGGACCCGAGGATAACTCATGGGTGAGGGCGGATGATGTTTCTGCTTCCAGACTTGTCAGAGCGTTTCACAGGAGGTTTCCTGATAAGCCCGGTCCTAGGGGATCCGGAGGATCCTCTTAGAAGAGGGGGTACTGTTAGAACTCTCCTGTTAGGTTTTTTCTAGTTTGCTGGTCACATGACCATTTTTGCCTATTTAATCCGGCTCCGCCCTCCTGGCCTTGCTGGACTTCATTGTATTTTCTACTCCTGAGCTAGCTTGGTACTCTGTTACCTTTCTCTGTTAGTTTTGCTAGGTCTTCTGTAGTGTTGAGCCACCCCCGTAGTGTTCGAGTTCGGTTCGGTTCGTCGAACACCCGTGTGTTCGCCGAACTGTTCGTCGAACACCTTCGAACACCGTTAAAACCAATGGCAGGCAAACAAAAACACATAGAAACACATAGAAAACACCTTCAAAGGTGTCCAAAAGCTGACAAACTGCTCAGAAGACATAACTAACACATGGAAAAGTGACAAGTACATATAGTCATGCGAAAATAAAAGAGGTGGAGGAGTAAAAGGAGGGGGAGACACAGATATAGGCATGTCATGCCCTTCTAAAATCCAAAAAGTGAGAAGCCGACACGGCCAGTCCGCTCCTGCCCGTGCCACCTCCGTGTCGCCGGGTTTGTGCCAGAGCCGCGGTGAACCCTGACGGCCAGCCCCCCTCTCCCAATACTGGTGCCTGTCCGCTGGTGGGTCGAGCGAGCCCCCCTGTGGTGGAGGCAGCTCTAAGCTTTTTAATTTAAATTGTCTCTCTAATTTGAATGAATACACTTTAAATCCATTTACAAGGATCTATTGGAGGGCAAGTCTCATGCCAGCAGCCGCGGTAATTCCAGCTCCAGTAGCGTCCACTAAAGCTGCTGCAGTTAAAAAGCTTTTATAAGGATCGAGCTCGGCTGTCCACCGCAAGGCATCCTACTGCCAGTCCCAGCCCCTATGCCTTGGGGTGCCTCCTGATGCTCTTCACTAAGTATCCCATGGTCCCGAAGCATTTCCTTTGAAAAAATTAAGTGTCTAAACTACAGGTGGTGCAGCTTGCTTAACAGCCGGGATAATCCGCTTACTAGCAGACACTGCTACTAGGCACAAAGTATTTCCTGGGCTAGATGCAGTTAAAAATTTATAATTAGATACTCTCGTTGGATGCTGAGAAAGCATTCCATAGAGTCTCCTGGCACGCCATATATGATTCTCTTAAAAAGCTTGGGGTAGGGGTCTAGGGGACCCTTTTATAGCCAAAATCACGGCCCTGTATCGCAATACGTCACCTAGGCTGAAGATAAATGGAACTGTAGCACCCTGAGGGCTCGGTTGCTAAAGACGTATTGCACCTCACCCAGAGGTGTGATATCTCACTCTCAGGTAAGGATGGAGTGTGGATCAGGACCCGACACCTGCATGCATTACACCACATTGCCGTGGGGCAGGGCGACCAATATGCCCCTGAGATGGGCACGACAGTCCCTGTCCCTGGCTGGAGTGGGGGGAGGGAACACTGAGGAAGGGGAACCCTGTAGTGCAGGAGCAGGGAGGAAGCAGTTCCTGGGTGCATTGAGAAGGGAGTATAAAAGGTGGGCACCATCTTAGTTCAGTGCAGAGAAGTCTGAGCAGAAGTGGCAGGGAGCAGGGGCTCTGCATGAGCTCTGCTCCGGAGGCGGGCCTAGTAACAGAGGCCCAGGCCTGGAAGAGGGAGAAGGAAGGAAGAGGAGCGGAGAAGGCTCCAGGAACGAGGAATGAAGGGATCCCAGGGGTGCGGACGGGCGAGTCGCCACCGCACGCCCGAATCCACCTGCGTGGAGGGGTCAGGCCAAAGGGGGAGACCGGTCCCCGAACTAGTGGAGGCAGGAAACGACCCTCAGCTAGAAACCGGAGGCTCTGACATTTTATGTGGCGCAGCCCCTCGCTACACCCGCTAGGAAGGCACCACATAGGGTCAGGGAAACTGGCGCCAAGTTTACCAAGAGGAGGCCCGAGGCAGCCGGACAGAAGTGTTGGTAAGAAAGGCCAGACAAAGGACACACAAAGGGGGTCCTGTGAAGTGCTCCAAAGTTATCTGGGAGTTGTCTGAGCCCCTCACCTGGTGAGCACAGTACGACGTGGGCAGCCGTTACCTGCAGACGTGGTCTGGATAATAAGAACTGTGAGTAAAGGCCCTGAACTGCATCACTGACTCCGTGTCGTTACTGCTGCTGCCCTGCACCATCACCCCCATCCTCCGCATACACTGCCCTGAGGCTATACTCCTCCCGTGGGGAGTTATGCTACGCTCTGCTGCACCCACAACACCAGCCTCAGTGGTCTGCCCTGTAGCGGCGGTTTACTCTGACCGCAATCCACGGGTGGCGTAGTCGGACATTTAAACATGAAAACCACATAAATAGTTCCGCCACTGGTTTGACCGCCCTGAGCCACGGAACTGGGTCGCCGCCACGAAGACTACAACCACCAGCATCCACCAAAAAGGGTCCGGCTCCGGGTGTCCCAAGGCCCAGGGGGTGCGTCAGAACATTTTCATCACCTTTCACAATCACCAATGGGACAAGGCAGTGATGTCCTCTGTCCCCTCTCTTATACATCCTAGTGACGGAGCACCTGCTCTCATCAATTCGCCATAACCCCAATATTAGGTGGATTGAGGTGGGAGGCACCGAGTACAAGTGCTCTCTATTTGCTGATGATGTCCTAGTATATATCACTCAATCACATATATCCATCCATGCTGTTATGGCTGAAATAGATCACTTTGTTACATGGTAAAATTTTAAAATCAATGCAGCGAAGTCTGAGGCCCTCGATGTCTCCCTCCCCAAATCCATATAGGATTCCATCCAGTCCAACTTTCCCTTTGCCTGGCCCTCACAGGGTATCAAATACTTAGGAATTCCTATTCATAGAGACCTCTCCCATCTATGTTATCTTAATTTTGGGCCCTTTATTGAACAACTCCATACAGACCACGGTTGGCAAGTTAGAACTGTAAGATTCACTACGTGAACCACTGGTGTTTTGTGGAAAAGCACATGTACACTGCGTTCCAAATTATTATACAAAAAGTGTTTAGGAGTGATAAGGGAAGAATTTGTTTGTTTGTCAGTTAAACTCATTGATGGTGATGTGTGTCAGGGCTCTTTATATCACTGTAAGCAATTGCAGACACCTGTGCTAATTAGTTTGGCAGGTGTGTCCAATGAAAGGCAAGACTACTTAAGAAGGCTCTCTCACATTATTAAGCAGCCTACATTTTCTGCCAAAATGGGAAAGAAAAAGGATGTGTCGGCTGCTGAGAAGCAACAAATTGTGGAGTGTTTAGGTCAAGGCATGACTACAATCAACATTGTGCGATGATCAGGATGAAGTGTCCTGGCAATCAAGAAGTATGTAGCTGATTCACAGTACACACGTGTGCGTGCTGATAAGGGCAAATTGAGGACTCTTTCCTACAGGCAATTACGTCAGGTTGAAAGAGCAGCGGCAAAAAAGCCTTGTCATAGCAGCAGACAAGTTTTTGAAGCTGCTTGTGCCTCCAACGTCCCCCGAACAACAAGATGCAGGGTCCTTCAGAGGTTTGCAGCTGTGCATGCGCCATCCTGTCGACCTCCTCTATCCACTTCACACAAGCAGAAACGGCTCCAGTGGGCCAAACATTACATGAAGACTGATTTCAAAACTGTTTTGTTCACGGATGAGTGCCGTGCAGCGCTCGATGGTCCAGATGGATGGAGTGGAGGATGGTTGGTTGATGGACACCCCACGCAAACACGGCTACAGCGCCAACAAGGAGGAGGTGGAGTAATGTTTTGGGCTGGAATCATGGGGATAGAGATTGTCGGCCCCTTTAGGATCCCTGAAGGCGCTAAAGATGAACTCCATAATGTATGTGGATTTTCTCAAACAGCACTTCCTGCCATGGTTCAAGAAGAAGAACCGTGTATTTCACAGCAAGATCATTTTTCTGCATGATAATGCACCATCTCATGCTGCACATAAAACATCTGCATCTCTGGCTGATATGGGCATAAAAGGGGACAAACTTATGGTGTGACCCCCATGCTCCCCTGACCTCTACCCCATTCAGAACCTTTGGAGCATCATTAAAAGGAGTGTCTATGATGGCGGGAGGCAGTTCACATCTAAGCAACAGCTCTGGGAGGGTATTCTGTCCTCATGCAAAACAATTGAAGCAGAAACCATCCAAAACCTGAAAAATTCAATGGACGAGAGAGTTCAGAAGCTCCTTTCGAACAAGGGGTCCTATGTGAAAATGTAACATCACCTAGAATAAAGTTTTGAGTTGAAAACTGTTTGATTTCAGTTTCTAACAACCTGCTAATGCTTATAATTTCAAAAATGACCATTTTTTTGGTCTTTATTAAAATGAAAAGGTTGATCGAAAAGTTTGGGGGATCTAAGAGTGTGGCAACCCAGTAGTCATGATTACTTCGAATTCTGACAATATGAGGGTCATGCTGCAGGTAGTGCAGCAAGAAGGCACTTATGTGCCTTGCGCATCTCGGAGCCCCAAAATTATTTTCCGGGCTAGATGCAGCTAAAAATTATTTTTAATTTTAAATCTGGTGAAGCTTTAGTATAGATGGCCTAATAGGATCAGTGCTGCACACTGCTACAAAGCCCAAATTATTTTCCAGTCAAGATACAGATAAACATGATTAGTAATTTGAAAGCTTAAAACGGTTGGTAGGGTGATTTTAACCAATCATCAAGCTTTTACTCTCCCCAGGATGACACAGGGGTAGAAAAGTCGTTTCGGATCCATGATTTGTTCATCTTTATGAACGTGAGTCTGTCTACATTATCAGTGGAGAGCCGCGTGCGCTTATCTGTCAGCACACCACCAGCAGCGCTGAACACACGTTCAGACAGAACGCTGGCTGCGGGGCATGACAAGATCTCCAAGGCGTAAGTGGCTAGCTCCGGCCATTTATCCAGATTGGAAGCCCAAAAAGAGCAAGGGTCCAGTGACACAGTCGTGGCTTCAATGTTTACTTGGAGATACTCCTGTACCATCGTCTCTAGGCGTTGACTATGTGTCAGACTTCTTGTCTCCTGTGGCCTTGCAAAGGATGGGCTAAAAAAGTGGTGAAATGATTCCGCAAAATTGATGTTACCAGCAGATACTGTGGTTCTGTTACGGTTTGAGTGCTGAACACTTGACGGTCCCACGGTTGGCAAGTTGGAACTGTGAGATTCACTACGTGCACCACTGGTATTTTGTGGAAAAGCACATGTAAGATTCTGCAACAGTCTCTGCTGATACTCCTGCATGCGTGCATCCCTTTCTATGGCAGGAATAATTTCTGCAAATTTACTTTTGTACCGGGGATCTAACAGTGTGGCAACCCAGTAGTCAGGATTATTTCTAATTCTCACAATTTGAGGGTCATGTTGCAGGTAGTGCAGCAAGAAGGCACTCATGTGTGTTGCGCATCCAGGAGCACCAAGTCCCTGTTGTGTTGGTGGCGAGGTAGCAATCATGCTTCCTTCCTCTGTCCTCTCCCCCCAACCTCGCACAACAGAAATGTGATCAAGGTCTCCCTCATCTGATGAGTCTTCCATCAGTTCGTCCTCCACTTCTTCCTGGGCTCCTGCACCTTCCTCACTAGTTTGGCTGCTACCATGCGCCCTGGTAAAATCATCTCCCCCACCCTCACATGCCTGCCGCCTTGGTGCTGCCGACCGTCTGGACCTTGCAGATGTTAGCCCTTCCGCATACAACTCCTCCTCCTCTACTTCCTCCACCTCCTCTTGTGCCACCACCTGACTCCGAATTCTGTTTAACATGTGCTCCAGCATGTAAATCACCGGAATAGTCATGCTGATAATGGCATCGTCAGCACTAAACATCTTCGTCGCCATTTCAAAACTGTGCAGAAGGGTGCATAGGTCCCTGATCTGAGACCACTCCTCCAGCGTGATTTGCCACACCTCTGAATCTCGTTGGCCCAGGCTATACGTCAGAACGTATTGCACCAGGGCTTGTCGGTGCTGCCACAGTCGCTGCAACATGTGCAGAGTTGAATTCCACCGGGTAGGCACATCGCATTTTAGCCGGTGAAGTGGCAGGCCCAACGACTTCTGTAGAGATGTAAGTCGCTGAGCTGCGGGATGCGAACGGCGGAAGTGAGCACACAGCGACCGTGCCCTCTGCAGAAGGCCATCTAGTCTGGGATAGTGGGCTAAAAATTGCTGGACAACCAGGTTCAACACGTGAGCCATACAAGGCACGTGTGTGACATTGCCCCGGCGAAGGGCCGCACCCAGGTTTGCAGCATTGTCGCACACGGCCTTCCCTGGTTTCAGGTCAAGTGGAGACAACCATTCATGAAATTGGTTCTCCAGAGCTGACCACAACTCCTCAGCTGTGTGACTCACATTTCCCAGACATTTCAATGTAAAAACCGCCTGATGACGTTGAGCCCTACTGCCAGCATAGTAAGGAGGTGTGCAGGATCACTTCTGCGCAGTTAGAAAGCTTGTGGCATGACCAGACAGGCTTTGGGTGCAGGTGGAAGACCGAGAGGAGGTTGAGGAGGCAGAAGCAGTGGAGGAACTTTGACATAAAGAGGATTGACGCACAACTCGTGGGGACGGCAAGACTTGGACAGCAGCCCCTTGTCCTGCTGTCACCATAGTTACCCAGTGCCCAGTCAGCGACATGTAACGCCCCTGTCCATGCCTACTCGTCCAAGTGTCTGTGGTGAAATGCACCCTGTCACACACAGAGTTTCTCAAAGAAGCGGTGATGTTGTGTGCGACATGCTGGTGGAGCGCAGGCACACCTTTCTTTGAGAAGTAGTGCCGACTGGGCATCTGGTACTGGGGCACTGCGACGGACATAAGGTCTCGAAAATCCTCTGTGTCCACCAGGCGGAAAGGCAGCATTTCTGTAGCCAAGAGCTTGCAGATGGTGAAATTCAACCTCTTAGCTTTCTCATGGCTAGGAGGAAATGGTCTTTTACTTGTCCACATCTGAGGGACTGAGGGCTGGCTATTGTGCTTAGACGGGGTTGATAAGGGTGTCCCCGGCAAACTGCCGGTCTGTGAGGAAGATGCAGGCGGACATGTTAGGTTGCCTTGATCCAAAGGTGGTGCTATCGATGTCGGACAGCGCTCAAGACCAGCTGGTGTTACCACCTCCAAAGAAAATGATGACCTGCCAATCACGCTGGCTGTTGCGGGTAAAGAGGTGGCAGGTCTGCGCCCCAAAACAGGTGTGACTGCTGTTCCCCCAGTCACAGAGGATGAAGAGGCCGCGGATGCACAAGATATGGCAGACGGTGATTGGCCCGGCCGGCTAGGCCGCATTGTAGCACACTGAGCTTCCCACTGCAACTTATGCTTCATGTCCATGTGCCGGTTCATGCATGAAGTACTCAAACTATGTATTTTTTGGCCTCTACTTAGCTTTTGCTGACAAATGTTACAGATAACACGAGTTGGGTCATCTTTATCGATCTGAAAAAATGCCCAGGCTATGCAAGGCTTAGCACCCATGCGACCTGAAGAGCCACCACGACTTGTGGTGAGAGGCAGAGTTGTGTTTGAGGATGCAGTTGTTGACGTGCTTCCAGTACTACGTCTCTGTCCAGGAAGGCGCAACCTGACCTCGTCGTCACTAGCATCTTCCTCCACCTCCTCTGTTGACCTCATCTCTTGGCTGACTGTGGGTTGACAGTAAGTGGGATCTCCGACCTCATCATCATCACCCTGTGCGTTATCACACCCGTCGTCCTCAGAGCCAACCTGTTCCTGCCCTGACAAAAAACTAAAGTTGTCGCTCCAATCAGGTATTTGAGTCTTATCATCGTCTTCCTCATTGTCTCCACCAACAGGAGTTACAGTTTGGGAATGAGGGTCTATATTATGGTCAGAACCTTCTGCGTCTGGTCCTGGATCCGACTCATAAAGATTCTGGGCATCAGTGCAGATCATTTCCTCGTCTGGATTCACAGAAGCGCTGGAGTCGACCTCTGATTCCCAGGCTATAGTATGAGTAAACAGCTCTGCAGACTCAACCATCTGTTCTACCTCACACTCAGACGGGCAGCTGGAGATTTGGGAGCTGTGAGGAAGCAAGTGCGATTTGGGTGACACCTTTGAGGACTGGAGTATTTGTGATGTTGAAGTTGATGTGGAGGAGAGCCCACTTAAAGGAGCACTTGATATCCGTTGAAGCACCTGCTGTTTTTGTGCCTCATCTGGAATTTGTAGCGATTGGCGTGGCTGTAAGAAAGGGATCTTATCACATTGTCCGCTAAAAGAAGTAGACATTTTAGTTTGGCTGGAAGATGGTCTTTCTTCTGCACCTACCCCACGGACACAACCTTTTTTCCCCTTCCCAACACGCCTATTCCCCTTTCCACCAGCAGCAGGCCTTTTTCCACTCATTTTGGTGGTTAACTAATTCACAACTCTGGAGTTGTTTGCACAAAAAAACAATGGATGGTAACCGAGCAGAGCTGAGTGGCCAAACTGTGGTATTAGGCCAAAACTATTGGCTGGGTTAGATGCAGAAAAAAATTATTTTTAATTTGCAACCTGATGGAGGTCAGTATAGATGGACTAATAGACCAAGTCCCACACACCGCTAGAAGCCCAAATATTTTTTCAGAGCTAGATGCAGAAAATTTTTTTATTCAATTTGCAACCTGATGGAGGTCAGTATAGATGGACTAATAGACCAAGTCCCACACACTGCTAGAAGCCCAAATATTTTTTCAGAGCTAGATGCAGAAAAAAATTATTTTTAATTTGCAACCTGATGGAGGTCAGTATAGATGGACTAATAGACCAAGTCCCACACACTGCTAGAAGCCCAAATATTTTTTCAGAGCTAGATGCAGAAAAAAAATATTTTTAATTTGCAACCTGATGTAGGTCAGTATAGATGGACTAATAGACCAAGTCCCACACACTGCTAGAAGCCCAAATATTTTTTCAGAGCTAGATGCAGAAAAAAATTATTTTTAATTTGCAACCTGATGGAGGTCAGTATAGATGGACTAATAGACCAAGTCCCACACACCGCTAGAAGCCCAAATATTTTTTCAGAGCTAGATGCAGAAATTTTTTTTATTCAATTTGCAACCTGATGGAGGTCAGTATAGATGGACTAATAGACCAAGTCCCACACACTGCTAGAAGCCCAAATATTTTTTCAGAGCTAGATGCAGAAAAAAATTATTTTTAATTTGCAACCTGATGGAGGTCAGTATAGATGGACTAATAGACCAAGTCCCACACACTGCTAGAAGCCCAAATATTTTTTCAGAGCTAGATGCAGAAAAAAATTATTTTTAATTTGCAACCTGATGGAGGTCAGTATAGATGGACTAATAGACCAAGTCCCACACACTGCTAGAAGCCCAAATATTTTTTCAGAGCTAGATGCAGAAAAAAATTATTTTTAATTTGCAACCTGATGGAGGTCAGTATAGATGGACTAATAGACCAAGTCCCACACACCGCTAGAAGCCCAAATATTTTTTCAGAGCTAGATGCAGAAAAAAATTATTTTTAATTTGCAACCTGATGTAGGTCAGTATAGATGGACTAATAGACCAAGTCCCACACACTGCTAGAAGCCCAAATATTTTTTCAGAGCTAGATGCAGAAAAAAAATATTTTTAATTTGCAACCTGATGGAGGTCAGTATAGATGGACTAATAGACCAAGTCCCACACACCGCTAGAAGCCCAAATATTTTTTCAGAGCTAGATGCAGAAAAAAATTATTTTTAATTTGCAACCTGATGGAGGTCAGTATAGATGGACTAATAGACCAAGTCCCACACACTGCTAGAAGCCCAAATATTTTTTCAGAGCTAGATGCAGAAAAAAATTATTTTTAATTTGCAACCTGATGGAGGTCAGTATAGATGGACTAATAGACCAAGTCCCACACACTGCTAGAAGCCCAAATATTTTTTCAGAGCTAGATGCAGAAAAAAATTATTTTTAATTTGCAACCTGATGGAGGTCAGTATAGATGGACTAATAGACCAAGTCCCACACACCGCTAGAAGCCCAAATATTTTTTCAGAGCTAGATGCAGAAAAAAATTATTTTTAATTTGCAACCTGATGGAGGTCAGTATAGATGGACTAATAGACCAAGTCCCACACACCGCTAGAAGCCCAAATATTTTTTCAGAGCTAGATGCAGAAAAAAATTATTTTTAATTTGCAACCTGATGTAAGTCAGTATAGATGGACTAATAGACCAAGTCCCACACACTGCTAGAAGCCCAAATATTTTTTCAGAGGTAGATGCAGAAAAATATTATTTTTAATTTGCAACCTGATGGAGATCAGTATAGATGGACTAATAGACCAAGTCCCACACACCGCTAGAAGCCCAAATATTTTTTCAGAGCTAGATGCAGAAAAAAATTATATTCAGTTTGCAACCTGATGGAGGTCAGTATAGATGGACTAATAGAATGATGCTATGCCCAAAAGATTTTACTTCACTAGGTGCAGTAAAAAAATTGGTATTCTATACACAGGTGTTATATCTTGCAACACAGATAGGCTACTCCACTGACTAACACACTCTGCAATAGGCCAAAAAGGATTAGCTTTGCTAGATTCAGCCAAATGCTGTGAAAAAAACTTGCACAGCACTGGCACAGACCTGCCTGGCAAAAACTGATAGGAACTGATGTAACCTAGTCCTGAAAAGGACTCCAATTACAATTAGTCTTTACTCCCACAACCTATCTATTTAAGAGCACAGACCTCCCTGATAAAAGTCGTAGGAAATGCTGTAACCTAGTCCTTAAAAGGACTGCAATCACAACTATTCCCTACTCCCAAGCTATCTGTATATTTGTGCGAAAATTGGCTTGAAATTAACAAGGTATAGCACACACAGCAACAGCGGTGCCGTCTAACACGCAGCTGCAGCAGTGAGAAAATGGTGGCGACGGGGAAAATGGCTTGGTCTTATAGGGCAAGGACATGTGACATACACTGCCAATCACACATGCCCTTGCTTGTGTGAAAAAAAGCACTTCGCTCCGTGTGTGCGCTGCTGATAGGCTGACAGATTGCACCTCCCCACTGCAAATGCGGGAAAGAGAAAAAAAAATGGAGATCTTCATTGTTCCTGCAGAGATCCATCCCCTGCCCCTCCCCCCGCCCCGCTGTACACTCAAACTGCGTATTAACATTAATTTTCATCATTACTGAGAAAAAATCCAGTTATGATTTTGGTGCACGAACAGTTATCGAACATAACCTCGAACAGCCGAATTTTTCTCAAATTGTTCGTGTTCGCCGACCGGCTCGAACACCGCCCAAAACAGCTCGAATTTGAGATTGGCGAACAGTTCGAGTAGAACAATGCTCATCTCTAGTCTTCTGATCTCTATGTTCTATGTTGTGTGTTTGTCTTTTACTGCTACAATTTCTGCTAGGAGGTGTCCAACTTTATCCCAGTCCCTAGTTCTTGTAGGGATCCCTCCCTTGCATCTATAGGTCTTCGTACAGACTAGCCGAGGACTTTAGCGGGTCTGATCGCAGGATCAGGTTCCCCTTTACATCGTAGGGATCCAGTTTAGTTCTATTGTAGGGACATATCTCCTGTCTTTCCTTAGTGCTTGTAGCAGATCATAACAGTATCTAGGTTTTCCAGCACCCAGGGCAAGAATCCCGTTTTCATGCCACCCCCCTCTCCCTTCCCCCAAGCACATATGCGATTTGCAGACTTAGTCACGTGCCGACAAGCTGCTCTCCTTAATTCTCTCATAGTGAAAAACTGAGAGAAGCAGGAAGCAAAGTTAGTTGTCACGTGATCATAAGATTGAAAATCGCAAATGAGTGATGACTAGTGATGAGCGAGCACTAAAATGCTCGGATACTCGTTGCTCGAGTCGAGAAAATTAGAATACTCAAGTGCTTGGTCCGAGTAACGAGCCCAATGTAAGTCTATGGGAAACTCTAGCATTTTTCAGGCAGCTCCTTCCCCGGCGGTCTGCAGAGGGCCTAAAAAAATGGCCAAATCGATGGGAACAGTGCTCAAATGACATGGGAACTGCATGGGGAAAACCCCTGGAAGCATCTCTGACTCCCAGGTCACTGCTGTCAACAATGTTGTCAGAGGTATTACGCCACTTTTATGGACTCCAAATAAAACATACAAAAACGAAACTAAAATGGATTTTCCTGGGAAAAATGTTAAGGAACATCCTTTCCAGGGTAATGACTTGTATATAAGGCAAAATAAATAACCAAAAACAAAAATGCTCCTGCACACCTTGGGCTATGTTCACACGTAGCGATTTTGATGCGTTTTTGGCACTTTTGCATTGCTTTCAATGGTGAAAAATGCATTCACCAGGAAATGTCATTTTAACATTTTACTACCTTATCTGGCAATGTGGTGTGTGAGACATCATCAGACACATCCTGTTTCATTTATGAAGGAAGGACTCTGAAAGTCACAAACACTATTTTTAAAGGGCCATCAGGCGGCCTTTACTATTCTTAAAGGGCCAGCAGTCGGCTATGCTTTGTTGTTCCCATTATTAACCCCTTAACAACATTTGACGTACTAATACGCGTCTGTGCCCTGAGACTTAAGAGCCAGACCTGTATTAGTATGTTATGGCGATCGCGCGCGCACACAGGCTGTGCGGGCGTGATCGCCATCGGGTGTCAGCTGATTGTCACAGCTGACACCCGGTACTATGTGCAGGGAGCGGTCCTGCACGGCTCCCAGCACATTAACCCCCGCGATGCTGCGATCGAAGTCGATCGCAGCATTGCGGTGGCAAGGGGATGTGATCGCAGATACTCACCTCCTCTTCCGGCTTCCAGCGCTGACTGCCGTGGCATCCAGGATGTTGCCATGATGACCCGATGTTGTCATGACAACATCCGGGTCAACAGACAGCAGGAAGATTTTTTGGACATGCGCAGTGCATCTTCAAACAATCTTCTCCCTGTCCAGCGCTGACAGCCTGCATGACACAGGGATGGTGCTGCATTCCTGTGCCATGCAGGCGATCAGAGAAAAAAAAGTGAAAGTCCCACAGTGGGACAAAGTAATAAAGTATTAATACTATCAGAAAGTGAAAAAAAAAATGAAAAAAATTGTAAAAATATTTAAAAAAAAATAAAAAAAATAATCCACCAAAAATAAAAATATAATGTACCCATCAATAAAATATTATTATAAAAAAAACAAAAAAAACAATAAAAGTACACATATTTGGTATCGCCGCGTCCGGAACAACCTGACCTATAAAACTGTCCCACTAGTTAACCCCTTCAGTGAACACGGTAAAAAAAAAAAAAAAAAAAAACGAAGCAAAAAACAATGCTTTATCACCATACCGCCAAACAAAAAATGGAATAACACGCGATCAAAATGACAAATATAAATAAAAATGGTACCGCTGAATACGTCATCTCGTCCCGCAAAAAACAAGCCACGATACAGCTCCATCAGCCGAAAAATAAAAAAGTTATAGCTCTCAGAATAAAGCTATGCTAAAAAATATTTTTTTCTATAAAATTGCTTTTATGTAAAAGTGCAAAACATAGAAATACGATATAAATGTGGTATCTCTGTAAACGTACTGACCCGAAGAATAAAGCTGCCTTATCAATTTTACCACACACGGAACAGAATAAAAAAAAAAAAAAACAATTCCTGAATTGTTGGTTTTTGTTTATTCTGCCTCCCAAAAATCGGAATAGAAAGCGATCAAAAAATGTCACGTGCCTGAAAATGGCACCAATAACAACGTCAACTCATCCCGCAAAAAACAAGCCATCAAATGACTGTCTGCCAAAATCTGGAAAAATTATAGCTCTCAAAATATGGCGATGCAAAAACTAGATTTTACAAAAAATGCGTCTTTTAGTGTGTGACAGCTGTCAGTCATAAAAAACCCATATGATTTTGGTATCGCTGGAGTCTCACCGACCCGAAGAATAAGGTCGTCTAATCACTTATACCGCATGAGGAACGGCGTAAAAAATAAACTCTCAGGTTAGGGTTGTGCTAGGGTTAGGGTTGTGCTAGGGTTAGGGTTGTGCTACGGTTAGGGTTGTGCTACGGTTAGGGTTGTGCTACGGTTAGGGTTGTGTTAGGGTTAGGGCTGGGGTTGGGGTTGTGATGGGGTTGGGATTTTTTTCAAAAGTAAGAAAAAAAGATGACGATATGGCGACTAGTGTTGAGCGCAAGTGCTCGCTACTTGAGTTTGCATCGAGTGTTCTGGTATGCATTGAGTATCGTGGGCATTTGAGTGACATGCTCGAGTCTCCGCCCCATATGCTTCACAGCCCAAAAAACTTTGCGGGGATTGCCTGCCATGCACGAGCGATCCCCGCATTGTTTTTTTGGGGTGTCTAATAACCGTGAAGCATCCAGGCGGGGACTCGAGCATGTCACTCGAGCACACGCAGTACATGGTGCATACCTGAGTACCCGATGCAAACTCAAGTAGCGAGCACTTGCGCTCAAGACTAATGACAACTTATTCAATATGATGACCTAATGTTATCAAATTCTGTGTCGTACCTCTGGGTTCAAAATGTTCACTATACACCTTAATAAAATCCTTGAGGGGTATAGTTTCCAAAATGGAGTCACTTGTGGGGGAGCTCCACTGTTTAGGCACATCAGGGGCTCTCCAAACACGACATGGTGTCCGCTAACAAATTGAATGGAAAATCGGCTCAAATTGTTAGCGGACGCAATGTTGCGTTTGGAGAGTCCCTGTGTGCCCAAACATTGGAGCTCCCCCACAAGTGACCCCATTTTGGAATCTAGACCCCCCAAGGCACCTATCTAGATGCATAGTGAGCACTTGGAACCCTTAGGTGCCTCACAAATTGATTCGTAAAAATGGAAAAGTATTTTTTTTCCACTTTTTCATATTTACGAATCAATTTGTGATGTACCTGGGGGTTCCAACTGCTCACTATGCATCTAGATAGGTGCCTTGGGGGGTCTAGTTTCCAAAATGGGATCACTTGTGGGGGAGCTCCAATGTTTGGGCACACAGGGACTCTCCAAATGCAACATGGTGTCCGCTAACAAATTGAGCCGAGTTTCCATTCAATTTGTTAGCGGACACCATGTTGCATTTGGAGAGTCCCTGTGTGCCCAAACATTGGAGCTCCCACACAAGTGACCCCATTTTGGAAACTAGACCCCCCAAGGCACCTATCTAGATGCATAGTGAGCACTTGGAACCCCTAGGTGCTTCATAAATTGATTCATAAAAATGAAAAAGTGTTTTTTTTTCACTTTTTCATTTTACGAATCTATTTGTGAAGCACCTAGGGGTTCCAAGTGCTCACTATGTATCTAGATAGGTGCCTTGGGGGGTCTAGTTTCCAAAATGGGGTCACTTGTGTGGGAGTTCCAATGTTTGGGCACACAGGGGCTCTCCAAACGCAACATGGTGTCCGCTAACAATTTGAGCCGATTTTCCATTCAATTTGTTAGCGGACGCCATGTTGCATTTGGAGAGTCCCTGTGTGCCCAAACATTGGAGCTCCCCCACAAGTGACCCAATTTTGGAAACTAGACCCCCCAAGGCACCTATCTAGATGCATAGTGAGTAGAGATGAGCGTTGTTCTACTCGAACTGTTCGCCAATCTCAAATTCGAGCTGTTTTGGGCGGTGTTCGAGCCGGTCGGCGAACACGAACAATTTGAGAAAAATTCGGCTGTTCGAGGTTATGTTCGATAACTGTTCGTGCACCAAAATCATAACTGGATTTTTTCTCAGTAATGATGAAAATTAATGTTAATACGCAGTTTGAGTGTACAGCGGGGCGGGGGGAGGGGCAGGGGATGGATCTCTGCAGGAACAATGAAGATCTCCATTTTTTTTTCTCTTTCCCGCATTTGCAGTGGGGAGGTGCAATCTGTCAACCTATCAGCAGCGCACACACGGAGCGAAGTGCTTTTTTTCACACAAGCAAGGGCATGTGTGATTGGCAGTGTATGTCACATGTCCTTGCCCTATAAGACCAAGCCATTTTCCCCGTCGCCACCATTTTCTCACTGCTGCAGCTGCGTGTTAGACGGCACCGCTGTTGCTGTGTGCGCTATACCTTGTTAATTTCAAGCCAATTTTCGCACAAATATACAGATAGCTTGGGAGTAGGGAATAGTTGTGATTGCAGTCCTTTTAAGGACTAGGTTACAGCATTTCCTATGACTTTTATCAGGCAGGTCTGTGCTCTTAAATAGATAGATTGTGGGAGTAAAGACTAATTGTAATTGGAGTCCTTTTCAGGACTAGGTTACATCAGTTCCTATCAGTTTTTGCCAGGCAGGTCTGTGCCAGTGCTGTGCAAGTTTTTTTCACAGCATTTGGCTGAATCTAGCAAAGCTAATCCTTTTTGGCCTATTGCAGAGTGTGTTAGTCAGTGGAGTAGCCTATCTGTGTTGCAAGATATACCACCTGTGTATAGAATACCAATTTTTTTACTGCACCTAGTGAAGTAAAATCTTTTGGGCATAGCATCATTCTATCAGTCCATCTATACTGACCTCCATCAGGTTGCAAACTGAATATAATTTTTTTCTGCATCTAGCTCTGAAGAAATATTTGGGCTTCTAGCAGTGTGTGGGACTTGGTCTATTAGTCCATCTATACTGACCTCCATCAGGTTGCAAATTAAAAATAATTTTTTTCTTCATTTAGCTCTGAAAAAATATTTGGGCTTCTAGCAGTGTGTGGGACTTGTTCTATTAGTCCTTCTATACTGACCTCCAGCAGGTTGCAAATTGAATATAATTTTTTTCTGCATCTAGCTCTGAAAAAATATTTGGGCTTCTAGCGGTGTGTGGGACTTGGTCTATTAGTCCATCTATACTGACCTCCATCAGGTTGCAAATTAAAAATAATTTTTTTCTGCATCTAGCTCTGAAAAAATATTTGGGCTTCTAGCAGTGTGTGGGACTTGGTCTATTAGTCCATCTATACTGACCTCCATCAGGTTGCAAATTAAAAATAATTTTTTTCTTCATTTATCTCTGAAAAAATATTTGGGCTTCTAGCAGCGTGTGGGACTTGTTCTATTAGTCCATCTATACTGACCTCCATCAGGTTGCAAATTAAAAATAATTTTTTTCTGCATCTAGCTCTGAAAAAATATTTGGGCTTCTAGCAGTGTGTGGGACTTGGTCTATTAGTCCATCTATACTGACCTCCATCAGGTTGCAAATTAAAAATAATTTTTTTCTGCATCTAGCTCTGAAAAAATATTTGGGCTTCTAGCAGTGTGTGGGACTTGGTCTATTAGTCCATCTATACTGACCTCCATCAGGTTGCAAATTGAATAAAAAAAATTTCTGCATCTAGCTCTGAAAAAATATTTGGGCTTCTAGCGGTGTGTGGGACTTGGTCTATTAGTCCATCTATACTGACCTCCATCAGGTTGCAAATTAAAAATAATTTTTTTCTGCATCTAGCTCTGAAAAAATATTTGGGCTTCTAGCAGTGTGTGGGACTTGGTCTATTAGTCCATCTATACTGACCTCCATCAGGTTGCAAATTAAAAATAATTTTTTTCTTCATTTAGCTCTGAAAAAATATTTGGGCTTCTAGCAGTGTGTGGGACTTGTTCTATTAGTCCTTCTATACTGACGTCCATCAGGTTGCAAATTGAATATAATTTTTTTCTGCATCTAGCTCTGAAAAAATATTTGGGCTTCTAGCGGTGTGTGGGACTTGGTCTATTAGTCCATCTATACTGACCTCCATCAGGTTGCAAATTAAAAATAATTTTTTTCTGCATCTAGCTCTGAAAAAATATTTGGGCTTCTAGCAGTGTGTGGGACTTGGTCTATTAGTCCATCTATACTGACCTCCATCAGGTTGCAAATTAAAAATAATTTTTTTCTGCATCTAGCTCTGAAAAAATATTTGGGCTTCTAGCAGTGTGTGGGACTTGGTCTATTAGTCCATCTATACTGACCTCCATCAGGTTGCAAATGAAAAATAATTTTTTTCTTCATTTAGCTCTGAAAAAATATTTGGGCTTCTAGCAGTGTGTGGGACTTGTTCTATTAGTCCTTCTATACTGACCTCCAGCAGGTTGCAAATTGAATATAATTTTTTTCTGCATCTAGCTCTGAAAAAATATTTGGGCTTCTAGCGGTGTGTGGGACTTGGTCTATTAGTCCATCTATACTGACCTCCATCAGGTTGCAAATTAAAAATAATTTTTTTCTGCATCTAGCTCTGAAAAAATATTTGGGCTTCTAGCGGTGTGTGGGACTTGGTCTATTAGTCCATCTATACTGACCTCCATCAGGTTGCAAATTAAAAATATTTTTTTTCTGCATCTAGCTCTGAAAAAATATTTGGGCTTCTAGCAGTGTGTGGGACTTGGTCTATTAGTCCATCTATACTGACCTCCATCAGGTTGCAAATTAAAAATAATTTTTTTCTGCATCTAGCTCTGAAAAAATATTTGGGCTTCTAGCGGTGTGTGGGACTTGGTCTATTAGTCCATCTATACTGACCTCCATCAGGTTGCAAATTAAAAATATTTTTTTTCTGCATCTAGCTCTGAAAAAATATTTGGGCTTCTAGCAGTGTGTGGGACTTGGTCTATTAGTCCATCTATACTGACCTCCATCAGGTTGCAAATTGAATAAAAAAAATTTCTGCATCTAGCTCTGAAAAAATATTTGGGCTTCTAGCGGTGTGTGGGACTTGGTCTATTAGTCCATCTATACTGACCTCCATCAGGTTGCAAATTAAAAATAATTTTTTTCTGCATCTAGCTCTGAAAAAATATTTGGGCTTCTAGCGGTGTGTGGGACTTGGTCTATTAGTCTATCTATACTGACCTCCATCAGGTTGCAAATTAAAAATATTTTTTTTCTGCATCTAGCTCTGAAAAAATATTTGGGCTTCTAGCGGTGTGTGGGACTTGGTCTATTAGTCCATCTATACTGACCTCCATCAGGTTGCAAATTAAAAATAATTTTTTTCTGCATCTAGCTCTGAAAAAATATTTGGGCTTCTAGCGGTGTGTGGGACTTGGTCTATTAGTCTATCTATACTGACCTCCATCAGGTTGCAAATTAAAAATATTTTTTTTCTGCATCTAGCTCTGAAAAAATATTTGGGCTTCTAGCGGTGTGTGGGACTTGGTCTATTAGTCCATCTATACTGACCTCCATCAGGTTGCAAATTAAAAATAATTTTTTTCTGCATCTAGCTCTGAAAAAATATTTGGGCTTCTAGCAGTGTGTGGGACTTGGTCTATTAGTCCATCTATACTGACCTCCATCAGGTTGCAAATTGAATAAAAAAATTTTCTGCATCTAGCTCTGAAAAAATATTTGGGCTTCTAGCGGTGTGTGGGACTTGGTCTATTAGTCCATCTATACTGACCTCCATCAGGTTGCAAATTAAAAATAATTTTTTTCTGCATCTAACCCAACCAATAGTTTTGGCCTAATACCACAGTTTGGCCACTCAGCTCTGCTCGGTTACCATCCATTGTTTTTTTGTGCAAACAACTCCAGAGTTGTGAATTAGTTAACCACCAAAATGAGTGGAAAAAGGCCTGCTGCTGGTGGAAAGGGGAATAGGCGTGTTGGGAAGGGGAAAAAAGGTTGTGTCCGTGGGGTAGGTGCAGAAGAAAGACCATCTTCCAGCCAAACTAAAATGTCTACTTCTTTTAGCGGACAATGTGATAAGATCCCTTTCTTACGGCCACGCCAATCGCTACAAATTCCAGATGAGGCACAAAAACAGCAGTTGCTTCAACGGATATCAAGTGCTCCTTTAAGTGGGCTCTCCTCCACATCAACTTCAACATCACAAATACTCCAGTCCTCAAAGGTGTCACCCAAATCGCACTTGCTTCCTCACAGCTCCCAAATCTCCAGCTGCCCGTCTGAGTATGAGGTAGAACAGATGGTTGAGTCTGCAGAGCTGTTTACTCATACTATAGCCTGGGAATCAGAGGTCGACTCCAGCGCTTCTGTGAATCCAGACAAGGAAATGATCTGCACTGATGCCCAGAATCTTTATGAGTCGGATCCAGGACCAGACGCAGAAGGTTCTGACCATAATGTAGACCCTCATTCCCAAACTGTAACTCCTGTTGGTGGAGACAATGAGGAAGACGATGATAAGACTCAAATACCTGATTGGAGCGACAACTTTAGTTTTTTGTCAGGGCAGGAACAGGTTGGCTCTGAGGACGACGGGTGTGATAACGCACAGGGTGATGATGATGAGGTCGGAGATCCCACTTACTGTCAACCCACAGTCAGCCAAGAGATGAGGTCAGCAGAGGAGGTGGAGGAAGATGCTAGTGACGACGAGGTCAGGTTGCGCCTTCCTGGACAGAGACGTAGTACTGGAAGCACGTCAACAACTGCATCCTCAAACACAACTCTGCCTCTCACCACAAGTCGTGGTGGCTCTTCAGGTCGCATGGGTGCTAAGCCTTGCATAGCCTGGGCATTTTTTCAGATCGATAAAGATGACCCAACTCGTGTTATCTGTAACATTTGTCAGCAAAAGCTAAGTAGAGGCCAAAAAATACATAGTTTGAGTACTTCATGCATGAACCGGCACATGGACATGAAGCATAAGTTGCAGTGGGAAGCTCAGTGTGCTACAATGCGGTCTAGCCGGCCGGGCCAACCACCGTCTGCCATATCTTGTGCATCCGCGGCCTCTTCATCCTCTGTGACTGGGGGGACAGCAGTCACACCTGTTTTGGGGCGCAGACCTGCCACCTCTTTACCCGCAACAGCCAGCGTGATTGGCAGGTCATCATTTTCTTTGGAGGTGGTAACACCAGCTGGTCTTGAGCGCTGTCCGACATCGATAGCACCACCTTTGGATCAAGGCAACCTAACATGTCCGCCTGCATCTTCCTCACAGACCGGCAGTTTGCCGGGGACACCCTTATCAACCCCGTCTAAGCACAATAGCCAGCCCTCGGTCCCTCAGATGTGGACAAGTAAAAGACCATTTCCTCCTAGCCATGAGAAAGCTAAGAGGTTGAATTTCACCATCTGCAAGCTCTTGGCTACAGAAATGCTGCCTTTCCGCCTGGTGGACACAGAGGATTTTCGAGACCTTATGTCCGTCGCAGTGCCCCAGTACCAGATGCCCAGTCGGCACTACTTCTCAAAGAAAGGTGTGCCTGCGCTCCACCAGCATGTCGCACACAACATCACCGCTTCTTTGAGAAACTCTGTGTGTGACAGGGTGCATTTCACCACAGACACTTGGACGAGTAGGCATGGACAGGGGCGTTACATGTCGCTGACTGGGCACTGGGTAACTATGGTGACAGCAGGACAAGGGGCTGCTGTCCAAGTCTTGCCGTCCCCACGAGTTGTGCGTCAATCCTCTTTATGTCATTTTTCCTCCACTGCTTCTGCCTCCTCAACCTCCTCTCGGTCTTCCACCTGCACCCAAAGCCTGTCTGGTCATGCCACAAGCTTTCTAACTGCGCAGAAGGGATCCTGCACACCTCCTTACTATGCTGGCAGTAGGGCTCAACGTCATCAGGCGGTTTTTACATTGAAATGTCTGGGAAATGTGAGTCACACAGCTGAGGAGTTGTGGTCAGCTCTGGAGAACCAATTTCATGAATGGTTGTCTCCACTGGACCTGAAACCAGGGAAGGCCGTGTGCGACAATGCTGCAAACCTGGGTGCGGCCCTTCGCCGGGGCAATGTCACACACGTGCCTTGTATGGCTCACGTGTTGAACCTGGTTGTCCAGCAATTTTTAGCCCACTATCCCAGACTAGATGGCCTTCTGCAGAGGGCACGGTCGCTGTGTGCTCACTTCCGCCGTTCGCATCCCGCAGCTCAGCGACTTACATCTCTACAGAAGTCGTTGGGCCTGCCACTTCACCGGCTAAAATGCGATGTGCCTACCCAGTGGAATTCAACTCTGCACATGTTGCAGCGACTGTGGCAGCACCGACAAGCCCTGGTGCAATACGTTCTGACGTATAGCCTGGGCCAACGAGATTCAGAGGTGGGGCAAATCACGCTGGAGGAGTGGTCTCAGATCAGGGACCTATGCACCCTTCTGCACAGTTTTGAAATGGCGACGAAGATGTTTAGTGCTGACGATGCCATTATCAGCATGACTATTCCGGTGATTTACATGCTGGAGCACATGTTAAACAGAATTCGGAGTCAGGTGGTGGCACAAGAGGAGGTGGAGGAAGTAGAGGAGGAGGAGTTGTATACGGAAGGGCTAACATCTGCAAGGTCCAGACGGTCGGCAACACCAAGGCGGCAGGCATGTGAGGGTGGGGGAGATGATTTTACCAGGGCGCATGGTAGCAGCCAAACTAGTGAGGAAGGTGCAGGAGCCCAGGAAGAAGTGGAGGACGAACTGATGGAAGACTCATCAGATGAGGGAGACCTTGATCACATTTCTGTTGTGCGAGGTTGGGGGGAGAGGACAGAGGAAGGAAGCATTATTGCTACCTCGCCACCAACACAACAGGGACTTGGTGCTCCTGGATGCGCAACACACATGAGTGCCTTCTTGCTGCACTACCTGCAACATGACCCTTGAATTGTGAGAATTAGAAATAATCCTGACTACTGGGTTGCCACACTGTTAGATCCCCGGTACAAAAGTAAATTTGCAGAAATTATTCCTGCCATAGAAAGGGATGCACGCATGCAGGAGTATCAGCAGAGACTGTTGCAGAATCTTACATGTGCTTTTCCACAAAATACCAGTGGTGCACGTAGTGAATCTCACAGTTCCAACTTGCCAACCGTGGGACCGTCAAGTGTTCAGCACTCAAACCGTAACAGAACCACAGTATCTGCTGGTAACATCAATTTTGCGGAATCATTTCACCACTTTTTTAGCCCATCCTTTGCAAGGCCACAGGAGACAAGAAGTCTGACACATAGTCAACGCCTAGAGACGATGGTACAGGAGTATCTCCAAGTAAACATTGAAGCCACGACTGTGTCACTGGACCCTTGCTCTTTTTGGGCTTCCAATCTGGATAAATGGCCGGAGCTAGCCACTTACGCCTTGGAGATCTTGTCATGCCCCGCAGCCAGCGTTCTGTCTGAACGTGTGTTCAGCGCTGCTGGTGGTGTGCTGACAGATAAGCACACGCGGCTCTCCACTGATAATGTAGACAGACTCACGTTCATAAAGATGAACAAATCATGGATCCGAAACGACTTTTCTACCCCTGTGTCATCCTGGGGAGAGTAAAAGCTTGATGATTGGTTAAAATCACCCTACCAACCGTTTTAAGCTTTCAAATTACTAATCATGTTTATCTGTATCTTGACTGGAAAATAATTTGGGCTTTGTAGCAGTGTGCAGCACTGATCCTATTAGGCCATCTATAATAAGCTTCACCAGATTTAAAATTAAAAATAATTTTTAGCTGCATCTAGCCCGGAAAATAATTTTGGGGCTCCGAGATGCGCAAGACACATAAGTGCCTTCTTGCTGCACTACCTGCAGCATGACCCTCATATTGTCAGAATTCGAAGTAATCATGACTACTGGGTTGCCACACTCTTAGATCCCCCAAACTTTTCGATCAACCTTTTCATTTTAATAAAGACCAAAAAAATGGTCATTTTTGAAATTATAAGCATTAGCAGGTTGTTAGAAACTGAAATCAAACAGTTTTCATGAGATGGTGCATGTGATCTTGCTGTGAAATACACGGTTCTTCTTCTTGAACCATGGCAGGAAGTGCTGTTTGAGAAAATCCACATACATTATGGAGTTCATCTTTAGCGCCTTCAGGGATCCTAAAGGGGCCGACAATCTCTCTCCCCATGATTCCAGCCCAAAACATTACTCCACCTCCTCCTTGTTGGCGCTGTAGCCGTGTTTGCGTGGGGTGTCCATCAACCAGCCATCCTCCACTCCATTCATCTGGACCATCGAGCGCTGCACGGCACTCATCCGTGAACAAAACAGTTTTGAAATCAGTCTTCATGTAATGTTTGGCCCACTGGAGCCGTTTCTGCTTGTGTGAAGTGGATAGAGGAGGTCGACAGGATGGCGTATGCACAGCTGCAAACCTCTGAAGGACCCTGCATCTTGTTGTTCGGGGGACGTTGGAGGCACAAGCAGCTTC
This sequence comes from Phyllobates terribilis, assembly GCF_046119375.1. Taxonomy (NCBI): domain Eukaryota; kingdom Metazoa; phylum Chordata; class Amphibia; order Anura; family Dendrobatidae; genus Phyllobates; species Phyllobates terribilis. Next base: position 54,425,448 of record NW_027362768.1, on the reverse strand, counting down.
AAAAACTTGTCTGCTGCTATGACAAGGCTTTTTTGCCGCTGCTCTTTCAACCTGACGTAATTGCCTGTAGGAAAGAGTCCTCAATTTGCCCTTATCAGCACGCACACGTGTGTACTGTGAATCAGCTACATACTTCTTGATTGCCAAGACACTTCATCCTGATCATCGCACAATGTTGATTGTAGTCATGCCTTGACCTAAACACTCCACAATTTGTTGCTTCTCAGCAGCCGACACATCCTTTTTCTTTCCCATTTTGGCAGAAAATGTAGGCTGCTTAATAATGTGAGAGAGCCTTCTTAAGTAGTCTTGCCTTTCATTGGACACACCTGCCAAACTAATTAGCACAGGTGTCTGCAATTGCTTACAGTGATATAAAGAGCCCTGACACACATCACCATCAATGAGTTTAACTGACAAACAAACAAATTCTTCCCTTATCACTCCTAAACACTTTTTGCATAATAATTTGGAACGCGGTGTACATGTGCTTTTCCACAAAACACCAGTGGTTCACGTAGTGAATCTTACAGTTCTAACTTGCCAACCGTGGTCTGTATGGAATTGTTCAATAAAGGGCCCAAAATTAAGATAACATAGATGGGAGAGGTCTCTATGAATAGGAATTCCTAAGTATTTGATACCCTGTGAGGGCCAGGCAAAGGGAAAGTTGGACTGGATGGAATCCTATATGGATTTAGGGAGGGAGACATCGAGGGCCTCAGACTTCGCTGCATTGATTTTAAAATTTTACCATGTAACAAAGTGATCTATTTCAGCCATAACAGCAGGGATGGATATATGTGATTGAGTGATATATACTAGGACATCATCAGCAAATAGAGAGCACTTGTACTCGGTGCCTCCCACCTCAATCCACCTAATATTGGGGTTATGGCGAATTGATGAGAGCAGGTGCTCCGTCACTAGGATGTATAAGAGAGGGGACAGAGGACATCCCTGCCTTGTCCCATTGGTGATTGTGAAAGGTGATGAAAATGTTCTGACGCACCCCCTGGGCCTTGGGACACCCGGAGCCGGACCCTTTTTGGTGGATGCTGGTGGTTGTAGTCTTCGTGGCGGCGATCCGGTTCCGTGGCTCAGGGCGGTCAAACCAGTGGCGGAACTATTTATGTGGTTTTGATGTTTAAATGTCCGACTACGCCACCCGTGGATTGCGGTCAGAGTGAACCGCCGCTACAGGGCAGACCGCTAAGGCTGGTGTTGTGGGTGCAGCAGAGCGTAGCATAACTCCCCACGGGAGGAGTATAGCCTCAGGGCAGTGTATGCGGAGGATGGGGGTGATGGTGCAGGGCAGCAGCAGTAACGACACGGAGTCAGTGATGCAGTTCAGGGCCTTTACTCACAGTTCTTATTATCCAGACCACGTCTGCAGGTAACGGCTGCCCACGTCGTACTGTGCTCACCAGGTGAGGGGCTCAGACAACTCCCAGATAACTTTGGAGCGCTTCACAGGACCCCCTTTGTGTGTCCTTTGTCTGGCCTTTCTTACCAACACTTCTGTCCGGCTGCCTCGGGCCTCCTCTTGGTAAACTTGGCGCCAGTTTCCCTGACCCTATGTGGTGCCTTCCTAGCGGGTGGAGCAAGGGGCTGCGCCACATAAAATGTCAGAGCCTCCGGTTTCTAGCTGAGGGTCGTTTCCTGCCTCCACTAGTTCGGGGACCGGTCTCCCCCTTTGGCCTGACCGCTCCACGCAGGTGGATTCGGGCGTGCGGTGGCGACTCGCCCGTCCGCACCCCTGGGATCCCTTCATTCCTCGTTCCTGGAGCCTTCTCCGCTCCTCTTCCTTCCTTCTCCCTCTTGCAGGCCTGGGCCTCTGTTACTAGGCCCGCCTCCGGAGCAGAGCTCATGCAGAGCCCCTGCTCCCTGCCACTTCTGCTCAGACTTCTCTGCACTGAACTAAGATGGTGCCCACCTTTTATACTCCCTTCTCAATGCACCCAGGAACTGCTTCCTCCCTGCTCCTGCACTGCAGGGTTCCCCTTCCTCAGTGTTCCCTCCCCCCACTCCAGCCAGGGACAGGGACTGTCGTGCCCATCTCAGGGGCATATTGGTCGCCCTGCCCCACGGCAATGTGGTGTAATGCATGCAGGTGTCGGGTCATGATCCACACTCCATCCTTATCTGAGAGTGAGATATCACACCTCTGGGTGAGGTGCAATACGTCTGTAGCAACCGAGCCCTCGGTGCTACAGTTCCATTTATCTTCAGCCTAGGTGACGTATTGTGATACAGGGCCGTGATTTTGGCTATAAAAGGGTCCCCTAGACCCCTACCCCAAGCTTTTTAAGAGAATCATATATGGCGTGCCAGGAGACTCTATGGAATGCTTTCTCAGCATCCAACGAGAGTATCTACTTACAAATTTTTAACTGCATCTAGCCCAGGAAATACTTTGTGCCTAGTAGCAGTGTCTGCTAGTCAGCGGATTATCCCGGCTGTTAAGCAAGCTACACCACCTGTAGTTTGGACACTTAATTTTTTCAAAGGAAATGTTTCGGGACCACGGGATACTTAGTGAAGAGCATCAGGAGGCACCCCAAGGCATAGGGGCTGGGACTGGCACTAGGATGCCTTGCGGTGGACAGCCGAGCTCGATCCTTATAAAAGCTTTTTAACTGCAGCAGCTTTAGTGGACGCTACTGGAGCTGGAATTACGCGGCTGCTGGCATGAGACTTGCCCTCCAATAGATCCTTGTAAATGGATTTAAAGTGTATTCATTCAAATTAGAGGGACAATTTAAATTAAAAAGCTTAGAGCTGCCTCCACCACAGGGGGGCTCTCTCGACCCACCAGCGGACAGGCACCAGTATTGGGAGAGGGGGGCTGGCCGTCAGGGTTCACCGCGGCTCTGGCACAAACCCGGCGACACGGAGGTGGCACGGGCAGGAGCGGACTGGCCGTCTCGGCTTCTCACTTTTTGGATTTTAGAAGGGCATGACATGCCTATATCTGTGTCTCCCCCTCCTTTTACTCCTCCACCTCTTTTCTTTTCGCATGACTATATGTACTTGTCACTTTTCCATGTGTTAGTTGTGTCTTCTGAGCAGTTTGTCAGCTTTTGGACACCTTTGAAGGTGTTTTCTATGTGTTTCTATGTGTTTTTGTTTGCCTGCCATTGGTTTTAACGGTGTTCGAAGGTGTTCGACGAACAGTTCGACGAACAGTTCGGCGAACACACGGGTGTTCGACGAACCGAACCGAACTCGAACACTACGGGGGTGGCTCAACACTAATAGTGAGCACTTGGAACCCCTAGGTGCTTCACAAATTGATTCGTAAAAATGAAAAAGTGAAAAAAAAAACACTTTTTCATTTTTACGAATCAATTTGTGAAGCACCTGGGGGTTCCAAGTGCTCACTATGCATCTAGATAGGTGCCTTGGGGGGTCTAGTTTCCAAAATGGGGTCACTTGTGGGGGAGCTCCAATGTTTGGGCACACAGGGGCTCTCCAAACGCAACATGGCGTCCGCTAATTATTCAAGCAAATTTTACAATCAAAAAGTCAAATGGCGCTCCTTCCCTTCCGAGCCCTGCCGTGTGCCCAAACAGTGTTTTTTCCCCACATATGGGGTATCTGCGTGCCCAGGGGAAATTGCACAACAAATTTTGGGGTCCATTTTTTCTTGTTACCCCTGTGAAAATAAAAAAATTGGGTCTAAAGTAACATTTTTGTGAAAAAAGTTAAATGTTCATTTTTTTCTTCCACATTCCAAAAATTCCTGTGAAGCAGCTGAAGGGTTAATAAACTTATTGAATGTGGTTTTGAGCACCTTGAGGGGTGCAGTTTTTAGAATGGTGTCACTTTTGGGTATTTTCTGTCATAAAGACCTCTCAAAGTGACTTCAAATGTGATGTGGTCCCTAAAAAAATGGTTTTGTAAATTTTGTTGGAAAAATGAGAAATCGCTGGTCAACTTTTAACCCTTATAGCTCCCTAACAAAAAAAAATTTTGGTTCCAAAATTGCACTGATGTAAAGTAGACATGTGGGAAATGTTATTTATTAATGCTTTTTTGTGACATATCTCTCTGATTTAAGGGCATAAAAATTCAAATTTTGAAAATTGCAAAATTTTCAAAATTTTCGCCAAATTTCCATTTTTTTCACAAATAAACGCAAGTGATATCGAAGAAATTTTACAACAATCATGAAGTACAATATGTCCCGAAAAAACAATCTCAGAATCAGGGGGATCCGTTGAAGCGTTCCAGAGTAATTACCTCATAAAGTGACAGTGGTCAGAATTGTAAAAATTGGCCTGGTCATTAACGTGCAAACCACCCTCGGGGGTTAAGGGGTTAAAAAGTGTGTCTCCTATACTTTTATTGGGTATGCAGTGACTGCAAGGGCAGCCAAAAATTTGGACACACCCCAATATCCCTTTGAAGAGATATAAAGGAGGGTCTCAGTAAAAAAATGTTCCCATTATAAAGGAGTGGGTCTCCTATAAGGGCAATGCCCATGCAGTGACTGCAAGGGCTACCAAAATTTGGGAAAAACCCAAATACCAATTTAAAGACACATAGAGCTGGGCCACAGTAATGACATGTTCCCATTAGAAAGGAGCAAGTCTGCTATACAGTTATAGGGTATGCAATGAGTCCAACGGCTGCCAAAATTTAGGAAATACCCCAATAACAATTTAAAGACACATAGAGCTGGGCCACAGTAACGACATGTTCCCATTAGAAAGGAATGGGTCTCCCATATTGTTTGCCTATGCAGTGAATGCAACGGCTGCCTAAAATTTGGAGGAACTCCAAAGTCCCTTGCAAGAGACGTAGAGGTCAGAGGGCCTCCTGAAAACAATGTTCCCATTATTAGGAAGTGAGTCTCCCATACTGTTTGCCTATGCAGTGAATGCAACAGCTGACAAAAATTTGGAGGAACTCCAATGTCCCTTGCAAGAGACGTAGAGGTCGGAGGGCCTCCTGAAAACAATGTTTCCATTATTAGGAAGTGGGTCTCCCATACTGTTTGCCTATGCAGTGAATGCAGCGGCTGCCAAAAATTTGGAGGAACTCCAATGTCCCTTGCAAGAGACGTAGAGGTCGGAGGGCCTCCTGAAAACAATGTTCCCATTATTAGGAAGTGGGTCTCACATACTCTTTGCCTATGCAGTGAATGCAACGGCTGCCAAAAATTGGGAGGAACTCCAATGCCTCTTGTAAGAGACGTAGATATGTTGATATGGTACATATGGTGGTGATATGGTGGTGGAGGATGAGGAGAAGGAGGAGGACAAGAGCAAATCAACAAAATCAAGAAGCTTATACCCATGTCTGGGTGTGAAGACAGAGGTGCATGCGAATAGAGTTAGACCTCCCCAAAAAAAGACACTGTATTTGAGTTTATGCTATGCTGCTATCATTCGGTGGTGTTGAGAAGTCTGGCCCAATCCAGCCCTTGTTCATTTTTATAAGAGTCAGCCTGTCAGCATTTTCAGTTGACAGGCGGATGCGCCTATTGGTTATAATTTCACCAGCGACACCAAAAACCCGCTCTGACAAAATGCTAGTGGCAGGGCAGGCCAGGCCAGGACCTCCAAGGTGTAGAGAGCCAGTTCATGCCATGTGTCCAGCTTGGATATCCAATAATTATAAGGCACAGAGGAATCACAGAGGACGTTGGTACGGTCGGCAAGGTACACCCTCAGCATTTTCTGAAACTTTTCCCTCCTTGGGAGAGTACCCCGCGCCAGTGCGATGGAAGGGTCTGAGAAAACTGTTCCAGAACTTTGACAGTGTTCCCCTGCCTCTGCTGGATTGCATTTGTGCCAGTACTCCTTGGTTGTCCAATGAACTGTGACCTCTGCCGCCAGCATTTTCAGATGGAATTGTTTTTAATAATTCCGCAACAAGGGCATTCTGGTACTGCCTCATTTTATTAGGTCTGTCCGGCAAGGGAGTAAGAGACAGAACTCTCTACTTGTAGCGTGGGTCTAGAAGTGTCACCAACCAGTAATGAATGTCACCCAAAATTTGGACAGCACGAGGGTCACGGGAAAGGCAGCGTAACAAACTCAGCCATGTGACTTCCGTGCCCTCTCCAAGAGGATGACTGATCATGCGCTCATCCTCATCCACCTCCTCTTCCTCCTCCTCCCTGTCCTCAGGCCATCCACGTTGAACAAACGGTATGACAGTTGTGCAGGTAGTACCATCTATAGCACAGGAAACTAGCTTATGGTCTTCCTCCTCGTCGTCATTGTCACCCAATCCACATTGGGATGAGATGAGACTGGGCAGTGTGGAATCACCCTGTATGGTTCCTTGCTCCATCTCATCGTGCTCCGCCTGCAATGCATCCTATTTAATTGTGAGCAGAGCGTTTCAGAAAACAGAGAAGCGGGATGGTGACGCTAATTATGGCCTTATCGCCGCTCACCATCTTGGTGGAGTCCTCAAAGTTTTGGAGGATGATAAAGATGTCTGACATACATGTCCACTCCTGAGGTCTTATGTGTGGAGTCTGACCTGAATACCGACGACCATGTTGATGCTGGCAGTCAACAGCTGCCCTCTTCTGCTCACAAATCCTTCCCAACATCTGCAATGTAGAGTTTCAACGCGTGGGGACATCACACACCAGTCGGTGAGCTGGAAGCTGCAAACGCTGCTGAAGCACGGCAAGGTCGGCGGAAGCTGTACCTGACTTTCTAAAATGGGCACACACGCTGCATACTTTGACAAGCAGATGTGACAGATCTGGGTAGGTTTTGAGAAACCACTGAATGACGAGGTTGAGCACATGGGCTAGGCATGATACGTGTGTGAGCTCGCCTCGCCTCAGAACGCCACCAGGTTCCGGCCATTGTCACACATGACCATGCCTGGCTGTAGAGTCAGCGGTGTCAGCCACAGATCTGCCTGCTCTTTCAGAGCTGTCCACAACTCTTCAGCATTGTGCGGTTTGTCTTTTAAGCATATTAGCTTTAGCACAGTCTGTTGCTACTTGGCCTAGGCGGTGCGGCAGTGCTTTCAGCTTCCGACTGATGTGGTCATTTCGGACATGGAGGCTGAAGAGGAGGAGGAGGTGCAAGAGCTGTAGAATGTGGGGGCAACCCTGATTGACCCAGGGCCCAAAATGTTCCGTCCCAAGGTCCGACTGGGTCCCGGCTTCCACTATATTAACCCAGTGTGCCGTCAGCGAGATGTACCATCCCTGCCCACAAGCACTTGTCCACGTTTCCGTGGTTAGGTGGATTTTCCCAGTAACTGCGTTGTTGAAGGCACGTCTAATATTGCGGGACACATGCTCGTGTAATGCGAGGACGGAACACTGGGAGAAATAGTCCCAGCTGGGGACCGAGTACCGAGGGACGGCCACCGCCATCAGGTTGTGGAAAGCTTCCGTCTCCACAAGCCTAAAAGGCAACATTTCAAGAGCAAGCAGTCGCGAAATGTGTGAATTTAGTATTGTGGCCTGTGGGTTGCTGGCTGCATGTTTACGCTTGCGTTCCAAGGACTGGGGTAGGCCCAACTGGGACAAGGAAGTGGATGTGCTTGCTGATGGTGCTAGTTGAGAGTGTGCAATGACAGGTGCAGGGCGGGAGGCATCCTCGCATGCCCCATGGACAGGGGATTGGCGTGCACACATAACAGAAGAAGCAGTGGTGTTACCCACAGACACTGTTTCTGGACCCTGGGGTTTGGCCCACTTAATAGGGTGCTTTGCTGCCATGTGCCTGATCATGCTGGTGGTGGTCAGGGTGCTAGTTTTGCTACCGCTGCTGATGCTGGCCTGGCAGGTGGTGTAAATGGCCTTTTTAGGGTTATCTGCAGAGTTTTTAAAAAACAACCAGACTCTGGAAGACCTAACAGTTGTACTGGCAACTTCCGTTGTGTTGGTGTTACGGAGAATGCTTTCCCGCCTTGTGTCTGTGGCCACCACACTGCTTCTTCCTGCCTGTTGTGGTGCTACGTCTCCCTTCCCCTATGTGCTGCTGTCCTCGCTCTGCATGTCCCCCTGCCAGGTTGGGTCAGTTACTATATCATTCACCACCTCGTCTTCCACTTCCACTCCCTGGTCCTCCTTCTGACTTTCTGCCAATTGTGTCTCATCATCTTCATCATCATCCACCTCTTGCGATAGTAATTGCACTTTCCCACCGTTGCCTTCGTGTGATCGTGGCTGCTCAAATATTTTGGGCATCACTACACGTGTTCTCCTCTTGATTCACTTGAAGCTGGCGGGGCGATAGGCCCGAATCTATAATAGAAAAGTGAACACCTCTTCGGAGTGTCCAAGTGTGGGATCAGTTGTCTCTGGGCACTCGGAATGGTGGGAGGAAGGAGGTTCAGGGTGAGGAATATGCGGTCCAGACTCACAGCTACTGAGACTTGACCGTGTGGAAGTCAGGGTGGTAGTGGTTGTGACAAAGTGACTGGAAGCATTATCTGCTATCTAACCAACAACCTTTTGACATTGCTCTGGATTCAATAGTGGTGTGCTGCAGTCCTCTAGCAATTGGGACAGGAAGGTCAAGCAACAAGATGTGGGTGTTTGTTGTGGCACAATTTCAGCTTTCCCACGGCCTCTGCATGTACCATCACCATCACGTCCACTTCCCCATCCCTTGCAACGCTCCTTGCCCATTTTTTATGGAGTACAATATTTTCCACGTTCACTAGAAATGGTTGATTTTGGAACGCAGTTATATGTGATATGTCTGACAGAGTACCAGGGTTTTAAATAGCCAGCCTGTAAATTACTAATATTATTCTTCACAGAGACCTAGTGTGAATAGCTTGACCGACACACTGCAACGAAATGGAAACAGAAATGGCTGATTATGGAACACTCTCATATGTGATATGTCTGACAGAGAACCACGGTTTTAAATAGCAGGCCTGTAATTTACTAATATTATTCTACACAGAGACCTAGGGTGAATAGCTTGACCAACACACTGCAACAGAAAGGAAAAGGAGGCCAATATTTTCCAGGTTCAGTTCAAATTTCTGGATTTTTATCGCTGAAATATGGAACAGATCTGGCTGTATTCTGCAGTGCTAACAAGCAAGTGGAGCAGATAAATGGTGTACTCTGGATTGCTTTTTAAGCAAATAACCAGGATAAAGATAAAAAAAAAAAAATTTCCCTGCCCCTGATACCTGGGGCTATGCCTACAAATATTTGTCATAGCAAGATCACTCAGAAGTTGAGCATGCAATGGACCCTCTTGTGCTGTATCGTGCACTGCAGTCTCTCACATACCCTGCCTGCCTTGGTTTTTAAGCAAATAACCAGGATTAAGATAAAAAAAAATTGCCCTAGCCACTGATACCTGGGGCTATGTCTACAAATATCTGTAAGAACAGCAGCAGGAAGAACGTACCATGGACTCTCTTACAGTATATGCACTGCAGTCTGCCACATACACTGCCTGCTTGCCTAACTCCTGCTATCACCTTCACCACTGAAAATATGCAACTGGATTAGTCCTCAGAAGGACTGTTAGTTCAGATGGATATATAGATATATGTTGTGGAATACCTATACTAACTCTAAACAAGCAAATCTCTCCCTGAATCACAAGCAGCTCTCTCTACTCAGTGATATGTTTGAATCACTCCCGTGTGCATGATTTGCGACTGTTTGACAGCTTTAATACATTACATGTGAGGAATGCTTGTTTCCATTCATGTTTGTTAAGCATTCCTCACATGTATTAAAGCTGTCAAACAGTCGCAAATCATGCACACGGGAGTGATTCAAACATATCACCGAGTACGCTGAAGATACTCGGTACTCGTCCGAGCATACTCGCCGAAAGGGTTAACCGAACATACTCGCTCATCACTACTGCAGACTCATCACAAACTTGGACAACCCATTTAATGCTCCTAACAAATAAAAATATGAGAATTAGTCAGTATCACTAAAAACATCTACAACCAGGTAACTGATAACGTTGTCTCTGATTGGAGTCTTTATTCTGTACCCACTCACACTTTTCTCCCTCATGCTGTCTCCTCGCACTATTCCCCTCATTACTCTCCTCATACATATCCACCTCCCTTCTCATACATTTACCCTCTCACTCTCCATACTGCCTCCTCAGACATTCCCACGACTCCCCATACTGTGTCTGCACACATGCCATCACTCTCGCTTCCGATACTGTGTCTGCACCCATCCCCCCATACAGTTTCTTCATACATGGCCCCCATCTCCCTTCTTTCTCCTCATACTGTGTCTTCAAATTTCTCCTGCTCCCCATATTGTGTCTGCACCTGTCCCTTCCTTGCTCCTAAAACTTGTGTTCTCAAATCTTTCACCCCCCGTTACACTAAATCTCCCCCACCCCTCCCCTCAACACAAAATCTCCTCCATCATAAATCTCCCCTCGTTACATTTAATCTTACCACTGATGTTCTTCGTGCTTTTGCACGCCGGCGAGTGATGTCAGCAGCGTGATCACATGACCTGGCCAGCTCCCAGAGTCCAGTGATCAATTGTACTCACATCTTTCAGACATAAGTACAATTTAGAACTTCAATTGTACTCATGTCTGAAAGATCACTGGCCTCTGGGAGCCGGCGCCCTGCACCTTCTCTGAGCCGGCTGTCAGATTGATAGCCGGCTAAGAGAACGGCCAACTTCCAGTCTGGGGGCGGCAGAATGCAGCCGCTGGGGGAGACACCTCGGATTGCTGTATTAGGCAACCCAACTGAGCCCCCCTGCCGGGCGCGACCGTGGCAGATGACCTGCCTGCAGGGCCGTCGTCAGCACTTAGCGCACCCGGGCAAGTGCCGAGGCCCTGAGACGGCAGGAGGACCCACTTGCCGTCGGGCACTCCGGCGTGCTATGTGGTCTGTGAGCGGAGAAGTCCGGTGCCAGCGCCCGCAACTGGGCCCACTACCGCTTGCTCAGGGCCCCGGCACAATACTTACCTCTCCCGTTCCTCCGCAGCTCTGGTGTCTTCCGCGTCTCCTGACTGTGGCGTCTCAGGTCAGAGGGAGCGATGACGTTTATCCACCACGCCTTCTGCTGAGCAGTCACAGTGCAGCAGAGAGCAGGAAGACGTCGACACTGAGGAGTCCAGAGCAGAGCAAAGCACAGTAGCGGCAGCAGCCAGGAGAGGAGAGGTAAGGTGAAGTGAGTATTTGATTTTTTTTATGTATGGAGGCATGGGACATTATATAGGCGCATTATGTAGGGAGCATTTATATGGGGCCCATCTTTCATAGAACATCTATATGGGGCCCATCCTTCATGGAACATCTATATGGGTCCCATCCTTCATGGAACATCTATATGGGGCCCATCCTTCATGGAACATCTATATGGGGCCCATCCTTCATGGAACATCTATATGGGGCCCATCCTGCATGGAACATCTATATGGGGCCCATCCTGCATGGAACATCTATATGGGGCCCATCCTGCATGGAACATCTATATGGGGGCCTTCCTGCATGGAACATCTATATGGAGCCATCCTTCCTGGAACATCTATATGGGGCCATCCTTCATGGAACATCAATATGGGGTCCATCCTGCATGGAACATCTATATGTGGCCCATCCTGTATGGAACATCTATATGGCGCCCATCCTGCATGGAACATTTATATGGGGCCCATACAGCAAAATATGGGGCCCATTATTCTGTATGGAGCAATATATGGGGCAATATATGGGGCCTATAATACTGTATTGAGGACTATGTGGTGCTCATAATACTGTATTAAGTACTATACTGTCTGGTCTGCCCTGTTCGCTGCGAGGACCTGCCGGTTTCTGAGCTATTGTAGAATTTACAATAGATATCACTTATGTAATGTAAGAAGTAAGTGAAATCTTTGGCATCGTACTATATAGATATATCTCTGCTGTATCTTTGTATCATGAATTGTGGTATGTGTTAAAGGGGCCCACTGAGACTCTTTCGCCTGGGGTCCACAAAAACCTGGAGCCAGCCCTGCCTGCCCGTGTTCAATTCAATGGGAGACGAATGTGCAGTACCCTGCGGCGGCCACTACAGATGGACGGCGAAGCACCGCACATAAGTACTTCTGGCCGGTAGCCACCTCCACCGACAACAGCTAATCGGCGGCAGTGCCGGGTGTGTGACCCCGGCCGATTAAACATTGATGCCCTAACCTACAGATAGGGTACCAATGAAAAAGTGGTGGAGAACTTCTTTAATGTTATTTAAGAGTATTTTCTAATACCATCATACATCATATTCATTATATTCCATTCTTTTAAACTATTGCTCTGTATGTACATATATATTGTTATGGTTAATATTTTATATCTGGCGTCATTATTATTTAGAAACAATTATATGCTTTTCTATGTCTGCAGTCTTTGCTTAAAACTTGCATCATTGAATGTCTGACTAAAGGCCCCGTCACACTTAGCGACGCTGCAAAGATCCCGACAACGATACGACCTGTCAGGGATCGTTGCTGCGTCGCTATGTGGTCGCTGGTGAGCTGTCAAATAGGCAGGCTCACCAACGATCAGGGGAGCAGCGACATCGTGGAAAGAATCTTTCCACGATGTCCTGCTCCTGGTTACAAGCCTGCTGAAGCAGGAGCAGGCTGGTAACCATGGTAAACATCGGGTTACTAGGGGCACACACGCACCTAGTAACCCGTTGTTTATCATGGTTACGAGCCTGCTAAAGTGAGCGGTAACCTCCCGCTCACTGTAGCAGAGTGGTAACCATGATAAACAACGGGTTACTAGGTGCGCGTGTGCCCCTAGTAACCCGATGTTTACCATGGTTACCAGCCTGATCGCTGCTCCCGCTGGTCACACACAGCGATGTGTGCTGACCAGCGGGAGGGCAACGACCAAAAAATGGTCCAGGACACTTTGCAGCGACCTTACAGCAGGGGCCTGATCGCTGCAAAGTGTTACACATAGCGTCATCGCTGGTGAGGTCGCTGTTGCGTCACCAAAACCGTGACACAGCAGCGATCTCGCTATGTGAGACGGGGGCTTTAGATACTGGTTTCCTGTGACCATGGGCCACGGGAAGTGTGTTATCACTGATAGTCTATTTTGGTTTCCCCTTCAGTTGCATGTAACGGTTGTAGTTCCGCTTTCTCTAGCTAATAAATATGGTGAGTCTTAGCCGCCTCACAGGACTCTACCTGCTGACAATTGCATATCGCATGTATTTTGACTCCCTTCTGTTATGATCTGCAACATATACTAAGGAAAGATAGGGGAAAGCTGTCCCTACAGTAAGACTAAGCTGAATCCCTACGATGTAGCAGGCTGCCTGTTCCTAGCGAACAGACCCGTCTTAGTCCTCGGCTAGTCTGAACGAAGACCTATAGCAATAAGGGAGGGGTCCCTAAAAGAACTAAGGACTGGGACAAAAATTGGACACCTCCTAAACAGAAAAGTTGTTGCAGAACAAAAAAAGACAAACTGACAAAAGGTAATATAGGTCCCAGAAGGACAAAGCTAACTGACAGAGAAAGGCACCGAAGCACCTGGCTAGAGAGACAGTCAAACACTGAAGTCCAGCACAGCCAGAAGGGCGGAGCTGGAATATAAAGGCAGATGGTCACGTGACCACAAAACACAAGATGGAAAAAACAAACAGGGGGGTTCTAACACCTCCCTTCATCGATGAATTATTTTAATTTGAATCTCATTGGCAATGTGAAGACCCTTTGCTGTCTATTCCAAAGCTCTCCCCAAGAAAAAGGGTTTCCACATCAGTACATGGTGTCTGAAACCTGGGATTGTCACAACCAGACCTCCTCTGGACCCGTCAACAAGGATCTCTCAGGGAACCACTGAATAAATCCGCAGTAAGTAGCCCTTTGTGTTACTAATAATTCAGTGTTACCTAAACAATCATTTTTGAACCCTTGCCAGTAATTGAATTTTTATGTGCAAAATTTGTTGTCTTATATGTTTCAATGTGTTTTTAGATGTATAATTAACGATTGAATGACGATTGAATGATAACTGAATGAAGCGACGAGTAACCAACCTTGCGCAGCGTGTCGGGATTAGGCACCTCCGCAGCTCTCCTGTATATTTCAGGAGTCGGAGGATTGTTTTATGTTGTTTGTTTTGTCTACGTCATAAATGTCTGGTATGATATTGTAAACTATGAGGATCCTTGAATGTGGGACTGAATGATTTTTGATTGACCAATAAGGGACTACAATCTCTGCTTGATAAGGGATCCCGTTAGGTGTGTTCCTTCACATGTGGTGGAGAGGAAAATCGGTCCGTAAGAGGATCAGGGAAGTGTGATTGCCTATAACAGAAGAATCCTTCACAGTAAGGTAGTACTCTGAGGGTAATAAATTCCACTGTAAATTGATAAGGGCACCCTCAAGAAAGGGGTAACTGAATGCAGTTTTTAGACTGAATACAGCAGGGGGATTAATATCAGCGATTGTGCAGTGTGCATTGAGTGACTGATGTATTGTTAAATAGTTTTTGATGAATCAGAATCATTGTCCTCAGTGTCTGTGTTCTGTTTTGTGTAAGCTCAAGAGAGGGAAAATCATAGTAGTTGAAGTTCTTGCTCAGCCTGTATACCCAGACCGCGAAACATATAGTATAAAAAGTAACACTTATTGCAGATATAAATGTCATGCAGTTCCTTTACAAGGTGTACAAGGAAAGCCTTTGAACAGGGTAGTAAAAACACACCACTTGCCCCCACCTGGGTGCCTTCCTTTTATTGTCCCGGAACTAACCCAGTTGATAGAGAAACTGCAGAGGCAGCTATTTATTAATTGCAGATTACCTCAGGAAATGTTATATGATCATGCAGAAATAATTGCAATAGTAGTTGGAGCAGTAGGCTTGGTATTGTTATTTGTTTGGTTGTGTGTAAGAATCTCCCTAGCTCACAGGGCTGGAAAATCAGTGTTAGTACTTCCTTAAAGATCCGTCTTTCGAGGCTCAGAGGAGACTGGGACAGGATCAAATTTAGAGTTTGAGAGGCTCTAGGTGTACTGAAGAGAGTTCTATGGTAACTCTGGCACAGTGATTGCAGTCATGGGGACTGGCAACAGTAAGGAATTGACTGACCCAAAGGGCGTGGCCCCAGTTCCAGCAGGTGAGATAGTGGAGAGACTGAAAGGGAAAGAAGCAATAGAGGGATATGAAATAATATTGAGGAAATTTGGTATGGGAAAGTGGGGAAATCTGGAAGAGAAGGAATGGGAGAAATATATCTGCAATTGGGAAGGATGGTTGAAAGATAAAAACAAACTAGAGCAGGCTAGGATGTGGTTAGAAGTAGCAAAACGTCTCTCAATGAGTGCACATAAATCAGAGGAAACCAGGCATGGAACTGTCTATGTAATCTATGATAGTTTGAAAAACTCTCAGACCCCCATAGTCTCTGTACCTGATGTAAATTCAGCACCCCCTTCAGCACCCCCCGCCATATGCTGGGTCAATAGGATGGACCTGCAGACATTGTGGTCATCAGAATCCCCCTGGAGTTAATTGTTGCAGGTCCTGTGGGTCCTCACACCCAGTGACAACACCAAGGGTGCCTCTGTTCCCTATGAGGACCACTAGTCATGTACAGTTTCAACCTCCTAGGATGGTTGATAATGTTCAAGTACAAGATCCCCCTCCAGTATGGCCAATAGAAACATATCGGCCTTGGTCCCCCAGTAAACTTATTGCCCTCACTACCCAGCTCCCAGATCCCCGAAAAAAAACCTTAACATTTAGAATGCGCCTCCAGGGTGTTCAGGAGGAATATCGGGCCACATGGGATGATTTAGTTTCTGTCATTCTGCAGAAAGGCAGTGACCCCTTACTTATGGAAATTACTCAGATGCTGCCAGGCCAGGAACCGGCCATTAAAAATACATCAGAATCGGGTCGGGTGTTTATACCAAAGATACAAAACTGAGCACGGGCAGAGCAGGATAAAAAACAAGACCTGTTACAAACTGTAGTACAGGATAAGGCTCAGTCAGTCTCAGAATATGCCTCTGTATTAAAACAAACATGGTTGGATTTTGGATATGAGCATAATGATGATAAGGATCGCAGATTATTGTTGCAGTGTTTTATGAATGGCCTTAGACCTACAGATCAGACTGTAGAACGCACTAGTCGCCCGGAGTGGCGCAATATGCAATGGGTTGATTTAAAGGAAATAGCCCGAGGTGCTGAACTAGAAAGCATGTCAAAGAAAAGGGTTAACTTGGCTCTTGTGCAGCCCAGGAAGGGAAGATGGAGGGGGAGAGGAGGAAGTAACCACCAAGGAGGAAATAGAGATTACAGCAATGTAGAATGTTGGTCTTGCCAGCAAAAAGGACATTATCCATCAAATGTCCCGCAAATTCAACAGCCACTGACCAAGCACCTCAATAGGAAACTGGCAATCCAGATGTCTCCCTCTGCCACGTTGTCACCCCCCCCCCCGGGACCCACAATCACAGTCCCCATGTCCCTAGGGGAGGGACAAACTGTTTATTTCATGGTAGACACTGGAGCAGCCCGTACAGTACATGTTCTAGAGGACATTTTGTCCACTGACTATGTGACTTGTGAAGGGGTAGAGGGACTACTTATTAAATTACAAATGACTCATCCTCTTGAATTTGCATGCCTCAATTTCAATTGTAATCCAGGTTTTAGTTTCCCCTGATGTGCTTTTGACGCGCCCCTGGGCCTGTGTCGCGCTGCGTTGCGCACGCGGGAGCTTACCCGGAGCCGGATCTCTTGAGGGTTGTAGTCTCGTGGCGGTGACCCGGTCCGTGCCCAGGGAGTCAAACTGAGCGGCGATGTAACAGCGGTAGATGTAGGACGACTACGCCACCCGTTGAATGCAGCTATGGAGCTGCCGCTGCAGGACAGTCCGCTGAGGCCGGTGGATGGATGGTGCAGCGTAGATGGTATAACCCCCAACGGGAGGGGTATGGCCTCAGGGCAGCAGATGTGGATGATGGGGGTAGCAGGAACCACTCAGAGACGGTGCGGTGTAATTCAGGGTCTTTACTGGTAACAACGATAGACCCTCCCGGAGTACTTGCTAGTGAACGGGGCCTGGTCAGTCCTTGAGCAGATGGGATCTCCCCTGGCCAGGCGGAGTTGTAGGCCTCCCAAACTGACTGTACTCTTCTGGCTACCTTGCTAGAAGCGGATATAAGTAGCCCACGTCCCTGAGTGTACCGTGTGGTGCTCACCCGTATGGCCGGTGACTCGGGGCCTTCTAATGGCTTCCGCTCCACGATGGCGGTGCTGGTCCCACGCGTGTGACCGTGCCTTCGGGTTTCTGGGCCTGAGGACCTGAAATCCCCTGCCGGTCGGCTTCTGCTGCTGGGTAAGAGTTAGTCCCCACAGCCTCGGACGCCGGGTCCGGTAAGAAAGCTTCTCAGTCAGGGCGAGCTCTGCAGCTGCCAGCCCCTGACTCGTAGTAATATTGCTCCCAATGAGCTTCTGCTGTTTCTTCCTATGCTGCTTCTCTGTCTCTACTCTCCTTGACTGACTAACCCTGCCTCAGCCCAGGGTTTATACAGGGGAAGTTCTTCCCCTCCCAAGACTGGGCAGGAGGTGTGGCATGCACAGGATCCCTGACCAAAGGACCTCCCACCTGCTCTCAGACATAACATTACATTACTGTGGAAAACCAGACCCCTGGGGTGCCACATTCCCCCCTAGTGAAATTTAGTACTCCGGGACTAAACATATTTTAGAAAAACATAACAAGATATAACAACAATAACAGTACAATAAGAAGAAACACATAAAGGTGGTCACGGCATGTCCGTAACCGGGTGCAGTCTTTGAAGAAAAGCAAGGTGTCCATCTCACCAAAACAGGGAGACGTAACCAGGTAGGGGTCTGTCCTACCCCGAGTCCTTAACAGTCTCTAGTCCATCCTGGGTTACGCTCCAACTATGTACAAGGATTCCCGGTAAATCCACCAAGGATTCCTAAAAATAACTGGAAACACAAAATTATACACAAGCACCAATACACAGATAAACATAAATAAAACAATTTATACACTTCAAATCCTCCAGCGTGCGGGTAACTGGCCTCTAGTGGCCCTAGTGGACCTACGGAGCTGACTGTCTGGCCCTGAACTACAGGGTGTAGGAGCTGTCAAGGGTAAACTGGGCAGCTGTCTACTGGCTCTTTGTCTCACTAGGGGT
This sequence comes from Phyllobates terribilis, assembly GCF_046119375.1. Lineage (NCBI taxonomy): Eukaryota > Metazoa > Chordata > Amphibia > Anura > Dendrobatidae > Phyllobates > Phyllobates terribilis. Next base: position 54,407,299 of record NW_027362768.1, on the reverse strand, counting down.
ACGGCAGGCTCACTATAAGCAGAGGGTTGATCCTCCTGTTCTGCTTGTGTGGAGTCTTCTGCCTCCTGGACCGGCTGTTCTTCCAGCTCTACCTGTTGCTCCGTAGGTGCTTGGGATGCTGGTTGGAGGAAGGTGAGTACGGGTACCACAACTGCACCATTGACTTGAGTCCAAGACCGAGGGAAGTCCCCGAGCACAGTACTAACCATATCTTCCCTTTCCTCTACGGGTCGATGGTCTTCTTGTTCCTCTTCAGGGTTCCTCAGTTGTTCGGGACACTTCTTCAGGTGGTCCCGGGATACAATGGCTGTGGTTTCCCCTCCGTCTTTACTGATGGTACAAACCTTCGGGTTCTCGTGGCTTGAGGGCAGTACGGTGTACGGGTCCTTCTCCCACTGGTCATCCAACTTGTGGAGCCGTCTCTTCCTCTTCAAGACCTGCTCTCCGGGTACCAGGGGAACAGCGGGAGCATACTGGTTGTAAGTTTTCTCTTGTCTTTCCCTAGCCTGACAGAGACTTCGCTCCACGCTCTCCTGTACTCTCCGGTACTGCTGCTGCCTCTCTGTGTCCCAGTCTGTTTCTGGTGAAGTGTCCTCGGGTGTCAGGACTCCCATTTCCAGGTCAACAGGTAACTTACCAGGTCTTGCCCTCATTAGGTAAGCCGGGGTACAGTTGGTGGAACCTACCGGGATGTGGTTGTATAGGTCCACCAGATCGGGCAACTTCTCAGGCCACAGACTGCGTTCTTCCAGGGGCAACGTTTTTAGAAGATCCATTACCACCTGGTTCATTTTCTCACAAAGTCCATTAGTTTGCGGATGGTAGGGTGTCGTCCTTATCTTCCGGCAGCCATACAGATTGCAGAATTCCTGGAAGACCTCCGCTTCAAAGGCAGGTCCCTGGTCCGTCAGCACTTGGTCCGGGTACCCGTGTGGACGGCAAAATTGCTGCTGGAAGGCTCTAGCTGCTGTTTGAGCCGTTAAGTCCTTGACGGGGACGACAACCAGAAACCGGGAGTAATGATCCACGATGGTTAACGCGTAGACGTAGCTACTTCTGCTTGGGGTCCGTTTTACATGATCCAAGGCTACCAGTTCCAACGGTTGCCGGGTGACGATGGACTGCAGGGGAGTCTTCTGGCTGGCACGGTCCTTCCTTCTCAGGTTGCACGGGCCACAGTCTCTGCACCACTTCTCGATGGTTCCCCTCATGCCTACCCAGTGGAACCGCTCGCGCAGCAGGAACTCCAGCTTCTTCCACCCGAAGTGTCCAGCTCCGTCGTGGTATGCCTCCATCACCATGGCTGCGTCTCTTCGTGGCACCACTACTTGCCAGAGTAATTCATGCGTCCGGGAGTTAACCATTCTGCGGCACAACTTCCCTTTGTAAAGGAACAGTCGACTCTTCTCTGCCCATAGTTGTTTGGCTTCCTCCGGAGCGTCTGGTTCAAGGCGAGCCTCCGGCCGAGTCAGCATCTCCTTCACCAGTCGGACGGCAGGGTCGCTGTCTTGCGTTTCCGCCCAGTTGTAGTGGGGTAAGGGGTTCAACGTAGCAGCCTGCTTACTCCTTACCCGGTGGGAATACTGGATAGTCCCATGACGGTGGAATGCAGGGAGTTCAACTTCTTCCAGTCCCTCCGGATCTTCTCCTCCGTCCGGCAGGTTGGGCATCCTGGACAGGGCGTCCGCGTTGGTATTGGAGCGTCCTGCCCGGTATTTGATTGTGAACTCGTAGTTGGACAGACGGGCCATCCACCTCTGCTCCAGGGCACCGAGTCTTGCCGTGTCCAGGTGTGTCAACGGGTTGTTATCCGTGTACACGGTGAACCGAGAAGAAGCGAGGTAATGCTTAAAGCGCTCGGTGACTGCCCATACTACGGCCAGGAACTCTAACTTAAATGAGCTGTAATTCTCGGGGTTCCTTTCGGTGGGTCGCAGTTTTCGGCTGGCGTAGGCGATTACTCGTTCCTTCCCCTGCTGGATCTGGGACAGTACGGCTCCTAGCCCGATGTTACTGGCGTCGGTGTAGAGGATAAAGGGCTGGCTATAATCCGGGTACGCCAGGATTTCGTCCCCCGTGAGGGCCATCTTCAGCTGGCGGAAGGACTCTTCTTCCAGCTCCTCCCATTTGAAGGGCGGCTTCTGGTTCTTGGCCTTCCGGGACTGGCCTATCAGGAGGTCCTGCATAGGTGCTGCCTTTTTGGTGAAACCGGGAATAAACCTTCGGTAGTAGCCTACCAACCCGAGGAACTGCCGCACTTCTTTTACGCTGGAGGGGCTTGGCCATTCCTTAATTGCGGTGATCTTATCAGGGTCAGGAGCCACTCCGTCAGCGCTCACCACGTGTCCCAGGTACTGCACCTTTGGTTTCAGGAGGTGACACTTGGAGGGTTTCACCTTTAGGCCGTAACTTGCCAGAGCTTCGAACACTTCCGCCAGGTGTTTCAGGTGGTCCTCATACGTCTTGGAATATACGATGACATCGTCCAGGTACAACAGGACCGTCTCGAAGTTTCTGTGGCCCAGACAACACTCCATTAGTCGTTGGAAGGTTCCCGGTGAGTTGCAGAGTCCGAACGGCATGCAGGTGAACTCGCTAAGTCCCATCGGGGTGGTGAATGCGGTCTTCTCCCGGTCCGCCTCTGCTACAGGAACCTGCCAGTACCCACTAGTGAGATCCAAGGTAGAGAAGAAGTTAGCAGATCTTAAAGCAGCCAATGACTCCTCTATCCTTGGTAAGGGGTACGCATCCTTGTGTGTGATACGATTGATTTTCCGGTAATCTACACACATCCTCATGGTGTTGTCTTTCTTTCGGACTAAGACTAGTGGAGCTGCCCAGGGGCTACAGCTATCCCTGATCACCCCAGCCTCCTTCATGTCTCTAAGCATCCCCTTGGCGTGTTGGTAGTGGGCAGGGGGTACGGGTCGATACCTCTCTTTTATAGGAGGATGGTCTCCCGTGGGGATGTGGTGTTCTACCCCCTTGACTCGCCCGAAGTCTAACGGGTGTTTACTGAACACTCTCTCGTACTCCTGAACCACCCGATAGACTCCTTGTTTCTGGTGTGCGGGAGAGGAGTCAGTACCCAGATGTAGTTGCTGACACCAGTCCTCCATGTTTTTCTTAGAGCCGTTACCTTCCTCCGGGTGAGATGGAGGCAAGGGTTCCACAGATTGTATAGAATTTTGGTTAATGGTATATAATTTGGCTAGCGTGGCATACCGGGGCAGGTACACTTCCCTCTCCCCGATATTTATTATGCGAACGGGCACCCTCCCATGGCGTACATCAACCACCCCCCGTGCTGTCAAAATGGTGGACCTACTGTCCGAGTAAACTGGTTCTACCATTGCCTGGTAATCTCTACCTCTCAGACCAATAGCTGCCCGGCACCAAATCATCATTTCACTTTTTGGGGGCATGGCAATAGGAAAAGGGTCACACATTCTTACGCTACTAATCTCACCGCCGGAGAGTTCCACCTGTTGCCGTCGCATCAGTGCCCGGATCTCTTTCTGGAGCACCCGCTGCTCGCCGGAGCTGGCGTTCTTGGCAACCTGCTGTAAAAGGAAAATCACCTCTGCAAGACAATTTTCAATTACATTAGTTCCTAGAGTTATTTTTGGGTGACTCTCATGTTTGTCAATATCTACAATGATCAGTCCCTGTGCTGCCAGTTCGACTCTACCGATTTTGATGGTCACCTCTTTAAATCCGATCTGTGGCACGGGCTGGCCATTGCTGGCGATGATACTCAAGTCGTCGTCAGGGTAGCGGGTAATATCCGAGTCATTCCAGTACTGCTTAAAGAGCACGTACGGGATGGTGGTGACCTGTGACCCGGTGTCCAGTAGGGCACTCATGAGAATGCCATCCAGTACCACAGGCAAGACTGGACGTCCTCCCACATATCTGTCGCGCCAGTTCGATGGGCCTGGTGATCTTTTTCCTGGGGGTTGGCCCTCTACCCCAGGTTGTGCCCGTTTAAAGAACAGTACCTTGCCATATGTCCAGGTTGATTGCAGCGGCGGCAGATGGGTCGTCCGTCCTCGCTGTATCGGTCACTGGGTCTTCCTCTGGCCGGTGGGGTCCTCCTTGGTCGACGCCACGGGATGTCCTCCGGTCCGGATGCCAGCTGGATCTTCCCTGGGGTGGAAGCCTGTAAAGACTGCACAGTTCGGGTTAGCGCAGCAACGCTCTTAGCTAGCTCTTGGACCTGATGGTGTAGGTCTGGAGCCGGGTCATTGTCCAAAGCCTGCTCATCAGCTCCCACAGGCCCTGCCGACAAGGACGCCGCCTCCTGGTGGTAAGTGATAGCAGGGCGCTTGTGGGTCACAACGCCACCCGGTGCCGGTTCTCGGAGCACCCGGATGGCTCTGTCCTTGAACTGTGCAAAGCCCAGATGGGGATCCTGTAAGGCCATTGCCCGCAACTGGGTTCGGTGGGTATTACAATACAGTCCCTCTATAAACTGTTCGGTCAACAGCCTGTCCTCGTTTCCCACTCCATCAGGGTCGGTCTGCTTAATGGCCCTCAGGGCCTCTTGTAGGTTTAGTGCATAGTCCCTTATACTCTCATGCGCTCGCTGCTTGCACCCGTAGAATCTAAGCTTAATCTCGGCTGAGGTGCGGGTATCAAAGGTGTCCTTCAGCCGGGTTAGTATCCCTGCGACAGTCTTCCTCCCAGGTGGCCAGGATTTTACTTCCCTTTTGGCTGCCCCGGTTAGTTGGGCCACCAGGATGCTCACTTTTTGCTCTTCTGTGAGGGGGTACACCTGGAAGAGGCTATCCAGCTTTTCTCTAAAGTCATGCAGGGTATGTGACTCCCCTGAGTACTGGGGTAGCCAAGCTGCTCCCGGGATATAGGGCATGGTGAAGGGCATAACTGCAGCAGCGGTAGCGCTGGCGGGGGTTGAGGCAGTGAAGCTCTCCTCCGTATCCGACATCTTCCTCCCCCCTAGTGGACCGTGGCCTACCTTGCGATGATCCTGTTCCGTAGGCCGCGGCTCCGCAGTGGATCGTCAGGGTTGAGGACCTTCCGTCGCGCTCCTGTGACGTCGGCGTCTGCTGGGCTCCTTCCAGGACCTTACGCAACGTCCGGACGTGGGGCGGGGCTTCAGTTCTCGCGCGCTTTCGGAGTCCACGCCCCTCTTCTTCCCGCGCGGCGTCCTCAAGATGGCGTCCAATGGCGGGAAAACTCCACGGATGGCGGGAAGAAGGCAGAAGATGGCGCCGGATGGCGGGAAACTTCACCGATGGCGGGAAGAAGGCTGAAGATGGCGCCGGATGGCGGGAATCTTCACCACAGGTAAGTTTGAAAAGTCTCTTTTTCAGGCACGCAGTACCCGGTGGTTGCGGGCACGAAATCCTGCCGACTACGCCAAAGTTGACGCGCCCCTGGGCCTGTGTCGCGCTGCGTTGCGCACGCGGGAGCTTACCCGGAGCCGGATCTCTTGAGGGTTGTAGTCTCGTGGCGGTGACCCGGTCCGTGCCCAGGGAGTCAAACTGAGCGGCGATGTAACAGCGGTAGATGTAGGATGACTACGCCACCCGTTGAATGCAGCTATGGAGCTGCCGCTGCAGGACAGTCCGCTGAGGCCGGTGGATGGATGGTGCAGCGTAGATGGTATAACCCCCAACGGGAGGGGTATGGCCTCAGGGCAGCAGATGTGGATGATGGGGGTAGCAGGAACCACTCAGAGACGGTGCGGTGTAATTCAGGGTCTTTACTGGTAACAACGATAGACCCTCCCGGAGTACTTGCTAGTGAACGGGGCCTGGTCAGTCCTTGAGCAGATGGGATCTCCCCTGGCCAGGCGGAGTTGTAGGCCTCCCAAACTGACTGTACTCTTCTGGCTACCTTGCTAGAAGCGGATATAAGTAGCCCACGTCCCTGAGTGTACCGTGTGGTGCTCACCCGTATGGCCAGTGACTCGGGGCCTTCTAATGGCTTCCGCTCCACGATGGCGGTGCTGGTCCCACGCGTGTGACCGTGCCTTCGGGTTTCTGGGCCTGAGGACCTGAAATCCCCTGCCGGTCGGCTTCTGCTGCTGGGTAAGAGTTAGTCCCCACAGCCTCGGACGCCGGGTCCGGTAAGAAAGCTTCTCAGTCAGGGCGAGCTCTGCAGCTGCCAGCCCCTGACTCGTAGTAATATTGCTCCCAATGAGCTTCTGCTGTTTCTTCCTATGCTGCTTCTCTGTCTCTACTCTCCTTGACTGACTAACCCTGCCTCAGCCCAGGGTTTATACAGGGGAAGTTCTTCCCCTCCCAAGACTGGGCAGGAGGTGTGGCATGCACAGGATCCCTGACCAAAGGACCTCCCACCTGCTCTCAGACATAACATTACATTACTGTGGAAAACCAGACCCCTGGGGTGCCACACTTTTAATTTGTTGGGAACAGTTGTGTTGCAGAAAATTGGGGCCTGCATAGAATTCACTCCAAATGGCCCCAAGATGACCACCCCCCTGAATGATGACACATTGTGTAGTCTTCTATCCCTAACAATTCCCACAGTTCTAGACAATACAGACTCTAAACCTCATTCCCATCCTGTTTGGTTTGAGAATATACCCAGTCAATTGTGAGCATGTAGCAAACTTGATGTGGTAAAACTAACCATCCCTCCGTTGACTGTAAAACTTAAACCAGGTGCCCCACCTCCCTGTATAAAGCAGTATCCTTTATGTGCTGCTCAGGATGCGGCAATACATGAGAATGTCCAGGAGCTCTTGTTAAGAGGTCTAGTTATTCCTATAACCTCTCCATTTAACACTCCCCTTTACCCAGTCAAAAAGAAAACCCCACCTGGACAGCCAGTGGCCTATCATATGGTACATGATCTTAGTGCAGTTAATGCAGTAACTATAGTGGATACTCCACTTGTACGCAACCCCCATAACCCCCATACTCTCCTTAATCAGGTCCCCTCCACAGCCAGCTGTTTCACAGTGATTGATCTTGCCAATGCTTTTTTCTCTGTCTTCTTGTCCATGGAGTGCACCTCTTATTTTGCCTTCACCCACAGAGGTGCACAGTATGCATGGGCAGTCCTTCCTCAAGGAGCTGCTAACTCCCCTTCCTTATTTTCCACATCCCTAAAGACTGTACTCGATAACTGGTGCCCCTTTGATTCATCCACCATACTCTTACAATATGTGGATGACCTTCTCCTTTGCTGCACCTCTGACCAGATATGCCACAATGAATCTCAATCTCTGCTGATGTTCTTAGCAGAACATGGGTGCAAAGCTACAAAAGATAAGCTCCAATTGTGCAAGTCCACAGTCACTTTCCTTGGGCATTGCCTGTCTCCAGGCATTATGCATCTCAGCCCAGGGAGGATTGATGCTATACTAAAAATACCACTTCCAAGATCTACCAAGTCCCTTCGGGCATTCTTGGGCCTGGTCCAGTACTACCATCTCTGGATACGAAATGCCTCTAGTATTATGGCCCCATTGTTCCAATGCCTCAAAACTGAGCCTTTCACCATTAATTCTGAGGCTATTGATGCATTTCACACCCTCAAGCTCACTCTTGGGCTGCGCCCTCTAGAATATTACTCTGTAACCCTAGATCCAGTCATTATGGGGGTCTCCTACTTGTGTTGGAGCTGCTTCAGAACTCGTTAAAAAGACAGAGGACATAGTGTTAGGAAGCCCCCTCACACTTCAAGTTCCTCATGCTGTATCTGAAATACACTGCTCAAAAAAATAAAGGGAACACCCAATAACACATCCTAGATCTGAATGAATGAAATATTCTCATTGAATACTTTGTTCTGTACAAAGTTGAATGTGCTGACAACAAAATCACACAAAAATCATCAATGGAAATCAAATTTATTAACCAATGGAGGCCTGGATTTGGAGTCACCCCCAAAATTAAAGTGGAAAAACACACTACAGGCTGATCCAACTTTGATGTAATGTCCTTAAAACAAGTCAAAATGAGGCTCAGTATTGTGTGTAGCCTCAACATGCCTGTATGACCTCCCTTCCATGCCTGGGCATGCTCCTGATGAGGTTGCGGATGGTCTCCTGTGGGATCTCCTCCCAGACCTGGACTAAAGCATCCGCCAACTCCTGGACAGTCTGTGGTGCAACGTGATGTTGGTGGATGGAGCGAGACATGATGTCCCAGATGTGCTCAATCGAATTCAGGTCTGCGGAACGGGCGGGCCAGTCCATAGCTTCAGTGCCTTCATGTAGCCGGAACTGCTGACACACTCCAGCCATGACGTCTGGAATTGTCCTGCATTAGGAGGAACCCAGGGCCAACCGCACCAGCATATGGTCTCACAAGAGGTCTGAGGATCTCATCTCGGTACCTAATGGCAGTCAGGCTACCTCTGGCGAGCACATGAAGGGCTGTGCGGCCCTCCAAAGAAATGCCACCCCACACCATTACTGCACTGCCAAACCAGTCATTCTGAAGGATGTTGCAGGCAGCAGATCGCTCTCCATGGCGTCTCCAGACTCTGTCACGTCTATCACATGTGCTCAGTGTGAACCTGCTTTAATCTGTGAAGAGCACAGGGCGCCAGTGGAGACTTTGCCACTCCTGGTGTTCTGTGGCAAATGACAAGCGTCCTGCACGGTGTTGGGCTGTGAGCACAACCCCTATCTGTTGACGTTGGGCCCTCATACCACCCTCATGGAGTCGGTTTCTAACCGTTTGTGCAGACACATGCACATTTGTGGCCTGCTGGAGGTCATTTTGCAGGGCTCTGGCAGTGCTCCTCCTGTTCCTCCTTGCACAAAGGCGGAGGTAGCGGTCCTGCTGCTGGGTTGTTGCCCTACTATGGCCCCCTCCATGTCTCCTGGTGTACTGGCCAGTCTCCTGGTAGCACCTCCAGCCTCTGGACACTAAGATGACAGACAAAGCAAACCTTCTTTCCACAGCATGCATTGATGTGCCATCCTGGATGAGCTGCACTACCTGAGCAACTTCTGTGGGTTGTAGAGTCCGTCTCATGTTACCATGAGTGTGAAATCACAACCAACATTCAAAAGTGACCAAAACATCAGCCAGAAAGCATTGGTACTGAGATGTGGTCTGTGGTCCCCACCTGCAGAACCACTCCTTTATTGAGTGTGTCTTGATAATTGCCAATAATTTCCATCTATTGTCTATTCCATTTGCACAACAGCATGTGAAATTGATTGTCAATCAGTGTTGCTTCCTAAGTGGACAGTTTGATTTCAGAGAAGTTTGATTTACTTGGGGTTATATTCTGTTGTTTAAGTGTTCCCTTTATTTTTTTGAGCAGTGTACTTCAACAGGCTCAGACCCGCCACCTCTCAACATCAAGGTTGACAAAATTTGAAGTCTCACTCCTTACACCCCCCCATATAACTATCAAATGCTGTAATGTTTTAAATCCAGCTACACTACTTACAGTGGATTTAGAAAAGGGAGGAAAGTATTAGGATGGGGAAGAGGGAGGGACCATGAGCCAAGATCTGCCCCTGTTTTTCAAATTAGCAGATGAGGAAGCTCAATTTGATATGGCACATGAACATGATTGTCAGGCATTGATAGAAGCTGAAATAAAGGTCTTGGCAAATATTACTGATGTACCACTCACTAAACCCTCTGCTGAGTATTTTGTAGATGGTTCCAGAGCTTGGGACAGTGAACAAGGACGATTCATAACCTGGTATGTGACGCGCCCCCTGGGCCTGTGTTGTGCGTGCGGGGAATACCCGGAGCCGGATCGCTGGGGGTTGTAGCCTCCATGGCGGTGACCCGGTCTGTGCCCAGGGTGGTCAAATCAGTGGCAGTCTTTTTAGTGTGATAAGGTCCGACTACGCCACCCGTGGATTGCGGTCAATGGGGACCGCCGCTGCAAGGCAGACCACTGAGGCCGGTGTTATGTGTGCAGCTAAGAATGGGATGACTCCCCACGGGAGGAGTACAGCCTCAGGGCAGTTAGCGTGGATGATGGGAGTGATGGTGGAGATAGTCCCAATACCAATAGTGCCGGAGGAGCAAGAAGTCACAGACAACGTGTTGCAATCCAATGTCCTTTACTCACAGTTTGTATTCTCCAGGTCACTCTTGCGAAGCAGTGACCATCCAAGCCGTGCTGTGTCCACCAGGCAAGGGACTCGGTCAACTCCCAGGTCTTTCTGGAGTATGTCTCAAAGCTCCCTTCCGTCCTTTCTCTGGCTCGTGCCCCACCAGTGACCAAGCTTATGTCCAGCTCCCGCGGGCCTTCTCTTGGGAGGTCTACGTGCCCATGTCCCTGACCCTATATGGTATGCCTTCCTAGCAAGGTGTAGCGAGGGGTCGCACCAAGGGCTGGTCACGACCTCCGGTTCTTGGCTGAAGATGATTCGCTTCCACCAATTTGGGATCCGGTACCCTGTTCTCCCAACCCGTCACCCGCAATCTCCTGGGTCCTTAGGGTTCTCTCTTCCTTCTCGTTCCTGAGCCTTTCTGTTTCACTTGTTACTTCTGTTCTGATCTTGTTCCCTTTTCCTTTCCACTGTTCCTTCTCCTCTCTCTCTCTCTCTGGCCCCGGCCTCTGTGCTAGGCCTGCCCAGGGAGCAGAGCCCATGCAGCAGCCCTGCTCCCTGCCTTCTCCACTTCTCCTCACAGACTGAACTTCTTCTTCTTTCTCCCAGAGCTGGCTGGGCCTCACAGGCTAGGCCCGCCTCCGGAGCAGAGCTCCACAGAGGCCCTGCTCTGTCACTTCCTCTCTCAGACTGAACACTGATCTAAGATGGTACCCACCTTATATACCTCCCTCTGACCATGAGCCCAGGTGACTAGCAACCAATGTGCTCCTTCCTATGCTCAGGACCCAACCCCTATCTGCCCCTACAGCACTGGGTATTCCACCCCCCTCCCCACTCCAGCCAGGGACAGATGCTGTCGTGCCTGCACTTCTGTCTAGTGGGAGCACCGCTGAGCTGTCCCTCGGAAATGGGGTGTGTGTGCTGTATGCAGCCTACTGAGTCTTGATCCATACTCCGTCCTTACCCGTGAGCGGGATATCACACCTCTGGATGAGGTGCAATACCTCTGTAGCGACCAAGTCCTCGGGGTGCTACATTCCCCCCTGGTAAAGCACAGCACGTCCTCGGGCTGGAACAGAGCAAAAACAATTCACAGGGTATGCAAAAACTTTTTCAATAACTGCTTACATCAGGAAACAGGCACACTTGTACAATTCCCTTCATGGGAAACACTCTGATGAAACACTTTTGGTTATTACTTCCAGAACTCTTTTACCATAAGACACATTATAAAACTTTTGCAAGTAAAACATTCTTCAAAAACACATTCTTGACTTCTGGCCGCTGTGCAACTGGCAACCAGGTATTCACTGTTCTCAAAGGTGCTTGAGGTAGAGGTGCAGTTTCATTATAAAACCAGTAGGGGGCGCCTCAAAAAGTGCAACTATATACAGGGGGTTGGCCGTTCCCAGTCCTCGGCCGGTTGGAAAGGCGATGGCTGCTCTCAGTCCTCAGCCAGGTAAGGAAGGGGGTATCTTGGAAACGGGTAACAGTCTTTTAGCTGTACCAACGGGGACCACACTTATTAACAGTTCAAAAGAAAAACAGTCCTTGTACCCTGACGGGTAACTTTGTACAGTTCCTTACTCACGCTACTTTCTTTTAATACCTATGTCCTCCTTGAGCTCCCTCCTGAGGGCAGTCTTCAGACCCGTCCGGGTCCTCTTGGCTTTCCTCGTACTGGTGGTACTGCAGCTTCTCCTCCATGAGCCGGTGAACGTGGAGGGCGTACTGTCCCTTGGCACCCTTGTGCAGTAAGCCTTGCGGTGGGGTCTGGAGAAGGCCGCTGTTGATGACGCCCGGGGTCAGAGGGTGCGACTTTGGGCCTGGGCGCAGGCTGGTGGTGGCGGTGCCCAGGGCTGGAGGGCTCGGCTGCAGGGCTTGTTGCGGGGTCTGGAGCAGGTTGGTGTCTGCAGCGCCCGGGATCGGCGGCTCCACCAGGGGGCCCGGGAGCAGGCTGACGCTGGCAGCGTCCGGGACAGGGAGACTCCTCTTACCTGCTCCCGCGACCGCTCCTGCGTCACGCGTCTTCTCCTGGCTCTGGTCGGGGCCTGCGACGACTGGGGCACTGCCAATGCTGGGCAGCTTAGTCTGCTGCCGGTCCGCCATCTTGCTCTCCGTTCCCGATGTCTTCCTCCCCCCCGGTGGACCGTGGCCTACCTTGCGATGATCTTCCTCCGTAGGCCGCGGCTCCGCAGTCGATCGTCGGGGTTGAGGACCTTGTGTCGCGCTCCTGTGACGTCAGCGTCGCTCCCTCTCCCTTCCAGGACCTTACGCAGCGTCAGTGCGTGAGGCAGAGCTTCGGACCTCGCGCGTTTTCGGCGTCCACGCCCCTCTTCTTCCCGCACGGCGTCCCAAAAATGGCGTCCAATGGCGGGAAGCGGCTGCGGATGGCGGGAAGACGGCAGAAGATGGCGGGAAACGACCCAAGATGGTGTCCGATGGCGGGAAACGACTCCAGACGGCGGGAGACTTCATCACAGGCAAGTACAAAAGTCTCCTTCAGGCACACAATACCCGTTGGGGGCGGGTTGGTTTGAATCCTGCCGACTACGCCAAAAGTTGACGCGCCCCCTGGGCCTGTGTTGTGCGTGCGGGGAATACCCAGAGCCGGATCACAGGGGGTTGTAGTCTCCGTGGCGGTGACCCGGTCTGTGCCCAGGGTGGTCAAATCAGTGGCAGTCTTTTTAGTGTGATAAGGTCCGACTACACCACCCGTGGATTGCGGTCAATGGGGACCGCCGCTGCAAGGCAGACCGCTGAGGCCGGTGTTATGTGTGCAGCTAAGAATGGGATGACTCCCCACGGGAGGAGTACAGCCTCAGGGCAGTTAGCGTGGATGATGGGAGTGATGGTGGAGATAGTCCCAATACCAATAGTGCCGGAGGAGCAAGAAGTCACAGACAACGTGTTGCAATCCAATGTCCTTTACTCACAGTTTGTCCCAATATGAAATACTGTTTGGTAGTGTCCCTAAGACAGGGTTGTATTTACCACAGCAGCTGCAGGCCTCCTATGGTTCTCTCACTGAATATGTTCTGGAGTTGCATAAACATTTGACTGTTACTCATAATCGTTTTCTTTCCTCTATCCCAGACACCAATTGCTTCAGTGGCACTCACACTTTGGTACCAGGAGACTGGGTCGTGGTAAAGAGACATATGATGAGACCACTGGAGCCCAGATACAGTAAACCAATCCAAGTGCTGTTAACCACTGCCACTTCTGTCAAGCTTCAAGGCAAGGACACTTGGATCCACGCCAGCCATTGTAAAAAGGTCTTGAAACCCAGCAGCAGCAAAGATGATGACCCTGTCTGTTTGGACTATGGTGATAGCAACCGTACCCCTTGCCCCAACTCTCCATGAAGTACTGAAAGAGAACGGGGATAACAAACTGATAAAGCATCACCAAGTCTTACTCCAAGACATGAACTCTAATGACTGTCCTAAGAACTGTTGGATATGCACCCATAGTCCAATATTCTCCAATACTATGCCTTATTTAGCCATTCCAGTGACTTTGAAACAAATATTTTAATTAAGTAACCACACTTTTCCTATTAGACTAAGAACAACAAAAAAAGAAGGCTGTAAGTCTAAGGCTATGTGCCCATGATGCAGAATTGAAGCAGAAAATTTCCGCAGCGTTTCTGCATGTTCTTGGCAGTAAAAACGCTTGCGAATTGTACACGCATTTTTGCAGCGTTTTTACATGCGGATTTGACTTGCGTTTTTCAAATGCATTGTGACCTTAAATCCGCATGCAGAAACGCACAAATAATGGAAATGCTGCGGATTTTTCCGCAAGGAAAATCCGCTGCGGAAAATTCCACAGCATGTGCACAGAACATGCAGATTTTCATTGGGGATCATGGGGCACGGATTACCAAGCGTTTTGCAAGCGTTTACGCTGAGGAAATTCCGCATCAAAAACACTTTAAAAACGCATAGTGGGCACACAGCCTTACTGTAGCTGCTTGGGTGACTGAGCCATGGTTGTTCTTTAACAGGAGTGGTCCGCCTCTAAGTCAGAATGAAATGCCTTGGGCGACCAGTCGTGTCGACTTCTCCTGTTATCCGAACTTTACCTCTTGCAGCTGTATTCAGATAAAATCCCGAGGGTTTTCTTTCTTTACAGCTGACTATTCAGAGTGTAATGGATCTGCTACCACTACACAGCAATCTCTCTACACACACTGTACAGACGCACTGCAGACGACAAGCCCAGACCAAATGGTAAACCGCATCTTGTAGAAATGGGAGTGGCTAACAAATTTTTCAGTGTCTTATTCATTTACCCATTCATAATGCAAATGTGGGATAAGTTGGTAGAGGCGACTGATTATCTAGATCAGTGGTTCGCAACCTTTTTTGCACCAGGGACCGGCTTGAAGCAAGATCATTTTTCCATGGCCCAGCAAGGAGGGGGTGGGGTGGGCGGGGCTTTGGTCATATGGGGGCGGGGTAATGGAGGGATTTGGAGTTTAGTGCATACTTATCATATAGTGTAGACCAGGTCCCCGCCAGGAGCTATGCCAGGAGCCCCACATAGTGTGCTGTGCCAGGAGCCGCATCACTGAGGCCCCATCACGCCCTGCAGCAGGACAGGGCAGCTGTCCTGACAGCTGCTGTTCAGCTGCATTTACTTCATCCCAGGGGTGGACACAGACTGTAGTGGGCCCCTGTGCAAGAAATTTTTGGGGGCCCCCCCCGCCCTTCATAAGGCAACAAAGTTATGTAAACATAACCCCCCCATGTGCATCTCTCACCCCCCCATGTGCAGCTCACCCCCGTGCATCTCTCATCCCCCTCCGTGCATCTCTCATCCCCCTCCGTGCATCTCTCATCCACCCCCCGTGCATCTCTCATCCCCTCCGTGCATCTCTCATCCCCCCCGTGCATCTCTCACCCCCCTGTGCATCTCTCATCCACCCCCCGTGCATCTCTCATCCCCCCCGTGCATCTCTCATCCCCCCGTGCATCTCTCACCCCCCCGTGCATCTCTCACCCCCCCGTGCATCTCTCATCCACCCCCCGTGCATCTCTCATCCCCCCTGTGTATCTCTCACCCCCCCGTGCATCTCTCACCCCCCCGTGCATCTCTCATCTCTCCCCTCCCATGTGCATCTCTCATCTCTCCCCTCCCCCCATGTGCATCTCTCATCTCTCCCCTCCCTCCATGTGCATCTCTCATCTCTCCCCTCCCCCCATGTGGATCTCTCATCTCTCCCCTCCCCCATGTGCATCTCTCATCTCTCCCCTCCCCCCCATGTGGATCTCTCATCTCTCCCCTCCCCCATGTGCATCTCTCATCTCTCCCCTCCCCCCATGTGGATCTCTCATCTCTCCCCTCCCCCATGTGCATCTCTCATCTCTCCCCTCCCCCCATGTGCATCTCCCATTCCCCCCACTCCTAGTTAATTGTATTTAAAAAAAAATAAAACTTGTTATACTTACCCCGATGCGATCCCTGCAGAATCCTGGCGCTCGTCCAAATCGCTGACACCAGGTTCTCCTGACTTCCGGCCATGTGACGGCGCCGTCACATGACCGGAAGTCAGGGGAATCATGAAGGTGCTGCCGCAGCAGCGCAGCGCTAAGATGTCCCGGACCCGGCGCTTAGCATGCGGCCGGGGGCCCCATGAGGAGAGAGACGCACAAGAGGGGGGCTCCGAGGGGGCTCCTACCGGCCGGGCCCCATACTGGAGTCAGGGCAGTCATGCCCTGATGGCGGCCCTGCTGGAGGCTGGAGGGGCCCCCTCTCCCCGCGGACCAGCTGAAAAACCCCAACGGCCCGGTCCTGGTCCGCGGACCGGCGGTTGGGGACCTCTGATCTAGATGACCAGATCTTCCAGATTCTTGACGTTGTCAATACATCTAATATTGTACAGAAACAACTAATTTCAGTTACTAACCAACACACTTTAGTGCTAGATTACTTGACTGCTAGAGAGGGCGGGATGTATCAGATAATAGGCCCTACCTGTTGCCACTACATAGACCCTGCAGGAAATTTCCAAGTAAAGATCAAGATAGAGATAGTTAGAGAAATGAGGGATGCGTGGCTCCAAGAACATCATGTCAACAAAGATTCCTGGTAGAGCGACACTTTCTCATTTCTTAGTCCTGTCAATTGGTTCAAGGGTATAGGTGGATGGCTAATGGGCATCCTACAAGGTATTCTACAAATAGGAATTTTGATATTACTAGTGTATACAGTAGCCAGGATTAGTATATTTGCTATTAAGAGACTATGCAAGAAAACACACAAGGTTAAGTATCACAGGCCTGCAAAATATAATACCACTTTTCCTATAAACATATATGATGAGATTTACAAGCAAGATATTTGTCGGTGAACGGGATTCGTCTCCTCCAGGCTTTTATAGCATGGGGAATTAGCTGATGAATAAATTGTTTTGTAAAATAATAAAAAGGGAGGAGTTGTTATGGTTAATATTTTATATTTGGCTTCATTATTATTTAGAAACAATTATATGCTTATCTATGTCTGTAGTCTTTGCTTAAAACTTGCATCATTGAATGTCTGACTAAGATACTGGTTTCCTGTGAGTTCCCTGACAAGAAGGTTTTACCTTGGGCCACGAGAAGTGTGTTATCACTGATAGTCTATTTTGGTTTCCTCTTCAGTTGCATGTAATGGTTGTAGTTCCGCTTTCTCTAGCTAATAAATATAGTGAACCTTAGCTGCCTAACAGGGCTCTACATGCTGACAATTGCATGTCGCATGTATTTTGTCTCCCTCTCTTCATCGATGAATTATTTTAATTTGAATCTCACTGGTAATGTGAAGACCCTTTGTTGTCTACTCCAAAGCTCTCCCTGAGATAAAGGGTTTCCACATCAATATTATATATATATATATATATATATATATATATATATTATAGCGCCATTTATTCCATGGTGCTTTACATGTGATATATATACACATATATATATCTACTAGCGATTGAACCCGTTCTACGCCCGGGTAGCGAGCATTTTTATTGATATTTAGTCTCCCATGCTGGTATGTGCTGCCCCCCTTCTGGTATTTGTGCTGCCCCCATCCTGTCTCCACCATCCTATCCTTGTATGTATGGCACCCCTCACCCCCAATCCTGGTATGCATGGCACCCCTCATCCCAAATCCTGGAATGCGTGGCACCCCTCATCCCAAATCCTGGTATGCGTGGTACTCCTTATCCCTATCCTGGTATGCGTGACACCCCTAACCCCCAATCCTGGTATGCGTGGTACTCCTCACCCCCAATCCCGGGATTCGTGGCACCCCTCACCCCCAATCCCGGTATGCATGGCACCACTCACCCCAAATCCTGGTATGCGTGGCACCCCTCACCCCCAATCCCAGTATGCATGGCACCACTCACCCCAAATCCTGGTATGCATGCACCCATCATCCCCAATCCTGGTATGCATGGCACCCCTCATCCCCAATCCCGGTATGCATGGCACCCTCCACCCCCAATCCCGGTATGCATGGCACCCCTCATCCCCAATCGCGGTATGCATGGCACCCTCCACCCCCAATCCCGGTATGCATGGCACCCCTCATCCTTATCCCGGTATGCATGGTGCCACGCATGGTGCTGGGACGGTCATGCACTTCTTCCCTCTTAATGCACATAATGCTGTGTTCTATGTTTATATATGAGCATTCATATAATCTAATGTCTGATGGGTTACTTACAGGTTCAATATAGGTTGGTGCGGGTAGACTATTAGATTGATAGAAGCAGTAGTGCAGAGGTGGGCACTATAGCACACAGAGTATGCAGTTATAAGTTAATGGGAGTTAACATCCGGGAGTTAATGGGTTTAGGAGCTGCTTCAGTGTGGGAGTGGCAGGTTTAGTGAAAAAAGGAGTCACTTCCTGATTGCAGGTAGAGTGAGTTGAGTGAGGGACAGTGACTAGTGAAGATATTTCAGGAGGACACAGGAGAAAGTACAGGAGAAAGGTGTGTGTGTGTCACAGTCTGGGAGTTTTTGGACAACCTTATCTGGAAGGTGAGTCCTCGCATCCAAACAGCGGGGTGAACAGGTCCTGTGGCAATAGAGAGAAGATGCCGGATAAGGACCGCAAGAAAAATGCCCCTGGCGCAGATGAGGCTCCTGAAGATAAACAGATAAAACGGAAAGAATTGAAAAACGTGCAAACCAAGATGGCGGACGAAAATGGCGATCTCAAGATGGCGGCCGGCAACGTGAGTCCCAAGATGGCGGATGATGGTGTGGAGGCTGGCGATAGCTCCACCCATCGTGGGCGTCCTGAGTAGTGTTGAGCCACCCCCGTAGTGTTCGAGTTCGGTTCGGTTCGTCGAACACCCGTGTGTTCGCCGAACTGTTCGTCGAACTGTTCGTCGAACACCTTCGAACACCGTTAAAACCAATGGCAGGCAAACAAAAACACATAGAAACACATAGAAAACACCTTCAAAGGTGTCCAAAAGCTGACAAACTGCTCAGAAGACATAACTAACACATGGAAAAGTGACAAGTACATATAGTCATGCAAAAATAAAAGAGGTGGAGGAGTAAAAGGAGGGGGAGACACAGATATAGGCATGTCATGCCCTTCTAAAATCCAAAAAGTGAGAAGCCGACACGGCCAGTCCGCTCCTGCCCGTGCCACCTCCGTGTCGCCGGGTTTGTGCCAGAGCCGCGGTGAACCCTGACGGCCAGCCCCCCTCTCCCAATACTGGTGCCTGTCCGCTGGTGGGTCGAGCGAGCCCCCCTGTGGTGGAGGCAGCTCTAAGCTTTTTAATTTAAATTGTCTCTCTAATTTGAATGAATACACTTTAAATCCATTTACAAGGATCTATTGGAGGGCAAGTCTCATGCCAGCAGCCGCGGTAATTCCAGCTCCAGTAGCGTCCACTAAAGCTGCTGCAGTTAAAAAGCTTTTATAAGGATCGAGCTCGGCTGTCCACCGCAAGGCATCCTACTGCCAGTCCCAGCCCCTATGCCTTGGGGTGCCTCCTGATGCTCTTCACTAAGTATCCCATGGTCCCGAAGCATTTCCTTTGAAAAAATTAAGTGTCTAAACTACAGGTGGTGCAGCTTGCTTAACAGCCGGGATAATCCGCTCACTAGCAGACACTGCTACTAGGCACAAAGTATTTCCTGGGCTAGATGCAGTTAAAAATTTGTAATTAGATACTCTCTTTGGATGCTGAGAAAGCATTCCATAGAGTCTCCTGGCACGCCATATATGATTCTCTTAAAAAGCTTGGGGTAGGGGTCTAGGGGACCCTTTTATAGCCAAAATCATGGCCCTGTATCACAATACTTCACCTAGGCTGAAGATGAATGGAACTGTAGCACCCTGAGGGCTCGGTTGCTACAGACGTATTGCACCTCACCCAGAGGTGTGATATCTCACTCTCAGGTAAGGATGGAGTGTGGATCAGGACCCGACACCTGCATGCATTACACCACATTACCGTGGGGCAGGGCGACCAATATGCCCCTGAGATGGGCACGACAGTACCTGTCCCTGGCTGGAGTGGGGGGAGGGAACACTGAGGAAGGGGAACCCTGTAGTGCAGGAGCAGGGAGGAAGCAGTTCCTGGGTGCATTGAGAAGGGAGTATAAAAGGTGGGCACCATCTTAGTTCAGTGCAGAGAAGTCTGAGCAGAAGTGGCAGGGAGCAGGGGCTCTGCATGAGCTCTGCTCCGGAGGCGGGCCTAGTAACAGAGGCCCAGGCCTGGAAGAGGGAGAAGGAAGGAAGAGGAGCGGAGAAGGCTCCAGGAACGAGGAATGAAGGGATCCCAGGGGTGCGGACGGGCGAGTCGCCACCGCACGCCCGAATCCACCTGCATGGAGGGGTCAGGCCAAAGGGGGAGACCGGTCCCCGAACTAGTGGAGGCAGGAAACGACCCTCAGCTAGAAACCGGAGGCTCTGACATTTTATGTGGCGCAGCCCCTCGCTACACCCGCTAGGAAGGCACCACATAGGGTCAGGGAAACTGGCGCCAAGTTTACCAAGAGGAGGCCCGAGGCAGCCGGACAGAAGTGTTGGTAAGAAAGGCCAGACAAAGGACACACAAAGGGGGTCCTGTGAAGTGCTCCAAAGTTATCTGGGAGTTGTCTGAGCCCCTCACCTGGTGAGCACAGTACGACGTGGGCAGCCGTTACCTGCAGACGTGGTCTGGATAATAAGAACTGTGAGTAAAGGCCCTGAACTGCATCACTGACTCCGTGTCGTTACTGCTGCTGCCCTGCACCATCACCCCCATCCTCCGCATACACTGCCCTGAGGCTATACTCCTCCCGTGGGGAGTTATGCTATGCTCTGCTGCACCCACAACACCAGCCTCAGTGGTCTGCCCTGTAGCGGCGGTTCACTCTGACCGCAATCCACGGGTGGCGTAGTCGGACATTTAAACATGAAAACCACATAAATAGTTCCGCCACTGGTTTGACCGCCCTGAGCCACGGAACTGGGTCGCCGCCACGAAGACTACAGCCACCAGCATCCACCAAAAAGGGTCCGGCTCCGGGTGTCCCAAGGCCCAGGGGGTGCCTCAGAACATTTTCATCACCTTTCACAATCACCAATGGGACAAGGCAGGGATGTCCTCTGTCCCCTCTCTTATACATCCTAGTGACGGAGCACCTGCTCTCATCAATTCGCCATAACCCCAATATTAGGTGGATTGAGGTGGGAGGCACCGAGTACAAGTGCTCTCTATTTGCTGATGATGTCCTAGTATATATCACTCAATCACATATATCCATCCATGCTGTTATGGCTGAAATAGATCACTTTGTTACATGGTAAAATTTTAAAATCAATGCAGCGAAGTCTGAGGCCCTCGATGTCTCCCTCCCCAAATCCATATAGGATTCCATCCAGTCCAACTTTCTCTTTGCCTGGCCCTCACAGGGTATCAAATACTTAGGAATTCCTATTCATAGAGACCTCTCCCATCTATGTTATCTTAATTTTGGGCCCTTTATTGAACAACTCCATACAGACCACGGTTGGCAAGTTAGAACTGTAAGATTCACTACGTGAACCACTGGTGTTTTGTGGAAAAGCACATGTACACTGCGTTCCAAATTATTATACAAAAAGTGTTTAGGAGTGATAAGGGAAGAATTTGTTTGTTTGTCAGTTAAACTCATTGATGGTGATGTGTGTCAGGGCTCTTTATATCACTGTAAGCAATTGCAGACACCTGTGCTAATTAGTTTGGCAGGTGTGTCCAATGAAAGGCAAGACTACTTAAGAAGGCTCTCTCACATTATTAAGCAGCCTACATTTTCTGCCAAAATGGGAAAGAAAAAGGATGTGTCGGCTGCTGAGAAGCAACAAATTGTGGAGTGTTTAGGTCAAGGCATGACTACAATCAACATTGTGCGATGATCAGGATGAAGTGTCTTGGCAATCAAGAAGTATGTAGCTGATTCACACTACACACGTGTGCGTGCTGATAAGGGCAAATTGAGGACTCTTTCCTACAGGCAATTACGTCAGGTTGAAAGAGCAGCGGCAAAAAAGCCTTGTCATAGCAGCAGACAAGTTTTTGAAGCTGCTTGTGCCTCCAACGTCCCCCGAACAACAAGATGCAGGGTCCTTCAGAGGTTTGCAGCTGTGCATGCGCCATCCTGTCGACCTCCTCTATCCACTTCACACAAGCAGAAACGGCTCCAGTGGGCCAAACATTACATGAAGACTGATTTCAAAACTGTTTTGTTCACGGATGAGTGCCGTGCAGCGCTCGATGGTCCAGATGGATGGAGTGGAGGATGGCTGGTTGATGGACACCCCACGCAAACACGGCTACAGCGCCAACAAGGAGGAGGTGGAGTAATGTTTTGGGCTGGAATCATGGGGAGAGAGATTGTCGGCCCCTTTAGGATCCCTGAAGGCGCTAAAGATGAACTCCATAATGTATGTGGATTTTCTCAAACAGCACTTCCTGCCATGGTTCAAGAAGAAGAACCGTGTATTTCACAGCAAGATCATTTTTCTGCATGATAATGCACCATCTCATGCTGCACATAAAACATCTGCATCTCTGGCTGATATGGGCATAAAAGGGGACAAACTTATGGTGTGACCCCCATGCTCCCCTGACCTCTACCCCATTCAGAACCTTTGGAGCATCATTAAAAGGAGTGTCTATGATGGCGGGAGGCAGTTCACATCTAAGCAACAGCTCTGGGAGGGTATTCTGTCCTCATGCAAAACAATTGAAGCAGAAACCATCCAAAACCTGACAAATTCAATGGACGAGAGAGTTCAGAAGCTCCTTTCGAACAAGGGGTCCTATGTGAAAATGTAACATCACCTAGAATAAAGTTTTGAGTTGAAAACTGTTTGATTTCAGTTTCTAACAACCTGCTAATGCTTATAATTTCAAAAATGACCATTTTTTTGGTCTTTATTAAAATGAAAAGGTTGATCGAAAAGTTTGGGGGATCTAAGAGTGTGGCAACCCAGTAGTCATGATTACTTCGAATTCTGACAATATGAGGGTCATGCTGCAGGTAGTGCAGCAAGAAGGCACTTATGTGCCTTGCGCATCTCGGAGCCCCAAAATTATTTTCCGGGCTAGATGCAGCTAAAAATTATTTTTAATTTTAAATCTGGTGAAGCTTTAGTATAGATGGCCTAATAGGATCAGTGCTGCACACTGCTACAAAGCCCAAATTATTTTCCAGTCAAGATACAGATAAACATGATTAGTAATTTGAAAGCTTAAAACGGTTGGTAGGGTGATTTTAACCAATCTTCAAGCTTTTACTCTCCCCAGGATGACACAGGGGTAGAAAAGTCGTTTCGGATCCATGATTTGTTCATCTTTATGAACGTGAGTCTGTCTACATTATCAGTGGAGAGCCGCGTGCGCTTATCTGTCAGCACACCACCAGCAGCGCTGAACACACGTTCAGACAGAACGCTGGCTGCGGGGCATGACAAAATCTCCAAGGCGTAAGTGGCTAGCTCCGGCCATTTATCCAGATTGGAAGCCCAAAAAGAGCAAGGGTCCAGTGACACAGTCGTGGCTTCAATGTTTACTTGGAGATACTCCTGTACCATCGTCTCTAGGCGTTGACTATGTGTCAGACTTCTTGTCCCTGTGGCCTTGCAAAGGATGGGCTAAAAAAGTGGTGAAATGATTCCGCAAAATTGAGGTTAACAGCAGATACTGTGGTTCTGTTACGGTTTGAGTGCTGAACACTTGACGGTCCCACGGTTGGCTAGTTGGAACTGTGAGATTCACTACGTGCACCACTGGTATTTTGTGGAAAAGCACATGTAAGATTCTGCAACAGTCTCTGCTGATACTCCTGCATGCGTGCATCCCTTTCTATGGCAGGAATAATTTCTGCAAATTTACTTTTGTACCGGGGATCTAACAGTGTGGCAACCCAGTAGTCAGGATTATTTCTAATTCTCACAATTCGAGGGTCATGTTGCAGGTAGTGCAGCAAGAAGGCACTCATGTGTGTTGCGCATCCAGGAGCACCAAGTCCCTGTTGTGTTGGTGGCGAGGTAACAATCATGCTTCCTTCCTCTGTCCTCTCCCCCCAACCTCGCACAACAGAAATGTGATCAAGGTCTCCCTCATCTGATGAGTCTTCCATCAGTTCGTCCTCCACTTCTTCCTGGGCTCCTGCACCTTCCTCACTAGTTTGGCTGCTACCATGCGCCCTGGTAAAACCATCTCCCCCACCCTCACATGCCTGCCGCCTTGGTGCTGCCGACCGTCTGGACCTTGCAGATGTTAGCCCTTCCGCATACAACTCCTCCTCCTCTACTTCCTCCACCTCCTCTTGTGCCACCACCTGACTCCGAATTCTGTTTAACATGTGCTCCAGCATGTAAATCACCGGAATAGTCATGCTGATAATGGCATCATCAGCACTAAACATCTTCGTCGCCATTTCAAAACTGTGCAGAAGGGTGCATAGGTCCCTGATCTGAGACCACTCCTCCAGCGTGATTTGCCCCACCTCTGAATCTCGTTGGCCCAGGCTATACGTCAGAACGTATTGCACCAGGGCTTGTCGGTGCTGCCACAGTCGCTGCAACATGTGCAGAGTTGAATTCCACCGGGTAGGCACATCGCATTTTAGCCGGTGAAGTGGCAGGCCCAACGACTTCTGTAGAGATGTAAGTCGCTGAGCTGCGGGATGCGAACGGCGGAAGTGAGCACACAGCGACCGTGCCCTCTGCAGAAGGCCATCTAGTCTGGGATAGTGGGCTAAAAATTGCTGGACAACCAGGTTCAACACGTGAGCCATACAAGGCACGTGTGTGACATTGCCCCGGCGAAGGGCCGCACCCAGGTTTGCAGCATTGTCGCACACGGCCTTCCCTGGTTTCAGGTCCAGTGGAGACAACCATTCATGAAATTGGTTCTCCAGAGCTGACCACAACTCCTCAGCTGTGTGACTCACATTTCCCAGACATTTCAATGTAAAAACCGCCTGATGACGTTGAGCCCTACTGCCAGCATAGTAAGGAGGTGTGCAGGATCCCTTCTGCGCAGTTAGAAAGCTTGTGGCATGAACAGACAGGCTTTGGGTGCAGGTGGAAGACCGAGAGGAGGTTGAGGAGGCAGAAGCAGTGGAGGAACTTTGACATAAAGAGGATTGACGCACAACTCGTGGGGACGGCAAGACTTGGACAGCAGCCCCTTGTCCTGCTGTCACCATAGTTACCCAGTGCCCAGTCAGCGACATGTAACGCCCCTGTCCATGCCTACTCGTCCAAGTGTCTGTGGTGAAATGCACCCTGTCACACACAGAGTTTCTCAAAGAAGCGGTGATGTTGTGTGCGACATGCTGGTGGAGCGCAGGCACACCTTTCTTTGAGAAGTAGTGCCGACTGGGCATCTGGTACTGGGGCACTGCGACGGACATAAGGTCTCGAAAATCCTCTGTGTCCACCAGGCGGAAAGGCAGCATTTCTGTAGCCAAGAGCTTGCAGATGGTGAAATTCAACCTCTTAGCTTTCTCATGGCTAGGAGGAAATGGTCTTTTACTTGTCCACATCTGAGGGACCGAGGGCTGGCTATTGTGCTTAGACGGGGTTGATAAGGGTGTCCCCGGCAAACTGCCGGTCTGTGAGGAAGATGCAGGCGGACATGTTAGGTTGCCTTGATCCAAAGGTGGTGCTATCGATGTCGGACAGCGCTCAACACCAGCTGGTGTTACCACCTCCAAAGAAAATGATGACCTGCCAATCACGCTGGCTGTTGCGGGTAAAGAGGTGGCAGGTCTGCGCCCCAAAACAGGTGTGACTGCTGTCCCCCCAGTCACAGAGGATGAAGAGGCCGCGGATGCACAAGATATGGCAGACGGTGATTGGCCCGGCCGGCTAGGCCGCATTGTAGCACACTGAGCTTCCCACTGCAACTTATGCTTCATGTCCATGTGCCGGTTCATGCATGAAGTACTCAAACTATGTATTTTTTGGCCTCTACTTAGCTTTTGCTGACAAATGTTACAGATAACACGAGTTGGGTCATCTTTATCGATCTGAAAAAATGCCCAGGCTATGCAAGGCTTAGCACCCATGCGACCTGAAGAGCCACCACGACTTGTGGTGAGAGGCAGAGTTGTGTTTGAGGATGCAGTTGTTGACGTGCTTCCAGTACTACGTCTCTGTCCAGGAAGGCGCAACCTGACCTCGTCGTCACTAGCATCTTCCTCCACCTCCTCTGCTGACCTCATCTCTTGGCTGACTGTGGTTTGACAGTAAGTGGGATCTCCGACCTCATCATCATCACCCTGTGCGTTATCACACCCGTCGTCCTCAGAGCCAACCTGTTCCTGCCCTGACAAAAAACTAAAGTTGTCGCTCCAATCAGGTATTTGAGTCTTATCATCGTCTTCCTCATTGTCTCCACCAACAGGAGTTACAGTTTGGGAATGAGAGTCTACATTATGGTCAGAACCTTCTGCGTCTGGTCCTGGATCCGACTCATAAAGATTCTGGGCATCAGTGCAGATCATTTCCTCGTCTGGATTCACAGAAGCGCTGGAGTCGACCTCTGATTCCCAGGCTATAGTATGAGTAAACAGCTCTGCAGACTCAACCATCTGTTCTACCTCATACTCAGACGGGCAGCTGGAGATTTGGGAGCTGTGAGGAAGCAAGTGCGATTTGGGTGACACCTTTGAGGACTGGAGTATTTGTGATGTTGAAGTTGATGTGGAGGAGAGCCCACTTAAAGGAGCACTTGATATCCGTTGAAGCACCTGCTGTTTTTGTGCCTCATCTGGAATTTGTAGCGATTGGCGTGGCCGTAAGAAAGGGATCTTATCACATTGTCCGCTAAAAGAAGTAGACATTTTAGTGTGGCTGGAAGATGGTCTTTCTTCTGCAGATGTTACTGTTGCTTTAACACCTACCCCACGGACACAACCTTTTTTCCCCTTCCCAACACGCCTATTCCCCTTTCCACCAGCAGCAGGCCTTTTTCCACTCATTTTGGTGGTTAACTAATTCACAACTCTGGAGTTGTTTGCACAAAAAAACAATGGATGGTAACCGAGCAGAGCTGAGTGGCCAAACTGTGGTATTAGGCCAAAACTATTGGCTGGGTTAGATGCAGAAAAAAATTATTTTGAATTTGCAACCTGATGGAGGTCAGTATAGATGGACTAATACAAATAGTCCCACACACTGCTAGAAGCCCAAATATTTTTTCAGAGGTACTGTAGATGCAGATAAAAATTATTTTTAATTTGCAACCTGATGGAGGTCAGTATAGATGGACTAATAGACCAAGTCCCACACACTGCTAGAAGCCCAAATATTTTTTCAGAGCTAGATGCAGAAAAAAATTATTTTTAATTTGCAACCTGATGGAGGTCAGTATAGATGGTCTAATAGACCAAGTCCCACACACCGCTAGAAGCCCAAATATTTTTTCAGAGCTAGATGCAGAAAAAAATTATTTTTAATTTGCAACCTGATGGAGGTCAGTATAGATGGACTAATAGACCAAGTCCCACACACTGCTAGAAGCCCAAATATTTTTTCAGAGCTAGATGCAGAAAAAAAATTATTTTTAATTTGCAACCTGATGGAGGTCAGTATAGATGGACTAATAGACCAAGTCCCACACACTGCTAGAATCCCAACTATTTTTTCAGAGCTAGATGCAGAAAAAAATTATATTCAATTTGCAACCTGCTGGAGGTCAGTATAGAAGGACTAATAGAACAAGTCCCACACACTGCTAGAAGCCCAAATATTTTTTCAGAGCTAAATGAAGAAAAAAATTATTTTTAATTTGCAACCTGATGGAGGTCAGTATAGATGGACTAATAGACCAAGTCCCACACACTGCTAGAAGCCCAAATATTTTTTCAGAGCTAGATGCAGAAAAAAAATATTTTTAATTTGCAACCTGATGGAGGTCAGTATAGATGGACTAATAGACCAAGTCCCACACACCGCTAGAAGCCCAAATATTTTTTCAGAGCTAGATGCAGAAAAAAATTATTTTTAATTTGCAACCTGATGGAGGTCAGTATAGATGGACTAATAAACCAAGTCCCACACACTGCTAGAAGCCCAAATATTTTTTCAGAGCTAGATGCAGAAAAAAATTATTTTTAATTTGCAACCTGATGGAGGTCAGTATAGATGGACTAATAGACCAAGTCCCACACACCGCTAGAAGCCCAAATATTTTTTCAGAGCTAGATGCAGAAAAAAATTATTTTTAATTTGCAACCTGATGGAGGTCAGTATAGATGGACTAATAGACCAAGTCCCACACACTGCTAGAAGCCCAAATATTTTTTCAGAGCTAGATGCAGAAAAAAATTATTTTTAATTTGCAACCTGATGGAGGTCAGTATAGATGGACTAATAGACCAAGTCCCACACACCACTAGAAGCCCAACTATTTTTTCAGAGCTAGATGCAGAAAAAAATTATATTCAATTTGCAACCTGCTGGAGGTCAGTATAGAAGGACTAATAGAACAAGTCCCACACACTGCTAGAAGCCCAAATATTTTTTCAGAGCTAAATGAAGAAAAAAATTATTTTTAATTTGCAACCTGATGGAGGTCAGTATAGATGGACTAATAGACCAAGTCCCACACACTGCTAGAAGCCCAAATATTTTTTCAGAGCTAGATGCAGAAAAAAATTATTTTTAATTTGCAACCTGATGGAGGTCAGTATAGATGGACTAATAGACCAAGTCCCACACACTGCTAGAAGCCCAAATATTTTTTCAGAGCTAGATGCAGAAAAAAATTATATTCAGTTTGCAACCTGATGGAGGTCAGTATAGATGGACTAATAGAATGATGCTATGCCCAAAAGATTTTACTTCACTAGGTGCAGTAAAAAAATTGGTATTCTATACACAGGTGTTATATCTTGCAACACAGATAGGCTACTCCACTGACTAACACACTCTGCAATAGGCCAAAAAGGATTAGCTTTGCTAGATTCAGCCAAATGCTGTGAAAAAAACTTGCACAGCACTGGCACAGACCTGCCTGGCAAAAACTGATAGGAACTCATGTAACCTAGTCCTGAAAAGGACTCCAATTACAATTAGTCTTTACTCCCACAACCTATCTATTTAAGAGCACAGACCTCCCTGATAAAAGTCGTAGGAAATGCTGTAACCTAGTCCTTAAAAGGACTGCAATCACAACTATTCCCTACTCCCAAGCTATCTGTATATTTGTGCGAAAATTGGCTTGAAATTAACAAGGTATAGCGCACACAGCAACAGCGGTGCCGTCTAACACGCAGCTGCAGCAGTGAGAAAATGGTGGCGACGGGGAAAATGGCTTGGTCTTATAGGGCAAGGACATGTGACATACACTGCCAATGACACATGCCCTTGCTTGTGTGAAAAAAAGCACTTCGCTCCGTGTGTGCTCTGCTGATAGGCTGACAGATTGCACCTCCCCACTGCAAATGCGGGAAAGAGAAAAAAAAATGGAGATCTTCATTGTTCCTGCAGAGATCCATCCCCTGCCCCTCCCCCCACCCCGCTGTACACTCAAACTGCGTATTAACATTAATTTTCATCATTACTGAGAAAAAATCCAGTTATGATTTTGGTGCACGAACAGTTATCGAACATAACCTCGAACAGCCGAATTTTTCTCAAATTGTTCGTGTTCGCCGAACGGCTCGAACACCGCCCAAAACAGCTCGAATTTGAGATTGGCGAACAGTTCGAGTAGAACAACGCTCATCTCTAGTCCTGAGCACAAAATGGCGTGAAAAACTGTATGGCATGGACGCCAGGCCGGGCTGAGACTGTGGCCCTCTGTGAGCGGTGCCCGCCTGCGGTGGGTGCGGCGAAGAAAGAAGAAACCCCGTCCACCATTGAAGATCCCAGAACCAGAGTCAGAGTGGGAGGAATTGGTGGAGGAGGCTCCACCCATGGATGGGCGGAGCCTGGAAGGAGGATCCCTCGTGTCAAGCAGTGCGGCACCATTGCTGAAGGAGATGGTGAAGCAGCAACAGCCTGAGACCTTGTCACATCACGGTGGCCTTGGACGCATGAGCTGGGAGCGGCGCAGGCAGCGCCAGGAGGAAGTGCCGGAACAAATCTGGGCGGCCGGAGGACCAACGGCAGCAGCGGTGCCTGCGGATGATGGAGAGCCAGCTCCAGTGACCATGGCGGCGGTGAGCCTTGATCCAGTTCCTGCCTCTAGTCCATCGCCCCCCCCGCAGCAAGTGCCCCTGCAGAGGAGGCTGGCCCAGCACCTAGTGTTAGAACCCTCCTGTTAGTTTTTTTCTATTTTGTGGTCACGTGACCTGCTGCCTATTTATTCCAGCTCCGCCCTTCTGGCTTTGCTGGACTTCAGTGTTACTTTGACTCTTAAACTAGCCAGGTGCTTTGTACCTATCTCTATAGTTTGCTTGGTCCTTGGATCTCTAAGTATTTTTGTCTGTTTGTCTTTTTTCTCCACTACAATTTCTGCTAGGAGGTGTCCAATTTTGTCCCAGTCCTTAGTACTTTTAGGGACCCCTCCCTTATATCTATAGGTCTGCGTTCAGACTAGTTGAGGACGAAGGCGGGTCTGTTCACAAGGAACAGGTTGCCCACTGCATCGTAGGGAATCAGCTTAGTTTTCCTATCTTTCCTTAGTTCATGTAGCAGATCATAACAGTAAGTCCAGCCCAAAATCAAAAAAAAAAAAAAAAAATCCTAAGGAACGAGATCCGGAGATCAGCATGGTGTCTGTTCAGGAATTGGCTCAACGCCTACAGGGATTGTCTCTTGAGGTGGCCGAGCTCCAGCAACACGTGAGTAGCTGTCCTGGAGCGCATTTTGTTGAACCAAAGGTAGGACTGCCTGATTTTTTTTATGGTAAACAACAAGATTTTTTTTCCTTTAAAAATGCTTGTTTATTATATTTTTGTTTGAGACCCAGGTCCTCTGGGAATGAATCACAGCGCATTGGGTTTATCATGTCACTTTTGCGCAAGGAACCACAGGGATGGGCCTTTTCTCTCCAACCTAATGATACGTGTTTTAGATCAGTGGAAGATTTTTATTCTGCTATGGGGTTGTTGTATGACGATCCTGATCGAGTCTCTTCTGCTGAGACACAACTGAGACGTTTAAAGCAGCGGTCAGGGGATGTTGAAAATTATTGTACACACTTCAGTAGGTGGTCTTCTGAAGTGAGATGGAATGATTCGGCGTTAAAATGTTTGTTTCTTGCTGGTCTAAGTGAAAGGGTTAAGGATCTGCTGATTGCTTTCCCTGCACCTGGAAACTTGCAAGAAGCCATGCA
Source organism: Phyllobates terribilis (assembly GCF_046119375.1). NCBI lineage: Eukaryota > Metazoa > Chordata > Amphibia > Anura > Dendrobatidae > Phyllobates > Phyllobates terribilis. The sequence continues at coordinate 54,376,487 of NW_027362768.1, read as the reverse complement.
ATTAGCTATACCGGTGGACAGGAGACTGCGTGCCAGGGTTAATGAGGAGAAAACTCCTGCTATGACAGCTCCTAGTCATCAGAGGGTCTGCTCGGACGATGGAGAACCGATGGAGATTGGGGCGATGCCCCTCCACTCTCAGGAAAAAGACTGCAGGTTTTCCAAGGGATTGTGTTTTTATTGTGGTAAATCTGACCATTTTGTTAAGAACTGTGAGCTTCTGTTAAACAAAGAAAAAAAAAAGGTCAGTTACGCCCGTATTGCTTGCTTAAACTCTAAGGGAGTATTTCTTTCAGGGAGTACCTCATTGCAGGAGGAGTTGATTGAATTTCAGGTATTTGTGGATTGTGGTTCTACACTGAATGTGATTGATAAGGGATTTTTAGAAAAACTTAAATTAGAACCTAAACCTTTGTCATCTCCTATTTCTGTGGTTGCTGTTGATAACACTCCTTTGAAATGTGTTACTCACAAGGTTTTTGAATTTCCCCTCACTATTAATGGTATTCACCAAGAGAATTTGGATTTAGTGGTTTTAAATAATTTACCTTCTCCAGTAGTGTTAGGCTTGCCTTGGTTAAAACTGCACAATCCTTTACTGGACTGGTCTACTAATGAGATTAAATCTTGGAGTCCTAAGTGTTATGATAAATGTTGTAACGGTCGCATTGCTGCTGTGGAAAGAGAGGAATTACCTGTACCTATTCAGGATTTTTGGAAGGTTTTTTCAGAGGAGGAGTCGCAAATTCTACCTCCTCATAGGGACTATGATTGCACCATTGAGTTTGTTCCTGGAGCTACTCTTCCCAAGAGTCGCTTATTTAATCTTACTATCCCTGAAAGAAAAGCCTTGGAGGAATACATACAGACGAGCTTGGCTGCTGGTCACATTAGACCTTCTAAGTCACCTGTGGCTGTTGGATTTTTTTTGTAAAAAAAAAAAGACGGCGGTTTACGTCCATGTCTGGACCTTCGAGAAATTAATAAAATTACCGTACGCAATTCCTACCCACTGCCGTTAATTCCTGACTTGTTTAACCAGTTAGTGGGGGCCAAGTGATCTCTAAAATTGATCTCCGGGGAGCATACAATTTGCTGCGAATGAAGGAGGGTGATCAATGGAAGACTGCTATTAACACTCCGGTGGGTCATTTTGAGAATCTGGTTATGCCTTTTGGTCTTACCAATGCACCAGTGTTTTTTCAGAACCTTATTAATGACATCCTGAGTAGAGATGAGCGTTGTTCTACTCGAACTGTTCGCCAATCTCAAATTCGAGCTGTTTTGGGCGGTGTTCGAGCCGTTCGGCGAACACGAACGATTTGAGAAAAATTCGGCTGTTCGAGGTTATGTTCGATAACTGTTCGTGCACCAAAATCATAACTGGATTTTTTCTCAGTAATGATGAAAATTAATGTTAATACGCAGTTTGAGTGTACAGCGGGGTGGGGGGAGGGGCAGGGGATGGATCTCTGCAGGAATAATGAAGAACTCCATTTTTTTTTCTCTTTCCCGCATTTACAGTGGGGAGGTGCAATCTGTCAGCCTATCAGCAGCGCACGCACGGAGCGAAGTGCTTTTTTTCACACAAGCAAGGGCATGTGTCATTGGCAGTGTATGTCACATGTCCTTGCCCTATAAGACCCAGCCATTTTCCCTGTCGCCACCATTTTCTCACTGCTGCAGCTGCGTGTTAGACGGCACCGCTGTTGCTGTGTGCGCTATACCTTGTTAATTTCAAGCCAACTTTCGCACAAATCTACAGATAGCTTGGGAGTAGGGAATAGTTGTGATTGCAGTCCTTTTAAGGACTAGGTTACAGCATTTCCTACGACTTTTATCAGGCAGGTCTGTGCTCTTAAATAGATAGATTGTGGGAGTAAAGACTAATTGTAATTGCAGTCCTTTTCAGGACTAGGTTACTTCAGTTCCTATCAGTTTTTGCCAGGCAGGTCTGTGCCAGTGCTGTGCAAGATTTTTTCACAGCATTTGGCTGAATCTAGCAAAGCTAATCCTTTTTAGCCTATTGCAGAGTGTGTTAGTCAGTGGAGTAGCCTATCTGTGTTGCAAGACATACCACCTGTGTATAGAATACCAATTTTTTTACTGCACCTAGTGAAGTAAAATCTTTTGGCCATAGCATCATTCTATTAGTCCATCTATACTGACCTCCATCAGGTTGCAAATTGAATATAATTTTTTTCTGCATCTAGCTCTGAAAAAATATTTGGGCTTCTAGCAGTGTGTGGGACTTGCTCTATTAGTCCATCTATACTGACCTCCATCAGGTTGCAAACTGAATATAATTTTTTTCTGCATCTAGCTCTGAAAAAATATTTAGCCTTCTAGTAGTGTGTGGGACTTGTTCTGTTAGTCCATATATACTGACCTCCATCACGTTGCAAATTCAAAATAATTTTTTGTCTGCATCTAGCTCTGAAAAAATATTTGGCCTTCTAGCAGTGTGTGGGACTTTCTCTATTAGTCCATCTATACTGACCTCCATCAGGCTGCAAATTAAAAATAATTTTTATCTGCATCTACCTCTGAAAAAATATTTGGCCTTCTAGCTGTGTGTGGGACTTGTTCTATTAGTCCATCTATACTGACCTCCATCAGGTTGCAAACTGAATATAATTTTTTTCTGCATCTAGCTCTGAAAAAATATTTGGCCTTCTAGCAGTGTGTGGGACTTTCTCTATTAGTCCATCTATACTGACCTCCATCAGGTTGCAAATTAAAAATAATTTATATCTGCATCTAGCTCTGAAAAAATATTTGGCCTTCTAGCAGTGTGTGGGACTTTCTCTATTAGTCCATCTATACTGACCTCCATCAGGTTGCAAATTAAAAATAATTTTTTGTCTGCATCTAGCTCTGAAAAAATATTTGGCTTTCTAGCAGTGTGTGGGACTTTCTCTATTAGTCCATCTATACTGACCTACATCAGGTTGCAAACTGAATATAATTTTTTTCTGCAACTAGCTCTGAAAAAATATTTGGCCTTCTAGCAGTGTGTGGGACTTTCTCTATTAGTCCATCTATACTGACCTCCATCAGGTTGCAAATTAAAAATAATTGATATCTGCATCTAGCTCTGAAAAAATATTTGGCCTTCTAGCAGTGTGTGTGACTTTCTCTATTAGTCCATCTATACTGACCTCCATCAGGTTGCAAATTAAAAATAATTTTTTGTCTGCATCTAGCTCTGAAAAAATATTTGGCCTTCTAGCAGTGTGTGGGACTTTCTCTATTAGTCCATCTATACTGACCTCCATCAGGCTGCAAATTAAAAATAATTTTTATCTGCATCTACCTCTGAAAAAATATTTGGCCTTCTAGCAGTGTGTGGGACTTGTTCTATTAGTCCATCTATACTGACCTCCATCAGGTTGCAAATTGAATCTCATTTTTTTCTGCATCTACTTCTGAAAAAATGTTTGGGCTTCTAGCAGTTTGTGGGACTTGGTCTATTAGTCCATCTATACTGATCTCCATCAGGTTGCAAATTAAAAATAATTTTTATCTGCATCTAGCTCTGAAAAAATATTTGGGCTTCTAGCTGTGTGTGGGACTTGTTCTATTAGTCCATCTATACTGACCTCCAGCAGGTTGCAAACTGAATATCATTTTTTTCTGCATCTACCTCAGAAAAAAAATTTGGGCTTCTAGCAGTGTGTGGGACTTGTTCTATTAGTCCATCTATACTGACCTCCATCAGGTTGCAAATTGAATATAATTTTTTTCTGCATCTACTTCTGAAAAAATATTTGAGCTTCTAGCAGTGTGTGGGACTTGGTCTATTAGTCCATCTACACTGACCTCCATCAGGTTGCAAATTAAAAATAATTTTTATCTCCATCTAGCTCTGAAAAAATATTTGGGCTTCTAGCAGTGTGTGGGACTTGGTCTATTAGTCCATCTATACTGATCTCCATCAGGTTGCAAATTAAAAATAATTTTTATCTGCATCTACCTCTGAAAAAATATTTGGCCTTCTAGCTGTGTGTGGGACTTGTTCTATTAGTCCATCTATACTGACCTCCATCAGGTTGCAAACTGAATATAATTTTTCTCTGCATCTAGCTCTGAAAAAATATTTGGCCTTCTAGCAGTGTGTGGGACTTTCTCTATTAGTCCATCTATACTGACCTCCATCAGGTTGCAAATTAAAAATAATTTATATCTGCATCTAGCTCTGAAAAAATATTTGGCCTTCTAGCTGTGTGTGGGACTTTCTCTATTAGTCCATCTATACTGACCTCCATCAGGTTGCAAATTAAAAATAATTTTTTGTCTGCATCTAGCTCTGAAAAAATATTTGGCCTTCTAGCAGTGTGTGGGACTTTCTCTATTAGTCCATCTATACTGACCTCCATCAGGCTGCAAATTAAAAATATTTTTTATCTGCATCTACCTCTGAAAAAATATTTGGCCTTCTAGCAGTGTGTGGGACTTGTTCTATTAGTCCATCTATACAGACCTCCATCAGGTTGCAAATTGAATATCATTTTTTTCTGCATCTACTTCTGAAAAAATGTTTGGGCTTCTAGCAGTGTGTGGGACTTGGTCTATTAGTCCATCTATACTGATCTCCATCAGGTTGCAAATTAAAAATAATTTTTATCTGCATCTAGCTCTGAAAAAATATTTGGGCTTCTAGCTGTGTGTGGGACTTGTTCTATTAGTCCAGCTATACTGACCTCCATCAGGTTGCAAACTGAATATCATTTTTTTCTGCATCTACCTCAGAAAAAAAATTTGGGCTTCTAGCTGTGTGTGGGACTTGTTCTATTAGTCCATCTATACTGACCTCCATCAGGTTGCAAACTGAATATCATTTTTTTCTGCATCTACCTCAGAAAAAAAATTTGGGCTTCTAGCAGTGTGTGGGACATGTTCTATTAGTTCATCTATACTGACCTCCATCAGGTTGCAAATTGAATATAATTTTTTTCCGCATCTACTTCTGAAAAAATATTTGGGCTTCTAGCAGTGTGTGGGACTTGGTCTATTAGTCCATCTACACTGACCTCCATCAGGTTGCAAACTGAATATAATTTTTTTCTGCATCTAGCTCTGAAAAAATATTTGGCCTTCTAGCAGTGTGTGGGACTTGTTCTATTAGTCCATATATACTGACCTCCATCACGTTGCAAATTCAAAATAATTTTTTGTCTGCATCTAGCTCTGAAAAAATATTTGGCCTTCTAGCAGTGTGTGTGACTTTCTCTATTAGTCCATCTATACTGACCTCCATCAGACTGCAAATTAAAAATAATTTTTATCTGCATCTACCTCTGAAAAAATATTTGGCCTTCTAGCTGTGTGTGGGACTTGTTCTACTAGTCCATCTATACTGATCTCCATCAGGTTGCAAATTAAAAATAATTTTTATCTGCATCTAGCTCTGAAAAAATATTTGGGCTTCTAGCTGTGTGTGGGACTTGTTCTATTAGTCCATCTATACTGACCTCCATCAGGTTGCAAACTGAATATCATTTTTTTCTGCATCTACCTCAGAAAAAAAATTTGGGCTTCTAGCAGTGTGTTGGACTTGTTCTATTAGTCCATCTATACTGACCTCCATCAGGTTGCAAATTGAATATAATTTTTTTCTGCATCTACTTCTGAAAAAATATTTGGGCTTCTAGCAGTGTGTGGGACTTGGTCTATTAGTCCATCTATACTGACCTCCATCAGGTTGCAAATTAAAAATAATTTTTATCTGCATCTAGCTCTGAAAAAATATTTGGGCTTCTAGCTGTGTGTGGGACTTGTTCTATTAGTCCATCTATACTGACCTCCATCAGGTTGCAAACTGAATATCATTTTTTTCTGCATCTACCTCAGAAAAAAAATTTGGGCTTCTAGCAGTGTGAGGGACTTGTTCTATTAGTCCAACTATGCTGACCTCCATCAGGTTGCAAATTGAATATAATTTTTTTCTGCATCTACTTCTGAAAAAATATTTGGGCTTCTAGCAGTGTGTGGGACTTGGTCTATTAGTCCATCTACACTGACCTCCATCAGGTTGCAAATTAAAAATAATTTTTATCTGCATCTAGCTCTGAAAAAATATTTAGGCTTCTAGCAGTGTGTGGGACTTGGTCTATTAGTCCATCTATACTGATCTCCATCAGGTTGCAAATTAAAAATAATTTTTATCTGCATGTAGCTCTGAAAAAGTATTTGGGCTTCTAGCAGTGTGTGGGACTTGGTCTATTGGTCCATCTATACTGACCTCCATCAGGTTGCAAATTGAATATCATTTTTTTCTGCATCTAGCTCTGAAAAAATATTTGGGCTTCTAGCAGTCTGTGGGACTTGTTCTATTAGTCCATCTATACTAACCTACACCAGGTTGCAAATTCAATATAATTTTATTCTGCATCTAGCTCTGAAAAAATATTTGGGCTTCTAGAAGTGTGTGGGACTTGTTCTATTAGTCCATCTATACTGACCTCCATCAGGTTGCAAATTGAATATCATTTTTTTCTGCATCTACTTCTGAAAAAATGTTTGGGCTTCTAGCAGTGTGTGGGACTTGGTCTATTAGTCCATCTATACTGATCTCCATCAGGTTGCAAATTAAAAAAATTTTTTATCTGCATCTAGCTCTGAAAAAATATTTGGGCTTCTAGCTGTGTGTGGGACTTGTTCTATTAGTCCATCTATACTGACCTCCATCAGGTTGCAAACTGAATATCATTTTTTTCTGCATCTACCTCAGAAAAAAAATTTGGGCTTCTAGCAGTGTGTGGGACTTGTTCTACTAGTCCATCTATACTGACCTCCATCAGGTTGCAAATTGAATATAATTTTTTTCTGCATCTACTTCTGAAAAAATATTTGGGCTTCTAGCAGTGTGTGGGACTTGGTCTATTAGTCCATCTACACTGACCTCCATCAGGTTGCAAACTGAATATAATTTTTTTCTGCATCTAGCTCTGAAAAAATATTTGGCCTTCTAGCAGTGTGTGGGACTTGTTCTATTAGTCCATATATACTGACCTCCATCACGTTGCAAATTCAAAATAATTTTTATCTGCATCTAGCCCTGAAAAAATATTTGGGCTTCTAGCAGTGTGTGGGACTTGGTCTATTAGTCCATCTATACTGATCTCCATCAGGTTGCAAATTAAAAATAATTTTTTCTGCATCTAGCTCTGAAAAAGTATTTGGGCTTCTAGCAGTGTGTGGGACTTGGTCTATTAGTCCATCTATACTGACCTCCATCAGGTTGCAAATTGAATATCATTTTTTTCTGCATCCAGCTCTGAAAAAATATTTGGGCTTCTAGCAGTGTGTGGGACTTGTTCTATTAGTGCATCTATACTAACCTACACCAGGTTGCAAATTCAATATAATTTTATTCTGCATCTAGCTCTGAAAAAATATTTGGGCTTCTAGCAGTGTGTGGGACTTGTTCTATTAGTCCATCTATACTGACCTCCATCAGGTTGCAAATTGAATATCATTTTTTTCTGCATCTACTTCTGAAAAAATGTTTGGGCTTCTAGCAGTGTGTGGGACTTGGTCTATTAGTCCATCTATACTGATCTCCATCAGGTTGCAAATTAAAAATAATTTTTATCTGCATCTAGCTCTGAAAAAACATTTGGGCTTCTAGCTGTGTGTGGGACTTGTTCTATTAGTCCATCTATACTGACCTCCATCAGGTTGCAAACTGAATATCATTTTTTTCTGCATCTACCTCAGAAAAAAAATTTGGGCTTCTAGCAGTGTGTGGGACATGTTCTATTAGTTCATCTATACTGACCTCCATCAGGTTGCAAATTGAATATAATTTTTTTCTGCATCTACTTCTGAAAAAATATTTGGGCTTCTAGCAGTGTGTGGGACTTGGTCTATTAGTCCATCTACACTGACCTCCATCAGGTTGCAAACTGAATATAATTTTTTTCTGCATCTAGCTCTGAAAAAATATTTGGCCTTCTAGCAGTGTGTGGGACTTGTTCTATTAGTCCATATATACTGACCTCCATCACGTTGCAAATTCAAAATAATTTTTTGTCTGCATCTAGCTCTGAAAAAATATTTGGCCTTCTAGCAGTGTGTGGGACTTTCTCTATTAGTCCATCTATACTGACCTCCATCAGACTGCAAATTAAAAATAATTTTTATCTGCATCTACCTCTGAAAAAATATTTGGCCTTCTAGCTGTGTGTGGGACTTGTTCTACTAGTCCATCTATACTGATCTCCATCAGGTTGCAAATTAAAAATAATTTTTATCTGCATCTAGCTCTGAAAAAATATTTGGGCTTCTAGCTGTGTGTGGGACTTGTTCTATTAGTCCATCTATACTGACCTCCATCAGGTTGCAAACTGAATATCATTTTTTTCTGCATCTACCTCAGAAAAAAAATTTGGGCTTCTAGCAGTGTGTTGGACTTGTTCTATTAGTCCATCTATACTGACCTCCATCAGGTTGCAAATTGAATATAATTTTTTTCTGCATCTACTTCTGAAAAAATATTTGGGCTTCTAGCAGTGTGTGGGACTTGGTCTATTAGTCCATCTATACTGATCTCCATCAGGTTGCAAATTAAAAATAATTTTTATCTGCATCTAGCTCTGAAAAAATATTTGGGCTTCTAGCTGTGTGTGGGACTTGTTCTATTAGTCCATCTATACTGACCTCCATCAGGTTGCAAACTGAATATCATTTTTTTCTGCATCTACCTCAGAAAAAAAAATTTGGGCTTCTAGCAGTGTGTGGGACTTGTTCTATTAGTCCATCTATACTGACCTCCATCAGGTTGCAAATTGAATATAATTTTTTTCTGCATCTACTTCTGAAAAAATATTTGGGCTTCTAGCAGTGTGTGGGACTTGGTCTATTAGTCCATCTACACTGACCTCCATCAGGTTGCAAATTAAAAATATTTTTTATCTGCATCTAGCTCTGAAAAAATATTTGGGCTTCTAGCAGTGTGTGGGACTTGTTCTATTAGTCCATCTATACTGATCTCCATCAGGTTGCAAATTAAAAATAATTTTTATCTGCATCTAGCTCTGAAAAAGTATTTGGGCTTCTAGCAGTGTGTGGGACTTGGTCTATTAGTCCATCTATACTGACCTCCATCAGGTTGCAAATTGAATATCATTTTTTTCTGCATCTAGCTCTGAAAAAATATTTGGGCTTCTAGCAGTGAGTGGGACTTGTTCTATTAGTCCATCTATACTGACCTACATCAGGCTGCAAATTGAATATAATTTTTTTCTGCATCTAGCTCTGAAAAAATATTTGGGCTTCTAGCAGTGTGTGGGACTGTGTCTATTAGTTCATCTATACTGACCTCCATCAGGTTGCAAATTAAAAATAATTTTTATCTGCATCTAGCTCTGAAAAAATATTTGGGCTTCTAGCAGTGTGTGGGACTCATTGTATTAGGCCATCTATACCAAGCTCCACCAGCTTTGAAATTAATAATAATTTTTAGCTGCATCTAGCCCTGAAAATAATTTTTCCCAATAGTGGTAGCAATAGAAATATGGGGCGCGCGCCTGGCTAACAAAAATATACGCTTCATAATACAAAACACCAGCCTAGCGCACTGCATTAATAAGATGGCATCATCGTCTCTCCCAGTGCTAGGCCTACTAAGCAGGCTAGCATTCCTGTGCCTAAAACACAATGTATGGGTCCGCGCTAGCCACTATGCTGAGGGGTATAAAGCAGCTGCTAACGCTTTATAACAATTCAATTGGCAGATTTTCACAGAGCTCTTCCACAACGCCCACCCATCGGGCAACAGTTGCCCACCCTCCCTATGGGATCTAGTGGCGAATAGTTGATGCCATTAATCAGAGCGTCAGTTGCCCCGTCAACGTGGCAAGCATACGGTAAGGCATGGGAAGAGTGGACACGACTAGTAGCAGGCAGACGGGTTGACCAATGTGAACAAGCCACATCATATCCCTAACACCATTAACATGACACTCACAATTTGAAGCAACACTAATGTCTACTGCATTTGTGATCGCCTTCTTCGGGGCGCTATGTATAAGCGAATTAGTCCCTCAATCCAAAATTACCACCAGTGGAGGCTTATTACACCAGGACGTAGTCATAGCCAATAATGCAATACGTCTACGCATACACCAATCGAAAACGGTTCCAGCGGGCAGGGGTACTTGGGTACTTCTACAACCCACAAACGGTACACTGAGTCGGGTAACAATAGTAAAAACATATCTAACCATTAGATCACAAAGTAATTTCTTCCTATCACACATTGATGGAACGCCATTATCAAGATACCTGTTCCAAGCTATATTTAATAAATGCATAACATCGGCAGGGAACCACCCCAAAGATTACGGAACACACTCATTCCGCATAGGTGCGGCCACGGAAACAGCAAGAGCAGGACTGTCAGAAACGGAAGTTCAGAGGATAGGGAGATGGCGATCCATGTGTTTGGCGTGATACATAAGACCGGACTTGTTATCCTAACGTGGTTTGTTTCTTTTACAGGTGACGCTAAGCCAACAGTGTGAGTGATAGGCCACTCGTATATATATTGGGCACAAAAAAGGGCGAAAGTCCGCCCAGGCGGGAGGAAATTAGAGTTTCATAACACATATTTCAACTGGAGAGGTATTAGAGGCCTGCTATGGCCACAGGTACTAATGGAGGTAATCAAGGTAGGGAGAGAGGCAAGAGGTCCGGTCATCTTAGTTATACAGGCCGGGGGAAACAACCTAGGTCATCACAAGAGCGCATAACTAATGGCAATAATGAAACTAGACACTGAGCACTTCAGAGAATTTTTCACAAAATTAGCTATAGTATGGTCAGAGATTGTGCCGATAGCGGTATGGCAAGGTGCGCGAGACATCACGGCCATCGAATGGACAAGGCGGGTAATAAATATTCGGATGGCAAAATTTAGAAGAGACAGAGGCGGTGTAGTGATACGACACCGACAACTGGAAGGAGATAAAGCAGGCCTCATACGGCCCGACGGTGTTCACTTAATAGATATTGGACTGGACATATTCCTGTCAGGACTCCAGGACGGAGTGGAACAAGCGTTAAGAGTGATGGGTGGGGGTCAGAGTCCTGCATACGAGTACTCTGGATCCTCCTTGGCCTGGAAATAGAAAGGACATGTTGGAGAGTTACACTTGTTGGCCAACTTGCCGGAGTGGGGACCCAGGGCATGCTGCAACAAGCTGAATTATTTTAGAAATAAAATGCCTTTCTAATGGAATGAGTATAAAGAGTTAATAAAGCTGTGACCGATCCTCACCCATCCAGTTGTAAGAGTTACATTATTGTATTGTCCATGAAAGGGGGGCGGTAGGGGGGCTGAGCGTCTGGGTTTGGTTGAGGGTCCCCACAGTCTGCCTAGGCTAGCTTAATTTAAAAATTCTTATTAGATGCACAGGCGGTGCAGCTTGCTTCGCAGCTGGGCTACTACGCCCAAAGTATTGCCTAGGCTAGATGCAGTTAAAAATTCTACGCTGACTAGCAGACACTGAAGATTTGGAGCAGACCTCTGAGTAAACAGCTCTTCAGACTCAACCATCTGTGTTACCCCAAGCCATAGTGTATGTAGTTTCTTACAGTTAAAAGGGGGGGGGGGGGGTGCGATCCAACCCACCTGGAATTGACGATGCCAACGTCACGTAAGACACAGCAAAGGGACTCCCAAAATTGTGGCACAGACACCACTTAACCCTAGAACGCATACCTGTGGCCTTGCAGGCCCGCCCAGTTAATTGTTTTCTATTTTCTGCAAGATTACTTTAGTTAGAATTTTGAAACTCTAGGTATTCCTCAGGTATATAGTTGTTTGTCATTTGAGTTCGAGTTATTCTATGTTATTTGCACACGGGCCTAAAGGGCCCCAGGTATGTGAAAGTGTAGATTTTTATGGTCATGCGTTCTAGGGTTAAGTGGCATCAATTGCCCCACTGTTGCTTAAAACGGTTGGTGAGGTGATTTTACCAAATCCCCAAGCTTTTAGTCTCCCAAGGATGACACAGGGGTAGAAATGTCCTTGCGAATCCATGATTTGTTCATCTTTATGAACGTGAGTCTGTCTACATTCTCAGTGGACAGCCGCGTGCGCTTATCTGTCAGCACACCACCAGCAGCGCTGAACACACGTTCAGAGAGAACGCTGGCTGCATGGCATGACAAGATCTCCAAGGCGTGAGTGGCGAGCTCCGGCGATTATTCCAGATTGGAATACCAAAATGAGCAAGGGTCCAGTGACACAGTCATGGCTTCGATGTTCACTTGGAGATTCTCCTGTACCATCCTCTCTAGGCATTGACTATGTGTCAGACTTCTTGTCTCCTGTGGCCTTGCAAAGGATGGTCTAAAAAAAGTGGTGAAACGATTCCACAAAATTGCTGTTACCAGCAGATACTGTGTTACTGTTACTGTTTGAGTGATGAAGACTCGACAGTCCCACCGTTGGCAAGTTAGAACTGTGAGATTCACTACGTGCACCACTGGTGTTTTGTGGAAAAGCACATGTAAGATTCTGCAACAGCGTCTGCAGATACTCCTGCATTCGTCAATACCTTTTTATGGCAGGAATTATTTTGGCAAATATACTTTTGTACCGGGGATCTAAGAGTGTGGCAACCCAGTAGTCGGGATTACTTTGAATTCTGACAATCCGGGGATCATGTTGCAGGTAGTGCAGCAAGAAGGCACTCATGTGTCTTGCGCATCCAGAAGTACCAAGTCCTTGTTGTGTTGGTAGCGAGGTAAGAATCATGCTTCCTTCCTCTGCCCTCTCCCTCCAACCTCGCACAACAGAAATGTGATCAAGGTCTCCCTCATCTGATGAGTCTTCCATGCCCATCGCCAGTTCGTCCTCCACTTCTTCCTCGGCTTCTGCACCTTCCTCAACAGTTTGGCTGCTACCATGCACCCTGGTTAATCCCTCTCCCCCACCCTCCCATGCCTGCCGCCTTGGTGCTGCCAACCGTCTGGACCTTGGAGATGTTATCCCTTCCGCATACGACTCCTCCTCTACTTCCTCCACCTCCTCTTGTCCCACCACCTGACTCTGAATTCTGTTTAATGTGTGCTCCAGCATGTAAATCACCGGAATAGTCATGCTGATAATGGCATCGTCGTCAGCACTAAATATCTTCGTCGCCATTTCAAAACTGTGCAGAAGGGTGTGTGGCGCCCCTGAGGGTTCAGTCGCCACAGAGTTACTGCATCTCACCCAGAGGTGTGTTATCTCACCCTCAGGTAAGGAAGGCGTATGGCTCGGGACCCTGACTCCTGCATCCAACACATACCCGCAGTGGGGGTAGGGCGAGATTGCTCCTAAGGGAGAGCACAGTCCCAGGTCCCTAGCTGGTTTGAGGGTCCTATGTAGTGGGTGCTTAGGGGAGCAGCTTAGGGGAGCACATGACAAGGAGAGTATAAATAGGAAGCCATCTTAGAAAGAGCAAGCCAGACAGAGGAGGAAAAGTGACAGGAGCAGAGACTAGGCATGAGCTCTGCTCCGGAGGCGGGCCTAGCCTGGGAGGCCCAGGACTGAAGGAGAGAAGAGAGGAGTGGGAGCTGGAAGGCTCCAGGAACCGAAGGGACCCTACGGCTACGGGCCGTGCAGAAGGCCACCCGTACTCCCGCTGCTACCAGGAGGTAGAGGGGTCAGGCCAGATAAGGGGAACCGGCGGAGAAACAGCAAGGCTCAACTAGAAACCGGAGGCTGCTGCATTTCATGTACTGCAGGCCAAAGTCCACACCAGTCTCACTAAGAAGGTAGCCACATAGGACCCAGGGGACGAAACACACGTCATCCGCCAAGGCCCGAGGATACCGGATAGAAGTGTCACTGGGTGTGAGGTGCAGGGAGAAGGCCAGAGAAAGGACACACAGAAGGGGGTCCTGCTAAGTACTCCGGAGCTATCTGGGGGTGGACTGAGCCCCTCACTGAGTATGCACAGCACGACGGGGGAGATTGCTCTGGTACCTGTAATCTGGACTACAACAACTGTGAGTAATATCTTGAGACGGCATCACACGGACTCTGTGTTCATTACTGACTCCCTGCACTACAACCACCATCATCCACCCACACTGCCCTGAAGCTACACTCTTCCTGTGGTGAGTAATAATACCATTGCTGCAAAACCACCAGCTTCAGAGGACTGTTCCGCAGTGACGGCCCCTTTGGCCGCACTCCACAGGTGGCGTAGTCAGATATTATAAAATCCATATATACAAATTACCCTTGGATTGACCGCCCTGGGTCACGGACTGGGTCACCGCCACAGTGACTACAACCCCCAGCGTCTACCGGCCCGGCTCAGGGTACCCCATGGCCCAGGGGGCGCGTCAACTTCATAGGTCCCTGATCTGAGACCACTCCTGCAGCGTGATTTGCCCCACCTCTGGATCTCGTTGGCCCAGGCTATACGTCAGAACGTATTGCACCAGGGCTTGTTGGTGCTGCCACAGTCACTGCAACATGTGCAGAGTTGAATTCCACCGTGTCGGCACATCGCATTTCAGCCGGTGAACTGGCAGGCCCAACGACTTCTGTAGAGATGTAAGTCGTTGAACTGCGGGATGCGAACGGCGGAAGTGAGCACACAGCGACCGTGCCCTCTGCAGAAGGCCATCTAGTCCGGGATAGTGGGCTAAAAATTGCTGGACAACCAGGTTCAACACGTGAGCCATACAAGGCACGTGTGTGACATTGCCCCGGCGAAGTGCCGCACCCAGGTTTGCAGCATTGTCGCACATGGCCTTCCCTGGTTGCAGGTCCAGTGGAGACAACCTTTCATGAAACTGGGTCTCCAGAGCTGACCACAACTCCTCAGCTGTGTGACTCACATTTCCCAGACATTTCAAAGTAAACACTGATGCCGTTGAGCCCTGCTGCCAGCATAGTAAGGAGGTGTGCAGGATTCCTTCTGCGCAGTTAGAAAGCAGGTGGCATTACCAGACAGGCTTTGGGTGCAGGTGGAGGACCGAGAGGAGGTTGAGGAGGCAGAAGCAGTGGAGGAACTTCGAGATAAAGAGGATTGACGCACAACTCGTGGGGACGGTAAGACTTGGACAGCAGCCCCTTGTCCTGCTGTCACCATAGTTACCCAGTGCCCAGTCAGCGACATGTAACGCCCCTGTCCATGCCTTCTCGTCCAAGTGTCTGTGGTGAAGTGCACCCTGTCACACACAGAGTTTCTCAAAGAAGCGGTGATGTTGTGTGCGACATGCTAGTGGAGCGCAGGCACACCTTTCTTTGAGAAGTAGTGCCGACTGGGCATCTGGTACTGGGGCACTGTGACGGACATAAGGTCTTGAAAATCCTCTGCGTCCTCCAGGTGGAAAGGCAGCATTTCTGTAGCCAACAGCTTGCAGATGGTGAAATTCAACCTCTTAGCTTTCTCATGGCTAGGAGGAAATGGTCTTTTACTTTTCCACATCTGAGGGACCGAGGGCTGGCTGTTGTGCTTAGACGGTGTTGAGTAGGGTGTCCACGGCAAACTGCCGGTCTGTGAGGAAGATGCAGGCGGACATGTTAGGTTGCCTTGATACAAAGGTGGTGCTCTCGATGTCGGAGAGCGCTCAACACTAGCAGGTGTTTCCACTTCCCAATGAACTGACGACCTGCCAATCACACTGGCTGTTGCGGGTAAAGAGGTGGCAGGTCTGCGTCCAAAAACATGTGTGACTGCTGTCCCCCCAGTCACAGAGGATGAAGAGGCTGCGGATGCACAAGATGGGGCAGACGGTGGTTGGCCCAGCCGGCTAGGCCGCATTGTAGCACAGTGAGCTTCCCACTGCAACTTATGCTTCATATCCATGTGACGGTACATGCATGAAGTACTCAAACTATGGATTTTTTGGCCTCTACTTAGCTTTTGCTGACAAATATTACAGATAACACGAGTTGGGTCATCCTTATCGATCTGAATAAATGCCCAGGCTATGCAAGGCTTAGAGCCCATGTGACCTGAAGAGCCACTACGACTTGTGGTCAGAGGCAGAGTTGTGGTTGAGGACGCAGTTGTTGACGTGCTTCCAGTACTCCGTCTCTGTTCAGGAAGGCGCAACCTAACCTCGTCGTCAATAGCATCTGTGATGCCCCGCTGCGCTTGATATCACAGATCCTAGAAGAGTGCATTGATGGAATCCTCCACAAGAGGCCCCCATAAACATTCACACATCTCCACCTTCCACCTCAGACCAGCAGAGGGAGCCCGTTAGGGATATAAATAGGGAAGGTGGAGCTAGGCAGTTCAGTTCCTCTGAAGAGTTCCTGCAGTAGAGAAGCCTAAGAGAGGTCAGTCTGCAGTGGAGCTCAGTCTAGTCTAGAGAACGCAGTTAATAGTTCAGCAGTAGAGCACGAGGCTCCTGCTTGCTAGATTCAGGGAGCCCAGATAGAGCTTAAGGTGTGCCGGTGCCGTAAGATCAGTGAAGCGCGGCAAGCTGCCGTTAGTGTGTATAGCCTAGTGAGGGCCCGAGTAGGCCGAAGGCGAGTGGCGAGTTAGTACATAAGGGGCAGAGGAGCTTAACCAGCTCACCCCGAAGCATTTACCGGACACAGGATCCGAGCTTACCGCTATCTCTATGACCCAGTAAGGCATAACCAGAATCCCTGGAGAACTACAAGTCCCAGGATCGCTAAGGTGCTGATATGTAACAGAGCCAGGAGACGCTTAGGCCCCGCATACTGGGAGCGTGAACTCCAAGAGAAGGCCCTACCACAAGGTCAGCCAGCGCAGGACAGAGACAAAGTTAGGCCTAGCTCCAGGCAGGTCAGAAACTTACTACGCAGAGGCAAGAAACAGGAGGCCCTACACCCGCTCATTGGGGAGGATCCTGATATGCACCCTTCACCCTACAGTGCTCCAGGATGTGCCTGAATTTCCACCAGTAAAAGGTACTGAAGTGACTACCGTGTCCGTTCCCGTTCTTGCTCTGACCCAGCTGGGTCTCGCCTGTCCTGCATTCCCCCTGCATACGCTGCCCTGAGACCTAGGTCCACCTGTGGGGAGCTATACCATCGAGCTGCCTTATCACCGGCCTCAGTGGACTGCTGCAGCGCTGGTGCTTGTCACCAGATACCACAGGTGGCGTCATGAACTCTTATAAAATTAACAATTATCCACCCTTTTAAAGAGAGACCCCAGGGTACGGGCCAGGGAGCCGACCACCGCGACATCCCCAAGGCCAGGCAAATGCCCGGGTACCGAGTCATCCCCATCCCCAGGGCTAGTCACATCCTCCTCCACCTCCTCTGCTGACCTCATATACTGGCTGACTGTGGGTTGACAGTAAGTGGGATCTCCAACCTCGTCATCATCACCCTGTGTGTTATCACACCCGTCGTCCTCAGAGCCAACCTCTTCCTGCCCTGACCGAAAAGTCAAGTTGTCGCTAAAAACAGGTATTTGAGTCTCATCATCGTCTTCATCATTGTCTCCACCAACAGGAGTTACAGTTTGGGAACAAGGGTCTACATTATGCTCAGAACCTTCTTCATCTGGTCCTGGATCCGACTTATAAAGATTCTGAGCATCAGATCAGATCATTTCCTCATCTGGATTAACAGAAGCTCTGGAGCAGACCTCAGTTTCCCAGGCTATAGTATGAGTAAACAGCTGTGCAGACTCAACCATCTGTGCTACCCCATACTCAGACGGGCAGCTGGAGACTTGGGAGCTGTGAGGAAGCAAGTGCGATTGGGGTGACACCTCTGAGGACTGGAGTATTTGTGATGTTGAAATTGAGGTGATGGAGAGCCCACTTGAAGGAGCACTTGATATCCGTTGAAACACCTGCTGTTTTTGTGCCTCATTTAGAATTTGTAGCGATGGGCGTGTCCGTAAGAATGGGATCGTATCACATTGTCCACGAAAAGAAGTCGACATCTTAGTTTGGCTGGAAGATGGTCTTTCTTCTGCAGATGTTACTCCCCCCCCACCGTGGGGGGCCTCGACCCACCGGCGGACAGGCACCAGTATTGGGATAGGGGGGCTGGCAGTCAGGGTCCACCGCGGCTCTGGCACAAACCCGGCGACACAGAGGTGGCAAGGGCAGGAACGGACTGGCCGTGTCGGCTTCTCACTTTTTGGATTTTAGAAGGGCATGACATGCCTATATCTGTGTCTCCCCCTCCTTTTACTCCTCCACCTCTTTTCTTTTCGCATGACTATATGTACTTGTCACTTTTCCATGTGTTAGTTGTGTCTTCTGAGCAGTTTGTCAGCTTTTGGACACCTTTGAAGGTGTTTTCTATGTGTTTCTATGTGTTTTTGTTTGCCTGCCATTGGTTTTAACGGTGTTCGAAGGTGTTCGACGAACAGTTCGACGAACAGTTCGGCGAACACACGGGTGTTCGACGAACCGAACCGAACTCGAACACTACGGGGGTGGCTCAACACTAATCCTGAGACCTTTGATTGGTAAGAATGTGGTGGTGTATTTGGATGACATTTTGATTTATTCGCCAGATCTGGAGTCTCATTGGCAATGCGTACGTGAGGTTTTGCAGTTATTGAGTGATAATTCACTTTTTGCTAAGCTGGAGAAATGTGAGTTCGCTGTGCAGAGAATTAGTTTTTTGGGCTACATTATCTTCAGCGAGGGCTTTGAGATGGACCCGGTGAAGGTTCAGGCTGTGCAGGAATGGCCTAGGCCTATTGGTTTAAAATCGATACAGAGATTTTGGGGTTTCGCCAATTATTACAGAAAATTCATTAAGAATTTTTCTATAATTGTTAAGCCGCTGACCGATCTCACCAGGAAAGGTGCGAATACGGTCCAGTGGACTACTGAGGCCATTGAAGCTTTTGTGTATCTCAAGGAGAGGTTCAGTTCTGCCCCCATCCTTATGCAGCCTGATGAGACCAAGCCTTTCTTGGTCGAGGTTGATGCTTCTTCGGTGGGGGTCGGTGCGGTTTTGTCTCAGGAGAACAAGGATGGGGTTCATCCCTGTGCTTTTTTTTCGAAAATTTTTTCTGAAACCGAACTTAATTACGATGTTGGTAATCGGGAATTGCTGGCTGTCAAACTCGCATTTGAACATTGGTGTCATTTCTTGGAAGGTGCTAAATTTCCCATTCAGGTTTTCACTGATCATAAGAATCTGATCTATCTAGATGCTGCCAAACGCTTGAATGCCCGTCAGGCTAGGTGGGCACTGTTTTTTTTGCGGTTTAATTTTTCTGTTACTTACATCCCGGGTACTAAGAATGTTAAAGCTGATGATTTATCTCGCAGCTTTTCTCCCATGGTTGGTACCGAGGAGGAGGAGAGCATTTTACAGGAAGGAGTTGTGATTAGTGTTGAGCGAGCACTAAAATGCTCGGGTGCTCGAAGCTCGGGCCGAGCTCGCCGTGATACTCGGGTGCTCGACCCGAGCAACGAGCCCAATGTTAGTCTATGGGAGACTCGAGCATTTTTGCGGTGGCACCCCCGGCAGTCTTTTAAAAGCCTAACAAGTGCCCAAAACGATAGTGACAGTGCTCAAATGACATGGGGACAGCATGGGGATCGCCCCAGGAAGCATTTCTGACCCCCAGGTCACTGCTGTCAACAACGTGGTCAGAGGTATTAAGCCACTTTTACAGGCTCACAATAAAACGAAAGTGAAACTTTTTTCCTGTGAAATATGTTAAGGAACATCCTTTCCAGGGAAAAGACTTGTGTATAAGTTAAAATAAATGACCAAAAACAAAAGTACTCCTCCACACCTTCGGCTATGTTTACAAGTAGCATTTTTTATGCGTTTTTGCACTTTTGTATTGCTTTCAACTATGACAAATGCATTCACCGGGAAATGTCATTTTAACATTTTCAACCTTATCTGGCCATGTGCTGTGTGACACATGCATAAAGTGCTGAAAAGACATGGGAACAGCATGGGGAAGACCCCTGGAAGCATCTCTGACTCCCAGGTCATAAGTGATCCTTGCCGCATCAGAAGATGCAGACTTGCAACTATCCCCATGCAAGTTCTAGTCTCAGGGCAGTGTTCAATTGTACCTCCCCCATTCCTTGCAATACAAGCGCAAGTATGCAGCCTGCCACCCACCCACCCCCAGGCTGCAATACCATACTGCTTGCTTGCTTGAACTTGAAATTGGGCCTTTTAGGCATGTGGAGGCGGAATCTGGCCACCACATCATGGCTGTGTTGGCGGCCTGGAATCCATACTCAGTCCCCAGCCGCCCGGCGGCCGGGTGTCCATACTCAGTCCCCAGCCGCCCTGCGGCCGAGTGTCCACACGGTCCCCAGCCGCCTGGGGGCAGTCGGGTGTCCATAAACGGTCCCCAGCTGCCCCCATTTCTCCTTGGAACATCCCCCCACACACTTTTCTTAGCCCGGCCTGCTTTAGGCAGCATTGGACGAGCCCACCAGAGAACCAGACTCCTCCGGTGGGCCCTGACTTCTCCATCGGTGGAGTTGAGAGTGCCAAGGTGAGGAGCATGATGATGATGACAGAAGTTAGCATCTGCTATGTTTTCTTTTAATGCAAGTGTAAGTGTGCAGCCTGCCACCCACCCACCCCCAGACTGCAATTCATACTGCTAGCTTGCACTTGAAATGGGGCCTTTTAGTTTAGAAGAGGCCGAAGCTGGCCACTAGCTCATGGCTGCTTCGGCAGCGAGGTATCCATACTCAGTCCCCAGCCGCCCCTATTTGTCCTCGTGTGCCTTATACATAAGATTAAGCGCGTATACCAAAACATTACCTGTGCCCTCCCCAGTGCATTTAGTGGGAAGGAGAGCCTATTCCGCTGTAGTGTGTGCATGCCAAACCCCTGTTCATGGTACATGCGAAGATGCCTCCCACCTTGCACCTGCAAGTATGCAGCCTGCCACCCACCCACCCCCAGGCTGCAATACCATACTGCTTGCTTGCACTTTAAATTGGGCCTTTTAGGCATGTGGAGGCGGAATCTGGCCCCCACGCCATGGCTGTGTCGGCGGCCTGGTATCCATACTCAGTCCCCAGCCGCCTGGTGGCCGGGTGTCCCCGCTTGCTCCCCAGCCTCCAGGGGGTGGCCGGGTGTCCATACTCAGTCCCCAGCCACCCCTATTTGTACCAGTAACCTTTCCCACACTTTTCTTAGCCTGGCCTGCTTTAGGGCAGCATTGGCCGAGCCCACCGGTCTATCAGACTCCTCCGGTGGGCCCTGGCTTCTCCATCAGGGGAGTTGAGAGTGCCAAGGTGAGGAGCATGATGAGGATGATAGAAGTTAGCATCTGCTTTGTTTTGTTGTAATGCAAGTGCATGTATGTAGTAGCGGCTAGACCTGAGGAGGTCAGCGTTTTGGCGCATATCCTACCTCCTCCGAGGATTGCTGGATGTTTTCCTGCTACTATCAAAGTTCTATGACTCCCGTTAAAACAAAGCTTCAGGTGATAAATGATGGATGAGGTAGTGGCAAAGGAGAAAGAGCAGGAGGAACAGGGACCATTCACATCAATATCAGGCCAGTCAACCAGATATGTCTTGTAGGATATGTTTCTGTAACAAAAGGAGCGGTTCGGCTACACAGTTATAGGGCATACAGTGAGTGCAGTACCTACCAAAAATTTTGAGGCACTCCAAAGCCCCTTGGAAATGACATGGAGGTCAGAGGGCGTTAACTAAACCTTTTTTTCCATTTATAGCAACTGGGTCTCCTGTGCACTGTTGGCCTAAGCAGTGAATGGAATGCTTTCCAAAAATTATGAGGTACTGCAATGCCCCTTACAAGAGCCATGTGTGGCACCCCAGGGGTCTGGTCACCACAGTAATAGAGATTACGTCGGAGAGCAAGTGGGAGGTTTCCTGGTCAGGATCCCTTAAACATGCAACATCCTGCTGCCCCAGTCCTGGGAGGGGAGAATTCTGCCCTTATAAACTGGATCTGGGGTGGGGTTGAGTGAGTCAGAGAACAGAGAACAGTCAGAGTCAGAGTGAGAGCAAGGGAAAGCAACAGCAAGGAGCTCTGTAGGAGCTAGGAGCTAAAGACGAGGGGCTGGAAGCTGAGCAGAGCTCGCCCTGGCCGAAGACAATAGGAACCGGACACAGGAGTCCGAAGCTGTGAGGACTTATATATCCAGCAGCAGAAACCAGCCGGCAGGGGATTTCAGGTCCTCTGGCCATAGAAGCCCGGAGGCTCAGTCACAAGCAAGGGACCAGCACCGCCGTCGTGGAGTGGAGGCTAACAGAAGGCCCCAAGTCACCAGCCATACGGGTGAGCACTACACGGTACACTCAGGGACGTGGGCTACTTCTACCCGCTTACAGCAAGGTAGCCAGAAAGAGTGCAGACAGACGGGGAGGCCTACAACTCCACCTGGCCAGGGGAACCGCTGCTTGCTCACAGACTGACCAGGCCTCTTATGCAAGCCAGTACTCCCGGGAGGGTCTACCTTATAATCATCAGTAAAGACCCTGAACTGCACTGCAAAGACTCTGAGTCATTCCTGCTGCGCTCGTGCACCATCACCCCCATCATCCACACTCACTGCCCTGAGGCTATACTCCTCCCGAGGGGAGTTATCCCATTTTATGCTGCGCACACAACACCAGCCTCAGCGGTCTGCCTCGCAGCGGTGGTACTCCCTGACCGCAATCCACGGGTGGCGCAGTCGGACAATTAACCTCAAAACCTAAGAAAGATTGCCACTGGTTTGACCAGCCTGAGCCACGGGACCGGGTCACCGCCACGGAGACTACAGACCCCAGAGACCCGGCACCGGGTATCCCACACACGTGTACACACGGCCCAGGGGGCGCGTCACATGCAGTACAGCATATTACAAACATAAGTCCCATTATTGGGGAGTGGGTGTCCCATAGTATTTGCTTATGCCTTGCAAGCAAAAGCTGCCAAAAATTTGGACGGAGCAACTTGCAATGCCCCTTACAAGAGCCATGCAGTACAGCATATTACAAACATAAGTCCCATTATTGGGGAGTGGGTCTCCCATAGTATTTGCTTATGCTTTCCCAGCAAAAGCTGCCAAAAATTAGGACAGAGCAACTTGCAATGCCCCTTACAAGAGCCATGCAGTACAGCATATTACAAACATAAGTCCCATTATTGGGGAGTGGGTGTCCCATAGTATTTGCTTATGCCTTGCAAGCAAAAGCTGCAAAAAATTTGGACGGAGCAACTTGCAATGCCCCTTACAAGAGCCATGCAGTACAGCATATTACAAACATAAGTCCCATTATTGGGGAGTGGGTCTCCCATAGTATTTGCTTATGCTTTCCCAGCAAAAGCTGCCAAAAATTAGGACGGAGCAACTTGCAATGCCCCTTACAAGAGCCATGCAGTACAGCATATTACAAACATAAGTCCCATTATTGGGGAGTGGGTCTCCCATAGTATTTGCTTATGCTTTCCCAGCAAAAGCTGCCAAAAATTAGGACGGAGCAACTTGCAATGCCCCTTACAAGAGCCATGCAGTACAGCATATTACAAACATAAGTCCCATTATTGGGGAGTGGGTGTCCCATGGTATTTGCTTATGCTTTCCCAGCAAAAGCTGCCAAAAATTAGGACGGAGGAACTTGCAATGCTGGCACCCTGGTGGTATAGTGGTGGTGGAGGCTGAGGATAAGGAGAAGAAGATTAAACAGTCGAAACGAGGAAGCGTATACCCATGTGTGGGTGTGAAGTGGTGCATGTGAATACACCTCCCGAAATAACACAGTGGATTTGACTTTATGTTACTCTGCTGTCATTTGGTGGTGATGAGAAGTCTGGCCCAATCCAGCCCTTGTTCATTTTGATAAGGGTCAGCTTGTCAGCATTGTCAGTTGACAGGCGAGTGCGCTTATCAGTTATAATTCCCCCATTGGCACTAAAAACACGCTCCGATAACACGCTAGCGGCAGGGCAGGCCAGGACCTCCAAGGCCTACAGAGCGAGTTCATTCCAAGTGTTCAGCTTGGATACCCAATAATTAAAAGGCACAGAGGAATCACGGAGGACGCTGGTACGATCGGCAAGGTACTCCCTCACCATCTTTGAAACTTTCCACTCCTTGTGAGAGTACCCCGCGCCTCAGGGCCTGTAAGCTGGGCGGGTGTCAGAAAACTGTCCCAGAACGTTGACAGTGTTCCCCTGCCTCTGCTGGATTGGAGTTGCATCTCTCTCGCCTGTACACCTTGGTTGGGCAACGAACTGTGACCTATGCCGCTAGCGTGTTCAGATGGGAATTTTTTTAAGAGTTCTGCAGCAAGGGCCTTCTGGTATTGCCCAATTTTTGTAGATCTCTCCACCTCAGGAATAAGAGAGTGAAAGTTCTCCTTGTAGCGGGCGTCTACAAGTGTCACCAACCAGTAATGACTGTCACCCAACATTTTGACAACGCGAGGGTCACGGTTAAGGCAGCGTAACATAAAGTCAGCCATGCGTGCCAGACTGGTAACGGGCAAGATTTCCGTGTCCTCACCAAGATGATGACTGACCATGCTCTCCTCCTCCTCCTCCTCTTCCTCCTCCCCCCTGTCCTCAGGCCACCCACGCTGAACCGACGGTATGACACTTGTACAGGTACTACCGTCTACAACGCATGATAGCAGCTCCTGTTCTTCCTCCTCCTCCTCCTCCTCTCCCTCATTGTCCCCCAAAGCACGTTGGGATGAGATGAGGCTGGGCTGTGTGTAATCGCCCGCTACGGCTTCTTGATCCATCTCATCATACTCTGGCTGCAATGCCTCCTCTTTAATTCTCTGCAGAGAGCGTTGCAAAAGACAGACAAGTGGGATGCTGACACTAATGATGGCGTCATCGCCACTCACCATCTTGGTGGCCTCCTCAAAGTTTGTCAGGATGGTACATATGTCAGACATCCAGGTCCAGCCATTGTAAAAAGGTCTTGAAACCCAGCAGCAGCAAAGATGATGACCCTGTCTGTTTGGACTTTGGTGATAGCAACCGTACCCCTTGCCCCAACTCTCCATGAAGTACTGAAAGAGAACGGGGATAACAAACTGATAAAGCATCACCAAGTCTTACTCCAAGACATGAACTCTAATGACTGTCCTAAGAACTGTTGGATATGCACCCATAGTCCAATATTCTCCAATACTATGCCTTATTTAGCCATTCCAGTGACTTTGAAACAAATGTTTTAATTAAGTAACCACACTTTTCCTATTAGACTAAGAACAACAAAAAAAGAAGGCTGTAAGTCTAAGGCTATGTGCCCATGATGCAGAATTGAAGCAGAAAATTTCCGCAGCGTTTCTGCATGTTCTTGGCAGTAAAAACGCTTGCGAATTGTACACGCATTTTTGCAGCGTTTTTACATGCGGATTTGACTTGCGATTTTCAAATGCATTGTGACCTTAAATCCGCATGCAGAAACGCACAAATAATGGAAATGCTGCGGATTTTTCCGCAAGGAAAATCCGCTGCGGAAAATTCCGCAGCATGTGCACAGAACATGCAGATTTTCATTGGGGATCATGGGGCACGGATTACCAAGCGTTTTGCAAGCGTTTACGCTGAGGAAATTCCGCATCAAAAACACTTTAAAAACGCATAGTGGGCACACAGCCTTACTGTAGCTGCTTGGGTGACTGAGCCATGGTTGTTCTTTAACAGGAGTGGTCCGCCTCTAAGTCAGAATGAAATGCCTTGGGCGACCAGTCGTGTCGACTTCTCCTGTTATCCGAACTTTACCTCTTGCAGCTGTATTCAGATAAAATCCCGAGGGTTTTCTTTCTTTACAGCTGACTATTCAGAGTGTAATGGATCTGCTACCACTACACAGCAATCTCTCTGCACACACTGTACAGACGGGCTGCAGACGACAAGCCCAGACCAAATGGTAAACCGCATCTTGTGGAAATGGGAGTGGCTAACAAATTTTTCAGTGTCTTATTCATTTACCCATTCATAATGCAAATGTGGGATAAGTTGGTAGAGGCGACTGATTATCTAGATGACCAGATCTTCCAGATTCTTGACGTTGTCAATACATCTAATATTGTACAGAAACAACTAATTTCAGTTACTAACCAACACACTATAGTGCTAGATTACTTGACTGCTAGAGAGGGCGGGATGTATCAGATAATAGGCCCTACCTGTTGCCACTACATAGACCCTGCAGGAAATTTCCAAGTAAAGACCAAGATAGAGATAGTTAGAGAAATGAGGGATGCGTGACTCCAAGAACATCATGTCAACAAAGATTCCTGGTAGAGCGACACTTTCTCATTTCTTAGTCCTGTCAATTGGTTCAAGGGTATAGGTGGATGGCTAATGGGCATCCTACAAGGTATTCTACAAATAGGAATTTTGATATTACTAGTGTATACAGTAGCCAGGATTAGTATATTTGCTATTAAGAGACTATGCAAGAAAACACACAAGGTTAAGTATCACAGGCCTGCAAAATATAATACCACTTTTCCTATAAACATATATGATGAGATTTACATGCAAGATATTTGTCGGTGAACGGGATTCGTCTCCTCCAGGCTTTTATAGCATGGGGAATTAGCTGATGAATAAATTGTTTTGTAAAATAATAAAAAGGGAGGAGTTGTTATGGTTAATATTTTATATTTGGCTTCATTATTATTTAGAAACAATTATATGCTTATCTATGTCTGTAGTCTTTGCTTAAAACTTGCATCATTGAATGTCTGACTAAGATACTGGTTTCCTGTGAGTTCCCTGACAAGAAGGTTTTACCTTGGGCCACGAGAAGTGTGTTATCACTGATAGTCTATTTTGGTTTCCTCTTCAGTTGCATGTAATGGTTGTAGTTCCGCTTTCTCTAGCTAATAAATATAGTGAGCCTTAGCTGCCTAACAGGGCTCTACATGCTGACAATTGCATGTCGCATGTATTTTGTCTCCCTCTCTTCATCGATGAATTATTTTAATTTGAATCTCACTGGTAATGTGAAGACCCTTTGTTGTCTACTCCAAAGCTCTCCCTGAGATAAAGGGTTTCCACATCAATATTATATATATATATATATATATATATATATATTATTATAGCGCCATTTATTCCATGGCGCTTTACATGTGATATATATACACATATATATATCTACTAGCGATTGAACCCGTTCTACGCCCGGGTAGCGAGCATTTTTATTGGTATTTAGTCTCCCATGCTGGTATGTGCTGCCCCCCTTCTGGTATTTGTGCTGCCTCCATCCTGTCTCCACCATCCTATCCTTGTATGTATGGCACCCCTCACCCCCAATCCTGGTATGCGTGGCACCCCTAACCCCCAATCCTGGTATGCGTGGTACTCCTCACCCCCAATCCCGGGATTCGTGGCACCCCTCACCCCCAATCCCAGTATGCATGGCACCACTCACCCCAAATCCTGGTATGCATGCACCCCTCATCCCCAATCCTGGTATGCATGGCACCCCTCATCCCCAATCCCGGTATGCATGGCACCCTCCACCCCCAATCCCGGTATGCATGGCACCCCTCATCCCCAATCCCAGTATGCATGGCACCCTCCACCCCCAATCCCGGTATGCATGGCACCCCTCATCCTTATCCCGGTATGCATGGTGCCACGCATGGTGCTGGGACGGTCATGCACTTCTTCCCTCTTAATGCACATAATGCTGTGTTCTATGTTTATATATGAGCATTCATATAATCTAATGTCTGATGGGTTACTTACAGGTTCAATATAGGTTGGTGCGGGTAGACTATTAGATTGATAGAAGCAGTAGTGCAGAAGTGGGCACTATAGCACACAGAGTATGCAGTTATAAGTTAATGGGAGTTAACATCCGGGAGTTAATGGGTTTAGGAGCTGCTTCAGTGTGGGAGTGGCAGGTTTAGTGAAAAAAGGAGTCACTTCCTGATTGCAGGTAGAGTGAGTTGAGTGAGGGACAGTGACTAGTGAAGATATTTCAGGAGGACACAGGAGAAAGTACAGGAGAAAGGTGTGTGTGTGTCACAGTCTGGGAGTTTTTGGACAACCTTATCTGGAAGGTGAGTCCTCGCATCCAAACAGCGGGGTGAACAGGTCCTGTGGCAATAGAGAGAAGATGCCGGATAAGGACTGCAAGAAAAATGCCCCTGGCGCAGATGAGGCTCCTGAAGATAAACAGATAAAATGGAAAGAATTGAAAAACGTGCAAACCAAGATGGCGGACGAAAATGGCGATCTCAAGATGGCGGCCGGCAACGTGAGTCCCAAGATGGCGGATGATGGTGTGGAGGCTGGCGATAGCTCCACCCATCGTGGGCGTCCTGAGCACAAAATGGCGTGAAAAACTGTATGGCATGGACGCCAGGCCGGGCTGAGACTGTGGCCCTCTGTGAGCGGTGCCCGCCTGCGGTGGGTGCGGCGAAGAAAGAAGAAACCCCGTCCACCATTGAAGATCCCAGAACCAGAGTCAGAGTGGGAGGAATTGGTGGAGGAGGCTCCACCCACGGATGGGCGGAGCCTGGAAGGAGGATCCCTCGTGTCAAGCAGTGCGGCACCATTGCTGAAGGAGATGGTGAAGCAGCAACAGCCTGAGACCTTGTCACATCACGGTGGCCTTGGACGCATGAGCTGGGAGCGGCGCAGGCAGCGCCAGGAGGAAGTGCCGGAACAAATCTGGGCGGCCGGAGGACCAACGGCAGCAGCGGTGCCTGCGGATGATGGAGAGCCAGCTCCAGTGACCATGGCGGCGGTGAGCCTTGATCCAGTTCCTGCCTCTAGTCCATCGCCCCCCCGCAGCAAGTGCCCCTGCAGAGGAGGCTGGCCCAGCACCTAGTGTTAGAACCCTCCTGTTAGTTTTTTTCTATTTTGTGGTCACGTGACCTGCTGCCTATTTATTCCAGCTCCGCCCTTCTGGCTTTGCTGGACTTCAGTGTTACTTTGACTCTTAAACTAGCCAGGTGCTTTGTACCTATCTCTATAGTTTGCTTGGTCCTTGGATCTCTAAGTATTTTTGTCTGTTTGTCTTTTTTCTCCGCTACAATTTCTGCTAGGAGGTGTCCAATTTTGTCCCAGTCCTTAGTACTTTTAGGGACCCCTCCCTTATATCTATAGGTCTGCGTTCAGACTAGTTGAGGACGAAGGCGGGTCTGTTCACAAGGAACAGGTTGCCCACTGCATCGTAGGGAATCAGCTTAGTTTTCCTATCTTTCCTTAGTTCATGTAGCAGATCATAACAGTAAGTCCAGCCCAAAATCAAAAAAAAAAAAAAAAAAAATCCTAAGGAACGAGATCCGGAGATCAGCATGGTGTCTGTTCAGGAATTGGCTCAACGCCTACAGGGATTGTCTCTTGAGGTGGCCGAGCTCCAGCAACACGTGAGTAGCTGTCCTGGAGCGCATTTTGTTGAACCAAAGGTAGGACTGCCTGATTTTTTTTATGGTAAACAGCAAGATTTTTTTTCCTTTAAAAATGCTTGTTTATTATATTTTTGTTTGAGACCCAGGTCCTCTGGGAATGAATCACAGCGCATTGGGTTTATCATGTCACTTTTGCGCAAGGAACCACAGGGATGGGCCTTTTCTCTCCAACCTAATGATACGTGTTTTAGATCAGTGGAAGATTTTTTTTCTGCTATGGGGTTGTTGTTTGACGATCCTGATCGAGTCTCTTCTGCTGAGACACAACTGAGACGTTTAAAGCAGGGGTCAGGGGATGTTGAAAATTATTGTACACACTTCAGAAGGTGGTCTTCTGAAGTGAGATGGAATGATTCGGCGTTAAAATGTTTGTTTCTTGCTGGTCTAAGTGAAAGGGTTAAGGATCTGCTGATTGCTTTCCCTGCACCTGGAAACTTGCAAGAAGCCATGCAATTAGCTATACCGGTGGACAGGAGACTGCGTGCCAGGGTTAATGAGGAGAAAACTCCTGCTATGACAGCTCCTAGCCATCAGAGGGTCTGCTCGGACGACGGAGAACCGATGGAGATTGGGGCGATGCCCCTCCACTCTCAGGAAAAAGACTGCAGGTTTTCCAAGGGATTGTGTTTTTATTGTGGTAAATCTGACCATTTTGTTAAGAACTGTGAGCTTCTGTTAAACAAAGAAAAAAAAAAGGTCAGTTACGCCCGTATTGCTTGCTTAAACTCTAAGGGAGTATTTCTTTCAGGGAGTACCTCATTGCAGGAGGAGTTGATTGAATTTCAGGTATTTGTGGATTGTGGTTCTACACTGAATGTGATTGATAAGGGATTTTTAGAAAAACTTAAATTGGAACCTAAACCTTTGTCATCTCCTATTTCTGTGGTTGCTGTTGATAACACTCCTTTGAAACGTGTTACTCACAAGGTTTTTGAATTTCCCCTCACTATTAATGGTATTCACCAAGAGAATTTGGATTTAGTGGTTTTAAATAATTTACCTTCTCCAGTAGTGTTAGGCTTGCCTTGGTTAAAACTGCACAATCCTTTACTGGACTGGTCTACTAATGAGATTAAATCTTGGAGTCCTAAGTGTTATGATAAATGTTGTAACGGTCGCATTGCTGCTGTGGAAAGAGAGGAATTACCTGTACCTATTCAGGATTTTTGGAAGGTTTTTTCAGAGGAGGAGTCGCAAATTCTACCTCCTCATAGGGACTATGATTGCACCATTGAGTTTGTTCCTGGAGCTACTCTTCCCAAGAGTCGCTTATTTAATCTTACTATCCCTGAAAGAAAAGCCTTGGATGAATACATACAGACGAGCTTGGCTGCTGGTCACATTAGACCTTCTAAGTCACCTGTGGCTGTTGGATTTTTTTTGTAAAAAAAAAAAGACGGCGGTTTACGTCCATGTCTGGACTTTCGAGAAATTATTAAAATTACTGTACGCAATTCCTACCCACTGCCGTTAATTCCTGACTTGTTTAACCAGTTAGTGGGGGCCAAGTGATCTCTAAAATTGATCTCCGGGGAGCATACAATTTGCTGCGAATGAAGGAAGGTGATGAATGGAAGACAGCTTTTAACACTCCGGTGGGTCATTTTGAGAATCTGGTTATGCCTTTTGGTCTTACCAATGCACCAGCGTTTTTTCAGAACCTTATTAATGACATCCTGAGTAGAGATGAGCGTTGTTCTACTCGAACTGTTCGCCAATCTCAAATTCGAGCTGTTTTGGGCGGTGTTCGAGCCGTTCGGCGAACACGAACGATTTGAGAAAAATTCGGCTGTTCGAGGTTATGTTCGATAACTGTTCGTGCACCAAAATCATAACTGGATTTTTTCTCAGTAATGATGAAAATTAATGTTAATACGCAGTTTGAGTGTACAGCGGGGTAGGGGGAGGGGCAGGGGATGGATCTCTGCAGGAATAATGAAGAACTCCATTTTTTTTTCTCTTTCCCGCATTTACAGTGGGGAGGTGCAATCTGTCAGCCTATCAGCAGCGCACACACGGAGCGAAGTGCTTTTTTTCACACAAGCAAGGGCATGTGTCATTGGCAGTGTATGTCACATGTCCTTGCCCTAT
Organism: Phyllobates terribilis; assembly: GCF_046119375.1. NCBI lineage: Eukaryota > Metazoa > Chordata > Amphibia > Anura > Dendrobatidae > Phyllobates > Phyllobates terribilis. The sequence continues at coordinate 54,345,080 of NW_027362768.1, read as the reverse complement.
AAGACCCAGCCATTTTCCCTGTCGCCACCATTTTCTCACTGCTGCAGCTGCGTGTTAGACGGCACCGCTGTTGCTGTGTGCGCTATACCTTGTTAATTTCAAGCCAATTTTCGCACAAATCTACAGATAGCTTGGGAGTAGGGAATAGTTGTGATTGCAGTCCTTTTAAGGACTAGGTTACAGCATTTCCTACGACTTTTATCAGGCAGGTCTGTGCTCTTAAACAGATAGATTATGGGAGTAAAGACTAATTGTAATTGCAGTCCTTTTCAGGACTAGGTTACATCAGTTCCTATCAGTTTTTGCCAGGCAGGTCTGTGCCAGTGCTGTGCAAGTTTTTTTCACAGCATTTGGCTGAATCTAGCAAAGCTAATCCTTTTTGGCCTATTGCAGAGTGTGTTAGTCAGTGGAGTAGCCTATCTGTGTTGCAAGACATACCACCTGTGTATAGAATACCAATTTTTTTACTGCACCTAGTGAAGTAAAATCTTTTGGGCATAGCATCATTCTATTAGTCCATCTATACTGACCTCCATCAGGTTGCAAATTGAATATAATTTTTTTCTGCTTCTGGCTCTGAAAAAATATTTGGGCTTCTAGCATTGTGTGGGACTTGCTCTATTAGTCCATCTATACTGACCTTCATCAGGTTGCAAACTGAATATAATTTTTTTCTGTATCTAGCTCTGAAAAAATATTTGGCCTTCTATCAGTGTGTGGGACTTGTTCTATTAGTCCATATATACTGACCTCCATCACGTTGCAAATTCAAAATAATTTTTTGTCTGCATCTAGCTCTGAAAAAATATTTGGCCTTCTAGCAGTGTGTGGGACTTTCTCTATTAGTCCATCTATACTGACCTCCATCAGGCTGCAAACTAAAAATAATTTTTATCTGCATCTACCTCTGAAAAAATATTTGGCCTTCTAGCTGTGTGTGGGACTTGTTCTATTAGTCCATCTATACTGACCTCCATCAGGTTGCAAACTGAATATAATTTTTTTCTGCATCTAGCTCTGAAAAAATATTTGGCCTTCTAGCAGTGTGTGGGACTTTCTCTATTAGTCCATCTATACTGACCTCCATCAGGTTGCAAATTAAAAATAATTTATATCTGCATCTAGCTCTGAAAAAATATTTGGCCTTCTAGCAGTGTGTGGGACTTTCTCTATTAGTCCATCTATACTGACCTCCATCAGGTTGCAAATTAAAAATATTTTTTTGTCTGCATCTAGCTCTGAAAAAATATTTGGCCTTCTAGCAGTGTGTGGGACTTTCTCTATTAGTCCATCTATACTGACCTCCATCAGGCTGCAAATTAAAAATAATTTTTATCTGCATCTACCTCTGAAAAAATATTTGGCCGTCTAGCAGTGTGTGGGACTTGTTCTATTAGTCCATCTATACTGACCTCCATCAGGTTGCAAACTGAATATAATTTTTTTCTGCATCTAGCTCTGAAAAAATATTTGGCCTTCTAGCAGTGTGTGGGACTTTCTCTATTAGTCCATCTATACTGACCTCCATCAGGTTGCAAATTAAAAATAATTTATATCTGCATCTAGCTCTGAAAAAATATTTGGCCTTCTAGCAGTGTGTGGGACTTTCTCTATTAGTCCTTCTATACTGACCTCCATCAGGTTGCAAATTAAAAATAATTTTTTGTCTGCATCTAGCTCTGAAAAAATATTTGGCCTTCTAGCAGTGTGTGGGACTTTCTCTATTAGTCCATCTATACTGACCTCCATCGGGCTGCAAATTAAAAATAATTTTTATCTGCATCTACCTCTGAAAAAATATTTGGCCTTCTAGCAGTGTGTGGGATTTGTTCTATTAGTCCATCTATACTGACCTCCATCAGGTTGCAAATTGAATATCATTTTTTTCTGCATCTACTTCTGAAAAAATGTTTAGGCTTCTAGCAGTGTGTGGGACTTGGTCTATTAGTCCATCTATACTGATCTCCATCAGGTTGCAAATTAAAAATAATTTTTATCTGCATCTAGCTCTGAAAAAATATTTGGGCTTCTAGCTGTGTGTGGGACTTGTTCTATTAGTCCATCTATACTGACCTCCATCAGGTTGCAAACTGAATATAATTTTTTTCTGCATCTACCTCAGAAAAAAAATTTGGGCTTCTAGCAGTGTGTGGGACTTGTTCTATTAGTCCATCTATACTGACCTCCATCAGGTTGCAAATTGAATATAATTTTTTTCTGCATCTACTTCTGAAAAAATATTTGAGCTTCTAGCAGTGTGTGGGAATTGGTCTATTAGTCCATCTACACTGACCTCCATCAGGTTGCAAATTAAAAATAATTTTTATCTGCATCTAGCTCTGAAAAAATATTTGGGCTTCTAGCAGTGTGTGGGACTTGGTCTATTAGTCCATCTATACTGATCTCCATCAGGTTGCAAATTAAAAATAATTTTTATCTGCATCTACCTCTGAAAAAATATTTGGCCTTCTAGCTGTGTGTGGGACTTGTTCTATTAGTCCATCTATACTGACCTCCATCAGGTTGCAAACTGAATATAATTTTTTTCTGCATCTATCTCTGAAAAAATATTTGGCCTTCTAGCAGTGTGTGGGACTTTCTCTATTAGTCCATCTATACTGACCTCCATCAGGTTGCAAATTAAAAATAATTTTTTGTCTGCATCTAGCTCTGAAAAAATATTTGGCCTTCTAGCAGTGTGTGGGACTTTCTCTATTAGTCCATCTATACTGACCTCCATCAGGCTGCAAATTAAAAATAATTTTTATCTGCATCTACCTCTGAAAAAATATTTGGCCTTCTAGCAGTGTGTGGGACTTGTTCTATTAGTCCGTCTATACAGACCTCCATCAGGTTGCAAATTGAATATCATTTTTTTCTGCATCTACTTCTGAAAAAATGTTTGGGCTTCTAGCAGTGTGTGGGACTTGGTCTATTAGTCCATCTATACTGATCTCCATCAGGTTGCAAATTAAAAATAATTTTTATCTGCATCTAGCTCTGAAAAAATATTTGGGCTTCTAGCTGTGTGTGGGACTTGTTCTATTAGTCCATCTATACTGACCTCCATCAGGTTGCAAACTGAATATCATTTTTTTCTGCATCTATCTCAGAAAAAAAATTTGGGCTTCTAGCAGTGTGTGGGTCTTGTTCTATTAGTCCATCTATACTGACCTCCATCAGGTTGCAAATTGAATATAATTTTTTTCTGCATCTACTTCTGAAAAAATATTTGGGCTTCTAGCAGTGTGTGGGACTTGGTCTATTAGTCCATCTACACTGACCTCCATCAGGTTGCAAATTAAAAATAATTTTTATCTGCATCTAGCTCTGAAAAAATATTTGGGCTTCTAGCAGTGTGTTTGACTTGGTCTATTAGTCCATCTATACTGATCTCCATCAGGCTGCAAATTAAAAATAATTTTTATCTGCATCTAGCTCTGAAAAAGTATTTGGGCTTCTAGCAGTGTGTGGGACTAGGTCTATTAGTCCATCTATACTGACCTCCATCAGGTTGCAAATTGAATATCATTTTTTTCTGCATCTAGCTCTGAAAAAATATTTGGGCTTCTAGCAGTGTGTGGGACTTGTTCTATTAGTCCATCTATACTAACCTACACCAGGTTGCAAATTCAATATAATTTTATTCTGCATCTAGCTCTGAAAAAATATTTGGGCTTCTAGCAGTGTGTGGGACTTGGTCTATTAGTCCATCTATACTGACCTCCATCAGGTTGCAAACTGAATATAATTTTTTTCTGCATCTAGCTCTGAAAAAATATTTGGCCTTCTAGCAGTGTGTGGGACTTGTTCTATTAGTCCATATATACTGACCTCCATCACGTTGCAAATTCAAAATAATTTTTATCTGCATCTAGCTCTGAAAAAATATTTGGGCTTCTAGCAGTGTGTGGGACTTGGTCTATTAGTCCATCTAAACTGTTCTCCATCAGGTTGCAAATTAAAAATAATTTTTATCTGCATCTAGCTCTGAAAAAGTATTTGGGCTTCTAGCAGTGTGTGGGACTTGGTCTGTTAGTTCATCTATACTGACCTCCATCAAGTTGCAAATTGAATATCATTTTTTTCTGCATCTAGCTCTGAAAAAAAATTTGGGCTTCTAGCAGTGTGTGGGACTTGTTCTATTAGTCCATCTATACTAACCTACACCAGGTTGCAAATTCAATATAATTTTATTCTGCATCTAGCTCTGAAAAAATATTTGGCCTTCTAGCAGTGTGTGGGACTTTCTCTATTAGTCCTTCTATACTGACCTCCATCAGGTTGCAAATTAAAAATAATTTTTTGTCTGCATCTAGCTCTGAAAAAATATTTGGCCTTCTAGCAGTGTGTGGGACTTTCTCTATTAGTCCATCTATACTGACCTCCATCGGGCTGCAAATTAAAAATAATTTTTATCTGCATCTACCTCTGAAAAAATATTTGGCCTTCTAGCAGTGTGTGGGATTTGTTCTATTAGTCCATCTATACTGACCTCCATCAGGTTGCAAATTGAATATCATTTTTTTCTGCATCTACTTCTGAAAAAATGTTTAGGCTTCTAGCAGTGTGTGGGACTTGGTCTATTAGTCCATCTATACTGATCTCCATCAGGTTGCAAATTAAAAATAATTTTTATCTGCATCTAGCTCTGAAAAAATATTTGGGCTTCTAGCTGTGTGTGGGACTTGTTCTATTAGTCCATCTATACTGACCTCCATCAGGTTGCAAACTGAATATAATTTTTTTCTGCATCTACCTCAGAAAAAAAATTTGGGCTTCTAGCAGTGTGTGGGACTTGTTCTATTAGTCCATCTATACTGACCTCCATCAGGTTGCAAATTGAATATAATTTTTTTCTGCATCTACTTCTGAAAAAATATTTGAGCTTCTAGCAGTGTGTGGGACTTGGTCTATTAGTCCATCTACACTGACCTCCATCAGGTTGCAAATTAAAAATAATTTTTATCTGCATCTAGCTCTGAAAAAATATTTGGGCTTCTAGCAGTGTGTGGGACTTGGTCTATTAGTCCATCTATACTGATCTCCATCAGGTTGCAAATTAAAAATAATTTTTATCTGCATCTACCTCTGAAAAAATATTTGGCCTTCTAGCTGTGTGTGGGACTTGTTCTATTAGTCCATCTATACTGACCTCCATCAGGTTGCAAACTGAATATAATTTTTTTCTGCATCTATCTCTGAAAAAATATTTGGCCTTCTAGCAGTGTGTGGGACTTTCTCTATTAGTCCATCTATACTGACCTCCATCAGGTTGCAAATTAAAAATAATTTTTTGTCTGCATCTAGCTCTGAAAAAATATTTGGCCTTCTAGCAGTGTGTGGGACTTTCTCTATTAGTCCATCTATACTGACCTCCATCAGGCTGCAAATTAAAAATAATTTTTATCTGCATCTACCTCTGAAAAAATATTTGGCCTTCTAGCAGTGTGTGGGACTTGTTCTATTAGTCCGTCTATACAGACCTCCATCAGGTTGCAAATTGAATATCATTTTTTTCTGCATCTACTTCTGAAAAAATGTTTGGGCTTCTAGCAGTGTGTGGGACTTGGTCTATTAGTCCATCTATACTGATCTCCATCAGGTTGCAAATTAAAAATAATTTTTATCTGCATCTAGCTCTGAAAAAATATTTGGGCTTCTAGCTGTGTGTGGGACTTGTTCTATTAGTCCATCTATACTGACCTCCATCAGGTTGCAAACTGAATATCATTTTTTTCTGCATCTATCTCAGAAAAAAAATTTGGGCTTCTAGCAGTGTGTGGGACTTGTTCTATTAGTCCATCTATACTGACCTCCATCAGGTTGCAAATTGAATATAATTTTTTTCTGCATCTACTTCTGAAAAAATATTTGGGCTTCTAGCAGTGTGTGGGACTTGGTCTATTAGTCCATCTACACTGACCTCCATCAGGTTGCAAATTAAAAATAATTTTTATCTGCATCTAGCTCTGAAAAAATATTTGGGCTTCTAGCAGTGTGTTTGACTTGGTCTATTAGTCCATCTATACTGATCTCCATCAGGCTGCAAATTAAAAATAATTTTTATCTGCATCTAGCTCTGAAAAAGTATTTGGGCTTCTAGCAGTGTGTGGGACTAGGTCTATTAGTCCATCTATACTGACCTCCATCAGGTTGCAAATTGAATATCATTTTTTTCTGCATCTAGCTCTGAAAAAATATTTGGGCTTCTAGCAGTGTGTGGGACTTGTTCTATTAGTCCATCTATACTAACCTACACCAGGTTGCAAATTCAATATAATTTTATTCTGCATCTAGCTCTGAAAAAATATTTGGGCTTCTAGCAGTGTGTGGGACTTGGTCTATTAGTCCATCTATACTGACCTCCATCAGGTTGCAAACTGAATATAATTTTTTTCTGCATCTAGCTCTGAAAAAATATTTGGCCTTCTAGCAGTGTGTGGGACTTGTTCTATTAGTCCATATATACTGACCTCCATCACGTTGCAAATTCAAAATAATTTTTATCTGCATCTAGCTCTGAAAAAATATTTGGGCTTCTAGCAGTGTGTGGGACTTGGTCTATTAGTCCATCTATACTGTTCTCCATCAGGTTGCAAATTAAAAATAATTTTTATCTGCATCTAGCTCTGAAAAAGTATTTGGGCTTCTAGCAGTGTGTGGGACTTGGTCTGTTAGTTCATCTATACTGACCTCCATCAAGTTGCAAATTGAATATCATTTTTTTCTGCATCTAGCTCTGAAAAAAAATTTGGGCTTCTAGCAGTGTGTGGGACTTGTTCTATTAGTCCATCTATACTAACCTACACCAGGTTGCAAATTCAATATAATTTTATTCTGCATCTAGCTCTGAAAAAATATTTGGCCTTCTAGCAGTGTGTGGGACTTTCTCTATTAGTCCTTCTATACTGACCTCCATCAGGTTGCAAATTAAAAATAATTTTTTGTCTGCATCTAGCTCTGAAAAAATATTTGGCCTTCTAGCAGTGTGTGGGACTTTCTCTATTAGTCCATCTATACTGACCTCCATCGGGCTGCAAATTAAAAATAATTTTTATCTGCATCTACCTCTGAAAAAATATTTGGCCTTCTAGCAGTGTGTGGGATTTGTTCTATTAGTCCATCTATACTGACCTCCATCAGGTTGCAAATTGAATATCATTTTTTTCTGCATCTACTTCTGAAAAAATGTTTAGGCTTCTAGCAGTGTGTGGGACTTGGTCTATTAGTCCATCTATACTGATCTCCATCAGGTTGCAAATTAAAAATAATTTTTATCTGCATCTAGCTCTGAAAAAATATTTGGGCTTCTAGCTGTGTGTGGGACTTGTTCTATTAGTCCATCTATACTGACCTCCATCAGGTTGCAAACTGAATATAATTTTTTTCTGCATCTACCTCAGAAAAAAAATTTGGGCTTCTAGCAGTGTGTGGGACTTGTTCTATTAGTCCATCTATACTGACCTCCATCAGGTTGCAAATTGAATATAATTTTTTTCTGCATCTACTTCTGAAAAAATATTTGAGCTTCTAGCAGTGTGTGGGACTTGGTCTATTAGTCCATCTACACTGACCTCCATCAGTTTGCAAATTAAAAATAATTTTTATCTGCATCTAGCTCTGAAAAAATATTTGGGCTTCTAGCAGTGTGTGGGACTTGGTCTATTAGTCCATCTATACTGATCTCCATCAGGTTGCAAATTAAAAATAATTTTTATCTGCATCTACCTCTGAAAAAATATTTGGCCTTCTAGCTGTGTGTGGGACTTGTTCTATTAGTCCATCTATACTGACCTCCATCAGGTTGCAAACTGAATATAATTTTTTTCTGCATCTATCTCTGAAAAAATATTTGGCCTTCTAGCAGTGTGTGGGACTTTCTCTATTAGTCCATCTATACTGACCTCCATCAGGTTGCAAATTAAAAATAATTTTTTGTCTGCATCTAGCTCTGAAAAAATATTTGGCCTTCTAGCAGTGTGTGGGACTTTCTCTATTAGTCCATCTATACTGACCTCCATCAGGCTGCAAATTAAAAATAATTTTTATCTGCATCTACCTCTGAAAAAATATTTGGCCTTCTAGCAGTGTGTGGGACTTGTTCTATTAGTCCGTCTATACAGACCTCCATCAGGTTGCAAATTGAATATCATTTTTTTCTGCATCTACTTCTGAAAAAATGTTTGGGCTTCTAGCAGTGTGTGGGACTTGGTCTATTAGTCCATCTATACTGATCTCCATCAGGTTGCAAATTAAAAATAATTTTTATCTGCATCTAGCTCTGAAAAAATATTTGGGCTTCTAGCTGTGTGTGGGACTTGTTCTATTAGTCCATCTATACTGACCTCCATCAGGTTGCAAACTGAATATCATTTTTTTCTGCATCTATCTCAGAAAAAAAATTTGGGCTTCTAGCAGTGTGTGGGACTTGTTCTATTAGTCCATCTATACTGACCTCCATCAGGTTGCAAATTGAATATAATTTTTTTCTGCATCTACTTCTGAAAAAATATTTGGGCTTCTAGCAGTGTGTGGGACTTGGTCTATTAGTCCATCTACACTGACCTCCATCAGGTTGCAAATTAAAAATAATTTTTATCTGCATCTAGCTCTGAAAAAATATTTGGGCTTCTAGCAGTGTGTTTGACTTGGTCTATTAGTCCATCTATACTGATCTCCATCAGGCTGCAAATTAAAAATAATTTTTATCTGCATCTAGCTCTGAAAAAGTATTTGGGCTTCTAGCAGTGTGTGGGACTAGGTCTATTAGTCCATCTATACTGACCTCCATCAGGTTGCAAATTGAATATCATTTTTTTCTGCATCTAGCTCTGAAAAAATATTTGGGCTTCTAGCAGTGTGTGGGACTTGTTCTATTAGTCCATCTATACTAACCTACACCAGGTTGCAAATTCAATATAATTTTATTCTGCATCTAGCTCTGAAAAAATATTTGGGCTTCTAGCAGTGTGTGGGACTTGGTCTATTAGTCCATCTATACTGACCTCCATCAGGTTGCAAACTGAATATAATTTTTTTCTGCATCTAGCTCTGAAAAAATATTTGGCCTTCTAGCAGTGTGTGGGACTTGTTCTATTAGTCCATATATACTGACCTCCATCACGTTGCAAATTCAAAATAATTTTTATCTGCATCTAGCTCTGAAAAAATATTTGGGCTTCTAGCAGTGTGTGGGACTTGGTCTATTAGTCCATCTATACTGTTCTCCATCAGGTTGCAAATTAAAAATAATTTTTATCTGCATCTAGCTCTGAAAAAGTATTTGGGCTTCTAGCAGTGTGTGGGACTTGGTCTGTTAGTCCATCTATACTGACCTCCATCAAGTTGCAAATTGAATATCATTTTTTTCTGCATCTAGCTCTGAAAAAAAATTTGGGCTTCTAGCAGTGTGTGGGACTTGTTCTATTAGTCCATCTATACTAACCTACACCAGGTTGCAAATTCAATATAATTTTATTCTGCATCTAGTTCTGAAAAAATATTTGGGCTTCTAGCAGTGTGTGGGACTTGTTCTATTAGTCCATCTATACTAACCTACACCAGGTTGCAAATTCAATATAATTTTATTCTGCATGTAGCGCTGAAAAAATATTTGGGCTTCTAGCAGTGTGTGGGACTTGTTCTATTAGTCCATCTATACTGACCTCCATCAGGTTGCAAATGGAATATCATTTTTTTCTGCATCTAGCTCTGAAAAAATATTTGGGCTTCTAGCTGTGTGTGGGACTTGGTCTATTAGTCCATCTATACTGATCTCCATCAGGTTGCAAATTAAAAATAATTTTTATCTGCATCTAGCTCTGAAAAAATATTTGGGCTTCTAGCTGTGTGTGGGACTTGTTCTATTAGTCCATCTATACTAACCTACACCAGGTTGCAAATTCAATATAATTTTATTCTGCATCTAGCTCTGAAAAAATATTTGGGCTTCTAGCAGTGTGTGGGACTTGTTCTATTAGTCCATCTATACTAACCTACACCAGGTTGCAAATTCAATATAATTTTATTCTGCATCTAGCGCTGAAAAAATATTTGGGCTTCTAGCATTGTGTGGGACTTGTTCTATTAGTCCATCTATACTGACCTCCATCAGGTTGCAAATGGAATATCATTTTTTTCTGCATCTACTTCTGAAAAAATGTTTGGGCTTCTAGCAGTGTGTGGGACTTGGTCTATTAGTCCATCTATACTGACCTCCATCAGGTTGCAAATTAAAAATAATTTTTATCTGCATCTAGCTCTGAAAAAATATTTGGGCTTCTAGCTGTGTGTGGGACTTGTTCTATTAGTCCATCTATACTGACCTCCATCAGGTTGCAAACTGAATATCATTTTTTTCTGCATCTACCTCAGAAAAAAAATTTGGGCTTCTAGCAGTGTGTGGGACTTGTTCTATTAGTCCATCTATACTGACCTCCATCAGGTTGCAAATGGAATATCATTTTTTTCTGCATCTACTTCTGAAAAAATGTTTGGGCTTCTAGCAGTGTGTGGGACTTGGTCTATTAGTCCTTCTATACTGATCTCCATCAGGTTGCAAATTAAAAATAATTTTTATCTGCATCTAGCTCTGAAAAAATATTTGGGCTTCTAGCTGTGTGTGGGACTTGTTCTATTAGTCCATCTATACTGACCTCCATCAGGTTGCAAACTGAACATCATTTTTTTGTGCATCTACCTCAGAAAAAAAATTTGGGCTTCTAGCAGTGTGTGGGACTTGTTCTATTAGTCCATCTATACTGACCTCCATCAGGTTGCAAATTGAATATAATTTTTTTCTGCATCTACTTCTGAAAAAATATTTGGGCTTCTAGCAGTGTGTGGGACTTGGTCTATTAGTCCATCTACACTGACCTCCATCAGTTTGCAAACTGAATATAATTTTTTTCTGCATCTAGCTCTGAAAAAAATATTTGGCCTTCTAGCAGTGTGTGGGACTTGTTCTATTAGTCAATATATACTGACCTCCATCACGTTGCAAATTCAAAATAATTTTTTGTCTGCATCTAGCTCTGAAAAAATATTTGGCCTTCTAGCAGTGTGTGGGACTTTCTCTATTAGTCCATCTATACTGACCTCCATCAGGCTGCAAATTAAAAATAATTTTTATCTGCATCTACCTCTGAAAAAATATTTGGCCTTCTAGCTGTGTGTGGGACTTGTTCTATTAATCCATCTATACTGATCTCCATCAGGTTGCAAATTAAAAATAATTTTTATCTGCATCTAGCTCTGAAAAAATATTTGGGCTTCTAGCTGTGTGTGGGACTTGTTCTATTAGTCCATCTATACTGACCTCCATCAGGTTGCAAACTGAATATCATTTTTTTCTGCATCTACCTCAGAAAAAAAATTTGGGCTTCTAGCAGTGTGTGGGACTTGTTCTATTAGTCCATCTATACTGACCTCCATCAGGTTGCAAATTGAATATAATTTTTTTCTGCATCTACTTCTGAAAAAATATTTGGGCTTCTAGCAGTGTGTGGGACTTGGTCTATTAGTCCATCTATACTGATCTCCATCAGGTTGCAAATTAAAAATAATTTTTATCTGCATCTAGCTCTGAAAAAATATTTGGGCTTCTAGCTGTGTGTGGGACTTGTTCTATTAGTCCATCTATACTGACCTCCATCAGGTTGCAAATTGAATATCATTTTTTCTGCATCTAGCTCTGAAAAAATATTTGGGCTTCTAGCAGTGAGTGGGACTTGTTCTATTAGTCCATCTATACTGACCTCCATCAGGCTGCAAATTGAATATAATTTTTTTCTGCATCTAGCTCTGAAAAAATATTTGGGCTTCTAGCAGTGTGTGGGACTGGGTCTATTAGTTCATCTATACTGACCTTCATCAGGTTGCAAATTAAAAATAATTTTTATCTGCATCTAGCTCTGAAAAAATATTTGGGCTTCTAGCTGTGTGTGGGACTTGTTCTATTAGTCCATCTATACTGACCTCCATCAGGTTGCAAACTGAATATAATTTTTTTCTGCATCTAGCTCTGAAAAAATATTTGGCCTTCTAGCAGTGTGTGGGACTTTCTCTATTAGTCCATCTATACTGACCTCCATCAGGTTGCAAATTAAAAATAATTTATATCTGCATCTAGCTCTGAAAAAATATTTGGCCTTCTAGCAGTGTGTGGGACTTTCTCTATTAGTCCTTCTATACTGACCTCCATCAGGTTGCAAATTAAAAATAATTTTTTGTCTGCATCTAGCTCTGAAAAAATATTTGGCCTTCTAGCAGTGTGTGGGACTTTCTCTATTAGTCCATCTATACTGACCTCCATCAGGCTGCAAATTAAAAATAATTTTTATCTGCATCTACCTCTGAAAAAATATTTGGCCTTCTAGCAGTGTGTGGGATTTGTTCTATTAGTCCATCTATACTGACCTCCATCAGGTTGCAAATTGAATATCATTTTTTTCTGCATCTACTTCTGAAAAAATGTTTGGGCTTCTAGCAGTGTGTGGGACTTGGTCTATTAGTCCATCTATACTGATCTCCATCAGGTTGCAAATTAAAAATAATTTTTATCTGCATCTAGCTCTGAAAAAATATTTGGGCTTCTAGCTGTGTGTGGGACTTGTTCTATTAGTCCATCTATACTGACCTCCATCAGGTTGCAAACTGAATATAATTTTTTTCTGCATCTACCTCAGAAAAAAAATTTGGGCTTCTAGCAGTGTGTGGGACTTGTTCTATTAGTCCATCTATACTGACCTCCATCAGGTTGCAAATTGAATATAATTTTTTTCTGCATCTACTTCTGAAAAAATATTTGAGCTTCTAGCAGTGTGTGGGACTTGGTCTATTAGTCCATCTACACTGACCTCCATCAGGTTGCAAATTAAAAATAATTTTTATCTGCATCTAGCTCTGAAAAAATATTTGGGCTTCTAGCAGTGTGTGGGACTTGGTCTATTAGTCCATCTATACTGATCTCCATCAGGTTGCAAATTAAAAATAATTTTTATCTGCATCTACCTCTGAAAAAATATTTGGCCTTCTAGCTGTGTGTGGGACTTGTTCTATTAGTCCATCTATACTGACCTCCATCAGGTTGCAAACTGAATATAATTTTTTTCTGCATCTATCTCTGAAAAAATATTTGGCCTTCTAGCAGTGTGTGGGACTTTCTCTATTAGTCCATCTATACTGACCTCCATCAGGTTGCAAATTAAAAATGATTTATATCTGCATCTAGCTCTGAAAAAATATTTGGCCTTCTAGCAGTGTGTGGGACTTTCTCTATTAGTCCATCTATACTGACCTCCATCAGGTTGCAAATTAAAAATATTTTTTTGTCTGCATCTAGCTCTGAAAAAATATTTGGCCTTCTAGCAGTGTGTGGGACTTTCTCTATTAGTCCATCTATACTGACCTCCATCAGGCTGCAAATTAAAAATAATTTTTATCTGCATCTACCTCTGAAAAAATATTTGGCCTTCTAGCAGTGTGTGGGACTTGTTCTATTAGTCCGTCTATACAGACCTCCATCAGGTTGCAAATTGAATATCATTTTTTTCTGCATCTACTTCTGAAAAAATGTTTGGGCTTCTAGCAGTGTGTGGGACTTGGTCTATTAGTCCATCTATACTGATCTCCATCAGGTTGCAAATTAAAAATAATTTTTATCTGCATCTAGCTCTGAAAAAATATTTGGGCTTCTAGCTGTGTGTGGGACTTGTTCTATTAGTCCATCTATACTGACCTCCATCAGGTTGCAAACTGAATATCATTTTTTTCTGCATCTATCTCAGAAAAAAAATTTGGGCTTCTAGCAGTGTGTGGGACTTGTTCTATTAGTCAATCTATACTGACCTCCATCAGGTTGCAAATTGAATATAATTTTTTTCTGCATCTACTTCTGAAAAAATATTTGGGCTTCTAGCAGTGTGTTTGACTTGGTCTATTATTCCATCTATACTGATCTCCATCAGGTTGCAAATTCAAAATAATTTTTATCTGCATCTAGCTCTGAAAAAGTATTTGGGCTTCTAGCAGTGTGTGGGAGTTGGTCTATTAGTCCATCTATACTGACCTCCATCAGGTTGCAAATTGAATATCATTTTTTTCTGCATCTAGCTCTGAAAAAATATTTGGGCTTCTAGCAGTGTGTGGGACTTGTTCTATTAGTCCATCTATACTAAACTACACCAGGTTGCAAATTCAATATAATTTTATTCTGCATCTAGCTCTGAAAAAATATTTGGGCTTCTAGCAGTGTGTGGGACTTGGTCTATTAGTCCATCTATACTGACCTCCTTCAGGTTGCAAACTGAATATAATTTTTTTCTGCATCTAGCTCTGAAAAAATATTTGGCCTTCTAGCAGTGTGTGGGACTTGTTCTATTAGTCCATATATACTGACCTCCATCACATTGCAAATTCAAAATAATTTTTATCTGCATCTAGCTCTGAAAAAATATTTGGGCTTCTAGCAGTGTGTGGGACTTGGTCTATTAGTCCATCTATACTGATCTCCATCAGGTTGCAAATTAAAAATAATTTTTATCTGCATCTAGCTCTGAAAAAGTATTTGGGCTTCTAGCAGTGTGTGGGACTTGGTCTATTAGTCCATCTATACTGACCTCCATCAGGTTGCAAATTGAATATCATTTTTTTCTGCATCTAGCTCTGAAAAAATATTTGGGCTTCTAGCAGTGTGTGGGACTTGTTCTATTAGTCCATCTATACTAACCTACACCAGGTTGCAAATTCAATATAATTTTATTCTGCATCTAGCTCTGAAAAAATATTTGGGCTTCTAGCAGTGTGTGGGACTTGTTCTATTAGTCCATCTATACTAACCTACACCAGGTTGCAAATTCAATATAATTTTATTCTGCATCTAGCGCTGAAAAAATATTTGGGCTTCTAGCAGTGTGTGGGACTTGTTCTATTAGTCCATATATACTGACCTCCATCACATTGCAAATTCAAAATAATTTTTATCTGCATCTAGCTCTGAAAAAATATTTGGGCTTCTAGCAGTGTGTGGGACTTGGTCTATTAGTCCATCTATACTGACCTCCATCAGGTTGCAAACTGAATATCATTTTTTTCTGCATCTACCTCTGAAAAAATATTTGGCCTTCTAGCTGTGTGTGGCACTTGTTCTATTAGTCCATCTATACTGACCTCCATCAGGTTGCAAACTGAATATAATTTTTTTCTGCATCTAGCTCTGAAAAAATATTTGGGCTTCTAGCAGTGTGTGGGACTTGGTCTATTAGTCCATCTATACTGATCTCCATCAGGTTGCAAATTAAAAATAATTTTTATCTGCATCTAGCTCTGAAAAAATATTTGGGCTTCTAGCTTTGTGTGGGACTTGTTCTATTAGTCCATCTATACTGACCTCCATCAGGTTGCAAATTGAATATCATTTTTTCTGCATCTAGCTCTGAAAAAATATTTGGGCTTCTAGCAGTGAGTGGGACTTGTTCTATTAGTCCATCTATACTGACCTCCATCAGGCTGCAAATTGAATATAATTTTTTCTGCATCTAGCTCTGAAAAAATATTTGGGCTTCTAGCAGTGTGTGGGACTGGGTCTATTAGTTCATCTATACTGACCTCCATCAGGTTGCAAATTAAAAATAATTTTTATCTGCATCTAGCTCTGAAAAAATATTTGGGCTTCTAGCTGTGTGTGGGACTTGTTCTATTAGTCCATCTATACTGACCTCCATCAGGTTGCAAACTGAATATAATTTTTTTCTGCATCTAGCTCTGAAAAAATATTTGGCCTTCTAGCAGTGTGTGGGACTTTCTCTATTAGTCCATCTATACTGACCTCCATCAGGTTGCAAATTAAAAATAATTTATATCTGCATCTAGCTCTGAAAAAATATTTGGCCTTCTAGCAGTGTGTGGGACTTTTTCTATTAGTCCATCTATACTGACCTCCATCAGGTTGCAAATTAAAAATAATTTATAACTGCATCTAGCTCTGAAAAAATATTTGACCTTCTAGCAGTGTGTGGGACTTTCTCTATTAGTCCATCTATACTGACCTCCATCAGGCTGCAAATTAAAAATAATTTTTATCTGCATCTACCTCTGAAAAAATATTTGGCCTTCTAGCAGTGTGTGGGATTTGTTCTATTAGTCCATCTATACTGACCTCCATCAGGTTGCAAATTGAATATCATTTTTTTCTGCATCTACTTCTGAAAAAATGTTTGGGCTTCCAGCAGTGTGTGGGACTTGGTCTATTAGTCCATCTATACTGACCTCCATCAGGTTGCAAACTGAATATAATTTTTTTCTGCATCTACCTCAGAAAAAAAATTTGGGCTTCTAGCAGTGTGTGGGACTTGTTCTATTAGTCCATCTATACTGACCTCCATCAGGTTGCAAATTGAATATAATTTTTTTCTGCATCTACTTCTGAAAAAATATTTGAGCTTCTAGCAGTGTGTGGGACTTGGTCTATTAGTCCATCTACACTGACCTCCATCAGGTTGCAAATTAAAAATAATTTTTATCTGCATCTAGCTCTGAAAAAATATTTGGGCTTCTAGCAGTGTGTGGGACTTGGTCTATTAGTCCATCTATACTGATCTCCATCAGGTTGCAAATTAAAAATAATTTTTATCTGCATCTACCTCTGAAAAAATATTTGGCCTTCTAGCTGTGTGTGGGACTTGTTCTATTAGTCCATCTATACTGACCTCCATCAGGTTGCAAACTGAATATAATTTTTTTCTGCATCTATCTCTGAAAAAATATTTGGCCTTCTAGCAGTGTGTGGGACTTTCTCTATTAGTCCATCTATACTGACCTCCATCAGGTTGCAAATTAAAAATGATTTATATCTGCATCTAGCTCTGAAAAAATATTTGGCCTTCTAGCAGTGTGTGGGACTTTCTCTATTAGTCCATCTATACTGACCTCCATCAGGTTGCAAATTAAAAATAATTTTTTGTCTGCATCTAGCTCTGAAAAAATATTTGGCCTTCTAGCAGTGTGTGGGACTTTCTGTATTAGTCCATCTATACTGACCTCCATCAGGCTGCAAATTAAAAATAATTTTTATCTGCATCTACCTCTGAAAAAATATTTGGCCTTCTAGCAGTGTGTGGGACTTGTTCTATTAGTCCGTCTATACAGACCTCCATCAGGTTGCAAATTGAATATCATTTTTTTCTGCATCTACTTCTGAAAAAATGTTTGGGCTTCTAGCAGTGTGTGGGACTTGGTCTATTAGTCCATCTATACTGATCTCCATCAGGTTGCAAATTAAAAATAATTTTTATCTGCATCTAGCTCTGAAAAAATATTTGGGCTTCTAGCTGTGTGTGGGACTTGTTCTATTAGTCCATCTATACTGACCTCCATCAGGTTGCAAACTGAATATCATTTTTTTCTGCATCTATCTCAGAAAAAAAATTTGGGCTTCTAGCAGTGTGTGGGACTTGTTCTATTAGTCCATCTATACTGACCTCCAGCAGGTTGCAAATTGAATATAATTTTTTTCTGCATCTACTTCTGAAAAAATATTTGGGCTTCTAGCAGTGTGTGGGACTTGGTCTATTAGTCCATCTACACTGACCTCCATGAGGTTGCAAATTAAAAATAATTTTTATTTGCATCTAGCTCTGAAAAAATATTTGGGCTTCTAGCAGTGTGTTTGACTTGGTCTATTAGTCCATCTATACTGATCTCCATCAGGTTGCAAATTAAAAATAATTTTTATCTGCATCTAGCTCTGAAAAAGTATTTGGGCTTCTAGCAGTGTGTGGGACTTGGTCTATTAGTCCATCTATACTGACCTCCATCAGGTTGCAAATTGAATATCATTTTTTTCTGCATCTAGCTCTGAAAAAATATTTGGGCTTCTAGCAGTGTGTGGGACTTGTTCTATTAGTCCATCTATACTAACCTACACCAGGTTGCAAATTCAATATAATTTTATTCTGCATCTAGCTCTGAAAAAATATTTGGGCTTCTAGCAGTGTGTGGGACTTGGTCTATTAGTCCATCTATACTGACCTCCTTCAGGTTGCAAACTGAATATAATTTTTTTCTGCATCTAGCTCTGAAAAAATATTTGGCCTTCTAGCAGTGTGTGGGACTTGTTCTATTAGTCCATATATACTGACCTCCATCACATTGCAAATTCAAAATAATTTTTATCTGCATCTAGCTCTGAAAAAGTATTTGGGCTTCTAGCAGTGTGTGGGACTTGGTCTATTAGTCCATCTATACTGACCTCCATCAGGTTGCAAATTGAATATAATTTTTTTCTGCATCTAGCTCTGAAAAAATATTTGGGCTTCTAGCAGTGTGTGGGACTTGTTCTATTAGTCCATCTATACTAACCTACACCAGGTTGCAAATTCAATATAATTTTATTCTGCATCTAGCTCTGAAAAAATATTTGGGCTTCTAGCAGTGTGTGGGACTTGTTCTATTAGTCCATCTATAATAACCTACACCAGGTTGCAAATTCAATATAATTTTATTCTGCATCTAGCGCTGAAAAAATATTTGGGCTTCTAGCAGTGTGTGGGACTTGTTCTATTAGTCCATATATACTGACCTCCATCACATTGCAAATTCAAAATAATTTTTATCTGCATCTAGCTCTGAAAAAATATTTGGGCTTCTAGCAGTGTGTGGGACTTGGTCTATTAGTCCATCTATACTGATCTCCATCAGGTTGCAAATTAAAAATAATTTTTATCTGCATCTAGCTCTGAAAAAGTATTTGGGCTTCTAGCAGTGTGTGGGACTTGGTCTATTAGTCCATCTATACTGACCTCCATCAGGTTGCAAATTGAATATCATTTTTTTCTGCATCTAGCTCTGAAAAAATATTTGGGCTTCTAGCAGTGTGTGGGACTTGTTCTATTAGTCCATCTATACTAACCTACACCAGGTTGCAAATTCAATATAATTTTATTCTGCATCTAGCTCTGAAAAAATATTTGGGCTTCTAGCAGTGTGTGGGACTTGTTCTATTAGTCCATCTATACTAACCTACACCAGGTTGCAAATTCAATATAATTTTATTCTGCATCTAGCGCTGAAAAAATATTTGGGCTTCTAGCAGTGTGTGGGACTTGGTCTATTAGTCCATCTATACTGATCTCCATCAGGTTGCAAATTAAAAATAATTTTTATCTGCATCTAGCTCTGAAAAAGTATTTGGGCTTCTAGCAGTGTGTGGGACTTGGTCTATTAGTCCATCTATACTGACCTCCATCAGGTTGCAAATTGAATATCATTTTTTTCTGCATCTAGCTCTGAAAAAATATTTGGGCTTCTAGCAGTGTGTGGGACTTGTTCTATTAGTCCATCTATACTAACCTACACCAGGTTGCAAATTCAATATAATTTTATTCTGCATCTAGCTCTGAAAAAATATTTGGGCTTCTAGCAGTGTGTGGGACTTGTTCTATTAGTCCATCTATACTAACCTACACCAGGTTGCAAATTCAATATAATTTTATTCTGCATCTAGCGCTGAAAAAATATTTGGGCTTCTAGCAGTGTGTGGGACTTGTTCTATTAGTCCATCTATACTGACCTCCATCAGGTTGCAAATGAAATATCATTTTTTTCTGCATCTACTTCTGAAAAAATGTTTGGGCTTCTAGCAGTGTGTGGGACTTGGTCTATTAGTCCATCTATACTGATCTCCATCAGGTTGCAAATTAAAAATAATTTTTATCTGCATCTAGCTCTGAAAAAATATTTGGCCTTCTAGCAGTGTGTGGGACTTGTTCTATTAGTCAATATATACTGACCTCCATCACGTTGCAAATTCAAAAAATTTTTTGTCTGCATCTAGCTCTGAAAAAATATTTGGCCTTCTAGCAGTGTGTGGGACTTTCTCTATTAGTCCATCTATACTGACCTCCATCAGGCTGCAAATTAAAAATAATTTTTATCTGCATCTACCTCTGAAAAAATATTTGGCCTTCTAGCAGTGTGTGGGACTTGTTCTATTAGTCCGTCTATACAGACCTCCATCAGGTTGCAAATTGAATATCATTTTTTTCTGCATCTACTTCTGAAAAAATGTTTGGGCTTCTAGCAGTGTGTGGGACTTGGTCTATTAGTCCATCTATACTGATCTCCATCAGGTTGCAAATTAAAAATAATTTTTATCTGCATCTAGCTCTGAAAAAATATTTGGGCTTCTAGCTGTGTGTGGGACTTGTTCTATTAGTCCATCTATACTGACCTCCATCAGGTTGCAAATTCAATATAATTTTATTCTGCATCTAGCTCTGAAAAAATATTTGGGCTTCTAGCAGTGTGTGGGACTTGGTCTATTAGTCCATCTATACTGATCTCCATCAGGTTGCAAATTAAAAATAATTTTTATCTGCATCTAGCTCTGAAAAAATATTTGGCCTTCTAGCAGTGTGTGGGACTTGTTCTATTAGTCAATATATACTGACCTCCATCACGTTGCAAATTCAAAATATTTTTTTGTCTGCATCTATCTCTGAAAAAATATTTGGCCTTCTAGCAGTGTGTGGGACTTTCTCTATTAGTCCATCTATACTGACCTCCATCAGGCTGCAAATTAAAAATAATTTTTATCTGCATCTACCTCTGAAAAAATATTTGGCCTTCTAGCTGTGTGTGGGACTTGTTCTATTAGTCCATCTATACTGATCTCCATCAGGTTGCAAACTGAATATAATTTTTTTCTGCATCTATCTCTGAAAAAATATTTGGCCTTCTAGCAGTGTGTGGGACTTTCTCTATTAGTCCATCTATACTGACCTCCATCAGGTTGCAAATTAAAAATGATTTATATCTGCATCTAGCTCTGAAAAAATATTTGGCCTTCTAGCAGTGTGTGGGACTTTCTCTATTAGTCCATCTATACTGACCTCCATCAGGTTGCAAATTAAAAATAATTTTTTGTCTGCATCTAGCTCTGAAAAAATATTTGGCCTTCTAGCAGTGTGTGGGACTTGTTCTATTAGTCAATATATACTGACCTCCATCAGGTTGCAAATTGAATATCATTTTTTTCTGCATCTACCTCAGAAAAAAAATTTGGGCTTCTAGCAGTGTGTGGGACTTGTTCTATTAGTCCATCTATACTGACCTCCATCAGGTTGCAAATTGAATATAATTTTTTTCTGCATCTACTTCTGAAAAAATATTTGGGCTTCTAGCAGTGTGTGGGACTTGGTCTATTAGTCCATCTACACTGACCTCCATCAGGTTGCAAATTAAAAATAATTTTTATTTGCATCTAGCTCTGAAAAAATATTTGGGCTTCTAGCAGTGTGTTTGACTTGGTCTATTAGTCCATCTATACTGATCTCCATCAGGTTGCAAATTAAAAATAATTTTTATCTGCATCTACCTCTGAAAAAGTATTTGGGCTTCTAGCAGTGTGTGGGACTTGGTCTATTAGTCCATCTATACTGACCTCCATCAGGTTGCAAATTGAATATCATTTTTTTCTGCATCTAGCTCTGAAAAAATATTTGGGCTTCTAGCAGTGTGTGGGACTTGTTCTATTAGTCCATCTATACTAACCTACACCAGGTTGCAAATTCAATATAATTTTATTCTGCATCTAGCTCTGAAAAAATATTTGGGCTTCTAGCAGTGTGTAGGACTTGGTCTATTAGTCCATCTATACTGACCTCCTTCAGGTTGCAAACTAAATATAATTTTTTTCTGCATCTAGCTCTGAAAAAATATTTGGCCTTCTAGCAGTGTGTGGGACTTGTTCTATTAGTCCATATATACTGACCTCCATCACATTGCAAATTCAAAATAATTTTTATCTGCATCTAGCTCTGAAAAAGTATTTGGGCTTCTAGCAGTGTGTGGGACTTGGTCTATTAGTCCATCTATACTGACCTCCATCAGGTTGCAAATTGAATATCATTTTTTTCTGCATCTAGCTCTGAAAAAATATTTGGGCTTCTAGCAGTGTGTGGGACTTGTTCTATTAGTCCATCTATACTAACCTACACCAGGTTGCAAATTCAATATAATTTTATTCTGCATCTAGCTCTGAAAAAATATTTGGGCTTCTAGCAGTGTGTGGGACTTGTTCTATTAGTCCATCTATACTAACCTACACCAGGTTGCAAATTCAATATAATTTTATTCTGCATCTAGCGCTGAAAAAATATTTGGGCTTCTAGCAGTGTGTGGGACTTGTTCTATTAGTCCATATATACTGACCTCCATCACATTGCAAATTCAAAATAATTTTTATCTGCATCTAGCTCTGAAAAAATATTTGGGCTTCTAGCAGTGTGTGGGACTTGGTCTATTAGTCCATCTATACTGATCTCCATCAGGTTGCAAATTAAAAATAATTTTTATCTGCATCTAGCTCTGAAAAAGTATTTGGGCTTCTAGCAGTGTGTGGGACTTGGTCTATTAGTCCATCTATACTGACCTCCATCAGGTTGCAAATTGAATATCATTTTTTTCTGCATCTAGCTCTGAAAAAATATTTGGGCTTCTAGCAGTGTGTGGGACTTGTTCTATTAGTCCATCTATACTAACCTACACCAGGTTGCAAATTCAATATAATTTTATTCTGCATCTAGCTCTGAAAAAATATTTGGGCTTCTAGCAGTGTGTGGGACTTGTTCTATTAGTCCATCTATACTAACCTACACCAGGTTGCAAATTCAATATAATTTTATTCTGCATCTAGCGCTGAAAAAATATTTGGGCTTCTAGCAGTGTGTGGGACTTGTTCTATTAGTCCATATATACTGACCTCCATCACATTGCAAATTCAAAATAATTTTTATCTGCATCTAGCTCTGAAAAAATATTTGGGCTTCTAGCAGTGTGTGGGACTTGGTCTATTAGTCCATCTATACTGATCTCCATCAGGTTGCAAATTAAAAATAATTTTTATCTGCATCTAGCTCTGAAAAAGTATTTAGGCTTCTAGCAGTGTGTGGGACTTGGTCTATTAGTCCATCTATGCTGACCTCCATCAGGTTGCAAATTGAATATCATTTTTTTCTGCATCTAGCTCTGAAAAAATATTTGGGCTTCTAGCAGTGTGTGGGACTTGTTCTATTAGTCCATCTATACTAACCTACACCAGGTTGCAAATTCAATATAATTTTATTCTGCATCTAGCGCTGAAAAAATATTTGGGCTTCTAGCAGTGTGTGGAACTTGTTCTATTAGTCCATCTATACTGACCTCCATCAGGTTGCAAATGAAATATCATTTTTTTCTGCATCTACTTCTGAAAAAATGTTTGGGCTTCTAGCAGTGTGTGGGACTTGGTCTATTAGTCCATCTATACTGATCTCCATCAGGTTGCAAATTAAAAATAATTTTTATCTGCATCTAGCTCTGAAAAAATATTTGGCCTTCTAGCAGTGTGTGGGACTTGTTCTATTAGTCAATATATACTGACCTCCATCACGTTGCAAATTCAAAATATTTTTTTGTCTGCATCTAGCTCTGAAAAAATATTTGGCCTTCTAGCAGTGTGTGGGACTTTCTCTATTAGTCCATCTATACTGACCTCCATCAGGCTGCAAATTAAAAATAATTTTTATCTGCATCTACCTCTGAAAAAATATTTGGCCTTCTAGCTGTGTGTGGGACTTGTTCTATTAGTCCATCTATACTGATCTCCATCAGGTTGCAAATTAAAAATAATTTTTATCTGCATCTAGCTCTGAAAAAATATTTGGGCTTCTAGCTGTGTGTGGGACTTGTTCTATTAGTCCATCTATACTGACCTCCATCAGGTTGCAAAGTGAATATCATTTTTTTCTGCATCTACCTCAGAAAAAAAATTTGGGCTTCTAGCAGTGTGTGGGACTTGTTCTATTAGTCCATCTATACTGACCTCCATCAGGTTGCAAATTGAATATAATTTTTTTCTGCATCTACTTCTGAAAAAATATTTGGGCTTCTAGCAGTGTGTGGGACTTGGTCTATTAGTCCATCTATACTGATCTCCATCAGGTTGCAAATTAAAAATAATTTTTATCTGCATCTAGCTCTGAAAAAATATTTGGGCTTCTAGCTGTGTGTGGGACTTGTTCTATTAGTCCATCTATACTGACCTCCATCAGGTTGCAAATTGAATATCATTTTTTCTGCATCTAGCTCTGAAAAAATATTTGGGCTTCTAGCAGTGAGTGGGACTTGTTCTATTAGTCCATCTATACTGACCTCCATCAGGCTGCAAATTGAATATAATTTTTTTCTGCATCTAGCTCTGAAAAAATATTTGGGCTTCTAGCAGTGTGTGGGACTGGGTCTATTAGTTCATCTATACTGACCTCCATCAGGTTGCAAATTAAAAATAATTTTTATCTGCATCTAGCTCTGAAAAAATATTTGGGCTTCTAGCAGTGTGTGGGACTCATTGTATTAGGCCATCTATACCAAGCTCCACCAGCTTTGAAATTAATAATAATTTTTAGCTGCATCTAGCCCTGAAAATAATTTTTCCCAATAGTGGTAGCAATAGAAATATGGGGCGCGCGCCTGGCTAACAAAAATATACGCTTCATAATACAAAACACCAGCCTAGCTCACTGCATTAATAAGATGGCATCATCGTCTCTCCCAGTGCTAGGCCCACTACGCAGGCTAGCATTCCTGTGCCTAAAACACAATGTATGGGTCCGCGCTAGCCACTATGCTGAGGGGTATAAAGCTGCTGCTAACGCTTTATAACAATTCAATTGGCAGATTTTCGCAGAGCTCTTCCACAACCCCCACCCATCGGGCAACAGTTGCCCACCCTCCCTATGGGATCTAGTGGCGAATAGTTGATGCCATTAATCAGAGCGTCAGTTGCCCCGTCAACGTGGCAAGCATACGGTAAGGCATGGGAAGAGTGGACACGACTAGTAGCAGGCAGACGGGTTGACCAATGTGAACAAGCCAGATCACAAGTCACCATAGAATTTCTCCACCAGCTAATGATGAGGGGCATATCAGGAGCGTCAGCGCAGCGGTGTCTGACCGGAGTAGCATTTCACTTCCAACTACTGAATTGGGGAGATGTGACAAAGATTCATCATCAGACAATCCATAAAAGGGTGGAAAAGGGGTCAGCCAAGTCAGGAATGTAGACGTCCCGTCCCGTGTCACTAAAACTGATTTCTCACATCATATCCCTAACACCATTAACATGACACTCACAATTTGAAGCAACACTAATGTCTACTGCATTTGTGATCGCCTTCTTCGGGGCGCTATGTATAAGCGAATTAGTCCCTCAATCCAAAATTACCACCAGTGTTGGCTTATTACACCAGGACGTAGTCATAGCCAATAATGCAATACGTCTACGCATACACCAATCGAAAATGGATCCAGCGGGCAGGGGTACTTGGGTACTTCTACAACCCACAAACGGTATACTGAGTCGGGTAACAATAGTAAAAACATATCTAACCATCAGATCACAAAGTAATTTCTTCCTATCACACATTGATGGAACGCCATTATCAAGATACCTGTTCCAAGCTATATTTAATGAATGCATAACATCGGCAGGGAACCACCCCAAAGATTACGGGACACAGTCATTCCGCATAGGTGCGGCCACGGAAGCAGCAAGAGCAGGACTGTCAGAAACGGAAGTTCAGAGGATAGGGAGATGGCGATCCATGTGTTTGGCGAGATACATAAGACGGGACTTGTTATCTTAACGTGGTTTGTTTCTTTTACAGGTGACGCTAAGCCAACAGTGTGAGTGATAGGCCACTCGTATATATATTGGGCACAAAAAAGGGCGAAAGTCCACCCAGGCGGGAGGAAATTAGAGTTTCATAACACATATTTCAACTGGAGAGGTATTAGAGGCCTGCTATGGCCACAGGTACTAATGGAGGTAATCAAGGTAGGGAGAGAGGCAAGAGGTCCGGTCATCTTAGTTATACAGGCCGGGGGAAACAACCTAGGTCATCACAAGAGCGCATAACTAATGGCAATAATGAAACTAGACACTGAGCGCTTCAGAGAATTTTTCACAAAATTAGCTATAGTATGGTCAGAGATTGTGCCGATAGCGGTATGGCAAGGTGCGCGAGACATCACGGCCATCGAATGGACAAGGCGGGTAATAAATATTCGGATGGCAAAATTTAGAAGAGACAGAGGCGGTGTAGTGATACGACACCGACAACTGGAAGGAGATAAAGCAGGCCTCATACGGCCCGACGGTGTTCACTTAATAGATATTGGACTGGACATATTCCTGTCAGGACTCCAGGACGGAGTGGAACAAGCGTTAAGAGTGATGGGTGGGGGTCAGAGTCCTGCATACGAGTACGCTGGATCCTCCGTGGCCTGGAAATAGAAAGGACATGTTGGAGAGTTACACTTGTTGGCCAACTTGCCGGAGTGGGGACCCAGAGCATGCTGCAACAAGCTGAATTATTTTAGAAATAAAATGCCTTTCTAATGGAATGAGTATAAAGAGTTAATAAAGCTGTGACCGATCCTCACCCATCCAGTTGTAAGAGTTACATTATTGTATTGTCCATGAAAGGGGGGCGGTAGGGGGGCTGAGCGTCTGGGTTTGGTTGAGGGTCCCCACAGTCTGCCTAGGCTAGATTCATTTAAAAATTCTTATTAGATACACAGGCGGTGCAGCTTGCTTCGCAGCTGGGCTACTACGCCCAAAGTATTGCCTAGGCTAGATGCAGTTAAAAATTCTACGCTGACTAGCAGACACTGAAGATTTGGAGCAGACCTCTGAGTAAACAGCTCTTCAGACTCAACCATCTGTGTTACCCCAAGCCATAGTGTATGTAGTTTCTTACAGTTAAAAGGGGGGTGGTGCGACCCAACCCACCTGGAATTGACGATGCCAACGTCACGTAAGACACAGCAAGGGGACTCCCAAAATTGTGGCACAGACACCACTTAACCCTTGAACGCATACCTGTGGCCTTGCAGGCCCGCCCAGTTAATTGTTTTCTATTTTCTGCAAGATTACTTTAGTTAGAATTTTGAAACTCTAGGTGTTCTTCATGTATATAGTTGTTTGTCATTTGAGTTCGAGTTATTCCATGTTATTTGCACACGGGCCTAAAGGGCCCCAGGTATGTGAAAGTGTAGATTTTTATGGTCATGCGTTCTAGGGTTAAGTGGCATCAATTGCCCCACTGTTGCTTAAAACGGTTGGTGAGGTGATTTTACCAAATCCCCAAGCTTTTAGTCTCCCAAGGATGACACGGGTAGAAATGTCCTTGCGAATCCATGATTTGTTCATCTTTATGAACGTGAGTCTGTCTACATTCTCAGTGGAGAGCCGCGTGCGCTTATCTGTCAGCACACCACCAGCAGCGTTGAACACACGTTCAGAGAGAACGCTGGCTGCATGGCATGACAAAATCTCCAAGGCGTGAGTGGCGAGCTCCGGCGATTATTCCAGATTGGAATACCAAAATGAGCAAGGGTCCAGTGACACAGTCATGGCTTCGATGTTCACTTGGAGATTCTCCTGTACCATCCTCTCTAGGCATTGACTATGTGTCAGACTTCTTGTCTCCTGTGGCCTTGCAAAGGATGGTCTAAAAAAGTGGTGAAACGATTCCACAAAATTGCTGTTACCAGCAGATACTGTGTTACTGTTACTGTTTGAGTGATGAAGACTCGACAGTCCCACCGTTGGCAAGTTAGAACTGTGAGATTCACTACGTGCACCACTGGTGTTTTGTGGAAAAGCACATGTAAGATTCTGCAACAGCGTCTGCAGATACTCCTGCATTCGTCAATACCTTTTTATGGCAGGAATTATTTCGGCAAATATACTTTTGTACCGGGGATCTAAGAGTGTGGCAACCCAGTAATCGGGATTACTTTGAATTCTGACAATCCGGGGATCATGTTGCAGGTAGTGCAGCAAGAAGGCACTCATGTGTCTTGCGCATCCAGAAGTACCAAGTCCTTGTTGTGTTGGTAGCGAGGTAAGAATCATGCTTCCTTCCTCTGCCCTCTCCCTCCAACCTCGCACAACAGAAATGTGATCAAGGTCTCCCTCATCTGATGAGTCTTCCATGCCCATCGCCAGTTCGTCCTCCACTTCTTCCTCGGCTCCTGCACCTTCCTCAACAGTTTGGCTGCTACCATGCGCCCTGGTTAATCCCTCTCCCCCACCCTCCCATGCCTGCCGCCTTGGTGCTGCCAACCGTCTGGACCTTGGAGATGTTATCCCTTCCGCATACGACTCCTCCTCTACTTCCTCCACCTCCTCTTGTCCCACCACCTGACTCTGAATTCTGTTTAATGTGTGCTCCAGCATGTAAATCACCGGAATAGTCATGCTGATAATGGCATCGTCGTCAGCACTAAATATCTTCGTCACCATTTCAAAACTGTGCAGAAGGGTGTGTGGCGCCCCTGAGGGTTCAGTCGCCACAGAGTTACTGCATCTCACCCAGAGGTGTGGTATCTCACCCTCAGGTAAGGAAGGCGTAGGCTCGGGACCCTGACTCCTGCATCCAACACATACCCGCAGTGGGGGTAGGGCGAGATTGCTCCTAAGGGAGAGCACAGTCCCAGGTCCCTAGCTGGTTTGAGGGTCCTATGTAGTGGGTGTTTAAGGGAGCAGCTTAGGGGAGCACATGACAAGGAGAGTATAAATAGGAAGCCATCTTAGAAAGAGCAAGCCAGACAGAGGAGGAAAAGTGACAGGAGCAGAGACTAGGCATGAGCTCTGCTCCGGAGGCGGGCCTAGCCTGGGAGGCCCAGGACTGAAGGAGAGAAGAGAGGAGTGGGAGCTGGAAGGCTCCAGGAACCGAAGGGACCCTACGGCTACGGGCCGTGCAGAAGGCCACCCGTACTCCCGCTGCTACCAGGAGGTAGAGGGGTCAGGCCAGATAAGGGGAACTGGTCCCTCAACTAGCGGAGAAACAGCAAGGCTCAACTAGAAACCGGAGGCTGCTGCATTTCATGTACTGCAGGCCAAAGTCCACACCAGTCTCACTAAGAAGGTAGCCACATAGGACCCAGGGGACGGAACACACGTCATCCGCCAAGGCCCGAGGATACCGGATAGAAGTGTCACTGGGTGTGAGGTGCAGGGAGAAGGCCAGAGAAAGGACACACAGAAGGGGGTCCTGCTAAGTACTCCGGAGCTATCTGGGGGTGGACTGAGCCCCTCACTGAGTATGCACAGCACGACGGGGGAGATTGCTCTGGTACCTGTAATCTGGACTACAACAACTGTGAGTAATATCTTGAGACGGTATCACACGGACTCTGTGTTCATTACTGACTCCCTGCACTACAACCACCATCATCCACCCACACTGCCCTGAAGCTACACTCTTCCTGTGGTGAGTAATAATACCATTGCTGCAAAACCACCAGCTTCAGAGGACTGTTCCGCAGCGACGGCCCCTTTGGCCGCACTCCACAGGTGGCGTAGTCAGACATTATAAAATCCATATATACAAATTACCCTTGGATTGACCGCCCTGGGTCACGGACTGGGTCACCGCCACAGTGACTACAACCCCCAGCGTCTACCGGCCCGGCTCAGGGTACCCCATGGCCCAGGGGGCGCGTCAACTTCATAGGTCCCTGATCTGAGACCACTCCTGCAGCGTGATTTGCCCCACCTCTGGATCTCGTTGGCCCAGGCTATACGTCAGAACGTATTGCACCAGGGCTTGATGGTGCTGCCACAGTCGCTGCAACATGTGCAGAGTTGAATTCCACCGTGTCGGCACATCGCATTTCAGCCGGTGAACTGGCAGGCCCAACGACTTCTGTAGAGATGTAAGTCGTTGAACTGCGGGATGCGAACGGCGGAAGTGAGCACACAGCGACCGTGCCCTCTGCAGAAGGCCATCTAGTCCGGGATAGTGGGCTAAAAATTGCTGGACAACCAGGTTCAACACGTGAGCCATACAAGGCACGTGTGTGACATTGCCCCGGCGAAGTGCCGCACCCAGGTTTGCAGCATTGTCGCACATGGCCTTCCCTGGTTGCAGGTCCAGTGGAGACAACCTTTCATGAAACTGGGTCTCCAGAGCTGACCACAACTCCTCAGCTGTGTGACTCACATTTCCCAGACATTTCAAAGTAAACACTGATGCCGTTGAGCCCTGCTGCCAGCATAGTAAGGAGGTGTGCAGGATTCCTTCTGCGCAGTTAGAAAGCAGGTGGCATTACCAGACAGGCTTTGGGTGCAGGTGGAGGACCGAGAGGAGGTTGAGGAGGCAGAAGCAGTGGAGGAACTTCGAGATAAAGAGGATTGACGCACAACTCGTGGGGACGGTAAGACTTGGACAGCAGCCCCTTGTCCTGCTGTCACCATAGTTACCCAGTGCCCAGTCAGCGACATTTAACGCCCCTGTCCATGCCTTCTCGTCCAAGTGTCTGTGGTGAAGTGCACCCTGTCACACACAGAGTTTCTCAAAGAAGCGGTGATGTTGTGTGCGACATGCTAGTGGAGCGCAGGCACACCTTTCTTTGAGAAGTAGTGCCGACTGGGCATCTGGTACTGGGGCACTGTGACGGACATAAGGTCTTGAAAATCCTCTGTGTCCTCCAGGTGGAAAGGCAGCATTTCTGTAGCCAACAGCTTGCAGATGGTGAAATTCAACCTCTTAGCTTTCTCATGGCTAGGAGGAAATGGTCTTTTACTTTTCCACATCTGAGGGACCGAGGGCTGGCTGTTGTGCTTAGACGGTGTTGAGTAGGGTGTCCCCGGCAAACTGCCGGTCTGTGAGGAAGATGCAGGCGGACATGTTAGGTTGCCTTGATCCAAAGGTGGTGCTCTCGATGTCGGAGAGCGCTCAACACTAGCAGGTGTTTCCACTTCCCAATGAACTGACGACCTGCCAATCACACTGGCTGTTGCGGGTAAAGAGGTGGCAGGTCTGCGTCCAAAAACATGTGTGACTGCTGTCCCCCCAGTCACAGAGGATGAAGAGGCTGCGGATGCACAAGATGGGGCAGACGGTGGTTGGCCCAGCCGGCTAGGCCGCATTGTAGCACAGTGAGCTTCCCACTGCAACTTATGCTTCATATCCATGTGACGGTACATGCATGAAGTACTCAAACTATGGATTTTTTGGCCTCTACTTAGCTTTTGCTGACAAATATTACAGATAACACGAGTTGGGTCATCCTTATCGATCTGAATAAATGCCCAGGCTATGCAAGGCTTAGAGCCCATGTGACCTGAAGAGCCACTACGACTTGTGGTCAGAGGCAGAGTTGTGGTTGAGGATGCAGTTGTTGACGTGCTTCCAGTACTCCGTCTCTGTTCAGGAAGGCGCAACCTAACCTCGTCATCAATAGCATCTGTGATGCCCCGCTGCGCTTGGTATCACAGATCCTAGAAGAGTGCATTGATGGAATCCTCCACAAGAGGCCCCCATAAACATTCACACATCTCCACCTTCCACCTCAGACCAGCAGAGGGAGCCCGTTAGGGATATAAATAGGGAAGGTGGAGCTAGGCAGTTCAGTTCCTCTGAAGAGTTCCTGCAGTAGAGAAGCCTAAGAGAGGTCAGTCTGCAGTGGAGCTCAGTCTAGTCTAGAGAACGCAGTTAATAGTTCAGCAGTAGAGCACGAGGCTCCTGCTTGCTAGATTCAGGGAGCCCAGATAGAGCTTAAGGTGTGCCGGTGCCGTAAGATCAGTGAAGCGCGGCAAGCTGCCGTTAGTGTGTATAGCCTAGTGAGGGCCCGAGTAGGCCGAAGGCGAGTGGCGAGTTAGTACATAAGGGGCAGAGGAGCTTAACCAGCTCACCCCGAAGCATTTACCGGACACAGGATCCGAGCTTACCGGTATCTCTATGACCCAGTAAGGCATAACCAGAATCCCTGGAGAACTACAAGTCCCAGGATCGCTAAGGTGCTGATATGTAACAGAGCCAGGAGACGCTTAGGCCCCGCATACTGGGAGCGTGAACTCCAAGAGAAGGCCCTACCACAAGGTCAGCCAGCGCAGGACAGAGACAAAGTTAGGCCTAGCTCCAGGCAGGTCAGAAACTTACTACGCAGAGGCAAGAAACAGGAGGCCCTACACCCGCTCATTGGGGAGGATCCTGATATGCACCCTTCACCCTACAGTGCTCCGGGATGTGCCTGAATTTCCACCAGTAAAAGGTACTGAAGTGACTACCGTGTCCGTTCCCGTTCTTGCTCTGACCCAGCTGGGTCTCGCCTGTCCTGCATTCCCCCTGCATACGCTGCCCTGAGACCTAGGTCCACCTGTGGGGAGCTATACCATCGAGCTGCCTTATCACCGGCCTCAGTGGACTGCTGCAGCGCTGGTGCTTGTCACCAGATACCACAGGTGGCGTCATGAACTCTTATAAAATTAACAATTATCCACCCTTTTAAAGAGAGACCCCAGGTTACGGGCCAGGGAGCCGACCACCGCGACATCCCCAAGGCCAGGCAAATGCCCGGGTACCGAGTCATCCCCATCCCTAGGGCTAGTCACATCCTCCTCCACCTCCTCTGCTGACCTCATCGACTGGCTGACTGTGGGTTGACAGTAAGTGGGATCTCCAACCTCGTCATCATCACCCTGTGTGTTATCACACCCGTCGTCCTCAGAGCCAACCTCTTCCTGCCCTGACCGAAAAGTCAAGTTGTCGCTCCAATCAGGTATTTGAGTCTCATCATCGTCTTCATCACTGTCTCCACCAACAGGAGTTACAGTTTGGGAACAAGGGTCTACATTATGCTCAGAACCTTCTTCATCTGGTCCTGGATCCGACTTATAAAGATTCTGGGCATCAGATCAGATCATTTCCTCATCTGGATTAACAGAAGCTCTGGAGCAGACCTCCGTTTCCCAGGCTATAGTATGAGTAAACAGCTGTGCAGACTCAACCATCTGTGCTACCCCATACTCAGACGGGCAGCTGGAGACTTGGGAGCTGTGAGGAAGCAAGTGCGATTGGGGTGACACCTCTGAGGACTGGAGTATTTGTGATGTTGAAATTGAGGTGATGGAGAGCCCACTTGAAGGAGCACTTGATATCCGTTGAAACACCTGCTGTTTTTGTGCCTCATTTAGAATTTGTAGCGATGGGCGTGTCCGTAAGAATGGGATCGTATCACATTGTCCACGAAAAGAAGTCGACATCTTAGTTTGGCTGGAAGATGGTCTTTCTTCTGCAGATATTACTCCCCCCCACCGTGGGGGGCCTCGACCCACCGGCGGACAGGCACCAGTATTGGGATAGGGGGGCTGGCAGTCAGGGTCCACCGCGGCTCTGGCACAAACCCGGGCAGGAACGGACTGGCCGTGTCGGCTTCTCACTTTTTGGATTTTAGAAGGGCATGACATGCCTATATCTGTGTCTCCCCCTCCTTTTACTCCTCCACCTCTTTTCTTTTCGCATGACTATATGTACTTGTCACTTTTCCATGTGTTAGTTGTGTCTTCTGAGCAGTTTGTCAGCTTTTGGACACCTTTGAAGGTGTTTTCTATGTGTTTCTATGTGTTTTTGTTTGCCTGCCATTGGTTTTAACGGTGTTCGAAGGTGTTCGACGAACAGTTCGGCGAACACACGGGTGTTCGACGAACCGAACCGAACTCGAACACTACGGGGGTGGCTCAACACTAATCCTGAGACCTTTGATTGGTAAGAATGTGGTGGTGTATTTGGATGACATTTTGATTTATTCGCCAGATCTGGAGTCTCATTGGAAGAGCGTACGTGAGGTGTTGCAGTTATTGAGTGATAATTCACTTTTTGCTAAGCTGGAGAAATGCGAGTTCGCTGTGCAGAGAATTAGTTTTTTGGGCTACATTATCTTCAGCGAGGGCTTTGAGATGGACCCGGTGAAGGTTCAGGCTGTGCAGGAATGGCCTAGGCCTATTGGTTTAAAATCGATACAGAGTTTTTGGGG
The DNA here is from genome assembly GCF_046119375.1 of Phyllobates terribilis. NCBI lineage: Eukaryota > Metazoa > Chordata > Amphibia > Anura > Dendrobatidae > Phyllobates > Phyllobates terribilis. Next base: position 54,311,213 of record NW_027362768.1, on the reverse strand, counting down.
TTTCGCCAATTATTACAGAAAATTCATTAAGAATTTTTCTATAATTGTTAAGCCGCTGACCGATCTCACCAGGAAAGGTGCGAATACGGTCCAGTGGACTACTGAGGCCATTGAAGCTTTTGTGTATCTCAAGGAGAGGTTCAGTTCTGCCCCCATCCTTATGCAGCCTGATGAGACCAAGCCTTTTTTGGTCGAGGTTGATGCTTCTTCGGTGGGGGTCGGTGCGGTTTTGTCTCAGGAGAACAAGGATGGGGTTCATCCCTGTGCTTTTTTTTCGAAAAATTTTTCTGAAACCGAACTTTATTACGATGTTGGTAGTCGGGAATTGCTGGCTGTCAAACTCGCATTTGAACATTGGTGTCATTTCTTGGAAGGTGCTAAATTTCCCATTCAGGTTTTCACTGATCATAAGAATCTGATCTATCTAGATGCTGCCAAACGCTTGAATGCCCGTCAGGCTAGGTGGGCACTGTTTTTTTCGCGGTTTAATTTTTCTGTTACTTACATCCCGGGTACTAAGAATGTTAAAGCTGATGATTTATCTCGCAGCTTTTCTCCCATGGTTGGTACCGAGGAGGAGGAGAGAATTTTACAGGAAGGAGTTGTGATTAGTGTTGAGCGAGCACTAAAATGCTCGGGTGCTCGAAGCTCGGGCCGAGCTCGCCGTGATACTCGGGTGCTCGACCTGAGCAACGAGCCCAATGTTAGTCTATGGGAGACTCGAGCATTTTTGCGGTGGCACCCCCAGCAGTCTTTTAAAAGCCTAACAAGTGCCCAAAATGATAGTGACAGTGCTCAAATGACATGGGGACAGCATGGGGATCGCCCCAGGAAGCATTTCTGACCCCCAGGTCACTGCTGTCAACAACGTGGTCAGAGGTATTAAGCCACTTTTACAGGCTCACAATAAAACAAAAGTGAAACTTTTTTCCTGTGAAATATGTTAAGGAACATCCTTTCCAGGGAAAAGACTTGTGTATAAGTTAAAATAAATGACCAAAAACAAAAATACTCCTCCACACCTTCGGCTATGTTCACAAGTAGCATTTTTTATGCGTTTTTGCACTTTTGTATTGCTTTCAACTATGACAAATGCATTCACCGGGAAATGTCATTTTAACATTTTCAACCTTATCTGGCCATGTGCTGTGTGACACATGCATAAAGTGCTGAAAAGACATGGGAACAGCATGGGGAAGACCCCTGGAAACATCTCTGACTCCTAGGTCACTGTCTAAAAGTGTGACCATCATAAGTGATCCTTGCCGCATCAGAAGATGCAGACTTGCAACTATCCCCATGCAAGTTCTAGTCTCAGGGCAGTGTTCAATTGTACCTCCCCCATTCCTTGCAATACAAGCGCAAGTATGCAGCCTGCCACCCACCCACCCCCAGGCTGCAATACCATACTGCTTGCTTGCTTGCTTGAACTTGAAATTGGGCCTTTTAGGCATGTGGAGGCTGTGTTGGCGGCCTGGAATCCATACTCAGTCCCCAGCCGCCCGGCGGCCGGGTGTCCATACTCAGTCCCCAGCCGCCCTGCGGCCGAGTGTCCACACGGTCCCCAGCCGCCTGGGGGCAGTCGGGTGTCCATAAACGGTCCCCAGCCGCCCCCATTTCTCCTTGGAACATCCCCCCACACACTTTTCTTAGCCCGGCCTGCTTTAGGCAGCATTGGACGAGCCCACCAGAGAACCAGACTCCTCCGGTGGGCCCTGACTTCTCCATCGGTGGAGTTGAGAGTGCCAAGGTGAGGAGCATGATGATGATGACAGAAGTTAGCATCTGCTATGTTTTCTTTTAATGCAAGTGTAAGTGTGCAGCCTGCCACCCACCCACCCCCAGACTGCAATTCATACTGCTAGCTTGCACTTGAAATGGGGCCTTTTAGTTTAGAAGAGGCCGAAGCTGGCCACTAGCTCATGGCTGCTTCGGCAGCGAGGTATCCATACTCAGTCCCCAGCCGCCCCTATTTGTCCTGGTGTGCCTTATACATAAGATTAAGCGCGTATACCAAAACATTACCTGTGCCCTCCCCAGTGCATTTAGTGGGAAGGAGAGCCTATTCCGCTGTAGTGTGTGCATGCCAAACCCCTGTTCATGGTACATGCGAAGATGCCTCCCACCTTGCACCTGTCGTTGCAGACTTGCAACTATCCCCATTCAAGTCCTTGTCCCAGGGCAGTGTTCAATTGTACCTCTCCCATTCCTTGCAATGCAAGCGCAAGTATGCAGCCTGCCACCCACCCACCCCCAGGCTGCAATACCATACTGCTTGCTTGCTTGCACTTTAAATTGGGCCTTTTAGGCATGTGGAGGCGGAATCTGGCCACCACGCCATGGCTGTGTTGGTGGCCTGGTATCCATACTCAGTCCCCAGCCGCCTGGTGGCCGGGTGTCCCCGCTTGCTCCCCAGCCTCCAGGGGGTGGCCAGGTGGCCATACTCGGTCCCCAGCCACCCCTATTTGTACCAGTAACCTTTCCCACACTTTTCTTAGCCTGGCCTGCTTTAGGGCAGCATTGGCCGAGCCCACCGGTCTATCAGACTCCTCCGGTGGACCCTGGCTTCTCCATCAGGGGAGTTGAGAGTGCCAAGGTGAGGAGCATGATGAGGATGATAGAAGTTAGCATCTGCTTTGTTTTGTTGTAATGCAAGTGCATGTATGTAGTAGCGGCTAGGCCTGAGGAGGTCAGCGTTTTGGCGCATATCCTACCTCCTCCGAGGATTGCTGGATGTTTTCCTGCTACTATCCAAGTTCTATGACTCCCGTTAAAACAAAGCTTCAGGTGATAAATGATGGATGAGGTAGTGGCAAAGGAGAAAGAGCAGGAGGAACAGGGACCATTCACATCAATATCAGGCCAGTCAACCAGATATGTCTTGTAGGATATGTTTCTGTAACAAAAGGAGCGGTTTGGCTACACAGTTATAGGGCATACAGTGAGTGCAATACCTACCAAAAATTTTGAGGCACTCCAATGTCCCTTGGAAATGACATGGAGGTCAGAGGGCGTTAACTAAACCTTTTTTTCCATTTATAGCAACTGGGTCTCCTGTGCACTGTTGGCCTAAGCAGTGAATGGAATGCTTTCCAAAAATTATGAGGTACTGCAATGCCCCTTACAAGAGCCATGTGTGGCACCCCAGGGGTCTGGTCACCACAGTAATAGAGATTACGTCGGAGAGCAAGTGGGAGGTTTCCTGGTCAGGATCCCTTAAACATGCAACATCCTGCTGCCCCAGTCCTGGGAGGGGAGAATTCTGCCCTTATAAACTGGATCTGGGGTGGGGTTGAGTGAGTCAGAGAACAGAGAACAGTCAGAGTCAGAGTGAGAGCAAGGGAAAGTAACAGCAAGGAGCTCTGTAGGAGCTAGGAGCTAAAGACGAGGGGCTGGAAGCTGAGCAGAGCTCGCCCTGGCAGAAGACAATAGGAACCGGACACAGGAGTCCGAAGCTGTGAGGACTTATATATCCAGCAGCAGAAACCAGCCGGCAGGGGATTTCAGGTCCTCTGGCCATAGAAGCCCGGAGGCTCAGTCACAAGCAAGGGACCAGCACCGCCGTCGTGGAGCGGAGGCTAACAGAAGGCCCCAAGTCACCAGCCATATGGGTGAGCACTACACGGTACACTCAGGGACGTGGGCTACTTCTACCCGCTTACAGCAAGGTAGCCAGAAAGAGTGCAGACAGACGGGGAGGCCTACAACTCCACCTGGCCAGGGGAACCGCTGCTTGCTCACAGACTGACCAGGCCTCTTATGCTAGCCAGTACTCCCGGGAGGGTCTACCTTATAATCATCAGTAAAGACCCTGAACTGCACTGCAAGACTCTGAGTCATTCCTGCTGCGCTTGTGCACCATCACCCCCATCATCCACACTCACTGCCCTGAGGCTATACTCCTCCCGAGGGGAGTTATCCCATTTTATGCTGCGCACAGAACACCATCCTCAGCGGTCTGCCTCGCAGCGGTGGTACTCCCTGACCGCAATCCACGGGTGGCGCAGTCGGACAATTAACCTCAAAACCTAAGAAAGATTGCCACTGGTTTGACCAGCCTGAGCCACGGGACCGGGTCACCGCCACGGAGACTACAGACCCCAGAGACCCGGCACCGGGTATCCCACACACGTGTACACACGGCCCAGGGGGCGCGTCACATGCAGTACAGCATATTACAAACATAAGTCCCATTATTGGGGAGTGGGTGTCCCATAGTATTTGCTTATGCCTTGCAAGCAAAAGCTGCCAAAAATTTGGACGGAGCAACTTGCAATGCCCCTTACAAGAGCCATGCAGTACAGCATATTACAAACATAAGTCCCATTATTGGGGAGTGGGTCTCCCATAGTATTTGCTTATGCTTTCCCAGCAAAAGCTGCCAAAAATTAGGACGGAGCAACTTGCAATGCCCCTTACAAGAGCCATGCAGTACAGCATATTACAAACATAAGTCCCCTACAAGTGTCACCAACCAGTAATGACTGTCACCCAACATTTTGACAACGCGAGGGTCACGGTTAAGGCAGCGTAACATAAAGTCAGCCATGCGTGCCAGACTGGTAACGGGCAAGATTTCCGTGTCCTCACCAAGATGACGACTGACCATGCTCTCCTCCTCCTCCTCCCCCCTGTCCTCAGGCCACCCACGCTGAACCGACGGTATGACACTTGTACAGGTACTACCATCTACAACGCATGATAGCAGCTCCTGTTCTTCCTCCTCCTCCTCCTCCTCTCCCTCATTGTCCCCCAATGCACGTTGGGATGAGATGAGGCTGGGCTGTGTGTAATCGCCCGCTACGGCTTCTTGATCCATCTCATCATACTCTGGCTGCAATGCCTCCTCTTTAATTCTCTGCAGAGAGCGTTGCAAAAGACAGACAAGTGGGATGCTGACACTAATGATGGCGTCATCGCCACTCACCATCTTGGTGGCCTCCTCAAAGTTTGTCAGGATGGTACATATGTCAGACATCCAGGTCCACTCCTGAGGTCTTATGTGTGGAGTCTGACCTGAATATCGACAGCCTTGTTGCAGCTGGTACTCCACAACTGCTCCCTTCTGCTCACAAATCCTTTGTAACATGTGGAGGTTAGAGTTCCAACGTGTGGGGACGTCACACACCAGTCGGTGTGCCGGAAGCTGCAAACGCTGCTGAAACACAGCAAGGGCGGCGGAAGCTGTAGCCGACTTGCGAAAATGAGCTGACAGGCGGCGTACTTTCACGAGCAGATCTGGCAACTCGGGGTACGATTTAAGAAACCGCTGAACCACGAGGTTAAGCACATGAGCCAGGCATGGTACGTGTGTGATCTCACCTCGCCTCAGAGCCGCCACCAGGTTACGCCCATTGTCACACACGACCATGCCGGGATGTAGGTTCAGCGGTCTCAGCCACAGATCTGCCTGCTCTTTCACAGCTGTCCACAACTCACAAGCAGTGTGAGGTTTATCACCTAAGCTTATGAGTTTCAGCACAGCCTGTTGCCGCTTGGCGGAGGCAGTACTGCAATGCTTCCAGCTTGTAACTGATGTGGTGATATCTGAGATGGAGGCTGAACATGAGGAGGAGGAGGAGGATGCGCAGGAGCTGTATACTGTGGGGGTAACTCTGACTGACATAGGGCCCGCAATTCTCGGTGTGGGGAGGATGTGTTCCGTCCCAAGGTCCGACTGGGTCCCGGCTTCCACTATGTTTACCCAGTGAGCCGTCAGAGAGATGTACCGTCCCTGGCCACAAGCACTTGTCCACGTGTCCGTTGTCAGGTGGACTCTCCCAGTAACTGCGTTGTTGAGGGCACGGCAGATGCTTTGGGACACGTGCTTGTGTAGTGCGGGGATGGCACACCGGGCAAAATAGTGTCGGCTGGGGACCGAGTACCGAGGGACGGCCACCGCCATAAGATTGCGGAAGGATTCCGTCTCCACCAGCCTAAAAGGCAGCATTTCCAATGCAGGCAGTCGTGAAATGTGCGAATTTAGGACTGTGGCCTGTGGGGCGTTAGCTGCGAATTTCCGCTTTCGTTCAAAGGTCTGGGATATGGACAATTGAACGCTGCGGTGGGACGTGGACGTGGAAGTTGATGCTGTTTCTTGAGAAACTGCCATAACAAGTGAAGACTGAGAGGAGGGGGCATCTTTACATGCAGTATGGACAGGGGATTGCCTTGCACACACAACAGGGGGTTCTATTGCACGCACAACAGTGGAAGAAGCAGTGGTGACACCCGCTGACACTGGTCGTGGACCCTGGGTTTCACCCCACAAAGTCGGGTGCTTTGCTGCCATGTGTCTGATCATGCTGGTGGTGGTCAGGCTGGTAGTTTTGTCACCCCTGCTGATGCTGGCATGGCAGGTGGAACATATGGCCTTTTTGGGGTTATCAGCAGAGTCTTTAAAAAAATTCCAGACTCTGGAAGACCTACTGCTTGTACTGGCAACGTCCCTCGTGTTGGTGTTACAGGGAACGGTTGCCTGCCTTCTGTCTGCGGCCACCACACTGCTTCTTCCTGCCTGTTGGGGTACTCTGCCTCCCTCCCCCTGTGTGCTGCTGGCCTCACTCTGCATGTCCTCCTTCCACGTTGGGTCAGTTACTAGATCATCCACCACCTCCTCCTCTTCCACTTGCGCTCCACGATCCTCCTCCTCACTTCCTGGCAATTGTGTCTCGTCATCGTCCACCTCTTGTGACAGATTGCCAACGTCAACTTCCTGTGGCCGTGGCTGTTCAAATATTTGGGCATCGCAACATGGGATCTCCTCTTCCACCACTTCAAGCGTATCAGGCGAGGGGCCCAAATATGGAAATGGACCAGTGAACAGCTCTTCAGAGTGTCCAAGTGTGGGATCACTTGCTGTCTGACGACACTCGGCATGGTGGGAGGAAGGAGCATCAGGGTGAGGAGGAGTATGCGGTCGAGATTCACGGCTACTAAGAGTTGACCGTGTGGAAGACAGACCAGAGGTGGTGGTGCCAAGGTAACTGGAAGTATTGTCTGCTATCCAATTAATAACCTGTTCACACTGATCAGTTCTCAATACTGGTGTTGTTCTGTGCTTCCCTAGTAATTCGGTCAAGAAGTGGGAGCGAGAAGATGTGGCTGTTGGTTGTGGCACATTTTCACCTTGGCCACGGCCCCGTCCTCTGCACGAACCATCACCAGAACGTCCACTTCCACGTCCCTTGCCACGCGCCTTGCCCATTGTAAATGAAGTAAAATAGCTTACACTTGCACTATCAATGGAAAAAGGGTAATAAAGAGTAGATTAGAACCGTGGAAGAGGAAAACCACAGTTATTGTTTACTGGGGTATACCACACTTTTTTAAATAGAGATATTTGCGGCTGAACAGTGAGCGACACACTCAAACTGCTTTTTTTTTAGATACCAAAGGCCCAAAACTGGATAGTACAGCGATTTGACCCGTGGAACTGCGAAACCACACTGGGATGTCGGGCCTACACAAGACTATTTTCAACAGATATATTTTTGTGTCACAACAGTCAGGAGACACTACTGTTTTTCTTTATGGAAAAAACTACCAAAACCTGAATAATAGAGATTTTTTACCGTGGAACAGCAAAACCACAGTTATAATTTACTGGTGTATACCAGGCTTTTTAAAATATATATATATTTGCGGCTGAACAGTGAGCGACACACTCAAACTGTTTTTTTTAGATACAAATGGCCCAAAAGTGGATAATACAGAGGTTTGTACCATGGAACTGCAAAACCACACTTGTATTTCTTGGGCCTACACCAGACTATTTTCAACAGATATATTTGTGTCTGAAAAATCAGGGAGACACTATTTTTTTTTTTTACAGCAAAAAATGCAAAAAGCAGGATAATAGAGATTTTTTACCGTGGAACAGCAAAAGCACACTTCTGTCTCTCTGGCCTACACCAGACTATTTTCAACAGATATATTTGTGTCTGAAAAATCAGGGAGACACTATTATTATTTTTATACAGCAAAAAATGCCAAAAACAGGATAATAGAGATGTTTTACCGTGGAACATCAAAACCACAGTAATAATTTACTGGTGTATACCAGGCTTTTTAAAATATATATATATTTGCGGCTGAACAGTGAGCGACACACTCAAACTGTTTTTTTTAGATACAAATGGCCCATAGAACTGCAAAATCACACTTCTATTTCTCTGGCCTACACCAGACTATTTTCAACATATATATTTGTGTCTGAAAAATCAGAGGCACACTTTTTTTTTGGGGTGGGGGGGGCACCAAAAGGTTAATAAGATGGGTATTTGTACATTGTGAAGGAGGAAAAAAAAAGAGGATTTAGATTAAAAAAAAGGATTTTTCCTGGCCCCCGGGACCTGGAGCTAAGTCCAGCAATTTCAGCAACAGGAGCAGCACACAGGACTGTAATGTAGCGTTTGCTGGTATAACCACTGCGTCTCCTATACAGCCTGCCTCCTGCCTGCCTGATATACCTGGGATGGATATTAGTCCTGAGAAGGACTGTTTGTTTGATCTGGCAGCCTTTACAGACCCTACACTGACTATTTTGCAGGATATATCTCTCCCTAAATCAGCAGCGCTGTCCCTACACTGTCTGATACGGAGCGACTGTGTCCAAGATGGCGGCGCCCGGTTTTAAATACTCGAAGTGACGCTGTGCGGCCAGCCAATCACTGTAATGCCCACAAACAACATGGCTGCGGCATTACAGTGACTGGCTGGCAATCCCTACATGTTCATTGGCTCTGTAAAGAGCGCCAAACGTGCAAGGCGGAGACCCGAGCTCCCGCCCGAGTAACCCGGAAATGCTCGGGGCTCGCCGAACATCCCGAGTAGCGTGATGCTCGGGCGAGTACCGAGCAGTGTCGAGCATGTTCGCTCAACACTAGTTGTGATAGCAGCATTGGACTCCGTTGTGGAAGATGGGATTCTGAAAGCCCAGGAGGATGCCCCATCTAACACTCCCCATGGGAGGTTGTTTGTACCTAGAACCTTTAGGAGAGAGTTGTTTGTGGAATATCATGAGTCTCGGTTGGCAGGTCATCCAGGAATTTCTGAGACTAAGAGACTGGTAGGTCGCAGTTTTTGGTGGCCTGGGTGGCAGAAGGAAATCATTAAATGGGTGCGTCAATATACGGTGTGTGCTAGATCAAAGGCTTCACATGCTCCTGCTGCGGGGTTGCTTTGCCCTCTGGAGGTTCCTAGTGCACCTTGGACGCATCTTGCAATGGATTTTATTACTGACCTTCCCGTGTCCGAGGGTTTCACTGTCATCTGGGTGGTCGTGGACCATTTTAGCAAGATGTTTCACTTGGCTCCTTTCATTAAACTACCCTGCTCTAAGACACTCGCTAAGGCTTTTGTCAAGGAAATTGTCAGACTCCATGGCGTTTCCACCGACATTGTTTCTGATAGGGGACCTCAGTTTGTGGCTCGTTTTTGGCGTGCCTTTTGTGACAGGTTGGGAGTCCATTTGTCATTTTCATCTAGGTATCATCCTGAGTCTAATGGACAGACAGAAAGAAAGAACCAGGATGTTGAGCAGTTTTTGCGTTGTTTTGTGGCAGACAATCAAGAGGTGTGGTCTGAGTTTCTGCCACTTGCTGAATTTGCTCTTAACAACCATACATCCTCTTCTGCTGAGTGTTCTCCGTTTTTTTGTTGTACTGGGAGACATCCGTCGTTTGGTTCGTTCCCCAAATTGGTGTCGGCTGTGCCGGAGGAGGAGAATTTTTCCGGTGATTTGGAGAGAGTTTGGACTGATGTACATTGTAACCTTCAAGAGGCTAACAAAAAGTCTAAGAAGTTTTTTAACAGGAAACATCAAGAGGTTTTGTTTACTGTTGGTGACATGGTTTGGTTGTCCTCAAAGAATCTGCGGTTAAGGATTCCTTCTAAGAAATTGGGTCCGAAGTTTGTGGGACCATTTAAGGTGCTTCAGGTGGTTAACCAGTCTGCTGTTAGGTTGGAGGTTCCCTCCTCCTGGAAGATTAATCCGGTGTTTCATGTTTCCTTGTTGAAAAAAGCTGATGTATCGGATAGGGATGCCACTGTCACAGTTCCTCCGGTGGTGGAAGACGGTGAATATGAAATTTCTCGTATTCTGAATTCCAGAAGGCATAGAGGGAGATTGCAGTATCTCGTCGCTTGGAAAGGTTTCGGTCCTGAGGATAACTCCTGGGTAAGGGCAGATGATGTCTCTGCTCCTAGACTTATCAGAGCGTTTCAGAGGAGGTTTCCTGATAGGCCTGGGCCTGGAGGATCCGGAGGATCCTCATAGAAGAGGGGGTACTGTTAGAACCCTCCTGTTAGTTTTTTTCTATTTTGTGGTCATGTGACCTGCTGCCTATTTATTCCAGCTCCGCCCTTCTGGCTTTGCTGGACTTCAGTGTTACTTTGACTCTTAATCTAGCCAGATGCTTTTTACCTATCTCTATAGTTTGCTTGGTCCTTGGACCTCTAAGTATTTTTGTCTGTTTGTCTTTTTTCTCCGCTACAACTTCTGATAGGAGGTGTCTAATTTTGTCCCAGTCCTTAGTACTTTTAGGGACCCCTCCCTTATATCTATAGGTCTGCGTTCACACTAGTTGAGGACGAAGGCGGGTCTGTTCACAAGGAACAGGTTGCCCGCTGCATCGTAGAGAATCAGCTTAGTCCTATTGTAGGGACAGTTTTCCTATCTTTCCTTAGTTCATGTAGCAGATCATAACACCTAGCCCAGCTGTACGCGAGAGGACCAGGAGAGAGTGGAGGCTCCTCGCCTTCTACAAGATCGTCGAGACAGACGGTCCTGATCTTCAAGGACAATGGGGTGGTTAACTACAGCTACTATGCGGAAGCCACTGACTAAACGGGTGGTGTGTGAACCGCCACCAAAGTTGTGCTAGTTGCACTGTGAAACAAGCAAAAGGAACTGTTCCGCGTTCCTAGGGGCAGGAGCCCCTGTTCAGCCCGGTGACGACCGGAGGTGGCCAAGGATGTGGTCACCAATAGAGACTGTTCTGCGTCTCTGAAAAGGAAATCAGCCCTGATAGCACCAGGAAGAAATGGTGTTTCCCCTGTCCAAGTTCTGTTGTGCAAGTTTGCGCATTCCCCTGCTGGATTACGGGACTGAACCCTGATAGGGTTAAATCTCCCACGCTGAAGGACTGTGTGCAGCTGCTCCATGGACTGTGCTCTTGTATAGAAGCTATTGAGCAGCACATGGTTCTTAAAGGGACCGTACTCAGCAAAAAGGAGGGAGAGGGAGAAACTGACAGGACGACCCAAGGATCATGCTGGGTCACTGCTACAGGACTGTCGGAGTGGGATTTGTTGGCCAGCTGGCCTGTGATGGACATTTTTTTCTGTGGGTCCCAGGAGCAAGGGGGCCGGGGTCAGACGGACGCGTATTCAAAGGAATTTGAACCCTGTGTTCCAGGGTCCCAACGGAGTGGGACCAAGGTCAAGGTTGACCAGCAAGAAGTGATTAAAGTGAATTGATCTATCGTGCATTTTGATATGAACATATGTGTTGAATGTTTTAAATGTGCATTGATGTTTCTTTTTACAGGTGTTGCCATGGTCGGGACGACCATGTTTTAGGAGGGAGGTATGTAAGAGGATGACCGGGACGCTCATGCACCTCTTCCCTCTTAATGCACATAATGCTGTGTTCTATGTTTATATATGAGCATTCATATGATCTAATGTCTGATGGGTTACTTACAGGTTCAATATAGGTTGGTGCGGGTAGACTATTAGATTGATAGAAGTAGTAGTGCAGAGGTGGGCACTATAGCACACAGAGTATGCAGTTATAAGTTAGGAAAGAGTTAAGGGGTTTAGGAGCTGCTTCAGTGTGGGAGTGGCAGGTTTAGTGAAGAAAGGAGTCACTTCCTGATTGCAGGTAGAGTGAGTTGAGTGAGGGACAGTGACTAGTGATGAAGTGTCAGGAGGACACAGGAGAAAGTACAGGAGAAAGGTGTGTGTGTGTCACTGTCTGGGAGTTTTTGGACAACCTTATCTGGAAGGTGAATCCGAACAGTCTAGACAGCGGGGACAACAGGAACAGATGTACATGGAGAGGTCAATGTGGGAACTTCACCTTACATGCCAAGACAGGACAGCCTCATCAGGGAAGTGGATCCAAGTCAGGCAGTGGGACAGAGAATGGAGTTACCCAGAGAGCTGGCGTGCTCGGCGTTAATCTTCATATTCAAATTGGTGTCCATGTCTTTCATCGCTGGTAAAGTGCCGCTGTATGTGAAGAGATCACAAAGAGACTGTATTACTTGTTACTCCCTGTATGTGACTGTGGCTGCAAGTAAAGAAGTTTTTACATTTTTAAGCTGGTCTTGTTTTCTCCTTCTGAAGGCTAAAAGACTCAACATCCGAGATGGCGAGACAGAAGTGAGTATGGAGGTTTCCTCCACGGAGACACCACAACACACACACACCCTGGGTTTCTCCGAGTCCACTTTTTCTGTAGCGGGCCAGGGTGAGGATTTAATCACTGAAACTGACGTACCACTTGCCACCGACTGCCACCCTGACCCCCGTTACACTGGTATGTATGGTAAACCTCATCCCTATTCTGGTATGCATGGCACCCCTCACCCCCCAATCCTGGTATGCATGGTACCCTCACCTCCCAATCCTGGTATGCATGGTTCCCCTCATCCTGGTATGCATGGTCCCCTCACCCCCCAATCCTGGTATGTGTGGTACTTCTCACCCACCAATCCTGGTATGCATGTCCCCCCAACCCCCAATCCTGGTATGTGTGGCCCCCTCACCCCCAATCCTGGTATGTGTGGCCCCCTCATCCCTTTCACGCTGTACACACATACAAAAAAATAAACACTTATACTCACCTTTCTTCCTTATGCTCCAGCGCTGTGTCCTGTTCTGCCAGAGGCCTGGGGAGGAATGCGGCGCACTGCAAATGTGTCTTCAGTAAAATGGTGCCGGATAGCACTATGCGCATGCGCCGATCTGACACCTCACTCCTGCCCCGGTCTCCGGTGAAGAGAGGCGCCGCGGCAACTCTTCTCCCGGTCAGGTAAGTATCTAAGTATGGCGCTGGAGATCGCGGTATGCGTTCAGTGTCTATGCATACTGCGATCTCCGGCGTCATACACACTCCTCTTACCTGTAACGGCTGGATGCCTGCTTCTGTCTGGAGCCAGACTGCGCGTCACGCATGCGCAGTCTATAAAGGCTTCAGACAGAGACACGCTTCCCCCGTTATATTATAGATACACATACACGTTATGTATTTATCCCCCCCTTTTCACATGTAAAACACCCTGGAATTAAGCATGCTTTAAAAATAATGAAAAGAAACACATGACTTTGCATTGTTATTTTTTCATTTGTATCGTTTCGAATATATAGAGCAGTGGTTCTTAACCGGGGTTCTATCGAACCCTAGGGGTTCGGTGAGTCGGTCTCAGTGCTTCGGCGGAGCCTCTGCCACGGAGGTCAAGACACACCCGACTCATTAAGTAAATTTGTGATGACACGCCCCGCTTGGCCATCACTTGCTGCAGATGATCACGTTACATTAATTGGCCAATCAGTGCTGCGGGGAATTTAGTGTGCTCAGTAATCCATACTAACTATGTCGAGCAAAAAAAGAAAGTGGTCGGACGAATATGTACAACATGGATTCACATGTATCACGGAACGTGATGGGAGTCAGCGTCCTATCTGCATGATTTGCAATGCCAAGTTGAGCAACTCTAGTCTCGCACCGGCAAAACTGAAGGAACACTTCTTGAAGCTGCATGGAGATGGGGAATACAGGAACACAACGCTTGCAGAATTCAAGGTGAAAAAAGACAGATTCGATGAAAGGGCCACTCTGCCTGCTCTTGGATTTGTACCCGTGAACAAACCGATCCTCACCGCATCGTACGAAGTTGCTTACCTGATCGCAAAGCAGGGCAAGCCGCACACCATCGGTGAAACACTCATAAAACCAGCAGCGTTAAAGATGGCGAATCTGATACTCGGAACAGCGGCCGAAGGTAAATTATCCCAAATTCCTCTTTCAAATGACACCATCAGTGACAGAATAGAGCGCATGAGTAAAGACATCTTGGCTCAAGTAGTCACAGATCTAATTTCAAGTCCGGCAAAATTCAGCCTTCAACTCGACGAGACCAGAGACGTTTCTAATCTAAGCCAGCTTGCTGTTTTCGTGCGCTATGTGAAAGACAACATGATAAAAGAAGAGTTTTTATTTTGTAAGCCTCTTACAATAACAGCTAAGGCAGCCGATGTGAAGAAGCTTGTGGATGACTTCCTCAGAGACAACAATCTTTCATGGGATATGGTTTCTGCAGTTTGTACGGACGGAGCTTCAGTCATGCTGGGAAGAAAGTCTGGTTTTGGTGCGCTAGTAAAAGCCGATGCACCACACATCATTGTTACGCATTGTATTCTGCACAGGCATGCCTTGGCAACAAAAACCTTGCCTCCAAAAATGGCAGAAGTATTAAAAACTGTAGTGGAATGTGTGAACTATGTGCGAAATAGTGCTCTGAGGCACCGCATCTTCAGTGAGCTGTGTAAAGAAATAGGCTCTGAATTCGAGGTACTCCTATACCATTCTAATGTTCGGTGGTTATCCCGGGGACAGGTGTTGAATCGTGTTTTTGCCATGCGTGTGGAATTAGCCCTGTTTTTGCAAGAGCACCAACATTGTCATGCAGATTGCTTCAAAAATCCTGAGTTCATTCTCATTTTAGCGTACATGGCTGATATATTTGCAGCTCTAAATCATCTCAATCAGCAGATGCAGGGTGGTGGAGTCAACATCATGGAATCAGAAGAAAACCTGAAGTCTTTTAAAAAAAAAACTACCATTATGGAAATGACAAACAGAGAACAATAACTTCGCAAACTTTCCCCTTCTGGACGACTGTGCAAGTAAGATCGAAGATGTGTCTGGAATCGGAGACATTTCTGTGTCCATGGAACTGAAGCAAACAATTGCCATGCACTTAGATGAGCTTGCAAAGTCTCTCGACGGATATTTCCCTACAAGAGAGTCATATCCAGCATGGGTGAGACAGCCGTTCACGTTTGCTGTTGAGACAGCAGATGTCAATTATGAATACCTCGACGAAATCATTGAAATTCAGCAGAGCCAGGTTCAAGAGCAACTCTTCAGAACAACAACACTCTCAACGTTTTGGTGTCGACAGTTGGAAAAGTACCCAATTATTGCTAAGAAAGCCCTGGAATTTTTGATACCATTTGTTACAACATATCTCTGCGAACAATCCTTTTCGAGGATGCTGGACATAAAAACAAAGAAAAGGAACAGACTTTGCTGTGAAAATGACATTAGAGTAGCACTTGCCAAGGTGAAGCCACGCATATCTGAATTGGTCTCTCAGAAACAGCAGCAGAAGTCACACTGATTTGCAGGTATGTAATTTGTTGTGAGTTCATGCACTGTGTTGGTTTTGTTCTTTGATCAAGGTGATGTTCATGCATGGTTCATTTTGTGTACCAGTAAAAAACCATATACCTATGTCTTGAATTTGGAAAAAAATCATATTTGATTTATCACTAAAGAAGGGTTCGGTGAATGTGCATTTGAAAATGGTGGGTTCGGTACCTCAAACAAGGTTAAGAACCACTGATATAGAGTGAATAAATTGTACAGTGCCTATGAATCCAACATATGCCCTCCATGTCCTACGCTACATAAATCCAAAGTATGTATTTGCCTTTGAATTTTCATTTACGAGCATCTGAACTAACCAATTTAACCCCTTCACCCCTGAGCCTGTTTTCACCTTCAGGACAAGGCCAAATTTTACAATTCTTACCAGTGTTACTTTATGAGGTACTAACTATGGAGCGCTTCAACGGATCCCCCTGATTCTGAGACTGTTTTTTCGGGAAATTTTTTACTTCATGATAGTGGTAAATTATATTTGATATGACTGCCGTTTATTTGTGAATTAATCGGAAATTTGGTGAAAATTTCTCAAACTTTGAAATTTCAGAGATATGTCACACAAAATAGTTAATAAACAACATTTTCCACATGTCTACTTTACATCAGGACAATTTTGGAAACAAATTTTTTTTTTTGTTACGAAATTATAAGAGTTAAAAGTTGACCGGCGATTTCTAATTTTACCAACCAAATTTACAAAATAATTCTTTTTTAGGGACCACATCACATTTGAAGTGACTTTGAGGGGTCTTTGTGACAGAAAAATACCCAAAAGTGACACCATTCTAAAAACTGCACCTCTCACGGTGCTCAAAACAACATTCAAGAAGTTTATTAACCCTTCAGGTGTGTCACAGGAATTTTTGGAATGAGGAAGAAAACAATTAACATTTAACTTTTTTTTCACAAAAAATTTTACTGCAGTATATGTGATCACTCCTTATAAAAGATACTATTCACAGACATGGGGCATATGTTGAAGTGACCGCGGGCAAGGCCGCGCATTGGTATCTATGATCTGGCCCAGCAAGATCCCCACACACAGACTCTATCTTGATAACCGTATCTTTACTTGTATACATTTTTAACATAGCAGAACACAATAAATGACAAACGTAAATGTTCACAGCAATAACGTGTACTTATAAGCTGACCCTCACTGTCCCTACTCACACGTTACCAGTCCTTTACTCCAGAAGGATGTGTCCCCCGTCGCAGGCCTGTCTGTCTTTGCAGGAAGGCGTCCCAGCCGAAGAAAACAGGAACAGCAGACTTCGCTGAAAGGAAGGAATACTTCGGCCTCTCGCCAGAGGTCCCGCTTACAGTCTCTCTGATCCGGATAGCAGCTCTTGTGGATTCCCTTGTGTAGTCCACACTCCAGTAGTGGGGAGTGTAACAGCTGAATCCTTCAGCAGTGCGGAAGCTGGGGAAAGCTCTGAGGAAAAGATGTCAGATAACAGCAGCCACGTTGAGAGTATCCTCTAAGGCACACACGAGGACCTGCACACCGTCCTGGTTCTTTTCACAGACTCTCTCAGACTCTTCCCGCGCTTTTTCCTGCTTCTCACTCTGGTCACGTGACTCTCTAGGGTGGGACACAGGAGACTCAGTCTTTTTCTCTGTCATCACACCCTGCGCAGGTGCAACCTCTGGCCACAAGGTGGCAACACCATCCTGCGTAATCATTTCTGTCACAGGCTCTATCTCAATTATCACAGAACAGCAAGAGCCTGCCAGCTCACTACACGCCCCCCCACTCAAAGTTTGGCAGTCCCTGTCAACGACCGGCTCCAGGGCGGCGATGGCTGTGGATGTGACAGGGGGTGGCTGGGAAGAGGGCCACACATATTGGTCTCTGTAGGACTGTCCTGGAGGTACCCCTGCAGTGGTCCTCGTTGTCCGCCTAACGGGTTGGATCCCCTGTTTCCGATCAGTCACCCCACTCTCTTTCCCAGTCAACATGTCAGTAGAGGAGGTAATCGGTTCAAGTGCGTCAGTCGGACGGACAGGGGTAGGCATGCATTCAATCTCTACATCCCCGGGGTCAGTGTCTCCGACAGTATTAGTGATATCCATCTCTCTAGGTATCACAGTAGGGGAGTCAGGCTGGGAACGGCAGGGGTGCAACATATTACGGTGCAAAGTTCGGCCGCTGCCGCTGTCTTCGTCCTGCACTCGATAGACGGGGCCACCGGGGTACGGCTGTCCAATTACTCTATAGACTTCGGTCTCCCACTTGGGCCGGAGTTTCCCTTGCGGTTTCTTTATACGGACTAGGACCAGTTGACCTACATTCAGTGAGTCCTCTTGTACCGGAAGTGGGTTAGCGTGCACTTGATCCTGGATTTGTCGGCCTACTAGCCGGTAGACAGTCTCCATTCTCTGGCGGTGTGTTTGTAGCCAGGAAGGATAGGTACCACAGGTATCTTCTTCGGAGCTAGACAGTTGTAACTCATGGATGTCTTTGCCTGGACGGCCAAAGAGAAGGGTGTATGGGGTGTATCCGGTGACGGAATGGACTTGATTATTATAGGCCCACAGCAGTTCTGGGAGGAATCAAGGCCAGTCGGGCTTTTTGTCTTCAGCCAGTGTCCGGATCAGTTGTAAGAGGGTCCGGTTAAAGCGTTCACATGCGGCATTCCCTTGTGGATGGTAAGGGGTGGTCCTGGACTTCTTGATTCTATACATCCGTTGGAGATCTTCAATGACTCGCCCTTCAAAACAAGCCCCCTGATCAGAGTGTAGCCGCTCCGGACACCCGTAGACCCGAACGAATTGCTGACAGACGGCCTGTGCAGCTGATTCGGCAGTCTGATCCCTGGTAGCAACAGCGACGGCGAATTTCGTGAAGTGGTCCACCATCACCAGACAGTACTGGTAGCCACTATTCGCCGTTCCGATCAACAGATAGTCCACCATCAACAGCTCGAGGGGCCTCGACGTCTTAATAGTCTGGACGGGGGCACGCTGCTCCGCGGACTTGTGGAATTCACAGGTACGGCATTCTTGACTGATGTTTTCAACCAGCTTACGGAGCCCTGGACAAAAAATGAACTGCTGGGTCCACCGGAGGGTCTTGTCTATGCCGAAGTGGCCGTTCCTCCTGTGAGCTTCGCCCACCATCTCATGGGCCAACTGCACCGGGACGACAATCTGCAAACACTCCTCCAGCATATGGGATAAAAGGGCCCTGCAATACAGGACTCCATCTTTACATACATAGTTTGTAAAGCCGAATAAAGACTTGCGTCCATCAAGTTCGACCTGTAAGTTCTGTAGTTGCTAAAGTTGATCCAGAGGAGGGCAAAAACCCCAAATGATTTAGCCAATCTTCACCTGAGGAAAAATTCCCTCCCGACTCTGAAACCAGCAGTCAGAATAAATCCCTGTATCAACCTACTATTTTATTCTATTTTTAAGTATATGCAGAAATCTGCCTGGTATCTAGAAAAGCATCCAGTCCCCGCTTGAACTGGTGTAGTGAATCCGACATTACCGTCTCCTCACTCAGTGAATTCCATATTCTCACTGCTCTTACCGTAAAGAACCCCTTCCTATGCTGGTGCTGAAACCTTTTCTCTTCCAGTCTTAGTGAGTGCCCTCTTGTTACCGTAATATCCCTCCTTTTGAACAAATCCCGGGCAAGGTCTCTATACTGTCCCCTAACATATTTGTACACATTTATTATGTCCCCCCTCAACCTTCTCTTTTCCAGGCTGAATAGTCCTAGTTTTGCCAATCTCTCTGTGTTATGTTCTGCTACCAAAGCTAAGGAAAGAGAGGAGATCTGTCCCTACTATAAGACTCAGCTGAATCCCTACGATGTAACAGGGAACCTGATCCTGCGATCAGACCTGCTAAAGTCCTAATCTAGTCTGTATGGAGACCTATAGATTTGGGGAGGGAATCCCTACAAGTACTAAGGACTGGGAGGAATATGGGACACCTCCTAACAGAAATAGCAGCAGACAGACGAACAAACAAAATAGATAGAACCTAGAGGTCCGTAGACCAAGCAAACTAACAGAGTTAGATACAGAGCACAGGCTAGCTAGAAAGTAGATATACAATGAAGTCCAGCAAAGCCAGAAGGGCGGAGCAGGATTAAATAGGCCAACAAGGTCATGTGACCAGCAAAGGAAAAAAAACCTAACAGCAAGGTTCTAACACTCTGGGTATTGCAGTCCCTCCATTCCCTTTATTAATTTTGTTGCCCTCCTTTGTACCTTTTCAAGCTCATTTATATCCTTTCTATATATTGGGGCCCATAACTGAGCACAGTATTCCAAGTGTGGTCTGACCAGTGCTTTGTACAGTGGAAGAACAATGTTCTCATCCTTTGCAGCTATACCTCTTCTGATACATCCCATTACCCTGTTTGCCCTTACAGCAGCGGCCTGACTTTGGGCACTCCAATTTAGTTTGCTATCAATCAAGATGCCCAAGTCCTTCTCCATCTCTGAATTCCCCAATGATTTCCCATTCAGTGAGTACTGGTGACTTCCATTTTTCCTTCCCATATGTATGACCTTACATTTCTCCTCGTTAAACCTCATTTGCCATTTAATGCTCCACCTACCCAGCTTATCCAAATCCCTCTGAAGGTCTTCACTATCCTCTTTTGTATTAATTGTTTTACATAACTTTGTGTCATCTGCAAATATTGATATTTTACTATTTATCCCGTTGACTATGTCGTTAATAAAGATATTAAATAACATTGGGCCTAGTACAGACCCCTGTGGTACCCCACTAGTGACGCTTACCCAATCTGAGTATATTCCATTTATAACCACCCTCTGCCTTCTATCCTTTAGCCAGTTAGCTACCCACTTGCAGACATTTTCCCCCAGCCCCATCATTCTCATTTTGTATACCAACCTATTATGTGGCACGCTATCGAATGCTTTTGAGAAGTCGAGATACACGACATCCACTGGTTCCCCCTGATCTACTCGAGAGCTAACCTCCTTGTAGAAGTCAATCAGGTTTGTTTGGCAGGAGCGATTCCTCATGAATCCATGTTGGTTCGGGGTTAATAGATTATTAGCGTCAAGATGCTCCATGATTGCCTCATTAATAAAGCCTTCAAAAATTTTGCCCACAACGGACGTCAGACTCACCGGCCGATAGTTTCCGGCGTCACTTTTTGCTCCCTTTTTGAATATTGGCACTACATTCGCCTGTCGCCAATCAAGTGGTACAGACCCAGTCTCAACAGAGTCCTTAAATATAAGATATAACGGTCTGTCTATCACATTACTTAGTTCCCTTAGTACCCGTGGGTGTATGCCATCAGGTCCTGGTGATTTGTTTATTTTAATGTTACTGAGGCGTTTCTGTACCCCAGCTTGGGTTAGATTTGTCATACTTAGTGGAGGATTAAGCTTGTCACTTCTCATTTCGCCTGTTAGTTCTTTTTCCTTTGTGAAAGTTGACGAAAAAAATTTATTTAATAGATTAGCTTTATCCTCATCTTTCTCTATGATTTTGCCTTCATCACTTTTTATCGGTCCAATATTATTCGATTTAATCCTTTTACTATTTATATACGTAAAGAACAGTTTGGGATTTGATCTACTTTCCCTAGCAATACGTCTCTCTGTTTCCTCCTTTGCTATTTTTATTTGTTTTTTGCAGGTTCTCGTTTTTTCCTTGTAACACATTAGTGCCTCCTTGCTGTTTTCCTGTTTTAATCTCTTGAATGCCTCTTTTTTGCTATTTAACGCCCCTTTTACGTTCTTATTCAACCATATTGGTTTCCTCTTATTTCTGGCCCTTTTATTCCCATACGGTATATACCTCTCGCACTGAGTATTCAGAATTCTTTTGAAGGTTTCCCATTTACTATTCGTATTTCCTTGATTAAGAACTTTGTCCCAGTCTATAAGTTGAAGGTTTTCTTTCAGCTGATCAAACTTCGCCCTCCTAAAGTTTAATGTTTTAGTTGTTCCCTTATTGATAACCCTACTGAAGGGCATTTTGAAATTGATAATATTATGATCGCTATTACCTAGGTGCCCCCCTATCTGTACCTCAGTTATTATATCAGGCCTATTAGTCAATATTAAGTCCAACACTGCCTTCCCTCTCATTGGTTCCTGCACTAGTTGGGAGAGATAATTATCCTTGATATTTGTCAAGAACCTTTTTCCTTTCTGCGATCTACAGGTTTCTGTTTCCCAGTCAATATCCGGGTAGTTGAAGTCCCCCATTACAATCACCTCATTATGTTTTGCTACTTTGTCTATTTGTCCTAATAGCAGTTTCTCATTCTCCTCTGTTATATTGGGTGGCTTATAGCAGACCCCCAGTAATATTTTATTATTATTTTTTGCCCCCTCTATCTCTACCCACATGGACTCGACCCCCTCTTCTCCCTCTCCTATATCTTCCCTTAGTCTGGGCTTTAGACGTGACTTTACATATAAGCAGACTCCTCCGCCCTTCCCCTGTTTCCGGTCCCTTCTAAATAAACTATAATCTGTTAAATTTACCACCCAGTCGTAGCTATCGTCTAGCCAAGTCTCTGTTATACCTACGATGTCATACCTCTCCTCCGATATAAGCGCCCGCAGCTCATCCGCCTTATTGGTCAGGCTTCTTGCGTTGGTCAGCATGCAAGATAAAACTTTGGGGTTATTTAGCATCCTATTCTTCTCTAACGATCTAACTGTACTATCCCCACCCCCCTCTCCACCCTCATTATATTCACTTCTCCCCTTCCCCCTTGCTTGCCTCACATCCCACCTATTTCCTTGGTTTCCCCCCCCCGTCTCCAGTTTAAAAACTCCTCCAACCTATTAGCCATCTTCTTCCCCAGCACCGCTGCCCCCTCCCCATTGAGGTGCAGCCCGTCCCTACGGTAGAGCCTGTAGCCGACAGCGAAGTCGGCCCAGTTCTCCATGAACCCAAACCCTTCTGCCTTGCACCAACTCTTTAGCCACTTATTCACCTCCCTAACCTCCCGTTGGCGCTCCTGTGTGGCTTTCACGATCAGCCGATCCCATTGGGCAAGCAGAGCCAAGGCTCCGGTCGATAGTCGGGCTCTCACTTCGGAGGGCGGTTTCTCTTGTTTATTCACATACTGTTTCAGTAAGACGTGCTCGGGATCTCGATCTTGAAGCTTGGCCCACTCTTGCTGGGACAGGGGAGATCCCACTACGGCTTCAATCCCTCCTACCGCATACTGGCGGCTATCTTCTATTTGCTTTGCGAGCCGGGCAAAGTCAGGCATCTCATCTTCCTCCAACTCTTCATCCCGGTCCCCCACTGGTGGGGATGATGTCACTCTAGACAGGCTGTCAGCATTCTGATTCTCGTTCCCCGCTCTGTATTTAATTTTGTACTGGAATCTAGAGAGCCTGGCCATCCAGCGCTGTTCCATTGCCCCTAGTTTGGCATTCTCTAGGTGGGCAAGATTATTGTTGTCCGTCATGACTAGTGTTGAGCCACCCCCGTAGTGTTCGAGTTCGGTTCGGTTCGTCGAACACCCGTGTGTTCGCCGAACTGTTCGTCGAACTGTTCGTCGAACACCTTCGAACACCGTTAAAACCAATGGCAGGCAAACAAAAACACATAGAAACACATAGAAAACACCTTCAAAGGTGTCCAAAAGCTGACAAACTGCTCAGAAGACACAACTAACACATGGAAAAGTGACAAGTACATATAGTCATGCGAAAAGAAAAGAGGTGGAGGAGTAAAAGGAGGGGGAGACACAGATATAGGCATGTCATGCCCTTCTAAAATCCAAAAAGTGAGAAGCCGAGACGGCCAGTCCGCTCCTGCCCGTGCCACCTCCGTGTCGCCGGGTTTGTGCCAGAGCCGCGGTGAACCCTGACGGCCAGCCCCCCTCTCCCAATACTGGTGCCTCTCCGCTGGTGGGTCGAGAGAGCCCCCCTGTGGTGGAGGCAGCTCTAAGCTTTTTAATTTAAATTGTCCCTCTAATTTGAATGAATACACTTTAAATCCATTTACAAGGATCTATTGGAGGGCAAGTCTCATGCCAGCAGCCGCGTAATTCCAGCTCCAGTAGCGTCCACTAAAGCTGCTGCAGTTAAAAAGCTTTTATAAGGATCGAGCTCGGCTGTCCACCGCAAGGCATCCTAGTGCCAGTCCCAGCCCCTATGCCTTGGGGTGCCTCCTGATGCTCTTCACTAAGTATCCCGTGGTCCCGAAGCATTTCCTTTGAAAAAATTAAGTGTCCAAACTACAGGTGGTGTAGCTTGCTTAACAGCCGGGATAATCCGCTGACTAGCAGACACTGCTACTAGGCACAAAGTATTTCCTGGGCTAGATGCAGTTAAAAATTTGTAAGTAGATACTCTCGTTGGATGCTGAGAAAGCATTCCATAGAGTCTCCTGGCACGCCATATATGATTCTCTTAAAAAGCTTGGGGTAGGGGTCTAGGGGACCCTTTTATAGCCAAAATCACGGCCCTGTATCACAATACGTCACCTAGGCTGAAGATAAATGGAACTGTAGCACCGAGGGCTCGGTTGCTACAGACGTATTGCACCTCACCCAGAGGTGTGATCTCACTCTCAGATAAGGATGGAGTGTGGATCAGGACCCGACACCTGCATGCATTACACCACATTGCCGTGGGGCAGGGCGACCAATATGCCCCTGAGATGGGCACGACAGTCCCTGTCCCTGGCTGGAGTGGGGGGAGGGAACACTGAGGAAGGGGAACCCTGCAGTGCAGGAGCAGGGAGGAAGCAGTTCCTGGGTGCATTGAGAAGGGAGTATAAAAGGTGGGCACCATCTTAGTTCAGTGCAGAGAAGTCTGAGCAGAAGTGGCAGGGAGCAGGGGCTCTGCATGAGCTCTGCTCCGGAGGCGGGCCTAGTAACAGAGGCCCAGGCCTGCAAGAGGGAGAAGGAAGGAAGAGGAGCGGAGAAGGCTCCAGGAACGAGGAATGAAGGGATCCCAGGGGTGCGGACGGGCGAGTCGCCACCGCACGCCCGAATCCACCTGCGTGGAGGGGTCAGGCCAAAGGGGGAGACCGGTCCCCGAACTAGTGGAGGCAGGAAACGACCCTCAGCTAGAAACCGGAGGCTCTGACATTTTATGTGGCGCAGCCCCTTGCTCCACCCGCTAGGAAGGCACCACATAGGGTCAGGGAAACTGGCGCCAAGTTTACCAAGAGGAGGCCCGAGGCAGCCGGACAGAAGTGTTGGTAAGAAAGGCCAGACAAAGGACACACAAAGGGGGTCCTGTGAAGCGCTCCAAAGTTATCTGGGAGTTGTCTGAGCCCCTCACCTGGTGAGCACAGTACGACGTGGGCAGCCGTTACCTGCAGACGTGGTCTGGATAATAAGAACTGTGAGTAAAGGCCCTGAACTGCATCACTGACTCCGTGTCGTTACTGCTGCTGCCCTGCACCATCACCCCCATCCTCCGCATACACTGCCCTGAGGCTATACTCCTCCCGTGGGGAGTTATGCTACGCTCTGCTGCACCCACAACACCAGCCTTAGCGGTCTGCCCTGTAGCGGCGGTTCACTCTGACCGCAATCCACGGGTGGCGTAGTCGGACATTTAAACATCAAAACCACATAAATAGTTCCGCCACTGGTTTGACCGCCCTGAGCCACGGAACCGGATCGCCGCCACGAAGACTACAACCACCAGCATCCACCAAAAAGGGTCCGGCTCCGGGTGTCCCAAGGCCCAGGGGGTGCGTCAGAACATTTTCATCACCTTTCACAATCACCAATGGGACAAGGCAGGGATGTCCTCTGTCCCCTCTCTTATACATCCTAGTGACGGAGCACCTGCTCTCATCAATTCGCCATAACCCCAATATTAGGTGGATTGAGGTGGGAGGCACCGAGTACAAGTGCTCTCTATTTGCTGATGATGTCCTAGTATATATCACTCAATCACATATATCCATCCCTGCTGTTATGGCTGAAATAGATCACTTTGTTACATGGTAAAATTTTAAAATCAATGCAGCGAAGTCTGAGGCCCTCGATGTCTCCCTCCCTAAATCCATATAGGATTCCATCCAGTCCAACTTTCCCTTTGCCTGGCCCTCACAGGGTATCAAATACTTAGGAATTCCTATTCATAGAGACCTCTCCCATCTATGTTATCTTAATTTTGGGCCCTTTATTGAACAATTCCATACAGACCACGGTTGGCAAGTTAGAACTGTAAGATTCACTACGTGAACCACTGGTGTTTTGTGGAAAAGCACATGTACACCGCGTTCCAAATTATTATGCAAAAAGTGTTTAGGAGTGATAAGGGAAGAATTTGTTTGTTTGTCAGTTAAACTCATTGATGGTGATGTGTGTCAGGGCTCTTTATATCACTGTAAGCAATTGCAGACACCTGTGCTAATTAGTTTGGCAGGTGTGTCCAATTAAAGGCAAGACTACTTAAGAAGGCTCTCTCACATTATTAAGCAGCCTACATTTTCTGCCAAAATGGGAAAGAAAAAGGATGTGTCGGCTGCTGAGAAGCAACAAATTGTGGAGTGTTTAGGTCAAGGCATGACTACAATCAACATTGTGCGATGATCAGGATGAAGTGTCTTGGCAATCAAGAAGTATGTAGCTGATTCACAGTACACACGTGTGCGTGCTGATAAGGGCAAATTGAGGACTCTTTCCTACAGGCAATTACGTCAGGTTGAAAGAGCAGCGGCAAAAAAGCCTTGTCATAGCAGCAGACAAGTTTTTGAAGCTGCTTGTGCCTCCAACGTCCCCCGAACAACAAGATGCAGGGTCCTTCAGAGGTTTGCAGCTGTGCATACGCCATCCTGTCGACCTCCTCTATCCACTTCACACAAGCAGAAACGGCTCCAGTGGGCCAAACATTACATGAAGACTGATTTCAAAACTGTTTTGTTCACGGATGAGTGCCGTGCAGCGCTCGATGGTCCAGATGAATGGAGTGGAGGATGGCTGGTTGATGGACACCCCACGCAAACACGGCTACAGCGCCAACAAGGAGGAGGTGGAGTAATGTTTTGGGCTGGAATCATGGGGAGAGAGATTGTCGGCCCCTTTAGGATCCCTGAAGGCGCTAAAGATGAACTCCATAATGTATGTGGATTTTCTCAAACAGCACTTCCTGCCATGGTTCAAGAAGAAGAACCGTGTATTTCACAGCAAGATCATTTTTCTGCATGATAATGCACCATCTCATGCTGCACATAAAACATCTGCATCTCTGGCTGATATGGGCATAAAAGGGGACAAACTTATGGTGTGACCCCCATGCTCCCCTGACCTCTACCCCATTCAGAACCTTTGGAGCATCATTAAAAGGAGTGTCTATGATGGCGGGAGGCAGTTCACATCTAAGCAACAGCTCTGGGAGGGTATTCTGTCCTCATGCAAAACAATTGAAGCAGAAACCATCCAAAACCTGACAAATTCAATGGACGAGAGAGTTCAGAAGCTCCTTTCGAACAAGGGGTCCTATGTGAAAATGTAATATCACCTAGAATAAAGTTTTGAGTTGAAAACTGTTTGATTTCAGTTTCTAACAACCTGCTAATGCTTATAATTTCAAAAATGACCATTTTTTTGGTCTTTATTAAAATGAAAAGGTTGATCGAAAAGTTTGGGGGATCTAAGAGTGTGGCAACCCAGTAGTCATGATTACTTCGAATTCTGACAATATGAGGGTCATGCTGCAGGTAGTGCAGCAAGAAGGCACTTATGTGTCTTGCGCATCTCGGAGCCCCAAAATTATTTTCCGGGCTAGATGCAGCTAAAAATTATTTTTAATTTTAAATCTGGTGAAGCTTATTATAGATGGCCTAATAGGATCAGTGCTGCACACTGCTACAAAGCCCAAATTATTTTCCAGTCAAGATACAGATAAACATGATTAGTAATTTGAAAGCTTAAAACGGTTGGTAGGGTGATTTTAACCAATCATCATCAAGCTTTTACTCTCCCCAGGATGACACAGGGGTAGAAAAGTCGTTTCGGATCCATGATTTGTTCATCTTTATGAACGTGAGTCTGTCTACATTATCAGTGGAGAGCCGCGTGCGCTTATCTGTCAGCACACCACCAGCAGCGCTGAACACACGTTCAGACAGAACGCTGGCTGCGGGGCATGACAAGATCTCCAAGGCGTAAGTGGCTAGCTCCGGCCATTTATCCAGATTGGAAGCCCAAAAAGAGCAAGGGTCCAGTGACACAGTCGTGGCTTCAATGTTTACTTGGAGATACTCCTGTACCATCGTCTCTAGGCGTTGACTATGTGTCAGACTTCTTGTCTCCTGTGGCCTTGCAAAGGATGGGCTAAAAAAGTGGTGAAATGATTCCGCAAAATTGATGTTACCAGCAGATACTGTGGTTCTGTTACGGTTTGAGTGCTGAACACTTGACGGTCCCACGGTTGGCAAGTTGGAACTGTGAGATTCACTACGTGCACCACTGGTATTTTGTGGAAAAGCACATGTAAGATTCTGCAACAGTCTCTGCTGATACTCCTGCATGCGTGCATCCCTTTCTATGGCAGGAATAATTTCTGCAAATTTACTTTTGTACCGGGGATCTAACAGTGTGGCAACCCAGTAGTCAGGATTATTTCTAATTCTCACAATTCGAGGGTCATGTTGCAGGTAGTGCAGCAAGAAGGCACTCATGTGTGTTGCGCATCCAGGAGCACCAAGTCCCTGTTGTGTTGGTGGCGAGGTAACAATCATGCTTCCTTCCTCTGTCCTCTCCCCCCAACCTCGCACAACAGAAATGTGATCAAGGTCTCCCTCATCTGATGAGTCTTCCATCAGTTCGTCCTCCACTTCTTCCTGGGCTCCTGCACCTTCCTCACTAGTTTGGCTGCTACCATGCGCCCTGGTAAAATCATCTCCCCCACCCTCACATGCCTGCCGCCCTGGTGCTGCCGACCGTCTGGACCTTGCAGATGTTAGCCCTTCCGCATACAACTCCTCCTCCTCTACTTCCTCCACCTCCTCTTGTGCCACCACCTGACTCCGAATTCTGTTTAACATGTGCTCCAGCATGTAAATCACCGGAATAGTCATGCTGATAATGGCATCGTCAGCACTAAACATCTTCGTCGCCATTTCAAAACTGTGCAGAAGGGTGCACAGGTCCCTGATCTGAGACCACTCCTCCAGCGTGATTTGCCCCACCTCTGAATCTCGTTGGCCCAGGCTATACGTCAGAACGTATTGCACCAGGGCTTGTCGGTGCTGCCACAGTCGCTGCAACATGTGCAGAGTTGAATTCCACCGGGTAGGCACATCGCATTTTAGCCGGTGAAGTGGCAGGCCCAACGACTTCTGTAGAGATGTAAGTCGCTGAGCTGCGGGATGCGAACGGCGGAAGTGAGCACACAGCGACCGTGCCCTCTGCAGAAGGCCATCTAGTCTGGGATAGTGGGCTAAAAATTGCTGGACAACCAGGTTCAACACGTGAGCCATACAAGGCACGTGTGTGACATTGCCCCGGCGAAGGGCCGCACCCAGGTTTGCAGCATTGTCGCACACGGCCTTCCCTGGTTTCAGGTCCAGTGGAGACAACCATTCATGAAATTGGTTCTCCAGAGCTGACCACAACTCCTCAGCTGTGTGACTCACATTTCCCAGACATTTCAATGTAAAAACCGCCTGATGACGTTGAGCCCTACTGCCAGCATAGTAAGGAGGTGTGCAGGATCCCTTCTGCGCAGTTAGAAAGCTTGTGGCATGACCAGACAGGCTTTGGGTGCAGGTGGAAGACCGAGAGGAGGTTGAGGAGGAAGAAGCAGTGGAGGAAAAATGACATAAAGAGGATTGACGCACAACTCGTGGGGACGGCAAGACTTGGACAGCAGCCCCTTGTCCTGCTGTCACCATAGTTACCCAGTGCCCAGTCAGCGACATGTAACGCCCCTGTCCATGCCTACTCGTCCAAGTGTCTGTGGTGAAATGCACCCTGTCACACACAGAGTTTCTCAAAGAAGCGGTGATGTTGTGTGCGACATGCTGGTGGAGCGCAGGCACACCTTTCTTTGAGAAGTAGTGCCGACTGGGCATCTGGTACTGGGGCACTGCGACGGACATAAGGTCTCGAAAATCCTCTGTGTCCACCAGGCGGAAAGGCAGCATTTCTGTAGCCAAGAGCTTGCAGATGGTGAAATTCAACCTCTTAGCTTTCTCATGGCTAGGAGGAAATGGTCTTTTACTTGTCCACATCTGAGGGACCGAGGGCTGGCTATTGTGCTTAGACGGGGTTGATAAGGGTGTCCCCGGCAAACTGCCGGTCTGTGAGGAAGATGCAGGCGGACATGTTAGGTTGCCTTGATCCAAAGGTGGTGCTATCGATGTCGGACAGCGCTCAAGACCAGCTGGTGTTACCACCTCCAAAGAAAATGATGACCTGCCAATCACGCTGGCTGTTGCGGGTAAAGAGGTGGCAGGTCTGCGCCCCAAAACAGGTGTGACTGCTGTCCCCCCAGTCACAGAGGATGAAGAGGCCGCGGATGCACAAGATATGGCAGACGGTGGTTGGCCCGGCTGGCTAGACCGCATTGTAGCACACTGAGCTTCCCACTGCAACTTATGCTTCATGTCCATGTGCCGGTTCATGCATGAAGTACTCAAACTATGTATTTTTTGGCCTCTACTTAGCTTTTGCTGACAAATGTTACAGATAACACGAGTTGGGTCATCTTTATCGATCTGAAAAAATGCCCAGGCTATGCAAGGCTTAGCACGCATGCGACCTGAAGAGCCACCACGACTTGTGGTGAGAGGCAGAGTTGTGTTTGAGGATGCAGTTGTTGACGTGCTTCCAGTACTACGTCTCTGTCCAGGAAGGCGCAACCTGACCTCGTCGTCACTAGCATCTTCCTCCACCTCCTCTGCTGACCTCATCTCTTGGCTGACTGTGGGTTGACAGTAAGTGGGATCTCCGACCTCATCATCATCACCCTGTGCGTTATCACACCCGTCGTCCTCAGAGCCAACCTGTTCCTGCCCTGACAAAAAACTAAAGTTGTCGCTCCAATCAGGTATTTGAGTCTTATCATCGTCTTCCTCATTGTCTCCACCAACAGGAGTTACAGTTTGGGAATGAGGGTCTACATTATGGTCAGAACCTTCTGCGTCTGGTCCTGGATCCGACTCATAAAGATTCTGGGCATCAGTGCAGATCATTTCCTCGTCTGGATTCACAGAAGCGCTGGAGTCGACCTCTGATTCCCAGGCTATAGTATGAGTAAACAGCTCTGCAGACTCAACCATCTGTTCTACCTCATACTCAGACGGGCAGCTGGAGATTTGGGAGCTGTGAGGAAGCAAGTGCGATTTGGGTGACACCTTTGAGGACTGGAGTATTTGTGATGTTGAAGTTGATGTGGAGGAGAGCCCACTTAAAGGAGCACTTGATATCCGTTGAAGCACCTGCTGTTTTTGTGCCTCATCTGGAATTTGTAGCGATTGGCGTGGCCGTAAGAAAGGGATCTTATCACATTGTCCGCTAAAAGAAGTAGACATTTTAGTTTGGCTGGAAGATGGTCTTTCTTCTGCACCTACCCCACGGACACAACCTTTTTTCCCCTTCCCAACACGCCTATTCCCCTTTCCACCAGCAGCAGGCCTTTTTCCACTCATTTTGGTGGTTAACTAATTCACAACTCTGGAGTTGTTTGCACAAAAAAACAATGGATGGTAACCGAGCAGAGCTGAGTGGCCAAACTGTGGTATTAGGCCAAAACTATTGGCTGGGTTAGATGCAGAAAAAAATTATTTTTAATTTGCAACCTGATGGAGGTCAGTATAGATGGACTAATAGACCAAGTCCCACACACCGCTAGAAGCCCAAATAATTTTTCAGAGCTAGATGCAGAAATTTTTTTTATTCAATTTGCAACCTGATGGAGGTCAGTATAGATGGACTAATAGACCAAGTCCCACACACTGCTAGAAGCCCAAATATTTTTTCAGAGCTAGATGCAGAAAAAAATTATTTTTAATTTGCAACCTGATGGAGGTCAGTATAGATGGACTAATAGACCAAGTCCCACACACCGCTAGAAGCCCAAATATTTTTTCAGAGCTAGATGCAGAAAAAAATTATTTTTAATTTGCAACCTGATGGAGGTCAGTATAGATGGACTAATAGACCAAGTCCCACACACCGCTAGAAGCCCAAATATTTTTTCAGAGCTAGATGCAGAAAAAAATTATATTCAATTTGCAACCTGCTGGAGGTCAGTATAGAAGGACTAAAAGAACAAGTCCCACACACTGCTAGAAGCCCAAATATTTTTTCAGAGCTAAATGAAGAAAAAAATTATTTTTAATTTGCAACCTGATGGAGGTCAGTATAGATGGACTAATAGACCAAGTCCCACACACTGCTAGAAGCCCAAATATTTTTTCAGAGCTAGATGCAGAAAAAAATTATTTTTAATTTGCAACCTGATGGAGGTCAGTATAGATGGACTAATAGACCAAGTCCCACACACTGCTAGAAGCCCAAATATTTTTTCAGAGCTAGATGCAGAAAAAAAATATTTTTAATTTGCAACCTGATGGAGGTCAGTATAGATGGACTAATAGACCAAGTCCCACACACCGCTAGAAGCCCAAATATTTTTTCAGAGCTAGATGCAGAAATTTTTTTTATTCAATTTGCAACCTGATGGAGGTCAGTATAGATGGACTAATAGACCAAGTCCCACACACTGCTAGAAGCCCAAATATTTTTTCAGAGCTAGATGCAGAAAAAAATTATTTTTAATTTGCAACCTGATGGAGGTCAGTATAGATGGACTAATAGACCAAGTCCCACACACTGCTAGAAGCCCAAATATTTTTTCAGAGCTAGATGCAGAAAAAATTTATTTTTAATTTGCAACCTGATGGAGGTCAGTATAGATGGACTAATAGAACAAGTCCCACACGCTGCTAGAAGCCCAAATATTTTTTCAGAGATAAATGAAGAAAAAAATTATTTTTAATTTGCAACCTGATGGAGGTCAGTATAGATGGACTAATAGACCAAGTCCCACACACTGCTAGAAGCCCAAATATTTTTTCAGAGCTAGATGCAGAAAAAAATTATATTCAGTTTGCAACCTGATGGAGGTCAGTATAGATGGACTAATAGAATGATGCTATGCCCAAAAGATTTTACTTCACTAGGTGCAGTAAAAAAATTGGTATTCTATACACAGGTGGTATATCTTGCAACACAGATAGGCTACTCCACTGACTAACACACTCTGCAATAGGCCAAAAAGGATTAGCTTTGCTAGATTCAGCCAAATGCTGTGAAAAAAACTTGCACAGCACTGGCACAGACCTGCCTGGCAAAAACTGATAGGAACTGATGTAACCTAGTCCTGAAAAGGACTCCAATTACAATTAGTCTTTACTCCCACAATCTATCTATTTAAGAGCACAGACCTGCCTGATAAAAGTCGTAGGAAATGCTGTAACCTAGTCCTTAAAAGGACTGCAATCACAACTATTCCCTACTCCCAAGCTATCTGTATATTTGTGCGAAAATTGGCTTGAAATTAACAAGGTATAGCGCACACAGCAACAGCGGTGCCGTCTAACACGCAGCTGCAGCAGTGAGAAAATGGTGGCGACGGGGAAAATGGCTTGGTCTTATAGGGCAAGGACATGTGACATACACTGCCAATCACACATGCCCTTGCTTGTGTGAAAAAAAGCACTTCGCTCCGTGTGTGCGCTGCTGATAGGCTGACAGATTGCACCTCCCCACTGCAAATGCGGGAAAGAGAAAAAAAAATGGAGATCTTCATTGTTCCTGCAGAGATCCATCCCCTGCCCCTCCTCCCGCCCCGCTGTACACTCAAACTGCGTATTAACATTAATTTTCATCATTACTGAGAAAAAATCCAGTTATGATTTTGGTGCACGAACAGTTATCGAACATAACCTCGAACAGCCGAATTTTTCTCAAATTGTTCGTGTTCGCCGACCGGCTCGAACACCGCCCAAAACAGCTCGAATTTGAGATTGGCGAACAGTTCGAGTAGAACAACGCTCATCTCTAGTCATGACCAGCACCTCCGCTCCTGTCAGATAGCCGGCAAATTTCTCCGTCATAGCCCAAGTCAGAGCCAAGAGTTCCAAGCGGAAGGAGCTGTAGTTGACGGGATTCTTTTCGGTATCACGGAGAGACCTACTGGCATAGGCTATCACGCGTTCTTTATTATCTTGAACTTGAGAGAGGACCGCCCCTAGACCTTGAAGGCTGGTGTCGGTGTGCAACTGAAACGGTAATGTGTAATCTGCATACGCCAGAACAGGGGGTGATGTTAGAGCAGCCTTAAGTGCCTGAAAGGATTTTTCTCGGTCAGGCCCCCAACTGATGCGTCGTCCTCTGGGACTGTTCGCGGTCCCTCGGAGAACCTCATGCAGTGGTTCAGCAAGCCGAGCAAAGTCCTTGACAAACCGACTGTAGTAGCCTGCCAGCCCCAGAAAAGCCCGAACTTCTTTGACGGTAGTTGGCTGCGGCCACTCTTGAACGGCTGCTATCTTCTCCGAAGAGTGCTGGACACCTTCGGCCGAGATCCGGTGACCCAAGTAATCGATTTCCTGCTGGAACAGATGGCACTTGCTGGGCTTCAACTTCAAGCCGTGTCCCCTCAAGCGCTGGAACACTTGGCCAAGCTTGTGAAGATGATCCTCGAAGATGGCGGAGTATACCACGATGTCGTCAAGGTATATCAGCGTAAACTCAAAGTTAAAGTCTCCCAGACAGCGTTCCATCAGTCTCTGAAAGGTCCCTGGTGCGTTATTCAAGCCGAACGGCATCTGGTCGAACTCATACAGGCCCATGGGAAGGATGAAGGCGGTATTTTCCCTGTCCTTCTCACTCATTGGAACCTGCCAATATCCACTGGCCAGGTCTAGGGACGAAAAATATTTGGCCTTCTTCAGGGCGGTCAGTGACTCTTCGATCCGAGGAAGTGGATATGAGTCCCGGATAGTGCAAGCGTTCAGCCTACGGTAGTCTACGCAAAATCTCAGGGAACCATCTTTCTTTTTGACTATCACCACGGGTGCAGCTCACGGGCTCTGGCTTTCACGTACCACTCCGGCGTGTAGCATGGATTCTAATAGGCTTTTCACTTCCTGGTATTGTTGAGGTGGTATCTGTCGGTACCTCTCGCGGATAGGGGGGGTATCGCCCGTGGGTATCTCGTGCTGGATACTGGTGGTACACCCAAAGTCTGTGTCATGCTTTGCAAAGGAGTCTTGGTGTTCCCGCAGGAGTTCCTCCACTTGAGACACTTCTTGTTTGGTGTATTGGGACGTGTCTAGCTGTACTTTTTCCCGTAGTTTTCACCCAATGTCTTCATCGTCTACTTGAGCGTTTATGGCTGAGACGGTTACCGTCCAGTCGCCTTCTGTAGACGGGGTGAATTTTAGGGGTCCAATGGGATTCACTTCCGTGGGTAGAGCATATACCCGGGCAAGTTGAGTGCCGGCTTCTAGGGCTAGGCCTACGTCTGTGGTGTTGTTTAGCCTGACAGGGACTCTCCCGTTCCTCACGACGGCTAGAGTGCGAGCAACTAGTGGGTTTAGCTTACCCCCACTTGGGGTCCTCGGCTCGATCAACACTTCAACCCCCTCAATTTGTCGGTGGATGTTAAGGGGTAAGGAAATGACTGTCTCTTTTTCAGCGGGCAAAGTAATCCGGGTATGGCGTGGCCCCGTAATGGCGGCTAGAGGTAGTTGTTCCTCTGCCATCTGTTGAAGTCCAACGGTCCGGATTACGCGCTGGAACGCCAGACGAGTCGGCTTATGTTTGGTGACTTTCTGCCAGCATTTGGGTCCTTTTCTTGTCAACAGCATAAGATCTAGGTCTTTCAAGATGTTCGTTCCAACTATCACTGGGGTCTCGGAGCCGAAATCTTCCTTGACGATGACGATCCCTCGTTTCCCTAAGTCCTGCCCGCAGGCCTTTGTGTCCATCCAAGCAACTCCGGTCACTGGGATGGGTAGATTATTAGCCGCAATAATCTTATTGGCGGTGTCTGGGTCACAAGCAGTTCTTGGTTTGAGGTAATTTTCGTAAAACTGTTCAGAGACCGTGGTCACTTGTGACCCGGTGTCCATCAGTCCCTGTACGGCAATTCCTTCCAGGACAACTTCAAGTGTCGGGCTATTCGAGGCAAGAGCACTCCGCCGTCGGCTCTGTTTTTCCACACCCCTCTCTTTGGCCTCCCCTGCTGCGCGAGCCTCAGCTGCAGGGGTGTCTAGTTTAACGGCGGCCATTGTGGTGAGGCCCGGCGTGGTAGCTCTGCTTGTGGATATGGCTGGGGTTCCATTCGCTGGTCTGATCGAAATTCCCTTCGCTGGGGTGACTGAGGGTTTGTTCGTTGGTGCGACGGAGGTTTTTGCGGAGGGAAGTGTTGAGGACAACGATTTGCCCTATGGCGAGGATCACCGCATGACCAACACTGTCCCACGGGACGACTAAGCTGTCTTCGCTGGTCTCCCTGTCGGTCTAATGTTAACTGTAATACCTGTTTCTGTAAGTCTGCTACCATCTGTTTCAGGTCTTCCGTGTCACTGTTCGGATTTTTAATGTCAGATATGGATCTGCGCGCAGCACCTGGAATCCCCACATCCATGACGGGTCCCCTTGAACGTTCTATGGCTTCCTGTTTGACTTCAGCAAAAGTAAGAGTCGGCATCATCCGGATCAAGTCCTGTAACGTGCGGTTAAGATACTGGTCTCTCAGTCCTATTACAAATTGGTCTCTCAGTACCAGGTCACGAGGAGCCATACCAGCTAGTTGTTCCCCTTTTCCACAAGCTTGTTCAAGGAGTACCTGAAGGGCGTTCGCATATTGGGGAATATCCTCCCATTCAAACTGCGTCCGTCTAAAGAACATGTGTCGCAGTGTTCCCTGGTATGTGGTCGGGCCATAGGTGTTCTCCAGCACCCGCACCAAATCATCCACTGTATGCTGGCCCCTGACCGTCTCCAGTCTGACTGTCGTCCATGCCTCCCCCTCTAGCGTCAGTACCGCCATTTCTGCCAAGGTCTTAGGGTCAATATTATACATTTCCCCCAGTATCCGGACTTGTTCCGCCCACTCTGGTACAGGGTAGTTTCGTCCGCCAAATTTCCTGACCTGATTCACAATAGACACCGGCGGGGCTTTCTGACTGTACACGTGGCCTGGGTGGGAATCTTGTTGGTCACAGATCCTGCCGACTACGCCAGATGAAGTGACCGCGGGCAAGGCCGCGCATTGGTATCTATGATCTGGCCCAGCAAGATCCCCACACACAGACTCTATCTTGATAACCGTATCTTTACTTGTATACATTTTTAACATAGCAGAACACAATAAATGACAAACGTAAATGTTCACAGCAATAACGTGTACTTATAAGCTGACCCTCACTGTCCCTACTCACACGTTACCAGTCCTTTACTCCAGAAGGATGTGTCCCCCGTCGCAGGCCTGTCTGTCTTTGCAGGAAGGCGTCCCAGCCGAAGAAAACAGGAACAGCAGACTTCGCTGAAAGGAAGGAATACTTCGGCCTCTCGCCAGAGGTCCCGCTTACAGTCTCTCTGATCCGGATAGCAGCTCTTGTGGATTCCCTTGTGTAGTCCACACTCCAGTAGTGGGGAGTGTAACAGCTGAATCCTTCAGCAGTGCGGAAGCTGGGGAAAGCTCTGAGGAAAAGATGTCAGATAACAGCAGCCACTTTGAGAGTATCCTCTAAGGCACACACGAGGACCTGCACACCATCCTGGTTCTTTTCACAGACTCTCTCAGACTCTTTGCGCGCTTTTTCCTGCTTCTCACTCTGGTTGCGTGACTCTCTAGGGCCGGACACAGGAGACTCAGTCTTTTTCTCTGTCATCACACCCTGCGCAGGTGCAACCTCTGGCCACAAGGTGGCAACACCATCCTGCGTAATCATTTCTGTCACAGGCTCTATCTCAATTATCACAGAACAGCCAGAGCCTGCCAGCTCATTACATATGTCACCCCAATGTTACTCATTTCTAGACTCACTATACTTCATTCATTGATTTTCAGCTGGTTGTCAGCTGG
This sequence comes from Phyllobates terribilis, assembly GCF_046119375.1. NCBI lineage: Eukaryota > Metazoa > Chordata > Amphibia > Anura > Dendrobatidae > Phyllobates > Phyllobates terribilis. Next base: position 54,273,704 of record NW_027362768.1, on the reverse strand, counting down.
GGTTCTTAAAGTAAAAACTTCCTACAGCTAAACTAACTAATTACTCTACCTTGACACGTTTCACCAATCTCATTGTATGGGTACATCAAGAGGTTTTATTACTATAATTACTGTAGAGTGTGCTGCCTAGTACATTCTGCAGCACAGAGGCTATTGCTCCCGGCCATGAGGCAAGCCGCAGTCGGTGGTACGGACACTTCATGAACTTCGCCCACCTGAGTTTCCTTGTAAAAAAAAAAGTTACATCCTTAGCACACTCAATGCTGTCATATTTTGTCATCGTGACAAATGACAGTCCGATCGAAAAAACACTTAACTCCCTATTCGTAAGGACCCTCCTTGAGAGATTTATCGCTTTCAATTCATCATCTCTCCGAGTAGGGTCATCTCTGACAAGATTGATGTTCTCGTTATCTGTGCTTATTCTATTCCTATCAGTCCCTTGTTTGCTAATGGTTGGCACACTTTCCTGTTCAATCCGATATCTCGAGGTGACATCCTCAGGTATTATTTCTCCACCATTTAGACTTGGTACTATAGTATATTTTTTAGGAATCGCTCCACTAATATTATTTATCTCAACTCTAGCAGCTGGGCAGCATGGTGGCTCAGTGGTTAGCACTGCAGCCTTGCAGCGCTGGGGTCCTGGGTTCAAATCCCACCAAGGACAACATCTGCAAGAAGTTTGTATGTTCTCCCTGTGTTTGCATGTTCCTCCCACACTCCAAAGACATACTGATAGGGAATTTAGATTGTGAGCCCCAAAGGGGACAGCAAAGATAATGTCTGTATAGTGCTGTGGAATTAATGGTGATATATAAGTGAGTAAAATAATTAAAAATAAATAAACTCTAGATTTTTCAACTTCTCTACTTGAAGAGAGTGTTCGGCGCTAGAGGTGGTCATTGGGATAAAAAAAAGGCAAGGATAGAGAGGACCATGAGGAAGTGCCTCCAGAGGCATGACTTGCCCCGTGACATGATTGTCTCTTGATCTTGTATGGTATTCAAACCTATCCCTTCCTATTTACTAAAGAATAAGGGATAGGAATTAAACCCATGTGTACAGTTAGGTCCATATATATTTGGACAGAGACAACATTTTTCTAATTTTGGTTCTAGACATTACCACAATGAGTTTTAAACAAAACAATTCAGATGCAGTTGAAGTTTCAGACTTTCAGCTTTTATTTGAGGGTATCCACATTAAAATTGGATGAAGGGTTTAGGAGTTTCAGCTCCTTAACATGTGCCACCCTGTTTTTAAAGGGACCAAAAGTAATTGGACAGATTAAATAATTGTAAATAAAATGTTCATTTCTAGTACTTGGTTGAAAACCCTGTTGTTGGCAATGACTGCCTGAAGTCTTGAACTCATGGACATCACCAGACGTTGTGTTTCCTCCTTTTTGATGCTCTGCCAGGCCTTCACTGCGGTGGTTTTCAGTTGCTGTTTGTTTGTGAGCCTTTCTGTCTGAAGTTTAGTCTTTAACAAGTGAAATGCATGCTCAATTGGGTTGAGATCAGGTGACTGACTTGGCCATTCAAGAATATTCCACTTCTTTGCTTTAATAACCTCCTGGGTTTCTTTGGCTTTATGTTTTCGGTCATTGTCCATCTGTAGTATGAAACGACGACCAATCAGTTTGGCTGCATTTGGCTGGATCTGAGCACACAGGCTCTGAATACATCAGAATTAATTCGGCTGCTTCTGTCCTGTGTCACATCATCAATAAATACTAGAGACCCAGTGCCACTGGCAGCCATGCATGCCCATGCCATCACACTGCCTCCGCCGTGTTTTACAGATGATGTGGTATGCTTTGGATCATGAGCTGTACCACGCCTTCGCCATACTTTTCTCTTCCCATCATTCTGGTAGAGGTTGATCTTGGTTTCATCTGTCCAAAGAAATTTCTTCCAGAACTGTGCTGGCTTTTTTAGATGTTTTTTAGCAAAGTCCAGTCTAGCCTTTTTATTCTTGATGCTTATGAGTGGCTTACACCGTGCAGTGAACCCTCTGTATTTACTTTCATGCAGTCTTCTCTTTATGGTAGATTTGGATATTGATACGACTACCTCCTGGAGAGTGTTGTTCACTTGGTTGGCTATTGTGAAGGGGTTTCTCTTCACCATGGAGATTATTCTGTGATCATCCACCACTGTTGTCTTCCGTGGGTGCCCAGGTCTATTGCATTGATGAGTTCACCAGTGCTTTCTTTCTTTCTCAGGATGTACCAAACTGTAGATTTTGCCACTCCTAATATTGTAGCAATTTCGCGGATGGGTTTTTTCTGTTTTTGCAGCTTAAGGATGGCTTGTTTCACCTGCATGGAGAGCTCCTTTGACCGCATGTTTAATTCACACTAAAACCTTCCAAATGCAAGCACCACACCTCAAATCAACTCCAGGCCTTTTATCTGCTTAATTGAGAATGATATAACGAAGGGATTGCCCACACCTGTCCATGAAATAGCCTTGGAGTCAATTGTCCAATTACTTTTGGTCCCTTTAAAAAAAGGGTGGCACATGTTAAGGAGCTGAAACTCCTAAACCCTTCATCCAATTTTAATGTGGATACCCTCAAATGAAAGCTGAAAGTCTGAACTTCAACTGCATCTGAATTGTATTGTTTAAAATTCATTGTGGTAATGTCTAGAACCAAAATTAGAAAAATGTTGTCTCTGTCCAAATATATATGGACCTAACTGTATATGTGTAGTGAATATATATGTGTAGAGGATATATGCAATGATTATGGCAAAAATCCATTCCTTCATGTATTAGATAAAGCATGTATGATCAGTAATACTACAGTTGAGTAGATACTAAAACTGATATTAGGGAAGAGTAGTGTAGGTTGGGATGCATGACTAAACATTTAAAACAACGTGGGGATTATTAAGTGTGGCTATATGCAATATAACTAGGAAATGGAATCTATCAACTAACCAGTGGAGAAAGGTTAAATTCTTCAGTGCTTCTCATGTAGCATTTGGTATCTAGGAGACTGCCGTAATACAGCTGACGTTGACACACGAATTGCCGACGTGGCAGCACACGATTGGTCTGGAGATAGGCTATAGGCGATTGGCTGGAATGTGGGCACGTCAGGTCTGGTGGGCGTCCGTGCCGCCGACTGCGGCTTGCATCGTGGCCGGGAGCAATAGCCTCTGTGCTGCAGAATGTACTAGGCAGCACAGTCTACAGTAGTTATAGTAAAGAAACCTGATGTACCCATACAATGAGATGGGTGGAACGTGTCGAGGTAGAGTAATTAATTACTTAAGCTGTAGGAAGTTTTGACAACCATCTGAAAATCAATGAATGAGGTGTAGTGAGTCTAGAAATGAGTAACATTGGGGTGACACATGCCCTATGTCTGTGAATAGTATCTTTTATAAGGAGTGATCACATACACTGCAGCTGGATTAAAAAGGTGATATAAGCACTACTGTTCCACGAGCTATGATATAAGCAGCTTAGTGCACTAACAATGAACCCTGGTGAGGGCTTAATATCAGAAGTCCCCTATATTAAAGAGAATTATATACCTTTGTAGAACATAAATATCCCTAAGTATTGGAGGGAATCCTAAAATTGAATATGCTCATCTAGTATTATGAACATTAGAGAACTTGGTGTCTCATAGGGTTAGGGCCAATATAATAGCAATATAAGAGCAATATAATGTTTTTTTAGTTAGAAATATGATATGAGACTAAAAGTCTATGCATTAGTGTTGAGCGAGCACTAAAATGCTCGGGTGCTCGAAGCTCGGGCTGAGCTCGCCGTGATACTCGGGTGCTCGACCCGAGCAACGAGCCCAATGTTAGTCTATGGGAGACCCGAGCATTTTTGCGGCGGCACCCCCGGCAGTCTGTAGAAAGCCTAAAAAGTGCCCAAAACAATAGTGACAGTGCTCAAAAGACATGGGGACAGCATGGGCATCGCCCCAGGAAGCATTTCTGACACCCAGGTCACTGCTGTCAACAACGTGGTCAGAGGTATTAAGCCACTTTTACGGGCTCACAATAAAACGTTCAAAAACGAAACTGAAATGGTTTTCCTGTGAAATATGTTAAGGAACTTCCTTTCCAGGGTAAAGACTTGTGTATAAGGTAAAATAAATAACCAAAAACAAAAATACTCCTCCACACCTTGGGCTATGTTCACAAGTAGCATTTTTTATGCGTTTTTGCACTTTTGTATTGCTTTCAACTGTGACAAATGCATTCACCGGGAAATGTCATTTTAACATTTTACAATCTTATCTGGTCATGTGCTGTGTGACACATGCATACAGTGCTGAAAACACATGGGAACAGCATGGGGAAGACCCCTGGAAGCATCTCTGACACCCAGGTCACGGCCTAAAAGTGTGCCCATCAGAAGTGATCCTTGCCGCATCAGAAGATGCAGACTTGTAACTATCCCCGTGCAAGTCCTTGTCCCAGGGCAGTGTTCAATTGTACCTCCCCCATTCCTTGCAATGCAAGCGGAAGTATGCAGCCTGCCACCCACCCACCCCCAGGCTGCAATACCATACTGCTAGCTTGCTTGCACTTGAAATTGGGCCTTTTAGGCATGTGGAGGCGGAGTCTGGCCACCACGTCATGGCTGCGTCGGCGGCCTGGTATCCATACTCAGTCCCCAGCTGTCCAGCGGCTGGGTGTCCACGGTCGGTCCCTACCGACAGGGGGTGGCCGGGTGTCCATAATAGGTCCTCAGCCGCCCCGCGGCCGGGTGTCCACACACGGTCCCCAGCCGCCTGGGGGCGGCCAGGAATCCATAAATGGTCCCCAGCCGCCCCTATTTCTCCTGTCAACTTCCCCACACACACTTTTCTTAGCCCGGCCTGCATTAGGGCAGCATTGGACGAGCCCACCAGAGTACCAGACTTCTCCGGTGGGCAATGGCTTCTCCATCAGGGGAGTTGAGAGTGCCAAGGTGAGGAGCATGATGATGATAGAAGTTAGCATCTGCTTTGTTTTCTTGGCATGCAAGCGTAAGTGTGCAGTCTGCCACCCACCCACCCCCAGGCTGCAATACCATACTGCTAGCTTGCTTGCACTTCAAATTGGGCCTTATAGGCATGTGGAGGCGGAATCTGTCCACCACATCATGGCTGCATAGGCGGCATGGTATCAATACTCAGTCCCCAGCTGCCCGGCGGCCGGGTGTCCATGCTCGGTCCCCAGCCGCCAGGGGGCGGCCGGGTGTCCATACTCGGTCCCCAGCCGCCTGGGGGCGGCCGGGTGTCCATAAACGGTCCCCAGGCGCCCCTATTTGAAGGACAGCCTAACCACAAACATGTGGACAAGTGAATGTGGCCAGGGATGGTCCATCTCACGCCTTCACACTGGGTTAATATTGTGGAAGCCGGGACACAGTTGGACACTGGGATGCAATACGTCCTACAGACATAGAGGATTGAGGGTCCTGGGTCAATCAGGCTTCAACACAAAGTTCAAAAGGTAGACAGCATCAGTGGTCAGCCTCCTACACAACGAGTAAATTATTCATGATCATGAGGCCATTCATCTCCTTAGCTTTCTGTTCCTTGGAATGCAAGCGCATGTATGTAGTAGCGGCTAGGCCTGAGGTGGTCAGCGTTTTGGCGCATATCCTACCTCCTCCGAGGATTGCTGGATGTTTTCCTGCTACTATCCCAGTTCTATGACTCCCGTTAAAACAAAGCTTCAGGTGATGAATGATGGCTGAAGTGGTGGCAAAGGAGAAAGAGCAGGAGGAACAGGGACCATTCACATCAATATCAGGCCAGTCAATCACACATGTCTTGTAGGATATGTTTCTGTACCAAAAGGAGCGGTTCGGCTACACAGTTATAGGGCATACAGTGAGTGCAATGCCTACCAAAAATTTCGAGGCACTCCAATGCCCCTTGGAAGTGACATGGAGGTCAGACGGACTTAACTAAACCGTTTTTTCCATTTATAACAACTGGGTCTCCTGTGCACTGTTGGCCTAAGCAGTGAATGGAAGGCTTTCCAAAAATTATGAGGAACTGCAATTGCCCTTGAAACAGACGTGGATTACAGCATACTAATAAACTTCTACCCATTATTGGGCAGTGGGTCTCCCTTAGTGTTCGCCTATGCATTGAAAAGCAAAAGCTGACTAAAATTAGGAGGAAATGCAATGCCGGTTGGAAGAGTCATGGAGGTTAGAGTTAATTAAAAGCAACATTTCAATGCCCCTTTGAAGAGCTGTGGAGATCAGAATGGTTTAACAAGACGGTTTTAATGCCCCTTGGAAAAGACGTGGAGGTCGCAGTAGCTTAACAAGACGGTTTTAATGCCCCTTGGAAAAGTGGTGGAGGTCGCAGTAGCTTAATAAGACGGTTTTAATGCCCCTTGGAAGAGACGTGGAGGTCGCAGTAGCTTAGCAAAACGGTTTTAATGCCCCTTGGAAGAGAAGTGGAGGTCGCAGTAGCTTAACAAGAAGGTTTTAATGCCCCATGGAAGAGATGTGGAGGTAGCAATAGCTTAACAAGACAGTTTTAATGCCCCTTGGAAGAGACGTGGAGGTCGCAGTAGCTTAACAAGACGGTTTTAATGCCCCTTCGAAGAGACGTGGAGGTCGCAGTAGCTTAACAGGACGGTTTTAATGCCCCTTGGAAGATACGTGGAGGTCGCAGTAGCTTAACCAGACGGTTTTAATGCCCCTTGGAAGAGACGTGGAGGTCGCAGTAGCTTAACAAGACGGTTTTAATGCCCCTTCGAAGAGACGTGGAGGTCGCAGTAGCTTAACCAGACAGTTTTAATGCCCCTTGGAAGAGACGTGGAGGTCGCAGTAGCTTAACCAGACGGTTTTAATGCCCCTTGGAAGAGACGTGGAGGTCACAGTAGCTTAACAAGACGGTTTTAATGCCCCTTGGAAGAGACGTGGAGGTCGCAGTAGCTCAACAAGACGTTTTTAATGCCCCTTGGAAGAGACGTGGAGTTCGCAGTAGCTTAACCAGATGGTTTTAATGCCCCTTGGAAGAGACATGGAGGTCGCAGTTGCTTAACAAGACGGTTTTAATGCCCCTTGGAAGAGACGTGGAGATCGCAGTAGCTTAACCAGACGGTTTTAATGCCCCTTGGAAGAGACGTGGAGGTCGCAGTAGCTTAACAAGAAGGTTTTAATACCCCTTGGAAGAGACGTGGAGGTCGCAGTAGCTTAACAAGACGGTTTTAATGCCCGTTGGAAGAGACGTGGAGGTCGCAGTAGCTTAACAAGACGGTTTTAATGCCCCTTGGAAGAGACGTGGAGGTCGCAGTAGCTTAACAAGACGGTTTTAGTGCCCCTTGGAAGAGACATGGAGGTCGCAGTAGCTTAACAAGACGGTTTTAATGCCCCTTGGAAGAGACGTGGAGGTCGCAGTAGCTTAACAAGACGGTTTTAATGCCCCTTGGAAGAGACGTGGAGGTCGCAGTAGCTTAACAAGACGGTTTTAATGCCCCTTGGAAGAAAGGTGGAGGTCGCAGTAGCTTAACAAGACAGTTTTAATGCCCCTTGGAAGAGACGTGGAGGTCGCAGTAGCTTAACCAAACGGTTTTAATGCCCCTTGGAAGAGACGTGGAATCATAGAATCATAGAATCATAGAATGGTAGAGTTGGAAGGGACCTCCTGGGTCATCTGGTCCAACCCCCTGCTCAAAGCAGGATTAACTAGATCATCTCAGACAGATGTCTGTCCAGCCTCTGTTTGAAGACGTCCATTGAAGGGGAACTCACCACCTCTCGTGGCAGCCTGTTCCACTCATTAATCACCCTAACTGTCAAAAAGTTTTTTCTAATATCTAATCTGTGTCTCCTCCCATTTAGTTTCATCCCATTGCTTCTAGTCTTTCCTTGTGCAAATGAGAATAAAGATGATCCTTCTACAATGTGACAGCCCTTGACATATTTGTAGACAGCTATTAAGTCTCCTCTCAGTCTTCTTTTTTGCAAGCTAAACATTCCCAAATCCTGCAACCGTTCCTCATAGGACATGGTTTGCAGACCAGTCACCATTCTGGTCGCTCTTCTCTGAACTTGCTCCAGTTTGTCTATGTCTTTTTTAAAATGTGGTGCCCAAAACTGTACACAGTATTCCAGATGAGGTCTGACCAAAGAGGAGTAAAGACCGATAATGACTTCACGTGATCTAGACTGTATGCTTCTGTTAATACATCCCAGAATTGTATTTGCCTTTTTTGCTGCTGCATCACACTGTTGACTCATGTTCAGTCTATGATCTATTAGTATACCTAAGTCTTTTCCACATGTACTGTTGCTTAGCTCTATTCCTCCCATTCTGTATATGCTTTTTTCATTTTTATTGCCCATATGTAGTACTTTGCATTTTTCCCTGTTAAAAACCATTCTATTGGTTGCTGCCCACTGCTCCAGTTTATTTAGGTCTTTTTGAATCCTCTCTCTCTCTTCTCTAGTATTAGCTATCCCTCCTAGCTTTGTGTCATCAGCAAATTTAATCAGTTTACCCTCAATTCCTTCATCTAAATCATTGATAAAGATGGAGGTCGCAGTAGCTTAACAAGACGGTTTTAATGCCCCTTGGAAGAGAGGTGGAGGTCTCAGTAGCTTAACAAGACGGTTTTAATGCCCCTTGGAAGAGAGGTGGAGGTCGCAGTAGCTTAACAAGACGGTTTTAATGCCCCTTGGAAGAGACGTGGAGGTCGCAGTAGCTTAACAAGACGGTTTTAATGCCCCTTGGAAGAGTCGTGGAGGTCGCAGTAGCTTAACAAGATGGTTTTAATGCCCCTTGGAAAAGTGGTGGAGGTCGCAGTAGCTTAACAAGACGGTTTTAATGCCCCTTGGAAAAGTGGTGGAGGTCGCAGTAGCTTAACAAGAAGGTTTTAATGCCCCTTGGAAGAGACGTGGAGGTCGCAGTAGCTTAACAAGATGGATTTAATGCCCCTTGGAAGAGACGTGGAGGTCGCAGTAGCTTAACAAGACGGTTTTAATGCCCCTTGGAAGAGAAGTGGAGGTCGCAGTAGCTTAGCAAGACGGTTTTAATGCCCCTTGGAAGAGACGTGGAGGTCGCAGTAGCTTAACATGATGGTTTTAATGCCCCTTGGAAGAGACGTGGAGGTCGCAGTAGCTTAACAAGACGGTTTTAATGCCCCTTGGAAGAGAATTGGAGGTTACAGTAGCTTAACAAGATGGTTTTAATGCCACTTGGAAGAATGGTGGAGGTCGCAGTAGCTTAACAAGACGATTTTAATGCCGCTTGGAGAAGTGGTGGAGGTCGCAGTTGCTTAAAAACACGGTTTAAATGCCCCTTGGAAGAGACGTGGAGGTCACAGTAGCTTAAAAAGATGGTTTTAATGCCCCTTGGAAGAGATGTGGAGGTCGCAGTAGCTTAAAAAGACGGTTTTAATGCCCCTTGGAAGAGATGTGGAGGTCGCCGTAGCTTAACAAGACGGTTTTAATGCCCCTGGGATAAGAGGTGGAGGTCGCAGTAACTTAACAAGACGGTTTTAATGCCCCTTGGAGAAGTTGTGGAGGTCGCAGTAGCTTAACAAGACGGTTTTAATGCCCCTTGGAAAAGAGGTGAAGATCGCAGTAGCTTAACTATACGGTTTTAATGCCCCTGGGAAAAGAGGTGGAGGTCGCAGTAGCTTAACAAGACGGTTTTAATGCCCCTTGGAGAAGTGGAGGAGGTCGCAGTAGCTTATAAAGACGGTTTAAATGCCCCTTGAAGAAGACGTGGAGGTCGCAGTAGCTTAAAAAGACGGTTTTAATGCCCCTTGGAAGAGACGTGGAGGTCGCAGTAGCTTAAAAAGACGGTTTTAATGCCCCTTGGAAGAGACGTGGAGGTCACAGTGGAATAAAAAGACAATATCAATGCCCCTGGGAAAAGTGGTGGAGGTCGCAGTAGCTTAACAAGACGGTTTTAATGCCCCTGGGAAAAGTGGTGGAGGTCGCAGTAGCTTAACAAGATGGTTTTAATGCCCCTTGGAGAAGTGGCGGAGGTCGCAGTAGCTTAACAAGATGATTTTAATGCACCTTGGAAGAGTGGTGGAGGTCACAGTAGCTTAACAAGACGGTTTTAATGCCCCTTGGAAGAGCCATGCAGTACAGCATCTTAAAAACATTTGTCCCATTATTGGGGAGTGGGTCTCCCATAGTCTTTGCCTATGCCTTCCAAGCAAAAGCTGCCAAAAATTGTGAGGGAGGAACTTGCAATGCTGGCAACACGGACCAAGGTCACCCTGGTGGTATAGTGGTAATGGAGGCTGAGGATAAGGAGAAGAGCAAAATACAGCCGAAATGAGGAAGCGCATACCCATGTGTGGGTGTGAAGCGGTGCATGGGAATACACCTCCCGAAATAACACAGTGGATTTTACTTTATGTTACTCTGCTGTCATTTGGTGGTGATGAGAAGTCTGGCCCAATCCAGCCCTTGTTCATTTTGATAAGGGTCAGCTTGTCAGCATTGTCAGTTGACAGGTGAGTGCGCTTATCAGTTATAATTCCCCCAGCGGCACTAAAAACACGCTCCGATAACACGCTAGCGGCAGGGCAGGCCAAGACCTCCAAGGCGTACAGAGCGAGTTCATTCCAAGTGTCCAGCTTGGATACCCAATAATTAAAAGGCACAGAGGAATCACGGAGGACGCTGGTACGGTCAGCAAGGTACTCCCTCACCATCTTTTGAACCTTTCCACTACTTGTGAGAGTACCCCGTGCCTCAGGGCCTGTAAGCTGGGCGCATCTCAGAAAACTGTCCCAGAATGATGACAGTGTTCCCCTGCCTGTGCTGGATTGGAGTTGCGTCTCTCTCGCCTGTACGCCTTGGTTGGTCAACGAACTGTGATCTCTGCCGCTAGCGTGTTCAGATGGGAATTTTTTTAACATTTCTGCAGCAAGGGCCTTCTGGTACTGCCCCATTTTTGTAGACCTCTCCACCCCAGGAATAAGAGAGTGAAAGTTCTTCTTGTAGCGGGGGTCTAAAAGTGTCACCAACCAGTAATGACTGTCACCCAACATTTTTACAACGCGAGGGTCTTGGTTAAGGCAGCGTAACATAAAGTCAGCCATGCGTGCCAGACTGTTAACGGGCAAGATTTCCATGTCCTCACCAAGATGACGACTGACCATGCTCTCCTCCTCCTCCTCCTCCCTCCTGTCCTCAGGCCACCCATACTGAACCGACGGTATGACAGTTGTACAGGTACTACCGTCTACAGCGCATGATACCAGCTCCTGTTCTTCCTCCTCCTCCTCTCCCTCATTGTCCCTCCAATGCACGTTGGGATGAGATGAGGCTGGGCTGTGTGTAATCGCCCGCTACGACTTCTTGATCCATCTCATCATACTCTGGCTGCAATGCCCCCTCTTTAATTCTCTGCAGAGAACGTTGCATAAGACAGATAAGTGGGATGCTGACGCTAATGATGGCGTCATCGCCACTCACCATCTTGGTGGACTCCTTAAAGTTTGTCAGGATGGTACATATGTCAGACATCCAGGTCCACTCCTGATGTCTTATGTGTGGAATCTGACCTGAATATCGACGGCCTTGTTGCAGCTGGTACTCCACAACTGCTCTCTTCTGCTCACAAATCCGTTGCAACATGTGAAGGGTAGAGTTCCAACGTGTGGGGACATCACATACCAGTCGGTGTGCCGGAAGCTGCAAATGCTGCTGCAACACAGCAAGGGCGGCGGAAGCTGTAGCCGACTTGCGAAAATGAGCTGACAGGCGGCGTACTTTGACGAGCAGATCTGGCAACTCGGGGTACGATTTAAGAAATCACTGAACCACGAGGTTAAGCACATCAGCCAGGCATGGTACGTGTGTGATCTCGCCTCGCCTCAGAGCCGCCACCAGGTTACGGCCATTGTCACACACGACCATGCCTGGATGTAGGTTCAGCGGTCTCAGCCACAGATCTGCCTGCTCTTTCACAGCTGTCCACAACTCACAAGCAGTGTGAGGTTTATCACCTAAGCTTATGAGTTTCATCACAGCCTGTTGCCGCTTGGCTGAGGCTGTACTGCAATGCTTCCAGCTTGTAACTGATGTGGTGATATCTGAGATGGAGGCTGAACATGAGGAGGAGGAGGATGCGCAGGAGCTGTACACTGTGGGGGCAACTCTGACTGACATAGGGCCCGCAATCCTCGGTGTGGGGAAGATGTGTTCTGTCCCAAGGTCCGACTGGGTCCCGGCTTCCTCTATGTTTTCCCAGTGTGCCGTCAGGGAGATGTACCGTCCCTGGCCACAAGCACTTGTCCACGTGTCCGTTGTCAGGTGGAATCTCCCAGTAACTGCGTTGTTGAAGGCACGGCAGATGTTTTGGGACACGTGCTTGTATAGTGTGGGGATGGCACACGGGGCAAAATAGTGTCAGCTAGGGACCGAGCACCGAGGGACGGCCACCGCCATAAGGTTGCGGAAGGATTCCGTCTCCACCAGCCTAAAAGGCAGCATTTCCAACGCAAGCAGTCGTGAAATGTGCGAATTTAGGACTGTGGCCTTTGGGGCGTTGGCTGCGAATTTGCGCTTTCGTTCAAAGGTCTGGGATATGGACAATTGAACGCTGCGGTGGGACGTGGACGTTGATGCTGTTTCTTGAGAAACTGCCATAACAAGTGAAGACTGAGAGGAGGGGGCATCTTTGCATGCAGTATGGACAGGGGATTGCCTTGCACGCACAACAGGGGGTTCTATTACACGCACAACAGCGGAAGAAGCAGTGGTGACACCCGCTGGCACTGGTCGTGGACCCTGGGATTCGCCCCACAAAGTCGGGTGCTTTGCTGCCATGTGTCTGATCATGCTGGTGGTGGTCAAGCTGGTAGTTTTGTCACCCCTGCTGATGCTGGCATGGCAGGTGGTACAAATGGCCTTTTTGGGGTTATCAGCAGAGTCTTTAAAAAAATTCCAGACTCTGGAAGACCTACAAGTTGTACTGGCAACGTCCCTCGTGTTGGTGTTACGGGGAACTGTTGCCCGCCTTCTGTGTGTGGCCACCACACTGCTTCTTCCTGCCTGTTTGGGTACTCTGCCTCCCTCCCCTGTGTGCTGCTGGCCTCGCTCTGCGTGTCCTCCTGCCACGTTGGGTCAGTTACTAGATCATCCACCACCTCCTCCTCTTCCACTTGCGCACCACGATCCTCCTCCTCACTTCGTGGCAATTGTGTCTCATCATCGTCCACCTCTTGTGACAAATTGCCAGCGTTGACTTCCTCTGGCCGTGGCTGTTCAAATATTTGGGCATTGTTACATGGGATCTCCTCTTCCACCACTTCAAGCGGAGCAGGCGAGGGGCACAAATATGGAAATGGACCAGTGAACAGCTCTTCAGAGTGTCCAAGTGTGAAATCAGTTGCTGTCTGACGACACTCGGCAAGGTGGGAGGAAGGAGCATCAGGGTGAGGAGGAGTATGCGGTCGAGACTCACGGCTACTAAAATTTGACCGTGTGGAAGACAGACCGGAGGTGGTGGTGCCCAGGTAACTGGAAGTATTATCTGCTATCCAATTAATAACCTGTTCACACTGATCAGTTCGCAATACTGGTGCTGTATTGTGGTTCCCTAGTAATTCGGTCAAGAAGTGGGAGTGAGAAGATGTGGCTGTTGGTTGTGGCACATTTTCACCTTGGCCACGGCCCCGTCCTCTACACGCACCATCACCAGAAAGTCCAGTTCCACGTCCCTTGCCCTGCGTCTTGCCCATTGTAAATTAAGTAAAATAGCTTACACTTGCAAAATCAATGGAAAAAGGGTAATAAAAAGGAGATTAGAACTGTGGAAGAGGAAAACTACAGTTCTATTTCTCTGGCCTACACCAGAATCTTTTAAACAGATATATTTGTGACTGAACAGACAGGGAGACACTATTTTTTTTTTTTTTTAACGTAAAACAGGCAAAAAGCTGGATAATGCAGAGATTTGAACCGTGGAACTGCAAAACCACAGTTATATTTTTTATGGCCTACACCAGACTCCTTTAAACAGACATATTGGTGTCTGACTAGTCAGGGAGACACTATTACGTTTTTTTTACGGCAAAAAATGCCAAAAACAGGATAATACAGAGATTTGACCTGTGGAACTGCAAAACCACAGTTATATTTTTCTGGCCTACACCAGAATCTTTCAAACAGATATATTTGTGTCTGAACAATCAGGGAGACACTATTACTGTTTTTCTTTACGGAAAAAATACCAAAAGCTGGATAATACAGAGATTTGACCCGTGGAACTGCAAAACCACAGTTATAGTTATGTGGCATACACCAGACTCTTTTAAACAGATATATTGGTGTCTGAACAGTCATAGACACACTCAATTTTTTTTGGGGGGGGTGAGGGGGGGGATACCAAAAGGTTAATAAGACGCGTATTTGGACAGTCTGACTGAGGAAAAAAAATAAAATACAGGATTTAGATGAAAAAAATATATTTTTTTTCCTGGCCCCTGAGACCGGGGTGATAAGTCTAGCAATTTGACCAACAGGAGCACACAGGACTGTAATGCAGCACTTGATGGTATAACCACTGCATCTCCTATACAGCCTGCCTGCCTGCCTGATATCTGGGATGGTTATTAGTCCTGAGAAGGACTGTTTGTTTGATTTGACAGGCTTTAGAGACCCTACACTAACTATTTCGGAGTATAAATCTCTCCCTAGCTCAGCAGCACTGACCCTACACTGTCTGATCCGGAGCGACTGTGCACAAGATGGCGGCACCCGGTTTTAAATACTCGAGGTGACGCTGTGCGGCCAGCCAATCACTGTAATGCCCACAAACAACATGGCTGCGGCATTACAGTGACTGGCTGGCAATCCCTGCATGTTCATTGGCTCTGTAAAGAGCGCCAAACGTGCAGGGCGGAGACCCGAGCTCCCACCCGAGTAACCCGGAATTGCTCGGTGCTCGCCGAACATCCCGAGTAGTGAGATGCTCGGGCGAGTACCGAGCAGTGTCGAGCATGCTCGCTCAACACTACTATGCATGAATAGAGGTATTGGGATTGAATCATGCAATATAGATAAGTGGGGTACTTCCAGTATTCTGGGGATAGACTGCACACGAGTATGGTAGATGATTAAATACAATTTTAATAAAAGTTACATTTTAATGTAGTTAGTTCACCACAGTCAGTAAGTCATTAATAATTAGTGGACATTAGTATCTCGAGTGTTTAGGTCCTCTTTCAGTAACCAGAAAACCACTGTTTGGCCGCACAGTAGGGCTCAGAAGGAAAGGAGGGCCATTTGACTTTTTAAAGCTAAAATTTGCTGGAATAATTAGTGGACACCATGTTGCATTTGGGGAGCCCCTGATGTGCCTAAACAGTGGAAAGTCCCCACAAGTGACACCATTTTGGAAATTAGACCCCTCAGGGAACTTATCTAGATGTGTGGTGAGCACCTTGAACCCCCAAGTGCTTCAAAGGGGTAAGAGGAGAAAATAGACCCCAAAATTTGTTGTGCAATTTTTCCTGTATACACCAATACCCCATATGTGGTCAAAAACTACTTTTGATGCACAGCGCAAAGCACAGAAGGGAAGAAGCACCATATTGGAGTTCAGATTTTGCTGGACTGGTTTGAAGGCGTCATGTCACATTGGCAGAGCCCCTGAGGTACCAGAACAGCAGACTCCCCCGCCCCCCCCCACCACAAGAGACCCCATTTTACAAACTACACCTCTCAATGAGTTCATCTAGGGGTGCAGTGATCATATTGACACCACAGGTGGGTCACAGAATTTTATACCATTGGGCAGTGAAGAAAAAATAATTACATTTTTACCACCAAAAGTTTGTTTTAGCCCCAGATTTTCCATTTTTTTATACTGGAAAATGGGTAAAAATGGCACCAAAATTTGTCCCACATTTTCTGCTGAATGTAGAAATATCCCATATGTGGCTGTACAGTACTGCTTAGCCACATGGTGAGACTCGGGAGGGTCGAAGCGCTATTTGGCTCCTGGAGCGCAGATTTCTCTAGAATAGTTTGCAGAATCCATAAACAGAGTTTCTAAGTGCTAGAAGAGCAGACTCACCCTCAAGTGACACCATTATGGAAATTATACCCCTATGGGAATTTATCTACAGGTGTAGTGATGATTTTGACTCCATGGGTGTTTTCCAGAAACAAGCAGCACTGGATGTTGCTGAGTGAAAATTGCAAACTGCCATTAGTAGTAGTAAGAGCACCCACCTCTCGTCAACACGCCCACTTCCGGTTTTTGACAGATGCCCCGCCCCTTTTTGGCACCTGTCCCGCCTCCACTTCCGGTCTAAACACCTCCCCTCTCTTCCCCATTCTCCACCCACTCTCCGCCCCTATGTGTGTCAATACCTGTTATGTCAGTTCCGTCCCCGCCCCCGGAAGCCAACCCTTACCTCCCCTATGTGTGTCCAATATCTGTTACGTCAGTTCCGTCCCCGCCCCGGAAGCAGCCCATGTTCAGCCTCTGTTACGTGCCCCATGACCGCCCACATGCCCTTCACCCAAGGTTGTAGGTTAATGTGTAAGCGCCGTATGTAAGAAAAACATGTCAAGACATGTTTTTGTGAGAAAAGGCAGCCCCAGGATCCCTAGGGTTAGCATTCTGTAGTGTTCATAATAATGACGTAATCAAAGTGTTTAAAAAGAATATACATTTATTGTAGATTCACTTAGAGGTATACACAAATCAAGAAATGTAAAAAGGTGTAAATAGATTTCAAAATACAACATTATACAAGCAAATCTATAGGTTACAATAAATTTCAATGCTAATATTTACAAAGATAACCACGCTCGTCGATAGTGTCTCTGTAAGGTTGTAGGATAATGTGTAAACTTGGCACATTACCCATTAACAACGGCTCGATTCTCTGTAAGGTAATAGGTAATGTGTAAGCTAGGCACATTCCCCATTAGCTTTGTGTAAACCGAGTTGCTAGAAGGCGATCATGCCCTTCACCCCCATATAGGTTAAAGTGTAACCGCCTTATGTAAGAAAAAACATGTCAATACATGTTTTTTTGTGAGAAAAAGCAGTCCCAGGGTTAATGTTAACTGGCACAGCAAAATAGATTGAATGATTTATTGAACAAGAAATACTAAGATATAAACATTTTTAGTACACATTACAAAAAGGAAATATCGTTATAAAACCACATTAGTTCTATAACAGAAATAGAGCAAGATCATGTTTCGCAGGGCGGTTTGCAAACCAGATTATAATCGCATAATGGCGTACGTAAAATCGTGATAGAGTTAGAAAGATTTTGTACAAATGCTTCTACTAGACGATCATTATGTTTTAAATCATTTGTAAAGTTTTTCAGTAATCGCTTCAATGTTATTCCCGCAGCGACGTGATACAACACGTAAATACAAAACTGTCCGCAAAAACTCGACATAGAGTCTTGCAGCTGGCGGTTCTGATAGCAATACGTCGTGGTGTTTCTTCTTAAAAATTGTATAATAGTATTCGGAAATACAGCGGCGTCAGGTTGTAACCCGTAACTGTCAAAAAATAAGGATTTGTTCCGGCATAGAATAATGAGTAGCCAATGAGTACCGGGCTCTTCCGAAGAATCTGTGTTGACGATATAGGCCCTAGGTCTATACCTGATAATATGGCGTGGTAAGAGGTCGCAGGGAAATACCCCGCCAAACATACTCCGAGTAACGGGATTTCGGCTCAAAATGCATGACAGTTGCATAGTATTCATTATAGACGAAATCCACTGTGGAGTCACAAAAGTTTAATTAAAGTCGTATAGGACTTCTCGACGTTGATTAATCTCCAGTACAGTCGTGTTGACAGCATAAACGATCATATTCACCGTGTGTGGTGTGGCATCCGCAAAATGAATTTCGGCCCGTTGGTTACCCGTTTTAATGAGCGAAAAGTGAGCGCTCGGTTCCTGATCCGGCGACAAATCGAACGCGAAGAAAGTGTAATCGCTCATAAAATCATCACGGTCTATGCTTAATCCTGCGTCGGCTTTTTGTTTTCCGGAGATGTGAACGAGAGCCATATATTCCCTCACAGCATGTTCAGCGTCAAAATTAGGGTGAAACGGCTTGGCGGGGATCTGCTGTCCGTCCAAATACAGAGCACCGTGGTTGATCCTATAATGGTGAAAGCAAAGTGGATTTTTCTGGTAACTGCCGCTGAAGGCCTCGTTGTCCACAAAGCAAAGAATCACCGTTTTTGATATCTGGCCCAGAAAAAGATTTTCATGATTACTATTTCTCGTTCCTCCAGGGATGCTATAGACTTTCAAACAGGCCCTGTCTAGAGCGTATTTAGCGGGGCTTGATAGAAGAGCTTGGCTGTGACCGATCCTGACGGCTGGAGAGACTTGTACTCTCTTTACGTAGAGGGCTGCGTTCACGATCTGAACCTTAAACTGTTCCTGTTCGGGAGTCATAAGACAAAACGAGTCCTTATTTCTTGATAACTTGATCTTAAGATCTAGACCGTTCAAAATGAGTTTCGGTTGATTAAAAATGTCACCGAAGATCGGGCCCACGAGTTCCACAGGCCATGAGAGACGGGTTGCGTGGGCTCTGCGGGCGAACCCATAATTTTGATTTTCGCCGTCAAGTACGGTGGTCTGGTGATGGCCTGCAGTGTCTTTAGAAAATAACCCCGCTGTAAATTGCGATCTCAACGCTTGCGTACTGTAGTTTAAAAGCGTTTCAATGTAGGCTCGGTAACTATAAAGGTTATCAGATTGTGAAATCAAACGGTCCCCCAGAGTAATGTCCACCTGATTGAAAAGTGTGGCTATGGGGTAATTAATAAGTCCCACACGCGTGCCGGCAGCGAGAACCGTACTGTCCTGTTTCAGGATGCGGCACTGGACGTTCAAGAGTGCATTATTTAAATCGTAATAATATTCTCCGCCTCCCGATACGAAAAATTCCAGGGATGCGTTATCGGCTAGAGCGGCGATGGGTTGCACCTCGACAAAAACCGATTTTTCGACGCTAGTCTGCGTGGGAGGCACGGTAAAGATATCCAGTTCGCTTTTAGCGCACTTTATCGACGCATCGTGAATAAACACCATGACCTGTTATTAGAAGATGCCACTCATGAGGCGTCTTGCGGACTTCTGACGCGAACTCGATTTACGTTGAGCGGTGTTATTCATGAGGCGCGGCGGGAATCGCGGTGAGCGGGGTCTTTTCGCTCGTGGTAAAGAGTTTCTTTCTCTTTTTCTTTTATGCGATTTTGTGGTTACGTAGATTAGTCCGTCGCCCTCTTGATTGTTTTTAGAGGTGCGATTCAATCTGTCCACTACGGCTGTAGACATACTCGTGATGGCGTCTTTAGCAATGTTTCTTACGGCTGTTTTTACATGCGGTTTGACTAGTTCTAGGCCTTTTCTGAAAAGCGGTACTGCTCTTCTAAAAAGACTTCAAAACAGACCACCGAGACCGTACATGTATTCATCACCGCGGAACCCCTCTAAGCCATGCCCATCTTGAGCTACATAGTACCGGGCGTACAAGGCGGGATCGCTGTAAACTCTTTGAGACATCATTTTTACCGTGGCGTAGTCTTGCGAGGCCTAAAATACACTATACACTTTCCGTATCTGAATTTAACCGGCGTACCCTGGTCCGACATGACAGTAACAGTTACGGAGTCAAAGTGTTGTTTGCACAGCGGTATGTAATCTGGCCGCGAGTAGCGCACTGTGACAATATCGTTATCATCGCCGCTAACTTCTACGGTCCGTAACAGTTGAACGTAGCTGTCGCCCACAAGCTGATGTTGAATTATATCAGTGTATACAAAAAGCGAATAAAAACCCGCCTTTGAATCGGGGTAAAAGCGGCGATTCCACAGCATTAAAGCTGCAGGTGAATCATCGACGGTCTGTAGTCCGAAAATAAATTTTAGCTTAGTACCCAGAGCAAACTGTATAGGGGATGGGTCGGGTAGGATTACCTCTCGACGTAGATCATCATAACGTATCCTATAGGCAGGCGTGGATAAATTCAGCGATTCTATTCGCGCATTGACTGTACCGACCAGCTTTTGAATGTTCGGGTAAAATCCTGATTTTACATGATAAACCTCTAACGGCTCGTTGTGTTTAGCAGCGTAGAAGTTCCCTTCAAAAGCGTCGAACGTGTTCCACGTATGGGGGTACTGTATTTCCGTTAACGCCAGTTCATAAGCTCCTGAAAGATGAACGGCCTTTGCTAGCTTGGTGGTGTAACTCGAAATAGTATTTTCGGGGTAGATTTTGGATGATGAATTGCTAGGTAGTGTAACGTAAAACAAATCGTCTTCCATGCTTTATACGGTCGTTAATTGATTTTCTTCTATCCAACTATTGAATTTATCGGGATATCCGAGCCACTTGACAAAATAATGAGTTGCACCGCGACGCCTGCGTTTTTTCAACACTTTTTCAACTTTGTAGATCCTATTAGCATCTTGCGGCACCTTTTGTAGTTCGTCTTCATAAAAAGACCCTTCTACGTTTTCACCGCTCAAATCGTTTAATGCGTAGAGAGGTTTTCTGAATCGTGTATTTACGGACGAGACCACGAAAATTTCACGCGTGTATGTTTGCTCGTAGCCCTTTGAAAAGATATGCTTATGCCGTACAATCCGGACGTTATCCCCTGGTTTTAATAGAGGTTTAAATCTTTTCGCTGCAGAGACGTCTTGATAAGCGCTGCGCCATACGGTCATGGAGTTAGCTTTCGTGACAGAGGCAGGACTGCATCTTATAGTGCGATGATAAGCGTTATTGTAAGAGTGCACTAAATCAGGTAATACGTCTATATATCTCAATGTGTTATGAGCCGTTAAATAGGGCCACATACGAGCTTTCAACGTGCGATTAAATCTTTCCACGACCGCAGCTTTCACCGTATTATTCGTAAAGAACTGATGTACATTATACTCTTTACAAAGCGTAGCGACGGGCTTATTCATAAATTCTTTCCCACGATCCGTTTGTAGTTTTTGCGGGATACGTCGTTCGCTTTTAAAAATCATCTCAAAAGCTTTTGCAAGCTCCTTGCCGGTCTTGGGCCACAGGCCGATGACCCAGACGTATTTGGATAGAACATCTATGACCGTTAAAATATATTTTAAACCGTCGTTATCGTTAGCGTAGTCATTCATGCAGACGAGATCCGCCTGCCAGAGACTATCCACATCGCTAACTATGATCCGATTTCTGATAAACCGTCTTCTTACGGATTTGTGTAGAGAATACGCTTCTTGATCGCTAAGCCACTCTGCCACAGTCTTTCTACGCACGCCATATTTCTTAACAGCATTTTAGAGCCACTGTATCCCTCCGTAGGAACCGGGACTCTTTGCTGTATAATAATGCTTGTGTAACAGAGTTTCGACGTTAGGCATTTTGAAAACAAATTGGTGCCGGATTTAGATTCAATCCTTAATTAACTAGTTATTATAGTTATACAGGGTAAAACTGGTATGGATTGATTTTCCCATTCTAGGTAACATTTTTAGTATGACGCAGCAAAAAAAACTATTCCCAGGCTATGAAGTAACATTAACTAACCATATCAATCAATACAATAATGTTAATGATTATTGGTTTCTGACAAGATAATTAAGGGCAGTCCTTAATTAACTAGCTAATATAGTTATACATGGTAAAACTGGTATGGATTGATTTTTCCCAACCTACGGAACATTTTTTTAGTATACCGCAGCAAAAAACTGCTCACGTGACGTAGTCAACCGTGTATATATATCCGTGCGAATTGTTCATTCAGATTATCAGAACACTGAGTCTGAAGAGGTGACAAGATATTGAATACCGTCAATGTAAGTAATTATCTTTTAGCATATCATGGGTCTGTATAATGTTTATTTAATACTGAATGCCTGATTGTCACCATTATTATGTCTTGTATATTAATTTTTCATTGTAATTGTTGTAAGTATTTTATAGTTTATGCGCTTATTTTGTCGCTATATATTGTATGACGTTATGCGCTTGTTACAGATGAACCGTAATTTTAACGATCACGGCGCCAGCGAGGAGCAACTCACGGACAGCCAACTAAGTAAGTAAAGTTTTAGAGAGAATGTGTGAAAATGAAGTTATAGGATGGGGGATACCTACCACGCTTTTATTTTATTTTAAAAGCTAGATTCCTAGACGCCAATATGGAAGAGGAATGCCACGCAGTGACACAGTGTCTGATGGCTGAAGCGCAACGTGAAACGGTCTCTGGGGGCCGTCATGTTAATTTCGATCTAGCGGAAGATCCTCAATACCCAGACTCACAGGAACTACTGACCGAATCGCAGCAATTGGACGCTGAAGTAATGACCGAGGATAACTCCAGGACCTTGGATATACACAGCCTACCTATGTATGGTAAGTCCGGTAACAAAAAGCTCTTTGTACTCTACATTATCTTGTGAAGTTTTGTTGTAATTCGACGTCTATTTATTTCAGAGAGTTTCATAGATTGTACAGTCTCTGACGATGACCATCCGTCCGCCAACACCAGCGACGATGAAGCTTGTACGCAACAACCTGTATATTCAGTCACAGGCCGGGATATATGGAGCCCTACGTACCCGTCAACATCTACAGAAGATATTGTCAACTACAAATGTCGCCGTGCTCTACAATAGAACGGCCTGCTGTGTGGTAAATTACCGGTTATTTATTTCAGAGACCATCATCGATTTAACAGGATCAGACGATGAAACAGAAGACAAAGAAAATGCTTCACTACTCGGTACCGGTACAAGAACCGAAGAAAATTATACACACCCGTCAACGTCTTATTCATCCCCCACCCAACTGCTCTGGAGACCTATCAACCTGACATGTAAGTTTTTTAAACCATACTAATCCGTTACAACAATGTTTACTCTCATTTTCCTATTTTGCTAAGATGCGCCATAGATTAATTACGAGCTCTCCATTTTCTTACGCAGACGCGCCTAGAAAGACAGCACGTAGACAAGCCTTCAGAACTATTTTTGAGAAAAAAGAATTTGAACGCAGGTCACCGCTGGAACATCTGTGGAAGCAACCCACTCAACTTAAAGAAGTAAACCCTCCGCAGCCCTCAGAGCAAAAAGCCACAAGTAACTCATTTCATCCAAGCCCTAAAACCAGATCTGTCAACAAAAGCGGCAATCTAAATGCAGGAACCTCGACATCCCATGATTCTGAAACAATCTCTGCAGGACCCTCAGGTAGGTCAATGAGTATTGAACCAAATGTATTACGGGTTTGTGACACTATAGCTACACCACAGAAGCCTAAAGTTCAGAAACGGTCGCGTAACACCACAATACGGCCAATAAAACCTAAAAAACAGAAAACTCGAGACAGTATATCATTGTACAAACAATGGCCCCTAGATGTAAAAAGAGTATTTAACAACCTATACAGTCATACCATGACGCTTATCAACGCACACAATCATTTAGCTTACCTGTTGGATCGTTGTACAGAACTGTCCGCACAATGTCCGAATAGAGCCAGCATTTCAGAAATAATGGCTTTAGAACCGCTGTACACAGAGGCTGTTGAAGCCGTTAAAAACCTACCGAGGGCTCGTACATTATGACTAGGCATGACGGGTCGCGGTGTGAAACGCAGACCCCCGCGTAAAGGTTTTTTCAATAAACCACGTTTCATAAAACGTTGTATTAAAAAAGCAACAAACGCTACACGCGCGTTAAAGAGGCAAAAAAAACTAAAGAATAGGGTAAAGCGCACTGCTATTGACTCACCACACGTGACGCAAGGACGACCCCCACAGAACACTACAACACTTCAGCTTTCGCCGACAGTCGTCACTGAGACGGCAGAACGCGAATCCTCGATAGATTCTCAATTCCTAGACACGCCGCAGAATTCCGCGTCGGATACACCTACAGTCTCTGGTGTTGAAATCTCGAACGATGATCGACAAGATGCAGCGCCACAGTTTTCACCTCCTCATACACCGGCCATAAGCGAACATTCACGCTTTTTGGAACACTTATTTCATGTTTGTAGGGAGATGAGTAACCTCAACGCCTATCAGTATATCGATCATTTTAGATTTGTGAATTTAGACCGTATACGCTCCTTTGAAGAAAGTTTGGAGATCATACACGGTTCTATTCAAACGTTACTGGATAGGATCGTGAGGGATATCGAGCCGGGCGACTTTATACAATTAAGATTAGAAGGGGACGGAAGACTAAATCCAGTCTACGGTTTTTAACAATGTAGAGAACAATTTGACGCGACTGCTTTCCTAAATGCCGTGGGCAACGCGTTGCAAAGCAACGCCGAGTGCATAGCCGGCGACTGCTTGAAATTGATAGTAAGCGTCATTAGGAATAGACGGGGAGGTATAAAACGCAGACGACTGAGATCTATAGTTTATACACGAATTATTCATCAGAAACGTCAAATGTTGTTTGATTTTAACAATTACGGCTCTAATCAGTGTTTGGCCGCGTCTCTCTACGCCTTACTGGCTGAAGACGACCTGCCTGACGATGATTTAATGAAACGTGCGGCGGAGCTGCACAGAAATTTGAAACTACCCGACGATCAACTAGTGAGCTTTAGCGACATTAGAGCGTTTGAGACGTATTTGAACGTTACCATTAAAGTTCTATACTTTAGTCAGGGAGACTGGCGCTATTTTCACACGGATAAAGAACCCACAGACAAAATATTATATATTCTACATCATGATAATCATTATTACGGTATAAAAAATATAAAAGGATTCATAGGAGCTAAATTCTTTTGTGAAAAGTGCAGTTCAGCATTTCATCACAAAAATAATCACTCTTGTCAATACTTTTGCTCCGTGTGTCAGAGGTCGGATTGCTCTGATACAGCTGCAGAGCATCTGCAATGCCCACGCTGCCATGTATTTTGTCGTTCAGCGAACTGCTTAGAACTCCACAGAAGTCTCGCTGAGACTGACTGGTCATTTGGTAAACTTAAATTTTTCTGCGAGCGATGCTATCGCTATGTGCCCCAAATCGTAGATGATGAATACCGATGCGTCGGTGTACGATGCTCCATTTGCGGTGTTCCGGTGAGCAGATTCGATAATCATCTGTTACATGCAGCGCTATACACCGAAGAAATCTACAGAACAATACATCTTTTACGATTTTGAATGTACGCAAGAGACGGGAACGCACCATCCCAATTACGTTTTTGCCACAGATTTGCACGGGATATCTAGCTGGGAGTTTGTGGGTAAAACATGTACTACCGACTTTGTACATTTTTTTTTACAAAGGGTGGGTATGTAGGTTACACTTTTATAGCTCACAATGCTGCTGGATACGATTCCTACTTTATCGTAGAGAAGCTGCGCGTCAACATGATAGCACAAAAAGGCAGTCGCCTTTTGTGCGTATCATTACCCGATTTAGACATGAGATTCATCAACTCTTTAAATTTCATTCCCATGAAGCTCAGTAAGTTGCCGCAAGCTATGGGATTTTCAGGCGCTAAGGGTCACTTTCCACATTTTTTTAACACTGATGAAAATCAGTCCTATGTAGGGCCTATGCCAGATGCTAACTATTATGGCGTAGAGTACATGACGCATAGTGAGAAAAAGGAATTCACAACATGGTACGAATCGGTGAAAAACAATACATTTGATTTGCAAGCAGAGCTCAAAGCATACTGTCAACAGGACGTAGAGGTCTTGAGACGCGCCTGCGTAGTGTATCGCGAGCGCGTCGTAGAAATGACAGCCAAAAAATAAATACAGTTCTGTAAGCGCAAAAATAAATTTACTGAAAATGTCATCAGTATAGATCCGTTTCAGCTCACGACACTAGCATCTGTTTGTCTGGCCATGTACCGCTTTAAATTTCTCCCCGAAGACAAAATAGCCATTTTGCCTGGGGATAATTATCACTAAAAGCACAAACGTTACTCGTCCCCGGCTATTCAATGGTTAATGTACGTAGCGCATACAGAGAACCTAGATCTGCAACACGCTTTGAAAGGTGGTGAGAAAAGAGTAGGAAACTTTTTTCTAGATGGCTATGCGAGAGTCAGCGATCGCCCTACGGCTTTTGAATTTCAGGGGTGTTTTTACCACGGGTGTCCCGTTTGCTATAACGATAATGACACGAACAAACTCACAAAGACCACTTATGGGCAATTGTATCGAATGTTTGAGGTGAAGAAACGTTTCTTGCTTCAACAGGGGTTCGACGTCCGCGTATTGTGGGAACACGAGTGGCGAGAGATGGTTGAAAAAAGCTCTGACCTACAAGCGTTTCTGCGCTACATGGAGTTCCCTGAGCCTTTAGAGCCTCGTGACGCTCTGTACGGTGGTCGTACTAACGCTATCAAACTCTATCACAAACAAGAATCCGGTAAAACTATAGAGTACTACGATTTCACCAGTTTATACCCGTACGTCAATAAAACAAAAGTGTACCCCGTAGGACATCCTAAAACAATCTATGACCACTTTGGTTATATCAAGCAGTACTTTGGCATCGCCAAAGTGAAAGTCTATCCGCCCAGGGATTTGTTTTTCCCTGTGCTCCCTGTTAAAATGAACAAAAAATTGATCTTCCCCCTCTGTCACACATGTGCGTTGCATTCAGAAGCGGATCCCTGCGCTCATTCAGAGGAAGAGAGGGCTCTGACGGGTACGTGGTGCACGATAGAGGTAGAAATGGCTTTGGAGAAGGGTTACAGACTCGCACACATTTACGAGGTGTGGCATTTTGAGGAGACGACGACCGATCTATTTGCGCAATACATCGATTTACATCTTAGACACAAACAGGAAGCCTCGGGGTATCCCTCGTGGTGAACGGACGAAACCAAGAAAAAAGACTATGTAGCCGCCTATCTTGAAAAAGTAGTTATAAAGTTAGACCCCGATCATATAGAACCAAATTCAGCTAAAAGACAAATCGCCAAACTTAAACTCTTTATGGGGAAAGTTTGCACAGCGTTCTAATTTACCTACCACCAGCGTCGTGAACAACGCCGATGAACTCTTTGAGTATGCCTTTCTCCCGTACTATGAGATTTCTGAGTTAAACTTTATCAGCGACGATACGGCGACTGTCAATTGGAAATACACAAAAGAACACCGCACCGTCAACAAAAACACCAACATTTTCATTGCATGCTTCACTACAGCTTATGCAAGCTTAGAATTGTACACCCTTCTAGACAAACTGCAGGAGCGCTGTCTTTACCACGACACAGACTCCGTCATTTTTGTAAGTCGTGACGGCGAGTGGCAGCCTCCCTTAGGTGATTACCTGGGTGAACTCACCAGCGAAATACCCCAGGGGAGTCACATCACAGAATTTGTATCCGCCGGTCCAAAAACTTACGGCTACAAATTAAACACGGGTGACACGATCTTGAAAGTGAAAGGTATCACGCTTAATATCGCTAACGCTGGTGTTATCAATTTCGACAGTCTAAAAGATTTAGTGTTAGCTTACAAGAACTCTGCAGATCCTGGAAATGAAAAGACGATCGTTGTAGAGCAGAATGGTATTGTGCGGATCAAAAAGTACTGGGATATTGTAACGCGACCCCTACGCAAAACTCAACGCTGCGTCTATACCAAGAGGCAGTTGTTTGATGACTTTACTTCTTTACCCTACGGGTATTAACGATGAATTCCCTTTTCTTCAAACAACTGACGTACCTTTATCTCCGCTACAGGTGCAGAATACGCTACAGACTACCATACCATAAAAACGACCGACGCGTAGCTATAGATAGAGTCATGAAGTCTAAAGAGAAACGTGCTCGATGAATTTACTCCATGGCGCTACAGGTCTTAAACATACAACATCATGGATCCCCGGTTACAACACCCATTCTCATGCATTCTAGCGGGCCCCTCTAACTCAGGAAAATCCTATTTTGTCAAACAGGTTTTAGCTCACGCGACAACACATTTATCTCACAAACCCGATAATATTGTTTGGTTTTATTCTTGTTGGCAAAAAATGTACGATGAACTGAGTCATTCCTTCCCCAGTATTCGTTTTATCGAAGGTTTGCCGCACACGTTTGTAGATGACGAACTATTCCCGCCTGACATGATCAACTTGGCCGTGGTGGACGATCTCATGGAGGCCGCTAGCTGTAATTCAGAACTGGAAAAAGCATTTACTAAATACGTTCATCATAGAAGCTTGAGCCTGTTCTATTTGGTTCAAAATGTTTTTTTTCAGGGGAAAAAGAGTAGAACCATCACCTTGAATACCAAGTACATGGTCCTATTTAACAACCCCCGCGATAAAATACAAATTGTGACGCTAGCCAGACAGATGTATCCGAGGAACTCGCGTTTCTTCTTAGAAGCTTTCGAAGACGCTACGCGAGAGCCTTACGGATTCTTGCTCGTAGATTTGAGAGGTGATACGCCCGAGGAATATTGCTTAAGAACTGGTTTGTTTCCAGCAGCTTTACCAGCAGCGTACATTCAAAAAGGTAAAGCTCGTTCTAAAAAGTGAATTTTTTACACTGCTGTGATTATTCATACCCGTAACCTTCATTCTGTCAACATGTCTGAGAGAGTGAGGCGTAACTGGGCTCTCTTGAAAAAGCTGGTGAAAGCAAACGCGTCGGAGAGAAAGCTTATTCTGAAGACCGCCGGCAGAGATTTAATCGCTGCCATCGCGGAAATAGCTCTCAATATTCTGAAAGGGCGGCTTCCTCTCAAAGAGCGCCAAAGAAAAATATTACAAAAATGGCGTAGAGCTATAAGAAATCTGAGTGACAAAAAAGTGTCCATTCGGAGAAAACAGTATCTATTAAATCAGTCTGGAGGCTTCATAGGGCCGCTTCTAGCTATTGCTATACCGCTAATAACGAGTTTAATAACCGGTAGATGATGGAACGTGCTGAGAAAATGTACTTGGTTCCGGCGCATGAGATTAACAGACTAAAAAACGTCGGTCCGACGGTGCCCACTGTGCGTCAGACGACACTCCAAAGGTTAGACGACGAAATCGGCGACATTCTACGCCGCACTGATTTGCAGACGATGTAAAGATTAAAAGATACACCGAAATACTACAGAGAAGTTTGTTGCATGCTAAGCGCGAAGGTTCTGAACTTACACGTTTAAACCTTGTGATCCCTCCTGACGGTGAACAAGCACCATCACCAGCTGGTGAAATAGAGATACGCCCCTCTGCCCCTCAGTTTGTAGATCACCTCAACCCCCGTTTCCGAAAAAATGCAGATATACTACTCAACAGTTTCTTGAAACACAAAGACATTGCTGCATGGACTGAGAAAGGTGAATTTGTCTACAAAGGGACCGTCATTCCCGGCACCCATATGTTGGACCTTGTACGGAGCACTCTGCAAAGTCACGGACTAACCAAAAAGAACACTCCACAAGGATGGGACGTTTTTATGAGGGCTATGGTCGAGTTAAACATACCTTCGACCGTGATCGGTCACCATACGACCAGAGATGCTCTGAACGAATTAAAAATGATGTTGAGTGCGCCGTCAAATCCCTTCAAAACACCATCTCAAGTACTTGCTACCTCAACGCCGGCCGCTAGAGGACGTTTGCTGTCGAAACAGAGAATCGCGCCGCTGTCGCCGAGCGCATGGTTAACTTTGTAAATATTAGCATTGAAATGTATTGTAACCTATAGATTTGCTTGTATAATGTTGTATTTTGAAATCTATTTACACCTTTTTACATTTCTTGATTTGTGTATACCTCTAAGTGAATCTACAAATAAATGTATATTTTTTTAAACACTTTGATTACGTCATTATTATGAACACTACAGAATGCTAACACTAGGGATCCTGGGGGCTGCCTTTTCTCACAAAAACATGTCTTGACATGTTTTTCTTACATACGGCGTTTACACATTAACCTACAACCTTGGGTGAAGGGCATGTGGGCGGTCATGGGGGACATAACAGAGGCTGAACATGGGCTGCTTCCGGGGCGGGGACGGAACTGACGGAACAGATATTGGACACACATAGGGGCGGTAAGGGTTGGCTTCCGGGGGCGGGGACGGAACTGACGTAACAGGTATAGACACACATAGGGGCGGAGAGTGGGCGGAGAATGGGGAGGAGAGGGAAGGGGTTTAGACCGGAAGTAGAGGCGGGACATGTGCCAAAAGGGGCGGGGCACCTGTCAAAAACCAGAAGTGGGAGTGTTGACGAGAGGTGGGTGCTCTTACTACTACTGCCATTGTAGTGGCCAGGACGTTATGCTCAGCTCGTGCTTTTGAAGACAGGCACCTGTAAATTAGGCGGGCTCTCATCGCTACAGAAATGCCAAACATGTGGATTCTAACTGCAGTTTAGGCACACTGTGGAGTTCAGTAGGGAGGGGCGGCGTTTGGATTTGGGAGTGTAGAATTTGAATTTCCTTTGGGGGCGAGGAGCCATAGCGCTTTTCCAGACCCTTTGTACTACCAGTAAACGTGGAAGCCCTCTATATTTCCGATAACAGATGGCAGACCTGAGAGGGGACTTGCTTTTTTTAGTGGATTGATTTAAAGCTTTTGTTAGGAATATTTTACATAACATTTTGGATCACATTTATCTGGCGCTCTACACTGAGCACTTATATTGAGGTTTCCATCTAAATCTCCGAATGACGTGATTCAGATGAACCCCCAACGGATCCATTCACTATAATGAGGCAGCAGTGCTGCTCTGGACTCCTCTGCTCAGCAGTGTCCTTTTCAGAAGTGCACAAAACTGTGGCCAGACGGCATCCACAGTGCCTCCATCTGCGTCATTAGGGAATCTTCCACCGGGGGTTCCATCTGAATCACGTATTTCAGAGATTTACACGGAAACCCCGGTGTAAGCGCTCAGCGCACAGCGCAGGATAAATGTGAGCCGAGCCTTACTGCAATCTTTGGGAAGCAGAATGAACAAATCAACAGCAGGTGAAGAATTGGTTTTATTTATTTTTTATGCCATGCCTCGTGCGGTATAAATGATTAGACGACTTTATTCTTAGGGTCGGTGCGATTACAGTGATACCAGATTTAGATCGGGTTTTTATGATTGGCAGCTGTCATACACTAAAAGGCGCTTTTTGTTGCAAAAACTAGTTTTGCATCGCTATATTTTGAGAGCTATAATTTTTCCAAATTTCGGCCGACAATCATGTGAGGGCTTGATTTTTGTGGGGCGAGTTGACATTTAGATTGGTACCATTTTCTGGCACATGAAATTTTTTGATCGCTTTCTATTCTGATTTTTGGGAGGCGGAATGAACAAAAACCAGCAATTCAAGAATTGTGTTTCTGTTCTTATGCCGCTCCACGTGTAGTAAACTTGACAAGGCAGCTTTATTCTTCGGGTCAGTATGTTTACAGTAATACTACATTTATATAGTCTTTTTTATGTTTTGGCGCTTTCACACAAACTATTTTTTTTATAGAAAAAATAATTATTTTTGCATCGCTTTATTCTGAGAGCTATAACTTTTTTATTTTTTCACTGATGGAGCTGTATGGCGGCTTGTTTTTTTGTGAGAGAAGATGAAGTTTACAGTGATACCATTTTTATTTACATTAGTCTTTTTAATCGCGTTTTACTCCACTTTTTGTTCAGCGGTATCATGATAAAGCATAGTTTTTTGCCTCGTTTTTTATTCTTTTTCTTTTTACTGTGTTCACTGAAGGAGTTAACTAGTGGGACAGTTTTATAGGTCAGGTCGTTTCGGACGCGGCGATACCAAATGTGTACTTTTCCTGTTTATTTTTTTTCATATTTAAAAAAATATTTTTCATATTTTTTTTCACTTTTTCCCACTATGGGACTTTCACTTTTTGCAGGCTGATTGCTTGTATAACATAGGGATGCTGCAGCATTCCTATGTTATTCAAACTGTCAGCCCTGAACTGACAGGCAAACTTGTTAGATCATGCACTGCACATGATCTATCAACTTTGCTAGCTCTGGTGTCCCGACGACATCCGGTCACCGTGGCAACGATCGGGCCCACGATGACATCGTGGGGTCTCCAATCCAACTGTAGAGGGGCTTTCTTCCAGCCCCTCTGCCTGCATGCTAAATGCTGCGATTGCTAATTACAGAAGCGGTGCGGGCATCGCTCCTGGCACTGAGCTCCGGATGTCAGCTGTCAGAATCAGATGACACCCAGCAGTGATCGGCGATTGCCATGATGTATATATACTTCATCGGTCGGGAAGTCCTTCCCGACGATGACGTATTTATACTACAAATCTTGGGAAGAGGTTAAATTGTACCTTGATGGGATAACTGTTCAACATGTGATACCTGATTCTATGATTACGTGAGGTGAGGTTGGAACTCTCCCAGCCCCCATGACTTGCAGATGTTTTCAATACTGTCCAGTAGAACAAAAGAGAGGAACAACCCTGATTGAAGACAAAAACACTTAATGGGGATCAGCTTTGGGCAGTTCAGCAAGGATGCACACTGCTCCTGCCTTCACAGGATAACCATTTACAGTGGGTAAGTGTGGAACTGAGCATAGGGGAAGGCCTTGAATGTCATGATTGATATGGCATCCAGCACAGTTGTTTGCATAAGCTGAGTGAGGCGTTTTCTTATGAATCAATAAACAAATGAATGACCTTTCCTAGGGAAGATAAACCCAAGTCATATCAGTATTGGAAACCATGACCAAGCATGTAATCAGTTTAGAAGGGGTTGAGGCATGATTTCTGGATATTGATGACTCACTCGAAATATGTCAGGGTTCCCAGGGTGATGAGAACTAGTAGCTGTGAAAGTTAGAATCAAAGTAATACCCATAGGGCGAGTACATTTAATTTTGGAAAATATAGGAACAGATCATTGAGGTCCACAAGTTGTACAAAATTATGGCTAATGCAGCAGTTATTCCAAACTTAGCACAGCTCAGCTTGCAAGGAAATGCATTCAAGTACTTGGACAGGGGAAGCCAGGGGTTCATCAGGGTTCATGAGTGGCTAATACCATTCAAGCACAGAATATCAACACAAAATATAGTGCATTTTCAACAGCATGTTTGGAGGTTAACTGTGACTTCTTTTTTTATGTTCAGGAGAGGATAAATAGAACAAGGTTAACAGCAGCCATATACATTGGCTAGCGAAAATATTCACCCTCATTGGCATTTTTCGTGTTTTTCTACCTCACAACCTGGAATTTCAGTTTTTTTTTGAGGGTTTGCATATCAGTCCATGTGAAGGACATGGCTACAACTGTGCACATTTGGTTTTCTTTTTATAGTGAAGCAAACAACAAATATGCACACTGAAGTTTTCAATTATTTTGTCCTAACTATTCACCCCACTAAAGTCAGTACTTTGTAGAGTCTCCTTTCGCAGCAATTACAGCTAAAAGTTGCTTTAGATAGGTCTCTGAGCTTTCCACATTTTGCCACTGAGATTTTTACTAGTGATGAGCGAGCATATTCACAAGTACTCGATACTCGTCCGAACATCTCAGTACTCGAGATGCTCGGAGCTCGCCGAGTACTTGCGAGATGCTCGGGCAGATTCTCATGTCCCCTCCCTGCATGTTTGGCGCTCTTTAGAGCGCCAATCAACATGCAGGGATTGCCTGCCACTCACTGTAATGCCGTAGCCATGTTGGTTGTGGCATTGCAGTGATTGCCTGGCCGCACAGCGTCATAAGGTATAAGGTCTATATCAGACCTGGCGCCGCTGTGCTCGTCAGTCTACTCCGCAATCAGGCAGTGTAGGGAGGGGTGGCTGCTGAGCTAGGGGGAGATTTGGTTGTGTATTAGGTAGTGTAGGGAGAAAACAAGTACATAACACATATCCATCACAACAAACAGTCCTTCTGAGGACTAATCCATCTGCAGAGATATCAGGCAGGCAGTGTATATAGCAGACTGCAGTGCACATAGCACAAGAGCCTACATTCCAGTTCTGCCTTCTGCTGCTTAGACATTTCTAGACAAAGGCCCAGGTCTCAGGGGCCAGGAATAATTTTTTTTGGATCTTAATCCTCATTATTTGCTTAAAAAGCAATCCAGAGAACACTGTTTTTCTGTGCCATTTGCTTGTTGGCACTGCAGAATACAGCCAGGTCCTTTCCATATTACAGAGCTAAAAATCCAGCTATTTAAAACTGTGGTTTGTCTGTCACATGGATCACATATAATTGCGCTGAAAATACTGCCATTTTTGGCCTCCATTCAAATTTTTTTTCAGTGTGTCAGCAAAGTTTTTGGCACCGGTTTGCTGTTCAAAATAGTTACCTACAGGCCAGGTATTTAAAACTTTGGTTTGTCCGTCACATGGATCACATATAACTTCGCTCCAAATTCAGCCATTTGTAGGGAGCGTGGAAGATATTGTCCTCCATTTAAAATGGGCAAGGCACGTGGCAGGGGACGGGGAACTGGATGTGATGGTGATGGTGCATGCAGAGGCCGAGGCTATGGGCAAGCTGAAATTGTGCCACAACAAACACCTACATCTTCTCGCCCGACCTTCCTGTCCTTATTCCTAGGGGACCACAGCACACCACTATTGAGCAGTGTCAAAAGGTTGTTGGTTGGATAGCAGATAATGCTTCCAGTCACTTAGCCGCCACCACCACCACCCTGTCTTCCACACGGTCAAGTCTCAGTAGCCGTGAGTCTGGACTGCATATTCCTCACCCTGATCCTCCTTCCTCCCTCCATGCCGAGTGCCCGGAGACAACTGATCCCACACTTGGACACTCCGAAGAGCTGTTCACTTTTCCATTTATAGATTCAGGCCTCTCACCCGGTCCACTTGAAGCGAGGCAAGAGGAGATCGCATGTAGAGATGCCCAAATATTTGAGCAGCCACGGTCACATGAAGGCGACGGTGGGAAAGTGTCACAAGAGGTGGACAATGATGAGACACAATTGCCAAAAAGTCAGGAGGAGGACCAGGGTGCGGAAGTGGAAGACGAGGTGGTGGATGATATAGTAACTGGCCAAACCTGGCAGGAGGACATGCAGAGCGAGGACAGCAGCACACAGGGGGAGGGAGGCAGAGCACCCCAACAGGCAGGAAGAAGCAGTGTGGTGGCCGCAGACAGAAGGCAGGCAACTGTTCCCAGTAACACCAACCGAAGGAAGTTGCCAGTACGAGCGCGCGACCGGAAGTGAGAGAGCGCGCGACCGGAAGTGAGAGAGCGCGCGTGGTGTGGCTGTGGTGAGCGGCGTGAGGCGTGCGGCGTGGTCCGACTCGGCTCGCGGCCCTCCGGCGAGGTAGCCAGGCGGAGGTGACCGAGTGGACCGGGAGGACCGGTAGGAGGCGACCGGAGGCACGAGCGCAAGAGAGCGCTGTGATAGCGCCTGGCGGAGGGCGCCAGGTGGTGGTGACCAGTAGGTGACCAGGAGGACCGGTAAGAGGCGACCGGAGGGACGAGCGCGCTGTGATAGCGTGCAGCGTCCCTAGAGGAGGTGAGTGAGGGGCAGGAGGCCGCGATAAGCGGCCCTACTGAACCGGAGTGTGTACTGTACTGTATTGTATTTGTATTCTGCATAGTTAGTAAAGCCGAATAAAGACTTGCGTCCATCAAGTTCGACCTGTTAGTTCTGTAATTGCTAAAGTTGATCCAGAGGAGGGCAAAAACCCCAAATGATTTAGCCAATCTTCACCTGAGGAAAAATTCCCTCCCGACTCTGAAACCAGCAGTCAGAATAAATCCCTGTATCAACCTACTATTTTATTCTATTTTTAAGTATATGCAGAAATCTGCCTGGTATCTAGAAATGCATCCAGTCCCCGCTTGAACTGGTTTAGTGAATCCGACATTACCGTCTCCTCACTCAGTGAATTCCATATTCTCACTGCTCTTACCGTAAAGAACCCCTTCCTATGCTGGTGCTGAAACCTTTTCTCTTCCAGTCTTAGTGAATGCCCTCTTGTTACCGTAATATCCCTCCTTTTGAACAAATCCCGGGCAAGGTCTCTAGGTATTGTAATTGTATTTGTATCCCCCAAGTCCATATTTAATTTAATTGATCACCCCCCGTCCATATTTAATAGATCACCCCCCCGTCCATATTTTAATTGATCCCCCTGATCACCCCCGTCCATATTTAACTGATCCCCCTGACCACATTTAAATTGACCCTCCCATCCTCATTTAATTGATCCCCGACCACCCCCCGTCCATATTAAAGTGATCCCCCTGACCACATTTAACTGATTGACCCCCCCAGCCCATAATCAATTGATCCCCCTTGTCCTATTTAATAGATTCCCCCTGTCCACTTTTACTGATCCCCAGTCCCTATTTATTTGCCGTATCCCCCATCCATATTTATTTAACCCCCTGTCCATAATTAATTGATTGATTCCCCAGTCCACAATTAATTATTTCCCCAGTCCATATTTATTGATCCCCAGTCCATAGTTAATTGACACACGTCCATACCTATTTATTTGCCTTATCCCCTATCCATATTTAATTAACCCCCTGTCCATAATTAATTAATTGATTTCCCAGTCCACAATTAATTATTTCCCCAGTCCACATTTATTGATCCCCAGTCCATAGTTAATTGACACAACGTCCATACTTAATTAATCCACCTGACCCACTGAGCTGATTCCCCCGTCCATACTTAATTGATACTTAATTGATCCCCCGTCCATACTTAACTGATCCCGCGCCGATATCTAATCGATACACTTGCACATCCCTAATTGATCCCGGTCCATACACCTATATATAAATAATTGTGTTTTGTACTTGTATATATATACCGACTGTATCCCCATATTTAGAATGGCGTCCATGTTGGCCGGAGCCATGCAGTGTAGATCTTGCGCAATGTATGCATTCCGTGAGCTACCGCTCAAGGATCCATACTGCTGCGAGAGATGTGAGCATATCGTGCACTTGGAAGCCCAAATCCTGGATCTAAGTGCTCAGATAGCGATACTGAGGAGCATCGACAACATGGAACGGAGTTTGCTGCTCACCGAGAAGACACTCAATGGGTCAACACTGGGGGTGGAGCATAGTGGGGAAGTGCAGGCTGAACAGGCAGGGAGCTGGATAACAGTTAGGAGGGATAGAGGGAAGAAGTATAGGAAGGCTGGTTCAGAACCGGCATTATTGGAGCACGACAGGTCCTCTGTCTGACCGCCGGTGGAGTGTATGCTCCAGTAATGAGGGGGAGGGGGGAAGTGTAGGGCAGGCTAGACAGGTCTTGGTAGTGGGTGACTCTATTATTAGGGGGACAGATAGGGCAATCTGTCACAAAGACCGGGATCGCCGAACGGTGTGCTGCCTCCCTGGCGCTCGAGTCCGGCACATCGCAGATCGGGTTGACAGGTTACTCGGAGGGGCTGGCGAAGACCAGCGGTCATGGTCCACATTGGCACCAATGACAAAGTGAGTGGTAGATGGAGGGTCCTTAAAAATGATTTCAGGGATCTAGGTAGGAAGCTTAGGGCAAGGACCTCCAAGGTAGTTTTCTCAGAAATACCACCAATCCCGCGAGCCACACAGGAGCGCCAACAGGAAGTTAGGGAGGTGAATAAGTGGCTAAAGAGTTGGTGTAAGGCAGAAGGGTTCGGGTTCATGGAGAACTGGGCCGACATCGCGGTCGGCTACAGGCTCTACCGTAGGGACGGGCTGCACCTCAATGGGGAGGGTGCAGCAGTGCTGGGGAAGAAGATGGCTAATTGGTTGGAGGAGTATTTAAACTAGAGACGGGGGGGAAACCAAGGAAATAGGTGGGATGTGAGGCAAGTAAGGGAACGGGGAGAAGTCGAGTCCATGTGGGTAGAGATAGAGGGGGCAAAAAATAATAATAAAATATTACTAGGGGTCTGCTATAAGCCACCCAATATAACAGAGGAGAATAAGAAGCTGCTATTAGGACAATTAGACAAAGTAGCAAAACATAATGAAGTGATTGTTATGGGGGACTTCAACTACCCGGATATTGACTGGGAAACAGAAACCTGTAGATCTCAAAAAGGAAAAAGGTTCTTGACAAATATTAAGGATAATTATCTCTCCCAACTAGTGCAGGAACCAACGAGAGGGAAGGCCGTGTTGGACTTAATATTGACTAATAGGCCTGATAGAATAACTGAGGTACAGATAGGGGGGCACCTAGGTAATAGCGATCATATTATTATCAATTTCAAAATGCCCTTCAGTAGGGTTATCAATAAGGGAACAACAAAAACATTAGACTTTAGGAGGGCGAAGTTTGATCAGCTGAAAGAAAACCTTCAACTTATTGACTGGGACAAAGTTCTTAATAAAAGGGATACGAATAGTAAATGGGAAACCTTCAAAAGAATTCTGAATACTCAGAGCGAGAGGTATATACCATATGGGAATAAAAGGGCCAGAAATAAGAGGAAACCAATATGGTTGAACAAGAACGTAAAAGGGGCGTTAAATAGCAAAAAAGAGGCATTCAAGAGATTAAAACAGGAAAACAGTAAGGGGGCACTAATGTGTTACAAGGAAAAAATGAGAACTTGCAAAAAACAAATAAAAATAGCGAAGGAGGAAACAGAGAGACGTATTGTTAGGGAAAGTAGATCAAATCCCAAACTGTTCTTTACGTATATAAATAGTAAAAGGATTAAATCGGATAATATTGGACCGATAAAACGTGATGAAGGCAAAATCATAGAGAAAGATGAGGATAAAGCTAATCTATTAAATAATTTTTTTTCGACAACTTTCACAAAGGAAATAGAACTAACAGGCGAAATGAGAAGTGACAAACTTAATCCTCCACTAAGTATGACAAATCTAACCCAAGTTGGGGTACAGAAACGACTCAGTAACATTAAAATAAACAAATCACCAGGACCTGATGGCATACACCCACGGGTACTAAGGGAACTAAGTAATGTGATAGACAGACCGTTATATCTTATATTTAAGGACTCTGTTGAGACTGGGTCTGTACCACTTGATTGGCGACAGGCGAATGTAGTATCAATATTCAAAAAGGGAGCAAAAAGTGACGCCGGAAACCATCGGCCGGTGAGCCTGACGTCCGTTGTGGGCAAAATTTTTGAGAGTTTCATTAAAGAGGCAATTACGGAGCATTTTGATGGTAATAATCTATTAACCCCGAACCAACATGGATTCATGAGGAATCGCTCCTGCCAAACAAACCTGATTGACTTCTACGAGGAGGTTAGCTCTTGACTAGATCAGGGGGAACCAGTGGTTGTTGTGTATCTCGACTTCTAAAAAGCGTTCGATAGCGTGCCACATAATAGGTTGGTATACAAAATGAGAATGATGGGTCTGGGGGAAAATGTCTGCAAGTGGGTAGCTAACTGGCTAAAGGATAGAAGGCAGAGGGTGGTTATAAATGGAATATACTCAGATTGGGTAAGCGTCACTAGTGGGGTACCACAGGGGTCTGTACTAGGCCCAATGTTATTTAATATCTTTATTAACGACATAGTCAACGGGATAAATAGTAAAATGTCAATATTTGCAGATGACACAAAGTTATGTAAAACAATTAATACAAAAGAGGATAGTGCAGACCTACAGAGGGACTTGGATAAGCTGGGTAGGTGGAGCATTTAATGGCAAATGAGGTTTAATGAGGAGAAATGTAAGGTCATACATATGGGAAGGAAAAATGGAAGTCACCAGTACTCACTGAATGGGAAATCATTGGGAAATTCAGAGATGGAGAAGGACTTGGGCATCTTAATTGATAGCAAACTAAATTGGAGTGCCCAAAGTCAGGCCGCTGCTGTAAGGGCAAACAGGGTAATGGAATGTATCAGAAGAGGTATAGCTGCAAAGGATGAGAACATTGTTCTTCCACTGTACAAAGCACTGGTCAGACCACACTTGGAATACTGTGCTCAGTTATGGGCCCCAATATATAGAAAGGATATAAATGAGCTTGAAAAGGTACAAAGAAGGACAACAAAATTAATAAAGGGAATGGAGGGACTGCAATACCCAGAGAGGTTGGTAAAACTAGGACTATTCAGCCTGGAAAAGAGAAGGTTGAGGGGGGACATAGTAAATGTGTACAAATATGTTAGGGGACAGTATAGAGACCTTGCCCGGGATTTGTTCAAAAGGAGGGATATTACGATAACAAGAGGGCATTCACTAAAACTAGAAGAGAAAAGGTTTCAGCACCAGCATAGGAAGGGGTTCTTTACGGTAAGAGCAGTGAGAATATGGAATTCACTGAGTGAGGAGACGGTAATGTCAGATTCACTACACCAGTTCAAGCGGGGACTGGATGCATTTCTAGATACCAGGCAGATTTCAGCATATACTTAAAAATAGAATAAAACAGTATGTTGATACAGGGATTTATTTTGACTGCTGGTTTCAGAGTCGGGAGGGAATTTTTCCACAGGTGAAGATTGGCAAAATCATTTGGGGTTTTTGCCCTCCTCTGGATCAACTTTAGGAATTACAAAATTAATAGGTCGAACTTGATGGACGCAAGTCTTTATTCGGCTTTACAAACTATGTTACTATGTTACTGTTAGGTCTTCCCGAGTCTGGTTGCTTTTTAAAGACTCTGCCGATAACTCCAAAAAGGCCATTTGCACCACCTGCCAGGCCAGCATCAGCAGGGGTGGCAAAACGACCACCACCGGCATGATCAGGCACATGGCAGCAAAGCACCCGACATTGTGGGTGAACCCCAGGGTCCAGGAACAGTGTCTGTGGGTGGCACCATTTCTTCTTCCGCTGTTGTGCATGCAAGCCAATCCCCTGTCCATGGTGCATGCGAAGATGCCTCCTGCACTGCACCTGTCGTTGCGCACTCTCAAGTAGCAGCATCAGGAAGCATGTCCAAGTCCTTGTCCCAGCGCAGCGTTCAGTTGTCCATACCCCAGTCCTTGGAAAGCAAGTGCAAATACGCAGCCAACGCCCCACAGGCCACACTACTACACTGTGTTCCAAATTATTATGCAAATAATATTTTCTCAGATTTTCCCAAATTACCTATATGAATTGCAGTCATTGTAATTTTCCAGTCAAATAATTATTAGAGTACAATTGAAAGGTTTTTGTACAAACTGCCTATGATAATAGTATATTTTTTAAAAAATAAAACACTCAAACTGCACTCAAAATGCATGTTCCAAATTGTTATGCAGAACAGAGTTTTCAACCTTTTCATTTTAATAAAGAACAAAAAATGGTCATTTTTGAAATTATAAGCATTAGCAGGTTATTACAAACTGAAATCAAACAGTTTTCAACTCAAAACTTTATTCTAGGTGATGTTACATTTGCACATAGGACCCCTTGTTCGAAAGGAGCTTCTGAACTCTCTCATTCATTGAATGTCAGGTTTTGGATGGTTTCTGCTTCAATTGTTTTGCATGAGGACAGAATACCCTCCCAGAGCTGTTGCTTAGATGTGAACTGCCTCCCGCCATCATAGACACTCCTTTTGATGATGCTCCAGCGGTTCTCAATGGGGTTGAGGTCAGGGGAGCATGGGGGCCACACCATAAGTTTGTCCCCTTTTATGCCCACAGCAGCCAGAGATGCAGATGTGTTATGTGCAGCATGAGACAGGGCATTATCATGCATGAAATGATCTCAATGGTCCAGATGGATGGAGTGGAAGATGGCTGGTTGATGGACACCCCATGCAAACACGGCTACGGCGCCAACAAGGAGGAGGTGGAGTAATGTTTTGGGCTGGAATCATGGGGAGAGAGATTGTCGGCCCTTTTAGGATCCCTGAAGGGGTAAAGATGAACTCCATAATGTATGTTGAGTTTCTCAAACAGCACTTCCTGCCATGGTTCAAGAAGAAGAACCGTGCATTCCGCAGCACGATCATTTTCATGCATAATAATGCCCTGTCTCATGCTGCACATAACACATCTGCATCTCTGGTCGAGCACCCAAGTATTCCAATGTGCTCGACCCAAGCATTTTAGTGCTCGGCCATCACTAATTTTTACCCATTCCGCAAAGAAATACTGATTCAGCTCCTTCAAGTTCGATGATTTCCTCTGATGAACAGCAATCTTCAAGTCTGACCAAAGATTCTCAATTGGATTAAAGGTCTGGGCTTTGACTAGGCCACGCCAAAGCATTTACACCATTCCCCTTAAACCACTCGAGTGTTGCTTTAGCATAAAAGATTTTGGGTCATTGTCTTGTTGGACAATGAACCTCCATTTCAGTCTCAAATCACTGACAGACTGAAACAGGTTTTTCTCAAGAATATCCTTGTATTTTGCACCATCCATCTTCCCCTTGATTCAGACAATTTTCCCTGCCCCTGCTGTTGAAAAATATCCCCACAGCATGATGCTGCCACCACTTTCACTGTGGAGATGGTGATCTTGGGGTGATGACCTGTGTTGGTTTGGCGCCAGACATAGTGTATACCTTGGTGGCCAAAAAGTTCAATTTTGGTCTCGTCTGACCATAGCACCTTCCTCCATACATTTGGGGAGTCTCCCACATGGCTTCTGGCAAACTCAAAATGGGCCTTACAATTTTTGTGTGTAAGTAAAAGGCTTTTTTTCTTCCCACTCTTCCGTAAAGCCCACCTCTATGGAGAGTACAGCTTATTGTGGTCGTATGGACAGATAATCCAATCTCTGCTTGGGAACTTTGCAGCTCCTTCAGGGTTATTTTTGGTCTCTGTTCTGCCTCTCTGAATAATGCCCTGCTTGTCTGGGCTGAGAGTCAGGGTAGGCGGCCATCTCTTGGCAGGTTTGTTGTGATACCATGTTCTTTCCATTTGAATATAATGGATTTGATGGTGCTCCGGGGGAGCATCAGAGATTGGGATTATTTTTTATTATTTTTATAACCCAACCCTCACTTGTACTTCTCCTTCTCAAAAACTTTGTCCCTGACTTGTTCGGAGATCTCCATGGTGTTGTTTAGTTAGTGGTGCAACCTCTATGGCCTTTCAGAAAAGGTGTGTATATATCGACAGACCATGTAACACTTAGGCTGTGTGCCCACGATGCAGTTTTAATGCGTTTCCGTGGCGGAAATACACATTAAAAACGCTTGTTAAGAGGTCTGGCATGTATCCCAATGATAATCCGCATGTGATATGCACATGCTGCGGAAATTAGCAGCACAACCAATATAGTAGGCGCAATTTCGTGGAGAAATCGCGCCCATTGACTTGCATTGAACCACAGCAAATGCGCATGTATAATATCTATGCATGCGGATTTGCTGCGGTTCAATACGCGGATGGTACCCGGTTCGGGAGAGGAGACTGCTACTCCTCTCATCCGACCGCTGCTCTGGCTGATAACAGTGAGAGCAGCGTGGATGGGAGACGCAGCAGCCTGCTTCTCCCAACCCGCGTGCCAGCGCTAGTTAAAAAAAAGAATTAAAAAGTATAAAAAAAAGATCTTCATACTCACCTCTCCAGCAGCTCCCGGTGTCCTCCTGGGCGATGCTGTCCCGCCGGAGTCCAGCGTATACTGCAAGGCGCAGGCTCGCTCCCCGAAGTGTGCTTACAGGACCTGCGGTGATGTCACTGATCACCTGATGGTCGCGTGACCATCAGGTGATCAGTGCCGCAGCAATCAGCAGATTACTGAAGCCGGCAATGCTGAGCGTAGGAAAATTTACAAGAATTTTCCCACGCTCTTTAGCTCACCAGCTGATGAACCCCAGTGACCCCCCTGCAGCACTGTATTCTGATAGGGGTGATTTTACACCTGGCAATATAGTGATGTATTTTACAGGGTGGGCCATTTATATGGATACACCTAAATTAAAGGTGAATGGTTGGTGATATCAACTTCCTGTTTGTGGCACATTAGTATATGGGAGGGGGAAACATTTTCTAGATGGGTGGTGACCAGGGTGGCCATTTTGAAGTCAGACATTTTGGATCAAAAATTTTTTTTTCAATGGGAAGTGGGCCATGTGACACATCAAACTTATTGAGAATTTCATGAGAAAAACAATGGTGTGCTTGGTTTTAATGTACCTTTATTCTTTCATGAGTTTTTTTACAAGTTTATGACCACTTATAAAATGTGTTCAAAGTGCTGCCCATTGTGTTGGATTGTCAATGCAACCCTCTTCTCCCACTCTTGACACACTGATAGCAACACCGCAGAAGAAATGCTAGCACAGGCTTCCAGTATCCGATGTTTCAGATGCTGCACATCTCGTATCTTGATGGTATGGTGTGGTATATGGGATACAAAGATAGTGGGGCCATTCTTCATCAATGGAAACCTGAATGCCTCTGGATATCTGAAATTTCTACATGATGATGTGTTGCCCTCTTTATGCACTGAAGATGGCACGTTCCCTGAGTTTTTCCAACAAGATGGTGCACCAATACATTATGGGTATCAGGTTCGAGCATTCCTACATGAACAGCTTCCTGGAAAGTGGATTGGTTGTCATGGGCCAGTTGAATGGACACCAAGGTCTCCCAATTTGACCCCCTTAGACTTCTATCTTTGGGGTCATCTGAAGGCAATTGTCTATGCTGTGAAGTTACGAGATGTGCAGCATCTAAAACAACGGATACTAGAAGGCTGTGCTAGCATTTCTTCTGCGGTGTTGCTATCAGTGTGTCAACTGTGGGAGAAGAGGGTTGCATTGACAATCCAACACAATGGGCAGCACTTTGAACACCTTTTATAAGTGGTCATAAACTTGTAAAAAAACTCATGA
Source organism: Phyllobates terribilis (assembly GCF_046119375.1). Lineage (NCBI taxonomy): Eukaryota > Metazoa > Chordata > Amphibia > Anura > Dendrobatidae > Phyllobates > Phyllobates terribilis. The sequence goes on along the minus strand of NW_027362768.1, from coordinate 54,229,057 downwards.
AAGAATAAAGTTACGTTAAAACCAAGCACACCATTGTTTTATGAAATTCTCAATAAGTTTGATGTGTCACAGACCCTGTTCCCATTGAAAAAAATAAAGTTGGATCCAAAATGGCCGACTTCAAAATGTCCGCCACGGTCAACACCCATCTGGAAAAGTTTTCCCCCTCCCATATACTAATGTGCCGCAAACAGGAAGTTGATATCACCAACCATTCCCATTTAATTTAGGTGTATCCATATAAATGGCCCACCCTGTACAGCTGGGACATCAGTGATTGCAGATGTCACAGCTGTAGAAATGATCCGGATCGTTCTGGGACATTCGCCGCTGATGGATTACGTTGTTGATGGTGGACAGGTGAGGGATACGGTTGTTTTTTTTTGTTTGTTTTTTTTTTTTAGTGTTTTTTGCAGGAGATCGAGGGCTTCGCGGAGGCGAGCAATAAATGAAATTGTAGAACCGTGTCTGTTTTATTTCAATAAAATAATTCTCGCCGTTGTCTTTTTTTGAAAAAGCGCCGTTCACTTTACATTGCGGTTAGTAATGGGGGTGTCTTCTAGATGCCCTACATTATTAACCTAGGCTTCACGTCAGCCGCCAATACAAGGCTGACGTGATCTCTAACCCCATTACCCCCTGCCACTGCTACAGGGCAGCGTGGAAGAGCGAGGCTAAGTGGCAGATTTGGCGCATCTTACAGATGCGCCATTTCTGGGACCGCTTTGGGGTGATATTAATAGCCACGGAGGGGGCTAGTATTCATGACCCCTTCCATGGCTATTAATATCAGCCCACAGCTGTCTAGTTTAGCCTTTGCTGGCTAGATATTATAGGGGAACCCCACGTCAATTCTTTTCTGGGGCCCCCCTGTAATCTGGCCAGTAAAGGCTAAACAAACAGCTGTGGGCTGATATTAATAGCCAGGGAACATTGTTGGCTAATGGCCCTTTCCGCGGCTACTAATATCAGCCCTCAACAGTTAGCTTTCCCCTCTGCTGGCTATAAAAATGACGCGGGAGCAGATGCCATTATTTATTTATTTTTTTAATTTTTTTTTAGCCTCAGTGCCCATAATTCAGACGTAGCACTGCATTGGACGCAAATTTTTTCTGCGTCCAAAATGTTGCATTCTATTGAACGCAGGTAAAGCCACATCTGTTCATTGAACCATGCGTATTTACCGCATTCAATACATTCTAGAGGTCAAATTTATGTTGCGGACACTAGTGACTCCACAAGAGAAATTGACATGCTGCGGTCCTGAAAGACGCACTGAATCTCAGTGTCCACGGGTGATCTGCAGCCTCTGATGCACGCATAGTGGATGTGGGATTTCTAGAGATCCCATCCACTATAACGTAACATCTGGACGCTGCGGGTTTGACGCTGTATATACACGCAGCGTCAAACCTGCAGTGGCTCTGGATCGTGGCCACGTACCCAAACTCACCCACAGCGTATCAATTTCTGTAGAGGACACGCTAGTCTCCGCTGCAGATTTTGACCGATTGAACTGTCATTATACGTGGTGGATTCACATGTACCGACAACAAAAGTGCGGTATTAAAACACCGCATTTTGGGTGCAACATAAATACATTGTGTCCAAACGCTGCTGAGTGCTGATCAGGGAGGGGGGGTCGTAGTGGCTAACGAACCAGCTGTGAGATGTTAATTATGGTCAGAGAAATGTTTGCCTAATGGCACATTCCCTGGCTAAAAAAAAACATCTCCCAGCAGTCCCATATATTACATGAATAGAAATGCTAATGAAGACTGGCTGAACGGGACTAGCTGACTCCCAGCTCTTTTGTTTGGTGATGTCAAGGTGTCAATCAGACCTTTTCATGACCAAACAAAGTAAAGAAACCACACAGACACAGTGTAAACACTTTATTTGAAATACAATAGACACATTCTTTATTCATTTAAATGAACCAATATACTCACCCCAGCTCTTGGGTAATCTAAGGGCTTAAGCAATGTCCCACCAACTTTATTTAGCTCCAAGAATCATTCATAGGATGCTCAAAAACCGCATGTAAAAATGCATCAAAAACGCATGTAAATCCGCATGCGTTTTTTCTGCCAGAGAGAGGCAAAAAACACTCAGGAAATTTCTGCTTCAAATCTGCATCGTGGGCACATACCCTTAGTGAAAGAAAGTCGACATGTGTGCAATCTAAATATGTGACTTAGGAAGGTAATTGCTTGCAACGGAAATTTTTAGAGGCTTCTTAGAAAAATGGGTGAATGGAAATTTTTAGTTATTTTATCCCATAAATGTAATGTCTGTTTCTCACTTCATATACCAACTTAGACTATTTTGTGCTGATGAATCACACATAAATCTCATTACAAAAATATTTAAAACACAGGTAACGTAACAAAATAGGTAAAAAGGCAAGTGGTTGAATACTTTTTCAAGCCACTGTTCATTAAAAAAGCATAAAATGTGCCACTAATGCACATTCCTAAAAGGCATAGAACCAGAATAAGTGTCATATCAGAAGATTTCAAAATCATACGTGACGAGTATAGAGAAAAATGTTTGGCCTTTGTCAAGATAGCGTCTAATGTCCCATTTATGCCGACAAAACCCAATGAATAAACAAAATGCATGAATAAAAGTAATCACTAATGCCCGGTCATACACTAGTTAAGTAAAATGAATGTTTTTATGACTAACTCCCTAGATGCGGGACTCATCTTTTTTTTTTGTGTGTTTTTTTTTTTAATCTTTCAGTTCAGAGTCTTCTGTGTCCCCAATGATGTGATCAAGGAAGTATTTTAAAGCTTTGACCACACGTATCGTCAGTGTCTTTCTTTCTGGGAGTGAGAGGACAAATATTGCAAATTTGACAGAATTGATTTGCTCAAGTTAAAAAGTTGTATCACAAAGGCCTCTTTGGTGGCAATTTATCCAAGGAAGGATAACGTTCTAACCATGCATCATAATGGTAAGTCCTTAGGATATTTTTTATCAGTTGGTGGTGTGGGAGAAGAAAAAATTCTGTGAATTTGAAATTCCTCCAGCGAACTTGGGTGATATTTCAGTCCAATCCTGCTGCTGGCAGCATTGGTCTGAAGGCAGGCAATTTCAGAAATTCCTCTACCGACATAAAGGACATAGATAACTACAGTGGGGAAAATAAGTATTTGATATACTGACGATTTCGCAAGTTTTCCCAATTACAAAGAATGGAGAGGTCTGTAATCGTTATTGTAGGTACACTTCAACTGAGAGAATCTAAAAAAATTCAGAAAATCACATTGTATGGTTTTTACATAATTAATTTGCATTTTATTGCATGAAATAAGTATTTGATACAATAGAAAAACAGAACTTAATATTTGGTACAGAAACCTTTGTTTGCAATTACAGAGGTCAGACATTTCCTGTAGTTCTTGACCAAGTTTGCACACACTGCAGCAGGGATTTTGGTCCACTCCCCCATACAGATATTCTCCAGATCTTTCAGGTTTCGGGGCTGTCACTGAGCAACATTGAGTTTCAGCTCACCACCAAGATTTTCTATTGGGTTCAGGTCTGGAGACTGGCTAAGCCACTCCAGGACCTTGAAATGCTTCTTATAAAGCCACTCCTCAGTTGCCCTGGCTGTGTATTTTGGGACATTGTCATGCTGGAAGACCCAGAAACAACCCATCTTCAATGCTCTTACTGAGGAAAAAAGGTTGTTAGCTGACACATGACTCCATCCATCCTCCCTTCAGTACGGTGCAATTGTCCTGTCACCTTTGCAGAAAAGCACCCCCAAAGTATGAGGTTTCCCTCACCATGCTTCACGGTTGGGACGGTGATCTTAGGGTTGTACTCATCCTTTCTCTTCCTCCAAACACGTCAAGTGCAGTTGATGCCAAAACGTTCTATTTTGGTCTTATCTGACCACATGACCTTCTCCCATGCCTCCTCTGGATCAACTAGAAGGTCATTGGCGAACTTCAAATGAGCCTAGATGTGTGCGGGCGTGAGCAGGTGGACCTTGCGTTCCCTGCAGGATTTTAATCCATGGCGGCGTAGTGCTACTAACGGTAATGTTTGAGACTGTGGTTCCAGCTCTCTTCAGGTCATTGACCAGGTACTCCCGTGTTCTGGGCTGATTTCTGACTGCTCTCACAATCATCCTTACCCCACGAGGCGAGATCTTGCATGGAGCCCCAAACAGAGGAAGATTGACAGTCATCTTTTGTTTATTGCATTTTCTAATAATTGTACCAACAGTTGTTGCCTTCTCAACAAGCCTCTTGCCTATGGTCCAGTAGCCCATCCCAGCCTTGTGCAGGTCTACAATTCTGTCCCTGGTGTCCTTATACAGCTCTTTGTTCTTGGCCATGCTGGAGAGGTCGGAGTGTGATTGTGTGGACAGGTGTCTTGTATACTGGTAACGAGTTCGAACAGGTGCAATTAATACAGGTAATAAATGGAGAGCAGGAGGCTTCTTAAAGAAAAACTAACAGGTCTTGTTAGAGCCAGAATTCTTGCTGGTTGGTAGGTGATCAAATATTTATTCCATGCAATAAAATGCCAGTTAATTATTTAAGAATCATATAATGTGATTTTCTGTTTTTTATTGTTCGATTCGGTCTCTCATAGTTGAGGCGTATCTACGATAAATATTACAGACCTCTATTCTTTGTAGGTAGAAAAACTTGCAAAATCGGTAGTGTATTAAATACTTATTTTCCCCACTGTAGGTACTCATCAAAAGTGACCACACAAATAGCGCAGCATGTGTGCTGTGTAGGGAGAGGAGAGAAACCACTATCAGATAAGCCCACACCAGACATTTCTCCAATTCGGTTAACTCTCATTCAAAATGCCTGGTCCTTCCCTGTTCTGGTAATCTCCTAGGGAAATTCAGAATGCCACCCCAAATATTAGATGGCCAGTAGACCCTGCTAAAATTACCAGGTTTTAACTGGTTTTAATGTTAATGTGGACATAAAACTAAAGGGGTCATCAACTACTATGTTACTGATTATCTATCCTTAGAAACTTAGGAATTTGTTATCAATATCAAAGCAGTAGACAATCCCTTTAAGGAACTTTACCAGATTTTAAACATGTACACCTTAAACACAACTGATTAAGTGGATACTAGGATTTCTTATTTGGCATCTACTGTGGTTTGACACATCAGGCAGGTAAATGTAGATGTAAGTTAACCAGATCTAGAATATTTACAGGACTTTATTAAATCTTTACAATCAAGTCAAATACACAATTATATACACATGGGGTTATATACACTTTAAAACCTGGCTCTTACAGTACATTACAGAGTATTGTGCCACTGGACTTTTTTTGCCAAACAAAATGCCTACTGTTTATAAAATATTAAGTGAAAAGTTAAAAAATTTGTTTTTAATAATCAGGTGTATAGTATTGCTTCACAAACATGCATGGACTGATTGAGCTTTATTTACTAAGGGACTCATTGCACATCTTATGAAAATTGGCAGTTCAGGTCCAAGATGTGAGCACATATAACCGTAAAGTAATAAAAAAAAAAAAAAAAAGAGCTATCCCCAAGAACAAAATATGGAGGATGCTGGAAATGCAGGTTTCACAAAATTACACTTAGAATAACTGTCAAACAAAAAAACACAATGATGCTAAGCTATGTACCCAATGGAGGGGGCATTTAAGTGTCAGTAAAGGCACAGCAAAACTATCCAGAGACCCATGTAATGCAAGTAACCCTTATCCAATTAACATTCAGTTCAATGCAATGAATAACTAACCATACAACTTAAGTTTAAAGGAAACCTGTCATGTCCCTAAATGCCATTAACCTGCAGATATGGGGTTAATATGCAGGTTAATGGTGTTCTAAAGTTGTGCAGTCGCCGCACTGAAAGACCGGCTACCGGGAGGAAATTAACTTTATTCCTACTGGAAGTCTCAAGCATTCAGTCTTAGACGCGTGGCTTCAGTCACTTCTCAGTACATAGTGAGTGGCATCTGTAAGCATATCTTGGCATGGACTAACAGCCAGCTCTGCACAGATACACTGCAAAGACAACGGTCAGTGTGCTAGGGCATGCAAACAACCACCGCTCACTGTATACCGAGCAGTGACTGAAGCTGTGCTTCTAACACTGAAAGCCAGAGGAATAATGTTTATTTTACCCCGGTAGCGGGACTTTCAGTGCAGCACCCACACAGCTTTAGAACACCATTAACCTGCAGATTAACCCCGTATTTGCAGGTTAATAGTATTTGGGGACATATTAGGTTCCCCTTATCATAATGGAGTTGAGATATCGAGCAGTCCGTAATAAATTTATAGGATTTGGTCTAGCAGAGGCTTATGTCTCTACGTCTCCTTGTATTGCATATCTTCTCAGATAAAGGGCATCTACCACCTCCATTACAGACCAATGTTAGATGCTTAAAACCATAGCCTGGGTCAGTAGACTGCAAAAATGAATGAGATGGCTGCACTGAACAGTCCTGGTGACTCCCTAGCTGTACACTCCATCAGATACTAATGGAACGAAGCTCCAATACAATGGACCTGGCAGATACAGATTCTAAAGGACCTTCAATGCATTGTTAGTGGCGGTTGACAAACCAGGTAGTTAATAAAGGGGCTGTCCGAGGACATAAAGAGATATTTGGTTGTTTTGTAAATAGACAAACGTTAAAAACTGAAATACTTTGTCATTGACGTTCCAAATTTAGACCCTCTAGTCATCCCAGCAGCTTCACTTCTGAGTTTGTTCTGGCGTGCACAGAGAGCTTCCTCATCTTCTGGCCAACTCATGCAACCTAATTTTAGGTCCGAGTGTTGGCCGTGAAGAAGCGGACAGCACTCGGGACCAATGTTAAATAAATGGGCTGTTCCGGTGGCTTTTTTTTTTTTCCCACAGACCAAATCTGTTTTTGAAAAAGAAAAAAAATTGCAGCATGCACTAACCTTCTGCATGTTGGATGAGACTCGCCTATACAAGTCTATGGGTGGGCAAAATAAAAATCAGACTCCATACTGATCAACAGCATAGCATCCGATTTTTATGGATACATTGCAATTCTTTAAGATAGGAAACTGTACTTCAGCACGTAATAAAATTTTCAAGGTGATGTATAAAAACAGATGTCATACGGATCCCATTACAAATGACAATTGAGAGGAAAATCGCCTGCTTTTCTAGATGAAACTTGGACCTTTTTTTCTTATACACTCATGTGAACATAGCTTCTCTGTCAGTACATGATGAGGGGGGCTTGCTGTCAGGTGCAGATTATTACCCAAGAAGCGAAAAAAAGTGAGGACGGGGCTGAATTCATGACATCAATGACAATTATATGTATATTAGTAAGTTAAATTATTTTCTGTTTACAAAATATCCAAAATAACTTTTTAATGTCCATAGCAAACCCTTTTAATGTTCAGACAGTTATGGCTCATTCAGACGTCAGTTCCTCATACGAGTGCCATCTGTGTTTTTCACGGATAGCACTCGTACTTATATGATAGACATGTGAATCGCTCCATTGCCTGTTTTTTTCCTTGGACAGAGTGGTCTGTTTAAAAACCTGAGATATGTCCGATTTTGAATCCACGAATCAAAATTGGCAATGCAAGTCTATGTGTGAAAAAAGTATCAGAGCATACTCGAATGACAACAGATTCTGGTCCGATATTCACGGACTGTCAGAAAGGAGAAGGTGGAGAAACGTCAGAAAGGAGAAGGTGGAGAAACGTCAGAAAGGAGAAGGTGGAGAAACGTCAGAAAGGAGAAGGTGGAGAAACGTCAGAAAGGAGAAGGTGGAGAAACGTCAGAAAGGAGAAGGTGGAGAAACGTCAGAAAGGAGAAGGTGGAGAAACGTCAGAAAGGAGAAGGTGGAGAAACGTCAGAAAGGAGAAGGTGGAGAAACGTCAGAAAGGAGAAGGTGGAGAAACGTCAGAAAGGAGAAGGTGGAGAAACGTCAGAAAGGAGAAGGTGGAGAAACGTCAGAAAGGAGAAGGTGGAGAAACGTCAGAAAGGAGAAGGTGGAGAAACGTCAGAAAGGAGAAGGTGGAGAAACGTCAGAAAGGAGAAGGTGGAGAAACGTCAGAAAGGAGAAGGTGGAGAAACGTCAGAAAGGAGAAGGTGGAGAAACGTCAGAAAGGAGAAGGTGGAGAAACGTCAGAAAGGAGAAGGTGGAGAAACGTCAGAAAGGAGAAGGTGGAGAAACGTCAGAAAGGAGAAGGTGGAGAAACGTCAGAAAGGAGAAGGTGGAGAAACGTCAGAAAGGAGAAGGTGGAGAAACGTCAGAAAGGAGAAGGTGGAGAAACGTCAGAAAGGAGAAGGTGGAGAAACGTCAGAAAGGAGAAGGTGGAGAAACGTCAGAAAGGAGAAGGTGGAGAAACGTCAGAAAGGAGAAGGTGGAGAAACGTCAGAAAGGAGAAGGTGGAGAAACGTCAGAAAGGAGAAGGTGGAGAAACGTCAGAAAGGAGAAGGTGGAGAAACGTCAGAAAGGAGAAGGTGGAGAAACGTCAGAAAGGAGAAGGTGGAGAAACGTCAGAAAGGAGAAGGTGGAGAAACGTCAGAAAGGAGAAGGTGGAGAAACGTCAGAAAGGAGAAGGTGGAGAAACGTCAGAAAGGAGAAGGTGGAGAAACGTCAGAAAGGAGAAGGTGGAGAAACGTCAGAAAGGAGAAGGTGGAGAAACGTCAGAAAGGAGAAGGTGGAGAAACGTCAGAAAGGAGAAGGTGGAGAAACGTCAGAAAGGAGAAGGTGGAGAAACGTCAGAAAGGAGAAGGTGGAGAAACGTCAGAAAGGAGAAGGTGGAGAAACGTCAGAAAGGAGAAGGTGGAGAAACGTCAGAAAGGAGAAGGTGGAGAAACGTCAGAAAGGAGAAGGTGGAGAAACGTCAGAAAGGAGAAGGCGGAGAAACGTCAGAAAGGAGAAGGCGGAGAAACGTCAGAAAGGAGAAGGCGGAGAAACGTCAGAAAGGAGAAGGCGGAGAAACGTCAGAAAGGAGAAGGCGGAGAAACGTCAGAAAGGAGAAGGCGGAGAAACGTCAGAAAGGAGAAGGCGGAGAAACGTCAGAAAGGAGAAGGCGGAGAAACGTCAGAAAGGAGAAGGCGGAGAAACGTCAGAAAGGAGAAGGCGGAGAAACGTCAGAAAGGAGAAGGCGGAGAAACGTCAGAAAGGAGAAGGCGGAGAAACGTCAGAAAGGAGAAGGCGGAGAAACGTCAGAAAGGAGAAGGCGGAGAAACGTCAGAAAGGAGAAGGCGGAGAAACGTCAGAAAGGAGAAGGCGGAGAAACGTCAGAAAGGAGAAGGCGGAGAAACGTCAGAAAGGAGAAGGCGGAGAAACGTCAGAAAGGAGAAGGCGGAGAAACGTCAGAAAGGAGAAGGCGGAGAAACGTCAGAAAGGAGAAGGCGGAGAAACGTCAGAAAGGAGAAGGCGGAGAAACGTCAGAAAGGAGAAGGCGGAGAAACGTCAGAAAGGAGAAGGCGGAGAAACGTCAGAAAGGAGAAGGCGGAGAAACGTCAGAAAGGAGAAGGCGGAGAAACGTCAGAAAGGAGAAGGCGGAGAAACGTCAGAAAGGAGAAGGCGGAGAAACGTCAGAAAGGAGAAGGCGGAGAAACGTCAGAAAGGAGAAGGCGGAGAAACGTCAGAAAGGAGAAGGCGGAGAAACGTCAGAAAGGAGAAGGCGGAGAAACGTCAGAAAGGAGAAGGCGGAGAAACGTCAGAAAGGAGAAGGTGGAGAAACGTCAGAAAGGAGGTGGAGAAGCTTTTTTCTCTACATACAGGGGAAAAAAATGATGACAGAGTGCACTCTGATCAAAATAATTGGCCAGATTTTCTCTCTTGTGAGAAAACTGATGCCTGAATGAGGCCTTCTGTTTCCTATTAGATCAAGTCAAGGATGATTTAGAAGAGTGTTTATCTGTTCAAAGGGTTCTGACTAGTGATGAGAGTGTATAACTCATTAACCCTTTCGGTGAGCACGCTCAGGTGCTTGCCGAGTATTTTGGCGTGCTGGGCGTTTCATTAATTGCCGCCGAGCAAAGAATGCCGTTAGACAGCTGTGACACATGCAGAGATTGCCTGTTCGCCGAAAGGGTTAATGAGGCATACTTGCTCATCACTAGTTCTGACATGTTACTAAAACAACCAGGACTGATTTATTCTCAAAGTTCTAATCAGTTCTCCAGACTAACCATCTAATCTTGTCTGAGCAAGCAGATTGCCTCAAACACATAGTACTTCTCTACTGAGATTAACAGGTTTGGCAAAAAAAAAAAAAAAAATTATATAATATATATTTTCTACACTTTTGTTTCTTATATGTAGTGTTCTCAATAAAAGCAAAGGCAACTTAAAATTCTGCGTATTTTTACATTGCTACAAAATAGATCACTTAATTTTGGAACTATGGGCCAAGGAGAACCATATCTTACATGGTCATTATTTATATGAATACTACTTTTCCTCTGCGGTGACTCCTAAGTGGCCTCACACAGCTTTCTTCCTTTGATCATCAGGGAAGGGGTTAAAGTGAACTAGAGAAGACGTCCCGCAATATTACTAGGGCAGCTTTATCCGAGGCGGGGCTATCAACCACATACTACTAGATGAAAGACACAGCCATATAACATTTCTAAATCCAAACCTTTATAAATAACTTGTTACGTTAATCTATTAGTTTACTTTTCATCCCCATTAAGAAGTAATGTAAACCATACACAGATCGGATTTTATTTTATCTTTTATAAAAAGCTGACATTAACCCTTTCTGAAAAATGAAACCAATTGAGGTAGATAATAGATTTCTTTATAACCTCAACTATTCGGGTACGTTACCAATTTGACAGGACTAATACACACTATTAAAGAGACAAATGACTCTAGATGGGCTTTTGCGGCAGTAACAAGCTTCATATTCAATATTAGCCTTTAGACTAATCTATAGCATGAGAAAAAAAAAAGGAGAAATTAAAGGCAATAAAGGTGTGCCTTCTGATAAAGACACTGGAAGCATGCATGACGGTAATGGAAGGACAGAATTAGGAGAGATCCTGGTCTCAAACACTTAGCCCTGGTGTACAATTGTATGCCAGCCTAAATAGCTGGCTCAGCTCATGCTGAACGGGCACACAAGCTGAATGCATGCAGTAAGGGAGGCGCATCCATACAACCGATACTTTACTTTTAAAGGGAATATGCAGGTTTTTGCCATGGTTTGTGAGCAGCATAATGTAGGGGCTGAAAGCCTGATTCCACAGGTGTTTTACTGGGCTGCATGTTGTAGTTTTGATAAAATCAGTGTTTTATCAGTAGAGTATTATCAGTAGAGGACTAGTTGTCTCAAGTCATATAGTCACCAGCTTTTTGCCTATACACAGTGTACATGGAAATCCGCCAATTAGTTTTGGTGGTGTGTTGGCAGGGTTATATAGAGCACAGCATTTGAGAACTGCTAGTTCTGCAGCAGAGAAAACAGGGATTCTGTCAAATCTGTACCAAGCAGTTCAGTATTTGACAGATTGCTGGAATCAGGGATTCTGCCCCTACATTATTCTGCTCTCAGGTGTGATAGCAAAAATCTGGTGACAAATTAACTTAATGGGTAAATGTTAATTTTTTGGTGGTTGCAATCTAACATTGTTGTGTGGCACACTGTATGCCTCGAGTCAATAACAGTATGTAGGACACAAACAGCACCATGCAAAACATTACTGACCGGAAAATAAAATATAAAAAAAAACCTCAGCACTAAAACTACAATATACAGAGATATTTTAGTAAAAATAGATTTAGAAGGTGATTGATCTGCACTGTTCAAAAAGGAGAGAAGGGGTCCTTCTTTAGAGTGATGATTCCCAGAACTGGGGACAGAAAGTGGAGGACATGTCGCCTTAACACACTACAGTTCCTTAAACCTACAGTCAGCAGTCAGGCAAGTATTTCCAGCACAGACCTGCAGGAAGCTCACAAGCCAGAAGAAAAAGGCTGTACAGAAAAAAAGGTGATAACACAACTTCTGTTATTTATTCTGGGATGTCTTCTCCACCCTTAAGCTGGCCATACATTAGATAGCAGTCAGCCGAATGATCAAGTGGCCGACTTCTGAGCGCTATTGTGTTCTCTATGAGAGGGTCTCTGCTAAACTGTCCAGGTATCCGCTCATCTTCCCCCCCCAAACAAAAGGATAGGCCGTTAAAATTCCAGCAGCCGATCTACTCTCCCCTATCATCATCTCTCCGGGCAGACGGCTCACATACACATTAGATGGTTGTCAGATCCAGCCAACATCAGTGGGTTCAGTCAACTTTTAACTAATCCATACGGGGGCCTATAAATGCTGTATAGTCAGAAAAAGTATATAAAACCATAAAAGGTCCCAATAAAGCTAGATTAAAGGCACTTTAATAATCTCTAAAAGAAATCTTAATACTTGCCAGGTGAGATGTCAATGACACACTGTAGGTGGAACAGTAGAATTCCCCATTGTCCACATGTGCCTTCACCTAATTGGTAGGAATGTGTGGGATTTTAGTAGGGAATGAAAGTTCACTTGAAAATGACATGCGAGGTCAATGGGAATGTAAGTACAATACAGACTGTCCCATCTGAAGAGCATTAATACCAGATACTGAAAGCTGAATTATATTTAAAGCACAATTAAAGCAACCGTAATAACTACTTTTAGCACCTCAAACATGCAATTAAACCAGTTTTACAGATACCTGGGTAACAAAGAAAATGCTCTGTTGTGTTTTGGGTTGTAACTTAGTTTTTTTTACTCCCTAAACACGTGTGAATGTAAGTGATTAAGCAGACGTCCATGGATCTTGGTCCGGTCACAGACCGCAAAGCACGGACTGGCTGGGCTTCATATATTTCTATGAGGTGGTCATGCTTGGGTCGGTAAACCCATGGCCAGCCCGTGCATTGTGGTCCGTGATCAGAACGAGACCCATGGATGTCTGCATAAGCCCTTAGTGTAGTGTAATTGTGTTAATATACTATAATATATCCAGCGCCGTTTCGCTCCTCTTCTCACTCCCATGTCGGATGATTCAGCATGCCCGGATCATACTGCACACGGTGTGACCTGGGAGTGTCTTTTACAATGTAAGCCTATGGAGCGTCAGAACGATTCTCCATGTAAAAGACTTGTGGCTCATGTATAGAGTGATCTGGACAGTCTGAATGGTCATCATGTGACAAGGAAGGAGCAGAATGGTGATCAGTGAGTATATTAACACCATGCTAACATTTACACAGAATACAAGTTTAGGAAATAAAAAATAACACAAGAGCTTCCTTAAGAAACAAGTGATTCACCTTGAAATCATATGTGAATGCATATTAGGGCAAAACACTACTTTCTTAAAGTCATATTCCACCTCAGCCCCAGCACAGCTTTAACTTTAGCCTTTTGTCATTTTCATATGGCTCTGATATGAATATCTTTTGCCAGGTTTCCCACTGGAAAATCTGGTTACCTTTCTAGAACGGAAATTCTAATGCTTAAAAAGAAAACAAATGCCTCTAGCAAACAAGTGCAAGCTTACGAGACCCCTCCGAGAAAGGCACAGAAGGGTCGGCAGTAATGCATGCTTAGTTAGGTTTTGTGCAGTAAGGTTTAACATTTATAAAACTTCCAAAACAATAAAACTAATATTTAAAATCTAACAATAAAGTGCCCCTGAAACATGTACACTGGGTTTCAAATTTCTATGCAATAACTGTAAGGAAACTAAGAATGTAAAATCTGAAGCACTGGCTCACCTAACAGAAAAATAAAAATCCAGCGGTGGACTTAGTCTGGCAGAGTACTCCACTGGCTCTACTATCCTAGCCACTAGTAACCTAATAAACAGAAGCATTCACAGTAGGGAGTGCGGTTGGCACCATTCTTCTATAGCAAAGATGCAGATGTTTAGTACAGACTGAAGAAGGCATGCAAACACATAAGGACGAATACCTGACAAATATATCATCCCCTGCCCATACAAGCATCTCTCAATATTGTGCAGTGAAACCTATATAATGGATGCATTTACTGGAGGTGGAATACCTTAATAAACACGTATGAAAATATTTTTGCCCAAAAAGTGTTGCATGTTGATCAAGAAGGGCACGGAAAATTCCAATGTTATAAAGAATGTGTATTTCAATTACCAGGCTGCCCACATTTAGAAAATAAACATGCCTGCAAATGAACAGACAGTATGCTAAAAGGCGAATACGACAAATGCTGGTCCCCAGTTTGCACATCTGGTGTAGCTACTTGTGTTATTGCATGGTTGTCCAAAGATCATTTACTGAGCAGCAGCAAAGTTTGGATTCACCAGAATAATAGGAAAATATTTAGGTCCGGACTACGGTTTTTAAGCAGCTGGGAAATTCTTATGCACAAAAGTTTTTAATAAATAAAGCTAACCAAATCCTGTATATCACATGTATAGAGAATTCAGCTTCAGTGAAGAAAATGGAGATTGCTTTCAAAAAACAGTACAGGGATTCGCTTTCTGAAACAAAGCCCTTTTAGATCATCATAAAAATAGAAATATGATCTTTGCTCTTACAACTTTTTTTTTTAATTGAACAGTTCTAGGATTCACCACGACACTTGAGCTGGACATGCCTTGGAGACTATGCATCCGCTGAAAAATGTACATAGGACAATGCCAAGTATTCTCTTTCACATTCGCTATTCACAATAATGTCTTTCCCTTAGGGAAGGCAAGCAATAACCTTTCCATTATTTAGTAGGAGTTCTGAAAATTATTTTTGGTCATAGTTCATCTTTTTCCATCAATTCAAAAGCCTCAATATCTTCTTTCCAATCTGCCAATATAGATGCTATTGGCTGAACTTTACTGTCCCACCCCTCATTCTCAGATTTTTCTGTATTTTCTGTTGGAGTCTGTGAGTTCTCTACAAAATCACGGCTATCATCACTGTGGGGTTGCTTCATTTCTGATGGAAGATCTCCATCTGTTGCATCAGGAGAATGGTCTATATCTAAGGACTGGAGAGCATCCAACTGAGATATTGGTGGGGAATCACCTTCAGAGTCCTTGGTGTTCACAGTCGCCTCCTGAGGTATTGATTGTTCTTTCAAAATCTGTTTTTGTGAATCATTTTCTGAAGATCTGTGTTCTCCATTTTCTCCGTCCAAGTCTAAATAAAAGATCAAATGAAATAAATATCATCTTCTTGAAGCGAACATTTCACAAAACTAGATGAAAATAGATCAGGGATAGGCAAAGAAAGCTCATGCAATGTACTCACACTTTGTAACATACACTGGTAGCATTTGGGCATTCGTACTGACCTGATGGACTAAGGAAAAGTTGGGCTGATATCCCTAAAATATATATAGCATATACTATATATTTGTTTAAACATAAATAGTAGTTGATAAGATTTGGGGAAAAAAATCTAAAATACCTAAAAAAAAAAAAGTTAGTTATACTAGTGTGTACACCTACAGTCCACCCACTGAAGAAACCATTCCTAGCTCTCTGTAGTAAATCTGGAGAGAGAGCCTGCAACAAAACGTGTGAGAAGCTGCACTGTCCTCATGCTCTACCACCGTATTTACTGTACTTTTCATGGACTGAGAACGTTTCCTAACATTTCAGTCTACAGGCAGGAAAAGACGGACTGAAAGCTGCCAAAAGACAAGAGGACACTTTACATTATCCTGAAGTTTGATATAAATCACATGTAGCAATGATTTGTGAAAATATATATTTTAATCTTTTTGTACTAAAGCCAAAAATAAAATGCTATAAAACAAAAAAACAGTCGAACAGACATTGCAAACTACAATTAAAGGGGTATTCCCAGAATTGAAAATTATCCCCTATTCCTTATCTCAGCGGTCGAACCTTTGGCATCTTGAATGGAGTGGTAGTCTCCCGAACTACTCGAAAGCAAAGTTACAGTGCTCATCTACTTCTGGCAATGCCATAGACAATGAAAGGAATGGAGATCCGGTATGGGCATCTGCGCTCCATTCAAGATGGACCTGTTTTGCAATCGCGGTGTGTCCCAATGGTAGAGCTCCTAATGGTTAGGGGAGAACTTTCAACCCTGGGAATACCTCTTAACACACAATAAAATGCTATAAAGGAAGATTTTATCTAGAAATGCAGGATAAACATAACCAGCAGATAATCATGCTTACAACAGTCTTGTAAAAATATACTAATTTGTTCCAATCTTGGCTGGTGTACAACTTGGGGGTGAGGTTGGGATACGCTTAATCTTTTTGTAAATGGGTATAGTGGGGAGAGGCTCCTGCACCAGTCAACTGACTTAAAGGAACTGACAGCAAAAATGAATGTTCAAACTAAGTACAGGCACTGTCAAAGACGAAGGAGGGTGGAAATAGAGGGAAACAAGCAGGTGGGAAGGTGTATATAAATGTTTGGCCACTTCATGATGTGCCGAACACCTGTACTTGGTTTGAACAATCATTCTGTGCTGACAGCTCCTTTAAGTCTGACACAGGACAGCAAGGAGAAAGACATGATATGATCTGGGATACAGAAAATGTTATTTATTTGTCAGTTCTAATTGTGATACAAGACCAAATAGGAGAAAGGGTGAAGAGAAAAAGTTCAGGAATTTTTATTTTTAACATGCATTTTATCAAACAAATTCTGGTCTCTGGGGGAATTCTAAATCCACATTCTTAGACATGATAGTAGGTAATGAGAAAAGACACTTGTGCATCTCTGAGCATGGTAATCCAGACTATGTATTAGGTGGCAAAGAAATGCAAGTACTTACTGCTTTCAATAATGTAGTTTGGAACTATTTTACCTTTAAAAATAGTTGCTGAAATTCCAAAAGCAGCAATTAAAAAGGGGAAGAGAGATGATAAATATAGAGAAAATCCGTTTACCTAGAAGCCAACAGTTCCTAAATAAAGCCGGTCATACATAGAGATTTTGGAGGGCTGAGAAGGTAGATTTATGACAATTTACCTAGATCACCTCCTGTTTGACACAAACTAACAGACATTGACTGAAGACAGATACATGTAGAATAGTTAATATCTTCTTTTGAATATTTTCCGCTATTTCACTTTAATTGTTCAAAACAGCGGAAAATCCCATCAACAGATCACCAGATCAGGCCACAGATTGAGTGGCGATTTGTGATTATAACTTATGGTGTTTGGTCTGTAAAGATCATAGTTTTGAACAGCATTCATAAATACAAAGTCATTCCTAAAGTAGCTGTCTGAAATTCCTGTATGGCCAGCATTAGACATCGTGCGAATAATAATGTGGAAATAAAGAGAGATAGATGTAAGTTATGACTCAATATTTGATGAGAGATGACTATATGTGACAAGTTAAGAAGATTAAGCTAACTCAACATTGCACAACCTATGGACTGATGTCATATTAGGTGTCAAGTTACACAGAGCTGCGTTATCGGAGTCACGCCAACCTCCGCAAGATCTGTTGTCTGGTATGCTGGGAAGGGGGGTGGGAAAGGAGTGTTGTCCAGGAGTGTGCCATGTGAGTCTCTGCGATCCTATGGACTTAGGACCTTGGATTGTAACGCCTGACTGTCCTGGACATTCCGTCTGACTATACCAAACATGTGAAATCTCATATACAAGCAGATTTCCACTGCACCCGCCATCTAGGAATAGTTAAAATGATTATTTTTACATGTACAAGTACGGTTTGCATGACAGGTATAAAATACACCTATAGTGCATTTACACTGGTCAATTACTGGTCAAATGATGAATGAGAAAAACGCTCGTTTGTCGGGTGAAATTTTTACGTTTAAAGTGAATTGTCGTCATCAGCACATCCCACATCCTGTGTAATCAGGAAATATAATGCAGAGAATGACAGTATGTGCACAGAATGATCTATTCGTGATCAGGCCATGTGCTTTGGAAGTGCGATCAGTCTGTTCAAACAAGCTATTAAACAACCGCTAATCACCAAAACACGTAGCCATACAGTGGCTGTTTTAAACACCACAAGTTTGCAGGTCTAATACACCTTAAATCAAGTAGTCCACAAACAGAGCAACAAAATGTTTTCTCCTGACTTTTCAATTAATACCACAGACCATGATACTATACAGAGCTAAAAAGGAATTTTATCTCATTAACAAATAACTCTCAGACAACTCACCTTTAAATTATCTTCTCAAAACAAATGGAAAACTGTCATTTTGTCAATTATTTTACCAGCAGCTTTTGAGCAACAAAGTTAAAGGCGACAACCAATATGGCAGCGAAGTGACACCCTTATCTGGAGGGTTGTGACACCAATAATTCAATCCTGCAGCAGGATGTTAGATAAAAAAGTAGCTACCATTGATCACTACATATATTCAAGGGAACCTGTCCCAGGTTTGCCCCACATGAGATACGGCCACCACCTTTCAGCCCTCATAAACAGCATTCTAATATGCTGTGTATATGCCTGATCCAGCCTGCAACAAAGGAAAAACACTTTATTATACTCACCTGCGGGATAGTCCGGTTTGAGGGGCGTCGCTGGTCCTGGTCCGGTGCCTCCCTTCTTTCGATGCTGTCCTCCTTCTTGCTTCATGTGGATAACGCATCCTACGTCATCCACACAGTCTCCCCCCTGGCATAGCGCTCCTGTGCAGACGTACTTCTCTGCCCCGACAAGAGCAGAGCAAAGTACTGCAGCGCGCATGTGCCAGTGTCTTTGATCTTTCCCAGCGCATGTGCACTGCAGTACTTTGCTCTGCCCTCAACAGGGCAGAGAAGTACGTCTGCACAGGAGCGCAATGCCGGGGAGAATGTGTGGGTAACGTAGGGACGCATCATTCGCACAAAGTAAGAAGGAGGACGGCATTGAAAGAAAAAGGGATGCGCCTTAGTGTGGATATATACAGCATTATAGAATACTGTTTGAGGGCTGAAAGGTGGTGGCCATATATTATATGGGGCAAACCTGGGACAGGTTCTCTTTAACTTTCTGACTGGGGTATAGTCAGATGGGATTTCCATGCTATAGACAAGATTATTATCTGAAGTTTAGTTTTTAATCAGATAGGAAAATGCATGGTATCTCCTCCATTTACATTTTACTTTTAATCTCAGTCTGAACACTGTGGGCAAATATAAAAGCAGATATTATATTATTAAAAAGCAAATTGCTTTCAGAACCGTTTTGAGTAAAAATGGTTCAGATTACCCCTCAGATTGGATCAGTATCCAGTCCAAAAATTTGCCTGGAAATCAACAAAGTACAGCTTGGTCTCTATGAAGTCTATTTCTGACAATTATCTCACCATTGATGGTACCTTTGCAAAGGTGTCTTTTTTTAAGCTTAGTTTAGTTATATTATAAATATATTTGCAGATTTGCTGCAGATGTTTGCTGCGTATTTGACTGACTCAATTCAAGTCTATCAAAAACGCCGGAAAAAAGCACAAAGAATGGTACCCTGGCAGGGGAAGAAGACTACTCCTCCCATCATCCGACCGCAGCTCCCACTGATAACAGTGGGAGCAGGCACCGCTGAGGGGAGAAGTAGTCTGCTCAGCCGGCGTCTGTGCGGTGTTTAAAAAATAAAAAAAAATAAAGTAAAACTCCATATTAAAATAAAAAAACACCTTATTCTCACCTGTCCACCGTCCTCCCGATGTCCCCTGGCAATACACTGACGGCTATTAATATCAGCCCACAGCTGTCCGTTTAGTCTTGTTTGGTTAGATTTTATAGGGCGACCCTGTCAGTTTTTCAATCTAGCCAGTAAAGGCTAAGCAAACAGCTGTGGGCTGTTATTAATAGCCAAGGAACGTTTTTGGCAAAAGACCCCTTCCCCGGCTAATATTATCAGCTCCGAGCGGTCAGCTTTCCCTGTACTGGTTATGAAAATGACACGGGAGCGCCATTTTTTATTTTTATTTTAGGCTATGTGCCCACGATCCAGACGTAGCAGCGATTTGGACGCAGTATATTTTTGCTGCGTCCAAAACTCAGCGTTCTATTGAATGCAGGTAAATCCGCATGTGTTCACTGAACCTGCGGCGACATCATTTTAATCAGCTGATGGTCACGAGGCCATCACCTGACCGCTGAAGTCAGCGGTTGCATGACCATCAGCTGATTAAATGACGTCACTGAAGGTCCTGCTAGTACACCACGGGCCGCTGAGGAGAGAGGATCGCCGCCGGGAGAAGACGAGGGGTCGTCGGAGAGGCGAGTATGAATAATTTTTTCTATTTTTTTTACTTTATATTCTTTTTTAACTTGCGGGTACGATGGTACCTGGGTCGGATGAGAGTCTCCTCTTCTCCAGACCCGGGTACCGTCCGCGCATTGAACTGCATAAAGTCTGCATGTAAAAAATCGATACAAATACGTCTATACAAATTGGCTGTGCTGCGGATTTTTCCGCAATGATAATCTGCAGCGGAAATTTCCGCAGCATGTGCACAGCACATGCGGATAATCATTGGGAAACATGGCAGACATCTTAACAAGCGATTTTAATGCGTTTTCGCAGCGGAAATGCATTAAATCCACATCGTGGGCACACAGCCTAAGATCTTTTGATGTACAATAGATCTTCTGTTGAAAAAAATATTCCCAGAAAAGTCTCTGAACCTTCACCAGGTATCATTTAGCATTATGGCCAGGATGAACGACTTTAATAGCAACGTAGACTAAACTATGTAAGGCTATGTGCCCACGTAGCAGATTTGATACAGAGCGTTTTTGCCTCTCTGGCAGAAAAAAACGCATGCAGATTTACATGCGTTTTTTTCTGCCAGAGAGAAGCGTTTTTTCAGCGTTTATGCATGCGTTTTTTCAAGCACTTTTCCAAGCGATTTTAAACATCACTTGGAAAAGTGCTTGACAAGTTGGTCACACAATATAAATACATGCAAACCGTCATTCACCAGACAGATGGCTCATTCAACAGTTGCTCAAGCATCAACCTGTTTTATCCAATGTGTAAGGCCACATTTCAGCTTTTTACAAATTATGAATTTACACAGATTCTGGTAGGAACAGTGGGACAGATTTACTAAACCTATTTTAGACTGTGAAATCTTGGTATGTGGCAAATTTATCAAAGTGGTTCATGCTGCTAAATTTAGCATATCTTTACACTACATTATCCAAGTTTACACCATCAATTATCAGCTTCCTTTGTGCAAGAAATTGATGCCAATATTTTGGTACAGAGTCAGTAAAGACCATGCCCTTCACCTTCTAACTAATGAGGCAGAAAAAATATCTAAAATACACGATAATGTGGTGCAAACTGTGCCTGACTAGAGGAGATTTTGGGGGAGAATCATTGTGCCAAATGCCCAATAGTTCTATGTTCGGTATATTGTTAAAGGGAACCTGTCACTAGATAAAACGCTATTAACCTGCAATATGGGGTTAATCTGCAGGTTAATAGAGTTACTAACCTCCCCTGCACTTAGCCGAACGATGTGGGGAGAAAATGAACTTTATCTTCCCCCTCCTGGCAGCGTTCTGGTTTCAGTCACGAGGACGGCGCTGGTTCAGTTATCGAGCGGCAGCTGTAACTGCGCCCCCAACATTGACCCAGTGTTAGTCAGGGTCGGGAGTGCGGTTACAGACGCCGCTCTATATACACAGATGGGTGACTGAACAAACGCTGGCGCCGCCCCCGTGACTGATACTGGAGTGAGGAGGAATAAAGTTAATTGTGCAAGGTGGTTAGTAACACTATTAATCTGCAGATTAACCCCATATCTGCAGGTTAGTAGCGTTTTTTTGGCAACAGGTTCCCTTTAAGTACTCCATAAGACAAGTGTGCCGTTTAGCAAGCATGTAAATGTTGTTTTCAATAACAACTTTAATGACAGATGTATACCTATATACATGGCAGCCTTAGTATTCAAGGGAACCTGTCATCAGTTTTGTCATGTGTCAACGAAAATTATTATCTTAATCTGTGCCGTTCCATAAATGGTTAAATAACCCCCTGACTCTGCTGTATACCGCCCAAAAACCTTTTGAAGTTGAATGGTAATCCTGTTGGTCCAATAAGCGTCCTTTCTGGGCTTTTTATCCCTCTTCCTGGCTGCTGCTCACCGCCCTCCTGCTTTGATTGACGTGGATGACGCCTTCTGCTTTATCCACATACCCGGAAGAAACCTTGAGCCTGCGCAGAGAAACCACCTACTGCAGGCCGATCTGAAAACATGCGCATGCCTGCAGTAGAGCAGAGCATAGGCGCCAGATTTTGCCCAGCTATGTGAGTGATGCCGGAGGAGTTGAAAGGTTCCCTTTAACATCCACATGGCTGGCTGAGTTTAGAGATGGGGTAATGAATCAGTTCCTCTAGGAATAGGGTTTTTACACACTTTTCCAACAGTCAGCCGCACAGAGGGGCTGCAGGGAGGACTGTGGCCCTTTTGAATCTTTAGACAGAATTTGTGAGACGAAGTCTAGATGTGAATATTAATAGATTACCTCTGTCTTTGGCTTTGTCAGAGAGAAGAACTTCCACTTCTCGGTATTCACGAATTGCATCAAGAATTATATTTCCCTCCTTGCTGAATAAAAACAACATGGGGATTGTGATGTCATCTGTGTTTTTCCCATCCCCAGCCATTTGGAAAAGCGGAGCTGTATCACTGCTGCTCCCATCATTGTCATCTGCGCAAAAGGTGAGGAAAACATATAGTTAATGAACATGAGGTAAGAAGACGAGAGGCAAACAGGAAAGGACTTCGTATCGGACAGCATTGCTAATGAATATGCATGACCCTTTGGAAACCAGAATACTGCATATTACACAGACCAAATACAGCAGACTGGAGGAATCGTACAGTCTATATACAGTATGTTTTGCTGGGTGAGTAGACCAGAGTTACTTTGTGTCATCAGCAGCACTGGGAACATAATCCATTAGTAAGGATGGTATATATTCATGCTACCTTATGAGAAACACAATGTAGAGGAAAATGTGCATTAACAACGGTCTGCTTAAGGAGAGCCCATCATCAAGTCAAATTTCTAATATTTTATTCTTGTTGCTGCCTTAAGATATTTTATTTTTTTTAAATCCACCATATGGTTCCAGGAATATGGGCGTTTTCAGTAAGTCCTAATTTTAATGGTCTTAACCAAGACCTGCCCACAGGGGAATAATGCAGAGCTGCCTAAGGAGATGTCCCCAGAGAATCCTGGGAGCCATGCCCTTGTAAAGACCATAAAAATTAAAATAAAGAAAAATGTCCCCATCTCCAGAACCGTGCAGAAGTGAAACTGCTTCAAATCTGTAAGAAAAAAATAAGCTGCATGTGGAAGATTTCAGATATTGCATTAGTTTTGCAGGGACAGTAAAAAAGCGGTGTTTTTCAGAGCAAAAATGAGCAGAAAAAACACGGGAAAAATGCGATATGTAAACATACCTTAAAGGGATTGTCTTACAAAAAGTATCCAAAACTTAATAAAAAAGGTGTGAGAACAGTATCTGCGGATCACATCAGCTAAAAAAAAATAGTGGACAGTTTTGTATATACAGTGGAGAAAATAAGTATTTGACACACTGCCGATTATGCAAGTTTTCCCAGCTACAAAGAATGTAGAGGTCTGTAATTGTTATTGTAGGTACACTTCACCTATGAGAGACAGAATCTAAAAATAAAAATCCAGAAAATCACATTGTATGATTTTTAAATAGTTAAATTGCATTTTACTGCATGAAGTAAGTATTTGATCACCAACCAAACAGCAAGAATTCTGGCTCTCACAGACCTGTTAATTTTTCTTTAAGAAGCCCTCCTACTCTGCACTCATTACCTGTATTAATTACACCTGTTCAAACTCGTTACCTGTATAAAAGACACCAAACCACACAATCAATCACACCATGGCCAAGACCAGAGAGCTGTCTAAGGACACCAGGGGCAAAATTGTAGACTTGCACTAGGCTGAGATGGGCTACAGGACAATAGGCAAGCAGCTTGGTTAGAATGCAACAACTTCCACGGTCTGGGACTCCATGCAAGATCTCGCCTCATGGGGTAAGGATGATTCTGGGAAAGGTCAGGAGTCAGCCCAGAATTACATCGGAGGACCTGGTCAATGACCTGAAGAGAGCTGGGACCAAAGTCTCAAACATTACCGTTAGTAACACACTACGCCGTCATGGATTAAAACCCTGCAGGGCACGCAAGGTCCCACTACTCACACCAGCACATGTCCAGGCCCATTTGAAGTTCACCAATGACCTTCTGAATGATCCAGAGGAGGCATGGGAGAAGGTCATGTGGTCAGATGAGACCAAAATAGAACATTCAGTGTTTGGAGGAAGAAGGATGAGTACAACCACAAGAATATCATCTCAACTGTGAAGCATGGTGGGTTTGTGTTTTTTTCCAAAACCTCCAACTATTTATTTATTTATTTTTTAAACATCAATGGACCTTTTTGAGGCCTTGTTTTTTGTGTGGCGAGCTGACGTTTTTATTGATACCATTTTGGTCATTTATTCAGGTTTCATTGCTTCATTTTTTGTGGGAGGAGCGGCAACAGGAAAAACTGCAAAGGGGTTAATAGTTCTTTGTACATGTGATGAATGCTATTTCACCAGCATTTGGTGATGTTACCTGTTGCATATGACCTGAGGAATGGATTTATCCCACCCTGAAATGTATTATTGTTTTTCCAAATAAAGTAGATGACTTCCATTTTACAAGTATGGATTCCAACCATTATTTAATATTTTGTGGGAGTGCATTCCACTGCAGGGAGTGCAGATTATTTCTGATCTCAGTATGTGTAACCAGGAAAGATCCCTTTAAGCATTTTCAAGACATAATTTTTTTTTAGACAATTTTTTTTTCTACACAATTTTCAATACACAGTTTTCATTCTGCCCATCTGTTCTAGTTAAAATCATGAAAATCTGCAGTGTACTTAAATCCACAAAGTTTCTTCTGCAAGCAGCACTCAGATGGCAGGACAAATTTAACAATTCTGGAGCCATATTCCTCCTAAACAATGTGGCTGCCATTCACCTGAATGAGAGATTACCAAAATTATAGCACAGTTTCAACTTGCAGGTACAGTTTTCACTACTATTTGGTCATCCTAAGGCAGCTTTCACACACAGTTTTGGCTAAAGAAATTACATGGACAATTTTTAAAAAATATATTGTACATATAAAAGCACTGGATAGAAATCTATTTCTTTATCAAGGTTTTAAACTGCTTGCATAACATGATCCATGAGAGGTAGAGCACCTACCTATAACAATGCCTCCTATAGCACCAGCTTTCTGCACATTCCTGGCCTTCTCAGCAAACATGCACTGGCCCCGCTGCATCAGTGCAATTTTCCCTTTTATTAAATCACAATTGGTCATCTCTGAGCAGCCACTATAAGGCTCCGTTTTGGCTACAAACCCACGACACTGTAACAAAAATGGTTTGTCAGCAGACTGGTCATAAGGAAATTACCATTCTTCATTACAGTTACAGAGGTTTAAAAAAAAAACTCCACTTGACTTGTACATTACAATTCTCATCAGCAGCAACCTGAACCTGATCTTTAAATGTAGTAATTTACAATTTAAGTGTAACTAAACATACAACTTCTTATTATTAACAACTAAGGAAGACTTGTCTTCTGCGATGAGGAGATTTAGCTTTACTCTAAAGAAGAAAAATCACAACCTCCCAGTGATACAGGGACTTTATGTCATCGTCCCCATACCAATCAAAGGTGCTCTTTGGTTATCACATTTAAAGGGAACCGGTCATGTCTTATCTGCTAAGTAAACTGCTCCCATAGCGTTGTTCGTGATGCAATGTGCATCAGTAACATGCTTTTTTCATTAAAATTAGTTGATGAGGATATAATATTATATGTACTTATATTCATACCTGCTCGTTCAGTCATAAGGGTGTGATTTTCACATTCAGTCAGGGGAGGGCGCAGCATTCAGTCACTGCTGGCACCGCCCACGTATTTGAAATTTGCTCCCACCTAGCGCTATTATTGTGGGGCACAAGCGCATTTGCACATGTCAGGCCGCCTGCGCAGTGAGGCTGTGTTCTTTCCAGAGGCACACACTGTGAAGCTGGAAACTTCACTGCGCATGCGCGGGGACCAGCTCGTCACAGCGCATGCGCGGCTCCCATCGCTGGAAGCTTTTCTGCCTGGCCATGATACTACGCAAGCGCCCCACACTGACTTCAACGCTCGCCAGGAGCAAAATTCAAATATGTGGGCGGCACCAGCAGTGACTGAATGCTGCGCCTGCCCATGACTGAATGTCAGAATCACACCCCTATGACTGAACGAGCTCAGGTATGATTAAAAGTACATAAAATGTTATAGATTCATTATATTACCACTAATTTTAATGAAAAAAGCGTGTTAGTGATGCACATTGCATCACTAACAACGCTATGGGAGCAGTTTACATAGTAGATAAGACATCACAGTTTCCCTTTCATTTATGGTGATTCGTTCGTACATTTTATCAAATGATATTTACAGCCATCTGTATAAGAGAATTTTAGTCTATTTAGTTCTGTTGTAAATGTGAAGAGTGATGAAGGCGATGTATGAATTCTACCTTTTTTTTGTGTCGAGGTGGTCTATTAATACTTACCCCTGAAACATTTTTGGATAGATCCATTCCAAACTGTGCCGGCCCTGCAGTTAAAACCACTCTCCCATAAAATGGGTGAGATACTATTTGCACTGCACGTGGAGGCAGCTGCTGCTCCTTCTGCTGCTGGCTGGAAAGTTCAATCATCTCTTGCATGAAACGCAAACCATCTTCTGCATCTATAGCGCTTGCAGCCTGATAAAAAAACAAAAAAAAACTAATCATTACTCGTACTAAGTTCTGTAGTGTGAAAAATAAGAAATGGAAATTAAGTGACTGCAGCTAATAAATACGATTAGGTCTTTGCAAACTGTGTGTATATATGCACAAATTTAGTGACAAGTTTGGGCATTTTAGCTGTTTGCCAAAACATATTCAAAATACAGTTATGCAATTAATATGGGCCTAAAGTGCAGACTCCGCTTTAATTTGAGGGCAGTCACATCCTAATTGGAGTATGGGTTTAGGAATTACAGCTCTTTAATACGTAGCTGCCTCTTTTTAAAGGGACCAACAGTAATTGGACAATTATGTCAAAAGGCTGCATTGACTCTTCCCTCGTTAATCCATCAATTAAGCAGGTAAGAGTTCTGATTCCAGGTGTGGCATTTGCACTTGGAAACTGTTGCTCTGAACCCACAACATGCAGTCAAAGCAGCTCTCAATTGAAGAGAAACAGACCATCATTAGGATGAAAAAAAAGAAGAAATCTATGAGAGAAATCTATCAGAGATAGGATAAACAAACAGAGTACCAAACAGAGATAGAATCAACAGTTTGGTACATTCTGCAAAAAAAAACAAAAAGAGCACTGGTGAGCTTAAGAGCTCAAAAAGGCCTGAAGGTCCACAACAAACAACAGTGGTGGTTGATTGCAGAATCTTTGCCTTGGTAAAGAAAAACCTCTTCACAACATCCACCCAAGTGAAGTACATTTTTCAGTATCCAAGAGAAGACTTCATGAGAGCAAATACACAGGTGCAAACCATTAACCCCATCACAACATTTGACATACCTATACGTTATGGTCAGATAGGAGCTCTCAACCGATAACGCATAGGTACATCGTGGCAAACGTGCGCGGCACAGGAGCAGAGCCTGCACAACTGCGTCCGGGAGCTCGGCTCGCGTGACACCCGAGCCCCAGCTCTCACAGCCAGGATCAGTGCCCACACCACTCCCAGCTATTTAACCCCCTAAATGCTACGATCTATATAGATCACAACATTTAGTAGGCTGAGAGAGGGAGCTCCTTCTCCCTTCCGATCAGCACCCCCCCCCCCCCAAGCAAAGTCATCGAAAGGGCCCGATAGTAGTCATGGCAACCAGATGTAATCATGAAGACCACCCTCGGGGTCTGCCAGCTACATCAAGTCTGTTACACCATGCCAGGTATAAAGCATTGCAATGCATATCAGTGATCAGAGTGATAAAAGTTAAAGTCCCATGATGTCTCCTGATGAAGACTTAACGAAACGTGCGTTGGGATCACTGCAGCAAACGGTGTGCCATACATGTAAGTGCATTATTCTCACTTTAGTTCCATCTTTTTACATGCATCTGGGAAGGCTTTACCCAGAATTACTGTTATATATTTGGGCTCATGCTTTAGTCATTTACTTAGACATGTATTAATAATCACCATTTGCATATTTAAGTGTCCCTCTGCATTACTGCTTAGCAGCCTCTGATCTATTATTTAATCTATATATGTATGTTTTAATTAATTCATTAATAAAATCTATTTTATTATACCTTTAGATAAATTCCCAGAGGGTAGAATTTCCAAAAAAGGGTCACTTGAGGGGTGTTTTCTGCTCATCTATCACTTAGTGGCTCTGCATATGGAGTCCGAAGACTATTCTAGAAACAATCTGCGCTCCTGGAGGCAAATAGAGCTCTGTACCTCCCGAGTCTCGCCGTATGGCTAAGCAGTACTGTACAGCCACATATGAGGTATTGTTACGTTCAGCATAAAATTGTGTTACAAATTTTGGTGCCATTTTTACCCATTTCACGAGTGAAAATGTAAAATTTGGGGCTAAAACAACATTTTAGTGGTAAAAATGTAATTCTTTTTTCACTGCCCAAAAATAGAGAAAATTCTGTGAGGCACATGCAGCATCAACATGCACCCCTAAATTAATTCATTGGTATTCAGAGGTATAGTTTTCAAAATGGGGTCACTTGTGGGGGTTCCTGCTGTGTTGGCATGTCACAGGCTCTTCAAATTTGACATGGCGTCCGCTATCTATTCCAGCCAAAATTGCACTCCAGAATTCAATTGGCGCTTCTTCCATTCCAAGCCCTGCCATGTGCCCAAACAGTAGTTTTCCACCACATATGGGGTATCGATGTACTCAGGAGGAATTGCACAACAAATTGCATTGTCTATGCCCTTCTGTTATCCTTGTGAAAATGAGAAATTTGGTGCTGAAGCAACATTTTTGCAGGAAAAATGTATTTTTTCATTTTCACAGCTCAAAGTTATAAAATTCTGTGATGCCCCTGTGGGTTTAATAAGCTCACCACACCTCTCGAATTTGACCCCAGGTAGGGGCGCAGTTCCACAGCAGCTTCTTCACTAATGCACGGAGCTGCCGACCCCAGACAGGGGCGCAGTTCCACAGCTGCTTTCTCACTGACGTGCAGAGCTGGAGCTGCTGACCCCAGACAGGGGCGCGGCTCCACAGCAGCTTCTCCACTGATGCACAGAGCTGGAGCTGCAGACCCCAGGCAGGGGCGCCGCTCAGTCGTATCCAGATCTTCAACAGGTAAGCCTGTCTAAGGTTCTCCCATCAAGGACCCTCCGGTACGCTCGTCATCAGGGCCGCAGGCTGGTACAAAACAGTAGCCGGAAACATGTTAGAAGGTATGGGTCTCTGCTACTTGTTTTTTCACCGGCGTGCGTCTTAGGGCGCAATTTCCTGGACAGCGTCCTGCGCCACCGGGATGCGAGGCTGCCAGGCCACCATAAGGTAATGGTGTGGCTGCTGCTCCTGCCCATCCAACGGAACAGGCCCCCTTGGACCCACCATGGCGCTTCCAGGTCCCTGGCGCCGGCCGCAGCAGAGACTGTGCCCTGTTGGAAAATGACCGGCCTAGGTCTGGGAATAATCTTCTCTTCTTTCTTCCGCTGCCGTTTTAACAAGGTTCCCCCCCTCAAGAACAGGAAACCAATTGAGGTGATGGAGAGGCGCCACCCTTTTATTCTGTAGGTTTCCTATCCTGGAAGGGCGGATCCCCTCTCTCATTGTAGTGCTGTCATGGGTGATAGGAAAAGTAACATTTTCATTTTTTTTCCTACATTGCTTTAATTCCTGTGAAGCACCTGAAGGGTTAATAAAGGTCTTAAATGTGGTTTTCTGCAAGCTTGAGAGGAGCAGTTTTTAAAATAGTGTCACTTGAGTCTTTTCTTTCATATAGGCTGCTCAGTCACTTCAAATGTGATATGGTCCCCCCCCAAAAAATTGGTTTTGTAAATTTTGTTGAAAAAATGAGAAATTGCTGATCAACTTTTAACCCTTCTACTCCCTAACAAAAAAAAAAAAATTATGATTCAAAAATTGTGTTGAAGTAAAGTAGACTTGTGGGAAATATTATTTATTAACTATTTTGTGTGATATAA
Source organism: Phyllobates terribilis (assembly GCF_046119375.1). NCBI lineage: Eukaryota > Metazoa > Chordata > Amphibia > Anura > Dendrobatidae > Phyllobates > Phyllobates terribilis. The sequence continues at coordinate 54,198,810 of NW_027362768.1, read as the reverse complement.
CTATCTGGTTTAAGGGCATACAAATGCAAAGTTTGAAAACGGCAAAAATAGTATTTTTTTTGCCAAAGTTCCGATATTTTGACAAATTAATGCAAAAAATATTGACCTAAATTTGCTACTAACATGAAGTACAATGTGTCACGAAAAAAAAATATCAGAATCACTGGCATCCGTTGAAGCGTTCCAGGGTTATTATCTCAAAGTGACACTGATCAGGATTGTAACACCACATCCTCTGTAAAACATGGTGGAGACCGTGTGATGGCACGGGCATGCATGGCTTCCAATGGGTCACTAGTATTTATTGATGATGTGACTGGAGACAAAAGCAGCCGAATTAATTCTGAAGTGTACAAGGCAATACTTTCTGATCAGATTCAGCCAAATGCAGCAAGGTTGGTTGGACGCCGCTTCACAGTACAGATCGACAGTGACCCAAAACATACAATGAAAGCAACACAGAAGTGGAATATTCCGTAATGGCTGCGTCAGTCACCATATCTCACGCCCACTGAGCAGCATTTCACATGCTTAAAGGGAACCTGTCATGTCCTATCTACTATCTACACTGCCCCCATTGCTTTGATAGCGATGCAATGTGCATCACTAACAAGCTTTTTTCATTAAAATTGGTGGTGTTATAATGATTCTATAACATTTTATTACTTATATCCTACCTGCTCGTTTTGAGTCATAGGGGTGTAATCCTCATATTCAGTCAGTGGCAGGTGCCGCATTCAGTCACTGCTGGTGCTGCGCACGTATTTAAAAATTGCGCCCGGCCAGCGCTGATATTTGTGGGACACATGCGCAGTTTTACATGTCTGGTTTCGGGTCCCCGTGCTAGCGCAGTGAGACTGTGCACTTTGCAGCTTCACTGCGTGTGCGCAGTGAGACAGACATTTTATTCATGTAAATTTATTTTTGCCAATTACTTTTGAGCCCTGATTGAGGAGGCGTTGTTGAAAAATGGCTGCAATTACTAAACGTTTCATGGGATATTTTTGTTCAATCCAGTTAATTAAACCTGAAAGTCTACACTTCAATTGTATCTTAGTGGTATAATTTTAAATCCAAAATAGTGGCATGCAGAAGTCAAATCACCAAGATTCAGTCACAACCCAAATACTGTCCGTGTGTGTGTGTATATATGTGTGTGTGTGTGTGTGTGTGTATAATATATATATTATAGACCAAAAGTTTGGACACACCTTATCATTTAAAGATTTTTCTGTATTTTCAAGACTATGAAAATTGTACATTCACACTGAAGGCATCAAAACTATGAATTAACACATGTGGAAGTTTATACTTAACAAAAAAGTGTGAAACAACTGAAAATATGTCTTATATTCTAGGTTCTTCAAAGTAGCCACCTTTTGCTTTGATGACTGCTTTGCACACTCTTGGCATTCTCTTGATGAGCTTCAAGAGGTAGTCACCGGAAATGGTCTTCCAACAATCTTGAGGGAGTTCCCAGAGATGCTTAGCACTTGTTGGCCCCTTTGCCTTCACTCTGCGGTCCAGCTCACCCCAAACCATCTCGATTCGGTTCAGGTCTGGTGACTGTGGAGGCCAGGTCATCTGGCGTAGCACCCCATCACTCTCCTTCTTGGTCAAATAGCCCTTACACAGCCTGGAGGTGTGTTTGGGGTCATTGTCCTGTTGAAAAATAAATGATGGTCCAACTAAACACAAACCGGATGGAATAGCATGCCGCTGCAAGATGCTGTGGTAGCCATGCTGGTTCAGTATGCCTTCAATTTTGAATAAATCCCCAACAGTGTCACCAGCAAAGCACCCCCACACCTCCTCCTCCATGCTTCACGGTGGGAACCAGGCATGTAGAGTCCATCCGTTCACCTTTCCTGCGTCGCACAAAGACACGGTGGTTGGAACCAAAGATCTCGAATTTGAACTCATCAGACCAAAGCACAGATTTCCACTGGTCTAATGTCCATTCCTTGTGTTCTTTAGCCCAAATAAGTAAGTCTCTTCTGCTGGTTGCCTGTCCTTAGCAGTGGTTTCCTAGCAGCTATTTTACCATGAAGGCCTGCTGCACAAAGTCTCCTCTTAACAGTTGTTGTAGAGATGTGTCTGCTGCTAGAACTCTGTGTGGCATTGACCTGGTCTCTAATATGAGCTGCTGTTAACCTGTGATTTCTGAGGCTGGTGACTTGGATAAACTTATCCTCAGAAGCAGAGGTGACTCTTGGTCTTCCTTTCCTGGGGCGGTCCTCATGTGAGCCAGTTTCTTTGTAACGCTTGATGGTTTTTGCAACTGCACTTGGGGACACTTTCAAAGTTTTCCCGATTTTTCGGAATGACTGACCTTGATTTCTTAAAGTAATGTTGGCCACTCGTTTTTCTTTACTTAGAATTTGTATTATGGCAAGAAAAAAACAGCTAAGTAAAGAAAAACGAGTGGCCATCATTACTGTAAGAAATGAAGGTCAGTCAGTCCGAAAAATTGGGAAAACTTTGAAAGTGTCCCCAAGTGCAGTTGCAAAAACCATCAAGCGTTACAAAGAAACTGGCTCACATGAGGACCGCCCCAGGAAAGGAAGACCAAGAGTCACCTCTGCTTCTGAGGATAAGTTTATCCAAGTCACCAGCCTCAGAAATCACAGGTTAACAGCAGCTCAGATTAGAGACCAGGTCAATGCCACACAGAGTTCTAGCAGCAGACACATCTCTACAACAACTAATAAGAGGAGACTTTGTGCAGCAGGCCTTCATGGTAAAATAGCTGCTAGGAAACCACTACTAAGGACAGGCAACAAGCAGAAGAGACTTGTTTGGGCTGAAGAACACAAGGAATGGACATTAGACCAGTGGAAATCTGGGCTTTGGTCTGATGAGTCCAAATTTGAGATCTTTGGTTCCAACCACCGTGTCTTTGTGCGAAGCAGAAAAGGTGAACGGATGGACTCTACATGCCTGGTTCCCACCGTGAAGCATGGAGGAGGAGGTGTGATGGTGTGGGGGTGCTTTGCTGGTGACACTGTTGGGGATTTATTCAAAATTGAAGGCATACTGAACCAGCATGGCTACCACAGCAATCTTGCAGCGGCATGCTATTCCATCCGGTTTGCGCTTAGTTGGACCATCATTTATTTTTCAACAGGACAATGACCCCAAACACACCTCCAGGCTGTGTAAGGGCTATTTGACCAAGGAGGAGAGTGATGGGGTGCTACTCCAGATGACCTGGCCTCCACAGTCACCAGACCTGAACCCAATCGAGATGGTTTGGGGTGAGCTGGACCGCAGAATGAAGGCAAAAGGGCCAACAAGTGCTAAGCATCTCTGGGAACTCCTTCAAGATTGTTGGAAAACCATTTCCGGTGACTACCTCTTGAAGCTCATCAAGAGAATGCCAAGAGTGTGCAAAGCAGTCATCAAAGCAAAAGGTGGCTACTTTGAAGAACCTAGAATATAAGACATATTTTCAGTTGTTTCACACTTTTTTGTTAAGTATATAATTCCACATGTGTTAATTCATAGTTTTGATGCCTTCAGTGTGAATGTACAATTTTCATAGCCATGAAAATACAGAAAAATCTTTAAATGAGAAGGTGTGTCCAAACTTTTGGTCAGTACTATATTATATATATATATATATATATATATATATATATATATATATATATATATATATATATATATATATATATACACACACACACACACACATATACATACATATATATACACACTGTAGTGCCGGCGTCCCTGCCCTCTGCTAGGCAGGGACGCTGTTCCCCTCACCGCTCTGCTCCGTGCCCGGCGTCCCTCTCCCGCTCTGCTGGCAGCGCGCGCTCCTTCCCGGCCACTGTGCTTAGGGCGCGCGCGCCCTCCCTCCCTCTTAAAGGGGCCGCGCGCGCCGTCCTAAGGAGTCCCCGGCCAATGGCCGGAGGACTTTACCATATATAAGGCACCTCCTCCAAAATGGAGGTGCCAGAGCAATGTTGTTGCACCGTTCTACTCTGCTTCAGCCCTCAGGTCCCGTTGCCAGTTACCTGCCAGTTACCTGCCAGATTCCTGCCAGATTCCTGCCAGCTTGCTGTCCTAATCCTGCCTGATTTCCTGTTACCTGCCTGCCTGCCTGAGGTCCGACGGTCTGCCTTACAACTCCGGTCAGTCTGTCTAAGGACCAACTTGCCCGCTCACCTGGGAGCGCACATCAACTACCTGCCTGCTTGCCTGAGGTTCGACGGTCTGCCTTACAACTCCGGTCAGTCTGTCTATGGACCAGCTTGCCCGCTCACCTGGGAGCGCTTCTCCGCTACCTGCCTGCTTGCCTGCCCAGAGGCTCCGCTGTCACGTGCTGTGACCACCAGCTATTCCAGACTCTTGCCCGCTCACCTGGGAGCGCTTCTCCGCTACCTGCCTGCTTGCCTACCTGGAGGCTCCGCCGTCACGTGCTGTGACCACCTGCTATTCCAGAGACTCTCGCTTGCTCACCTGGGAGCACACATCCTCCATCTGCCTTGCTAGCCTACCTGGAGGTTCAGCCATCACAGGTCGTACCTACCCTTTACCTAGAGACTGCCCCGGTCACTTGCCGTGACCTCCAGCCCGTTCTTCCAGAGACTGCCCCGGTCACTTGCCGTGACCTCCAGCCCGTTCTTCCAGAGACTGCCCTGATCACTTGCCGTGACCTCCTGCCCGTACACCCAGAGACTGTCCCGGTCACCTGCTGTGACTGCCTGCCTGGTCGCCACCCGCTCCCTTACAAGGACCGCTCCCTTGTATAGTAGCCCAGAGGTTCCGCCTCCCTGACCCGTTACAGTTTGCTCGGGCCATGGAACCCGGTGGCACCCAAGCTCTCTCGCTTTTGGACCTACGTCATGAACTGTCCCGTCAGAGGTCCCAACAGGAGTCCATCCTGAGTCATCTGCGGAATGTCAACTCTTTCCTGGACACTCTGACTGCTCCACCAGCAACCACCGCTAGTGTCATGACTCGCAGCCCGGCAGCGCCGCTGCCCACCAATACCATGGCATCCTGCCCCGGACCCTGGCTTTCTACACCTCCACGCTTCGGAGGCGACCCCGCTCAAGCTAGGGGCTTCATAAACCAGTGCACCCTGCACTTTGAACTATTGTCCCACCAGTTTAACTCCGACCGTGCCAAAATCGCATTCATCATGTCCCATCTCACCGGGGAGGCCCTGGCCTGGCTAAATCCTCTATGGGAGAGAGGAGACCCCCTGGTGTCCAACTTGCCTGCTTTTCTCACGGCTTTCCGGAAAGTCTTCGACGAACCCGGACGGAAGACCTCATCCGCATCATCGTTGCTACGCCTCCGTCAGGAAAGTCTCACCGTGGGCCAATATGCCATACGGTTCCGTACCCTTGCCTCGGAGCTGGCCTGGGATAACGACGCTCTGGTTTCCGTCTTCTGGGAGGGTCTGTCCGGCCGTATTAAAGATGAACTTGCCGGTCGGGACATTCCTACCACTCTCGATGACTTAATAACTCTTGCCACCCGGACTGACCTACGGTTCCAGGAGCGTGCCAGAGAGGTCACCCGTGAGAGGAGGTTACCACGTCTAGCGCCTACTTTTCAGAAACCCGTCACTCCTTCTGTCTCTAACCAGGTACACCCTCCTGAGCCTATGCAGGTCGACCAGACCAAGATGGTCAAGACCCGTCAGGACTTACGCCGTGCCGAGGGGACCTGCTTCTACTGTGGCAGTAAGGAGCACCGGATCCGTGCCTGCCCGGAGAGGTCGGGAAACGCCTGTGTCTAGGTTCGCTCAGAGAGGTCCACCTAGACAAGAATAAATCCTCTCCATCCCTGCTGTTGTCAGTTTCAATCGTCTACGGGGAGAACAGTTATTTCGAACTAGCCCAACTGGACTCTGGAGCAGCCGGGAATCTTATTTCACAGTCCCTGGTAGAGAAATACCGCATCCCCACCAAACCTCTGGCTGTACCCTTGTCTGTTGCTGCCGTGGATGGGGGGCTCTTACCACGCCCCATCCAACTCATCACCGAATCCATTACTCTGCAGGTGGGAATGCTGCATTCTGAAAGTATCTCCTTCCATGTTCTGCCTGGACTCTCTCACGCCCTCTTGCTAGGCCTACCTTGGCTCCAGAAACATGCACCCGTTCTTGACTGGCAGACCGGAGAAGTCCTTCGCTGGGGACAGGGCTGCCATAAGACCTGTCTGGTTCCCGTTCATCCCGTCCGTCCTTCTCCTACCCCAGCTAATCTACCTGGACTTCCGATTCCTTATTGGTCTTATGCTGATGTCTTTAATAAAAAGGAGGCAGAGACACTACCCCCTCATAGACCATACGACTGCCCTATCGACCTGTTACCTGGTACTTCTCCTCCCCGTGGGCGTATTTATCCATTATCCGCTGCTGAGACCCGGTCGATGTCCGAATATATTGAGGAGAATCTGGCCAGGGGATTCATCCGGAAATCTACCTCCCCGGCGGGAGCAGGCTTCTTTTTCGTCAAAAAGAAGGACGGCTCTCTCCGTCCCTGTATAGACTATAGAGGCCTTAACCAGATCACGGTGAAGAATAAGTACCCCCTTCCGCTCATTCCGGAGTTATTTGATCGTCTGAGGGTGGCTAGAATCTTCACCAAACTGGACCTCCGTGGGGCGTACAACCTGGTTCGTATCAGTCAGGGGGATGAATGGAAGACGGCATTCAACACCCGAGACGGCCACTATGAATATCTGGTAATGCCCTTTGGCCTCTGTAACGCTCCTGCCGTCTTTCAAGAGTTGGTCAATGACATCTTCCGGGACCTTCTCTACTCCTGCGTAGTGGTGTACCTGGACGACATCTTGGTCTTCTCTCCGGATCTCCAGACTCACCGGAGGGATGTTCGTCAGGTCCTGCTCAGGCTCAGGCAGAACCATCTCTACGCTAAATATGAGAAGTGCCTCTTTGAGCAGACCTCGCTTCCGTTTCTGGGCTACATTATCTCTCAGACCGGCCTACAAATGGATCCTGAGAAACTGTCTGCCATCGAGAAATGGCCCCGACCAGAGGGGTTGAAGGCTATTCAACGGTTCCTGGGCTTCGCCAACTATTACCGCCTCTTCATCCCGCACTTCTCTTCCCGGACTGCCCCAATTTCCGCGCTCACCCGTAAGGGTACTAATCCCAAAGAGTGGCCGCCCGAAGCAGAGGAGGCCTTTCTTTCCCTAAAACAGGCCTTCTCTTCCGCCCCGGTGCTGCATCGCCCGGACGGCAACAAGCAGTTCTTCCTGGAAGTTGACGCCTCCTCCTCTGGAGCCGGAGCGGTACTTACTCAAAAATCATCTTCCGGGAGAATGGTAACTTGTGGCTTCTTCTCCAAACTCTTCTCCTCTTCTGAGCGCAACTATTCCATAGGAGACCGAGAGTTATTGGCCATCAAGCTGGCGTTGGAGGAGTGGCGTTACCTACTCGAGGGGGCTCTTCATCCGGTAATAATTTACACTGACCACAAGAACTTGGCTTACCTCCAGCATGCCCAGAGACTTAACCCGCGCCAAGCCCGGTGGTCCTTGTTTTTTGCTCGCTTTGATTTTGTTCTTCATTTTCGCCCGGCTGACAAAAACGTCAAAGCAGATGCCTTGTCCCGATCCTTTCTGGTATCCGATCTCGAGGAAGAACCTAAACATATCATCGATCCCGCCAGAGTAATGCAGGTGGCTCCCGTGAGTCTAAATCGTCTCCCTCCCGGTAAGACGTTTGTTTCAGTACCTGATCGGGAGAAGATCCTACACTGGGGCCATTCGTCTAAACTAGCTGGCCACGCCGGTCAGAAAAAGACCCTCCAGCTTATTGCCCGGCACTATTGGTGGCCTACCCTGCACAAGGACATAATAGACTTTGTTTCTGCCTGTGTGTCCTGCGCCCGCAACAAAGTCCCGAGACATCTGCCAGCCGGACACCTCCTTCCGCTTCCTGTACCTGCTGCCCACTGGCAGCATATAGCAATGGACTTTATAACTGATCTCCCCGTCTCTGCCGGTTGTACGGTCATATGGGTGGTCGCTGACCGCTTTTCCAAGATGGCTCACTTTATTCCCCTGCCGGGCCTTCCGTCTGCACCCGAGCTGGCTAAAGACTTTATCCGCCACATCTTCCGTCTTCATGGCCTGCCCCTCCACATCGTGTCGGATCGTGGGGTACAGTTCACCTCACGTTTCTGGAGAGCCACTTGTAAACTACTAGACGTCACCCTGGACTTCTCTTCCGCTTACCACCCACAGTCCAATGGTCAAGTGGAGCGGATCAATCAGAACCTGACCAGTTACCTCCGGCACTTCGTTAATGCCCACCATTCTGACTGGGTGGATCTCCTACCATGGGCCGAGTTCTCTTATAATAATCACGAGAGCGAATCCTCCTCCAAATCCCCGTTTTTTGTAGTCTTTGGTCAGCATCCTCGGATTCCTTTTCCTGTCTCCACCTCTGTGGACAACCCGGCTGCGGAATCTCTCGTTAGCAAGTTTTCCTCCATATGGGAGAGTACCCGGTCCGCACTCCTTCTGTCATCCGAGCGTATGAAAAGACACGCTGACAAAAAACGCCTGGATCCTCCACAATTTCGTCCAGGAGATAAAGTCTGGCTCTCATCTAAATATGTTCGACTCAAGATACCTTCTTACAAGTTAGGGCCTCGGTTCATCGGTCCTCTGGAGGTCATCAGTCAGATCAACCCGGTGGCCTATAAATTGAAACTCCCGGCCAACTTACGGATCCCTAACTCCTTCCATGTATCTCTCCTCAAACCCGTGGTGCTTAACTCTTTTTCCAAGTCTACAGGTACGCCTCCTGCTCCGGTTTCTGCTGAGGACGAGTTTGAGGTAGAGAACATTCTTGCCACCAAAAGGGTAAGAGGAAAGACCTTTTTTCTGGTAGATTGGAAGGGGTTTGGTCCTGAGGAGAGAACGTGGGAGCCCCGGGAGAACATCCATGCCCCTCTCATCCTAGCTAAATTTCTATCTGGCCTAAAAAAGGGGGGGCCTAAAGGGGGGGGGGTACTGTAGTGCCGGCATCCCTGCCCTCTGCTAGGCAGGGACGCTGTTCCCCTCACCGCTCTGCTCCGTGCCCGGCGTCCCTCTCCCGCTCTGCTGGCAGCGCGCGCTCCTTCCCGGCCACTGTGCTTAGGGCGCGCGCGCGCACGCCCTCCCTCCCTCTTAAAGGGGCCGCGCGCGCCGTCCTAAGGAGTCCCCGGCCAATGGCCGGAGGACTTTACCATATATAAGGCACCTCCTCCAAAATGGAGGTGCCCGAGCAATGTTGTTGCACCGTTCTACTCTGCTTCAGCCCTCAGGTCCCGTTGCCAGTTACCTGCCAGATTCCTGCCAGCTTGCTGTCCTAATCCTGCCTGAGGTCCGACGGTCTGCCTTACAACTCCGGTCAGTCTGTCTAAGGACCAACTTGCCCGCTCACCTGGGAGCGCACATCAACTACCTGCCTGCTTGCCTGAGGTTCGACGGTCTGCCTTACAACTCCGGTCAGTCTGTCTATGGACCAGCTTGCCCGCTCACCTGGGAGCGCTTCTCCGCTACCTGCCTGCTTGCCTGCCCGGAGGCTCCGCTGTCACGTGCTGTGACCACCAGCTATTCCAGACTCTTGCCCGCTCACCTGGGAGCGCTTCTCCGCTACCTGCCTGCTTGCCTACCTGGAGGCTCCGCCATCACGTGCTGTGACCACCTGCTATTCCAGAGACTCTCGCTTGCTCACCTGGGAGCACACATCCTCCATCTGCCTTGCTAGCCTACCTGGAGGTTCAGCCATCACAGGTCGTACCTACCCTTTACCTAGAGACTGCCCCGGTCACTTGCCGTGACCTCCAGCCCGTTCTTCCAGAGACTGCCCCGGTCACTTGCCGTGACCTCCAGCCCGTTCTTCCAGAGACTGCCCTGATCACTTGCCGTGACCTCCTGCCCGTACACCCAGAGACTGTCCCGGTCACCTGCTGTGACTGCCTGCCTGGTCGCCACCCGCTCCCTTACAAGGACCGCTCCCTTGTATAGTAGCCCAGAGGTTCCGCCTCCCTGACCCGTTACACACACTGTGTGCAGAATTATTAGGCAAATTAGTATTTTGATCACATGTTACTTTTTATACATGTTGTCCTACTCCAAGCTGCATAGGCTTGAGAGCCAACTACCAATTAAGTAAATCTGGTGGTGTGCATCTCTGTAATGAGGAGGGGTGTTGACTAATGACATCAACACCCTATATAAGGTGTGCTTAATTATTAGGCAACTTCCTTTTCTTTGGCAAAATGGGTCAGAAGAGAGATTTGACGGGCTCTGAAAAGTCCAAAATTGTGAGATGTCTTGCAAAGGGATGCAGCAGTCTTGAAATTTCCAAACTTTTGAAGCGAGATCACCGAACAATCAAGCGTTTCATGGCAAATAGCCAACAGGGTCGCAAGAAGCGTGTTGGCCAAAAAAGGCACAAAATAACTGCCCGTGAATTGAGGAAAATCAAGCGTGAAGCTGCCAAGATGCCATTCGCCACCAGTTTTGCCATATTTCAGAGCTGCAACGTTTACTGGAGTATCAAAAAGCACAAGATGTGCTATACTCAGGGACATGGCCAAGGTAAGGAAGGCTGAAAAACGACCAACTTTGAACAAGAAACATAAAACGTCAAGAATGGGTCAAGAAATATCTTAAGACTGATTTTTCAAAGGTTTTATGGACTGATTAAATGAGAGTGACTCTTGATTGGCCAGATGGATGGGCCAGAGGCTGGATCAGTAAAGGGCAGAGAGCTCCACTCTGACACAGACGCCAGCAAGGTGGAGATGGGATACTGGTATGGGCTGGTATCATCAAAGATGAACTTGTGGGACTTTTTTCGGGTTGAGGATGGAGTGAAGCTCAACTCCCAGACCTACTGCCAGTTTCTGGAAGACAACTTCTTCAAGCAGTGGTACAGGAAGAAGTCGGTATCATTCAAGAAAAACATGATTTTCATGCAGGACAATGCTCCATCTCATAGATCCAAATACTCCACAGCGTGGCTGGCCAGTAAAGGTCTAAAAGAAGAAAAAAGAATGACATGGCCCCCTTGTTCACCTGATCTGAACCCCATAGAGAACCTGTGGTCCATCATAAAATGTGAGATCTACAGGGAGGGAAAACAGTACACCTCTCGGAACAGTGTCTGGGAGGCTGTGGTGGCTGCTGCACGCAATGTTGATCGAAAACAGATCAAGCAACTGACTGAATCTATGGATGGAAGGCTGTTGAGTGTCATCATAAAGAAAGGTGGCTATATTGATCACTAATTTTTTTGGTTTTTGTTTTTGCATGTCAGAAATGTTTATTTCTAAATTTTGTGCACGGATATTGATTTACCTGGTGAAAATAAACAAGTGAGATGGGATTATATTTGGTTTTTATTAAGTTGCCTAATAATTCTGCACAGTAATAGTTACCTGCACAAACAGATATCCTCCTAAGATAGCCAAATCTAAAAAAAAACACTCCAACTTCCAAAAATATTAAGCTTGGATATTTGAGTCTTTTGGGTTGATTGAGAACATAGTTGTTGATCAATAATAAAAATAATCCTCTAAAATACAACTTGCCTAATAATTCTGCACACGGTGTATATATATAAATATATATATATATATATTTATTTATTACACATACATATATGAGTAAATATGCCGGCAGCTCACATCAGCGTCTGAGGGCACATGCCAGTGACGCCATGCGCTGCTCAGGTGCTGACATGAGCTGCTGCAGCAGAACAGGACGCAGCGCTGGAGCAGAGGTGAGGAAGAAAGGGGAGTATAAGTGTTTATTTTTTGTGTGTGCAGTGATGGGGGTGCCATGCATACCAGGGTTGGAGAGGAGGGGTGCCATGCATACCAGGATTGGAGAGGAGGGCTGCCATGCATACCAGGATTGGAGAGGAGGGGTGCCATGCATACCAGGATTGGAGAGGAGGGGTGCCATGCATACCAGGATTGGAGAGGAGGGGTGCCATGCATACCAGGATTGGAGATGAGGGGTGCCATGCATACCAGGATTGGAGATGAGGGGTGCCATGCATACCAGGATTGGAGATGAGGGGTGCCATGCATACCAGGATTGGAGATGAGGGGTGCCATGCATACCAGGATTGGAGATGAGGGGTGCCATGCATACCAGGATTGGAGATGAGGGATGCCATGCATACCAGGATTGGAGATGAGGGATGCCATGCATACCAGGATTGGAGAGGAGGGGTGCCATGCATACACACGTGTTCAAAATTGATGGTACCCTTCGTTTAATGAAAGAAAAACCCACAATGGTCACAGAAATAACTTGAATCTGACAAAAGTAATAAATTAAAAATCTATGAAAACGAACAAATGAAAGTCAGATAATGCTTTTTAACCCTGCTACCACAGAATTTTTTTAAAAAAATTAAAAACTCATGAAATAGGCCTTGACAGAAATTTGGTTACTCTTAACTTAATATTTTGTTGAACAACCTTTTGAGGCAATCACTGCAATCAAACGATTCCTGTAACTGTCAATGAGACTTCTGCACCTCTCGACAGGTGTTTTGGCCCACTCCTCATGAGCAAACTCCTCCAGTTGTCTCGTGTTTGATGGTTGCCTTTTCCATACGGCATGTTTCAGCTCTTTCCAAAGATGCTCAATAGGATTTAGGTCAGGGCTCATAGAAGGCCACTTCAGAATAGTCCAGTGTTTTCCTCTTAGCCATTCTTGGGTGTTTTTAGCTGTGTGTTTTGGGTCATTATCCTGTTGCAAGACCCATGACCTGCGCCATTGGGGATGAGGGAGCCATGCATACCAGGATGGGGAAATTTACCAGTAGCTGCTGCATTTCCCACCCTAGGCTTATACTAGAGTCAATAAGTTTCCCAGTTTTTTGTGGTAAAATTAGGTACCTCGGCTTATACTTGGGTCAGCTTATACTCGAGTATGTACAGTAAATAAAAATATTTGTTACATTCATCCTGTGATCATAGGACACTGATACAATACACTGCAATACTTTGGCATAATTCTGTCAGCTCTCTCATATTAGGCTATGTTCACACATCATGTGTTTTTTGCGTCACAAATCTGCAGCAAAACTTCATCTTCAGGGGCATTTTGTTCAGTATGTTTCTTGCAGTTTTGGTGCTTTTTTTCAGCATTTTTCTCACTGTCCTCCTGTCTCTATTTATGCATGTACATAAAGTTCTGAGAAAAAAAATGAACCCCATTCTATTTTGCCATCAAAAACGCTGAAAATACACTGATGCAAATCTTGGTGCATTTTTTCAGCGTTTTTTTCACCACCCATTACTTCATATAGGTGAAAAAACGCAGAAAAAGTGACATGCTCCATTTTCCAAAAACCATGCAAGGAACAAAATACGGAACCAAAAAAAAACCATGATGTGTGAACAGAGAATTCTGGTTTCTCATAGACTTTGCTGGTACTGCAAAAGGCAGCTGAAAATTTGCATAAAAATCTGCCGCAAAAAATGCTGAAAAAAACATGTGTGAATACAGCCTTTGAGGGAAGCCATCATGTCCCCGAATGCTGTTAATCAGCAGATTACTAGCAATACAGTGTTGCCCAGCCGTCTAACTTAAAATTCAGCATGTAGGATAGAGAGTTCTATTCCTCAAGGGAGGCGTCGGCTTTCAGTCTTAGGCCATGTGCCCACGTAGCGTTTTTACGGCTGTGAAAACGCTTGTAAAACAGTCTGCCATGCAAAGCAATGTGAATTCGGATGTGCTGTGCCCATGATGCGCTAATTTGCGCGCCGAATTCGCATTGCGTTGCAAAACGCAGCATGACCATTTCTACCGTGATTACGCTGCAAATTCACGGCCATTGAGGAACACTGAAACGCAGCAAACACGCAGGTATATGTGGATTTGCTGCGTTTCAATTAAATTCAATGGCCGCGAATTTGCAGCGTAATCGCGGTGCGTGTGGTACCCGGGATGAACAGGAGACTACAACTCCTCTTCATCCCGGCTACCACGTGGTGAAAAAAATAAATAAAAAAAAATAAACCAAACCTGTATATTCACCTCTCCGGCGGCCCCCGGTCTGCTCCTGGCCACGTTCTCTCTCCTTGCCGTCCCGCAGTGTACTATCAGGACCTGCGGTGACGTCATTTAGTCACCTGATGGTCACGCGACCGCTGACGTCGGCGGTCAGGTGATGGTCGCGTGACCATTAGCTGACTAAATGAAGTCACCGCAGGTCCTGAAAGTACACTGCGGGACGGCAAGGAGAGAGAACGTGGCCAGGAGCAGACTGGAGGAGACCGGAGAGGTGAGTATACAGGTTTTTTTTTTTTTTTTTTAACGTTTTAATTCTCTCTTTTTTTACTATAGATGCTGCATTTAAAGCATCAGTTGGTCACACATTATAAATCCATGCCGGTTGCATGGATTTATGTTGTGTGACCAACTTGTCAAGCACTTTTCCAAGTGATGCTCAAAATCGCTTGGAAAACTGCTTGAAAAAAAGCATGTGAAAACGCATGTAAAAACGCTGAAAAAACGCATATAAATCTGCATGCGTTTTTTTCTGCCAGAGAGATGCAAAAACGCTCTGCATCAAATCTGCTACGTGGGCACATAGCCTGAGAGGTGTTTACCCGAGCGGTTAGGCTTGGTGCCCACGATGCAGAAATGAAGCAGAAATTTTCCTGAGCATTTCTGCATCTCCTTGGCAGAAAAACGCATGCAGTTTTTACATGCGTTTTTGACGAGTATTTGCCATGCGTTTTTCCAATGTACTGTATAGGCAAATACGAATGCAGAAACGCACAAGGATTGGTCATGTCCGTATTTTTTTCGGAGAGTAAAATCCGTGCAGAAAAAATCCTGACCATGTGCACAGAACTTGCAGAATGTCCTAGGAAGTCATGGGATAAGGTATGCAAAGCGTTTGTGGAGTGTTTACGCGCTGCAAATACGCACCAAAAACGCATCGTGGGCACACAGCCTCACAGTCACCACTCAGTACACAGTGGCTGTAAGCATGCCATGGCACAATGATGGACAGCTCGCTCTGCGGCACAATTGTGCACAGCGAGCTGTCAGAGTGCTTACAGCAGCTGCTCACATTGCTGTTAACAGTGACTGTAGCTGCTGTGGGAACACCTCTATAACTGAAAGCCGGTAGGCTCCTGTGAGGAACGCAAGTTCATTTTCTCCCTATATCTGCACTTTCAGTAAGACGGCCTGACATGAATTGTAACACTAAAAACTACAGATTATTGCTATATCTGCAGAATAATAGTGTGTGTGGGGACATGACAGGTTCCCTTTAAGGCTCACATTGTGTTTTTTCAGCGTGTTTTTTTTCTGCAGCAAAACCTGATCTCTTGCCAGGAGGTTTGTTCAGTATTCTTCTTGCTTTTTTGCTTGTTTTTTTCACTGTCCTTTTGTCTCTTTATACATGTACATAAAGTTCAGTGAAGAAAAAAAATCTCATTCTATTTCATCAGGTTTTGGCACAAGAAACGCTGAAAAAACTAACATACGTTTTTTGGTGCGTTTTTTTCACCACCCATTATTTCCAATGGGTGAAAAAACGCTGAAAGTAGTGACATGCTCTATTCTGCAAAAAAAAACATGCAAAGCACAAAATCCTGATAAAAAAAAACCAAGATGTGTGCATGTATACGGCATAGTATACGGCAGTATGAGCGAGCCCTTAAAGCATTACTCCCACGATTTCTGGGGGTCCCCTTTCCCATTGATAGGGAATAACTTGCCATTTGGGAATAACTATAAATCTAAATTAAATACATTGCAATTGAGTACATCATACAGCCCTGGTAAGGAACCAGTCATAAAGCAGTCTTACTTGATTGGCATGTTGGACAAGCTGGACTCTTCCATCTTTCAAATGAATCAGACTCACACCCATCTTTTTCAGGATTTCCAAATGTTCAGGGTTACTAGCCATGAAATCCCTAGCACGTAATGGCGGCCTGTTGCCATTGCCAGAGATATCATCCCTAAAAAACAAAAACAAAAAACAACCTTGAGAATTAGTTTTGTCACTCTTGTAAGTATTGAAATGGTTTTAAAAGGGGGCTGCCTCAAGTTTGTTCTTCGGCAGCACACCACTCCCCTGCCTCCCATTTGCCAAGGGGAGAAGTGCTCCCGAACATGAACAGTTTGGAACAGCAGCATGGCTGAGCCGCTGGCCCGAACTGTGCACTCAGCAAGGCAGCTAGCCGAGGCAGCTTAGCCTCTGCTGCATTGGAGAAGAGCAGAGACTCAGAGCCTAGCCGGCTCAGCCAGCTTCAGAGCTGCACTTACAAGCTGTGCAGCAAACAGCTTGCAAATACATGCTCCTTGACTAGTAAACCGGCCAACACTAAGGCGACTGCCGAGGTACTGGTATCCTAAACAATTAGCTATAAACTAAAAAATTAAAAATTCAGTTTTTGAGAATGAATGGATTTTTTTAAAAAAAGAAAAATTGCAAATTAACTTATTTCTATGAGCAATTTGCAATTTAAAAAATGTTTCACCCAGAATTTAAAAGAACAAGCAGCATGGTTTTAATATGCATTTCAGAACAAGGACACATCAATAAATACTGCCATGTGGCCTCATCATTACTTTCTTCTGCAATTGTGGTTTGGATGTGGCCATGTGATTTGCTTTCTGGCAATCAAGCTGTGAAATGCATGCGGCAGGCAGACAGTCATAAGCTCGGGGAGCTGATCCGCCCGAGCTTAAAGGTTGTGGGTTAAAAGTCGGTCCTAGTGTAAAATGCTCTTTAAAAGCTGCCAACTAAACATGTACACGCGCTCCAACTACAGAGAGACACACAAACTAGACTTCATTCTGCAAAACAAGAAATTTGATGTTTTTCTTGGGGTTGCAATCCAGGAAAGGCATATTGTTCAGCAATGGTTACACAATGGCAAAGCGGCTCTAAAATCTCTCTGTATTTTTTATCAGTTAAAAGTAAAATGTTAGCATTTATATAACAAATCAGGACATTGCATATACATCTCTCCACAAAGGTTCTATTGCCTTTAATAGCTAGAAAAGGGAGTCAAATTAGATCACTGGGGATCAACTGTAAAAAGCCTAAAGATAAAGTCACACTATGAGATAAAAATCACAGCTGCTACAGAATAGAATACTGAATAAATCTATGTAATATAGACTTACATTCTTGAAGTAGTGCGAGGACAGTTCTTGTCAACCACATTTTTTAAGGGTTCCCGGATGCTTTGAGCATATAAAGGATCATTGCGAAAGAGAATTTGTGTATTTGGACAAGACCATTCAAAGTTACTGTCATCCAGCTCTGTGAACTGTGTAGTCTGTAAGCAAGCACAATGTAGAAGAATTAAAGCTTTATCTAAGCAAAGTTTACTGCCGAGTGTATGCCAGCATTGTCTGACTGGAATATCACTAAGCTAAAGACAAACATGGAAAAAGGGATTGAACAGAGTTTGCATTTACAACTTTAAAGATCTATATTAATTTAAAACACACATACTGTGGAATTAAAATTTGCAGAAATACACAATTTTAAAGGGAACCTGTCAGGAGATTAAAGAGAGAAACTTGTGAATCAAGTAAAGTGGGTAGAGTTGGCAGGGATCTGCTCAGATGACTGTTCTCCACATTCCCAGATTTCTTTTTTCTTTTTAAATAGGTATTTTTATAATCTCCTCTACGCCTGTTTACTGGCAACAAAAAGTCGCAAGGTTTGTTGCAAGTGGTATTTGCACCAAGTTTTGAGAAAACTTTTTCCCAGCAGAACCCAGAACTTAAAAAAAAATATATATATATATTATATTTATTATATATAAAATGAGCTGAAATCTAGAGCAGATCGTGGCTAGCGTACATTTCATTTTCACAAGCAGTCTGACAGATGTACCAATATTCAGACCTTGCCTTGATTAAACAGGTTCTCAAAGAAATGTGCTAAAACAAACAAAATAAATAGTACACATTTAAATATTGAAAATTTTCTAAATACCTTAATTTAGCAAAAAGTAAAGTATGCTCTATGTACAGCACTCCGTCAGGATAACAAGATGGCAGCTACCATCAATCATACCCAGTCCTAGACTTCAGGACAGGCTGTGTGAAGCACGAGACAGAGGTCACATCAGAGCAGCATCCTGTCACCAGGGGTGATAAAATTGAAAAAAGGCTGCTCACACTGCTGTCCATCCTATGTATCTGATCTAATACCAGAGACACCAGGCGTGGTGAGGTAAGAAGAGGCTGCTCACACTGCTCTCCACCCAGTCTATCTGATCTAATACTGGAGATACCAGGAATTATTAATTAATAAGAAGCTGCTCAAACTGCTCTCCACCCTGTCTATCTGACCTAATACTCAAGATACCAGGGGGTCTGAGGTAAGAAGAGGCTGCTCAAACTGCTGTCCACACCATCTGATCTAATACTGGAGACACCAGGGGTGCAGAGGTAAGAAGATGATACTCACACTGCTGTCTACTCAATTTGATCTAATACTGGAGATACCATGGGTGCAGCGGTAAGAAGAGGCTGCTCACACTGCTGTCTATCCGGTCTATCTGATCTAATACTGGAGATACCATGGGTGCGGAGGTAAGAAGAGGCTGCTCACACTGCGGTCGACCATGTCCATCTGATATAATACTGGAAAAAGCATGGAAGATGATGCTAGAAGAGACTGTTCACATTGCTGTCCATCTGATCTAATACTGGAGATACCAAGGACGATGGGGGTAAGAAGAGAAAGTTTAACTATTCTTTAATTATGCTTTTCTATTCACGGATAATCCCTTTTAGTTATCAGAACGCTGGGTGACTTCAGCTCCTGAGTCAGCAGAATTGTCAATGCAGCTCTGAGATATAATATAGGCTACAAGTGGATAATATTTTACACAGCTCATTTTCATGTGGCATATTTTTTGCCCAGAGAATTAAAGGGGTTGTCCGGGCATTCAGTATAATCTGTGTGTGTATCTAGGCTGCACAATGCTGACAGTGTGTAATTTACTCCCTGTCAGCATTCTGTTCCGTTGCCTAGATACAGACATGTCATGTGATCAGCCTCTCTCTCCTGATTCTGGAGAAGCTGGTGAAAACTGGACTTGAGTTTTCCACACGGGCAGACCCTCCCTCTCCTCCGGCTCCAGCCTCCCTGCAGCTCCCAGTGCCAGCCAGGGATGCAGCAGGGGATGACTCAGCTGATACCAGAGGCAGACTGCCTGAATTGAATAGTGGAGAAAAAATAAAGCTGAAACCTTTCTCCACTGTTCAATATCAGGAAAGTCTGGAGTTCCTGCCAGGACCTTTAGGTCACATGACAGCCTCATGTGACCAGGTGCCAAACACCCAGTGCTGTCCTGAAACCCCAGAAACAAAAGGCTTTTTCGTATGTATGTATGTATACACACATACACACACACACACACACACACACATACAGTACAGACCAAAGTTTGGACACACCTTCTCATTTAAAGATTTTTCTGTATTTTCATGACTATGAAAATTGTACATTCACACTGAAGGCATCAAAACTATGAATTAACACATGTGGAATTATATACTTAACAAAAAAGTGTGAAACAACTGAAAATATGTCTTATATTCTAGGTTCTTCAAAGTAGCCACCTTTTGCTTTGATGACTGCTTTGCACACTCTTGGCATTCTCTTGATGAGCTTCAAGAGGTAGTCACCGGAAATGGTCTTCCAACAATCTTGAAGGAGTTCCCAGAGATGCTTAGCACTTGTTGGCCCTTTTACCTTCACTCTGCGGTCCAGCTCACCCCAAACCATCTCGATTGGGTTCAGGTCTGGTGACTGTGGAGGCCAGGTCATCTGGCGTAGCACCCCATCACTCTCCTTCTTGGTCAAATAGCCCTTACACAGCCTGGAGGTGTGTTTGGGGTCATTGTCCTGTTGAAAAATAAATGATGGTCCAACTAAACACAAACCGGATGGAATAGCATGCCGCTGCAAGATGCTGTGGTAGCCATGCTGGTTCAGTATGCCTTCAATTTTGAATAAATCCCCAACAGTGTCACCAGCAAAGCACTCCCACACCATCACACCTCCTCCTCCATGCTTCACGGTGGGAACCAGGCATGTAGAGTCCATCCGTTCACCTTTTCTGCGTTGCACAAAGACACGGTGGTTGGAACCAAAGATCTCAAATTTGGACTCATCAGACCAAAGCACAGATTTCCACTGGTCTAATGTCCATTCCT
Source organism: Phyllobates terribilis (assembly GCF_046119375.1). NCBI lineage: Eukaryota > Metazoa > Chordata > Amphibia > Anura > Dendrobatidae > Phyllobates > Phyllobates terribilis. The sequence continues at coordinate 54,178,587 of NW_027362768.1, read as the reverse complement.
TGTGTTCTTTAGCCCAAACAAGTCTCTTCTGCTTGTTGCCAGTCCTTAGCAGTGGTTTCCTAGCAGCTATTTTACCATGAAGGCCTGCTGCACAAAGTCTCCTCTTAACAGTTGTTGAAGAGATGGGTCTGCTGCTAGAACTCTGTGGCATTGACCTGGTCTCTAATCTGAGCTGCTGTTAACCTACGATTTCTGAGGCTGGTGACTCGGATAAACTTATCCTCAGAAGCAGAGGCGACTCTTGGTCTTCCTTTCCTGGGGCGGTCCTCATGTGAGCCAGTTTCTTTGTAGCGCTTGATGGTTTTTGCAACTGCACTTGGGGACAATTTCAAAGTTTTCCCAATTTTTCTGACTGACTGACCTTCATTTCTTAAAGTAATGATGGCCACTCGTTTTTCTTTACTTAGAATTTGTATTATGGCGAGAAAAAAGCAGCTAACAGTCTATTCAATAGGACCATCAGCTGTATATCCACCTGACTTCTGCACAACACAACTGATGATCCCAACCCCATTTATAAGGCAAGAAATCCCACTTATTAAACCTGACAGGGCACACCTGTGAAGTGAAAACTATTTCCGGTGACTACCTCTTGAAGCTCATCAAGAGAATGCCAAAAGTGTGCAAAGCAGTCATCAAAGCAAAAGGTGGCTACTTTGAAGAACCTAGAATATAAGACATATTTTCAGTTGTTTCACACTTTTTTGTTAAGTATATAATTCCACATGTGTTAATTCATAGTTTTGATGCCTTCAGTGTGAATGTACAATTTTCATAGTCATGAAAATACAGAAAAATCTTTAAATGAGAAGGTGTGTCCAAACTTTTGGTCTGTACTAATATATATATATACACACATACACATATACATACACACACACACACACACAAGGGTCAGTCAATAAGTAATGCCTCCTATTTTTTTTCTCCTTAAATAAGGTAGTTATGTTAAATATTCGAATTTGGCACAATTCATCAAACCTTCTTCTCTAATCCACAGCAATTGCAACTTCCTGCACCAACAGGTGGCAGGACTGTATCCGTTTGCAAAATGTCTGACATTGATGTTCGTATTAGACAATGTTCTGTGATGGAATTCTAGCATGCAGAAGGTGAAACGCCCATTCGAATTCATGAGAGACTGAAAAATGTGTACGGTGATGCAACAGTGGATGTCAGTACTGTTAGACGATGGGTTCGTCGCTGTAACACAGCTGAAGGGCCATCACCGTTGGCTGACAAAATGCGGAGTGGCAGGCCAGTAACCGCAGTGACTCCAAGCAACATTCAGAGAGTCGATGACATCATTCGTGGTGACCGCCGGGTGACTGCAGATGAATTGTGTGGCATTATCTGCCTCAGTAAAGGCAGTGTGATGAAAATTATTGGACAACTGGGATACAGAAAAGTTTGCGCACGGTGGGTCCCAAGAATGCTTTTTACCATGCTGGAATACATGCCCTTGTTAAACGGTGGACCAAGACTGTGGAAATGGATGGAGATTATATTGAAAAGTGACAAATTAATCGTTAATGTTGTGGTTTTCAACCTATGTAATTGCATTTGAATTTCTTGCCAATTAAAAGGAGAAAAAAAATAGGAGGCATTACTTCTTGACTGACCCTCGCATATCCATATCTCCATCCATCTATTTACAGGTGCTTCTCACAAAATTAGATTATAAAAAAGATGATTATTTCAGTTCTTCAATACAAAAAGTGAAACTCATTATGTAGAGTCATTACAGACCGTGATCTATTTCAAGTGTTTATTTCTGTTAATGTTGATGATTATGGCTTACAGCCAATGGAAACACAAAAGTCAGCATCTCAGTAAATTAGAATAATTAACAAAAAACACCTGCAAAGGCTTCCTACCTGTTTAAAAAGGTCCCTTCCTTGTGTCAAGCCACTCATGACCAATAGACAATGCCAGAAGCGTCTTACCTAGGCCAAGGAGAAAAAAACCTGGACTGATGCTCAGTGGTCCAAGATGAAAGTAAATTTTACATTTCATTTGGAAATCAAGGTCGCAGAGTCTGGAGGAAGAGTGGAGAGGCCACAATCCAAGCTGCTTGAGGTCTAGTGTGAAGTTTCCACAATCAGTGATGGTTTGGGAGCCATGTCATCTGCTGGTCTAGGTCCACTGTGTTTTATCAAGACCAAAGTAAGTGCAGCCGTCTGCCAAATTTTTGAGCACTTCATGCTTCCCTCTGCTGACAAGCTTTTTGGAGATGGAAATTTCATTCTCCAGCAGGACTTTGCACCTGTCCACACTGCCAAAAGTACCAATACCTGGTTTAAAAACAACAGTATTACTGTGCTTGATTGGCGAGCAAACTCACCTGACCATAACCCCATAGAGAATCTATGGAGTATTGTCAAGAGGAAGATGAGAGACACCAGACCCAACAATGCAGACGAGCTGAAGGCTGCCATCAAAGCAACCTGGGCTTCCATAACACCTCAGCAGTGCCACAGGCTGATCGCCTCCATGCCACACCACATTGATGCAGTAACTAATGCAAAAGGAGCCAAGACCAAGTATTGAGTGCATTTACTGAACATACATTTCAGTAGGCCAACATTTCAGATTTTAAAATCCTTTTTCAAGCTGTTGTTATAAAGTATTCTAATTTACTGAGATAATGACTTTTGTATTTTCATTGGCTGAAAGCCATCATCATCATCAACATTAACAGAAATAAACACTTGAAATAGATCACTCTGTTTGTAATGACTATATATATATATGAGTTTCACTTTTTGCATTGAAGAACTGAAATACATTAACTTTTTGATGATATTCTAATTTTGTGAGAAGCACCTGTATATCCATGCATTTATCCATCTACCCATCTAGTGTAGAGTTGCTTAGTCACGCGCAGTGAAGTGTGACCCTGAAGTGGCTGTTGGCAAAATCTGTGGCGTGTCAGAACAAGGCTCCATAGACTTTTTGGCAGATTCGCGGGACTACGTCTACCTTGAGTGAGATTTTTTTTTTTTTTTTTTTTTTTTTTTTTTTTTTTTTTAGATAAAGTGGTGAAGGAGGGAAGGAGTGTAGAGGTGTTTATTTCAAAAAAGTATGTGTGTGTGTGTTTTTCCTTTTTATTACTGGGCTAGTAATGGGGGTGTCTGAAAGACGCCTCTCCATTACTAACCCCAGGGCTTGATGCCAGCTGACATTAGACCGCTGACATCAACACCCTAAAAATATTACCCCGATTGCAAAAGCACCAGGGCAATCGAGAAGAGCCAGGTAAAGTGCATCTCTTGTAATGTGCCAATTCTGGGGTGGCTGCTGACGGTATTTTTAGGCAGGGAAGGGTCCAATAACCAGGGACCTTCCCAGCCAAATATCAGCTCACAGCTCTCTGCTTTACCTTGGCTGGTTATCATTAATAGGGGGGGACCGTACGAAATTTTTTTCTACTTATTTGGTTATTACAAAGCTGGACAATAAGCTCCACATACCAGGCACTTAAGGGTGCAATTATATAATATCTTGTGTGGTTGTGGAGTTATATATCTGCCATATATCTATTTATCTAGGTATTGTTATTTTTGAACATCTTTTAAAAGGAACTTATAGCCAGAAATAATGCTATTAACCTGCAGATATGTGGTTAATCTGCAGGTTAACATCGTTATTATGCTGCCCGGCGCCTGCACAAAGCTGAACACTGCGGGAACAAAATTAACTTCATTCCCCCCGCAGCGTTCCGGTTTCAGTCACGGGGGCGGCACCGGTTCAGTCACCCCTCTGAGTATAATGGCGGCTGTAATAACGCCCCGGCCCTGACTGACAGCCAGTCTCAGTCTCAATGCAGAGCGAGTGTCAATCTCTGCAGGGCTGCGGTTACAGCCGCCACTCTGTATTCTCTGCGGGGGAAAGCCTTAGTTACTTACCGGTAACGGGATTTTTCAGAGCCCATGACAGCAACATGAAAGAGGATCCGCCCAACAAGGACAGGAAACCTACAGGTTAAAAAGGGCGGCACCTCTCTCCCGCTTCAGTTTAGTTAACAGAGCATGAGAGGACCGCTAAGGTTAATTACAACAAAACAAATTCATTTTAAGCCAATTACTTTAACTAACTTCCCCCGAAGGTGCAAAAATGGAAAATAACTCTATGGGAGTGTAAAAACACCAGTGTAGGGAGGAAATATAAGGGTGCTGTCATGGGCTCCGAAAAATCCCGTTACCGGTAAGTAACTAAGGCTTTATTCGTACTCCCATGACAGCACCACGAGAGAATTACAGAGATGAAAGGAGATTAGGGAGGGACCACAGCTAGAAGCACCCTTCTCCTGAAGGTGAGATCAGAACAGTCGCCTAAATCCAATCTATAATGCCTATAGAAGGTGGATGGAGAAGACCAGGTGGCAGCCTTACATATGTCGTCGATGGAAACCCCCGTCTTCTCGGCCCACGAAGTTGCTACTACTCTGGTGGAATGTGCCCTCAACCCTTCCGGTACTTCCTTATCCCCCGAGGAGTAGGCGAGGGTGATGGCCTCTCTAATCCACCTCGCAATTGTAGATTATGAAGCTTTACAACCCTTCCTAGCCCCCTGATGGCATATAAATAGGGAACTATCTTTCCTAAACCTCAGTGAAACCTCCAGATATTTAAGCACGCACCTTCTAACATCTAATGTATGTAGTTTCTCCTCTTTCTGATTTTTAGGGGGGGAAACAAAGTTGGAAGATTTACCTCTTGAGTTCTATGAAAACGTGAGACTACTTTTGGAAGAAAAGCTGGGTCAGGCTTTAGCACAATTCTATCATCCATAATTTGAGTAAATGGTGGGGATATAGAAAAGGCCTGTATGTCACCTACTCTTCTGGCCGAAGTTAGGGCCACTAACAGGGCTGTTTTAAGAAGAATAATCTTATGGGTGGCTGAATCTAGAGGTTCGAAGGGGGGTTAGTCAAGGCATTTAAGACCAGGTTTAAATCCCAGGGAGAGGGTCTGTATTTAATAATAGGTCTACATCTGAAAGAGGCTTTTATAAACCGTGATACCCAATAATTAGCTGCTATATCAAAAGAAAATAAGACTCCAAATGCCGAAACTTGTACCTTCAAAGTACTAGTGGTTAGGCCCTGTTCTAAACCCCGCTGTAGAAACTCTAGTATCTTCCCAATAGGGATCCCATCCTCTAGTTTGAATTCTGCAAAGGACAGGAACTTTCTCCAAGTTCTAGCATAGATGCGGGTGGTAACGGGCTTTCTGCTACATAGGAGAGTGTTTACTAAATTCGTGGAAAACCCTTTGCTGGTTAACAGTGTCCTTTCAAATTCCATGCCGTTAAATGGAGATTTGAGTCTGGAGGATGGGAAACCAGACCCTGAGTAAGAAGGTCCGGAATTTCCGGAAGGACCCAGGGGTCTGATATTGACATTCTGCGGAGACAAGAGAACCATGGCCTCTTGGGCCAAAAGGGGCATATGAGGATCATTCTGGCCTTGTCCGCCCTGATCTTCCTTAGGACTGATGGAACCAGGACCACAGGAGGGAATGCATACGCCAAAGGAAACTCCAAGGGAATCATGAAGGCGTACACTGCCAGGGGCTTTTCTCTGGGGTTTAGAGAACAAAATGTTGCCACCTTCCGATTGGATTTTGTCGCGAACAAGTCCACTGCTGTAGTACCCCACATTGTCACAATCTTGGAGAATATTTGAGGGTTCAAGGACCATTCTCCTCCTTTTAGGGAATTGCAGCTGAGAAAATCTGCTCTGATGTTTTCTTTTCTTTTTAGATGAACTGCAGAAAGGGAGAGAAAATGATCTTCTGCTTTCTGAAGAAGTCTGTCTGCTACTCTCATTAAGTCCTTTGAACGGGTTCCCCCTTGATGATTTATATATGCTATTGAGACTTGATTGTCCGAGAGTATACGGACATCCTGGCCCTGTAAATATACAAGGAACCCATTGAGCTCATAATCAACCGCCAAAAGCTCCTTAACATTCGAGGAAAACTGTACCTCATTTTCTGACCAGGTTCCCTGAATTAAGTTATCTTCAAAATGAGCTCCCCAACCTGTAGCACTTGCATCTGTAGTCAAAACTGCAGTAGGTTTACTTTCCCAAGGGACTCCCCTAGAAAGATTAGTGTATACCAACCACCAACGAAGGGATTGTAAGGAGTGAGGGGCCAAAATAAACTCTTGGTCTAGATATCCATCTAGAATTGAGTCATTATATAATACATTCCATTGAAGAGCCCTTGAGTGAAATTGGGACGAACGCACCGCAGTAAAACTTGAGGTCAGGGTCCCTAATAATGACATGGCTTTACGGAGTGTCATAGTGGGTCTATCCATACAATGTCTCACTAGTCCCTGGATTTTTGCAATCTTCTCATCTGATAAATGGCATAACTGTCTTTCTGAATCTAAAATAACCCCCAGGAATTGTTGGGCTTTTTGAGGGGTCAACCTAGATTTTTCCAGATTTAGAAACCAACCTAGGCCTTGTAGGACAGAAATTGTTACCTCGCATTGTACAAAGGAATTCCCCACCATCAGGAAATCATTAAGGTAAGGGATTATTAAGATATCCTTTTCTCTTATATGGGCCATAACTTCTGCCACCAGTTTGGTAAAAACTCTCGGGGCTATAGCCAACCCAAAGAGAACAGCGGTATACTGGAAGTGTTTTACTACCCCTTTTATTTTGATGGCCAATCTTAAATACTTTTGATAATCCTTATGAATGGGAACATGGTAATAAGCGTCTTTAAGGTCTAGGACTACCATATAACAGTGGGGAAAAAGTAATTTTATTATTGTTTTTAATGATTCCATCTTAAAAGGTATCTATTTTAAGAAACCTATTTAAGGATTTTAAATTTATGATTGTCCTGAAACACCTATCTGGTTTGGGGACCAGGAAGAGCGTGGAGTAGAATCTGTGTCCCTCTTCTGTTTTCAGAACCTCAATCAGGACGTTTTTCTTGGTTAGGTCTTGAATTTCCGATATGAGGGCAGTCTACCGCTCTGGGGAGGAACTAGAGGGAATAATTACGCATCTTCTGTAAGGAATGGCTTGAAATTGAAATTTAAGACCAAATCTAATCAGGCTTAAAATCCAATTGCTATGTGAAATACATTCCCAAGCCGGAAAAAACAACGACAATCTCCCTCCCACCTAGGCCGATTGTGATTTCCCTGGTTTCTGCTCATCTCTGGAAGAAGAACCAAAGAGTAGGCCTCTACCTTTGCGACCTCTTTCCTCGAATTTCTCCTGTTCTATATAAAGAATCTTCTTCGGACAAACTTTTTCCAAAAAGATTTCTTAAAAGAGGGTAGAGGTACAGATGGAAAGCCCCTCTTAGGATCTCCAGCTTTCTCCAACAGATCATCCATGGTTTGGCCGAAAGGATATTCACCCTCACAAGGAATTGTACAAAGTCTAGATTTTGTTTGTACATCTCCAGGCCAGCACTTAAGCCAAAGGGGTCGCCGAGCAGCATTTGAAAGAGCTGACGATTTCGCTGCTAGTCTGAGTACGCAGATACGTCAGCAAGAAAGGCCGCTGAACCCTGGACTAGGGGGAGAGAAGAAATAATCTCCTTCCTGGAGACACCCTTCTTTAGTTGGTTGTCTAGCTGTTCCAGCCAGGCCATCAGGACTCTGGATGTGCATGTGGCAGCCACTGCTGGTTTCAGGGCTCCTGTAGCTGTCTCCCAAGTACCTTTCAAAAAGGTATCTGCTCGTCTGTCCAGGGGGTCTCTTAAAGCTCCCACCATGTCGTCGAAGGGGAGGGAAGCCTTTTTTGATGCCTTAGCAATGGCAACATCAAGCCTTCGTGCCTTTGACCAGGAGGAGCATGCGGTATCATCAAACGGATACCTTCTTTTGAAAGAGGGAGGGATGCTGCCCTTCCTGTCTGGCTTTTGCCACTCTCTATCAATGAGATCCTTAATTTTTCTATTCATTGGGAAGCATCTTTTCTTTTTTTGACCTAATCCTCCAAACATTATATCCTCTAAAGACTTCTCTGGTCTAGTGTCCACGATGCCCATGGTAGAACGGACAGCTTTCACCAAGGCATCCACCTCATTTAGAGGAAAACATTGTCTCTCAGATTCGCTATCAGAGGAAGAGAGGGAGGAGGAAGAAATTGAGGAGAATGTCTGGCCTCACAATTCCCTCGCAAAGCCTTGCCTACTCCTTCTTTAATTAGAGTTTTTAGACCCAAAGAAAACCCTGGGGTTTCATCCGTCATCACCTTGTCAATACAAGGCTGGCACAACTTCTTAATATATGTATCAGGGAGCGGGCTGTTGCATAGGGCACATTCCTTATGCTTTGATTTAAATGGACCTTTCTTGCTCTGAAAAAATGTTATAGACAGAGAAGTAGAAGAAAAAATTAGTAGAACTTTCATGAAGATTCCACTTACCCACTGGCATATGCGGTACCGTAGAAACAGAGGAATCCTTCTTAACCGGCGGTGGATCCCGCTGAACGACAGGACCTTCCTTCCTGCTTTTTGCGGTGAATTTCCTAGTTGAAAGGCTGGACTCGGATCGGGAACGACGTTGCACCGCCTGTTGTGAGGGCTCCCCAGAGGGCTGCTCCTGCAGCAGTTGTTCTTGCTCAGGTGATAGCTCCTGTGTATCTCCCATTGCCAACGAGAAAACAAGGGGCTGGGAAGCACCTCCGTATGCAACCAAGTCTTTTTCTATACTGGCCATACAGGTACCTATGTGGAAAGGGGGGCCTCCCCCTACCCCCACCCGGGGTGGGCAGAACACTACTCCCAGCAGTACTGGTGGGACACCCATCCTGTTCCGGTGAACAATGTTCCGGCGTCCCCACTCTGCTCGCATGCGGCCCGTACTTCCTGGCCGCGTGCGAGCTGCACCCACTTCTGGTGGAGGTCGGCGCACCGGAAATACGTCACAGAGCCGCGCCTGCACGTTCCCTGCCGGCGCGGCCCAGATCTCTTGAATAGTGTAGCGGGGGGGGTTGCCCGCATGCGGTCCCACACATCGCTGACCATCCGGCTCCACCGAGGGGATGTCACGCTGGCCGCAAAGCACACGGAGATGCCCCAATGAGCCCTGCCGTGGCGTCTCCAGAAAAAACAGGACCGACTAGGGCAGGAACTTCACTGCTCCAGGCACCCTGTCTATCCATCTGGGCAAGAGACCGATCTTCATCCTGCAGGTACCTGATAGGTCTCCCATCAAGGACAGGAACCCTAAACTGAAGCGGGAGAGAGGTGCCACCCTTTTTAACCTGTAGGTTTCCTGTCCTTGATGGGCGGATCCTCTCTCTCGTGGTGCTGTCATGGGAGTACGAATAAATAAAGCTCATTTTCAAGTCGCAATTTTTAGCTAAGTGCTGGCGCCGGGCAGGTTAATAACACTATTAACTCACAGATTAACCCCATATCTGCAGGTTAATAGCGGTTTTACCGGTGATCGGTTCCCTTTAACACATAGAAATCTGTAATTTCTTGAATGTATTTTATGCTGGTATGTGTCACATGAACGGCACACATGTACACACAGTTGGTAAAAATGCTCCAGGCCACACTTTCATGTGTACATGTGAAGGAGGCCAAAGATGTATTGTGAGGTTCTGCAGCAGTTGAGGTGTATTATGAGATATATATATATATATATATATATATACACTTAGTCTCATGCAAACAGACATTACAAAAGACTGAGGTTCAGCAGCAGACGAGGTGTATTGCCAGGTTTTGCAACACCTGAGGTGTATATTACGAGGTTCTGCAGCAGCTGAAGTGTATTATGAGGTTTACAAGTAGATATACACACATATGCTTACATTCTTGCACACACACATCACTATAGACTCTTCACTTCACAGTACTCATATGTCAGGGGTGATGTGGAGACGTGAAGCTCGATCACCACTTTGCTGTGGGGTGCAGTAATTCTGCTGCTTTCCACAGATGACAGGACAGCTTTGGCTGTGAGGTTAGATAATAAAGCACAGGGAGCTATCAAGTTTGGTAGAGCCGCAGATAAACAAACTGGGTGCAGGGAATGAAGTGAAATTCATGAGGAATGAAAGGCAGAAACAAAAAACAAAATTTATAGGGGTGTTGAATATTACAATACAGCACAGATTAGCTTTAACAAAATTGGATTTCGTGGTCAGACAACTTCTTTAAGCATGTTCTTCATTAGCAAATCCACATCATGCTCATTCAGCTGTGAAAAGAGGGATTTTTGGTACTCACCGTAAAATCTCTTTCTTGGAGCCTTCATTGGGGGACACAGGACCATGGGTGTATGCTGCTGTCGCTAGGAGGTTGACACTATGCAAAAAAAGGAAAATAGCTCCTCCTCCGTAGTATGCACCCGCCTACAGGCACCAAGCTCACCAGTTAGTGGCTAGAGCAGTAGGAGAAGCACAAAATAACCAACTATGTAATGCCCAACGGGGCACAACCGTGAAAAACTAAATGAGATGCCCAACAGGACCATATGTCCAAAAACAGGGAGGGTGCTATGTCCCCCAATGAAGGCTCCAAGAAAGATTTTACGGTGAGTACCAAAAATCCCTCTTTCTCTATCGCTTCATTGGGGGACACAGGACCATGGGACGTCCCAAAGCAGTCCCTTGGGTGGGAGAACAGAAGATAGTCATAGACTAGGTCAGACTTCGGCAACTGCCGCCTGCAGGACCTTCCGTCCAAGACTGGCATCAGCCGAAGAATAAGTGTGGACCTTGTAAAACCTTGAAAAGGTGTGAAGAGAAGACCACGTTGCGGCCTTGCAGATTTGAGAGGCCGAAGCCTGATGGCGGACCGCCCAAGAGGCCCCCACCGCCCTGGTGGAGTGAGCCCTTACTCCGGGAGGGGGAGGTTTGCCCGAGAAGCGATGTGCCTCCAAGATGGTCGAACGTATCCAACGGGCGATGGTTAACTTGGAAGCAGGGAGACCCTTGCGATGCCCCTCAGGGATGACAGAAAGGGCATCCGAGCGCCGAAGGGAGGCCGTTCTGGAAAGGTACACACGTAGAGCTCTAACCAGGTCCAGTTTGTGCAGGGACTTCTCCCATGGATGCACTGGAGCAGGGCAAAAGAAAGGCAAAACGACGTCCTCATTAATGTGAAAAGCAGAAACCACCTTTGGCAAAAAGGAAGGCACCGGCCTGAGCACTACCTTGTCCTGATGGAATACCAGAAAAGGCGACCGACAAGAGAGGGCTGCGAGTTCTGCGACCTTTCTAATAGAGGTAACAGCCACCAGAAAGGCCACCTTCCAGGAAAGGAGAGAGGCTGGAATGTCCTGAATGGGTTCAAATGGAGGCTGTTGTAGGACGCTTGGGACCATATTAAGGTCCCATGGTTCCACTGGAGGGCGAAAAGGGGGGCGCGCCAGGTGGGCCACCTCTTGAAGAAACGTCCTGACCTGAGGACGGCTAGTTAAGTTACGCTGGAATAGAATAGACAAGGCCGAAACTTGGCCCTTGAGAGTGCTGAGAGCTAGTCCCACCTCTAGGCCAGACTGAAGAAAAGCCAAAATGACTGGCAAAGAAAAGGACATAGGAGTTAGCTGATCTTGTTCGCAGTGACGAAAAAGGCTCTCCAAGTTCTGTGGTATATGAGCGAGGTAGCGGGTTTTCTGGCGTTAATTAGGGTCTGAATGACATTGGCAGTAAAGCTAGCCGTCTTCAACACCGCGGCCTCAACGGCCATACCATTAAATTCTGAGAACGAGAACTCTGATGAAGAATAGGACCCTGAGAGAGGAAGTCCGGATGGTCTGGTAGTCTCCAGGAGGAGTCGACAAGCAGATTTACCAGATCTGCGTACCAGACGCGCCTGGGCCAATCTGGGGCTACTAGGAGAACTGGTACTCCCTCTGTGTTGAACTTTTTGAGGACTCAAGGGATCAAAGGTAGAGGTGGAAAGAGATAGGGAAGTTGGAACTGTGACCATGATATGACTAGTGCGTCCTGGGCGATTGCTAGCGGATCGCGGGACCGAGCTACAAAGGACGGAACCTTGTGGTTTAACCGGGACGCCATGAGATCGATGTCCGGCGTGTCCCACCTTAAGCAGATTTGGTGAAACACCTCGGGATGGAGAGATCATTTGCCTGAGGCGAGGCCCTGCCGACTGAGAAAGTCGGCCGCCCAGTTGTCGACCCCTGGAATGTGGATTGCTGAGATTGCCGGGACCATCTTCTCGGCCCAAAGTAGCACTCTTGCCACCTCTTTTAGGACGGGCTTGCTGCGCGTTCCTCCCTGATGGTTTATGTATGCCACGGCCGTGGCATGGTCCGATTGTACACGGACTGGGAACCCTGCCAGGATCTTCAGAATGTTGATGGGGAGGGAGACTTCGTGGGGACTCCACCGGCCCTGGACCGTGTGTTGTAGAAAAACTGCCCCCCAACCGATGAGACGGGCATCGGTCGTGACCACCTGCCAGCGAAGCGGAAGGAATGATCTCCCGGGTCTGAAGGAAGAAGGGCGGGACCACCAGGTTAGCAACAGTCTTACTTGACGAGGCAACTTGATGCGTCGATCTAGAGACGACGGATTCTTGTCCCAAGCTGAGAGAAGGGCTAGTTGAAGAGACCGGGTATGGAACTGGGCAAACGGAACTGCCTCCATGGCTGCTACCATCTTTCCCAGGACACTCATGCATAGGCGAAGGGAGTGTGGACTTGGGTCTGAGAGGATGTGGATTCCTTGTCGTAGGGAGTTCATCTTTTCCCTTGGAAGGAGGACCCGGTCACGGGTCGTGTCGAACTGCATCCCTAGGAAGGTTAAGCGTTGGGATGGGACCAGGGAGGATTTGTCCGTGTTGATCAGCCAGCCTAACCGGGAGAGAGTGTTCAAGGTGATCTGGAGACTGTGGAGACAGTCCCTGAACATGGGACCTTTGATTAACAGGTCGTCGAGGTAGGGGGATGATTACAATTCCCCTTGTTCGAAGAATGGCCATAACAGTCGCCATCACCTTCGTGAAAACCCTCGGGGCTGTGGCAAGGCCGAAGGGGAAGGCAGTGAACTGGTAATGCGCATTCTTGAAGGAAAAGCGTAGGAACTTCGGATGTGACGTGCAGATTGGGATGTGAAGGTATGCATCCTGAATGTCCACCGAGCATAGATATTCCCCGGCCTCCATTGAGGCGATTACTGACCTGAGGGACTCCATCCTGAACTGTCGGATGCGTACATGTCGGTTTAGCTGTTTGAGGTCCAGAATCGGACATAGTGAGCTGTCCTTTTTTAGGACGACGAAGAGATTTGAGTAAAAACCGGAAAACCTTTCCTGAACGGGAACCGGGACTATGACTCCTGAGCACAGAAGAGAAGTGATGGCTTGGAGGAAACCGGGAAACAGAGATGGTTGTGGGGGGCAGGACCTGAGAAAACGTGATCGTGGGCTGGAATCGAACTCTATTTTGTAGCCGGAAGTCACAATTTCTTTGACCCAGGCATCCTCTATTGCCGGGAGTCAAGAATCTGTGAACAGAAGGAGACGGCCGCCCACCCTGGGAGAAGTCCCAGGTGGGAGTGACCCGTCATGTTGAGGAAAACCTGTTGGATCGTGATCCAGAGGACTTGGAGGAGAGACTCTTTGGGCGCCAGTTAGGCGTGGGCCTAAAGGAGGGTTGACGACTGTCCCGCTGTGCTGGAATACGGTCCTGTTGAGAGGAGGGGTTCGGTTGAGCGAACTGACGAAAGGACCGGAACTGAAGGGGGCGTCTCCTAGGAAAAGGGCGTTTGGGTCTGGGCTGGGGGAGAGAGGTGCTCTTACCCCCAGTAGCATCAGAGATGATCTGATCTAGCTTGGATCCAAACAGCCTGGAACCTTGAAAAGGAAGATTAGTTAGAGATCTTTTGGAAGCCGGGTCGGCGTTCCAGGCTTTAAGCCAAAGAATTCTACGTAAGGCAACGAAATTACTGGAAACCCGGGCTGAGCATGCAGCGGAGTCGAGGGACGCCGTAAGCAGATATTTCCCGGCGTGGCCGATCTGATCAGCTAAGTCGGCCAGATCGTCCGGGGAGGCCCCTGCTAGGATACCCTGTCTGAGCTGTTTGGCCCATGCGGACACCCCTTTTGATACCCAAGTTGAGGCGAAGGAAGGGCAAAGGGAGGTGCCCGCAGCCTCAAAGGCTGACTTAGTGAGGGCCTCAACCTGTCTATCCATGGTATCCTTAAGGGAGGAACCATCCGGAAGAGACAGTACCGTCTTGGCGGAAAGGCGAGATACGGGAGGATCCACAGATGGGGGCTCCGTCCATTTGCTGACAAGGTCATGGTTAAAGGGGTATAGGACGTTTAACTGTTTCTTTCCTGTAAAGCGCTTTTCTGGATGCTCCCACTGCTTTTGAAAAATGCTGTCAAATTCTGCATGGTTAGAAAAAGTGCGTGCAGGACGCTTAATCTTTTTGAAGGAAACAGGGCTCTCGTCTTCTGTAACATGCAGAGTCTGATTGACAGCCGTTATAAGGCTGTCTATCATGTCCTGGACCTTAGAATACTGGTCTGAGTCAGAACCAAAGTCTGAATCTGTTAGATCCCGGGGCGACCTCCGCGGAAGAGGTGTGAGACGCAGGGAGCATCTTGGAGTCTGGAGAGCTGGAGGATGAGCTTGCGTGAATCCGTTTCTGAGAACGTGCCGTCAGTCTGCCCCTGTGAGGAGGGGGCAGGGGTGCCTGCGAATCGTCTGTGGGGACGTTTGGAGCGCTGGTGGCCGTGCATAACATAGGCAAACGTTCTGGCAAGCGTTCTAAGACCTGCACCAGAGATTGAGAAACCTTGGTGAGGTCAGAGACAGACTGTGACATAGCAACAGCCCACTCCGGAGGGGAGGGGGTTACCACGTCCTGAGCGGCGGGGGGATCTTGGGGTGCCAGCATGGCAGGAGGTTTGCAGGTCTAGCAGAAGGCCGTAGTGAGACCCGCGGGCCACTTAGTACCGCAAAGAGCACAGGATTAGTATGTGACAATGTGAGAGGGACGGACTGAGGGCTCCCTGGGTTTGGGCGTATGTGCCTGACCAGGGATACTGCAGAGGGGAGCGCTGTGAGCAGGGAGGGGTGGGGGTCATGTGTCAAGACAGAACCTACCCGATCTTGCAGAGAAGCGGTCCCGTGTCCCCCTGAAGGCTCCGATGGTGAGGCTGGAGCGGGTCACAGTAGGTGCCGACGGAGTAGGGAGCTGCGTGCGGCAGAGAGATGGTGTCGGTGCAGAGGACACTCATTGATGACGGAGCGCGCGAGGCTCCGATAGGCAGATGGGAAGGGGGGGAAGGCTTGAGAGGCCCCCCGATGATAGGTCCGCGGAAGGCACGAGGGCGTGACGGAAGCGTCACTATGCTCCTCGGCCCTGGTTGGTCAACTAGGAGGGGACGTGTAGCCGTCGGAGCGGGACCGCCCACCGGACACGCCCCCCGACGGAGAAAAGCGCGGCAGATTTTCCGCGCATTATGGAGAAGAAGGAGGAAGTGGCCCAGGAAAGCGCTGTTTAGCGCCATGTTTGGTGAGAGGGGGAGGGGGGAGGAAGGCGGGTAACGCCGGGGGGCAGGGACCTGCAGCTGAAAGGCAGGGAAGTACCTGTCCTAGCGGGTCCAGGAATCGTCCCTTCCTTTCTCCTCCTGAGGATGGTCTCAGGATGCCTTCCTGGATAGGGGGGGATCCTGGCTTTCCCTCCTTTCCGCACTGTCCGGTCCTGGACAGTGCAGGAGACGGTGTCCCCCAAACTGGGCGAAGGTCACCCGCAGGGACCACCGTCTCCCTCCCAGGCAGCTCCGAGGAGGGGGCTGGGGTGGGGAACAGGCTAGGACTGGCCACCGAAATCACCCTGAGACACCCTAAGGTGACAGGGGATAAGTCCTGCCCAGCGGGTCCGAGAGTGGGCGATGTGGGAGTAGCCACATTTCTCTCTCGGTTGCTAGTGGGTTAACAGGGGACGCAGTGTGCCCTGTTAGCCTGAAGAGCTGTATCTGAAAGAGAAAAAACAAACATTAATAAAACACAACAGGGTTGGATCAGTAGGATCCAGGTCTACCTCCTACAGACACTAAGCTTAAAATGGTGAGCTTGGTGCCTGTAGGCGGGTGTATACTGCGGAGGAGGAGCTATTTTCCTTTTTTTTGCATAGTGTCAACCTCCTAGCTACAGCAGCATACACCCATGGTCCTGTGTCCCCCAATGAAGCGATAGAGAAATGCCATATAGCAGAGGTGAAAGCCACGGTCAATATGCAGCACAATCTGTATGTGACATGCCAATTTTGCAGCAGATTCTCAATGGATTTACAGCAAGGTCAATCACTCATTATTTCTGCATATATTTTAATAAAATGCAATAAAATCATTAAATACATACCTTGTTTTTCTTTACTTGTGTGTGATTTGCGGTGGATAACCAAAGTGGTAAAAGATGAGCTTCTGTAGTAAATATGTAATCCTCTATATCAAAGTTTAGGTCTTCCCTCTCAGAAAACAACAAGTACAAGTATTTAAACATCTCCGCCAGAAAAAAGGAGTCCATCCTGATATAAAAATACAAGTGAGATATGAAGCAGAATTCAGAAACCTGAATCAAAAAGATCACTGAATAGTTAAAATACAGGGAGTTATTACTTGCTTAAAAGCCGTCAGCTAAAATAGGTTTTCTGAGGTGGAGAAGATCAACAGTCACTATAGATTTGTGGCAGTGTGCGATCTTCAGACTATCAGGATTCCCCTGTCCAACCTGAGCAAATGGATGGTCCTGTGACCACAAGTACACAATTTACATATATGCGGTCACATGCAGACTAGACTCTCCTCCGCTTCTCTCAGGCTAAGTGCTGACGAAGCAGAAATGCTCCAGATTTTTTCTGGATCTCCCTGGCAGGAAAAACGTATGCGGATTTTACATGCGTTTTTCCTGCCAGGTAGAAGCGCTTGTGAAGCGTTTTTGCATGCGAGTTGTAAAGCGCTTTTCCAAGCGATTTTAGCATCACTTGGAAAAGTGCTTGACAACTTGGTCACACTATAAAAATCCATACAACCGGCATGGATTTATATAGTGTGACCAAGTTACGATGCTGCAAATGCAGAATCAATAGTAAAAAAAAAAAAAAAAAAAAAACACATTATACTCACCTTCTGATGGCCCCCGGTCTCCTTCTCCGGTGTCTGACGGCTCGCGGTGGTGTAAAAGGACCTTTCATGACGTCATTTAGTCATGTGACAGGTCACGCGACCGCCGGCGGTGAGTATAATGTTTTTTTTTATTTTAATTCTTTTTTAACTACAGGTACTATGGTACCCGGGTCTGGAGGAGAGTCTCTTCTTCTCCAGACCCAGGTACCATCCGCGCATTGAAATCGCTTAATATCCGTATGTGCACACGTACTCATGCAGATATTATGCGATTCAATGCAAGTCAATGGCGGCAAAATTAATGGACATGCTGCGGATTTTTCCGCAATGATAATTCCGCAGCGGAAATTTCCGCAGCATTTGCACAGCACATGCAGATTATCATTGGGGACCATTGCAGACCTTCTACCAAGCGTTTTTAAGCATTTCCGAGGCCGAATTGCCGCTGCAGAAACGCTTAAAAAAAGCATAGTCGGCACACAGCCTAAGTGTTCTATTGAGAGAAGTAGAAGAATTTGGTCAGCACGAGACCACCCCCTCACATGGGGAATACAGGGGGGTCATAACTGAACGCAAAGCACACTGCCATGATTCAGCAGTCTGCATTCACAGGGAGGCCGTCAACTTTTCTTCTCAGCCCAGAAAACCAATTTATTGGTTGTGCTATGCAAGATCAGCTGCTAAAAAGGTCCGAACTCTGTGACCAAAACAGTTAAACATCTTTTTTTTGGCTATTTAGCCAATAGTGGCACTAAAAGAATACTGCGGACTCAATTATGAGTTGGGCCAATACATGCAGAGAGCGCTGCCCCCACCCTGAGGGATGTGACTGACATGTAAATGCATATTCATAGATGCCTCGCTCCTATCTTGCGTCATACTCAAATTATTTGTAACCGCATAAAGATTAATGTTAAATAGAACAGGACAAAATGTAAATTAGGGGTAATTACATGACATATAGACAAATCACAAAGATAAATCCTACAGTGTACTGCACATACCGGTCTTCATGACTTCCAGTGCGCACATCCTTAACAGCTGCAAATCCACAGGGGACACGGGCATATTTGTTCAAGTTCTCAATGATTGTTTTTCCCACTTCTAAGTAATAGGGGTCACCAGTTGCCTTTAATAGTTTATAAAAAAAAATATTAATCCTTACAAATAATTCTCAAAATTCATAACTCTATATAGTAAAAGTCCTCACTTTATACAAGAAGTAAGTGCTTTCTGCAAACTCTGGTCTTAAAGGATGCTGGGCCCAGTGTACTCGGAAATCAGTCGTGAAGGCCTGAAACGTGTACACAATCACATTAGTTTTGTCGTAGAGGACTGGAGCAAAATAGTAACTTATTGGAGGGAGAAAAGTGAACATTCCCAGAAATCAGACACTGTACTGATATATACAACATATATTGGCCAAGTACACAAAGCTTAGAAACAGGCAACACAATGGTGGGAAAGTAAGAGCAGAACTAGCAGGTAAATCAATTTCTGATAAAAACACTTGCGCACTCAAGAGTGATGAACATTTTTTAGTTGCTGTGTCAGAGAGCAGACTGCTCAACGCCACCCTGATGACTAGAAGCAAACGACTGCAGGGGGAAGAGACATTCAATTTCACCCCATAG
This sequence comes from Phyllobates terribilis, assembly GCF_046119375.1. NCBI lineage: Eukaryota > Metazoa > Chordata > Amphibia > Anura > Dendrobatidae > Phyllobates > Phyllobates terribilis. Next base: position 54,159,843 of record NW_027362768.1, on the reverse strand, counting down.
ATGAATTACCAGTTAGAAAGCTGCACATACTGAAGATCGCATTTAACTACAGGTAAGCACAATGGCTGTCGGTAAGGACAGGGTTTTTTGTTTGTCATGACAGGATCCCTTTAATGAGCATGTTATAAATCACTACTTAATAGGCATACTACTGCTGGTGATTGCCTGCAGCGGTCACACATTCATGTCAGGATGCCATTAACGGAGTAGAAAACCTGCATGTCTCTTTGTATGGAAGTTATTGTTTCGCTTGACCTAAGGCAAGATTTGGCCAAACCTAACTTCTTGGTCATACTGTACAAACATTATCTTACCTCTGGCAGGAAGTTGTGCTTTTTTATGACTTGATATAACATTTCATGGGTTTCTATAGCAGGCCTTATGTCTCCTTTAAGGACCTATATTTAAAAAAAAAATATATATATATAAAACATAGCTCCAGTTTGCCACTATACTTCTGTCTTGATGCTAATAGAAACAGAATTTCTTAGGATTTAGGGTCTTACAACACAGCAAGGAAGCAGATGGTAAAGCCACCAAACCTAGGCAACGTAAATTCCAGTAACATGTAGATAACAGACTGACCTGTGAAATAAATGGACCGCTGTCCTTTATGGTGATCTATTTATCCAGAAACCTGTACCTCCAAAACCAACCAATAAAGGTACATGCATTAGAAGTCACAAGTGGTGTTGTACCTTCAGAATATTGTCTTGTACAACTTGTCCCATTTTGTGGTGGTAGATAGTACAACACCTCCCAGGGCAGATTTCATCAGCCATAAAAGCTCTGATAATGTATGGAGTTATTAGAGATAATAAAATCTTGGGAAATTCAATTTAAACAAGTTGCAAATTTTTGCTAAAAATTTGTTTTGCATCTCCCCATCTTCCCTCTTGGTTGATAGCTCTGACTTTATAGGATCCAGAGAAGGGCAAAGATCAGAAAACAAGTAGGTGGGAAGGTGCCCTGAACCATTTGGCTGCACCAGGGGTGAACCGAGCGCATGTGCTTTGTTTGAAAAGTCATATTTGTGGTGACAGACTTCCTTTATTTAGCTAAACCGCCAACATATTTTGCCACTAGAGCGGCTTTCATTTATGTCATGGTTTACATATTGTTATTGATGGGCACAGGTTACCAAATCACTGAACTGTAAAAATAATCCTAAAGCTGTATACCTAATATTAATCCAATCAATTTATAGGTGTGAAAAGAGAGCTCTTCTAGAAATAAAATACATCACTGAATAGAAAGTCCACAAAAAATGATGGCAGATTTTTTGTCCAAACTTAAGCTGGCCATACTCATTAGATAGCAGTTGGCTGAACATTACCTGGACCACAGCTATTTCCTAGTGATCCCTATTCACATGCACAATTGTCTGGGCCCAAGTGTGTTCTGAACGGGGAGAGAGGGGTAAGCCAATATGCAACTGGAGCTTTTCAGCCATAAAAACAAAAAGACAAGACATGAGGAAATCTAACTGAGCGATCCTTTGCTCCCCTGACTTTTGTGGTTGGGGAAACCTGGGACACACACACATTAATTAGATATTCCCGCTAAAATGGGTTACCATTAATTACATTTTAATGGTTAACTTTAGTCACAAATAACTGAGAAGCTCATGAAATTTCAGTATTTAATACAGTGGTTTCATTATGTATAAATGTATACCTGCAGACCAGGGAAAAACGCAAGTAGAGAATCCATCCACGTGCGAGCGGTGAGCATGGGTTTGTGTATGTGAACATCGAGTAGAAGCGGTGGCTGACTTATATAGCGCATGATGGCATCATAGTGCTAAAATAAAGAGCAGTTCAACGGTGTTAATACAAAATATCCGAATAACCGTGGAGAAATCCAAAGAACAAGCTTTCACTTTGCCACAGCCCTGAGTAATCATCGGGGAGACCTGAACTGTCACAGGACACAAATATAGGAACTGTACAGGCATGAGAGGTAAGGGGACGGAGATTATTTTATAGTAATTATTCTAATTACGACAGATAGCCTGTAATAAGTGCAGATCAACAATTTAGTAACTCATATTTACAAAAAACTGCAACGAATCCCTGGTATTCTATAAGGTGTCCTAGAGGGCATTATTACCTGTAAATACATCCAAAGAAGAAAAAAAATGCCAGGACCAAAATACATCCACATTATTTAAAAAGATGTACATTTTATTGAATAAAAGACACAAACAAATATTATAGGAATCCAACAACAGGTATAATGATGCACAGAAAGGTGAGTGAGCAACAGAGAGAGCCCAATACTGTATATACTCTAATTAATTCTGTAGGTATAAAGTGACATAGTGCTCTATAAATCTCTGATCATATAAATAATACATCAAATACATATAAAGAAAATATATATGTGTACACTCAAAGTGAGCATATAATCAACATAATCATAAATCAATATATTTGTGAATCAAACCTACATACATAATTGGGTACTATCCCTCAACTTTAAGCATATAAGCAATCCATGAATATAGAGTAATATAGAGGACCCCTGATGAAGCTATTGCGAAATGCTGGTGAGTGAGCAGTGACTATATTACTCTATATTCATGGATTGCTTATATGCTTAAAGTTGAGGGATAGTACCCAATTATGTATGTAGGTTTGATTCACAAATATATTGATTTATGATTATATTGATTATATACTCACTTTGAGTGTACACATATATATTTTCTTTATATATATGTATTTGATGAATTATTTATATAATCAGAGATTTATTGAGCACTATGTCACTTTATACCTACAGAATTAGAGTATATACAGTATTGGGCTCTCTCTGTTGCTCACTCACCTTTCTGTGCATCATTATACCTGTTGTTGGATTCCTATAATATTTGTTTGTGTCTCTTATTCAATAACATTTACATCTTTTTAAATAATGTGGATGTATTTTGGTCTTGGCATTTTATTTTCTTCGTTGGATGTAATTTAGCAACTCAATGTATTTACTTCAATCTATATTATGTAATAATCAAGATTTTTTTGTAAGAGTGATTGACTGTGCATTACTTCATTCACATTCATCAAACACTGTTTGTTTTGAGTGATTTGATGTCAGCAGAAAAGATGTGATCAATGACAAAGGAGCCTTTGATCATTCTGCTTACACCGGGCAACAATACTTAACAAACTTTTGGTAATTGTTACCTTGCGTAAAAGTGTTGGAAATTGTAAAGCAATCTTGTGAGTGGTTTAATGAAAAGCAATCCCTAAAGAACACCACAAGGTGGGGCTGCGCCATCCTCATCTTTTCCTGCCTGCACCGATATGTGCAGGGTGATTGGGATGAGCACCGTCAGATATGACTGAAACCTATGGCTATCTGGACGCAAAGTGTTGAAACCATTCAATAGCTTAGACCAAGGGAAGAAGGGTGTGCACAGTTTCTTTCAGATGAATTCCACCTGGAATCTGCCTGAAAAAGCATCACAGAAAATGACAATGTTTAATCCTTTTTTTACTTCTATTAACTGCTTCAGAGTTTGGAAGCCATGAAACTGTTAGTAGCAGCACATTCATTTTCCAGGCAGCTTCCACTAGAAGTCACTCGCCACGATGATGGAAAGCACAGTGAAAAGCAGTTCCCTGTAGAGGCTTAGTCTAGAAAAAAATTGTGTACACAAACCCTTAGAGGGGTTATCCTTTTTAACCTTTTTTATGTCTATAGGAGTTCAGATAAAATAATAAAACCACAGCATAATTTGCACAGTATATCATTTGAAACCTTTTTTCCGTTCATTTTTTCGTTATTTAACTTTTTGGCTACAACTAATACCCTGTAAAATATATCACAGAAATCCTTTAATTTATGTCAGTACTAAAGATGAGCAATTCAATTCACATCTCCCATCATGACGTCACAAGGCCAAGTAAGCGGAGAGGCACCAAGGATGCAGAGCACAGAAGTGAGGACCGGACGCCGGACCACGGCATTGTAAATTGAATTGCTCACTTGATTTACAGATCATTTATTTTTATGATGTTCATTGATTTAATTGTATATCTGTTGCCAAACAAACCAATAAACAAATTCATTTTTTTGCCCTCCAACAAGACAGTTTTGCAGTCAAATTGAATGGTGTGCAGAGCCTCAGACGCTCCGTGACCAACTTTAGTAGAATGGAGAGCACACAAGACCAGTCATATCTCAGAGTCAAAAGCATTTAGGAATGCAGACCAAATATCGTAACATCTATGTACAGGATACATCAGGTGCACAAGGTGTGACTTCCAGTAGTGCCAGCACACAGACTTCATACATTTCCTTTATAAAGACTATCTTTAGTTCACCTACTGTATTAAATCTTTCCAAATAGTTGTCATCACCAAGCAGCACGTAGGCCTTCAGTAAATATTCATAGTACGAGTCTATTCCTGCACCAACTCCACTGTCTTAAAAGAGAAAATACATTGAAGAATATACAAAGAGGAAAATAAAATTATGGCAACAAAGTACACCGAAAGAAAAGGGAGTGAAACATACAACTAGAGTATTCTTCTGGAAATTAGACACAGACATTACCAATATCGAGTACATTGTCAATACTACTACAGCATGCTCTACAGAAGCAGCATCTGAGCTGCTCAACCTTAGTGAACGCTTAAAGGGTTTTCCCACGAACAAACTTCATTTTAATCAATAGATCTTGGAATAATAATTTCCACAATTGGATGCTTTTAAAAAATGTTCCTGTGCTGAAATAATCTTAGAAATGTGCCCCTGCTGTGTACTGTGTAATGGCTGTGTCTGACCGTACAGGAACATGGTAGGAACATATCACATATCCTGGTCGGGGGGGGAGCAAAAGAGTATACAGACAGGACAGCAGGGGATCACAGGAGATTCTTTTTGTGAAGTAAAACATTTCCCTGCCTGTTTTTAAGCAATGTTTTACTCCAAAGAAAGAAGCTCTGATTCTGAGTTTAAACTTAAAAATAGAAAATATAGAACTACTAACAAAATACCCGCAGCTTGGCTCGCGGAAAATTACATGTTAAATTTTTGGTTACGCTTGCTAGAGTTAACTTTGTTAGTTTGGCGTGAACAGTTCTTTATTTTAACAAATTTGTCCTGACACTAAGGTGAACTACTTTTTTTAACTAATTTTTATTAAATATTAAAATTTACTTTCTTTATACAAACGCATAAAAAATTAAGAGGGGGTAGGCAGCAACCCTTCTTCACCCTCCTCCCCCCAGTGTAACGTATCAGTGGTTAATGCACAAAGGAGTAAGACTGATTTACAGATACACAGCTTCTATTGTAGTGCTTTTTGGTAAGCGTTATTCATTTTACCTTCAGGTGCAGATATGAAAAGATTTTTGGGTTAACCAGGCAAGCAACGTAGAGTTGACCATGTGAAAAATACAGGCTTTTAAAATTAATGCCGACTACTTTAAGTGTTTGTTTATAGTCATAGCAAATGCAAATCGGATTTGGAACTGTAGACGCTTAACGCCTTCATGACCTTGGGATTTTTCGTTTTTTGTTCCCCTTAATTTTTTTTATTTTTCTGTCAATATAGCCGTGTGAGGACTCGTTTTTTGCGGGACTAGTTGTCCTTTCAAACAACACCATTGATTTCACCATAGTGTATTGGAAAACAATTCCAAGTGCGGTGAAATTGCAAAGAAGCACAATTCCACAATTGTTTTTTTTTTTTTTTTTTACTATATGCACTATATGGTAAAACTGACCTGCCATTATGATTCTCCAGGTCATTATGAGCATCGGAGTTGAAATGAAGCAGCGACCAAAAAACAGTAATTCTGATGTTTTGATTTTTTTTTTTTCTTGTTAGGCCGGTTACAGATCAGATTAATTATATTTATATTTTGATAGATTGGACGTTTCGGAATGCAGCAATACCAAATATGTGTATTTTTTATATTTTTTTATTGTTTTAATTTTGAATGAGGCAAAATGGTGGTGATATGAACTATTATATATTTTTTTTTTTCGTTTTTACTTGCTTCAGTAGTCTTCTTAGGAGACTTAAAGCTGCAATCTTCTGATCGCTTGTGCTACCCATAACAGGACTTCTGCCCTGGTATGTGTAGCAAAAACACCAAGGTTACTTACAGGTAGCCGGTTTTTCCGGAACCCATGACAGCATACCTGAGAGAGGGACCCGTCCATTGATTCAGTCATGGATTGTGAACAAGCTGTAATGTACCCATTATAGTTCCTGAATTCTTTGGAGCCTCCTGGAATGGCACCGCATAGGCTCACTTTAAAAATAGGAGCTCCGATAATGTTGCTTAGGAAACTTGACCCACCAAAATTGTGTAACTGCACAAGATTGTGTGTTAAGAGTCTCATGCCCAACATTATTGAAGCCACTATTCTTATGGGAAATTTTAAGAGAAAATGTTTACATTTCACGTATCCCCTTGCTACCAAGCAACATGCACTTATATTTTAACCCCTTCACAACCTGTGATGAGGTCATTAATGATTTTCCCTTCACCCATGACAGCATACCTGAGAGAGAGATCCACCCCACCAAGGACAGGAAACCATCTGAAATAAAAAGGCGGTACCTCTCTCCCGCTTCAGTTGATTACAGAGCATTGAGAGAACCTCCATAAAAAGGTTAGACATATAACCAACACCTACATCACACAAGCACCCAACTATAGTGAACACCCATATGGTGAGGAAAAAAATGGGGGGGGAATATACAGGTGCTTTCATGAGTTACGGAAAAACCGGCTACCGGTAAGTAACCTTGGTGCTTTCCCTTCACCCATGGCAGAACACCTGAGAGAATTTTGGAGAATGTGAAGCACCCTAGGGAGGGACCACTGCCTGAAGCACCCTTCTCCCAAAGGTAAGGTCAACAGGGGAGGCCAGATCCAACCTATAGTGCTTACAAAAGGTGGATGGTGTGGACCAAGTAGCAGCTTTACATATCTGGTCAATAAATACCTCTGCTCTTTCCACCCAGGAGGTTGCCACAGATCTGGTGGAGTGAGCCTCGATACCATCTGGGACAGGAGCACCAGTAGACGTGTAGGCTATACCAATGGCCTCCCTAAGCTACCTAGCGATAGTACACTTTGATACCCAGTGACCCTTCCCATTTCCCTGGAAGGCTAAAAATAGGGAATGATCCTTTCCCCACTGGCTGGTCATGTCTATGTACTGTAACAGTGATCTCCTAACATCCAGACTATGAAACCTAATTTTTCTTGGGTTTCTCAGATTGCTGCAAAATGAAGGTAAAATAATCTCCTGAGTACTGTGGAATCTGGATACTACTTTAGGGAGGATATGCTGGGTCTGGACGTAGAACGATCCTATCATCATATATTTGGGTATAAGAATTCACCGACAGGTTCTGCAGGTCGCTTATTTTACGGGCTGATATTAAAGCCACTAAGAGAATAGCTTTAAAAGTGAGGATCTTTAGAGAAATATCCTGTAGGGGTTCAAACGGGTCTTTCGTAAGTGCGTTCAGAACCAGATTTAGGTCCCAGGGAAGAATTCTGGGAACCCGGACTGGTCTGGACCTGTCACAGGCTTTAATGAACCCATTTGTCACCTGCCAGGCTACAATTATATAATGCCCCCAGAGCTGACACTTGTGCCTTGAGTGTCCTAGTGGTCAATCCCCGGTCGAATCCTCTCTGTAGGAACTCTAAGATATCCTTAATTGGAGGTCTGTTAACGGGGTTTTTAGAAAATCTAGGAATTTCCCCTAAGTCCTGCCATAAATTTTTGTTGTTATAGACTTCCTGCTATGCAGTAGGGTGGAGACTGCGCCCGGGGAAAAACCTTTGTTACTTAACACCGCCCTCTCAAATTCCACACCACAAGATGGAACCCTTTGACTTGTGTGTAGAACACTGGCCCTTGACATTAGTCGGAGCAGGGAAAACCAAGGTCTTTTTGGCCAGAAGGGGGTGATCAGGATTACTCTCGCCTGATCCTCTCTTATCTTCCGCACTACTGCCAGAATCATTACTATTGGGGGAAAAGCATAGGCTTTTTTGAAATTCCACGGTATGTGGAGGGCGTCTACTGCATAAGGACTCTGTTGGGTTTAATGAACAGAACACCTCGACTTTCCTGTTGGATCCGCAGGCGAAGAGGTCTATCTCCGGTAACCCCCATAGCTGGACTATTTTAGGGCACACTCTCCCTGTTTCAATGAATGGCGACTCAAATTCTGCTTTTGTGTTCTCTACCCCTTTTATGTGCCACTTAGGACAGGAATCCAGTACTTTACATATGGAGTTAGGTTCTAATAATAATAATAAAAAATCAGGTATTTTTAATTCATCGAGTCATGTGCTTAGTGTGGATGAAATATCACTCTTGGAACATGGGCCATCATTTTGTCCCACTGCCCCTTTAGATCTCTTTTCACTTTATTTGGACCCCAATGAGATGTTTAGAAAAATTACAGTACAGCGACATTTCATTTTGGAAAAAAGTAGTAAACCCCCTATGGATGCATGTTTAGTTGTAGATCCATCTGATTCCCCTCCCCCTGAGGCAACTTTCATTCATCCAGAGTTTAAGGCTCATCCCAGTAAATTTTACCCTTTACACCACAAGGGATCACATGTTGAAACTTTTCAACAACTGATACTTAAAGAAGTTCGGTCCCTTACGGCTCTTAAGTCAAATGATAATCTCACACAAGGTGAGAGGAGGGAAATTACCTCCCTTAAGAGGAACGAGAATTTGATTATAAAGAAAGCCTATAAAGGGGGAGGTATTGCTCTTATGAATAGGGATTGGTATGTGGGGGAGGATAAGAGGATCTTGAGCGACCAAGGTTATTATGGGTCACTTACACATGATCCATCCAATTGCCATATTTTTAGAATATAATAAATTCATTAAGGAAGCTCACACTGTAGGTCTTTTAAAGAAAAAAGAAAAAAAATATTTAGATATACCCCAATATAGAGTACCATATTTTTATTTTCTCCCCAAACTTCATAAGGACCCATTAAATCCCCCCGGCTGTCCCATTATTTCTGGGGTGAGTTCTATTACTTGCAATTTGTCTCATTTTGTGGATCTATTTTTACAGAAGTATGTAATACGTTTACCATCATATCTTAGGGTTTCAACACAACTTATTAATGAATTTAAAACTATACCCCCCCCAAGCCAGGTAGACTTCTTCTAACACTCGACGTGTCAGCCCTTTATAGTAATATTCCCCATGATTTGGGCCTGAGAGCAGTAGAGTCATTTTTATCATCTGATGACACCTTGCCCTTACAACAGAAAAAAATTTTATTGGCTGCTATAGTTTTTATTTTAGAGAATAATCTTTTTAACTTTTGAGGGATCCTTCTATCGCCAATTGAGGGGCTGCGCAATGGGGACTAGATTTGCTAATCTCTTTATGGGTGCCTTTGAATCTGTCTTCATTGCGCAGTCCCTCTTGGGTGGATCCCGTATCATATTATATAGGCGTTATATAGACAACTTTATTTTTATGGGATGGCACTGAGGATGAAGCACTCCTCTTTGTGGAAGAGCTAAATAAGAATCCTTGGGGTTTATCGTTTACGGCTAACCTGTCTTTTTCAGCTATCCAATTTTTGGACCTGTTGGTGCGGTTCGATGACACGGGGGGACTGTTCACGTCAACCTTTTTTAAGTCTGTTGATGTGAACAGCTATTTGAGGTTTGACAGTGGACACCTCCCCGGTTGGATTTGAAACGTACCATATGGCCAATATTGGAGAATGCACAAAAATTGAACGCGAGATTCTGATTTTTTCAATGAATCTCACATTTTAAAAAAACGTTTTCTTGAAAAAGGTTACCCTAAGAGGCTTCTACAAGATGCATTTAATAAAACGAAAAGCCTCACACAAGAATTGTGTGTTGATAAGGTGCTGAATTCTAGATAATCTGTAGGTACATCTAATGATATTTTGCGGTGGAGTTTGGTAACAACTTTTTGCCAACCCCGCAATGCAATAAACTATTACAGAAATCTTGGTATATTTTAAGAGCTGATCCAATACTCTCCCTGAGAAGCCAATGATCATTTATAGGAAGAATAGGAGTCTACAAAATCTTGTGGTACCTAGTAACACGACTATTAAGACAGTTACGGCACATGAATCTAATACTGGTAATATGGGCTGTTACGAATGTCGCAGCCCCAGATGTTTATGTTGTCACAGTATCGTTGATGGAGCACTAAATTTTACATCTAGTACGACTGGGGAAAGTTTTTTGATTAAACATAGATTAACATGTCAATCCACTTATGTGGTTTATTTTAAAGAATGCACATGTGGCCTACAGTATGTGGGCCGCACTGAACAAACTATGCATGCCCGTTTGAATAAGAATAGGCAAAATATTCGGAACGGGTATCTAATGCATAGTCTTTCTAAACATTTTAATGCTGTACATCATAGGGATCCCAATAAGATGACCCTTAAAATTATTGACCAAATAGACAAAAAGGAATCACATTGCTTATCGAATCTTATAAAAAAAGAAAGTTTTGGGATTTTCAAATTGGGGACATTAGCACCCGAAGGCCACAATCTCACTATTGAGAATGTGACAAAATAAATTTTGATAAATTTTATAATGTTATAGTTTTTTAGGGTATTTATTCTCAAAGGCCATTCTAAGCTGAATGTGCCTGCCCTTGTCAGATTGCAGCCGCTATACAGCTTGTGGCTGGGCAAGTACCGGCACGGGAGACTGGCTGGGAATCCCCGGTAAGATAATTTTATTATTTTGTTTATATATTCTTTGGGGATATTTGTTTAACTATAAATTTGTGGTTATTATTTAGGGTTATTTGATTATGTTTAACCCTAGAACACATGACCATAAAAATCGACTTTTTCACATACCTGGGGCCTTTTAGGCCCGTGTGCAAATAACATGGAATAACTCAAACAAAAAGGACAAACAACTATATACCTGAGGAATACCTAGAGTTTCAAAATTCTAACTAAAGTAATCTTGCAGAAAATAGAAAACAATTAACAGGGTGGGCCTGCGAGGCCCCAGGTATGCGTTCTAGGGTTAAATATTGAAGTCTTTTATCTGTTTTTAATCTTAATATAAGGGGTTAATTGTCTTGTTTTTATGTCATTAATTGATGGTCCAATCAGTTTCTCTTGGACCCTTTTTAAACTCTCCAAGCCTACCCCCTTGTAACACCTGATGAAGACGGCCTGCGTGCTGTCGAAACGCGTTGTGGATTATACAAGGTTTTCTAATAAAAGGTCTGAATTGACCATTTACCCCTGTCTTATTCAGCGTTTTTTTTATCCCCAACCATCACCCTAGCGCTTAAGATCACTGGCATATTCACATTACTTTCTACTGTTTGTCCCTTTGGGACCGCTGGTGGAGCTGCTTTGGGTTTTGTTTAATATTACTTACTATTTTGGAGGAGCTAAGTGACATTTCCATTCACCGCTGTTGCAAAGACATGCCTGCACATCGTCCAGGACCTGCATCACATGACAACTCACGTGACAAACCAGGAAGTGTTTGGGGAGCAGCACAACCATCGGCTGGGCTCCTTTGCACCTCCAGCCAGACAACACAGCATTCAGGCTTTTACCGTAGTTGTGCAAGGGTGCGCAACCTTCGGGGTGAGTGGCATTTGGCCCCCAAATATTAAATGAAAAGTCTCAGATGTCCTCACATTGTGCCCGTCTCTTTTTGTCTTTCTACCGATGTCTGATTGTCCGACATGATACGGACATTGTGACCCTGAATGTGAGGTAGGAAGCATGTCAGGGAATTTTCTACTGCCCATAGTTCTTTTAGGTTTGAGGATTCCTTTTTATGCGGTCTCTCCAGCGCCCCTGAATTGTGTGGTCTGCCAGATGGGCTCCCCAGCCAGAACTGCTTGCATCGGTTGTGATGTGGCTGATGGGTCTGGCCCACTGACTGCCTGAAGTCAAGTTATTACTGTCTGTCCACCATGAGATGGAGTGTATTGCTTCCCAGGAAAGATCTACTCTTCCTTCTAAAAGTTCGTTCAATGACTTCTGAGCTGACAGGACGTCCCACTGAAGTTGCCTCATATGAATTTGGGCCCATCTGACAGCTGGGAGACAAGACATCATGGATCCTACTAGAGAGATCGCTTTCCTCAATGACATTGTGTGTGACCTGATTGCTTCTGTGTCTAAACTGATTATTTTGATTACTTTGTCATCAGGAAGGAAACAGGCCTGAAGATGAGAATCCAGGACTGGACCTAGAAAAATTTGTGCTTTCGAGGGTGTCAATCTCCATTTCTGAGTATTTATTAGCCAGCCTAGCCACTGTAAGACTGCTGTGACCTCTGATAATTGAGTGGAACAGTGGTTCTCTGAACTCCCCACTATAAGAAAGTCGTCCAAGTATGGAATGATCACCATTGTTCTTGATTCATAGGAAGGCTGTCATCTCGGCCACGAGTTCGGTGAATACTCTCTGTGCTATTATGAGACAGAATGGTAGGGCAGTGAACTGAAAATGGCTGCTGTTCCCCTCTATGTACAAGGCTACTCTCAGGTATTTCTGGTAGTCTGGATGAATCGGGATGTGTTAATATGCATCCTTTAGATCTACTACCGCCATAAAGCAATTCTGATGAAGGAGCTTTATTGCTGAGTCCACTGACTCCATTTTGAATGTATGATTTTCCACCACTCTGTTCAGGTTCTTGAGGTTGATGGTCCTGAAGGACCTGTTCGGTTTTTTTTTTTTTTATCACAGAGAAGGGGGGGGAATAAAATTCCCTTTCCTTTTGTAAATCCGGGATCTCGCAAAGGACCTGTTTTTCCACCAACTTTAGGACTTCTGCTTCCAAGGCCATTTGCACCTCTGCCGATTTCCTCCTAGGGGTGACTACAAAGGAACGCTGGGGTATCTGAAAAGTGAATCCTTAGGCCTTCTCTTAGTATGCCCAACACCCAGGGGCTCGAGGTGATGACTTCCCAAGCTTCAACAAATCGGGACAGCCTTCCGCCTACCATCAGCCTGGCGTCATTGGGAAGGTGTCTTTGACGTGGAGGACGACGGTCCTCTGAACATGTAACCTCTTTTTTTGGTTTTGAAGTCCCATCTCCTTCTCTCCCCTGGAGGACGTCCACAGATAAATCTTCTCCTCCGAAAAAAGATCTCTTTGTGTCACCAGAGAATCCTGTAAAACACTTTTTCCTACCGCCTGCCTTTTCTAAAATATCATCCAGGTTCTTACCAAATAGGAATTTGCCGTCACATGGGAGAGAGCAAAGTATATGTTTTGACTGCAAGTCCCCTGGGCAACTTTTGAGCCACAGTGCTCGCCTGGCCGCATTTGATAGGTTCGCTGACCTAGCTGACAGCTTTACTGAGTTAGCTGAAGTATTCATGCGGAAAGTCGATGCTGCCTGCATCAGGGATAAATTAGACAGGATTTTTATCTCTTGGAGTTTTTCTGTCTTTAAGTTGGTCTTTCAACTGTTGTAGCCAGACCATAAGAGATCTGGCTACACAGGTCCCTGCAACAGCTGGCTTAAGGCCTCCTGCTGCTGCTTCCCATGTGTGACGTAGGAAGGAGTCCACCTTTTTATCCAGGGCATCTCTAAGGACCCCTGAGTCCTCTCTAAGGGCAGAGACGATCTTTTTGAGGATCGGGCTACGGCACCATCAACTTTGGGGATTTTGTCCCATGACTCGGAATCTTTGTCCTCAAAGGGGTATTTTCTCTTTGAGGACGAGGGTAAAGCCCCCGATCTTTCGGGCCTCCTCCATTCTGTCAATGAGGACCTGAATTTTAGGATTTACTGGAAATGTCAGCTTCTTTTTCTCCTCTAGCCTGCAAACATAATATCCTCTAAGGTTTTTGGCGCTTTCTCCTCCCTTAACCCCATAGTGGATCTAATGGCTTTCACCAATTTGTCTGTATCTTCTATAGGAAAGCACGGTCTACCGCCGTCACTATCAGAAGAGGAGGAGGATGCAGAATCACTAATATATTGATCATCTGACTGGGGAGAGGAACTATAATTAGAGGAGATATCTCTATGAGGTCTCTTCTTCCTTTTAAGTAAGCCTTTTAGGGAGCCTTCTACCTCTGATCAGACTATGGACCTAAGATTAGCTGCGAAGTCTGGAGCACTTTCAGCAATGGTCCTATTAATACAGTCCGGGCAAAGCTCTTTCTGCCAATCTACAGCTAGAGGAATTTGGCATAAGACACACATCCTGTTTCTTTTTTGCGCTATTCTTCCTAGGCTCCTAAGGGTTAAAACACATAATAAAACCCTCATTAATAAATGGTGACATTCACGAAGATCACAACCCCGTAGTCACTGAAGGATACCGGATTTGGAGGCTGTGGCGGGAAGCGAGATGAATCCCTTCTGGATGGCACGGATTCGTTTGATACCTTTTTTCTACGGCTGCTGCTCCGGTTGCTCGAGAGGCTGTCAGCCTGAGTGGCATCTGGCTGTTGTTTTTTTGCTGACGCTGTTGCTGCTGCTCCCGAGGTGGAGGTGTAAGCTGCTGCTGGCTCCTGGCTATCTTGGTCTGCCATGGCTACCAAGATTGTGGACTGGGGCATGAGCAGCGCTTCCTCGTCTGCTCCCCCCTTTTCTAGGAGCCGGTGCCATCCAGGTTCTCCCTTTTCCGATGCATCATGCCCTCCTCCCTCCTTGCGTTCGCCGGCCGAGGCTTCATTTACTGGTCGGCAACGCTAAAGGGTGCCGCCATGTTGGATCCAGGGCCCCGCCCCCGGCGTCACACCCGCAAGTATCCTGTCTCAGGAGCCATGGCATGCGGAGGGCGGCGCAGCCGTCTGCGGGGAGCAATAGCCCTCCTCACCACCTGCACTTGCTCGGACGCAGCATCCAAGGAGCTGTGGACGGCGCCTCTGGACCCTGAAGGCCGGTGCCTGTTCTTCTACGACCGGGACAGGGCTGGGTAAGAGATACTCCATCTTCTTTCTTCCACGCCGTCTTCAGACAGGTTCCCATCAAGGACAGGAAACCAACTGAAGCGGGAGAGAGGTACCACCCTTTTTTATTTCAGACGGTTTCCTGTCCTTGGTGGGGCGGATCCCTCTCTCAGGTATGCAGTCATGGGTGAAGGGAAAATCATCAATGACATCATCACAGGTTGTGAAGGGGTTAAAATAGAAGTGCATGTTGCTTGGTAGCAAGGGGATACGTGAAATGTAAACATTTTCTCTTAAAATTTCCCATAAGAATAGTGGCTTCAATAATGTTGGGCATGAGACTCTTAACACACAATCTTGTGCAGTTACACAATTTTGGTGGGTCAAGGTTCCTAAGCAACATTATCAGAGCTCCTATTTTTAAAGTGAGCCTATGCAGTGCCATTCCAGGAGGCTCCAAAGAATTCAGGAACTATAATGGGTACATTACAGCTTGTTCACTATCCATGACTGAATCAATGGACGGGTATGTGGTCGCTGGACGGGGCAGTCTCCCCTGTATTTGTAGATTTATGGAGCTGACATTATCGTTTTTAGGCGCTAGGATTGCGCGTTCATAAAGCCATTCATGGTTGTTAAAATTGTTACAAATATCAGGGAAAACTTGGTCAATAACCTCCAGTACAGAGGACATCATTTTGCAAAAGCCTTCTTGGAAGGAAATTAAGGCAGTAGTGGATCTGTAGGGAACCTGTCATTTCTGAGGCATATTAGTAGTATTTCCCATCAAGTGAACCCGCATATTAGTAGTCAGAGTTAGCTTCAGAATAGGTCTCCATAGAGATGATTTTAAACAGACATTCAGCCTTAGAATCAGCCTGTCTCATCGGTTTTCTTTGAAGCCGGGACTCACGTTGTTCACTTGTCTCAGCTATTTTGAGACAGATTGGCTTTCTATAAAGCAGAAAATGTGGGACTGCCTCAGACTGCTCTAGTTGTTCATAGCAACCAATCAGAGCTCAGCTTTCATTTTACCTCAGCGGCTTCAATGCTGAAAGCTGCACTCTAGTGGCTATAGGCAACCAGAACCATCTTACTGTGAGGCAATTCTCATAGATGAGGACCCAGTTACTTCTGCAGTGGCTATAGGCAACCAGAACCATCTTACTGTGAGGCAATTCTCATAGATGAGGACCCAGTTACTTCTGCAGTGGCTATAGACAACCAGAACCATCTTACTGTGAGGCAATTCTCATAGATGAGGACCCAGTTACTTCTGCAGTGGCTATAGGCAACCAGAACCATCTTACTGTGAGGCAATTCTCATAGATGAGGACCCAGTTACTTCTGCAGTGGCTATAGACAACCAGAACCATCTTACTGTGAGGCAATTCTCATAGATGAGGACCCAGTTACTTCTGCAGTGGCTATAGGCAACCAGAACCATCTTACTGTGAGGCAATTCTCATAGATGAGGACCCAGTTACTTCTGCAGTGGCTATAGACAACCAGAACCATCTTACTGTGAGGCAATTCTCATAGATGAGGACCCAGTTACTTCTGCAGTGGCTATAGGCAACCAGAACCATCTTACTGTGAGGCAATTCTCATAGATGAGGACCCAGTTACTTCTGCAGTGGCTATAGGCAACCAGAACCATCTTACTGTGAGGCAATTCTCATAGATGAGGACCCAGTTACTTCTGCAGTGGCTATAGGCAACCAGAACCATCTTACTGTGAGGCAATTCTCAGATGAGGACCCAGTTACTTCTGCAGTGGCTATAGGCAACCAGAACCATCTTACTGTGAGGCAATTCTCATAGATGAGGACCCAGTTACTTCTGCAGTGGCTATAGGCAACCAGAACCATCTTACTGTGAGGCAATTCTCAGATGAGGACCCAGTTACTTCTGCAGTGGCTATAGGCAACCAGAACCATCTTACTGTGAGGAGATTCTCATAGATGAGGACCCAGTTACTTCTGCAGTGGCTATAGGCAACCAGAACCATCTTACTGTGAGGCAATTCTCATAGATGAGGACCCAGTTACTTCTGCAGTGGCTATAGGCAACCAGAACCATCTTACTGTGAGGCAATTCTCATAGATGAGGACCCAGTTACTTCTGCAGTGGCTATAGGCAACCAGAACCATCTTACTGTGAGGCAATTCTCAGATGAGGACCCAGTTACTTCTGCAGTGGCTATAGGCAACCAGAACCATCTTACTGTGAGGCAATTCTCATAGATGAGGACCCAGTTACTTCTGCAACAACCGTTCCTATAATTACAGTCTTTAGAGTGACTTATCAGGTTGTCACTCTATATGGTTGCTGCCCCTTTAAGAGCTACTCTTTGGGTGCTGTCAGTTTAATTCTTTAAGACACTTGACAAAAAATGTGGTTTTGCATTCAACACACAGACACCCATTTTCTCCTTTGTTTCTATAGAGCCTAAATTCAGGGGGCCAAATCTCGTGAAGGGGGGTGGGGGATTTTGAGTTTTAATGTGCGCAGTACTTTTAGTCTGGTGTCAATAACGGGCAGTGCAAAATTTCACTCAAATCAGGTGAAAAATGTGGTTTTGTATTCAACGGGCTACCACACACAGACTCTCTGCTTTGTATACATAGATGTGGATTTATTTTATAAACTTTTTTTTGTAAAAATGAAAAAAAAAAAGAAAAAAAAAAAAAGAAAGAAATTTGAACTAAATTTCTTTAAAAAAAAAAAGAACATTTGTAACTTTGACTGCTAAACCACTAATGTTGACTAGTAGAAGAGAAGGAATAATGGCTTGACCTTTCCCGGTGTTTTATCTGGAGCGTGCTGGACTTGATATTTACCTTTCCGCACCCAGTCTCCGGTGTGAATGTTTATCGTTACACCCACCAAATTACTACTGCGCTGACGCTTCTCCCAGATAAAATCTAGGGCTTTCCGTGCGTGTTCCTAGTGAAAGGCAAAAAAAAATACATCACAATAAATTTAGTGCTGTAGAACTGCAAGTACAAAACATCAACTTATAAGTCTCTTATTACAGACCTTTTTTTCTCTTTTACACAGAATTTGGGCTATATATAAGAAAGGATGCTGTTCCTGTGTCAAATCATGAAAGGACCCCAAACTATTTAGGTGCGGAGGTCGACTAACAGTCTATTAGAACCGACTGCTATTGTAGCAGGTGTGAAGTGCGTATGAAACATAGGAGGTGAGAGGTCAAATTTCTATTCTGTGTCATCAGGGACGAGTCAATTTACCACCATCTATAGTCACACCATAGAAAACCTCCATCACTGTCATAACAGGAATGGTTACACAGTCCATCCAGTACCGTGTAGATTATACAGTAAGGAAGAATTGCACTTATTACATCAATGACTGAGCAGTCTCCTGGTAGAATGATAATTCCCAAGTCAGTCATTTTAAGGATAATCATCTCATCTTTTCTTGAAGAATTATCCTTCACATCCTCTAATTGACTACAGTGGAAAGTCTTCTATTCTAGTGTACCTCCAAGGATATTATCCCACCCCAAAAGACATGGTGATCTGCAATGGCATCTGAAGCAAAGCATACAGGGTCTTATGTGAATGAATGGGACCTGTGTAACCAGACACCTTGTGTTATTTTTTTGTTTAGCCCAAGCTTTGGCCTACATTTCAATCTTAGATATAAGGCATCAGTTTTGATGGAAAAAACAGGTGAATTCTGCATAGACAAACCTCAAATATTGCTATTCCAGTGAAGCGGCTGAGTGCAGCAAACTCTAGGATGAGAGTCCCAGCACAGGCTGTACACGTGTCAGTCTCAGTACCGGTACGAGCCTCTGGTCTCCTGATGCCAAACTTCAGGTTGACCTTAAGTGCAGAACAAATAAATGATGACAGTATCAGTACACTGTTACGTGGATTAAATAAATGTAAGAAAACACAGACATACGAGTTCACCTACGAACCTCCCACTACATTAATCCTGGCTTCAGTCTATGACTGACACAGAAGCTGGGACAACTCCCTGCTCTGCTGTCAGGTGGCAACCAAATAATAGATCACACTGTAGAAAAAAAAAAAAGATTTCTCTACAGTGGTCTCCTATAAGTAAATAAAACCCCAGTTTGTCACTCGAGGTTTGATATTCATTAAACAAAACAGATTTTGCATTACTGAATATTTTAAAAGACAGATGTCAAAAGAAAAAAAAAGGCAATATACTGAACAATGACTATATACATACTCTATTGTAAATTTATAAATTGACATATGAACACTTTAACCCCTTTCTGACGTGGAGCGTAATAGTAAGCCCCACGTCAGATTCCCATGTTTGGTGAGGGCTCCGGGGCTGAGCCCGCACCTTTCCGGGCACATGTCAGCTGATCTATACAGCGGACATGTGCCCCTAACAGCTGCGGGTGGAATAGTGATCCACCGGCGGCTGTTAACCAGTTAAATGCAACTGTCAATCTCGCCCATCAGCGACCCCGTCACATGATCGTGGGTCGCCGATGGGTTGGCATGACAATCCGGGGTCTGCAGGAGACCTCTGTGGTTGTCACTGTCAGATTGCTATGAGCCTCGCCCAGCTACACACAGGCGATCTGCGGCTTCTAGTCTCCCATGGAGACTACTGAAGCATGCAAAAAGTAAAAAAAAATGTAAAAAAAAAATATAAAAAAATATATAAAAGTTTAAATCACCCCCTTTTGTCCCATTCAAAATATAACAATAAAAAAAAAAACCACACACACCGCGTTGAGAATCGCCCGATCAATATAAAAAATAAATTAATCTAATTGGTAAAGGCGCAATGAGAAAAAAGACGTAGTTACTTACCAGTAACGGGATTTCTCAGAGCCCATGACGGCACCACAGAGAGGGGATCCGCCCTTCAAGGACAGGAAACCTACAGATAAAAGGGCGGTGCCTCTCTCCTGCATCAGTTGTTTACAGAGCATGAGAGGACCACCAGGTTAGAAACACAAAATTTTACAATTTAAGACCTCGTCAGACACCACGTGCCTACAACAAGAAACTAATAAGTGTGCGCACCCACACGTGAAGGGAGGGAATGTACGGGTGCAGTCATGGGCTCTGAGAAATCCAGTTACCGGTAAGTAACTATGTCTTTCTCCTTCCCCCATGACGGCACCACGGAGAGAATTACAGAGAAGTGACTCATTAGGGGGGGGCCACAGCTTCCAGAACCCTTCTCTCGAAAGTAAGGTCTTTAGAAGAGGTTAAGTCTAGCCGGTAGTGATTGAAGAAGGTAGAGGGAGAAGACCAGGTTGCCGTTCTACATATCTGCTCTATCGTAGCACCGGCCTTCTCCGCCCAGGAGGCTGCCACCGCTCTTGTTGAGTGGGCCTTCAGTTTCTCCGGGGCAGCTTCCCCACGTGAGGAGTACGATAGCGTGATGGCCTCCCTTATCCATCTGGCCAGTGTGACCTTAGAAGCTTTCTTCCCCTTACGATGGCCCTGAAAGCAAACACTACACTCTTGTGTCGCCTCTAGGTATTGGATTAGGCACCTTCTGACATCTAGTGTATGCAAGACCTTCTCTTTCGTGTTCCTAGGGTTAGGACAGAAAGAAGGGAGGGTGATTTCCTGGGACCAGTGAAATCTTGATGCCACTTTTGGTAGATAGGCAGGGTCGGTTTTCAGAGTAACCCTATCCTCCAAGATTTGAGTGAAGGGGGGGGGGCTGCCGATAGGGTCTGAATATCACTAACCCTACGTGCGGATGTGAGAGCTACCAAGAGTGCTGTTTTTAGGGACAGCATTTTTAGGTAAGCTTCCGACAGAGGTTCAAAGGGGGCCTCCGTTAAAGCTGAAAGGACCAAGTTTAAATCCCAGGGTGTAGTATTTCGGGATGGGATGGGTCGGGATCTAGCTGATGCTTTAATAAACCTAGATACCCATCTATCCCTAGCTAGGTCAAAATTGTAGAGCGCTCGCAGGGCCACAACATGAACTTTTAAAGGTACTTGTGGCCAGGCCCTGCTCCAAACCCCTCTGTAAAAATTCTAGGATAGCTGTCAATGGAACCTCCCCACCCAACCTGGAACCTGAGACTGAAAGGAATTTCTTCCAGGTTTTCCCGTACAGTTTGGTGGTCCCTGGTTTTCTACTTTGAAGTAGTGTTGTGATAAGATTTGGGGAGAAACCTTTGTCCTTCAGAAGAGCCCTCTCAAATTCCAGGCTGTCAAGTGTAAGCTTGAAGCCCGAGGATTGAGAACCGGACCCTGAGAAAGAAGGTCCGGAAGAACACATGGATTGAGAACCTCCTCAGCCATGAAAACCATGCCCTCTTTGGCCAAAGGGGGGCTATCAAAATTACCCTCGCTTTCTCTTCCCTGATTTTCCTCAGAACAGCTGGAATCAGAGCGGTCGGAGGAAAAGCGTAAGCTAGAGGGTAATTCCACAGGATCGTGAAGGCATTCACGGCTACGGGGTTCCCTTTGGGGTCTAGGGAGCAAAAAGAGTGTGTTTTCTTGTTCCGATTGTTGGCAAACAGATCTATGGAGGGACGACCCCACATTCCTATAGCGTATAATTAATTTGTAAATATATACAATTAATTTTTCCTCCTCTTTTTTTTTTTTTTTCTCTGACAGCGTGCTAGAGCTTTGATAAGCAGCTCCTGGCATCCTCCGCTGTCTTTTAAGGCACTGGGAGATAAGCAGCTCCTCCCCCTCCCATACTGCCTGTGGTGACCCGGCGCCCCCTCCTCCCCCGCACGTGCGGGAGGACGCCCGCGCTTGCGCCGACTGGTTACCCAGTCATGCCTTGCGGTGCAGCGGCATCCGGGGGCGCCCGGTGCTCTCGCGCATGCACTGGAGACCCGGAAGTTGAAAAGAACGCCGCCGGGCCGCGCTCCCACCTGCCGCAACCAGGGGGGTCCAGCACAACACCTCGGCGGGCCTCGACAGGCCCTGTCCTCTTCCTCTGGACCCCCCTCCACACACCCTAAAGGCCCACTGACCCCAGCGGTGGCGCATCAGGACACCGCACCAGCCGAGGCAGGGGGACCCCCGCTGCCTGGATCGGACTGGCTGGGCCTGGCATCCTACGACGTCCATCTTCAGGCACCCCAGGAGGTATGCCTCCTCTGGAACTGTAGGATCCAGTCAAGGACAGGAAACAAACTGATGCGGGAGAGAGGCACCGCCCTTTTATCTGTAGGTTTCCTGTCCTTGAAGGGCGGATCCCCACTCTCCGTAGTGCCGTCATGGGGGAAGGAGAAAAATTAAAAACGCCACAATTACATTATTTTGGTCGCTGCAACATTGCATTAAAATGCAATAAAAGGCAATCAAAACATCGTATCTACCCCAAAATGGTATCAATATATACATGTTTGGTATCTACGAACTTGTAATGACCTGGAGAATTATAATGGCAAGTCAGTTTTAGCATTCAGTGAACGCGGTAAAAATAAAACCCAAAAGACAACTGTGGAATTGCACTTTTTTGCAATTTCCCCACACTTAGAATTTTTTTCCTGTTTTCCAGTACACGATATGGTAAAACCAGTGATGTCGTTCAAAAGTACAAAAAAAAAGCTAAGTACAAAAACAAGCCCTCACACAGCCATATTGACCAAAAAAATAAAATAAAAAAAGTTATGGCTCTGGGAAGAAGGGGACCAAAAAACGAAAAGGCAAAATGCTCGGGTCATGAAGGGGTTAAAGTTATAGTCTTAAAGGGGTTATCCAGCATTATTTTAATATCAGTGTGGGTCCAAAACCTAGTGCCCACACTGATAAGCCATATTCAGATTGGGATGTCAAGAACTGCAGCTCAGCACATATTCAAAAGAGCATCAATGGTGCCAGAGCTGAAAAGAGATCATCAGTGGTTGTGCCGGGTGTTAAACCCTCATTGATCTCACATTGATGATCTATTTGGAGTATAAGTGATCAATTTTATAAGGCCAAACAACTCCTTTGAGGCTGGAAAATATCTGCTAACATGTCACATCTAATATCTGTAAAGTGGGGTGTGGTCCTATATGTCCCCATGTGAAGCTTACAAAGAAAAAAAAATGTATTAGATATAGAGAATTAAAGGAGATATCTGGGACTTAAAAAAAAAAAAAAAAAAAACACATGTAGTTGCTAACAGAGGCAACTACCTGTCTGTTGTACCCGGTGCCAGGATCTCGACTGCCTAATAGGAGGAAGCCGGCTGTCAATCAGCATGACACCAGTAGTCCCGCCCTGTCAACAGGAAGTGAAACTGCTGGTCTGATGACAGGGAGCAGCTGAATCTCCGGCAGCAGCGGTCAATGACCGGCACCGGGTACAACAGACAGGGAGTTGCCTCTGTTAGCAACTACATGCCTTTTTATTTAAATCCCTGACATGCCCTTTAAGTTACAGTTCCACCTGACTTGCTGCTGCTGGTCGGGAGAAGATTGCCAGTGCTGATATATTGGATTGAGTTTGTTATATGCCAGATAACAGCATTTTACTCTATGGAAAAGCACACAAGAACATTTATACCATTACCAGACACTAAGTATATATTTACAACTTACTCTTGGATATGGGAGACCACTTGTAGTGTTAAAAGCTGGGAGAAGTTTGTAGCCAAGCTCTTTAGCCATATGTAACAGTTCATCGTTGTACCACAACATCTGCTCTCTTTTTTCTTTTAGCATAATAGCAACCGAATGTCCCCCAAGAAGCCCCCTAGAAAAAAGGAAAGAAGCTGTGAAACGCCACACAACTGCATATTCATGTAGCCAACAAGGCAAAAACAGAATAAATGCATAGAAATATACATGTGGTGGAACAGTAATGCAATTCTGTGACTTTATTCTGATACGACAAGGGCAGAAAACAATAACAATGTCCTCAACATAAAAAAATTCACAGGCATGTCTCCTCCTTTCCTTTTTCTCATATGGCAAGTAAAACTTGAGAAATACACTCCTAAATGATGACATTTTAGCACCAAGAAGGAAAAGTTGTGGAATTATGGAAATCACAGGATGTATAGATATGTTAATGATCTGCAAATGATGGAAAAATCAATAGAAAATATTAAAAAAAAGCAAGTTATTCAGTATTGAACATGAGCACCACACGCAGAAATACATACACTTACACACCTTGGCTGTTATCAGTAAGGTTATTAATATGAGAAGTGTTATGCCACACTGAATACCTTTGGGTACGTAATTCATCAAGATCTGCTACTGCCAGCTTTCTTTAAAATTGTCGACCAAGATGTGCTTGATTCAATCAAAGTACAATTTTAAAGAAAGCTGTCAGCAGCAGATCTTGTCCTAGGAGCCATTTTTCAACACAACAATGCCAGTATGCATGTTGCTACTGTGAGCAGTTTGCGAGGCGTAAATGTGCTACCAGACGTGGTCTGGAGATGCTGCAGGGCATGGTAGCGCACTTAAACCACACAGGCTGCTCACAGTAGCACCAGCAATATGCATACTGGCATTGTGTTGAAAAATGGCTCCTAGGACACTTTGGAGAAATGGCCAGAAAAATGGTTCTATGGCCAAATCAATGTAACATCGAGCCGTTAGTGTACCTGGAATGAAGACTAGAGGAGTCCAACTACCCCACATGCCACCCCACACTATAACCCTAAGAGCAGGGTCAGTGTGCTGTTCTTTCATGAAGACCTCATCATGGCGTTGCCCATGTGGTCTCAACAGATTCGAAGAATGATGGGTAGTGATCCATTCTTTACTGCAAATTAATTTGGATGTCACATACAAAGTCTGCAGCATCAATGAGTCCTCATGGCACCGGTCTCAAAAGCTATTGTGGTGCCAAGCAAGATGGCAATGGAATCTGGAATGGAGGTCTAACTTCTTCAGCAAGAGAGTCTTGCTTTTGTCTTGGATGCAATGATAGCAGATGTTGGTCTGGAGACCACGTGAGCAAGGCCATGAAGAGGACTTTACGAGAGAGAGTGAAAGTGTCCCAGGAGCAGTTTTTCAACATGACAATGCGTGCACACATACTGCTTGTGCTACTGTGAGAAGCCTGTGTTGCCTAAACAGGCTACTATGGCCGGTAGCACCTCTTGACTTGTTTCCTATCAATAACATCTGCAATGTCACTGGTCAGAAATTGAAAAGGAAGCTGCCAGCAGCGGATCTTGATGATTTGCCCAAGTGCGTTAAGCGTAGCAGAACATTCCTCAGCCTACCACTAGTGGCAAATGTAGCAAACATTGAAAGGTTTTGAAAATTTTTAATCATTTGCATATCACAAACATGTTCATCCATAACGTGATATCTATAATTCCACAACTTTACCTTCTTGCCGTTCTAATTTCAGTACTGAGGTGTGTATATACAATAAAATCTTTTCTATATATCCCTGAACAGATAGGTCCTCTGCATCCTATTTTGTGTCTGCCTTACAAGACTACTAACTGCAACAGGAGCAGCCTCCTTCTGCAATAACATATATGGTTGAGGCCAACCTCAGAAGACAAGTCCTGCCTCCTCAGCCAGAAACAGAATACAATTCACTCGTGTTCTCTACAGAATTTCTACAAGACTGTTCAGTTCAGGAATATGCACACTAATAACTCGTTTACACATATTTATCCCATTTACTTCAACCACTCATTTCTAAGTTTAATCCCTTTGTGTCACAGCTAGTTCTAGTTTTAGTTCTGCAGTTCTAGCAGAGCTTAGAATGTTGAGCCCTATGTAACCCGACCACACCACTTAGTGTACACAGAAAGCTGCCAATCAGTGCTGGGTATGTCGTAGGACTAGGCCAGCTGTCCTGTATTGAAACAGTAAAACACACCCAATAAGTGACATCCCTGGAATCAAGGTCTCTACTCCCACATCATGGTGGTCTCAAGTTACATTGCAAAAACCTACTAACAGATTCCCTTTAACAAGAAAACAAATACTATTGGGTAGGTCTACTGCGCACAGGTAACAGCCATGAATTATTCAGGATACATACTGGAAACTGAGCTATTTACAGCCTAGAGGATTAAAAATACTTTATCAGGACAGCATTTGGTGAACATATTTGCAGGAGACAAATAGGAAATCCCTATGTGCATAAGAAAAAAGCTGACAATGTAAGCAGGGTAAACCCAAAAGGTACAAGTTGCAAATAAAGTGCAGTGTATGACCTGCAGACAACAAGATACAAATACCAGGAAGACTGAGAAGGAATTGCCTGTTGGTGTATATTTGGAATATTCACCCCTGTATCGCTATCCGTTAACGAAGCTACGATGTAGTAGTGGTATGCGTGGGAATTTAAACCAACAGGCAATTCCTTCTCGGTCTTCCTGGTACTAGCGCCTCATATTCTGGAGGTCATATACTGCACTTTATTTGCAACTAGCCCCTTTGGGTTTACATTTATTTACCCTTACCCTTCTTGCAATGTCTGATTTATATCTGCATCCGTCTTGAATAGTTGTGGCTACAAGTTAATTGATCTGTATCTGTCTTTTTACATTTGTGCTGACTGATTGGTCCCCCTGAATAAACAATGATCCGAGTGTGCCGCTGCGGAAACGCTTAAAAAAACGCATAGTGGGCACACAGCCTAACTGTATTACTGCTGTTCCCACTATGCTTCGTTTCACATCCCATTGTGCACTTACCCCAGCACTCGAATGTTTGTCTCAAATACAGAAACCACTATGTCATTGTCCAAGTTGACATCATTTATTACTTTTCTAACAGCATCTTCAAATTCGTGGGTTCGGTTTAGTACCTGTGGTGAAGAAAAAAATGGTAACATCAGACTGCCGGAGCCTCTCATAAAAGCAGCTTATTGCCCTTTACTTGTTAGGAATACTTGGGCAGCTCATCTGTCAGCGACAACGCCAGAGGCAGAAAACCAGGAGCATAGCTTACAGGGGCTGCAGACCCTTAACCCTCAACTGGTGAGGTGGGGTTTGCCACACCCCAGGGAATTTTTGTTCGGCTGCCATTCATTGAAAAATGCTGGTATGAGGATACGTGTCTCACTAGCTTCCATCCATTTGTGGGTGTCAAAAATTTGTTGTTATACTCATGTGTAATCAATCGCCAATAAGAGAACGATGAAAACAAACGTGATCTTTGCATTTTCTGTAAAAATAAGAGATTTCTAAACACTGGGGTATAGGAAACCCCACCTCACCAGTTGAGGGTTAATCATAAGCACATGCCTTCTTAAAGGCCCTTTTGTGGGGTTTTTTTTGGTTATTGTCTCCCCTATTAGCAATCAGCAGTGTGTGTGTAGGGAGGGCATGTGCAGAATTATTAGGCAAGTCAGTATTTTAATCATATCATTATGTTTATGCATATATATCAGGTGATGTGTATTTGTGATTATTCCCCAATATTTTAGCAATTTTAAGAGCGCTGCATCAGTCTATAAGACTTGTAACAGTTTTTGACTTTTCAGAGTCAGTTAAATCTCCTTTTTGGCAATTTTGACGGATGAAAAAAAGCTGCCTAATAATCCTGCACACCTGGATAAAGGATGTTGTAGCCTTAGGTCACACCCTGCCTCATTACACAAATACACATCACCTGATCAGCTTCAGCCAAGAAACATTCAAGATTATACAGCTTGGAGATGGAAAATCTACAGAAAAATTATGATATGGTCAAATACTCCTGCCTAATAATTCTGCACAGTGTATATTACCAAACCTACCAGTTGCAGTCTTCTGCAGTGTCCAACAATGTACCGGCTGCTATAGCTTTGCCTCGTTCTGATTCTCACAGATTTCCATAGAGAAAGATTCGGCAGGTCACAAATGCGGGAACGGCCCAAAGTGGCCATAGCAGAAGAATGTGATTGGTAAGTATGGTAACCTTTCTACACACACATTACTGATGGCTAACAGGGGACAGTAAAACAAGTGCATAGTGTTCCTTTAAAATTTGCAAATGAAAATTACCTATTGTTTAAAGTCATGTTTTTCTGTCAAATATATATAATTACGTTTTTTGATTTGTTTTTCCATATCACAATCTGTATTAAAAAAATGATATCGGGCAAATGTTCACACTGGCCACTGGGTCCATTTTAGAGTCATAACTTTTGTTCCTTGCAGAAGAGCTTTCAGAAATCTCATTATCATCGCAGTCAGGATTGCAGTGGATTACAGAGCCACCATTCACAATGCATGTCACAGCTGACCATACTGCCTACACAATTGCCTGAGCTTCTAATGTACATATGGATTTCCTGAGAGAACAGAAAGTACGAGTCTAGGATAACTGTAGTGGCCAGTGTGAAAACTGAAAGATTTCTATATAGTTGCAGATCTTGACATAAAAAAAATAATACATTTAAAAAAAAATTACTTCCTATAAAAACCTGACTTAAACAGAAGGTCATGTTATGATTAGAATATTCCCTTTTAAGAGAATTTGTCAGCAGGTTTTTCCCATGTGATCCAAGAGCAGAATGATGTAGGGGCAAAGACTCAATTCCAGTGGTGTGTCACTTACTGGGCTGTGTTGTTGTTTAAATAAAACTCAGTGCTTTAGCAGCATGAGATTAGCTTTCTCAAGCAATTTAGTCCTCCAGATCTGTGTAACCATGTCCACACCACTGATTGGCAGCTTTCTGCCTATGCACAGTGTACACAGAAAGTTGCCAATCAGTGATGTGAGTGGGGTTATACAGAGCTCAGCATTCTAAGAACTGTTAGGTTATGTGCCCATGATCAGGCGATAGCAGCGTTTTGGACGCAGTGTATTTTCGCTGCTTCCAAAGTGCTGTGTTCTAATCACGCAGGTAAATCAGCATGCGATCATTAAACCTTGTGGATTTACCGCATCCAATAAATTCCCCAATAGAATGTACAGAAATGGTCATGCTGCAGGCTTATAAACCCGCACTTTACAGAATGCAAATCAGTTTAAAAATAAAAAAAGAAATTTTGCAATTTTTACACTGGGCAACGGTCCTTTTTAAGGCTTCTACTTCCTTTTGCTTCAGGATAGCACATGTACATAGCCCTAATGGCTGGATCCCTATCTTTTGTATGAAGGTGTGTAATGAGCCTGTGCACAGGTCAATAAGATGGGAGGGGGGCTGGAGGGGGAGGAGTCAGGTGTGACATCCCTATTGTCACCAGTAGATCCTGTGTTATCAGCTGTGTATAGTGCTGTCATTGCAACCCAGCCTCTACTAATAACAAAACTGTGTAAGCTGTTCATGAAAGGACAGAAAAACATTGGGACATGGGGAAGAAAATCACATTGCCAACATTTTAAACAGTAGAAAGTTTGTGATGTTCATAGACCTGATGCGTGTAGTGGTGCATAGAGGAGGGGAAAAGTACTTGAATCTTTATGTCCTGTAGATAAAAGTTTCCTAATTTTAGCACAACACATTTCTGGGTGAGAAGCAATGAAACTTTCCACTATTTACCTTTCCAAAATGTATCTGACTAAGAAGCATAATAATGATTAAGAAAATACAAAACCTAATGAACCAGATCAGAAACTCATAAAACACAGGTATTGCTAACATTTATACAATATTATACTGACACACAGCAAAATGCAGAAGATACTCACCACCAAGGTATCCAGTGTATCAATTAATGTCAAAGAAAACCTACAAAAGATGGAAAAAGATCACTTACACTGGGCCAGTCATGTGTCCCATGAATGCAGGTGTTTTACTGTTTATTCTGAATTGAATTTGACATTAAGAGCATAAAATATCACAAAGTCTGGAGACAATAACTCCATAACTATTGTATGTGTAATAAATATAATATATACATATAAATTTACATATACATACACACTGGTTTTTCTCTTGTAACAATACAAAAGTCTATATAAGCATCCATGTGGAAAATAAAGTCTGCGCTGTCTGAATAGCACATTTTCCATTGAAATCAACGGGAGGTGAATTCCTAGCAGACAGACTTGTGAACATACCTAAAGACAGCCTGCAGAATATAGGAGCTTGGTATGTAAATGAGGCATGGTGGGATCTTCCATTTTAGGGACACGAGAGCAGTTTTCCATTGTAGGAGTGGAATTTATTTCTGAATAAGAGCAACTGAACAAAGTGTCATGTATATATGAGGCTGGGGCTACGTGGCGACTTTGGCCACAACACCTGGTACGACCAAGGTTTGCTGGGTGGAGCTGTGACATTGCAGCACAATACAAGTGAATGGGGCTGCATTGTGACCCAGAGTTTACTGCGACTGCGGCAAGCAAGTCGCAGAAGCCTGTCGAGGTTGGGTTCCTTACGACTTGCTTGTCGCCGTACCCTAGGGGTTGTGATACGACCCCGTTCACTTGTATTGCACTGTGATGTGGCAGGTGTCGCAGCCAAAGTCGCCGTACAGCCCTGAGTGTGAAATTTATTAATAACTACATACCAAACTTCTGGAAAAAAGTCACAAGTTATGATGCACGCCACATCCTAGCAATAAATAGCAATATCTTCCTGTTTTCACCTCTCCCTGCAATGTTTTGATCAGTATGCGGAGATTATCAGATGAGCGCAGGCCTAATAAATTTCTTAGAATTTATTTACTAAATGAAATAGCGGTAAGTTACACAACTACAGTAGCAATGACCCATCTGACTTCCTGGCAAATGGGCAGCTAGACATCCAACAAACTTTAAGAGATGTGCACCTCTTAACCCCCTTCACCACCGGCCAATTTTGTTTTTATTAGTTTCTAACATTTCTCCTTGCAGAGAGCGACATGTTAAGCATATTGCATATTTCCTAGAGAAGCATTGCGGCTTAAAAAGTCTCACCGTGACATGCTTAACATGTCGATCTCCGCAAGGAGAAAAGTTACCCCTTAGATATCGGTCTGACGCCTCTCACCCAGCCAAACCAGAACTCACACTTTACACTGACGAGGAGCTGTACCCCGAAACAGTGTCTGCAAATTGAGTTTCTGGTTCTGGCTTTTATCCTAAGTCATGTGACAAGGCTCGTTAAAGGGTCGATATTGACTTTTAGGATTGCTACTTCCTATAGGGGGCACAAGAGTTCTAGTTCTCTTCCTTTCTGAAGAGACAAGTTACATATTTCCAATAGGAGCATTGAGGCTTAAAAAGTCTCCTCACCTTGACATGCTTAACATGTCGCTCTCCGCAAGTAGAAAAAGTTACCCCTTAGATTGATTATTTATGACATTAATAAATTACATTTATATGCTCAACCTATCTACTAACTAAGCTAACACAGGGCAAACCTATTTCCTGAACTCCACATTACATGCACATTGTGTCCAATCTATCAAAGAGTATTTATACCACAAGAATGTTCCAACTATTAATTATCGATGAGGATCCGACCTCTGGGACCCCAAGTGTTCCTGACAAGAAAGGAGCTGCAGCATTGATTTAGTACACCCCTTCGCAGTTCTTCCTACATCGGTGGTCCAGGCCGCCCAGTAGTTGGACCCCCACTGATTATAAAAATAGAGATGTGACATTACTCTACAGGATAAGAAAGCCTTTTCAAAAGGGAATCTGTCCGTAGGATTACCCCTCCTAAGACGTCTATATGGGCATGTAGGTCATAGGAAGCTGAACCAACATCTCCTTTCATTTATAATCATCTCTGGAGGCAGATTCTCAGGGAGATCAGTGTCTCACCCATAGATCTTAACAACTCATTTAAATACGGAGAGAAAAAAAATGGGATTCCTCTGGAATATGACATTGGTTCACAGATATCAAGTTATCATTTAATTCAGCCTCCCATGACCTACATGGCTGTATAGATAGCTTAGGAGGGACGATCCTACTGACAGATTCACTTTAAACAGAGTTTAAGAGGGTCCAAAGTGTCTTGCAAAATATTGAAATAACTGCCAGTTTTTAAGATGCCATCACCTACTGGGGTATATTCACATATAATGTTCAAATTAGTGATTAATATATTATACACATACAGTACGGACCAAAAGTTTGGACACCTTCTCATTTAAAGATTTTTCTGGATTTTCATGACTATGAAAATTGTACATTCACACTGAAGGCATCAAAACTATGAATTAACACATGTGGAATTATATACTTAACAAAAAGTGTGAAACAGCTGAAAATATGTCTTATATTCTAGGTTCTTCAAAGTAGCCACCTTTTGCTTTGATGACTGCTTTGCACACTCTTGGCATTCTCTTGATGAGCTTCAAGAGGTAGTCACCGGAAATAGTTTTCACTTCACAGGTGTGCCCTGTCAGGTTTAATAAGTGGGATTTCTTGCCTTATAAATGGGGTTGGGACCATCAGTTGTGTTATGCAGAAGTCAGGTGGATACACAGCTGATAGTCCTACTGAATAGACTGTTAGAATTTGTATTATGGCAAGAAAAAAGCAGCTAAGTAAAGAAAAACGAGTGGCCATCATTACTTTAAGAAATGAAGGTCAGTCAGTCCGAAAAATTGGGCAAACTTTGAAAGTGTCACCAAGTGCAGTTGTAAAAACCATCAAGCGTGTAGCGTCGGCGTCCCTGCCTCCTGCTAGGCAGGGACGCTGTTCCCCTCACCTCTCCGCTCTGAGCCCGGCGTCTTCCTCCCCCTCTGTTGGCAGCGCGCGCTGCTTCCCGTCCACGGTGCTTAGGGTGCGCGCGCTCCCCCTCTCTTAAAGGGGCCGCGCGCGCCGTCCTAAGGAGTCCCCGGCCAATGGCCGGAGGACTTCACCATATATAAGGCACCTCCTCCAAAATGGAGGTGCCCGAGCAATGTTGTTGCAAAGCCTTCACTCTGCTTCAGCCCTCAAGTCCCGTTACCAGTTACCTGCCAGTCACCTGTCAGATTCCTGCTTGATTCCTGCCTGATATCCGTTTACCTGCTTGCAAGCCTGCGGTTCGACGGTCTGCCTTCCGACACCTGTCAGTCTGTCTATGGACCAGCCTGCCCGCTCACCTGGGAGCGCTCACCTGCTACCTGCCTGCTAGCCTACCTGGAGGCTCTGCCGTCACTTGCCGTGATCACCTGCCTGTCCAGAGACTCTCGCCCGCTCACCTGGGAGCGCTCACCAGCCACCTGCCTGCTGTCCTTCTACCCAGAGACTGTCCCTGTCACTTGCCGTGAGTACCCGTCCTTCTACCCAGAGACTGTCCCTGTCACTTGCCGCGACTACCTGCCCTTCTACCCAGAGACTGTCCCTGTCACTTGCCGCGACTACCTGCCCTTCTACCCAGAGACTGTCCCTGTCACTTGCCGTGACTACCTGCCCGTCTTCCCTGGGAGCCACCCGCTTCCTTACAAGGACCGCCCCCTTGTATAGTTGCTCAGAGGTTCCGCCTCCCAGACCCGTTACAAAGCGCTACAAAGAAACTGGCTCACATGAGGACTGCCCCAGGAAAGGAAGACCAAGAGTCACCTCTGCTTCTGAGGATAAGTTTATCCGAGTCACCAGGCTCAGAAATCGCAGGTTAACAGCAGAATATTGAGAGAGAATGTTTTAAGGCATTTTTATTATTTAATGCAAAGTCAAAAGTTTATATAAATTTCATTAGTATTTGGTACCATTGCCCTTAAACTGAATGACTTGGGTCAAACATTTGGGATATCCTTCCACAAGCTTCTTACAATAGTTGGTTGGAATTTGGGCCCATTCCTCCTGACAAAACTGGTGTAACTGATCCAGGTTTGTAGGTCACCTTGCTCGCACCTGCTTTTTCAGCTTTGCTCAAATTTTCAATAGGATTGAGATCAGGGCTTTGTGATGGCCACTCCAAAACATTGACTTTGTTATCCTTAAGCCATTTTGTTACCATTTTGGCAGTATGCTTCGGGTCATTGTCCATTTGGAAAACCCATCTCCGCCCAAGCTTTAAACTTCCTGTCTGATATCTTGAGATGTTGCTTCAGTATTGCCACATAATCATCTTTTCTCATGATGCCATCTATTTTCTGAAGTGCACTAGTCCCTCCTACAGCAAAACAGCCCCACAACATGATGCTGCCACCCCCGTATTTCACACTTGGGATGGAGTTCTTAGGCTTCCAAGCTTCTCCCTTTTTCTTCCAAACGTAACAATGGTCATTATGCCCAAAAAGTACAATTTTAGTTTCATCAAACCACAGGACATGTCTCCAAAAATTAAGATCTTTGTTCCTGTGTGCATTTGCAAACATTAATCTGGATTTTTTATGTTTCTTTTGGAGTAATGGCTTTTTCCTGGCTGAGTAGCCTTTCTGCCCATGTTGATACAGTACTCGTTTCACTGTGGATATTGACACAATCTTACCAGCTTCAGCCATCATCTTCACAAGGCCTTTTGCTTTTGTCCTTGGGTTGATACGCACATGTCGGACCAAAGCACGTTCATCTCTGGGACACAGAACCCCTCTCCTTCCTGAGCGATGTGATGGCTGGACATTCCCATCTTCTTTGTACTTAAGAGTATAATTGTTTGTACAGATGAATGAGGCACCTTCAGGTATCTTGAAATTGTACCCAAGGAAGAGCCAGACTTGTGCAAGTCCACAATTCTCTTCCTGATATCTTGGCTGATTTCTTTGGACTTTCCCAGTGATGCTACACAAAGAAGCAGTGTGTTTCAGGGGTGCATTAAAATACATCCACAGGTGTGTCTCTAATTAACTCAGATGTTGCCAAAAAACCTATCAGAAGCTTCCAAACACATGACATCATCATATTGGCAGTCCAGAATTGTTTAAAGGCATAGAAATCTTAGTGTATGCAAACTCTTGACTTTGCAGTAAGTAATAAAAATGTCTTAAAACATTGTCCATCATTCTGGCACTAGGCAAATATTAAAAATTATGGTAATCCTAATTGACCTAAAACGGGAAAGGTTTATTCTGATTTCATGTCAGATATTGAGAAAAACATGCATATGTGTCTTTTAATATAGTGTATGTAAACTTCTGGTTTCAACTGTATATACACACACACTCATATCCATACACTCATAATGTAATCTTTCTGTATTTTGTCTTATAGGCTATGTGCCCACGTTGCATTTATGAAGCAGAAAATTTCTGCTGCATAAATGCAAGTCCTCTCCTGGAAAAACGCATGCGGAATTCCGCACGCGTTTATCGCGCATTTTTCGCGCGTTTATCGCGCGTTTTCCACATGCGGAATTGCCTTGCGTTTTTTATGCATTGGACAAAGGCAATTCCGCTTGCGGAAACGCAAAATTAAATGACATGCTGCAGATTTTTGAACGCGGCATAAAAAAAAAAATCCGCAGCATGTGCATAGAACTTGCGGAATCCCATTGGGGAACATGGGGTGCGGATATACATGCGTTTTTCAAGCGTTTACGCTGTGGAAATTCCGCAGCATATACGCTTGAAAAATGCTACGTGGGCACACAGCCTGAAAAGCAGTGATAATGGGGCATGGCTTATTGGAAAATGTCTCTCAGATTTGACTTAGAAAACAAGACTTATAGACATTTAATAGCCCAATGTGATATACAAAACTTAAGTGTTAAGCTCAATAATAATAATAAAAAAAAATACATGAGTTGATATCTGATATTGTCAACTTACTTTCCCAAAGCATCGTCTACATCTCCTCTGCTTGGTTCCTGTCCACGTATTCTACCACGACAGGTTAAAGGCATCAGTTCATCAGCAGGATATGCATGTAGCTGGGGAAACAAAAGAAAAATGTTACGGTGCTTTCAAATATGAGAAAATGAAATGTCCACAACTGGGAAACCCCTTCTTAAAATGCTTCAGGGCCAAAAATAAAATTATAAAGAAAAAAAATAAATAAATACAAAACACATACCTCCCATTCCTGGACCAATGCCATTCCAGCAAAGTCAGGCCTGTGTCTCCAAGCAGTTACATGACATTGTTGTCACGAGAGCACTGCAGCCAATCAGCGTCTGACGTAAATGTGAAGGATGCAGCCTATCAGAGGCCACTGATTGAGCATGTGTTTTTACTATATTTGGGGCAATGCATTATTAAAGAAGGGTTTGTCCAGATGTGAACAACCCCTTAAATGAAAATAAATAAATAAATAAATAAATAAATAATCAGATAACCAACACCCAAGAGCCAGCCCTTACATATGGACGTCTGAAATAGCTGCCCGAAGCTGTAAATCACGGTCTATGGTAGGACAGCAATGTTATCAAGATCTTACAAAGTACACACCGTGTACCAGAAACATAAAGCAGACGCCCTCACCTGGGGTCTAAGAGGAGCAGCTCACGTAAGAAGCAGGACAGAACATGTAGTACTGCACTGTACTGTACTGTGGCGCTACCAGATCGTGGAATACATGTACTAACTGACTGATACAGGTGTTTCACCAGTGAAACGTCCACGCTGATTATACTCCTATCAGTCATACATGGCGTAGGTTGCCAGCATCTGTTGAAAATATTGTATCTTGCAGCCATTGCAGAAACCACCATTACACTGCTAGTGTATACAGGGTGGGCCATTTATATGGATACACCTAAATTAAATGGGAATGGTTGGTGAGATCTACTTCCTGTTTGTGGCACATTAGTATATGGGAGGGCGAAAACTTTTCTAGATGGGTGGTGACCATGGCGGCCCTTTTGAAGTCGGCCATTTTGGATCCAACTTTATTTTTTTTCAATGGAAAGAGGGTCATGTGACACATCAAATTTATTGAGAATTTCATAAGAAAAACAATGGTGTGCTTGGTTTTAACGTAACTTTATTCTTTCATGAGTTTTTTTACAAGTTTATGACCACTTATAAAATGTGTTCAAAGTGCTGCCCATTGTGTTGGATTGTCAATGCAACCCTCTTCTCCCACTCTTGACACACTGATAGCAACACCGCAGAAGAAATGCTAGCACAGGCTTCCAGTATCTGTTGTTTCAGATGCTGCACATCTCGTATCTTGATGGTATGGTGTGGTATATGGGATACAAAGATAGTGGGGCCATTCTTCATCAATGGAAACCTGAATGCCACTGCATATCTGAAATTGCTACATGATGATGTGTTGCCCTCTTTATGCACTGAAGATGGCACGTTCTCTGAGTTTTTCCCAATATGATGGTGCACCACCACATTATGGGTGTCAGGTTCGAGCATTCCTACATGAAGTTTCCTGGAAAGTGGATTGGTCGTCAAGGGCCAGTTGAATGGCCACCAAGGTCTCCCGATCTGAATCCCCTAGACTTTTATCTTTGGGGTCATCTGAAGGCAATTGTCTATGCTGTGAAGATACGAGATGTGCAGCATCTGAAACAATGGATACTGGAAGCCTGTGCTGGCATTTCTTCTGCGGTGTTACTATCAGTGTGTCAACAGTGGGAGAAGAGGGTTGCATTGACAATCCAACACAATGGGCAGCACTTTGAACACATTTTATAAGTGGTCATAAACTTGTAAAAAACTCATGAAAGAATAAAGTTACGTTAAAACCAAGCACACCATTGTTTTTCTTATGAAATTCTCAATAAGTTTGATGTGTCACATGACCCTCTTCCCATTGAAAAAAAATAAAGTTGGATCCAAAATGGCCGCCATGGTCACCAGCCATCTGGAAAAGTTTTCCCCCTCCCATATACTAATGTGCCACAAACAGGAAGTTGATATCACCAACCATTCACATTTAATTTAGGTGTGTCCATATAAATGGCCCACCCTCTAGAAAAACCACAGTATCTTTGCAATATGTAATAGTGTTACCTTTCCATTTCAGATTAAGCCCCGAACCACCCAATAACAGACACAGAAGGTAAGAACACATGTACTGCATCCACAGGCAGGAGCGCTCCCAGAAAACATGACCCGAGACCCTGACACAATTATAGTAAATATGGCAGAAATATAATCCATATACCCCATGTCTGCAAACCTCAGCCCCCGCCGAGCGATGCCGTATCTCGTGTCTGTATATACAGGCTGGAGCCACACAAGTACAATGCAGACTGTGGTCTACACCATAACGCAGGCACAGATGTGTGACGGCAACATTCTGCTTAATCACCGTTTGCCTCAGCAATAACAGCAGCTGACAAGTGAATGATTTCACTGCTGAACCTTGTACAACAGTTTGTACCCTCCGTGATCCCTCAGGGGAGGAAGAGAGCAGGTGCACCTGTACAAGAGCCGATGCAGCAGAACAAGACATCAACAAAGGAGACCGTGGTGTCAGATCATGGAGAGGACATGAAAACATACAGTCAGCCATTGCTGCTCTACATTTATCCTAACCACAAAGCCTTATGAAGCCTGGCCAGGACTTTGCTCTGATGAGGACATTTGCCTTCTACTTCACTGCAGCAATATATATATACCTTTACCCAGGACAAGTCAGACGGTTTCACAGGAAGAGTAACGTCCCAAATGGACAAAAAACTGCCTGTGTACAGCGCTTATCCGAGGTCAAAGAATTCAGTAGTACATTTTACCAATGGGAATCTTTACTGAGAAGAAAAGTCAGATCTCCTCGGACTGTGTCCACGTCCTGGTCACTTCTCCCATTGTCAGTCAATCTTATTAGGATGTATTTCTCTAGGCCAAGAGGTGAATGCAAATTTTAGAACTATGCGATGTGGACGACCCACAATCCTACATCACTGATGGAATAGTTATACTTCCCTTAAATAAATCAAAGATATTATAAAGAGATACATTTTTTTCTAAAACGGAGTTCCAAATCCTTTGCACACCCAGCATTAAAGGATAAGATTCAGGTTGCCACAAGAAGCTTTCTGCAGTGTTGTTTTAGGACTGCGTTCAATGTATAAATTCAGTACAGTGATATTTTTAGCTCCCTTTAGTGATAGCTAGAGGAAGCAAGAACTTTAATCTCTTAACCCTTTCACGCAATGGCCATTTTCAGTTTTTTCGTTTTTTTTCCCTCCCCTTCTTCCAAGAGCCATAACTTTTCTACATTTATTTATTTTACTCACTTATATAGCACCATTAATTCCACCGCACTTTAGAGACATTATGGGCACTGTCCCCATTGGGGCTCACAATCTAGATTCCCTATCCGTATGTCTTTAGAGCGTGGCAGGAAACTGAAGTAACAGAGGAAAACCATGCAAACACAGGAGAACATACAAACTCCTTGCAGATGTTGTCCTTGGTGGGATTTGAACCCAGGACCCCAGAGCTGCAAGACTACAGTGCTAACCACTGAGCCCCCATGCCCGTCAACATAGCCGTAAGGGGCTTGTTTTTAGCAGGATGAGTTGTAATTTTGAATGACACCAGTCATTTTACCATATCGTGTTCTGGAAAACGGGAATACAATTCCAAGTGTGGTAAAACTGCAAAAAAGGGCAATTCCACAATTTTTTATTTTTTTATTTTTTTATTTACAATGTTCACTATATGACACTATAATAGCAAGATACAGGGGCTGGTGAGCCCATACAAATCTTGTGGTCCCCAAAAACTCACATGTTTATAGTCATAGAATAACAAAGTGAGGAAAATAAAACATAACTTACTTATCATATGTAAAAACTACTATAGTAGTATAAAAATGAGAACACCTCAGTCTCCCAGGAAAAGAGATTTAAATGACTATACCGCCACAGTGGTGGACAGTTTATCTGTAAACACAAAATAGACCTGAAAGAAAAACTTGATACATATGCCTAAAAGGTGACAGTGGTCACATATAATGCAAATAAGACAAATAGGAAAATGTTCAACTGTTTGTTACTGAGGAAATAAAATTGGAAATCTCTCACCCAAAGTTCCAATCCACAGGGTAGATAAGAAATTCCTCCACATCCCACACAAATGCCAGACAAGATCCTCCTCAGGTCTAAGGGGGTAGAGCTTGGAGTAATTAGCCCTTTTGTGGCCACACTATTCTGATAACTAGCAGGGTGGGCAGTGGACACACAGCCTTTAACTCCTTATGAAGCATGCACATGTCCTCCCCTGATGACTTATGAGAAGAAACGCGTCGGGAGGCACGCAAGGCTGTTGTAGGGTGCATTCAGCTGAGGGATAGCCTTGGACTTCCCTTGTAAGATTGTGAGCTTGGGACATATAGTGTCATGATACCTACCCATAGGGCATCAATTTTTTTTTTTAACATCCATTTGTGAAAATTATTATTCCAAGATCTATTGGTTAAAAAGAACTTTGTTCACTGGGAAAACCCATTTAAGGTGAAGTGAATTTTTCAATATTGCACTTTTGTTTTTCGGTCGATAGTCATATTGGGGCTTGATATTTGAGGGAGGAGTGGTAGTTTTGAATGAAACCATTAATTTTACCATACAATGCACTGGAAAATGGAAATAAAAATCCAAGTACATTGAAGTTGCAAGGTAAAAAAAAAAACTATGCATTTCACACTTTGTATTTTTTTTTACAGAGTTAATTGTACAGTAAAAATCTGGCAATATGAATCATCAGGTCAGTATAAATATGGGGATGCCAGGCCTGTCCTGTTTTTCTTAGATTATTTCAGTGGTGGGAAAAAAAAAAAAAAGTAAGAAACTGATATAAAAATAAAATTTGACAGGAGTTGCAATTTTTCTGAGACCCACAATGTTTTTATTTTTATTTCCATGAAGATCTGTCTGGGCTTGTTTTGTTTTTGTTATACCATTTTGGGGCAAATATGACACTTTGATCGCTTTTTCTTGTATTATTTTTTAGGGGGTAGGGAAAGGCAAAGATGAACGAATTGAAAAGGCTTAATTTCCATTTATTAGCACTTAATATACGGTTAAAATAACTTTATATTTTCATAGATTGGACTGTTTTGCTACCAAGTATGTTTATTCTTTTAACATGTTTAAAGTTCTTTACTTTTAAAATGGGGAAAAGTGGGGGTGAATCTTACATTTTTTATTCCATTTTGCCACTAGTTTTCAGGCCCCATTGGGTCATAAACCTGCGATTGATTGCTTATTCTATGTACTGCAATATCATTGTATTTCACAGGAGGACCAACAAGGCAGATTCAGCAGCTGCCATGGTAACTCATCAGGTCCCATGATTGTATGTCATTTAAAGTCTGCTTTCACAGACTGACAGTGGCATTTAAATTGTTAAACTGAAGCAAGAGTAGCAAGCATTGATCGCTGCAGTTACAGACAGATGCCAGCTATGTAGCACAGCCAGCATCTGCCTAGTAGGAAGCAGGCTCAGCTACTGAGCATTCTTCATACTTTCCTTAATGACCTGTGTCATAGGTCGGTAAGGGGTTAACTTGATGCCTACGAAAGATAATTTGGAAGTCTATATCAGAAAAACAAAGACCCAACTCCTATGAAGACTTATTAATAGGACTGTCCAATACTTAGGCTGAGTGCCCACTATGCGTTTTTCAAGCGTTTTTGCCGCGGAATTTCCGCAGCGAAAATGCTTAAAAAACGCTTGGTAATACGTGCCCCATGGTCACCAATGATAATCCGCATGTGCTGTGGAAATTTCCACTGCGGATTATCATTGAGGAAAAATAAGCAGCATGTCCATTATTTTTGCGGACACGCAGTGTAATTGCCGCCATTGACTTGCATTGAAACGCTTAATATCCGCATGACTACATGTGCACATGCGGATATTAAGCGATTCAATGTGCGGATGGTACCCGGGTCTGGAGAAGAGGAGACTTTCCTCCAGACCCAG
Organism: Phyllobates terribilis; assembly: GCF_046119375.1. NCBI lineage: Eukaryota > Metazoa > Chordata > Amphibia > Anura > Dendrobatidae > Phyllobates > Phyllobates terribilis. The sequence goes on along the minus strand of NW_027362768.1, from coordinate 54,118,365 downwards.
GTACCATAGAACCTGTTAAAAAAAGAATTTAAAATAAAAAACATTATACTTACCTTCCGATGGCCCCCGGTCTCCTCAGCGATGAAACCGGTCTCTTGTACGGCTCGCGATGGTCTAAAAGGACCTTCCATGACGTCACTTAGTCATGTCGGCGGTCGCTTGACCTGTCACATGACTAAGTGACGGCATGGAAGGTCCTTTTACACCACCGCAAGCCATAGAAGACACCAGAGAAGGAGACCGGGCCATCAGAAGGTGAGTATAATGTTTTTTTTTTTTTTTTTTTTTTTTCACCATTTTATTTATTTATTTATTTTTTTTAATACTGATGCTGCATTTGCAGCATCGTAACTTGGTCACACTGTATAAATCCATGCCTGTTGCATGGATTTATATAGTGTGACCAAGTTGTCAAGCACTTTTCCAAGTGATGCTAAAATCGCTTGGAAAAGCACTTTACAACTTTTACAACTCGCATGCGGAAATGCATGCAAAAACGCTTCACAAGCGCTTCTACCTGGCAGGAAAAACGTATGTAAAATCCGCATACGTTTTTCCTGCCAGGGAGATGCGGAAAAAATCTGCAGCATTTCTGTATCGTGGGCACTTGGCCTTAACCTCCACTGTCAGAATTACGAAAGGCAGTAGCTTATCACAAGTCGCTGACTGATGCAGCGGTCACATGACAACATCTTGTGACAGCGGAACACAATGTGGGCATCAGCATCACATGAACGCACAGGTCAAGAAGTAAAAAAAGTGTTTTTATTTTATGATGGCCAGTGAAGCTATTACGGCAGCCCCTTCACGACAATAACTAGCAGGACACTATGAAAGTAAATAGATGCAGACAGATATTCTTATTAATACCTTTCTTACAGATAATTATACTCACCATATAACTGCCATAAGCATGACCTTTCTTACAGATAATTATACTCACCATATAACTGCCATAAGCATGATCAAACATTTCCAGCACTTGTACCCTGAAAGAAAATAGAAGGCATTACTATGGTCATTGTCATCAGAGTGTGAACTGTATTAATGCATGACTGGTTTTATAGCGAAACACTCACAAGTTACAGTACTTGGGACAAGTAGTGTCACTTATCATCCAACTGGTTAAATTAGAAATAACACAAAAAAAAAAAAAACAGTAGTGATGATCTATTATCTTTCATATCAGCTATACAGATCAAAATATCTCTCACCATTGTGCAGAGAACCTGTTTGTACATCTGTTTATTTCATAACTAATTGAGACTTAAAGTGAACGTGACAGGTGATACACACACACAGATTGGGTACAATGTATCAGCCACTGGCTGTAGTATCCCAGCCAGGCATGTTTGACTCTGAAATGCTGTGACGTTTCAGAAAAATACATACTTTAATAGCTGGTTCTTCGGAGAGTTCTTCCCGTCCGCTGCCCTGGATTGACAGGTCACTGCCTATACGAGTATGTAGGCGACTATCAAAGTATGTTTTTCTCTGAAAAGCCACAGCTGTTCAGAGTAAAACATAACTGGCTGAGATCATGCAGCCAGTACCTGATGCATGTAGCCCACGGATTGGGCAGCATGTATCAGCTGACAGGTTCTCTTTAAATTCAACAACACCTGATGAAGGCCAGAATTGGTGAAACGCACGTCGAGGAGCTTGTGTGACACCCTGTCCAATGCTGAGGCTGTATTATGCGCTGTTGAATTTTTTAAACACTTTCATACATTTTTTTTTTAACTGCATTTACTTGCCTCTATTGGGCCAGAATTACCAGTTGATTATTTCAAAACTTTTTTGAGGCATGTGCTTTTAATTGGTGTATTATGGATACAACAATTATATGCCTGGTATTTGCAGTGGGGAAGGTTGTCTTCTCTATTTTGTGTCCTTTTGGGCAGGTCTATGATTTAAAGTATTTTGCCATTTGAGTTCTATCTATTGAGGGGAGGTAAAATATCATGCACTAGGTTTATAGTAGGTGTAAATTAACAACAAAGGAGTTTGCACAATAATAACGTTCCCAAATAATTTCAGATGCGACAGCAAGGTGGCTCAGTGGTTAGCACTGCAGCCTTGCAGCGCTGGGGTCCTGGGTTTAAACACAAAGGACAACATCTATAAGGAGTTTGTATGTTCTTCACGTGTTTGTGTGGGTTTCCTCCAGGTTTTCCGGTTTCCTCGCACACTCCAAAGACATACTAATAGGGAATTTAGGGACAGATTCATTATTTGCGTTGTTTTTTTTCGACAGGTTCCCTTTAACATGAAACACGTAGATGACCTAATTAATACCAGCGGCTAGTCCTGTGACTGCATGTACTATGTATTAATAATTTCCTCTGTCACTGTTGGGCCTGTGTGACATCAGGTCTTTTAGGGTATGAGCACTCCTAGTTTATTTTCAGGAGTAAATTGGAGCAGTCGGCTCCCAAAGACACCTGAAAAATTGCTTGACAAACTCTTCACATTCATTACACTTGTATGACATATTGGCTGTATATATTTACTCAGTCTTTAGAGCATTTTTTTTCCATTTTAGATTTTGAAAGACGCCTGTAGAGAAAAGAAGTGCTAGTCACTTCATTGAAACGTCTCATGGAGGAAAACTTTGTAAACTTAGTACTGTCCAATCAAAATGAAGAAACACTTCAGGAAAAACAATCAAGAAAAACTCTTCAAAACCACTTCAGGAACCTAAAAACTCCCCCAAGACTCTCCCATGGAGGAGCGCTTCCTAAAACAGTTTACACTAGAAAAGCCTTAGTTACTTACCGGTAACGGGATTTTTCGGAGCCCATGACAGCACCACGAGAGACAGGATCTGCCCATCAAGGACAGGAAACCTACAGGTTAAAGAGGGCGGCACCTCTCTCCCGCCTCAGTTTAAGTTAACAGAGCAAGAGAGGACCGCCAAGGTTAATTACAACAAGATAAAACACAACATTCAATTTAAGCAAATGACTTTAACTAACCTCCCCCATGGGTGTAAAAAGAAGGAAACAACCTTATAGGGGTGTAAAAACACCAGTGTAGGGAGGGAATATAAGGGTGTTGTCATGGGCTCCGAAAAATCCAGTTACCGGTAAGTAACTAAGGCTTTATTCGTACTCCCATGACAGCACCACAAGAGAATTACAGAGACGAAAGGAGATTAGGGAGGGACCACAGCTTTAAGCACCCTTCTCCCGAAGGAGAGATCAGAAGAGTCACCTAAATCCAATCTATAATGCCTATAGAAGGTGGAGGGAGAAGACCAGGTGGCAGCCTTACATATGTCTTCGATGGAAACGCCCCCGTCTTCTCAGCCCAGGAAGTTGCTACTGCTCTGGTGGAGTGTGCCCTCAACCCTTCCGGTACTTCCTCATCTCCCGAGGAGTAGGCGAGGGTGATGGCCTCTCTAATCCACCTCGCAATTGTAGATTTTGAAGCTTTACAACCCTTCCTAGCCCCCTGATGGCATATAAATAGGGAACTATCTTTCCTAAAACTCCGTGAAATCTCCAGATATTTAAGCACGCACTTTCTAACATCTAATGTATGTAGTTTCTCCTCTTTCTGATTTTTAGGGGGGGAAACAAAGTTGGAAGATTTACCTCTTGAGTTCTATGAAAACGTGAGGCTACTTTTAGAAGAAAAGCCGGGTCAGGCTTTAGTACAATTCTATCATCCATAATTTGAGTAAATGGTGGGGATATAGACAAGGCCTGTATGTCACTTACTCTTCTGGCCGAAGTTAGGGCAACTAACAGGCCTGTTTTAAAGAAGAATAATCTTATGGGTGGCTGAATCTAGAGGTTCGAAGGGGGAGGGGGGGTTAGTCAAGGCATTTAAGATCAGGTTTAAATCCCAGGGAGAGGGTCTGTATTTAATAATAGGTCTACATCTGAAAGAGGCTTTTATAAACCGTGATACCCAATAATTAGCTGCTATATCAAAAGAAAATAAGACTCCAAATGCCGAAACTTGTACCTTCAACGTACTAGTGGTTAGGCCCTGTTCTAAACCCCGCTGCAGAAATTCTAGTATCTTCCCAATAGGGATCCCATCCTCTAGTCTGAACTCTGCAAAGGACAGGAACTTTCTTCAAGTTCTAGCATAAATGCGGGTGGTAATGGGCTTTCTGCTACATAGGAGAGTGTTTACTAAATTTGTGGAAAACCCTTTGCTGGTTAACAGTGCCCTTTCAAATTCCATGCCGTTAAATGGAGATTTGAGGCTGGAGGATGGGAAACCGGACCCCGAGTAAGAAGGTCCGGAATCTCCGGAAGGACCCAGGGGTCTGATATTGACACTCTGCGGAGACAAGAGAACCATGGCCTCTTGGGCCAAAAGGGGCATATGAGGATCATTCTGGCCTTGTCCGCCCTGATCTTCCTTAGGACTGACGGAACCAGGACCATAGGAGGGAATGCATACGCCAAAGGAAACTCCCAGGGAATCATGAAGGCGTCCACTGCCAGGGGCTTTTCTCTGGGGTTTAGAGAACAAAATGTTGTCACCTTCCGATTGGATTTTGTCGTGAACAAGTCCACTGCTGGAAGACCCCACATTGCCACAATCTTGGAGAATATTTGAGGGTTCAAGGACCATTCTCCTTCTTTTAGGGAATTGCGGCTGAGAAAATCTGCTCTGATGTTTTCTTTTCCTCTTAGATGAACAGCAGAAAGGGAGAGAAAATAATCTTCTGCTTTCTGAAGAAGTCTGTCTGCTACTCTCATTAAGTCTTTTGAACGGGTTCCCCCTTGATGATTTATATAGGCTACTGAGACTTGATTGTCCGAGAGTATACGGACATCCTGGCCCGGTAAATATACAAGGAACCCATTGAGCGCATAATCAACCGCCAAAAGTTACTTAACATTCGAGGAAAACTGTACCTCATTCTCTGACCAGGTTCCCTGAATTAAGTTATCTTCAAAATGAGCTCCCCAACCTGTAGAACTTGCATCTGTAGTCAAAACTGCAGTAGGTTTACTTTCCCAAGGGACTCCCCTAGAAAGATTAGTGTATACCAACCACCAACGAAGGGATTGTAAGGAGCGAGGGGCCAAGGTAAACCCCTGGTCTAGATATCCATCTAGAATTCAGTCGTTATATAATATATCCCGCAGAAGAGCCCTTGAGTGAAATTGGGACCAACGCACCGCAGTAAAACTTGAGGTCAGGGTTCCTAATAATGACATGGCTTTAAGGAGTGTCAGAGGGTCTATCCATACAATGTCTCACTAGTCCCTGGATTTTTGCAATCTTCTCATCTGATAGATGGCATAACTGTCTTTCTGAATCTAAAATGACCCCCAGGAACTGTTGGGCTTTCTGTGGGGTTAACCTAGATTTTTCCAGATTTAGAAACCAACCTAGGCCTTCGAGGACAGAAATTGTTACCTGAAGGTGGGCCGCGCATTGTAAAAAGGAGTTCCCTAATATCAGGAAATCATCGAGGTAAGGGATTATTAAGATATCCTTTTCTCTTATATGGGCCATAACTTCCCACTAGTTTGGTAAAAACCCTCGGGGCTATAGCCAACCCAAAGGGAAGGGCGGTATACTGGAAGTGTTTTACTACCCCTTTTATTTTGATGGCCAATCTTAAATACTTTTGATAATCCCTATGAATGGGAACATGGTAATAAGCATCTTTAAGATCCAGGACTACCATATAACAGTGGGGAAAATGTAATTTTTTTATTGCTTTTAATGATTCCATTTTAAAGGTGTGTATTTTAAGAAAGCTATTTAAGGATTTTAAATTTATGATTGTCCTGAAACACCCATCTGGTTTGGTGACCAGGAAGAGCGTGGAGTAGAATCCGTGTCCCTCTTCTGCTTTCGGAACCTCAATCAGGACGTTTTTCTTGAATTTCCGATATGAGGGCAGTCTACCGCTCTGGGGAGGAACTAGAGGGAATAATCACAAAAAGGTATCTGCTCGTCTGTCCAGCGGGTCTCTTAAAGCTCCCATGTCGTCGAAGGGGAGGGAAGCCTTTTTTGATGCCTTAGCAATAGCAACATCAAGCCTTGGTGCCTTTGACCAAGAGGAACATGCGGTATCATCAAACGGATACCTCCTTTTGAAGGAGGGAGGGCTGCTGCCCTTCCTGTCTGGCTTTTGCCACTCTCTATCAATGAGATTCTTAATTTTTGTATTCATGGGGAAGCATCTTTTCTTTTTTTGACCTAATCCTCCAAACATTACATCCTCTAAAGACTTCTCTGATCTAGTGTCCACAATACCTATGGTAGAACGGACAGCTTTCACCAAGGCATCCACCTCATTTAGAGGGAAACACTGCCTATCAGATTCGCTATCAGAGGAACAGAGGGAAGAGGAAGAAATGTCTGAGATATCGGAGTCTGAGCCTGGTCGAGGGTCGTGAGGAGAATCACTGGACTCCGAATTCCCTCGCAAAGCCTTGCCTATTTATTCTTTAATTAGTTTTTAGACCCAAGGAAAACCCTGGGGTTTCTTCCGACATCGCCTTGTCAATACAAGGCTGGCATAATTTCTTAATATATGCATCAGGGAGCAGATTGTTGCATAGGGCACATTCCTTATGTTTTGATTTAAATGGACATTTCTTGCTCTGAAAAATTTATAGACAGAGAAGTAGCAGAAAACAAAATTAGTAGAACTTTCACGAAGATTCCACTTACCCCCTGGAATATGTGGTACCGTAGATGCAGAGGAATCCTTTATTTTTTTTTTGGACCTTCCTTCCTGCTTTTTGCGGTGAATTTCCTGGTTGAACGATTGGACCCGGACCAGGAACGACGTTCCTGTTGTGAGGGCTCCCCAGAGGGCTGCTCCTTCAGCAGTTGTTCTTGCTGAGGTGGTAGCTCCTGAGTATCTCCCATGTTGCCAAAGAAAAAACAAGGGGCTGGGAAGCACCTTTGTATGAAACCAGGCCTTTTAATATGCTGGCCATACAAGTACCTGTGTGGAAAGGACCTCCCCCGGTGGGCAGAGCACTGCCTTCCAGCAGCACTGGCGGGACGCCCTTCCTGTCTCCTCGTTCGGCAGAGCTCCGGCGTCCCCACTTTGCTTGCATGAGGTCCTGCACTTCCTGGCCGCGCTTGAGCTGCGCCCATATCCGGTGGAGGCAGAAGCCCGGAACACGTCATAGGGCTGCCGTCACAGGGCCGAGCCTGACAAGTTCCCCGCCGGCGCGGCCCAGATCTCTTGTGTAGTGTAGCGGGGGGGTTGCCAGCATACGGTCCCACACATAGCGGACTATCCAGCTCCACCGAGGGGATGTCACACTGACCGCAACGCATACGGAGGTTCCCCAATGAGCTCTGCCGTGGCGTCTCCAGAAGAACAGGACCGACTAGGGCAGGAACATCACCGCTCCAGGCACCGTGTCTATCCATCTGGGCAAGAGACCAATCTTCATCCTGCAGGTAACTGATAGGTCTCCCATCAAGGACAAGAAACCTAAACTGAAGCGGGAGAGAGGCGCCACCCTTTTTAACCTTTAGGTTTCCTGTCCTTGATGGGCGGATCCTCTCTCTCTCGTGGTGCTGTCATGGGAGTACGACTAAACTCGTCATTTTTGACTGCCTCAAAAAAAAAAACTGTGTGCACATACTCTTAGGCTGTGTGCCCACGTAGCGTTTTTCAAGCGTATATGCTGCGGAATTTCCGCAGCGTAAACGCTTGAAAAACGCATGTAGATCCGCACCCCATGGTCCCCAATGGCATTCCGCAATGTCAATGCCCATGCTGCGGATTTTTCTGCAGCGTATATGCTGCAGTCAAAAATCCGCAGCATGTTCATTAATTTTGCGGAAGCGCTGCGGAATCAATGTGCGGATGGTACCCAAGTCTGGAGGAGAGGAGACTCTCATCCAGACCTGGGTACCAAAGAACCTGTAAAAAAAAGAATAAAATAAAGTTTATACTTATCTTCTGATGTTTTCCCTCCGTCGCGCTGTTGTCTGAAGGACCTGCCACGTCATTGAGTCATGTGACCCACCACATGACTCAATGACGTCACCGCAGGTCCTGCACACAACAGCGTGAGCCGCTCAAGACTCCGGACGGGGCAGAGAATGCATCAGAAGGTGAGTATAAAGTTTATTTTTTTATTTTTTACCATTCTGAACAAGTTGTCAAGCACTTTTCCAAGTGATGCTTGGAGAAGTGCTTGATAACCCGCATGCGGAAATGCATGCAAAGACGCCTCACAAACGCTTCTACCTGGCGGGAAAACCGCATGTAATATCCGCATGCGATTTTCCCGCCAGGGAGAAGCGTAAAAAATATGCTTCAGGTCCGCAACGTGGGCACATAGCCTTATTGTAACTTAAGGACAAAGCAAAATTTAACTTCCACGGACTAGAAGATTATTTTCCCCCGTTTTAGCCCATCCCCATTCCTACATGCATAGCTTGTATACCAGCACATCGACAGAGCCGGAGGGGCCTTGATCTAGGTGTTAAAATGAAATTATGTCAGATTAATATTGTTATTATGCCGTAAGGGTTATTCCTCCCAGATAACCGACAGATTGCTGCTCCTCTTATTGTCTGACAGGGATAGTCGAGCACTACACTCCGCTATGTCCGGCAGACCCATAGACCATGAAGTGATGGTGCAGTTAAAGTCCAACTCCAACAAGGAATTTCAAAGCCCCAATCACAAAATGAGGTGGTCCCAGCAGTGGTCCCCAGCGATTAGCATGTTATCACCTATCTTGTACCATCAGGTTGCTTCACCTATTAATGAATCAGGAGCCCATCGTGCCTCCACGTCACGACTAGTGTAAAAGACACAGCTCTCATGAATATTCCAGACAAATGAATGTTTTCAAGGACGGGATTCTCCCAGTATATGAAAACCTGTGTGACTTTCTCATTCACTGGCCCAGTTTACATTGCAATGGATTATTTTCTGCTTTACATAATAGCATAAAGGCGGCACTCCTATATAGGGTGGGTTCTGTATCATTAATACCACTCTAAAAGAAATGGAGTAAAGAGTGATCAAGAAGTCCCATGTAATCTAAATTGGTGAAAATAAAAAGCAAAAAAACAAGATCCTATAAAAGGAGAATGAAGGCAAAAATGAAGATATTCTGTCTTGTAACTAAAACCACACTATATAGTGGCTATCCCTGTAACCATGACAACCGGCAGAGAATCGTTCTGACAATTCTAAAGGCCAAGGACCTGTATAAGCAAAGAAAGCAATGGTGGGAGTCTTGTCTGCAATCGTCACCGCGCCCCATTACAACTCCGTGCATCTATTGCCACATCCTGGTACAAGAAAGCACCCCAATGTCAGACATGATGGGGACAGTGGCACACTGACGGCGCACAGACTGCCATGGACAGCGGCCGCAGAGCGTGGGGGCTGCGCGCTCTTCCTCAGGCCCGCGGGGCGCAGAGAGTGGGGGATGCGCGCTCCTCCTCAGGCCCGCGGGGCGCAGAGCGTGGGGGCTGCGCGCTCCTCCTCAGGCCCGCGGGGCGCAGAGCGTGGGGGCTGCGCGCTCCTCCTCAGGCCCGCGGGGCGCAGAGCGTGGGGGCTGCGCGCTCCTCCTCAGGCCCGCGGGGCGCAGAGCGTGGGGGCTGCGCGCTCCTCCTCAGGCCCGCGGGGCGCAGAGCGTGGGGGCTGCGCGCTCCTCCTCAGGCCCGCGGGGCGCAGAGCGTGGGGGATGCGCGCTCCTCCTCAGGCCCGCGGGGCGCAGAGCGTGGGGGCTGCGCGCTCCTCCTCAGGCCCGCGGGGCGCAGAGCGTGGGGGCTGCGCGCTCCTCCTCAGGCCCGCGGGGCGCAGAGTGTGGGGGGGGCGCAGTCCTCAGGCCCGCGGGGTGCAGAGTGTGGGGGGGGCGCAGTCCTCAGGCCCGCGGGGTGCAGAGTGTGGGGGGGGCGCAGTCCTCAGGCCCGCGGGGTGCAGAGTGTGGGGGGGGCGCAGTCCTCAGGCCCGCGGGGTGCAGAGTGTGGGGGGGCGCAGTCCTCAGGCCCGCGGGGTGCAGAGTGTGGGGGGGGCGCAGTCCTCAGGCCCGCGGGGTGCAGAGTGTGGGGGGGGGCGCAGTCCTCAGGCCTGCGGGGTGCAGAGTGTGGGGGGGGCGCAGTCCTCAGGCCTGCGGGGTGCAGAGTGTGGGGGGGGGGCGCAGTCCTCAGGCCTGCGGGGTGCAGAGTGTGGGGGGGGGCGCAGTCCTCAGGCCTGCGGGGTGCAGAGTGTGGGGGGGGGCGCAGTCCTCAGGCCTGCGGGGTGCAGAGTGTGGGGGGGGGCGCAGTCCTCAGGCCTGCGGGGTGCAGAGTGTGGGGGGGGCGCAGTCCTCAGGCCTGCGGGGTGCAGAGTGTGGGGGGGGGCGCAGTCCTCAGGCCTGCGGGGTGCAGAGTGTGGGGGGGGGGCGCAGTCCTCAGGCCTGCGGGGTGCAGAGTGTGGGGGGGGGGCGCAGTCCTCAGGCCTGCGGGGTGCAGAGTGTGGGGGGGGGGCGCAGTCCTCAGGCCTGCGGGGTGCAGAGTGTGGGGGGGGCGCAGTCCTCAGGCCTGCGGGGTGCAGAGTGTGGGGGGGGCGCAATCCTCAGGCCTGCGGGGTGCAGAGTGTGGGGGGGGCGCAGTCCTCAGGCCTGCGGGGTGCAGAGTGTGGGGGGGGCGCAGTCCTCAGGCCTGCGGGGTGCAGAGTGTGGGGGGGGCGCAGTCCTCAGGCCTGCGGGGTGCAGAGTGTGGGGGGGGCGCAGTCCTCAGGCCTGCGGGGTGCAGAGTGTGGGGGGGGCGCAGTCCTCAGGCCTGCGGGGTGCAGAGTGTGGGGGGGGCGCAGTCCTCAGGCCTGCGGGGTGCAGAGTGTGGGGGGGGCGCAGTCCTCAGGCCTGCGGGGTGCAGAGTGTGGGGGGGGCGCAGTCCTCAGGCCTGCGGGGTGCAGAGTGTGGGGGGGGCGCAGTCCTCAGGCCTGCGGGGTGCAGAGTGTGGGGGGGGGCGCAGTCCTCAGGCCTGCGGGGTGCAGAGTGTGGGGGGGGGCGCAGTCCTCAGGCCTGCGGGGTGCAGAGTGTGGGGGGGGGCGCAGTCCTCAGGCCTGCGGGGTGCAGAGTGTGGGGGGGGCGCAGTCCTCAGGCCTGCGGGGTGCAGAGTGTGGGGGGGGCGCAGTCCTCAGGCCTGCGGGGTGCAGAGTGTGGGGGGGGCGCAGTCCTCAGGCCTGCGGGGTGCAGAGTGTGGGGGGAACAGTCCTCAGGCGCGCAGAGCGTTGGGTGCGCAGTCCTCAGGCCTGCAGGGTGCAGAGTGGGGGGGCGCAGTCCTCAGACCTGCAGGGTGCAGAGTGTGGGGGGGCGCAGTCCTCAGGCCTACAGGGTGCAGAGTGTGGGGGGGGCGCAGTCCTCAGGCCTGCGGGGTGCAGAGTGTGGGGGGGGCGCAGTCCTCAGGCCTGCGGGGTGCAGAGTGTGGGGGGGGGCGCAGTCCTCAGGCCTGCGGGGTGCAGAGTGTGGGGGGGGGGCGCAGTCCTCAGGCCTGCGGGGTGCAGAGTGTGGGGGGGGGGCGCAGTCCTCAGGCCTGCGGGGTGCAGAGTGTGGGGGGGGCGCAGTCCTCAGGCCTGCGGGGTGCAGAGTGTGGGGGGAACAGTCCTCAGGCGCGCAGAGCGTTGGGTGCGCAGTCCTCAGGCCTGCAGGGTGCAGAGTGGGGGGGCGCAGTCCTCAGACCTGCAGGGTGCAGAGTGTGGGGGGGCGCAGTCCTCAGGCCTACAGGGTGCAGAGTGTGGGGGGGGCGCAGTCCTCAGGCCTGCGAGGTGCAGAGTGTGGGGGGGGCGCAGTCCTCAGGCCTGCGGGGTGCAGAGTGTGGGGGGGGGCGCAGTCCTCAGGCCTGCGGGGTGCAGAGTGTGGGGGGGGGGGCGCAGTCCTCAGGCCTGCGGGGTGCAGAGTGTGGGGGGGGGGCGCAGTCCTCAGGCCTGCGGGGTGCAGAGTGTGGGGGGGGCGCAGTCCTCAGGCCTGCGGGGTGCAGAGTGTGGGGGGGGGCGCAGTCCTCAGGCCTGCGGGGTGCAGAGTGTGGGGGGGGGCGCAGTCCTCAGGCCTGCGGGGTGCAGAGTGTGGGGGGGGGAGCAGTCCTCAGGCCTGCGGGGTGCAGAGTGTGGGGGGGGGGAGCAGTCCTCAGGCCTGCGGGGTGCAGAGTGTGGGGGGGGGGGAGCAGTCCTCAGGCCTGCGGAGTGCAGAGTGTGGGGGGGGGAGCAGTCCTCAGGCCTGCGGGGTGCAGAGTGTGGGGGGGGGAGCAGTCCTCAGGCCTGCGGGGTGCAGAGTGTGGGGGGGGAGCAGTCCTCAGGCCTGCGGGGTGCAGAGTGTGGGGGGGGGGGCAGTCCTCAGGCCTGCGGGGTGCAGAGTGTGGGGGGGGGGAGCAGTCCTCAGGCCTGCGGGGTGCAGAGTGTGGGGGGGGGGGGAGCAGTCCTCAGGCCTGCGGGGTGCAGAGTGTGGGGGGGGGGGGAGCAGTCCTCAGGCCTGCGGGGTGCAGAGTGTGGGGGGGGGGAGCAGTCCTCAGGCCTGCGGGGTGCAGAGTGTGGGGGGGGGGCGCAGTCCTCAGGCCTGCGGGGTGCAGAGTGTGGGGGGGGGCGCAGTCCTCAGGCCTGCGGGGTGCAGAGTGTGGGGGGAACAGTCCTCAGGCGCGCAGAGCGTTGGGGGCGCAGTCCTCAGGCCTGCAGGGTGCAGAGTGGGGGGGCGCAGTCCTCAGGCCTGCAGGGTGCAGAGTGTGGGGGGGCGCAGTCCTCAGGCCTACAGGGTGCAGAGTGTGGGGGGGGCGCAGTCCTCAGGCCTACGGGGTGCAGAGTGTGGGGGGGGCGCAGTCCTCAGGCCTGCGGGGTGCAGAGTGTGGGGGGGGGCGCAGTCCTCAGGCCTGCGGGGTGCAGAGTGTGGGGGGGGGCGCAGTCCTCAGGCCTGCGGGGTGCAGAGTGTGGGGGGGGGCGCAGTCCTCAGGCCTGCGGGGTGCAGAGTGTGGGGGGGGGGCGCAGTCCTCAGGCCTGCGGGGTGCAGAGTGTGGGGGGGGGCGCAGTCCTCAGGCCTGCGGGGTGCAGAGTGTGGGGGGGGGCGCAGTCCTCAGGCCTGCGGGGTGCAGAGTGTGGGGGGGGGCGCAGTCCTCAGGCCTGCGGGGTGCAGAGTGTGGGGGGGGGCGCAGTCCTCAGGCCTGCGGGGTGCAGAGTGTGGGGGGGGGGCGCAGTCCTCAGGCCTGCGGGGTGCAGAGTGTGGGGGGGGGCGCAGTCCTCAGGCCTGCGGGGTGCAGAGTGTGGGGGGGGGCGCAGTCCTCAGGCCTGCGGGGTGCAGAGTGTGGGGGGGGCGCAGTCCTCAGGCCTGCGGGGTGCAGAGTGTGGGGGGGGGCGCAGTCCTCAGGCCTGCGGGGTGCAGAGTGTGGGGGGGGGCGCAGTCCTCAGGCCTGCGGGGTGCAGAGTGTGGGGGGGGGCGCAGTCCTCAGGCCTGCGGGGTGCAGAGTGTGGGGGGGGGCGCAGTCCTCAGGCCTGCGGGGTGCAGAGTGTGGGGGGGGGCGCAGTCCTCAGGCCTGCGGGGTGCAGAGTGTGGGGGGGGGGCGCAGTCCTCAGGCCTGCGGGGTGCAGAGTGTGGGGGGGGGCGCAGTCCTCAGGCCTGCGGGGTGCAGAGTGTGGGGGGGGGCGCAGTCCTCAGGCCTGCGGGGTGCAGAGTGTGGGGGGGGGCGCAGTCCTCAGGCCTGCGGGGTGCAGAGTGTGGGGGGGGCGCAGTCCTCAGGCCTGCGGGGTGCAGAGTGTGGGGGGGGGCGCAGTCCTCAGGCCTGCGGGGTGCAGAGTGTGGGGGGGGGGCGCAGTCCTCAGGCCTGCGGGGTGCAGAGTGTGGGGGGGGGCGCAGTCCTCAGGCCTGCGGGGTGCAGAGTGTGGGGGGGGGCGCAGTCCTCAGGCCTGCGGGGTGCAGAGTGTGGGGGGGGGCGCAGTCCTCAGGCCTGCGGGGTGCAGAGTGTGGGGGGGGGCGCAGTCCTCAGGCCTGCGGGGTGCAGAGTGTGGGGGGGGCGCAGTCCTCAGGCCTGCGGGGTGCAGAGTGTGGGGGGGGCGCAGTCCTCAGGCCTGCGGGGTGCAGAGTGTGGGGGGAACAGTCCTCAGGCGCGCAGAGCGTTGGGTGCGCAGTCCTCAGGCCTGCAGGGTGCAGAGTGGGGGGGCGCAGTCCTCAGACCTGCAGGGTGCAGAGTGGGGGGGGGCGCAGTCCTCAGGCCTACAGGGTGCAGAGTGTGGGGGGGGCGCAGTCCTCAGGCCTGCGGGGTGCAGAGTGTGGGGGGGGCGCAGTCCTCAGGCCTGCGGGGTGCAGAGTGTGGGGGGGGCGCAGTCCTCAGGCCTGCGGGGTGCAGAGTGTGGGGGGGGGCGCAGTCCTCAGGCCTGCGGGGTGCAGAGTGTGGGGGGGGGCGCAGTCCTCAGGCCTGCGGGGTGCAGAGTGTGGGGGGGGCGCAGTCCTCAGGCCTGCGGGGTGCAGAGTGTGGGGGGGGGCGCAGTCCTCAGGCCTGCGGGGTGCAGAGTGTGGGGGGGGGCGCAGTCCTCAGGCCTGCGGGGTGCAGAGTGTGGGGGGGGGAGCAGTCCTCAGGCCTGCGGGGTGCAGAGTGTGGGGGGGGGGGAGCAGTCCTCAGGCCTGCGGGGTGCAGAGTGTGGGGGGGGGGAGCAGTCCTCAGGCCTGCGGGGTGCAGAGTGTGGGGGGGGGAGCAGTCCTCAGGCCTGCGGGGTGCAGAGTGTGGGGGGGGGGAGCAGTCCTCAGGCCTGCGGGGTGCAGAGTGTGGGGGGGGGGAGCAGTCCTCAGGCCTGCGGGGTGCAGAGTGTGGGGGGGGGGAGCAGTCCTCAGGCCTGCGGGGTGCAGAGTGTGGGGGGGGGGGCAGTCCTCAGGCCTGCGGGGTGCAGAGTGTGGGGGGGGGGGGAGCAGTCCTCAGGCCTGCGGGGTGCAGAGTGTGGGGGGGGGGGGGAGCAGTCCTCAGGCCTGCGGGGTGCAGAGTGTGGGGGGGGGGGGAGCAGTCCTCAGGCCTGCGGGGTGCAGAGTGTGGGGGGGGGGGGGGAGTAGTCCTCAGGCCTGCGGGGTGCAGAGTGTGGGGGGGGGGCGCAGTCCTCAGGCCTGCGGGGTGCAGAGTGTGGGGGGGGCGCAGTCCTCAGGCCTGCGGGGTGCAGAGTGTGGGGGGGGCGCAGTCCTCAGGCCTGCGGGGTGCAGAGTGTGGGGGGAACAGTCCTCAGGCGCGCAGAGCGTTGGGGGCGCAGTCCTCAGGCCTGCAGGGTGCAGAGTGGGGGGGCGCAGTCCTCAGACCTGCAGGGTGCAGAGTGTGGGGGGGCGCAGTCCTCAGGCCTACAGGGTGCAGAGTGTGGGGGGGGCGCAGTCCTCAGGCCTACAGGGTGCAGAGTGTGGGGGGGGGGGCAGTCCTCAGGCCTGCGGGGTGCAGAGTGTGGGGGGGGGCGCAGTCCTCAGGCCTGCGGGGTGCAGAGTGTGGCGGGGGGCGCAGTCCTCAGGCCTGCGGGGTGCAGAGTGTGGGGGGGGGCGCAGTCCTCAGGCCTGCGGGGTGCAGAGTGTGGGGGGGGGCGCAGTCCTCAGGCCTGCGGGGTGCAGAGTGTGGGGGGGGGCGCAGTCCTCAGGCCTGCGGGGTGCAGAGTGTGGGGGGGGGCGCAGTCCTCAGGCCTGCGGGGTGCAGAGTGTGGGGGGGGGCGCAGTCCTCAGGCCTGCGGGGTGCAGAGTGTGGGGGGGGGCGCAGTCCTCAGGCCTGCGGGGTGCAGAGTGTGGGGGGGGGCGCAGTCCTCAGGCCTGCGGGGTGCAGAGTGTGGGGGGGGGCGCAGTCCTCAGGCCTGCGGGGTGCAGAGTGTGGGGGGGGGCGCAGTCCTCAGGCCTGCGGGGTGCAGAGTGTGGGGGGGGGGCGCAGTCCTCAGGCCTGCGGGGTGCAGAGTGTGGGGGGGGGCGCAGTCCTCAGGCCTGCGGGGTGCAGAGTGTGGGGGGGGGCGCAGTCCTCAGGCCTGCGGGGTGCAGAGTGTGGGGGGGGGGCGCAGTCCTCAGGCCTGCGGGGTGCAGAGTGTGGGGGGGGGCGCAGTCCTCAGGCCTGCGGGGTGCAGAGTGTGGGGGGGGGCGCAGTCCTCAGGCCTGCGGGGTGCAGAGTGTGGGGGGGGGCGCAGTCCTCAGGCCTGCGGGGTGCAGAGTGTGGGGGGGGGCGCAGTCCTCAGGCCTGCGGGGTGCAGAGTGTGGGGGGGGGGGGCGCAGTCCTCAGGCCTGCGGGGTGCAGAGTGTGGGGGGGGGGGCGCAGTCCTCAGGCCTGCGGGGTGCAGAGTGTGGGGGGGGGGCGCAGTCCTCAGGCCTGCGGGGTGCAGAGTGTGGGGGGGGGCGCAGTCCTCAGGCCTGCGGGGTGCAGAGTGTGGGGGGGGGCGCAGTCCTCAGGCCTGCGGGGTGCAGAGTGTGGGGGGGGCGCAGTCCTCAGGCCTGCGGGGTGCAGAGTGTGGGGGGGGGCGCAGTCCTCAGGCCTGCGGGGTGCAGAGTGTGGGGGGGGGCGCAGTCCTCAGGCCTGCGGGGTGCAGAGTGTGGGGGGGGCGCAGTCCTCAGGCCTGCGGGGTGCAGAGTGTGGGGGGAACAGTCCTCAGGCGCGCAGAGCGTTGGGTGCGCAGTCCTCAGGCCTGCAGGGTGCAGAGTGGGGGGGCGCAGTCCTCAGACCTGCAGGGTGCAGAGTGGGGGGGGGGGCGCAGTCCTCAGGCCTGCGGGGTGCAGAGTGTGGGGGGGGCGCAGTCCTCAGGCCTGCGGGGTGCAGAGTGTGGGGGGCGCAGTCCTCAGGCCTACAGGGTGCAGAGTGTGGGGGGGGGCGCAGTCCTCAGGCCTGCGGGGTGCAGAGTGTGGGGGGGGGGCGCAGTCCTCAGGCCTGCGGGGTGCAGAGTGTGGGGGGGGGGCGCAGTCCTCAGGCCTGCGGGGTGCAGAGTGTGGGGGGGGGGCGCAGTCCTCAGGCCTGCGGGGTGCAGAGTGTGGGGGGGGGGCAGTCCTCAGGCCTGCGGGGTGCAGAGTGTGGGGGGGGGCACAGTCCTCAGGCCTGCGGGGTGCAGAGTGTGGGGGGGGGCACAGTCCTCAGGCCTGCGGGGTGCAGAGTGTGGGGGGGGGCGCAGTCCTCAGGCCTGCGGGGTGCAGAGTGTGGGGGGGGGCGCAGTCCTCAGGCCTGCGGGGTGCAGAGTGTGGGGGGGGCGCAGTCCTCAGGCCTGCGGGGTGCAGAGTGTGGGGGGGGGGCGCAGTCCTCAGGCCTGCGGGGTGCAGAGTGTGGGGGGAACAGTCCTCAGGCGCGCAGTCCTCAGGCTTGCAGGGTGCGGATATATGACATGTGAGGCGCCAGACCCTACAATACGGACCATCCCTCTAATTCCCATGCACTCACCCCAGTACATGGCGCAGAGGTGCCCCGTGTGCCGGCAGCGGGCGCAGGACACTGACCTGAGCTGGGACTTCTCCTCCTTCGTCATGGCAGCATGTCCTACCCCCAGGACAGCCTCCAGCACCAGGTACACAGCCAGCTGTCTCCACATCGCCCCCCAGGCCCGGGGCTTCTCCGCTGAGCGGCTCATGGCTGCGCCCTGGAGTGCGGGAGGCTCCCGTGACCGCTAGGCCCCGTGTGAACACATATGGCCCCGGTATGAACGCTTCCGCTGTGCGGCCTGTCACCGACGGCTCCTCCGTGCTGTGTGCAGACCCCACTGTCACACTCAGCCGCTTCTTCCGGCTCTCAGCCGCTGGGAATGACGAGCTGCCACAGAACGGCTCTCAGCCAATCAGCGGGCCGGAGCCGCCAACGTCATTTGCGTGACGTGAAGCCGGAGATCCGGTGAGCGGGACAGGGGGACGTGGTGACAGGCGGACGTGGTGACCGAGGGCTTGGCAGTCCTCTGCCCCTGTGGACTGGACCGGGGCAGGCGGAGGCTACATTACAGCCGAGCTCTACTGTCACTCACAGGCTTAGCAGGAATGCTTTCGGACTAGAGAAGTGCCATAGAGTCTTATCCAGGGTCGGACTGGGGTGTCTGGGGCCCACAGGGGGAATTGACCCTCGGAGCCCACCCTACAGCTGTATGCAAATACCTGTTAGCCATTATACCCGTTATAGCGGAGCGTCGACTGTAAAACACAGGCGGCTCCTGCACATCTGCTGTGTGCCACTATAACTGGGATGTACAATTATGGTAGTTTGCATTAAAGGGTTTCCTTGGGTAAAACAAGTTATCACCGATCCATGGGATCCACCGGACCGGTGATCAGTTATTGATCGTTTGGGTCCGAACATTGGAAAATGCATCTATTGGAAGAATGGGGAAGTTTTATCCCTGACACTGAATAAGAACAGCCACTGAGGAAATGGGTGGATCAGTGGTCAAGTCGCACATGAGCACCAGTCTAATGAGGATAAAAGCTCCACATTCTACCAATCGGTGCCGGTCCTAGCAGTCAGACCACCACTAATCAATAATTTATCACTTATCCTGTGAAGAGGTGGTTACTTGTTTTCCCCGGAGAACCCTTGTAAATACATCTTGTTCCAAGTATTTAATCACTAATGGAAATAAAGAATCTTTTCCTAATTAATATCAGAGAGAACAAATGACTGCCATAAACAACACAATCCACTATACCAACACCAACAGTACCACATACAAGGGAGAAATACTGCCACACCATGACTAGACTACATATTACCACCACATAGTGACGAATAATACTACATACAAGGGAGAAATACAGTGACACCCGTGACCAGGCCACATATTACCACCACTTAGTGACCGAATAATGCCACATACAAGGGAGAAATACTACCACACTGTGACCAGACCAGATATGAACAGCATATAGCGTCCAAATAATTCCCCATCATTGCTGTCCCCCATCATTTCTCTCCCCCCACCTCCTCCATCATTGCTTTCCCCCATCCCCATCATTGCTCTCCTTCACTTTCTCCATCATTGTCGTATCTCCCCCACCTCCTCCATCATTGCCATATCTCCCCTCACCTCCATCATCATTGCCATATCTCCCCCACCTCCTCCATCATAATTGCCATATCTCTCCCACCTCCTCCATCATCATTGCCATATCTCCCCCTCCTCCTCCATCATCATTTCCATGCCATGTTTCCCCCCACCTCCATCATCAATGCCATGCCATATCTCCCCCCACCTCCTCCATCATCTTGCTCTCCCTCATCCCTGGTGTATTAGTTAAAAAAAAGCAAAAAAACACTTACCTCTCCGTCTGTTCCCCCGCAGCATCCTCGTTGCCGGCAACTTTCTTCCTGACACAGGCGCGCACTGCATGATGATGTCATCAAGCCGCGCGATCCTGTGTTAGGGAGGAAGTGCCAGGCAGGAAGCAGAGGGTGGATCCCTCCAGCTCCACTGCCATATTCCTCCTGTCAGCAGCGGAGCTGGAGGGATCACTCCCTGCCTGTCGCACACGATGAGGGCAATCTAGCCATGGGCCCCGCGGAGCCTGGGGGTCCGAGAAGCAGACCAAATTGCCCTCATTATCAGCCGCACTGTAAGGGCACCTCTGGGCCCTGGTGGCCATGTTAAACAGCGGAACCCCATGCGTCCTGCTCGGGTGCCTGCCGAGGACCCGGGCCCACTGGAGAATTCTCCGGTGCCCCAGTCCGACCCTGATCTTATCCAATGGGAGAGGGTGAGTATAGCAGGGAAACAGCTCTCCCTCTCCAGCTGTCTACTGCACAGCACATCAGGCTGCAGGGAGTCAGCTGCTGCAGATCCGGGACTACACAGCCATAGGGGGACAGAAGTGGGGTCATCTCCTCTGCACTGCTGAAGAGATACAAGGAAAAATCCAGGAGACACAATAAAATGTGATGCAGTTTTATTATCAACACGTTTCTAAGTCATCCACCTCTTGATCAGGACGCAACCACAGTCAGGACATAGCAAGATTATCACAGACTTATATAGGGTGTACATTCAAGTAAAGGCGCCAAAAAAGCACATGGAGTGTCAATGACTCCTCAGTGTCAGTACAGCTGATCACAGAGAAAAAAGGAAAAAGAGAGGAAACAACATGCTGACATACAGAGGGGATAATAAGTATTTGATACACTGCCGATTTTGCAAGCTTTCCCACCTACAGAGAATGGAGAGGTCTGTAATTTTTATCGTAGGTACACTTCAACTGTGAGAGACAGAATCTGAGAATAAAAATCCAGAAAATCACATTGTATGATTTTTACACAATTAATTTGCCTTTTCATTGCATGAAATAAGTATTTGATCCCCTACCAACCAGCAAGAATTCTGGCTCTCACAGATCTGTAGTTTTTCTCTCAGAAGCCCTCCTACTCGGCACTCATTACCTATATTAATTTCCCCTGTTTGAACTTGTTACCTGTATAAAAGACACCTGTCCACACACTCAATCAATTACTCTCCAACCTCTCCACCATGGCCAAGACCAAAGAGCTGTATAAGGACCTGAGGGATAAAATTGTAGATGGGCTACAGGACAATAGGCAAGCAGCTTGGTGAGAAGGCAACAACTGTTGGCGCAATTATTAGAAAATGGAAGAAACACAAGATGACTGTCAATCTTCCTCGGTCTGGGGTTCCATGCGAGATCTCGCCTCGTGGGGTAAGGATGATTCTGAGAAATGTCTGTGAGTCAGCCCAGAACTACATGGGAGGACCTGGTCAATTATCTGAAGAGAGCTGGGACCACAGTCTCAAACATTACCGTTAGTAACACACTACGCCATTATGGATTAAAATCCTGCCAGGCAAGCAAGGTCCCCCTGCTCACGCCACCACATGTCCTGGCCCGGGTGAAGTTCGTCAATGACCATCTGGATGATCCAGAGGAGGCATGGGAGAAGGTCATGTGGTCAGATGCGACCAAAACACAACTTTTTGGTATCAACTCCACACGCAATGTTTGGAGGAAGAAGGATGAGTAGAACCCTAAGAATACCATCCCAACCGTGAAGCATGGTGGGGAAAACATCATACTATAGGGGTGCTATTCTGCAAAGAGGATAGGACGACTGCACCTTATTGAAAGGCGGATATGACTCACCCCCTGGGCCATGTTAGGGGAATACCCAGAGCCGGATCTGTTGGGGATAGTAGTCCTCGTGGCGGTGACCCGGTCCGTGCCCAGGGTGTCAAACTAAGTGGCGATGTTTTTAGTGGCAGATGTGATATTGTTCGACTACGCCACCCGTTGAATGCGGTTACGAAACCGCCGCTGCAGGGCAGACCGCTGAGGCCGGTGGTACGGTCGTGCAGCGTGGATGGTATAACCCCCAACGGGAGGGGTATGGCCTCAGGGCAGCGGACGTGGATGATGAAACACTCAGAGACGGTGCGGTGTAATTCAGGGTCTTTACTGGTGGCAAAGATAGACCCTCCCGGAGTACTGGCTAGCGATCGGGGCCTGGTCAGTCCGTGAGCAGATGGGATCTCCCCTGGTCAGGCGGAGTTGTAGGCCTCCCCAACTAATTGTACTCTTCTGGCTACCTTGCTAGAGGCGGGTAAAAGTAGCCCACGTCCCTGAGTGTACCGTGTGGTGCTCACCCGTATGGCCGGTGACTCGGGGCCTTCTGGTAGCTTCCGCTTCACGACAGCGGTGCTGGTCCCTTGCGTGTGACCGTGCCTTCGGGTTTCTTGGCCAGAGGACCTGAAATCCCCTGCCGGTCGGTTTCTGCTGCTGGGTAAGGATTAGTCCCCACAGCCTCGGACTCCGGGTCCGGTGAGAACTCTTCAATCAGGGCGAGCTCTACAGCTTCCAGCCCCTGACCTCTTTTAGCACGGCTCCCACAGAGCTCCTGATCTCTCTTTCCCTATAGCTGCCTCACTCCAGACCAGACTGTGTCTCTGTCTGGGACTCCTCTTCTTCTCTTTCTCTGTAACCCTGCCTCAGCCCCAGTTTATATAGGGGAAGTTCTTCCCCTCCCAGGACTGGGCAGGAGGTGTGGCATGCTTAGGATTCCTGACCAGGAGACCTCCCACCTGCTCTCAGACGTAATATTGCTATTACTGTGGAAACCAGACCCCTGGGGTGCCACATTCCCCCCTAGTAAAATTTAGTACTCCGGGACTAACATATTTTTTTTTTTTTTAAACATAACAAGTTATAAACAGAAACAGTACAATAAAGAAAAACACATTAGGATGGTCACGGCGTGTCCGCAACCGGGTGCAGTTTTTGAAGAAAACAAGGGTGTCCATTTCACCAAAGAACAGGGAGCCGTAACCAGCTAGGGGTCCGTCCTACCCCGAGTCTTTAACAGTCTTAGTCCTTTCCTGGGTTACGCTCCAAACATATATACAAAGGATTCCGGATAATCCATAAAAGACACCTATAAAATAACTAGAAATACATAATTATTTACAAGCAACTATAAACAGGTACATACAAATAAAACAGTCTAAACACTTTAGATCCTCCAACGTACGGGCAACTGGCCTTTAGTGGCCCTAGTAGACCTACGGAGCTGACTGACTGGTCCTAAGCTACAGGGTGTAGGAGCTGTTGAAGGTAAGCTGGGCAGCTGTCTACGGACTCTTTGGCTCACTAGGGGCACGGCAGGCTCACTTTTTGCTCTTCTGTGAGGGGGTACACCTGGAAGAGGCTATCCAGCTTTTCTCTGAAGTCAGTTAGGGTATGTGACTCCCCTGAGTACTGGGGTAGCCAGGCTGCCCCCGGGATATAGGGCATAGTGAAAGGCATGACCGCAGCAGCGCTGGCGGTGGCTGTGGCAGTGAAGCTCTCCTCTGTATCCGACATCCTCCTCCCCCCCTAGTGGACCGTGGCCTACCTTGCGATGATCCTCTTCCGTAGGCCGCGGCTCCGCAGTGGATCGTCAGGGTTGAGGACCTTCCGTCGCGCTCCTGTGACGTCGGCGTCTGCTGGGCTCCTTCCAGGACCTTACGCAACGTCCGGACGTGAGGCGGAGCTTCAGTTCTCGCGCGCTTTCGGAGTCCACGCCCCTCTTCTTCCCGCGCGGCGTCCTCAAGATGGCGTCCAATGGCGGGAAAACTCCACGGATGGCGGGAAGAAGGCAGAAGATGGCGTCGGATGGCGGGAAAACTCCACGGATGGCGGGAAGAAGGCAGAAGATGGCGTCGGATGGCGGGAATCTTCACCACAGGTAAGTTCAAAAGTCTTTTTCAGGCACGCAGTACCCGGTGGTTGCGGGCACGTAATCCTGCCGACTACGCCAAAAGTTGACTCACCCCCTGGGCCATGTTAGGGGAATACCCGGAGCCGGATCTGTTGGGGATAGTAGTCCTCGTGGCGGTGACCCGGTCCGTGCCCAGGGTGTCAAACTAAGTGGCGATGTTTTTAGTGGCAGATGTGATATTGTTCGACTACGCCACCCGTTGAATGCGGTTACGAAACCGCCGCTGCAGGGCAGACCGCTGAGGCCGGTGGTACGGTCGTGCAGCGTGGATGGTATAACCCCCAACGGGAGGGGTATGGCCTCAGGGCAGCGGACGTGGATGATGAAACACTCAGAGACGGTGCGGTGTAATTCAGGGTCTTTACTGGTGGCAAAGATAGACCCTCCCGGAGTACTGGCTAGCGATCGGGGCCTGGTCAGTCCGTGAGCAGATGGGATCTCCCCTGGTCAGGCGGAGTTGTAGGTCTCCCCAACTAATTGTACTCTTCTGGCTACCTTGCTAGAGGCGGGTAAAAGTAGCCCACGTCCCTGAGTGTACCGTGTGGTGCTCACCCGTATGGCCGGTGACTCGGGGCCTTCTGGTAGCTTCCTCTTCACGACGGCGGTGCTGGTCCCTTGCGTATGACCGTGCCTTCGGGTTTCTTGGCCAGAGGACCTGAAATCCCCTGCCGGTCGGTTTCTGCTGCTGGGTAAGGATTAGTCCCCACAGCCTCAGACTCCGGGTCCGGTGAGAACTCTTCAATCAGGCCGAGCTCTACAGCTTCCAGCCCCTGACCTCTTTTAGCACGGCTCCCACAGAGCTCCTGATCTCACTTTCCCTATAGCTGCCTCACTCCAGACCAGACTGTGTCTCTGTCTGGGACTCCTCTTCTTCTCTTTCTCTCTAACCCTGCCTCAGCCCCAGTTTATATAGGGGAAGTTCTTCCCCTCCCAGGACTGGGCAGGAGGTGTGGCATGCTTAGGATTCCTGACCAGGAGACCTCCCACCTGCTCTCAGACGTAATATTGCTATTACTGTGGAAACCAGACCCCTGGGGTGCCACAGATAGATGGGGTCATGTATCTCGAGATTTTGGCCAACAAACTCCTTCACTCAGTAAGAGCATTGAAGATGGCTTATGGCTGGGTCTTCCAGCATGCCAATGACCCAAAACACACTGCTAGGGAAACTAAAGAGTGGCTCTGTAAAAAGCATTTCAAGGTCCTGGAGTGGCCTAGCCAGTCTCCAGACCTGACTCCAATAGAAAATCTTTGGAGGTAGCTGAAACTCAATGTTGCCCAGTGAAAGCTCCAAAACCTGAAAGATCTGGAGAAGATCTGTATAGAGGAGTGGGCCAAAATCCCTGCTGCAGTGTGTGCAAACTTTGACAAGAACTACAGGAAACGTCTGACGTCTGTAATTGCAAACAAAGGTTTATGTACCAAATATTAAGTTCTGTTTTTCTATTGTAGCAATTACTTAGTACATGCAATAAAATGCAAATTAAATATGTAAAAATCATACAATGAATATAAAAACAATAAAATATACAATGAATGAATGAATGTGTTTCATCATACAACTATTGTTTTTATATTCTTGATTTCATGTTCGTATATCACCATATTGCTTCCTCTCTTCTTTCTTTTTTCCATGTTTTTTCTCTGTGATCAACTGTATTAGCACTGACAATTGATGACTGATTGTCACTCCATGTGCTTTTTTGGCGTCTATTTGAATATACACTCTATGTAAGTCTGTGATAATTTTGCTATGTCACGATGAAGAGTCGAATGACTTCGAAACGCGTCAATAATAAAAAGCGCATCAAGTTTTATTGTGTCTCCTGGCTCTTCCCTTTGCATCTTTCCTTTGGATCTTCTTCCACAACGCAGAGGAGCCACATCCAGTCCTGCACATCGTTATTGGTACCCATGAAGTTTAAGTACATGATGTGGAATATCTCCTAAAAAAATGAATCAAGTGAAAGTTTTTTTTTGTATAGAGCAGTGTTCCCCAACTCCAGTCCTCAAGGCCCAGCAACAGGTCATGTTTTCAGGATTTCCTTAGTATTGCCCAGGTATAACTGCATCACCTGCACAGGCAATAATCCCATCACCTGTGTAATAGTAAGGAAATCCTGAAAACATGACCTGTTGGTGGGCCTTGAGGACTGGAGTTGGGGAACACTGGTATAGAGCACTCGTGTTAAATATAAAAGCGCAAATGATAAACAATAATTAAAAAATAAATAATGGGATGGAAAAAAAGAAAAACCTACAGCTTGCTGTGACAACTGGTATTGGCACCCTCTACATTAATTTAGTATGGAAACATTTTGACTTGCCTGTGGTAAATCACAAAAAAGATTCACCTGTGATTAATTGTCGGTTCCTATGTGACATGAATTAGCCAATGAATGATGACTTCAGTGTTTTAAAAAGCCGCATGGTAGGCCCTGTTCCTTTGTCACTATGGTGAAGACAAAGGAGCTGTCTGGGGACAGCAGAACTGCTATTATTAGCAAACACAAGACTTCCAAAGGGTATAAGGCCATATCCAAAAACGTTGGTATTCCAGTTTCAACAGTGCACAGTGTTATTAAGAAGTTTGCCAAGCATGGAACCATCAAGAACTTCCATTGATGTGGGGGAAAGAGGAAAATTGACAAGAGATGTCTTCGAAGGTTGGTGCGAATGGTGGAAAAAACACCACGTCAAACATCCAAAGACCTGAAGGCCAACCTGGAACAGTCTGATGTCATGGTTTCAACAAATACCATACGCAACACACTAAATCAAGCAAAGCTTTATGGGCAAGGGCGAAGGCCAAGGAAGAAACCATTGCTGAAGAAAAGACATAAAAAGTGTGAGGCAGTGAGGGAGATCATATGCGAGGGACGGTATGTATTCCCCAAAATGCAAATAAAGGCATATTGAACCCACTGGAGTACATTGCAGTCACAGATACAGCTGTGGTTGCAGTGCAAAATAAAAGTAAGTTTGGACTTGGTCAAGCTTTTTGACCAAGTCCGATTTAAAAAAAACCAGCATGGGTTTTTATTTTTGAGTGAACTACAGGATGGCAGTGGGGTGGTATACTTCCTCCAGCAAGAAGCTCTGCAAGCCTGTGTGAAGCTGAACACAGGCCTGTAAAGGCAACGTATCTGATGCACCCTTAGTGACTCGGTGCGACTTTCTACCACAGCAACCAGTTTACACGGACTGTGTGGATATCCCAGCTGCGATCCGGAGGACAGCTTTTGAATTTGAGTTGTGAGTTTTTGGCAAATAAAGACATTTGAGTTGGAGTTTCCTTGGGTAAGTGCCTCATTAGCACACAGTGTGAACACCACTGCACTACAAAAGGAACGACTGATCTTTGCCAAAGAATACCTTGACAAATCACAATCCTGAGAAAATGTTCTGTGGACAGATGAAGCAAAAATATAGCTTTTTGGCCATACAAAGCAACAGTTTGTTTACAGATGGCACAATGAAGCTTATAAGAAAAAGAACACCTTACCAACAGTTAAGCATGGTGGAGTATTCCATAATACTGGGGGGTTCCTTTGCTGCATCTGGAACTGGAGACCTTGACTGTATCACAGGAATCATGAAATCATAAAATTATCAAGAGATTTTAGAGCGAAGTGTCCTACCCAGCGTAAGAAAACTTGGTTTGAATCGAAGATCATGGGGCCTCCAGCAGGACAATGACCAAAAGCACACATTCAAAAGTACATACATCCTCTCTCTGCAGTCAGTGATCTGTACAGAATTGAGCAGATAGATGGAGGTCCTCTCTCTGCAGTCAGTGATCTGTACAGTATATAGCAGATAGATGGAGGTCCTCCCTAAGCAGTCAGTGATCTGTACAGTATAGAGCTGATAGATGAAGGTCCTCCCTCTGCAGTCAGTGATCTGTACAGTATAGAACAGTATAGACCAGATACATTGAGGTCCTCCCTCTGCAGTCAGTGATCTGTACAGTATAGAGCAGATAGATGGGGGTCCTCCCTCTGTATTCAGTAAGCTGTACAGTATAGAGCAGATAGATGGAGGTCCTCCCTTTGCAGTCAGTGACCTGTACAGTATAGAGCAGATAGATAGAGGTCCTCCTTCTGCAGTCAGTGATCTGTACAGTATAGAGCAAAGAGATGGAGGTTCTCCCTCTGCAGTCAGTGATCTGTAAAATATAGAGCAAACAGATGGAGGTCCTCCCTCTGCAGTCAGTGATCTGTACAGTATAGAACAGTATAGTCCAGATACATTGAGGTCCTCCCTCTGCAGTCAGTGATCTGTACAGTATAGAGCAGATAGATGGAGGTCCTCCCTCTGCAGTCAGTGATCTGTACAGTATATAGCAGATAGATGGAGGTCCTCGCTCTGCAGTCAGTGATCTGTACAGTATAGAACAGATAGATGGAGGTCCTCCTTCTGCAGTCAGTGATCTGTAAAATATAGAGCAGCTAGATGGAGGTCCTCCTTCTGCAGTCAGTGATCTGTACAGTACAGAGCAGATAGATGGAGGTCCTCCCTCTGCAGTGAGTGATCTGTACAGTATATAGCAGATAGATGGAGGTCCTCGCTCTGCAGTCAGTGATCTGTACAGTATAGAGCAGATAGATGGAGTTCCTCCCTCTGCAGTCATTGATCTGTACAGTATAGAGCAGATAGATGGAGTTCCTTCCTCTCCAGTCAGTGATCTCTACAGTATAGAGCAGATAGATGGAGTTCCTCCCTCTGCAATCAGCGATCTGTACAGTATAGAGCAGATAGATGGAGGTCCTCCCTCTGCAGTCAGTGATCTGTACAGTATAGAGCAGTATAGAGCAGATAGATGGAGGTCCTTCCTCTCCAGTCAGTGATCTGTACAGTATAGAGCAGATAGATGGAGTTCCTCCCTCTGCAGTCAGCGATCTGTACAGTATAGAGCAGATAGATGGAGGTCCTCCCTCTGCAGTCAGTGATCTGTACAGTATAGAGCAAATAGATGGAGGTCCACACTCTGCAGTCAGTGATCTGTACAGTATTGAGCAGTTAGATGGAGCTCCTCCCTCTGCAGTCAGCGATCTGTACAGTATAGAGAAGATACATGGAGGTCCTCCCTCTGTAATCAGTGATCTATACAGTATATATCATATAGATGGAGGTCCTCCCTTCACAGTCAGTGATCTGTACAGTTTATAGCAGATAGATGGAAGTCCTCCCTCTGCAGTCAGTGATCTGTACAGTATAGAGCAGATAGATGGAGGTCCTCTCTCTGCAGTCAGTGATCTGTACAGTATAGAGCAGATAGATGCAGGTCCTCCCTCTGCAGTCAGTGATCTGTACAGTATAGAGCAGCTAGATGGAGGTCCTCCTTCTGCAGTCAGTGATCTGTACAGTATAGAACAGTATAGACCAGATACATTGAGGTCCTCCCTCTGCAGTCAGTGATCTGTACAGTATAGAGCAGATAGATGGAGATCCTCCCTCTGCAGTCAGTGATCTGTACAGTATAGAACAGAAAGATGGAGGTCCTCCCTCTGCAGTCAGTGATCTGTACAGTATAGAGCAGATAGATGGAGGTCCTCCCTTTGCAGTCAGTGATCTGTACAGTATAGGGCAGATAGATGGAGGTCCTCCCTTTGCAGTCAGTGATCTGTACAGTATAGAGCAGTATAGAGCAGATAGATGGAGGTCCTCCCTCTGCAATCAGTGTTCTGTACAGTATAGAGCAGCTAGATGGAGGTCCTCCTTCTGCAGTCAGTGATCTGTACAGTATAGAGCAGATAGATGGAGGTCCTCCCTCTGCAGTCCGTGATCTGTACTGCACAGAGCAGTTAGATGGAGTTCCTCCCTTCACAGTCAGTAATCTGTACAGTATAAAGCAGATAGATGTAGGTCCTCCCTCTGCAGTCAGTGATCTGTACAGTATAGAACAATATAGGGCAAATAGATGGAGGTCCTCCCTTTGCAGTCAGTGATCTGTACAGTATAGAGCAAATAGATGGAGGTCCTCCCTCTTCAGTCAGTGATCTGTACAGTATAGAGCAGATAGATGGAGGTCCTCCCTCTGCAGTAAGTGATCTGTACAGTATAGAGCAGATAGATGGAGGTCCTCCCTCTGCAGTCAGTGATCTGTACAGTATATATTATACAGATAGAGGTCCTCCTTTCACAGTCGGTGATCTGTACAGTATAGAGCAGCTAGATGGAGGTCCTCCCTCTCCAGTCAGTGATCTGTACAGTATAGAGCAGATAGATGGAGATCCTCCCTATGCAGTCAGTGATCTGTACAGTATAAAGCAGATCGATGGAGGTCCTCCCTCTGCAGTCAGCGATCTGCACAGTATAGAGCAGATAGAGGAGGTCCTCCCTCTGCAGTCAGTGATCTGCACAGTATAGAGCAGATAGAGGAGGTCCTCCCTCTACAGTCAGTGATCTGGACAGTATAGAGCAGATAGATGGAGGTCCTCCCTCTGCAGTTAGTGATCTGTACAGTATAAAGCAGATCGATGGAGGTCCTCCCTCTGCAGTCAGCGATCTGTACAGTATAGAGCAAATAGATGGAGGTCCTCCCTCTGCAGTAAGTGATCTGTACAGTATAGAGCAGATAGATGGAGGTCCTCCCTAAGCAGTCAGTGATCTGTACAGTATAGAGCAGATAGATGGAGGTCCTCTCTCTGCAGTCAGTGATCCGTACAGTATATAGCAGATAGATGGAGGTCCTCCCTCTGCAGTCAGTGATCTGTACAGTATAGAGCAGATAGATGGAGATCCTCCCTCTGCAGTCAATGATCTGTACAGTATAGAGCAGATAGATGGAGGTCCTCCCTCTGCAGTCAATGATCTGTACAGTATAGAGCAGATAGATGGAGGTCCTCCCTCTGCAGTCAGTGATTTGTACAGTATAGAGCAGATAGATGGAGGTCCTCCCTCTGCAGTCAGTGATCTGAACAGTATAGAGCTGATAGATGAAGGTCCTCCCTCTGCAGTCAGTGATCTGAACAGTATAGAGCAGATAGATGGAGGTCCTCCCTCTGCAGTCAGTGATCTGTAAAATATAGAGCAAACAGATGGAGGTCCTCCTTCTGCAGTCAGTGATCTGTAAAATATAGAGCAGCTAGATGGAGGTCCTCCTTCTGCAGTCAGTGATCTGTACAGTATATAGCAGATAGATGGAGGTCCTCGCTCTGCAGTCAGTGATCTGTACAGTATAGAGCAGATAGATGGAGGTCCTCCCTCTGCAGTCAGTGATCTGTAAAATATAGAGCAAACAGATGGAGGTCCTCCTTCTGCAGTCAGTGATCTGTAAAATATAGAGCAGCTAGATGGAGGTCCTCCTTCTGCAGTCAGTGATCTGTACAGTATATAGCAGGTAGATGGAGGTCCTCGCTCTGCAGTCAGTGATCTGTACAGTATAGAACAGATAGATGGAGGTCCTCCCTCTGCAGTCAGTGATCTGTAAAATATAGAGCAAACAGATGGAGGTCCTCCTTCTGCAGTCAGTGATCTGTAAAATATAGAGCAGCTAGATGGAGGTCCTCCTTCTGCAGTCAGTGATCTGTACAGTATAGAGCAGATAGATGGAGGTCCTCGCTCTGCAGTCAGTGATCTGTACAGTATAGAACAGATAGATAGAGGTCCTCCTTCTGCAGTCAGTGATCTGTACAGTATAGAGCAGATAGATGGAGGTCCTCGCTCTGCAGTCAGTGATCTGTACAGTATAGAACAGATAGATGGAGGTCCTCCCTCTGCAGTCAGTGATCTGTACAGTATAGAGCAGTATAGAGCAGATAGATGGAGGTCCTTCCTCTCCAGTCAGTGATCTGTACAGTATAGAGCAGATAGATGGAGTTCCTCTCTCTGCAGTCAGTGATCTGTACAGTATATAGCAGATAGATGCAGGTCCTCCCTCTGCAGTCAGCGATCTGTACAGTATAGAGCAGATAGATGGAGGTCCTCCCTCTGCAGTCAGGGATCTGTACAGTATAGAGCAAATAGATGGAGGTCCACACTCTGCAGTCAGTGATCTGTACAGTATTGAGCAGTTAGATGGAGGTCCTCCCTCTGCAGTCAGCGATCTGTACAGTATAGAGAAGATACATGGAGGTCCTCCCTCTGTAATCAGTGATCTATACAGTATATATCATATAGATGGAGGTCCTCCCTTCACAGTCAGTGATCTGTACAGTTTATAGCAGATAGATGGAAGTCCTCCCTCTGCAGTCAGTGATCTGTACAGTATAGAACAGAAAGATGGAGGTCCTCCCTCTGCAGTCAGTGATCTGTACCGTATAGAGCAGCTAGATGGAGGTCCTCCTTCTGCAGTCAGTGATCTGTACAGTATAGAACAGTATAGACCAGATACATTGAGGTCCTCCCTCTGCAGTCAGTGATCTGTACAGTATAGAGCAGATAGATGGAGATCCTCCCTCTGCAGTCAGTGATCTGTACAGTATAGAACAGAAAGATGGAGGTCCTCCCTCTGCAGTCAGTGATCTGTACAGTATAGAGCAGATAGATGGAGGTCCTCCCTTTGCAGTCAGTGATCTGTACAGTATAGAGCAGTATAGGGCAGATAGATGGAGGTCCTCCCTTTGCAGTCAGTGATCTGTACAGTATAGAGCAGTATAGAGCAGATAGATGGAGGTCCTCCCTCTGCAATCAGTGTTCTGTACAGTATAGAGCAGCTAGATGGATGTCCTCCTTCTGCAGTCAGTGATCTGTACAGTAGAGAGCAAATAGATGGAGGTCCTCCCTCTGCAGTCCGTGATCTGTACTGCACAGAGCAGTTAGATGGAGGTCCTCCCTTCACAGTCAGTAATCTGTACAGTATAAAGCAGATAGATGTAGGTCCTCCCTCTGCAGTCAGTGATCTGTACAGTATAGAACAATATAGGGCAAATAGATGGAGGTCCTCCCTTTGCAGTCAGTGATCTGTACAGTATAGAGCAAATAGATGGAGGTCCTCCCTCTGCAGTAAGTGATCTGTACAGTATAGAGCAGATAGATGGAGGTCCTCCCTAAGCAGTCAGTGATCTGTACAGTATAGAGCAGATAGATGGAGGTCCTCTCTCTGCAGTCAGTGATCCGTACAGTATATAGCAGATAGATGGAGGTCCTCCCTCTGCAGTCAGTGATCTGTACAGTATAGAGCAGATAGATGGAGATCCTCCCTCTGCAGTCAATGATCTGTACAGTATAGAGCAGATAGATGGAGGTCCTCCCTCTGCAGTCAGTGATCTGTACAGTATAGAGCAGATAGATGGAGGTCCTCCCTCTGCAGTCAGTGATCTGAACAGTATAGAGCTGATAGATGAAGGTCCTCCCTCTGCAGTCAGTGATCTGAACAGTATAGAGCTGATAGATGAAGGTCCTCCCTCTGCAGTCAATGATCTGTCCAGTATAGAGCAGATAGATGGAGGTCCTCCCTCTGCAATCAGTGATCTGTACAGTATAGAGCAGATAGATGGAGGTCCTCCCTCTGCAGTCAGTGATCTGTAAAATATAGAGCAAACAGATGGAGGTCCTCCTTCTGCAGTCAGTGATCTGTAAAATATAGAGCAGCTAGATGGAGGTCCTCCTTCTGCAGTCAGTGATCTGTACAGTATATAGCAGATAGATGGAGGTCCTCGCTCTGCAGTCAGTGATCTGTACAGTATAGAACAGATAGATGGAGGTCCTCCCTCTGCAGTCAGTGATCTGTAAAATATAGAGCAAACAGATGGAGGTCCTCCTTCTGCAGTCAGTGATCTGTAAAATATAGAGCAGCTAGATGGAGGTCCTCCTTCTGCAGTCAGTGATCTGTACAGTATAGAGCAGATAGATGGAGGTCCTCGCTCTGCAGTCAGTGATCTGTACAGTATAGAACAGATAGATAGAGGTCCTCCTTCTGCAGTCAGTGATCTGTACAGTATAGAGCAGATAGATGGAGGTCCTCCCTCTGCAGTCAGTGATCTGTACAGTATAGAGCAGTATAGAGCAGATAGATGGAGGTCCTCCCTCTGCAGTCAGTGATCTGTACAGTATAGAGCAGATAGATGGAGGTCCTTCCTCTCCAGTCAGTGATCTGTACAGTATAGAGCAGATAGATGGAGTTCCTCTCTCTGCAGTCAGTGATCTGTACAGTATATAGCAGATAGATGCAGGTCCTCGCTCTGCAGTCAGTGATCTGTACAGTATAGAACAGATAGATGGAGGTCCTCCCTCTGCAGTCAGTGATCTGTACAGTATAGAGCAGTATAGAGCAGATAGATGGAGGTCCTCCCTCTGCAGTCAGTGATCTGTACAGTATAGAGCAGATAGATGGAGGTCCTTCCTCTCCAGTCAGTGATCTGTACAGTATAGAGCAGATAGATGGAGTTCCTCTCTCTGCAGTCAGTGATCTGTACAGTATATAGCAGATAGATGCAGGTCCTCCCTCTGCAGTCAGTGATCTGTACAGTATAGAGCAAATAGATGGAGGTCCTCCCTCTGCAGTCAGCGATCTGTACAGTATAGAGCAGATAGATGGAGGTCCTCCCTCTGCAGTCAGGGATCTGTACAGTATAGAGCAAATAGATGGAGGTCCACACTCTGCAGTCAGTGATCTGTACAGTATTGAGCAGTTAGATGGAGGTCCTCCCTCTGCAGTCAGCGATCTGTACAGTATAGAGAAGATACATGGAGGTCCTCCCTCTGTAATCAGTGATCTATACAGTATATATCATAAAGATGGAGGTCCTCCCTTCACAGTCAGTGATCTGTACAGTTTATAGCAGATAGATGGAAGTCCTCCCTCTGCAGTCAGTGATCTGTACAGTATAGAACAGAAAGATGGAGGTCCTCCCTCTGCAGTCAGTGATCTGTACCGTATAGAGCAGCTAGATGGAGGTCCTCCTTCTGCAGTCAGTGATCTGTACAGTATAGAGCAGATAGATGGAGGTCCTCCCTCTGCAGTCAGTGATCTGTACAGTATAGAACAGAAAGATGGAGGTCCTCCCTCTGCAGTCAGTGATCTGTACAGTATAGAGCAGATAGATGGAGGTCCTCCCTTTGCAGTCAGTGATCTGTACAGTATAGAGCAGTATAGGGCAGATAGATGGAGGTCCTCCCTTTGCAGTCAGTGATCTGTACAGTATAGAGCAGTATAGAGCAGATAGATGGAGGTCCTCCCTCTGCAATCAGTGTTCTGTGCAGTATAGAGCAGCTAGATGGATGTCCTCCTTCTGCAGTCAGTGATCTGTACAGTAGAGAGCAAATAGATGGAGGTCCTCCCTCTGCAGTCCGTGATCTGTACTGCACAGAGCAGTTAGATGGAGGTCCTCCCTTCACAGTCAGTAATCTGTACAGTATAAAGCAGATAGATGTAGGTCCTCCCTCTGCAGTCAGTGATCTGTACAGTATAGAACAATATAGGGCAAATAGATGGAGGTCCTCCCTTTGCAGTCAGTGATCTGTACAGTATAGAGCAAATAGATGGAGGTCCTCCCTCTGCAGTTAGTGATCTGTACAGTATAGAGCAGATAGATGGAGGTCCTCCCTCTGCAGTCAATGATCTGTACAGTATAGAGCAGATAGATGGAGGTCCTCCCTCTGCAGTAAGTGATCTGTACAGTATAGAGCAGATAGATGGAGGTCCTCCCTCTCCAGTCAGTGATCTGTACAGTATAGAGCAGATAGATGGAGATCCTCCCTATGCAGTCAGTGATCTGTACAGTATAAATCAGATCGATGGAGGTCCTCCCTCTGCAGTCAGCGATCTGCACAGTATAGAGCAGATAGAGGAGGTCCTCCCTCTGCAGTCAGTGATCTGCACAGTATAGAGCAGATAGATGGAGGTCCTCTCTCTGCAGTCAGTGATCCGTACAGTATAGAGCAGATAGATGGAGGTCCTCCCTCTGCAATCAGTGATCTGTACAGTATAGAGCAGATAGATGGAGGTCCTCCCTCTGCAGTCAGTGATCTGAACAGTATAGAGCTGATAGATGAAGGTCCTCCCTCTGCAGTCAATGATCTGTACAGTATAGAGCAGATAGATGGAGGTCCTCCCTCTGCAGTCAATGATCTGTACAGTATAGAGCAGATAGATGGAGGTCCTCCCTCTGCAGTCAGTGATCTGTACAGTATAGAGCAGATAGATGGAGGTCCTCCCTCTGCAGTCAGTGATCTGTACAGTATAGAGCAGATAGATGGAGGTCCTCCCTCTGCAGTCAATGATCTGTACAGTATAGAGCAGATAGATGGAGGTCCTCCCTCTGCAGTCAGTGATCTGAACAGTATAGAGCTGATGGATGAATGTCCTCCCTCTGCAGTCAATGATCTGTACAGTATAGAGCAGATAGATGGAGGTCCTCCCTCTGCAGTCAATGATCTGTACAGTATAGAGCAGATAGATGGAGGTCCTCCCTCTGCAGTCAGTGATCTGAACAGTATAGAGCTGAAAGATGAAGGTCCTCCCTCTGCAGTCAGTGATCT
This sequence comes from Phyllobates terribilis, assembly GCF_046119375.1. Lineage (NCBI taxonomy): Eukaryota > Metazoa > Chordata > Amphibia > Anura > Dendrobatidae > Phyllobates > Phyllobates terribilis. The sequence continues at coordinate 54,082,848 of NW_027362768.1, read as the reverse complement.
GAACAGTATAGAGCAGATAGATGGAGGTCCTCCCTCTGCAGTCAGTGATCTGAACAGTATAGAGCTGATAGATGAAGGTCCTCCCTCTGCAGTCAATGATCTGTACAGTATAGAGCTGATAGATGAAGGTCCTCCCTCTGCAGTCAATGATCTGTACAGTATAGAGCAGATAGATGAAGGTCCTCCCTCTGCAGTCAATGATCTGTACAGTATAGAGCAGATAGATGGAGGTCCTCCCTCTGCAGTCAGTGATCTGTACAGTATAGAGCAAATAGATGGAGGTCCTCCCTCTGCAGTCAGTGATCTGAACAGTATAGAGCTGATAGATGAAGGTCCTCCCTCTGCAGTCAATGATCTGTACAGTATAGAGCAGATAGATGGAGGTCCTCCCTCTGCAGTCAGTGATCTGTACAGTATAGAGCAGATAGATGGAGGTCCTCCCTCTGCAATCAGTGATCTGTACAGTATAGAGCAGATAGATGGAGGTCCTCCCTCTGCAGTCAGTGATCTGTACAGTATAGAGCAGATAGATGGAGGTCCTCCCTCTGCAATCAGTGATCTGTACAGTATAGAGCAGATAGATGGAGGTCCTCCCTCTGCAGTCAGTGATGTGTAAAATATAGAGCAAACAGATGGAGGTCCTCCTTCTGCAGTCAGTGATCTGTAAAATATAGAGCAGCTAGATGGAGGTCCTCCTTCTGCAGTCAGTGATCTGTACAGTATATAGCAGATAGATGGAGGTCCTCGCTCTGCAGTCAGTGATCTGTACAGTATAGAACAGATAGATGGAGGTCCTCCCTCTGCAGTCAGTGATCTGTAAAATATAGAGCAAACAGATGGAGGTCCTCCTTCTGCAGTCAGTGATCTGTAAAATATAGAGCAGCTAGATGGAGGTCCTCCTTCTGCAGTCAGTGATCTGTACAGTATAGAGCAGATAGATGGAGGTCCTCGCTCTGCAGTCAGTGATCTGTACAGTATAGAACAGATAGATAGAGGTCCTCCTTCTGCAGTCAGTGATCTGTACAGTATAGAGCAGATAGATGGAGGTCCTCGCTCTGCAGTCAGTGATCTGTACAGTATAGAACAGATAGATGGAGGTCCTCCCTCTGCAGTCAGTGATCTGTACAGTATAGAGCAGTATAGAGCAGATAGATGGAGGTCCTCCCTCTGCAGTCAGTGATCTGTACAGTATAGAGCAGATAGATGCAGGTCCTCCCTCTGCAGTCAGCGATCTGTACAGTATAGAGCAGATAGATGGAGGTCCTCCTTCTGCAGTCAGTGATCTGTACAGTATAGAGCAGATAGATGGAGGTCCTTCCTCTGCAGTCAGGGATCTGTACAGTATAGAGCAAATAGATGGAGGTCCACACTCTGCAGTCAGTGATCTGTACAGTATTGAGCAGTTAGATGGAGGTCCTCCCTCTGCAGTCAGCGATCTGTACAGTATAGAGAAGATACATGGAGGTCCTCCCTCTGTAATCAGTGATCTATACAGTATATATCATATAGATGGAGGTCCTCCCTTCACAGTCAGTGATCTGTACAGTTTATAGCAGATAGATGGAAGTCCTCCCTCTGCAGTCAGTGATCTGTACAGTATAGAACAGAAAGATGGAGGTCCTCCCTCTGCAGTCAGTGATCTGTACCGTATAGAGCAGCTAGATGGAGGTCCTCCTTCTGCAGTCAGTGATCTGTACAGTATAGAACAGTATAGACCAGATACATTGAGGTCCTCCCTCTGCAGTCAGTGATCTGTACAGTATAGAGCAGATAGATGGAGATCCTCCCTCTGCAGTCAGTGATCTGTACAGTATAGAACAGAAAGATGGAGGTCCTCCCTCTGCAGTCAGTGATCTGTACAGTATAGAGCAGATAGATGGAGGTCCTCCCTCTGCAGTCAGTGATCTGTACAGTATAGAGCAGATAGATGGAGGTCCTCCCTTTGCAATCAGCGATCTGTACAGTATAGGGCAGATAGATGGAGGTCCTCCCTTTGCAATCAGCGATCTGTACAGTATAGGGCAGATAGATGGAGGTCCTCCCTCTGCAATCAGTGTTCTGTACAGTATAGAGCAGCTAGATGGATGTCCTCCTTCTGCAGTCAGTGATCTGTACAGTAGAGAGCAAATAGATGGAGGTCCTCCCTCTGCAGTCCATGATCTGTACTGCACAGAGCAGTTAGATGGAGGTCCTCCCTTCACAGTCAGTAATCTGTACAGTATAAAGCAGATAGATGTAGGTCCTCCCTCTGCAGTCAGTGATCTGTACAGTATAGAACAATATAGGGCAAATAGATGGAGGTCCTCCCTTTGCAGTCAGTGATCTGTACAGTATAGAGCAAATAGATGGAGGTCCTCCCTCTTCAGTCAGTGATCTGTACAGTATAGAGCAGATAGATGGAGGTCCTCCCTCTGCAGTAAGTGATCTGTACAGTATAGAGCAGATAGATGGAGGTCCTCCCTCTCCAGTCAGTGATCTGTACAGTATAGAGCAGATAGATGGAGATCCTCCCTATGCAGTCAGTGATCTGTACAGTATAAATCAGATTGATGGAGGTCCTCCCTCTGCAGTCAGCGATCTGCACAGTATAGAGCAGATAGAGGAGGTCCTCCCTCTGCAGTCAGTGATCTGCACAGTATAGAGCAGATAGATGGAGGTCCTCTCTCTGCAGTCAGTGATCCGTACAGTATATAGCAGATAGATGGAGGTCGTCCCTCTGCAGTCAGTGATCTGTACAGTATAGAGCAGATAGATGGAGGTCCTCTCTCTGCAGTCAGCGATCCGTACGGTATAGAGCAGATAGATGGAGGTCCTCCCTCTGCAATCAGTGATCTGTACAGTATAGAGCAGATAGATGGAGGTCCTCCCTCTGCAATCAGTGATCTGTACAGTATAGAGCAGATAGATGGAGGTTCTCCCTCTGCAGTCAGTGATCTGAACAGTATAGAGCAGATAGATGGAGGTCCTCCCTCTGCAGTCAATGATCTGTACAGTATAGAGCAGATAGATGGAGGTCCTCCCTCTGCAGTCAATGATCTGTACAGTATAGAGCAGATAGATGGAGGTCCTCCCTCTGCAGTCAGTGATCTGTACAGTATAGAGCAGATAGATGGAGGTCCTCCCTCTGCAGTCAGTGATCTTTACAATATACAGCAACTAGATGGAGGTCCTCCCTCTGCAGTCAATGATCTGTACAGTATAGAGCAGATAGATGGAGGTCCTCCCTCTGCAGTCAATGATCTGTACAGTATAGAGCAGATAGATGGAGGTCCTCCCTCTGCAGTCAGTGATCTGTACAGTATAGAGCTGATAGATGGAGGTCCTCCCTCTGCAGTCAGTGATCTGTACAGTATAGAGCAGATAGATGGAGGTCCTCCCTCTGCAGTCAGTGATCTGTACAGTATAGAGCTGATAGATGGAGGTCCTCCCTCTGCAGTCAATGATCTGTACAGTATAGAGCAGATAGATGGAGGTCCTCCCTCTGCAGTCAGTGATCTGTACAGTATAGAGCAGATAGATGGAGGTCCTCCCTCTGCAGTCAATGATCTGTACAGTATAGAGCAGATAGATGGAGGTCCTCCCTCTGCAGTCAGTGACCTGTACAGTATAGAGCAGATAGATGGAGGTCCTCCCTCTGCAGTCAGTGATCTGAACAGTATAGAGCTGATAGATGAAGGTCCTCCCTCTGCAGTCAATGATCTGTACAGTATAGAGCAGATAGATGGAGGTCCTCCCTCTGCAGTCAGTGATCTGTACAGTATAGAGCAGATAGATGGAGGTCCTCCCTCTGCAGTCAGTGATCTGAACAGTATAGAGCTGATAGATGAAGGTCCTCCCTCTGCAGTCAATGATCTGTACAGTATAGAGCAGATAGATGGAGGTCCTCCCTCTGCAGTCAATGATCTGTACAGTATAGAGCAGATAGATGGAGGTCCTCCCTCTGCAGTCAGTGACCTGTACAGTATAGAGCAAATAGATGGAGGTCCTCCCTCTGCAGTCAGTGATGTGAACAGTATAGAGCTGATAGATGAAGGTCCTCCCTCTGCAGTCAGTGATCTGAACAGTATAGAGCAGATAGATGGAGGTCCTCCCTCTGCAGTCAGTGATCTGAACAGTATAGAGCTGATAGATGAAGGTCCTCCCTCTGCAGTCAATGATCTGTACAGTATAGAGCAGATAGATGAAGGTCCTCCCTCTGCAGTCAATGATCTGTACAGTATAGAGCAGATAGATGGAGGTCCTCCCTCTGCAGTCAGTGATCTGTACAGTATAGAGCAGATAGATGGAGGTCCTCCCTCTGCAATCAGTGATCTGTACAGTATAGAGCAGATAGATGGAGGTCCTCCCTCTGCAGTCAGTGATCTGTAAAATATAGAGCAAACAGATGGAGGTCCTCCTTCTGCAGTCAGTGATCTGTAAAATATAGAGCAGCTAGATGGAGGTCCTCCTTCTGCAGTCAGTGATCTGTACAGTATATAGCAGATAGATGGAGGTCCTCGCTCTGCAGTCAGTGATCTGTACAGTATAGAACAGATAGATGGAGGTCCTCCCTCTGCAGTCAGTGATCTGTAAAATATAGAGCAAACAGATGGAGGTCCTCCTTCTGCAGTCAGTGATCTGTAAAATATAGAGCAGCTAGATGGAGGTCCTCCTTCTGCAGTCAGTGATCTGTACAGTATAGAGCAGATAGATGGAGGTCCTCGCTCTGCAGTCAGTGATCTGTACAGTATAGAACAGATAGATGGAGGTCCTCCCTCTGCAGTCAGTGATCTGTACAGTATAGAGCAGTATAGAGCAGATAGATGGAGGTACTCCCTCTGCAGTCAGTGATCTGTACAGTATAGAGCAGATAGATGGAGGTCCTCCCTCTGCAGTCAGTGATCTGAACAGTATAGAGCTGATAGATGAAGGTCCTCCCTCTGCAGTCAATGATCTGTACAGTATAGAGCAGATAGATGGAGGTCCTCCCTCTGCAATCAGTGATCTGTACAGTATAGAGCAGATAGATGGAGGTCCTCCCTCTGCAGTCAGTGATCTGTACAGTATAGAGCAGATAGATGGAGGTCCTCCCTCTGCAATCAGTGATCTGTACAGTATAGAGCAGATAGATGGAGGTCCTCCCTCTGCAGTCAGTGATCTGTAAAATATAGAGCAAACAGATGGAGGTCCTCCTTCTGCAGTCAGTGATCTGTAAAATATAGAGCAGCTAGATGGAGGTCCTCCTTCTGCAGTCAGTGATCTGTACAGTATATAGCAGATAGATGGAGGTCCTCGCTCTGCAGTCAGTGATCTGTACAGTATAGAACAGATAGATGGAGGTCCTCCCTCTGCAGTCAGTGATCTGTAAAATATAGAGCAAACAGATGGAGGTCCTCCTTCTGCAGTCAGTGATCTGTAAAATATAGAGCAGCTAGATGGAGGTCCTCCTTCTGCAGTCAGTGATCTGTACAGTATATAGCAGATAGATGGAGGTCCTCGCTCTGCAGTCAGTGATCTGTACAGTATAGAACAGATAGATGGAGGTCCTCCCTCTGCAGTCAGTGATCTGTAAAATATAGAGCAAACAGATGGAGGTCCTCCTTCTGCAGTCAGTGATCTGTAAAATATAGAGCAGCTAGATGGAGGTCCTCCTTCTGCAGTCAGTGATCTGTACAGTATAGAGCAGATAGATGGAGGTCCTCGCTCTGCAGTCAGTGATCTGTACAGTATAGAACAGATAGATAGAGGTCCTCCTTCTGCAGTCAGTGATCTGTACAGTATAGAGCAGATAGATGGAGGTCCTCGCTCTGCAGTCAGTGATCTGTACAGTATAGAACAGATAGATGGAGGTCCTCCCTCTGCAGTCAGTGATCTGTACAGTATAGAGCAGTATAGAGCAGATAGATGGAGGTACTCCCTCTGCAGTCAGTGATCTGTACAGTATAGAGCAGATAGATGGAGGTCCTTCCTCTCCAGTCAGTGATCTGTACAGTATAGAGCAGATAGATGGAGGTCCTCTCTCTGCAGTCAGTGATCTGTACAGTATATAGCAGATAGATGCAGGTCCTCCCTCTGCAGTCAGCGATCTGTACAGTATAGAGCAGATAGATGGAGGTCCTTCCTCTGCAGTCAGGGATCTGTACAGTATAGAGCAAATAGATGGAGGTCCACACTCTGCAGTCAGTGATCTGTACAGTATTGAGCAGTTAGATGGAGGTCCTCCCTCTGCAGTCAGCGATCTGTACAGTATAGAGAAGATACATGGAGGTCCTCCCTCTGTAATCAGTGATCTATACAGTATATATCATATAGATGGAGGTCCTCCCTTCACAGTCAGTGATCTGTACAGTTTATAGCAGATAGATGGAAGTCCTCCCTCTGCAGTCAGTGATCTGTACAGTATAGAACAGAAAGATGGAGGTCCTCCCTCTGCAGTCAGTGATCTGTACCGTATAGAGCAGCTAGATGGAGGTCCTCCTTCTGCAGTCAGTGATCTGTACAGTATAGAACAGTATAGACCAGATACATTGAGGTCCTCCCTCTGCAGTCAGTGATCTGTACAGTATAGAGCAGATAGATGGAGATCCTCCCTCTTCAGTCAGTGATCTGTACAGTATAGAACAGAAAGATGGAGGTCCTCCCTCTGCAGTCAGTGATCTGTACAGTATAGAGCAGATAGATGGAGGTCCTCCCTTTGCAGTCAGTGATCTGTACAGTATAGAGCAGTATAGGGCAGATAGATGGAGGTCCTCCCTTTGCAGTCAGTGATCTGTACAGTATAGAGCAGATAGATGGAGGTCCTCCCTCTGCAGTCAGTGATCTGTACAGTATAGAGCAGTATAGAGCAGATAGATGGAGGTCCTCCCTCTGCAATCAGTGTTCTGTACAGTATAGAGCAGCTAGATGGATGTCCTCCTTCTGCAGTCAGTGATCTGTACAGTAGAGAGCAAATAGATGGAGGTCCTCCCTCTGCAGTCCGTGATCTGTACTGCACAGAGCAGTTAGATGGAGGTCCTCCCTTCACAGTCAGTAATCTGTACAGTATAAAGCAGATAGAAGTAGGTCCTCCCTCTGCAGTCAGTGATCTGTACAGTATAGAACAATATAGGGCAAATAGATGGAGGTCCTCCCTCTCCAGTCAGTGATCTGTACAGTATAGAGCAGATAGATGGAGATCCTCCCTATGCAGTCAGTGATCTGTACAGTATAAATCAGATCGATGGAGGTCCTCCCTCTGCAGTCAGCGATCTGCACAGTATAGAGCAGATAGAGGAGGTCCTCCCTCTGCAGTCAGTGATCTGCACAGTATAGAGCAGATAGATGGAGGTCCTCTCTCTGCAGTCAGTGATCCGTACAGTATATAGCAGATAGATGGAGGTCGTCCCTCTGCAGTCAGTGATCTGTACAGTATAGAGCAGATAGATGGAGGTCCTCTCTCTGCAGTCAGCGATCCGTACAGTATAGAGCAGATAGATGGAGGTCCTCCCTCTGCAATCAGTGATCTGTACAGTATAGAGCAGATAGATGGAGGTCCTCCCTCTGCAGTCAGTGATCTGAACAGTATAGAGCTGATAGATGAAGGTCCTCCCTCTGCAGTCAATGATCTGTACAGTATAGAGCAGATAGATGGAGGTCCTCCCTCTGCAGTCAATGATCTGTACAGTATAGAGCAGATAGATGGAGGTCCTCCCTCTGCAGTCAGTGATCTGTACAGTATAGAGCAGATAGATGGAGGTCCTCCCTCTGCAGTCAGTGACCTGTACAGTATAGAGCAGATAGATGGAGGTCCTCCCTCTGCAGTCAGTGATCTGAACAGTATAGAGCTGATAGATGAAGGTCCTCCCTCTGCAGTCAATGATCTGTACAGTATAGAGCAGATAGATGGAGGTCCTCCCTCTGCAGTCAGTGATCTGTACAGTATAGAGCAGATAGATGGAGGTCCTCCCTCTGCAGTCAGTGATCTGAACAGTATAGAGCTGATAGATGAAGGTCCTCCCTCTGCAGTCAATGATCTGTACAGTATAGAGCAGATAGATGGAGGTCCTCCCTCTGCAGTCAATGATCTGTACAGTATAGAGCAGATAGATGGAGGTCCTCCCTCTGCAGTCAGTGACCTGTACAGTATAGAGCAGATAGATGGAGGTCCTCCCTCTGTAGTCAGTGATCTGAACAGTATAGAGCTGATAGATGAAGGTCCTCCCTCTGCAGTCAGTGATCTGAACAGTATAGAGCAGATAGATGGAGGTCCTCCCTCTGCAGTCAGTGATCTGAACAGTATAGAGCTGATAGATGAAGGTCCTCCCTCTGCAGTCAATGATCTGTACAGTATAGAGCTGATAGATGAAGGTCCTCCGTGTTATGTTCTGCTACCAAAGCTAAGGAAAGAGAGGAGATCTGTCCCTACTATAGGACTCAGCTGAATCCCTACGATGTAACAGGGAACCTGATCCTGCGATCAGACCTGCTAAAGTCCTAATCTAGTCTGTACGGAGACCTATAGATGTGGGGAGGGAATCCCTACAAGTACTAAGGACTGGGAGGAATATGGGACACCTCCTAACAGAAATAGTAGCAGACAGACGAACAAACAAAATAGATAGAACATAGAGGTCCGTAGACCAAGCAAACTAACAGAGCTAGATACAGAGCACAGGCTAGCTAGAAAGTAGATATACAATGAAGTCCAGCAAAGCCAGAAGGGCGGAGCAGGATTAAATAGGCCAACAAGGTCATGTGACCAGCAAAGGAAAAAAAAACTAACAGCAAGGTTCTAACAGTACCCCCCCTTCTAAGAGGATCCTCCGGATCCCCTAGGACCAGGCTTATCAGGAAATCTCCTGTGAAACGCTCTGATAAGTCTGGACGCGGAAACATCATCTGACCTCACCCAAGAGTTATCCTCGGGTCCGAAACCTTTCCAGGCCACAAGATACTGCAAACTACCTCTATACCGTCTAGAGTCAAGGATGCGAGAAATTTCATATTCCCCGTCCTCCACCACCGGAGGAACAGAGGCAGAGGCGTCACCATCCGACACAACAGCTCTTTTTAACAGAGAGACATGAAAGACCGGATTAATTCTCCAGGAGGTAGGAACCTCCAACCTAACAGCAGATTGGTTGACAACCTGAAGCACCTTAAAGGGCCCTACAAACTTGGGACCCAATTTCTTAGAAGGAATCCTCAACCGCAGATTCCTAGAGGACAACCAAACCATGTCACCAACAGCGAACAAAACCTCCTGTCGTTTCCTATCAAAGTAGTCTTTAGATTTTCTGTTGGCCTCCTGAAGATTACCACGCACATCCGTCCAAACTCTTTCCAAATCACCGGAAAAATTCTCCTCCTCAGGCACGGCAGATCCCAACTTGGAGAACGACCCAAACGACGGATGTCTCCCAGAACAACAAAAAAAAGGCGAACAACCAGCAGAAGAAGATGTATGATTGTTCAGAGCAAATTCGGCAAGTGGCAGAAACTCAGACCACCCCTCTTGATTGTCTGCCACAAAACAACGCAAGAACTGCTCAACATCCTGGTTTTTCCTTTCTGTCTGGCCATTAGATTCAGGATGATATCCGGACGAAAACGACAAATGAATTCCCAACCTGTCACAAAAGGCACGCCAAAAACGAGCCACGAACTGAGGACCCCTATCAGAAACAATGTCAGTAGGAACGCCATGAAGTCTGACAATTTCCTTGACAAAGGCCTTAGCGAGAGTTTTAGCGCAGGGCAGTTTGACGAAGGGAACCAAGTGACACATCTTGCTAAAACGGTCCACGACCACCCAGATGACAGTAAAACCCTCAGAGGGGGGAAGGTCAGTTATAAAGTCCATAGCCAAATGTGTCCAAGGAGCACTGGGGACCTCCAAAGGACAAAGTAACCCCGCAGCAGGAGTATGTGAGGACTTAGATCTAGCACATATAGTACATTGGCGCACCCACTTAATGACTTCCTTCTGCCATCCAGGCCACCAAAAACTGCGACCCACCAGTCTCTTGGTCTCAGAGATTCCGGGATGACCTGCCAACCGAGATTCGTGACACTCAACAAACAAATCTCTCCTAAAGGTCCCAGGCACAAACAACCTCCCATGAGGAGTGTTAGATGGGGCATTCTCCTGAGCTTTAAGAATCTCATCTTCCAAAACGGAGTCTAAAGCAGCTATCACAACACCTTCTTGTAAAATGTTTTCCTCTTTCTCAGCACCGACTATGGGAGAAAAACTGCGAGACAAGGCATCCGCCTTAACATTCTTAGTACCAGGGATGTAAGTAACGGAGAAATTAAACCGCGAGAAAAACAGTGCCCACCTAGCCTGACGGGCATTCAGGCGCTTGGCAGCATCAAGATATATCAGATTTTTATGATCCGTAAGAACCTGAACGGGAAATTCCGCACCTTCCAAGAAGTGGCGCCAGTGTTCAAATGCGAGTTTAATAGCCAATAATTCCCGATTACCAATATCGTAATTCAATTCAGTCTCCGAAAATTTTTTTGAAAAAAAGGCACAGGGATGTAATCCATCCCCGTTATCCTGAGACAATACTGCGCCAACCCCCACAGAGGAAGCATCAACCTCAACCAAAAACGGCCTAGTAACATCAGGCTGCATAAGGATGGGAGCAGAGGTGAACCTCTCCTTGAGATACACAAAAGCTTCAATGGCCTCAGAAGACCACTGAACCGCATCAGCACCTTTCCTGGTGAGATCAGTCAGAGGTTTGACAATACTAGAAAAATTTTTTATGAATTTTCTATAGTAATTGGCGAAACCCAAAAACCTCTGTATCGATTTCAAACCAATAGGCCTAGGCCATTCCTGCACAGCCTGAACCTTAACCGGATCCATCTCAAAACCTTTGCTGGAGATAATGTAGCCCAAAAAACTAATTCTCTGTACAGCGAACTCACATTTCTCCAGCTTAGCAAAAAGCGAATTGTCCATTAATAACTGTAATACCTCACGCACGCTCCGCCAATGAGACTCCAGATCTGGCGAATAAATCAAAATGTCATCCAAATACACAACCACATTTTTACGGATCAAAGGTCTAAGGATGTCATTAATCAGATTCTGAAAAAATGCAGGAGCATTAGTAAGACCAAAAGGCATAACCAGATTCTCAAAATGACCCACAGGAGTGTTAAAAGCAGTCTTCCATTCATCACCCTCCTTCATGCGCAACAGATTGTATGCCCCCTTAAGGTCAATTTTAGAGAACCACTTGGCCCCCAATAACTGGTTAAACAGATCAGGAATCAATGGCAGTGGGTAAGGATTGCGTACCGTAATTTTGTTAATCTCACGAAAATCCAGACAAGGACGTAAACCGCCGTCCTTTTTTTTTACAAAAAAAAATCCAACCGCCACAGGAGACTTAGAGGGCCTAATGTGACCGGCGGCCAAACTTGTCTGTATGTATTCCTCCAAAGCCTTCCTCTCAGGAATAGTAAGGTTAAATAAACGACTTTTAGGAAGAATCGCTCCAGGGACAAATTCAATAGAACAATCATAGTCTCTATGGGGAGGCAAAACCTGCGATTCTTTCTCAGAAAAAACTCTCCAAAAATCCTGAATAGGAACAGGCAATTCTCCCCTATCCAAAGCTGCAATACGCCCGTTACAACACTTGTCATAACATTTATGGCTCCAGGATTTAATTTCACTGGTAGACCAATCCAGTACAGGATTGTGAAATTTTAACCAGGGCAAACCCAATATTACTGGAGAAGGCAAGTTATTCAACACTACCAAATCCAATTTCTCATGGTGAACACCATTAATAGTGAGAGGAAATTCACTGACCTTGAGAGTAATATTCTTCAAAGGGGAGCCATCCACAGAAACCACAGCAATGGGGGATGATAAAGGTTCAGGTTTTAAATTGAGTTTTTCCACGAATCCCCCATCAATTACATTCAGTGTAGACCCGCAATCAACAAACACCCGAAATTCCATTAATTTTTTCTGAGCAATCGTGGAAGCAGCTAAAAATATACCCTTGGAATTTAAACAGGCAATACGGGCGTGACTGACCATTTTTTTTTCTTTCTTCATACGAAGCTCACAGCCTTTAATCAAATGACCAGATTTTCCGCAATAGAAACACAAGCCTTCCGAAAAACGACGGTCTTTTTCTTGAGAGCGAGGTGCCACCGATCCAATCTCCATCGGTTCACCACTGTTAGTACACACATTATCATAACCAGAAACTGACATAGCAGAGGATTTGCTCTCATTAACCCTAGCACGCAGTCTTCTATCCACCCGTATAGCTAATTGCATAGCCTGTTGCAAATCCTCAGGTGTAGGATAAGCAATTAGCAGGTCTTTAACCCTTTCACTGAGCCCAGCAAGAAATAGACTTTTCAGAGCAGAATCGTTCCACCCTGTTTGAGTGGACCAACGACGAAAATGAGTACAATATTTTTCCACATTACCTGATCCTTGTTTTAAACGTCTCAACTCAGTCTCAGCTGATGCCACACGGTCAGGATCATCATATAATAATCCTAAAGCAGAAAAAAAACTATCCACTGATCTGAAGCATGTATCACTAGGTTGCAAAGAAAAGGCCCACTCCTGAGGCTCTTTGCGCAAAAGTGACATTATGAACCCTACGCGCTGGGATTCATCCCCAGAGGACTTGGGTCTCAAACGAAAATACAATAAGCAAGCATTTTTAAATGAAAAAAATTCTCGATGTTCACCAAAAAATAAATCCGGCAAACATACCTTAGGCTCCAAGAAATATGCTCCAGGACAGTTACTCACGTGCTGACGGAGCTCGGCCACTTCCAGAGAGAGTCCCTGCAGGTGTTTAGCCAAATCCTGAACCGACACCATGATGGAACAAACAAAAAAAAAAAAAAAATCTTTCCTTAGAGAATTTGCAGGCTGGACTTACTGTTATGTTCTGCTACCAAAGCTAAGGAAAGAGAGGAGATCTGTCCCTACTATAGGACTCAGCTGAATCCCTACGATGTAACAGGGAACCTGATCCTGCGATCAGACCTGCTAAAGTCCTAATCTAGTCTGTACGGAGACCTATAGATGTGGGGAGGGAATCCCTACAAGTACTAAGGACTGGGAGGAATATGGGACACCTCCTAACAGAAATAGTAGCAGACAGACGAACAAACAAAATAGATAGAACATAGAGGTCCGTAGACCAAGCAAACTAACAGAGCTAGATACAGAGCACAGGCTAGCTAGAAAGTAGATATACAATGAAGTCCAGCAAAGCCAGAAGGGCGGAGCAGGATTAAATAGGCCAACAAGGTCATGTGACCAGCAAAGGAAAAAAAAAACTAACAGCAAGGTTCTAACACTCCCTCTGCAGTCAATGATCTGTACAGTATAGAGCAGATAGATGAAGGTCCTCCCTCTGCAGTCAATGATCTGTACAGTATAGAGCAGATAGATGGAGGTCCTCCCTCTGCAGTCAGTGATCTGTACAGTATAGAGCAGATAGATGGAGGTCCTCCCTCTGCAGTCAGTGATCTGAACAGTATAGAGCTGATAGATGAAGGTCCTCCCTCTGCAGTCAATGATCTGTACAGTATAGAGCAGATAGATGGAGGTCCTCCCTCTGCAATCAGTGATCTGTACAGTATAGAGCAGATAGATGGAGGTCCTCCCTCTGCAGTCAGTGATCTGTACAGTATAGAGCAGATAGATGGAGGTCCTCCCTCTGCAATCAGTGATCTGTCCAGTATAGAGCAGATAGATGGAGGTCCTCCCTCTGCAATCAGCGATCTGTACAGTATAGAGCAGATAGATGGAGGTCCTCCCTCTGCAATCAGTGATCTGTACAGTATAGAGCAGATAGATGGAGGTCCTCCCTCTGCAGTCAATGATCTGTACAGTATAGAGCAGATAGATGAAGGTCCTCCCTCTGCAGTCAGTGATCTGAACAGTATAGAGCAGATAGATGAAGGTCCTCCCTCTGCAGTCAATGATCTGTACAATATACAGCAGCTAGATGGAGGTCCTCCCTAAGCAGTCAGTGACCTGTACAGTATATAGCAGATAGATGGAGGTCCTCCCTCTGCAGTCAGTGATCTGTACTGTATAGAGCTGATAGATGAAGGTCCTCCCTCTGCAGTCAGTGATCTGTATAGTATAGAGCAGATAGATGGAGGTCCTCTCTCTGCAGTCAGTGATCTGTATAGTATAGAGCAGATAGATGGAGGTCCTCCCTCTGCAGTCAGTGATCTGTATAGTATAGAGCAGATAGATGGAGGTCCTCTCTCTGCAGTCAGTGATCTGTATAGTATAGAGCAGATAGATGGAGGTCCTCCCTCTGCAGTCAGTGATCTGAACAGTATAGAGCAGATAGATGGAGGTCCTCCCTCTGCAGTAAGTGATCTGTACAATATACAGCAGCTAGATGGAGGTCCTCCCTAAGCAGTCAGTGACCTGTCCAGTATATAGCAGATAGATGGAGGTCCTCCTTCTGCAGTCAGTGATCTGTACAGTATAGAGCAAAAAGATGGAGGTCCTCCCTCTGCAGTCCGTGATCTGTACAGAACAGAGCAGTTAGATGGAGGTCCTCCTGACGCGCCCCTTGGCCTGTGTCGCGCTGCGTTGCGCACGCGGGAGCTTACCCGGAGCCGGATCTCTTTAGGGTTGTAGTCTCGTGGCGGTGATCCGGTCCGTGCCCAGGGAGTCAGACTAAGTGGCGGTCTATGGCAGTAGATGTTAACTTGATCGACTACGCCACCCGTTGAGTGCGGCTTGGAAGCCGCCGCTGCAGAACAGTCCACTGAGGCCAGGTGTATGAGAATGTGCAGCGTGGTGGTATAACCCCCAACGGGAGGGGTATGGCCTCAGGGCAGCAGGGATAGATGATGGGGGTGATGGTGGTACACGAGCGCAACAAAGACAACTCGGAGTCTTGGTGGTGCAGTTCAGGGTCTTTACTCACGGTTACTCGGTTACTGCTCCAGGCCACCGCTGCAGAGGTGGCCGCCTGTGTCGCGCTGTGCTCACCAGGTGAGGGGCTCGGTTAACTCCCAGGTCTTTCTGGAGTGCTTTGCAGGACCCCCTTTATGTCCCCTGTCTCTGGTCTTCAACCCCACTAGTGACCACGCTTATGTCCAGCTGCCTCGGACCTTCTTGGTGGGCAAACGTTGGCCTGCGTTTCCCAGGTCCTATGTGGTGCCTTTCTAGCGGGTGTGGTGAGGGGCTGCTCCACATGTAATGTCGCAGCCTCCGGTTCTTAGTTGAGGGTAGTTTCTCTCCTCCACTAATTTGGGATCCGGTTCCCATCTTCTTGACCTGACCCCCCTACTCAGGTAGCGGCGGGCGTGTGGTGGCTACCAGCCAGTCCACACCCCTGGGGTCCCCTCTGTCCTTCCTGGAGCCCAGTCTGCTCCTCTTCCTCCTTCAGGCTCAGGCCTCCTGACAGGGCCTGCCTGTGGAGCAGAGCCCATAAAACAGCTCTGCTCCCTGTCTTCTCCTCTCTCAACTCACTCCCTTTCCAAGATGGTGCCTCCCTTTATACTCCTGTACAGAGTGCACCCAGGATCTACTTCCCCCACGCACACACTACCGGGTTCCCTTCTCTAGGTGTTCCCTCCCCCCACTCCAGCCAGGGACATGCCTGCATAACTAATGGGAGCACCGTCGAGCTGTCCCCCAGAAATGTGGTGTAGTGCATGTGGGTGTTAGGGTCCTGAGCCACACTCCATCCTTACCTGGAAGTGAGATATCGCACATCTGGGTGAGATGCAATACCTCTGTAGCAACCGAACCCTCGGGGTGCTACATTCCCCCCTGGCAAAACCCAGCACGTCCGCGGGCTGGAACTGAGCAAAAGACGGTATACATTAGAACATGCAAATTTTTCATAAACAACAAGTATAACAGGTATCAACATTCAGTTTCCCTTTATGGTAACGGCTCTCTCTTAAACGGTATAAGTGCATATGTACTGTTCTGGAACTCTTTTTCATAGTAACACATTCTAGCATATAAATTTTTCATATAAAACATTTCTAGCAGCAGATCCACGAAGAAGTCTCTTTATAACAGGTCACAGTTTATTCTGCAACCAGGTGTCCATTTTCCTAAAACAGGGAGACGTAACCAGGTAGGGGTCTGTCCTGCCCCGAGTCCTTAACAGTCTTTTAGTCCATCCTGGGTTACGCTCCACTAACTGTACAAAGGATTCCCGGTAAATCCACCAAGGACTCCTATACATTACTAGAAACACATAATTATTTACAGGATATGGCCGCTCTCAGTCCTCGGCCAGGTAGGGGTGGCTGTTCTCAGTCCCCAGCCAGTTAGAGGGAAAAAGGGGTGGCTGTTCTCAGTCCCCAGCCAGGTAGGGGGTAAGGGAAACAGTTCTCTTTCTGTCCCAACGGGGACCACACTCTTAGTGGAAACAGTCCCACAACAGTCCTTATACCCGGTCGGGTAACTATTTACATCTCCTCTTTTACCGTTTACGATTAACGGTGTGCTCCACACGCTCCTTTCTCTTTCTCAGGTTCAGACCCGTCCGGGCCCTCTTGGTACTCGGGGTCTGAGTGGTACTGTTAATGACGCCCGGGGTCAGGGGGTGCGACTTTGGGCCTGGGCGCGGGCTAGTGGTGGCAGTGCCCAGGTCTGGAGGGCTCGGCTGCAGGGCTTGTTGCGGGGTCTGGAGCAGGTCTGCGTCTGCAGCGCCTGGGATCGGCGGCTCCACCGGGTGGCCCGGGAGCAGGCTGACGCTGGCAGCGTCCGGGACAGGGAGACTCCTCTTACCTGCTCCCGCGACCGCTCCTGCGTCACGCGTCTTCTCCTGGTGCTGGTCGGGGCCCGCGACGGCTGGGGCGCTGCCGATGCTGGGCAGCTTAGTCTGCTGCCGGTCCGCCATCTTGCTGTCCGTTCCTGGTGTCCTCCTCCCCCCTGGTGGACCGTGGCCTACCTGGCGATGATCCTCTTCCGTAGGCCGCGGCTCCGCAGTTGATCATCAGGGTCGAGGACCTTCCGTCGCGCTCCAGTGACGTCGGCGTCTGCTGGGCTCCTTCCAGGACCTTACGCAACGTCCGGACGTGAGGCGGGGCTTCAGTTCTCGCGCGCTTTCGGAGTCCACGCCCCTCTTCTTCCCGCGCGGCGTCTTCAAGATGGCGTCCAACGGCGGGAAAACTCCACGGATGGCGGGAAGAAGGCAGAAGATGGCGCCGGATGGCGGGAAAACTTTGCGGATGGCGGGAAGAAGACAGAAGATGGCGCCGGATGGCGGGAATCTTCACCACTGGTAAGTTTGAACAGTCTTTTTCAGGCACGCAGTACCCGGTGGTTGCGGGCACGAGATCCTGCCGACTACGCCAAAAGTTGACGCGCCCCTGGGCCTGTGTCGCGCTGCGTTGCGCACGCGGGAGCTTACCCGGAGCCGGATCTCTTTAGGGTTGTAGTCTCGTGGCGGTGATCCGGTCCGTGCCCAGGGAGTCAGACTAAGTGGCGGTCTATGGCAGTAGATGTTAACTTGATCGACTACGCCACCCGTTGAGTGCGGCTTGGAAGCCGCCGCTGCAGAACAGTCCACTGAGGCCAGGTGTATGAGAATGTGCAGCGTGGTGGTATAACCCCCAACAGGAGGGGTATGGCCTCAGGGCAGCAGGGATAGATGATGGGGGTGATGGTGGTACACGAGCGCAACAAAGACAACTCGGAGTCTTGGTGGTGCAGTTCAGGGTCTTTACTCACGGTTACTCGGTTACTGCTCCAGGCCACCGCTGCAGAGGTGGCCGCCTGTGTCGCGCTGTGCTCACCAGGTGAGGGGCTCGGTTAACTCCCAGGTCTTTCTGGAGTGCTTTGCAGGACCCCCTTTATGTCCCCTGTCTCTGGTCTTCAACCCCACTAGTGACCACGCTTATGTCCAGCTGCCTCGGACCTTCTTGGTGGGCAAACGTTGGCCTGCGTTTCCCAGGTCCTATGTGGTGCCTTTCTAGCGGGTGTGGTGAGGGGCTGCTCCACATGTAATGTCGCAGCCTCCGGTTCTTAGTTGAAGGTAGTTTCTCTCCTCCACTAATTTGGGATCCGGTTCCCATCTTCTTGACCTGACCCCCCTACTCAGGTAGCGGCGGGCGTGTGGTGGCTACCAGCCAGTCCACACCCCCGGGGTCCCCTCTGTCCTTCCTGGAGCCCAGTCTGCTCCTCTTCCTCCTTCAGGCTCAGGCCTCCTGACAGGGCCTGCCTGTGGAGCAGAGCCCATAAAGCAGCTCTGCTCCCTGTCTTCTCCTCTCTCAACTCACTCCTTTTTCAAGATGGTGCCTCCCTTTATACTCCTGTACAGAGTGCACCCAGGATCTACTTCCCCCACGCACACACTACCGGGTTCCCTTCTCTAGGTGTTCCCTCCCCCCACTCCAGCCAGGGACATGCTCACTCGTGCCTGCATAACTAATGGGAGCACCGTCGAGCTGTCCCCTGGAAATGTGGTGTAGTGCATGTGGGTGTTAGGGTCCTGAGCCACACTCCATCCTTACCTGGAAGTGAGATATCGCACATCTGGGTGAGATGCAATACCTCTGTAGCAACCGAACCCTCGGGGTGCTACACTCCCTTCACAGTCAGTGATCTGTACAGTATAGAGCAGAGAGATGGAGGTCCTCCCTCTGCAGTCAGTGATCTGTACAGTATAGAACAGTATAGGGCAGATAGATGGAAGTCCTCCCTCTGCAGTCAGTGATCTGTACAGTATAGAGCAGATAGATGGAGGTCACCTCTCTGCAATCAGTGTTCTGTACAGTATAGAGCAGATAGATGGAGATCCTCCCTCTGCAGTCAGTGATCTGTACAGTATAGAGCAGATAGATGGAGATCCTCCCTCTGCAGTCAGTGATCTGTACAGTATAGAACAGATAGATGGAGGTCCTCCCTTTGCGGTCAGTGATCTGTACAGTATAGAGCAGTATAGAGCAGATAGATGGAGGTCCTCCTTCTGCAGTCAGTGATCTGTACAGTAGAGAGCAAATAGATGGAGGTCCTCCCTCTGCAGTTAGTGATCTGTACAGTATAGAGCAGATAGATGGAGGTCCTCCCTTCACAGTCAGTAATCTGTACAGTATAGAACAATATAGGGCAAATAGATGGAGGTCCTCCCTTTGCAGTCAGTGATCTGTACAGTATAGAGCAAATAGATGGAGGTCCTCCCTCTGCAGTTAGTGATCTGTACAGTATAGAGCAGATAGATGGAGGTCCTCCCTCTGCAATCAGTGATCTGTACAGTATAGAGCAGATAGATGGAGATCCTCCCTCTGCAGTCAATGATCTGTACAGTATAGAGCAGCTAGATGGAGCTCCTCCCTCTCCAGTCAGTGATCTGTACAGTATAGAGCAGATAGATTGAGATCCTCCCTATGCAGTCAGTGATCTGTACAGTATAGAGCAGATAGATGGAGGTCCTCCCTCTGCAGTCAGTGATCTGTACAGTATAGAGCAGATAGAGGAGGTCCTCCTTTCACAGTCGGTGATCTGTACAGTATAGAGCAGCTAGATGGAGGTCCTCCCTCTACAGTCAGTGATCTGTACTGTAAAGAGCAGCTAGATGGAGGTCCTCCCTATGCAGTCAGTGATCTGTACAGTATAGAGCAGATAGATGGAGGTCCTCCCTCTGCAATCAGTGATCTGTACAGTATAGAGCAGATAGATGGAGATCCTCCCTCTGCAGTCAGTGATCTGTACAGTATAGGGCAGATAGATGGAGGTCCTCCCTTTGCAGTCAGTGATCTGTACAGTATAGAGCATCTAGATGGGGGTCCTCCCTCTGTATTCAGTAAGCTGTACAGTATAGAGCAGATAGATGGAGGTCCTCCCTTTGCAGTCAGTGACCTGAACAGTATAGAGCAGATAGATGGAGGTCCTCCCTCTGCAGTCAGTGATCTGTACAGTATAGAGCAAAGAGATGGAGGTTCTCCCTCTGCAATCAGTGATCTGTAAAATATAGAGCAAACAGATGGAGGTCCTCGCTCTGCAGTCAGTGATCTGTACAGTATAGAGCAAAGAGATGGAGGTTCTCCCTCTGCAGTCAGTGATCTGTAAAATATAGAGCAAACAGATGGAGGTTCTCCCTCTGCAGTCAGTGATCTGTAAAATATAGAGCAAACAGATGGAGGTCCTCCCTCTGCAGTCAGTGATCTGTACAGTATAGAGCAGTATAGAGCAGATAGATGGAGGTCCTTCCTCTCCAGTCAGTGATCTGTACAGTATAGAGCAGATAGATGGAGGTCCTCCCTTCACAGTCAGTAATCTGTACAGTATAGAGCAGATAGATGCAGGTCCTCCCTCTGCAGTCAGCGATCTGTACAGTATAGAGCAGATAGATGGAGGTCCTCCCTCTGCAGTCAGTGATCTGTACAGTATAGAGCAAATAGATGGAGGTCCACACTCTGCAGTCAGTGATCTGTACAGTATTGAGCAGTTAGATGGAGCTCCTCCCTCTGCAGTCAGCGATCTGTACAGTATAGAGAAGATACATGGAGGTCCTCCCTCTGTAATCAGTGATCTATACAGTATATATCAATTAGATGGAGGTCCTCCCTTCACAGTCAGTGATCTGTACAGTTTATAGCAGATAGATGGAAGTCCTCCATCTGCAGTCAGTGATCTGTACAGTATAGAACAGTATAGACCAGATACATGGAGGTCCTCCCTCTGCAGTCAGTGATCTGTACAGTATAGAGCAAAAAGATGGAGGTCCTCCCTCTGCAGTCCGTGATCTGTACAGAACAGAGCAGTTAGATGGAGGTCCTCCCTTCACAGTTAGTGATCTGTTTAGTATAGAGCAGAGAGATGGAGGTCCCCCTCTGCAGTCAGTGATCTGTACAGTATAGATCAGTATAGGGCAGATAGATGGAGGTCCTCCCTTTGCAGTCAGTGATCTGTAAAGTATAGAGCAAATAGATGGAGGTCCTCCCTCTGCAGTCAGTGATCTGTACAGTATAGAGCAAATAGATGGAGGTCCTCCCTCTGCAATCAGTGATCTGTACAGTATAGAGCAGATAGATGGAGGTCACCCCTCTGCAATCAGTGTTCTGTACAGTATAGAGCAGATAGATGGAGATCCTCCCTCTGCAGTCAGTGATCTGTACAGTATAGAGCAGATAGATGGAGTTCCTCCCTCTGCAATCAGTGATCTTTACAGTATAGAGCAGATAGATGGAGATCCTCCCTCTGCAGTCAGTGATCTGTACAGTATAGAACAGAAAGATGGA
Organism: Phyllobates terribilis; assembly: GCF_046119375.1. NCBI lineage: Eukaryota > Metazoa > Chordata > Amphibia > Anura > Dendrobatidae > Phyllobates > Phyllobates terribilis. The sequence goes on along the minus strand of NW_027362768.1, from coordinate 54,061,650 downwards.
GGTCCTCCCTCTGCAGTCAGTGATCTGTACAGTATAGAGCAGATAGATGGAGGTCCTCCCTTTGCAGTCAGTGATCTGTACAGTATAGAGCAGTATAGAGCAGATAGATGGAGGTCCTCCTTCTGCAGTCAGTGATCTGTACAGTAGAGAGCAAATAGATGGAGGTCCTCCCTCTGCAGTCCGTGATCTGTACTGCACAGAGCAGTTAGATGGAGGTCCTCCCTTCACAGTCAGTAATCTGTACAGTATAAAGCAGATAGATGTAGGTCCTCCCTCTGCAGTCAGTGATCTGTACAGTATAGAACAATATAGGGCAAATAGATGGAGGTCCTCCCTTTGCAGTCAGTGATCTGTACAGTATAGAGCAAATAGATGGAGGTCCTCCCTCTGCAGTCAGTGATCTGTACAGTATAGAGCAGATAGATGGAGGTCCTCCCTCTGCAATCAGTGATCTGTACAGTATAGAGCAGATAGATGGAGATCCTCCCTCTGCAGTCAATGATCTGTACAGTATAGAGCAGATAGATGGAGGTCCTCCCTCTGCAGTCAGTGATCTGTACAGTTTATATTATACAGATAGAGGTCTTCCTTTCACAGTCGGTGATCTGTACAGTATAGAGCAGCTAGATGGAGCTCCTCCCTCTCCAGTCAGTGATCTGTACAGTATAGAGCAGATAGATGGAGATCCTCCCTATGCAGTCAGTGATCTGTACAGTATAAAGCAGATCGATGGAGGTCCTCCCTCTGCAGTCAGCGATCTGCACAGTATAGAGCAGATAGAGGAGGTCCTCCCTCTGCAGTCATTGATCTGCACAGTATAGAGCAGATAGAGGAGGTCCTCCCTCTACAGTCAGTGATCTGGACAGTATAGAGCAGATAGATGGAGGTCCTCCCTCTGCAGTTAGTGATCTGTACAGTATATAGCAGATAGATGGAGGTCCTCCCTCTGCAGTCAGCGATCTGTAGAGTATAGAGCAAATAGATGGAGGTCCTTCCTCTGCAATCAGTGATCTGTACAGTATAGAGCAGATAGATGGAGGTCCTCCCTCTGCAGTCAGTTATCTGTACAGTATAGAGCAGATAGATGAAGGTCCTCCCTCTGCAGTCAGTGATCTGTACAGTATAGAGCAGATAGATGGAGGTCCTCCCTCTGCAGTAAGTGATCTTTACAATATACAGCAACTAGATGGAGGTCCTCCCTCTGCAGTAAGTGATCTGTACAGTATAGAGCAGATAGATGGAGGTCCTCCCTCTGCAGTAAGTGATCTTTACAATATACAGCAACTAGATGGAGGTCCTCCCTCTGCAGTCAGTGATCTGTACAGTATAGAGCAGCTAGATGGAGGTCCTCCCTCTGCAATCAGTGATCTGTACAGTATAGAGCAGATAGATGGAGATCCTCCCTCTGCAGTCAGTGATCTGTACAGTATAGGGCAGATAGATGGCGGTCCTCCCTTTGCAGTCAGTGATCTGTACAGTATAGAGCATCTAGATGGAGGTCCTCCCTCTGTATTCAGTAAGCAGTTCAGTATAGAGCAGTATAGAGCAGATAGATGGAGGTCCTCCCTTTGCAGTCAGTGACCTGTACAGTATAGAGCAGATAGATGGAGGTCCTCCCTCTGCAGTCAGTGATCTGTACAGTATAGAGCAGCTAGATGGAGGTCCTCCCTCTGCAGTCAGCGATCTGTACAGTATAGAGCAGATAGATGGAGGTCCTCCCTCTGCAGTCAGTGATCTGTACAGTATAGAGCAAATAGATGGAGGTCCTCCCTCTGCAGTCAGTGATCTGTACAGTATAGAGCAGATAGATGGAGGTCCTCCCTCTGCAATCAGTGATCTGTACAGTATAGAGCAGATAGATGGAGATCCTCCCTCTGCAGTCAATGATCTGTACAGTATAGAGCAGATAGATGGAGGTCCTCCCTCTGCAGTCAGTGATCTGTACAGTATATATTATACAGATAGAGGTCCTCCTTTCACAGTCGGTGATCTGTACAGTATAGAGCAGCTAGATGGAGGTCCTCCCTCTCCAGTCAGTGATCTGTACAGTATAGAGCAGATAGATGGAGATCCTCCCTATGCAGTCAGTGATCTGTACAGTATAAAGCAGATCGATGGAGGTCCTCCCTCTGCAGTCAGCGATCTGCACAGTATAGAGCAGATAGAGGAGGTCCTCCCTCTGCAGTCAGTGATCTGCACAGTATAGAGCAGATAGAGGAGGTCCTCCCTCTACAGTCAGTGATCTGGACAGTATAGAGCAGATAGATGGAGGTCCTCCCTCTGCAGTTAGTGATCTGTACAGTATAAAACAGATCGATGGAGGTCCTCCCTCTGCAGTCAGCGATCTGTACAGTATAGAGCAAATAGATGGAGGTCCTTCCTCTGCAATCAGTGATCTGTACAGTATAGAGCAGATAGATGGAGGTCCTCCCTCTGCAGTCAGTTATCTGTACAGTATAGAGCAGATAGATGGAGGTCCTCCCTCTGCAGTAAGTGATCTGTACAGTATAGAGCAGATAGATGGAGGTCCTCCCTCTGCAGTAAGTGATCTTTACAATATACAGCAACTAGATGGAGGTCCTCCCTCTGCAGTCAGTGATCTGTACAGTATAGAGCAGCTAGATGGAGGTCCTCCCTCTGCAGTAAATGAGCTGTACAGTATAGAGCAGATAGATGGAGGTCCTCCCTCTACAGTCAGTGATCCGTACAGTATATAGCAGATAGATGGAGGTCCTCCCTAAGCAGTCAGTGATCTGTACAGTATAGAGCAGATAGATGGAGGTCCTCTCTCTGCAGTCAGTGATCCGTACAGTATATAGCAGATAGATGGAGGTCCTCCCTCTGCAGTCAGTGATCTGTACAGTATAGAGCAGATAGATGGAGGTCCTCTCTCTGCAGTCAGCGATCCGTACAGTATATAGCAGATAGATGGAGGTCCTCCGTCTGCAGTCAGTGATCTGAACAGTATAGAGCTGATAGATGAAGGTCCTCCCTCTGCAGTCAGTGATCTGTACAGTATAGAGCAGATAGATGGAGGTCCTCCCTAAGCAGTCAGTGATCTGTACAGTATATAGCAGATAGATGGAGGTCCTCCCTAAGCAGTCAGTGATCTGTACAGTATATAGCAGATAGATGGAGGTCCTCCCTAAGCAGTCAGTGATCTGTACAGTATAGAGCAGATAGATGGAGGTCCTCTCTCTGCAGTCAGTGATCAGTACAGTATAGAGCAGATAGATGGAGGTCCTCCCTCTGCAGTCAGTGATCTGCACAGTATAGAGCAGATAGATGTAGGTCCTCCCTCTGCAGTCAGTGATCTGTACAGTATAGAACAGATATATGGAGGTCCTCCCTCTGCAGTTAATGATCTGTACAGTATAGAGCAGATAGATGGAGGTCCTCCCTAAGCAGTCAGTGATCTGTACAGTATAGAGCAGATAGATGGAGGTCCTCCCTAAGCAGTCAGTGATCTGTACAGTATAGAGCAGATAGATGGAGGTCCTCTCTCTGCAGTCAGTGATCTGTACAGTATAGAGCAGATAGATGGAGGTCCTCCCTCTGCAGTCAGTGATCTGTACAGTATAGAGCAGATAGATGTAGGTCCTCCCTCTGCAGTCAGTGATCTGTACAACATATATCAGATAGATGGATGTCCTCCCTCTGCAGTTAATGATCTGTAAAGTATATATTATACAGATAGATGGATGTCCTCCCTCTGCAGTCAGTGATCTGTACAGTATAGAGCAGATAGATGTAGGTCCTCCCTCTGCAGTCAGTGATCTGTACTGTAAAGAGCAGCTAGATGGAGGTCCTCCCTCTGCAGTTAATGATCTGTAAAGTATATATTATACAGATAGATGGATGTCCTCCCTCTGCAGTCAGTGATCTGTACAGTATAGAGCAGATAGATGTAGGTCCTCCCTCTGCAGTCAGTGATCTGTACTGTAAAGAGCAGCTAGATGGAGGTCCTCCCTCTGCAATCAGTGATCTGTACAGTATAGAGCAGATAGATGGAGGTCCTCCCTCTGCAATCAGTGATCTGTACAGTATAGAGCAGATAGATGGAGGTCCTCCCTCTGCAGTCAGTGATCTGTACAGTGTAACGGGTCTGGGAGGCGGAACCTCTGGGCTACTATACAAGGGAGCGGTCCTTGTAAGGGAGCGGGTGGCGACCAGGCAGGCAGTCACAGCAGGTGACCGGGACAGTCTCTGGGTGTACGGGCAGGAGGTCACGGCAAGTGATCAGGGCAGTCTCTGGAAGAACGAGCTGGAGGTCACGGCAAGTGACCGGGGCAGTCTCTAGGTAAGGGGTAGGTACGACCTGTGATGGCTGAACCTCCAGGTAGGCTAGCAAGGCAGATGGAGGATGTGTGCTCCCAGGTGAGCAAGCGAGAGTCTCTGGAATAGCAGGTGGTCACAGCACGTGACGGCGGAGCCTCCAGGTAGGCAAGCAGGCAGGTAGCGGAGAAGCGCTCCCAGGTGAGCGGGCAAGAGTCTGGAATAGCTGGTGGTCACAGCACGTGACAGCGGAGCCTCCGGGCAGGCAAGCAGGCAGGTAGCGGAGAAGCGCTCCCAGGTGAGCGGGCAAGCTGGTCCATAGACAGACTGACCGGAGTTGTAAGGCAGACCGTCAGACCTCAGGCAAGCAGGCAGGTAGCTGATGTGCGCTCCCAGGTGAGCGGGCAAGTTGGTCCTTAGACAGACTGACCGGAGTTGTAAGGCAGACCGGCGGACCTCAGGCAGGCAGGCAGGTAACAGGAAATCAGGCAGGATTAGGACAGCAAGCTGGCAGGAATCTGGCAGGTAACTGGCAACGGGACCTGAGGGCTGAAGCAGAGTAGAACGGTGCAACAACATTGCTCGGGCACCTCCATTTTGGAGGAGGTGCCTTATATATGGTAAAGTCCTCCGGCCATTGGCCGGGGACTCCTTAGGACGGCGCGCGCGGCCCCTTTAAGAGGGAGGGAGGGCGCGCGCGCGCGCCCTAAGCACAGTGGCCGGGAAGGAGCGCGCGCTGCCAGCAGAGCGGGAGAGGGACGCCGGGCACGGAGCAGAGCGGTGAGGGGAACAGCGTCCCTGCCTAGCAGAGGGCAGGGACGCCGGCACTACAGTACCCCCCCCTTTAGGCCCCCCCTTTTTTAGGCCAGATAGAAATTTAGCTAGGATGAGAGGGGCATGGATGTTCTCCCGGGGCTCCCACGTTCTCTCCTCAGGACCAAACCCCTTCCAATCTACCAGAAAAAAGGTCTTTCCTCTTACCCTTTTGGTGGCAAGAATGTTCTCTACCTCAAACTCGTCCTCAGCAGAAACCGGAGCAGGAGGCGTACCTGTAGACTTGGAAAAAGAGTTAAGCACCACGGGTTTGAGGAGAGATACATGGAAGGAGTTAGGGATCCGTAAGTTGGCCGGGAGTTTCAATTTATAGGCCACCGGGTTGATCTGACTGATGACCTCCAGAGGACCGATGAACCGAGGCCCTAACTTGTAAGAAGGTATCTTGAGTCGAACATATTTAGATGAGAGCCAGACTTTATCTCCTGGACGAAATTGTGGAGGATCCAGGCGTTTTTTGTCAGCGTGTCTTTTCATACGCTCGGATGACAGAAGGAGTGCGGACCGGGTACTCTCCCATATGGAGGAAAATTTGCTAACGAGAGATTCCGCAGCCGGGTTGTCCACAGAGGTGGAGACAGGAAAAGGAATCCGAGGATGCTGACCAAAGACTACAAAAAACGGGGATTTGGAGGAGGATTCGCTCTCGTGATTATTATAAGAGAACTCGGCCCATGGTAGGAGATCCACCCAGTCAGAATGGTGGGCATTAACGAAGTGCCGGAGGTAACTGGTCAGGTTCTGATTGATCCGCTCCACTTGACCATTGGACTGTGGGTGGTAAGCGGAAGAGAAGTCCAGGGTGACGTCTAGTAGTTTACAAGTGGCTCTCCAGAAACGTGAGGTGAACTGTACCCCACGATCCGACACGATGTGGAGGGGCAGGCCATGAAGACGGAAGATGTGGCGGATAAAGTCTTTAGCCAGCTCAGGTGCAGACGGAAGGCCTGGCAGGGGAATAAAGTGAGCCATCTTGGAAAAGCGGTCAGCGACCACCCAAATGACCGTACAACCGGCAGAGACGGGGAGATCAGTTATAAAGTCCATTGCTATATGCTGCCAGGGGGCAGCAGGTACAGGAAGCGGAAGGAGGCGTCCGGCTGGCAGATGTCTCGGGACTTTGTTGCGGGCACAGGACACACAGGCAGAAACAAAGTCTATTATGTCCTTGTGCAGGGTAGGCCACCAATAGTGCCGGGCAATAAGCTGGAGGGTCTTTTTCTGACCGGCGTGGCCAGCTAGTTTAGACGAATGGCCCCAGTGTAGGATCTTCTCCCGATCAGGTACTGAAACAAACGTCTTACCGGGAGGGAGACGATTTAGACTCACGGGAGCCACCTGCATTACTCTGGCGGGATCGATGATATGTTTAGGTTTTTCCTCGAGATCGGACACCAGAAAGGATCGGGACAAGGCGTCTGCTTTGACGTTTTTGTCAGCCGGGCGAAAATGAAGAACAAAATCAAAGCGAGCAAAAAACAAGGACCACCGGGCTTGGCGCGGGTTAAGTCTCTGGGCATGCTGGAGGTAAGCCAAGTTCTTGTGGTCAGTGTAAATTATTACCGGATGAAGAGCCCCCTCGAGTAGGTAACGCCACTCCTCCAACGCCAGCTTGATGGCCAATAACTCTCGGTCTCCTATGGAATAGTTGCGCTCAGAAAAGGAGAAGAGTTTGGAGAAGAAGCCACAAGTTACCATTCTCCCGGAAGATGATTTTTGAGTAAGTACCGCTCCGGCTCCAGAGGAGGAGGCGTCAACTTCCAGGAAGAACTGCTTGTTGCCGTCCGGGCGATGCAGCACCGGGGCGGAAGAGAAGGCCTGTTTTAGGGAAAGAAAGGCCTCCTCTGCTTCGGGCGGCCACTCTTTGGGATTAGTACCCTTACGGGTGAGCGCGGAAATTGGGGCAGTCCGGGAAGAGAAGTGCGGGATGAAGAGGCGGTAATAGTTGGCGAAGCCCAGGAACCGTTGAATAGCCTTCAACCCCTCTGGTCGGGGCCATTTCTCGATGGCAGACAGTTTCTCAGGATCCATTTGTAGGCCGGTCTGAGAGATAATGTAGCCCAGAAACGGAAGCGAGGTCTGCTCAAAGAGGCACTTCTCATATTTAGCGTAGAGATGGTTCTGCCTGAGCCTGAGCAGGACCTGACGAACATCCCTCCGGTGAGTCTGGAGATCCGGAGAGAAGACCAAGATGTCGTCCAGGTACACCACTACGCAGGAGTAGAGAAGGTCCCGGAAGATGTCATTGGCCAACTCTTGAAAGACGGCAGGAGCGTTACAGAGGCCAAAGGGCATTACCAGATATTCATAGTGGCCGTCCCGGGTGTTGAATGCCGTCTTCCATTCATCCCCCTGACGGATACGAACCAGGTTGTACGCCCCACGGAGGTCCAGTTTGGTGAAGATTCTAGCCCCCCTCAGACGATCAAATAACTCCGGAATGAGCGGAAGGGGGTACTTATTCTTCACCGTGATCTGGTTAAGGCCTCTATAGTCTATACAGGGACGGAGAGAGCCGTCCTTCTTTTTGACGAAAAAGAAGCCTGCTCCCGCCGGGGAGGTAGATTTCCGGATGAATCCCCTGGCCAGATTCTCCTCAATATATTCGGACATCGACCGGGTCTCAGCAGCGGATAATGGATAAATACGCCCACGGGGAGGAGAAGTACCAGGTAACAGGTCGATAGGGCAGTCGTATGGTCTATGAGGGGGTAGTGTCTCTGCCTCCTTTTTATTAAAGACATCAGCATAAGACCAATAAGGAATCGGAAGTCCAGGTAGATTAGCTGGGGTAGGAGGAGGACGGACGGGATGAACGGGAACCAGACAGGTCTTATGGCAGCCCTGTCCCCAGCGAAGGACTTCTCCGGTCTGCCAGTCAAGAACGGGTGCATGTTTCTGGAGCCAAGGTAGGCCTAGCAAGAGGGCGTGAGAGAGTCCAGGCAGAACATGGAAGGAGATACTTTCAGAATGCAGCATTCCCACCTGCAGAGTAATGGATTCGGTGATGAGTTGGATGGGGCGTGGTAAGAGCCCCCCATCCACGGCAGCAACAGACAAGGGTACAGCCAGAGGTTTGGTGGGGATGCGGTATTTCTCTACCAGGGACTGTGAAATAAGATTCCAGGCTGCTCCAGAGTCCAGTTGGGCTAGTTCGAAATAACTGTTCTCCCCGTAGACGATTGAAACTGACAACAGCAGGGATGGAGAGGATTTATTCTTGTCTAGGTGGACCTCTCTGAGCGAACCTAGACACAGGCGTTTCCCGACCTCTCCGGGCAGGCACGGATCCGGTGCTCCTTACTGCCACAGTAGAAGCAGGTCCCCTCGGCACGGCGTAAGTCCTGATGGGTCTTGACCATCTTGGTCTGGTCGACCTGCATAGGCTCAGGAGGGTGTACCTGGTTAGAGACAGAAGGAGTGACGGGTTTCTGAAAAGTAGGAGCTAGACGTGGTAACCTCCTCTCACGGGTGACCTCTCTGGCACGCTCCTGGAACCGTAGGTCAATCCGGGTGGCAAGAGTTATTAAGTCATCGAGAGTGGTAGGAATGTCCCGACCGGCAAGTTCATCTTTAATACGGCCGGACAGACCCTCCCAGAAGACGGAAACCAGAGCGTCGTTATCCCAGGCCAGCTCCGAGGCAAGGGTACGGAACCGTATGGCATATTGGCCCACGGTGAGACTTTCCTGACGGAGGCGTAGCAACGATGATGCGGATGAGGTCTTCCGTCCGGGTTCGTCGAAGACTTTCCGGAAAGCCGTGAGAAAAGCAGGCAAGTTGGACACCAGGGGGTCTCCTCTCTCCCATAGAGGATTTAGCCAGGCCAGGGCCTCCCCGGTGAGATGGGACATGATGAATGCAATTTTGGCTCGGTCGGAGTTAAACTGGTGGGACAATAGTTCAAAGTGCAGGGTGCACTGATTTATGAAGCCCCGAGCCTGGGCTGAGTCGCCTCCGAAGCGAGGAGGTGCAGAAAGCCGAGGTCCGGGGTAGGATATCATGGTGTTAGTGGACAGCGGAGCTGCCGGATTGCGAGACATGGCACTGGCGGAGGTTGTTGGTGGAACAGTCAGAGTGTCCAGGCGAGTATTGACATTCCGCAGGTGACCCAGGATGGACTCCTGTTGGGACCTTTGACGGGACAGTTCATGACACAGGTCCGAGAGCGAGGGAGCTTGGGTGCCACCGGGTTCCATGGCCCGAGCAAACTGTAACGGGTCTGGGAGGCGGAACCTCTGGGCTACTATACAAGGGAGCGGTCCTTGTAAGGGAGCGGGTGGCGACCAGGCAGGCAGTCACAGCAGGTGACCGGGACAGTCTCTGGGTGTACGGGCAGGAGGTCACGGCAAGTGATCAGGGCAGTCTCTGGAAGAACGGGCTGGAGGTCACGGCAAGTGACCGGGGCAGTCTCTAGGTAAGTGGTAGGTACGACCTGTGATGGCTGAACCTCCAGGTAGGCTAGCAAGGCAGATGGAGGATGTGTGCTCCCAGGTGAGCAAGCGAGAGTCTCTGGAATAGCAGGTGGTCACAGCACGTGACGGCGGAGCCTCCAGGTAGGCAAGCAGGCAGGTAGCGGAGAAACGCTCCCAGGTGAGCGGGCAAGAGTCTGGAATAGCTGGTGGTCACAGCACGTGACAGCGGAGCCTCCGGGCAGGCAAGCAGGCAGGTAGCGGAGAAGCGCTCCCAGGTGAGCGGGCAAGCTGGTCCATAGACAGACTGACCGGAGTTGTAAGGCAGACCGTCAGACCTCAGGCAAGCAGGCAGGTAGCTGATGTGCGCTCCCAGGTGAGCGGGCAAGTTGGTCCTTAGACAGACTGACCGGAGTTGTAAGGCAGACCGGCGGACCTCAGGCAGGCAGGCAGGTAACAGGAAATCAGGCAGGATTAGGACAGCAAGCTGGCAGGAATCTGGCAGGTAACTGGCAGGTAACTGGCAACGGGACCTGAGGGCTGAAGCAGAGTAGAACGGTGCAACAACATTGCTCGGGCACCTCCATTTTGGAGGAGGTGCCTTATATATGGTAAAGTCCTCCGGCCATTGGCCGGGGACTCCTTAGGACGGCGCGCGCGGCCCCTTTAAGAGGGAGGGCGTGCGCGCGCGCCCTAAGCACAGTGGCCGGGAAGGAGCGCGCGCTGCCAGCAGAGCGGGAGAGGGACGCCGGGCACGGAGCAGAGCGGTGAGGGGAACAGCGTCCCTGCCTAACAGAGGGCAGGGACGCCGGCACTACATACAGTATAGGGCAGATAGATGGAGGTCCTCCCTTTGCAGTCAGTGATCTGTACAGTATAGAGCATCTAGATGGGGGTCCTCCCTCTGTATTCAGTAAGCTGTACAGTATAGAGCAGTATAGAGCAGATAGATGGAGGTCCTCCCTTTGCAGTCAGTGACCTGTACAGTATAGAGCAGATAGATGGAGGTCCTCCCTCTGCAGTCAGTGATCTGTACAGTATAGAGCAGCTAGATGGAGGTCCTCCTTCTGCAGTCAGTGATCTGTACAGTATAGAGCAAAGAGATGGAGGTTCTCCCTCTGCAGTCAGTGATCTGTAAAATATAGAGCAAACAGATGGAGGTCCTCGCTCTGCAGTCAGTGATCTGTACAGTATAGAGCAGATAGATGGAGGTCCTCCTTCTGCAGTCAGTGATCTGTACAGTATAGAGCAGATAGATGGAGTTCCTCTGTCTGCAGTCAGTGATCTGTACAGTATAGAGCAGATAGTTGGAGGTCCTCCCTTTGCAGTCAGTGATCTGTACAGTATAGAGCATCTAGATGGGGGTCCTCCCACTGCATTCAGAGATCTGTACAGTATAGATTAGATAAATGGAGGTCCTCCCTCTGCAGTCAGTGATCTGTACAGTATAGAACAATATAGGGCAAATAGATGGAGGTCCTCCCTTTGCAGTCAGTGATCTGTACAGTATAGAGCAAATAGATGGAGGTCCTGCCTCTTCAATCAGTGATCTGTACAGTATAGAGCAGATAGATGGAGGTTCTCCCTCTGCAATCAGTGATCTGTACAGTATAGAGCAGATAGATGGAGATCCTCGCTCTGCAGTCAATGATCTGTACAGTATAGAGCAGATAGATGGAGGTCCTCCCTCTGCAGTCAGTGATCTGTACAGTGTAGAACAGAAAGATGGAGGTCCTCCCTCTGCAGTCAGTGATCTGTACAGTATAGGGCAGATAGATGGAGGTCCTCCCTCTGCAGTCAGTGATCTGTACAGTGTAGAACAGAAAGATGGAGGTCCTCCCTCTGCAGTCAGTGATCTGTACAGTATAGGGCAGATAGATGGAGGTACTCCCTCTGCAGTCAGTGATCTGTACAGTATAGAGCAGATAGTTGGAGGCCCTCCCTTTGTAGTCCGTGATCTGTACAGTATAGAGCAGATAGATGGAGGTCCTCCCTCTGCAGTCAGTGATCTGTACAGTATAGAGCCGATAGATGGAGGTCCTCCCTCTGCAGTCAATGATCTGTACAGTATAGAGCAGATAGATGGAGGTCCTCCCTCTGCAGTCAGTGATCTGTACAGTACAGAGCAGTTATATGGAGGTCCTCCCTTTGCAGTCAATGATCTGTACAGTATAGAGCAGATAGATGGAGGTCCTCCCTCTGCAGTCAATGATCTGTACAGTATAGAGCAGATAGATGGAGGTCCTCCCTCTGCAGTCAGTGATCTGTACAGTACAGAGCAGTTATATGGAGGTCCTCCCTTTGCAGTCAATGATCTGTACAGTATAGAGCAGATAGATGCAGGTCCTCCCTCTGCAGTTAGTGATCTGTACAGTGTAGAGCAGATAGATGGAGGTCCTCCCTCTGCAGTCAGTGATCTGTACAGTATAGAACAGTATAGGGCAGATAGATGGAGGTCCTCCCTCTGCAGTCAGTGATCTGTACAGTATGTTTATGTATGTACAGTATGTGTGTGTGTTTGTATGTACAGTGTAAGGTAGCACTATTCATCACGCTTGGGGACACTCGCTTCACCGGGTCAATTAAAGCACAAATGCAATGTTTTCCGTTAACATGAAATCCAGCAGTTTATTACACTTCATAACTGCTTATAACATAGTCCATCTCAGTGGCTCACTGGCATGTTTACACACATAACATCCAAGAGCCTTTCCAGGGGCAGCTATGCCCGCTTGGCTTCAAATACAGGCTCCAGCAAGGTACAATCAATATTCATTTAAAGCGCCGATTTACCTTTGCCAGGTTTCAGCTGCTTCTATCAGCTCTGTTCTGCCACAGCTGTGGCTTTAAGGCTCACCAAACGTGGTCTCCGTGCCTCATGCCTTCCAAGGCTACTGGTATCCCACACACACAGGGATCCAGCCTCTGCCTTCCAGGCCTCTTGCCTCACAGAGCCTCTTGCCTTCCAAGGCTACTGGAATTCTCAGACCCAGGGATCCAGCCTCTGCCTTTCAGGCTTCACCAGGCCTCACTAGGCCTCACACTCTCTTAGTCTGTTTCAAAACCACCAGGATTTATATATCCTTCTGTGTACACAGGACCTGTGGTGATGTCACAGTCATGTGATCAGTCCTTCTGTGCACACAGGACCTGTGATGATGTCACAGTCATGTGATCAGTCACCTGAGGGAAAGGTACATGGTCAGCCAGAACACACCCCCTGGACCATTACAGTAATGCCGCAAGCCGCTGCATTACATATCCCCCCCCTCTGTTCAAACTTGTGAGGTTGAACACATAATATACACAATCACATTATAACCCACAGTTCACACAGAGACCATGTACTTGACAATTGCGCTGCTCAGCCCCTGGAATATTAGTCATCGACATTAGCCCATTCCTTAGGGACCTACCATCTGTCATTGTCACTGACTTTGTCAAGTCACATTTCCGGGTCGTAACCTTGTCAGACCTCCCCCGCTCCCAGCGGTCAGTCGTAATCTTGTCACTCCTCCCCCGCTCCCAGCGGTCAATACAGCAGTGTGACTTACATGCCCTTGTATCTAAGGTCCGGTCCGACTCCTTACTGTCCCGTACTCTATTTGGTCGTTTGTATGGGCCTCTCAGACCTGAGTTACTGGAGGTTTCACTACCTCTAAACCCACGCCCACTATCTCAGGACATCTTGGTAAGTCTCTAACTTCTACTGTAGCCGTTCTATTATTTGAAGGGCCCTTTCTCTGTCTGGTCTCACAATTTATAGACGGCTGCCACCTTCTGCTGCTCAGGCGATGCTGTCTTTCCATTCGCAGTCTGGCGAGATTCAACTGTTCTACCTCTCGCAGGTAGGTCACTCGGTACTCCATCAGCATGCGTATATATGCCACATTTTCTTCCATTCCTACAGCGGAGAATGACACCATGCCATCTTCATCTGGTATCCAGTCCTGATGATCATGTGGACTGCTTACTTTCATCACACCAGACTTCTTTACCATCATTTGCATGGTTCGGCCATTTCTCCCAATGAGCTTTCTTACCAGAGCATGAGGCACCTGGATGACCTCTTCCCGCAGACTTTGAGCTTTTCTCATAAGCTCCAGTTGTCTAATGGCTTGTTCCGTCTTCAACCGGAGAAACCACTTCTTGTGAACACATCGCCAGTGCATTTCACTTAGGATAGCCACCCTCTTCACTGTGACTTCGGTTGTGGACAGGACCTCCAGCTGTTTAGCTTCTGAGGTCAAATACACCTTACAGGCTCCCACGGCCTTCTTAAACTCTTCATGCACTGACTCTCTGGTGCATTCTTCTCTCAAATCTTCGGGTACATCTATGAGGCACTTGTACCGAGACGTTTCTGTCTCACTAGTGGTGTCCAAATGATCATCTGGCTCAGGTTTCAGGGACAACTGACTTTCAGCTTCTTCACCCTGTATGCTTCCCCTGAGCTGACTCACAGCTATGAACTCAATAATTCTCATCTTGACCACTTCTATTTCATACTTATCTTCTTTTAACACTCTCTCAGCTCTCCTGAGGTCCACCTTCTCCAAGGAGGCCTTGTTCACTGATTGGTACTTTGCCAGGCGACCTTTGAGCTCGACAACTTCTTCCTCTAGCTCAGCTACTCGCCTCTCTGCAACCCATCTCTGAAGCTCTACCTGCTTCAACTGCTCCTTTAACAGTAGAGTTCTCTCAGACCTCTCTGTCTCCAATGCTCCCACTCGGCTCTCGACAGCCAGTCTCTCAAGCTTCTCTTGCTTCAAATGGGCTTGTAGCGACTCCTTGAGCTCCTTGATCTCGGCTTTTACATCCACTGAATCACCCAAGCTCGCATTATTCAACGAGGCATTCGCTTCATACCTTCCTTCTCCGATAGATTCTTCAGGATGGAGGAGTCTATCCTTAAGGCACGTCTCTGCCCTCTGGAGATCATCACAGAACGTCTGCAGCTCCTTCACCTGAGCTTCCAGACCTAGGGTCTTTCTGCGGAGATCATCATTTTCGTCACGGGTGTCCTGCAGAGTGGCCTCAACCACTTGGCGCATGTGCTCTGCATCCGCCTTATCATCCTCGAGTTTTTCTTTGACCTTGAGGAGATCCTCATAGTCTCTCTTAATTGGTTGCAGTTCCCTACTGAGTTCACCATACTCCTTCTTGGATTCACACAGCTCCCGATTGAACTGTTCGCGCAGTCGTTCTAGGTCTTGATTACATCCAGAAACTTCATCCTGCAGCGCCCCTTTTAAGGCAGATAGCTCCCTATCCCTCTGGAATAGGCCCTCATCCAGCCTTTGCTTCTCCTGCATCAGCTCTAACCATACCAGGGAGAAACGATCTTTTATCTCGCACAGCTCATCTTCAAACTCCGCTTTGTCCAGCTCCAACTGAAAAACCTCCTCTTTATTTTTCTGGAACATTTCCTTCAGTTCTCGCTGCAAGTTCCTCACAACCTGGTTTATTTTCTGCCGTTCAGACTCCAGGCTCAGGAGGTCTGAGGACACGTTCTCCAGGTTTTTCCTTAGTTGATGCACGTCACTCTGATACTGTTGCCTGATAGGCTCCAGCTCTTGGTCATGACTGGCCACCTCCTCTTTCAGGGCTGTCGGATCCTGATCCTTCTGTCTCAGTACTGTACCGGAGGTTGCTACTGGCAATGTCACCTCCTCGGCTTCTAAAGGAGGATCCACACTCGGAATAAAAGCACACAGCATTGCATTTTCTTTATTTTCACTTTCAGCAAAGACTACAGGAGCAACCTTTTTGTGGCCCTTGCGCCTTCGACGACGAGAGAGGGACTTTCTCACCTCGTCTAGCTCCTCCTGACTGAACTCTCTTTCTACTTTCGTAGTGTCACTGTCAGTTGTGGGGTCTGTGTCACTCCCCAAGGTGTCGTAGACCAACAAGTCACTTCCCGCTTTAGCGTCAACCCCTTCTGCTTGAGCTACCCCGTTATCAACGGTCACATTGTCATTTTTAGGCGGTACCAACCCACAACCAGTAACAAATTTTGGTTTTCTATACTCTACCCTCTTTTGAGACTCCGTCCCCTTTTGAGACTCCACCCCCTTTTGGACAACCACACCAGTAGGGGGGTTTTTTGAAAAAACCCATGCGATAGTCTTAGGACCCAGTTCACAACATCTCTTACCACCTCCGCGGGCACTCTGGACAGTACCAGCGCCCCAGGAGAACTCACAGAATGGTTCACTGCCGCCATTCCATATGGTGCCAACAGCTCCTGCTGTTTCTGCACAATGTCCTGTTGGTATAACTTTAACAGGTATCTTAATCACTCAACCGCTTCAGTCTCATCTGCTGCTCCCTTCACAGCCATCTTTATCTGCTCCTGCATTTCTTCAGGAAACTCTACTCTGCTGAAGAGCATTTGCAGCTGGTCATCTAACCATTTCTCCATTCCGTCTGGGAATACTGCTCCATTCATAGCCATCGCGGTATGCTGTTCACACTAGACACTTCACACCGCTTTCCCCGGAAAATTTTCGTGGCCCCACCGAGCCACAGCAAACCAGGTTTGAGTGCAACGACAATTTTTGTAACCCCGCCGAGTTACAGCCAGATGCTTTAATCTTCGTGACCCCACCGAGCCACAGCAAGATGCTTGCATCCACACTCGTTGTCCTTTGCCGTTACCCCTAGCAACCAGGCTGCAGTTGCCTGCATTCTCCAACCACATGTAAGGTAGCGCTATTCATCACGCTGGGGGACACTCGCTTCACCGGGTCAATTAAAGCACACATGCAACGTTTTCCGGTAACATGAAATCCAGCAGTTTATTACACTTCATAACTGCTTATAACATAGTCCATCTCAGTGGCTCACCGGCATGTTTACACACATAACATCCAAGAGCCTTTCCAGGGGCAGCTATGCCCGCTTGGCTTCAAATACAGGCTCCAGCAAGGTACAGCATCAATATTCATTTAAAGCACCGATTTACCTTTGCCGGGTTTTAGCTGGTTCTATCAGCTCTGTTCTGCCACAGCTGTGGCTTTAAGGCTCACCAAACGTGGTCTCCGGGCCTCATGCCTTCCAAGGCTACTGGTATCCCACACACACAGGGATCCAGCCTCTGCCTCCCAGGCCTCTTGCCTTCCAAGGCTACTGGTATCCTCAGACCCAGGGATCCAGCCTCTGCCTTTCAGGCTTCACCAGGCCTCACACTCTCTAACTCTGTTTCAAAACCACCAGGATTTATATATCCTTCTGTGCACACAGGACCTGTGATGATGTCACAGTCATGTGATCAGTCCTTCTGTGCGCACAGGACATGTGATGATGTCACAGTCAGGTGATCAGTCACCTGAGGGAGAGGTACATGGTCAGCCAGAACACACCCCCTGGACCATTACAGTAATGCCGCAAGCCGCTGCATTACAACAGTATATATTTATGTATATGTACGGTAAATGTGTATGTATGTGTGTTTAAGTACATACAGTATATGTGTATGTACAGTATGTGTGTATATGTGTATGTAAATGTGCGTATGTATGTACGGTATGTGTGCATGTGTGTGTGTATGGACGTACGGTACATGTGTGTATATATGTAAGGTATATGTGTGATGTATCTACGGTATATGTGTATGTGTGTGTGTACATATTTGTTTTCAGTTCATGTATGATACTGTAATTGTAAAGAATTGGAGAATAAACCTGACTCTTTAAAGGGTTATTCACCAAATAATCAAGTTATCCCCGATCTATCGGATCGTGAATAACTTGCTGATCACTGGGAATTTGACCACTGGGGCCCCCAGAGATTCTGGAAGCAGAGCTCTGCAGTCCCGTCCTGAATGGAGCAGAGTTGTGCATACTTGGTCTCTGTTCTATTCATTATCTATAGAGCTGCTGGCATTGAGCTTGGCTATTTCCATCAGTTCCAAAGACAATGAATAAAGTAGATATCAGATGATACAGATACCAGGCATATAATGTAATATAATATATACATGGTTGGGTTCTGCCGGTTACAGCAGTTATAATGTAACCACGAGGATGCGCTTTGCACACTTGCTGTCATGTGTCAACTAGAGAGTCAGCCACGTCTGCAGTGTTCTATTCACTGATTGAGCTGACACTTGAGTTGTCACTTGACTGCAGGTCTGATTGTGCTGGAACCAGCAGAACCGAATCTTAACGGATATATATAAATATATATACAGTACAGACCAAAAGTTTGGACACACCTTCTCAGTTAAAGATTTTTCTGTATTTTCATGACTTTGAAAATTGTACATTCACACTGAAAGCATCAAAACTATGAATTAACACATGTGGAATTATATACTTAACAAAAAAGTGTGAAACAACTGAAAATATGTCTTATATTCTAGGTTCTTCAAAGTAGCCACATTTTGCTTTGATGACTGTGTAGCACCCTGAGGATTCGGCTGCTACAGGGGTATTGCACCTCAACCCAGAGGTGTGATATTCCACTCCCGGGTAAGGATGGAGTGTGGATCTGAGCTCGGTAGGCTGCATGCACTACACACATCCCATTTCCGAGGAGCAGACCGACGGTACTCCCACTTAGAAATGTGCAGGTACGACCGAGTCTGTTCCTGGCTGGAGTGGGAGGGGGGTGGTACATCCCAAGTAGTGTAGGGACAGATAGGGGGAGCAGCCTGGGTAAAGATAGGAGCTCATTGGGTGCTGGTCACCTGAGCTCACACATAGAGGGATATATAAGGTGGGCACCAACTAGAATCAGGGTCAGTCTGTCAGAATCAGGAAGAGGAGCAGAGCAGAGCCCTAGAGAGAGAGAGTGGAGCAGAGAAAGAGAGACCCAGAGGGGGAAGCAGAAGAGAGGACTCCAAGATCCCAAATTAAAACAACGGGTGAAGAGCCGGCATCAGGGTACCGGAACCCAAGCTGGTGGGGGCAGAAACACACCCCAGCCAGAGACCGGAGGCCGTGGGCAGCGTCTGCCACGGCCACCCACCACATCCACCCCGAAGGCATACCACGCGGAGGGTCAGGGAACCCAAGGCCAAGGGTCACCCAACAGAAGGCCCGAGGGAGCTGGACCTGGGTGGATCACTAGTGGGGACGGCCAGAGAAAGGACAGAAGGAGAGCTCAGGGTCACGCTCCGGACTCGCTTGGGGGTTGGCTGGATCCAGGACCTGGTGGACGCAGCACGGCTCGGGTGGTCACTAGCAGCTGGAGTGACCGGAACATCAGCAGTGAGTAAATACCCTAAACTGCACAACCCGACTCTGTCTTCCTTTAACATCTATGCTGCACCACCACAACCCCCATCCTCTGCACCTGACCCCCTGAGGCTATACCCCACCCGTTGGGGGTTATACCATCAAAAGCTGCACCTACACCATCAGCCTCAGCGGACCCTGCTGCAGCGGCGGCCATAGTGACCGCAATACAACGGGTGGCGTAGTCGACACAAAAGAACTTTAGTAACATCTGTAGAACTGCCACATCACACTGAGCTTGACGCCCTGGGCACGGGACCGGGTCACAGCCGCTCGGAGACTACAACCCCCCATCTGATCCGGTGCCGGGTATTCCCCTCAAAAAGGAATATGTCCCAGGGGGCGCGTCAACTTTGGCGTAGTCGGCAGGATTACGTGCCCGCAACACCCGGGTACTGCGTGCCTGAAGAAAAGTGCAAGTTTACCTCAGAAAGAAGTCTCCCGCCGGTTCCGGAGGGTCCACGCCATCGGACTCCATCACCAGTCGTTTCCCGCCGATTGTCCGCCATTTCCAGCTTGTTCCCGCCATCTGCAGAGTTTCCCGCCACTGGGCGACGCTTCCCGCCAAAACCGCAGATTTCCCGCCTTGGAAGAGCAGCGGACGCCATTATGGGCGTGCCAAAGGAGGGCAAGAGGCCACCTCCCATCGTGGGCCGGGACAGAAAATGGCGCCAAAAGTGGAAACCGCCCCCACCAACAGAGACTGTGATGTTGGAGGTGTCTGTCAGCGTGAAAGAACTACCCCTGGAGCTGACAGTCACCGAGTTGCCCCGGGACCGCCCTCGAGGTGGGAGGAGACGAAAGAGAAGAGAAAAGATGGGTGCCGCTTGGAGCAGTCTGGAGCGAGCGGACCCGGAGGCAAGAGGTCTAACGAGGAGTAGCGGAGGAGCTCACCCGGAGATGGAGAGAAAGCAGAACAGCACCGGCCCGCTGGCCAGGAGTCTGCTAGAGACCGAGGAAGGAGGGCAGAGCAGCACCGGCCCGCTGGCCAGGAGCCTGCCGGAAGAAGAGCAGAGCAGCACCGACCCGATGGTCAGGAGCCTGCTAGAGTCCACAACCCCGCTAGGTCTAGCGGAGATCTTAGCGCAGCTCCCCCGAGACCGGGAGTGTGCACAAACTGCCTTGGAGGGCCTCGCAAGGAGGATGGCCCGGGTACAGCGAGAGATACTGGCGGAGTGGAGCCGGGAGATGGCCCAGCAAGCTGGAACCCGTCCACGGAGCATGCTCCCCTGGGAGAGGACACCAACTGCCTCTACGGATGACGCGGGAGGACCCAAGGTCGGAGACGGCGCTGAGAAGGGAGCCGAACGTATGAAGGCAGGTAAAGGGGACGCTTATACCCCATACCGAGAGACCGCCCACTTGCCCCGGTTCCCCGTCGCAGAGCCCGAAAGTCCCCCGTCCGTGCCAGTAACCGCCATGTCACCGCTAATGACTAGGCCCCGACCAGAAGCCGCCGCCGCGACCCCTGTGACGTCACACGCACCGACCCGGAGCGTGACCAAGCAGGAAGAGCCTCCGGCCTGGTCGCAAGGCCCGGTACTCCCGGGCCCCGCATCACCAACAGCGCCCCCTACCTCCGCGGAGCCTCCGGCCTGGCCGCAAGGCCAGGTAGCCCAGGGCGCCGCCGTCCTAACGGTGCCCTTCACCTTCCAGGTGCCCCAGGCCTGGCCGCAAGGCCTGGGCAACCCGGGCGCCACCACCACCGCGCCCGCACCCGTAAAACCAAGGGTGCCGAGTTTGGGAAAGGACCTCTTCAGCCAGCTCACATGGCCGGACGGGCGGCCCTTTATCTGGCCCGAGGAGTTTTGTGAGCTGGAGCGGCAACAAAGACTAGGGCCCTTGTGTGAGCCCCTGATCCCGGCTCCGAAGCCCGTGACTCGGGTCTCGCCTCCTTTAGAAGAAGCCCAATTCGTGTGGGACCCCACGGGAGAAGATTTGATGGGGTTCACCGGAGAAACTCGGGCAGTCGCCGCTGAGCGTACTGAGTGTTGTCGTCAGCAGCTAGCAGAGTTTGCGAGAGAACGGGAGGAGAGGCGGGTCAGAGAACAACAGGCCCAAATCCGGAGCGCGGAGCAGAAGAGCCGGACTAGGAGGAACCCCCGTGCAGCGCACTGTCCCCGCACCATCGGGACGGTGATAAAGTTCAACCCGCAGCATGGGTGGGGCTTTATTCGGGACCGTAACAACCGCGGTGACGTTTTTGTGACCCGCAGAGACGTCGAGTCCCACCTGCCGGAAGGTCACAAAGGCCGTGACCTCTACGTAGGAGACGAGGTCACTTTCACCCGGCACAAGTGTGCCAAAGGACCTTACGCCCTCCACGTACACCGCTTGACGGAGGAGGAGTTGCGGTGCGAGGAGGAGGAGCAAGAGGACCCGGACGGGTCTGAAGCAACACCATATCACCAAGAAAAAGCAGGAGGGAGCCGTCGTTAAGGACGGGGGTAGAGACTGTATATAGTTGCCCGTCGGGGCACAGTGAACCGTTGCTGCTAAAATAGTCCCCGTTGGGACCAGTGAACTGTTTACCCGTTAACCCCTTCATCCTACAGGCTGAGGACTGTGAGCAGCCATTCCCTTCCCTCTACCTGGCCGAGGACTGAGAGCGGCCAACTTCCCCTGTAAATAGTTGCGCGTCCTAAAGCGCCCCCTACCGGTTTTATAGAAAACCAGTTTTTCAAAGAGACTGTCGCACTTTTCCCGGACACACGTTGCACAGTGTCCGGAGGAGGAACCAGAAACAAGAGACGACGAGAATGTTATATGAAAAGTTTTATATATATATAATGTTTTATATGTTTTCTATGTTTATAAAAAAATTTGTATGTTTTGGTGTTTATGTCTTACAGCCCGAGGACGTGCTGTGATTTACCAGGGGGGAATGTAGCACCCTGAGGATTCGGCTGCTACAGGGGTATTGCACCTCAACCCAGAGGTGTGATATTCCACTCCCGGGTAAGGATGGAGTGTGGATCTGAGCTCGGTAGGCTGCATGCACTACACACATCCCATTTCCGAGGAGCAGACCGACGGTACTCCCACTTAGAAATGTGCAGGTACGACCGAGTCTGTTCCTGGCTGGAGTGGGAGGGGGGTGGTACATCCCAAGTAGTGTAGGGACAGATAGGGTGAGCAGCCTGGGTAAAGATAGGAGCTCATTGGGTGCTGGTCACCTGAGCTCACACATAGAGGGATATATAAGGTGGGCACCAACTAGAATCAGGGTCAGTCTGTCAGAATCAGGAAGAGGAGCAGAGCAGAGCCCTAGAGAGAGAGAGTGGAGCAGAGAAAGAGAGACCCAGAGGGGGAAGCAGAAGAGAGGACTCCAAGATCCCAAATTAAAACAACGGGTGAAGAGCCGGCATCAGGGTACCGGAACCCAAGCTGGTGGGGGCAGAAACACACCCCAGCCAGAGACCGGAGGCCGTGGGCAGCGTCTGCCACGGCCACCCACCACATCCACCCCGAAGGCATACCACGCGGAGGGTCAGGGAACCCAAGGCCAAGGGTCACCCAACAGAAGGCCCGAGGGAGCTGGACCTGGGTGGATCACTAGTGGGGACGGCCAGAGAAAGGACAGAAGGAGAGCTCAGGGTCACGCTCCGGACTCGCTTGGGGGTTGGCTGGATCCAGGACCTGGTGGACGCAGCACGGCTCGGGTGGTCACTAGCAGCTGGAGTGACCGGAACATCAGCAGTGAGTAAATACCCTAAACTGCACAACCCGACTCTGTCTTCCTTTAACATCTATGCTGCACCACCACAACCCCCATCCTCTGCACCTGACCCCCTGAGGCTATACCCCACCCGTTGGGGGTTATACCATCAAAAGCTGCACCTACACCATCAGCCTCAGCGGACCCTGCTGCAGCGGCGGCCATAGTGACCGCAATACAACGGGTGGCGTAGTCGACACAAAAGAACTTTAGTAACATCTGTAGAACTGCCACATCACACTGAGCTTGACGCCCTGGGCACGGGACCGGGTCACAGCCGCTCGGAGACTACAACCCCCCATCTGATCCGGTGCCGGGTATTCCCCTCAAAAAGGAATATGTCCCAGGGGGCGCGTCAACTGCTTTGCACACTCTTGGCATTCTCTTGATGAGCTTCAAGAGGTACTCCCCGGAAATGGTCTTCCAACAATCTTGAAGGAGTTCCCAGAGATGCTTAGCACTTGTTGGCCCCTTTGCCTTCACTCTGCGGTCCAGCTCACCCCAAACCATCTCCATTGGGTTCAGGTCTGGTGACTGTGGAGGCCAGGCCATCTGGCGTAGCACCCCATCAGTCTCCTTTTTGGTCAAATAGCCCTTACTCAGCTTGCAGGTGTGTTTGGGGTCATTGTCCTGTTGAAAAATAAATGATGGTCCAACTAAACGCAAACTGGATGCAAGATGCTGTGGTAGCCATGCTGGTTCTGTATGCCTTCAATTTTGAATAAATCCCCAACAGTGTCACCAGCAAAGCACCCCCACACCATCACACCTCCTCCTCCATGCTTCACGGTGGGAACCAGGTATGCAGAGTCCATCCGTTCACCTTTTCTTCGTCACACAAAGACACGGTGGTTGGAACCAAAGATCTAAAATTTGGACTCATCAGACCAAAGCACAGATTTCCACTGGTCTAATGTCCATTCCTTGTGTTCTTTAGCCCAAACAAGTCTCTTCTGCTTGTCGCCTGTCCTTAGCAGTGGTTTCCTAGCAGCTATTTTACCATGAAGGCCTGCTGGACAAAGTCTCCTCTTAACAATTGTTGTAGAGATGTGTCTGCTGCTAGAACTCTGTGTGGCATTGACCTGGTCTCTAATCTGAGCTGCTATTAACCTGAGATTTCTGAGGCTGGTGACTTGGATAAACTTATCCTCAGAAGCAGAGGTGACTCTTGGTCTTCCTTTCCTGGGACGGTCCTCATGTGAGCCAGTTTCTTTGTAGCGCTTGATGGGTTTTTGTAACTGCACTTGGGGACACATTCAAAGTTTGCCCTATTTTTTGGACTGACTGACCTTAATTTCTTAAAGTAATGATGGCCACTCGTTTTTCTTTACTTAGCTGCTTTTTTCTTGCCATAATACAAATACTAACAGTCTATTCAGTAGGACTATCAGCTGTGTATCCACCAGACTTCTGCACAACACAACTGATGGTCCCAACCCCATTTATAAGGCAAGAAATCCCACTTATTAAGCCTGACAGGGCACACCTGTGAAGTGAAAACCATTTCCGGTGACTACCTCTTGAAGCTCATCAAGAGAATCCCAAGAGTGTGCAAAGCAGTCATCAAAGCAAAAGGTGGCTACTTTGAAGAACCTAGAATATAAGACATATTTTCAGTTGTTTCACACTTTTTTGTTAAGTATATAATTCCACATGTGTTAATTCATAGTTTTGATGCCTTCAGTGTGAATGTACAATTTTCATAGTCATGAAAATGCAGAAAAATCTTTAAATGAGAAGGTGTGTCCAAACTTTTGGTCTGTACTGTGTATATATATATATATATATACACTGCTCAAAAAAATAAAGGGAACACGCAAATAACACATCCTAGATCTGAATGAATGAAATATTCTCATTGAATACTTTGTTCTGTACAAAGTTGAATGTGCTGACAACAAAATCACACAAAAATCATCAATGGAAATCAAATTTATTAACCAATGGAGGCCTGGATTTGGAGTCAGCCCCAAAATTAAAGTGTAAAAACACACTACTGGCTGATCCAACTTTGATGTAATGTCCTTAAAACAAGTCAAAATGATGCTCAGTATTGTGTGTGGCCTCCACGTGCCTGTATGACCTCCCTACAACGCCTGGGCATGCTCCTGATGAGGTTGCGGATGGTCTCCTGTGGGATCTCCTCCCAGACCTGGACTAAAGCATCCGCCAACTCCTGGACAGTCTGTGGTGCAACATGACGTTAGTGGATGGAGCGAGACATGATGTCCCAGATGTGCTCAATCGGATTCAGGTCTGGAGAATGGGTGGGCCAGTCCATAGCTTCAATGCCTTCATCCTGCAGGAACTGCTGACACACTCCAGCCACATGAGGTCTGGCATTGTCCTACAATAGGAGGAACCCAGGGCCAACCGGACCAGCATATGGTCTCACAAAGGGTCTGAGGATCTCATCTCGGTACCTAATGGCAGTCAGGCTACCCCTGGCAAGTACATGGAGGGCTGTGCGGCCCTCCAAAGAAATGTCACCCCACACCATTACTGACCCACTGCCAAACCGGTCATGCTGAAGGATGTTGCAGACAGCAGATCGCTCTCCACGACGTCTCCAGAATCTGTCACGTCTGTCACATGTGCTCAGTGTGAACTTGCTTTCATCTGTGAAGAGCACAGGGTGCCAGTGGCGACTTTGCCAATCCTGGTGTTCTGTGGCAAATACCAAGCGTCAAGCACAGTGTTGGGCTGTGAGCACAACCCCCATCTGTGGACGTCAGGCCCTCATACTACCCTCATGGAGTCGGTTTCTAACCATTTGTGCAGACAGATGCACATGTGTGGCCTGCTGGAGGTCATTTTGCAGGGCTCTGGCAGTGCTCCTCCTGTTCCTCCTTGCACAAAGGCGGAGGTAGCGGTCCTGCTGCTGGGTTGTTGTCCTCCTACGGCTCCCTCCACGTCTCCTGGTGTACTGGCCTGTCTCCTGGTAGTGCCTCCAGCCTCTGGACACTACGCTGACAGACACAGCAAACCTTCTTGCCACAGCTCGCATTGATGTGCCATCCTGGATGAGCTGCACTACCTGAGCAACTTCTGTGGGTTGTAGAGTCCTTCTCATGCTACCACGAGTGTGAAAGCACAACCAACATTCAAAAGTGACCAAAACATCAGCCAGAAAGCATTGGTACTGAGATGTAGTCTGTGCTCCCCACCTGCAGAACCACTCCTTTATTGAGGGTGTCTTGATAATTGTCAATAATTTCCATCCATTGTCTATTCCATTTGCACAACAGCATGTGAAATTGATTGTCAATCAGTGTTGCTTCCTAAGTGGACAGTTTGATTTCACAGAAGTTTGATTTACTTGGAGTTATATTCTGTTGTTTAAGTGTTCCCTTTATTTTTTTGAGAGGTGTATATCAATCATCATATATTATACAGCACTGTTTACTTACAATTGCTCATTTTGCCTTTCTACTCAGCTAACTCTTCTCTTTTCCATTAGGTCTATGACATCACATGATTAAAAACTGACCAGCTGAATCCTTCTAAGCTCTATGTAGAAACAGGAGGTCAATTTTCCCTGTATGACCCATAAGTCACTGCAAAAGATCCTGGCAGGGGGGAAGAGAGCTGTGGGGGATGATTTATGCAGGGAAAAGAGACTTCCTGTTTCTACACAGAGCAGAGAAAAGAGAAGAATTAACTGGGTGGAGAGGCAAAATCAGCAATTGTAAGTACACAGTGCTATGTACTATTAAAAACCTTGATGGAGCAGGAGGTGGAGGAGGAGGTAGAGAAGGAGAGGAGCTTCTGTAAGGTAACGTCACCTAGTCGCACTGTCTTGCCTGTACTCGCTGCTATTGGGGGTTTGGAATCGTTGGTGATCACATTTGCTCAGTACTGAGTGTGGAGATATGTGTCCTCTATTATCAGCACTTGTGGTGTTTACTTACCTTCTACCTCGGGCTTTGCTGATTGACCCCTATACCATATTTGATTCCTCCAGGTAAGTGGACAGTTTGATTTCACAGAAGTTTGATTTACTTGGAGTTATATTCTGTTGTTTAAGTGTTCCCTTTATTTTTTTGAGCAATGTATATCTTATACATACACACAGTATATATATGTCCATCTCAGTGAAAAAATATGTAATTTTTTTAGAGGTGCGGGGAGGCCCAAATAGAACTTTTGTCATGGGCACCTGTGATTTCTATGCACACCCCTGCTTGCAGAGCGGTAATAATGAGGGTAGCCTGGCTTGTTACTTGGAGCCCGACGCTCCAGGGGTCTCATGGCCAGATTTCCCTCATCATAAGCATCATGCCGGGAAGGGAGGGGGGCCCAGACACATTTCTTGCTCAAGAGCCTCAAGCTGTCAGTGTCCAACCCTGGGTGATAAGCATTGTCATGCCATGCAGCAGGTCAAGGGGACTGTGCTCTGGGATCCATATTAATCTAGCCACCCCACTGACTTCCAACTATATATGTTTTGTGTAAGAGGAGATAAAACACTAAAAGCTCACTGAGGTCAGTAAAAGTTCAATGAGGTGACAGTGTTCAATGCTGATCACTAAATCAGTCTGTTCACATGTATCTCAGGACCTATTTCCATTCCCATGTTCTCAACCGTCAATGCAATCCTCCTATATGAGCTGATATGCAGTAAACCCCATTGGATATTCAATACAAGTTATCTTATATCCATTTGTCATAAATTTTCTAGAGTAAAGATCTGATACAAGTTGACTTGTATATTAGATAAACTCGTCAGGGTGGAGCCTCTGGTTTCCATCCATGGTGATGTGAGTATGTGGATATCTGTATTCTATGTCTTTCTCCATGATTTTAGCAGTAATGATTCAGTGGCCCATTGTGAGTTTAGCAGTCTGACACCAGTTAGAATAGTTGTGATACTGTGAACACTGGCATGAGTGTACCCAATTGTGTTATTATGTACACAGACCCCAGTATAGAAGAAGGGGCATTTTCCTGTTTGGTCTTTGAATAAGGGCTTATCCAGACGTAAGTATTTTCCACGTATAAATAAAATGGGTTGATTGTTTTGATCAGACTTTGCTCAGAGTGTTGTCTAAGTTTCATCAATTTTTCTCATATGTGGAGGAAAAAAAGTTTTTTCCACCTGCTCTATTCTGACACTCTGTGAAAATCGGATTGTACTCGAATGTCACCCAAGCGCAGTCTGATTTTTTTCTACAGACACTCAGACTTGTTTTGCTTATTTTGATCCAACTATCTGAACAAAATCGGACATGTCTCAGTTTTGTTAAACGGAACACTCGAATCGAGGAAATTGGATATGTGAACAGCCCCATACACTATTATAGGTACGAGGCCTAAGTAATAATTAGAAGTTAGATATCTGATCAGCCTATAAATTGCATTAACTCAGATGGTATTTTATGTGATCACCTGTCTCAATGGTAGCTTCGGTGGCTGCATCACTACCGCACTGTGAGTTCCAGGATGTAACGAACACTGAATAATTATATCCACAGCGAACCCCTTCGATAGCACACATATTTGTGGTTGTGTTACATGACAGAGTGTGTCCATTATTCCCTTTGGCCACCACTGCATAGGATACTGCCCCTCTGCCAGGAGACCAGGTAACATTCACAAGGTCCAGTGCTGAGCAGTCCATGTTGGTTTGAACGTTGGTGGGCATGCACGGTGCTGTGAATAAAGCAAGAATATTATAGCAGCAACAAAAGCATCTGAAATATTACACGTTATTTACAATATATATATATATATATATATATATATATATATTTACATACATGCACCCACACTATACATAGTTTTGTAATCTGAAAAACCTACAAGAAGCAAAATGAAAATAAACCCTGCTGTAAATAAGTAAAAAGCAAGTGCATTTAAATAAAATAGGGTTCTTAGTAACACTGTTTTTGATCAAAAATAGTATGAAAGCTATCCCACCAGCGACAAGGTGAACCCATTCGGAATAGAACCTTCTCTAATATTAAAAACCTTACCATGTGTCAAAGTTGACCTCTGTGTGAATAAGGGCAGACTGAGGTCCCTGTCCCAAACTAGGAACACCAGCCAAGGGAAACTTTTCAAATGTGTTGTCCAGCTCTAGGCAGGGAGGCCACACCCAGGTTTAAACACAATATGCAAAATATACAAAGAAAAAAACACAACATTTGAGCTTGGTTTAAAATGGTATACATGCAGCACATAAATGCATGTTTCACAATGGCCATGAATCAGAAAAACCTACAAGAAGCAAAATGAAAATAAACCCTGCTGTAAATAAATAAAAAGCAAGTGCATTTAAATGAGCTTCCTAGAGCTGGACAACACATTTAAAAAGCTTCCCTTGGCTGGTGTTCCTAGCTCAAATTTTATGTTTTTTTTTCTATAGTTTTGTAATCTATTAGAAAGTATTTTCATCTAGGGCCATGAATAAATGGCTGGTATTTCTAAGCTGCTGTGTAAGAATATGACTACTGTAGTGATTAGAAAGGTGTTATAACATCTATATTTTGTCCCCGTGACTTAGCAGCTCCTAGGGTTGCAGCAGTTTCTTGGGTCACTTAATCCATAGTATCCATTTGATCGGCATGTGTAAGCGGGCATACTGTAGGTCCTGTGCTCTCTGCTCAGTTTCACAAGGGTAATGATGTCAGACTTTTCAATTTCCTTCCCTCACACTCTACTGGCAAATTGCACCAGTACCAATGCTATATGCAATTTTGTAAAACGGAATAAAAGTGCAAACATATGAGTCATGGGCCCCAATTCGTTAAAGTGTTTATGTCAGAAATCTTGAGTAAAACCCTTTAAAAATGTGCAAATTTTTTGCACAGTGTGAGGTAGTGACTTTTGGTGTTTCCCCACCAGTTTTGGCCAAAATGAGCAGAGCTAGGCCGAGACGTGGCATGACGAGTCCCGCTCATCTAATTCATGACAAGATGTGGCTTATCTTATGCCACACATCTTACTCCAGTCGCTGACTGTACTAAGATTAGTTGAGAGGTGCACACCACTTTTCAGATGAGCCTGATTGATTAATAAGCATGGGCCTCTTAATGAATCAGGTGCCTTTGACTCCAGCACACCTCCTCATCAACACCGGTGTGAACAATGCCAGTTTTCATGAACAAGGGCCAAAGTGTCTATCATCTGTTAGTCAGTGCTTCAAATGGATTATAGAGAGGTAACATTACACCGGATGGACCATGCTATTGAGTGTTGTGCATAGACCCATGGTTTTACATATGTTACATTGAGCTACAGTGGCATGTAAAAGTTTGGGAACCCCTGGTCAAAATTACTGTTAGGCTATGTGCGCACAGCCCATATTTGAAGCAGAAATTTCATGTGCATTTCTGCATCTCCTTGGCAGGAAAAACGCATGTGGATTTCACATGCGTTTCTGACGCGGTTTTTGCATGCGTTTTTTTAAGCGTTTTTGTACATTAATGAATGCTTTTTGGAGCTAAATGAAGTTATTTGGTGGGACATTGCTTAAACCTTGAATTACCATCAGAACTGGGGTGAGTATATTGGTTAATTTGAATGATTAAAGAATGTATCTGTTAGATTTCAAATAAAGTGTTTACTCTGTGTCTGTGATTATTTATCTCTTTACCTTACTTTAATTAGGTTTGGTCATGAAAAGGTCTGATTGACACCTTGACATCACCAAATAAAAGAGCTAGGTGTCAGCTAGTCCCATTCATTAGCATTTATATTCATGTAATTTATGCGGCTGCTGTGAGCTGCTAATTTTAGCCTGGGAAGGTGCCATTTGCAAACATGGTCCTTGGCCATAATTAACAGCTCAAAGCTGTTTCGTTAGCCGCTATGTCCTCACGAACAGCAACAAGCAGCGCTTTGAACGCAGCATATTTTTGTTGCGTCCAAAACGCGGTGTTCTAATGCCGCACTTTTGTCGGTACATGTGAATCCACCGCATATAATGATACTTCAATCTGTCAAAATCTGCAGCGTGTCCCCTACAGAAATTGACATGCTGCGGGTGAGTTTGGGTATGTGGCCACGGTCAGGAGCCGCTGCAGGTTGGACACTGCGTGTTTATACAGTGTCAAACCCCCAGCGTCCAGATGTTACGGTATAGTGGATGGGATCTCTAGAAATCTCATGTCCACTATGCGTGCATCTGAGGCTGCGGATCACCCATGGACACTGACATGCCGCACTTCTTTCAGGACCGCACCATGTCAAATTCTCTTGCGGAGTCGCTAGTCTCTGCAACAGAAATTTGACCACTAGAAAGTATTGAATGCGGTAAATCCGCATGGTTCAGTGAACACATGTGGATTTACCTGCATTCAAAAGAATGCAACATTTTGGACGCAGCAAAAAATATGTGTCTAAAGCGCTGCTACGTCCAGATCGTGGGCACAAAGCCTAAAATAAAAAAAATGGCGTGGGGTTCCGCTTCATTTTTATAACCAGCAGAGGGAAAGCCAACTGCTGGGGAATGATATTAGTAGCCGCGGAATGGGCCATTAGCCAACAATGTTCCCTGGCTATTAATATCAGCCCACAGCTGTTTGTTTAGCCTTTACTGGCTAGATTACAGGGGGATCCCAGAAAAAAATTGACATGGGGTCACCCTATAAAATCTAACCAGCAAAAGCTAAACAAACAGTTGCGGGCTGATATTAACAGCCAGGGAAGGGGCCATGGATACTAGCCCCCTCCGCGACTATTAATATCACCCCTCAGCAGTCCCAGAAATGGCACCTCTGCTCTAACCACTGCCCTGTAGCGGTGGGGTAATGGGGTTGGGGTTCATGTCAGCCTTGTATTGGCAGCTGACTTGTAGCACAGGTTAGTAATGGAGGGCGTCTATACAAGACGCCCCCATTACTAACCGCGTAGTAAAGTGGTCGCCGCTTTTTCAATAAAAAATGCGGCCAGAATAAATTATTTTAATGAAATAAAAAACACACAATTCTACAATTTTTTTATTACACTCCGTCCGCGAAGCTATCGATCTTCTGAAAAAGAAAGTAAAATAACAAACAACCATATCCCTCACCTGTCTGCCACCAAGGACGTAGTCCATGTACCGCCAACAATTGTCCCATGACGATCCGTGTCATTTCTACATCACTGATGTCACTGCTGTAGAAGACAGCATTGTATACTGACGGGTGTAAAATTACATGCTGCAGGAGGTCACTGGGGTTCATCAGCTGATCAGCCCTGGTGAGCTAACCACCGTGGGAGCATTCTTCAGAATGCTCCCAGGGGAGGTCACTTGAGGGGAGGTCACGTGAGCATCAGCTGATCAGTCACCGTCACCACAGGTCCTGGCAGCTGAGTATACTGATGGGATCGAGCCCGCTCCCCGCAGTATACTGCCGGCCGCCTGGAGCAGCGCATCGCCGCCGGGGACCAGGAGGACACCGGGGGCCCCCGGAGAGGTGAGTATGAGTTTTTTTTTTTTTTTTTTTTACTTTTTCTTTCTTTTTTTGGGCACACAGGCTGGGCAGATCAGACTACTGCTCCTCCCAGCCACGCTGCTATCAGCGGGAGCGTCGGTCTGATGAGAGGAGTTGTAGTCCTCCTCTCCTAACCTGGGTACCACCCGCACTGCATTTCCGCCGCAAATTCATGGCCATTGGCTTTAATTTAAACGCAGCAAATATGCAAATATAGATATTATACCTGCGGGTTTGCTGTGATTCAATGCAAGTCAATGGGCACGAATTCGAGGCGGAAATGGCGAAACAATGGTCATGCTGTGGTTTTTAACGCAATGCGAATCCGGAGCGGAAATTTCCGCATCATGTGACATCTGGATTACCATTGCTATACCTGGCAGACCAAGTGTTTTCACAGCGTTTCTGCGGCGCGGGAAAACCACCGCGAAAACACATAAAAAACGCTTCGTGTGCACATAGCCTTATTGTGAACAGTTAAGCAAGTTGACGCAAAGCTGGGAAATTTGCATCACCTGGCCTTTACCAACGATGATAGTGACGCGTCCCCTGGGCCGTGGGGTACCTGGTGCCGGGCCGGTCGTTGCTAAGGGAGATGTCACAGTGGCGGTGCCCCGGTCCGTGACCCAGGTTGGTCAATAAAAGGGGATTTATACAAAGGGATTATAGTTTTTATGTTTAATGTTCGTGACGCCCCCTGTGGTATGCAGCTAAAGAGAGCCGCCGCTGCGGAGCAGGTCTTCTGGAACTGATGTTAGTGCAGCAAAGCTGGTGTGGCTCCCCACAGCTAGAGCTTAGCTCCAGGGCTGTGTAGATGTTATAGCCGGTGATACTGGGCGTTGTAGTGCAGGGGTTGATGGCGCAGTAAAAATCAGTCCACAACTTAATGGCGGTTTCCCATTATCTTTACTGGCGGTGATTAGGCAAACCGGGACTAGGGTACTGGCTAGAAGTGGAAGTCCGGGCCGCCTGGAAGCAAGTATGGAATCCACCTCGCCAGGTGAAGTTGGAGGCTTTCCCTTTCCACTAATCTGTTTGGCCCTGCTGCTTGTAGCTGTGCTGTGGCCCTCGTCCCTGAGTGCAACGTCTTTGTGCTCACCCATATGGCAGGCAGCTTGGGCCTTACTCATGCGTCGCTCCCATGTGGCGGTGCTGGGCCCTCTGTGCTGCTGAGCCTCCGGGCGTCTGATGGGGCCAGGAGACCTGCAGTCTCCTGCCCTCCCGTTTCTGCTGCTGGGCCTTCAGTGCCCCACAGCCTCGGACTCCGGTGTCCGGTTCCTCTGTGCTGATTTCCTCTGGGGTGAACTGCCGTGCAGCTCCAATCCCCAGCTCCTCTCTCGTCGATGTCCTGACTTCAACTCCTCACACTAAATCTAACTAACCCCGCCTCCAGATCCAGTTGCCAAGGGGAGGAGCTCCCCTTGCTGGTCTGGAGCCAGGAATGTGTTGCATGCTTAGCAAAACCTGATTAGGGGACCCCTGCTTGCTTCCAGGCATGGCATCACCTCTTGTGAGGGAGGCAATACCACTGTGGCAACCGGACTCCTGGGGTGCCACATTCCCCCCTAGTTAACTTCAGTACTCCCGGACTGAGGATACCTTTTAAAATTAACAATTAACAATACAAACAGGTTGCAAAAGTCAAAAGTTACAAAAACCCAACAAAAATTGAAAGCAGTCACTGCGGCGCTTAGTCCTTACGCCACAATCCGGGTAACTGTAATTTGGCTGGTGGGAACCGCATCAACCCACTTTATGGATTGTCCCTGGGCGTGGCTTCAAGGCACTCTTTCGTTGGGCCTGGTCTTCAGCCACGCCTGCGGTTTATTTTCTAGGCCTATCAGTAACTATATCCAATATTGTCCTGACCACACCTAGTCCTGTGGCCCAATTGTCCATAAATTTAACAAATATACATATCCAAGACTATTTAACGGGTACAACTATATACAACATACACTTTAATTCTCTTATACTTTAGCTTCTCCAGCGGGCAGGGAGCTGACCTTTTGTACTCCGGGTCGACCTATGTAGTACGGTTGTGGTCACTGTCCTACCCTGGTCCCTATTGTCTACCCTTGGTGTGGTGGGTTCACTATCCATTACATTTCTCATGGACCTACTCCGTACTGGTATACCAGACTGCCTTCTCCAGACTCCTAAACTCACCATGGCACTGACAGGTTCACTGCTAGCAGAGGGTAGATTCTCCTGATCTGCTGCTGATGAAGCATCTGTCTCTGGGGCCGACTGGTCTTCCAGATGTTCTGGAGCCTCCGCCGCTTCCGGTGAGGCCGCTTGTAGAAAGGTCAGGACCGGTACCACAATTGCACTGTTCACCTGCGTCTAAGACCGGGGAAATTCTCCGAGGACTGTCTGAACTGTTTCCTCCACTTTTTCTGTGGGCCGAGAGCTGTCTTGATCTTCTTCTGTGTGTTTCGACTGTTCAGGACATATCTTCAAGTGGTCTCTTGAGACTGCCGCTGAAGTTTCCCCTCCATCTTTGCTGATGAGGCACACTTTGGTGTTATCGTAATTCAAGGGTAGGACGGTGTATGGCTCAACCTCCCACTGGTCATCTAAGTTATGGACTCGCCTCTTCCTCTTAAGTACCTGTTCTCCAGGTGATAAGGGAATGGCAGGTGCGTGCTGATTGTAAGTCTTCTCTTGCTTCTGTCTTGCCTGGGACAAACTTCTCTCAACACACTCTTGCACCTTGCGGTATTGTTGCTGCCGCTCGGTATCCCAATCCGCATCTGGTGATGTCGTCTCTGGTGTTAAGACTCCCATGTCTAAGTCGATGGGTAGCTTACCAGGTCTGGCCCTCATCAGGTAAGCAGGTGTACAGTTGGTAGAGTTCACCGGGATGTGGTTATATAGGTCCACCAAATCTGGTAACTTCTCTGGCCACAGGCTACGTTCTTCAAGGGGCAACGTCTTCAACAGGTCTATTACCACCTGGTTCATCTTCTCACACAACCCGTTGGTCTGGGGATGATACGGCGTCGTCCTTATTTTCTTGCAGCCGTACCAGTTACAAAATTCCTGGAACACCTCTGCTTCAAAGGCTGGACCTTGGTCAGTAAGCACACGTTCAGGGTAACCGTGCGGGCGACAAAAGTGCTGTTGGAACGCTTTGGCTGCCGTCTGAGCCATCTGGTCTTTCACTGGCATTACTACCAAGAACCAGGAGTAGTGGTCTACTATGGTGAGAGCATAGACATAGCCTGACCTGCTTGGGGCTAGCTTCATGTGGTCAAAGGCTACCAGTTCAAGTGGTTGTTTGGTGATGATGGGCTGCATGGGAGCCCTCTGGCTGTCACGATCTTTCCGTCTCAGGTTGCATGGACCACATTCTCGACACCATCTCTCGATTGCTTTCCTCATGCCAGCCCAGTAGAATTGCTCACGTAGCAGGACTTCCAACTTCTTCCGCCCGAAGTGTCCTGCTCCATCGTGGTACGCTTCTAAGACCATTGGCGCACCCCGCCTCGGGATTACCACCTGCCAGACCAGTTCGTGTGTCCGGGAGTTGATGCTTCTTCGACACAGCTTTCCTTCGTAGATGAACAGTTTACCCTTCTCCTTCCACAACTATTGGGTCTCCTGTGGAGCATCTGGATCAGGGTGCGAGTCAGCTTGTGTCAGCAACTCCTTTACCAGGCAGACAGCCGGGTCGCTATCCTGCGTCTCTGCCCATCCATGGTGGGGCAATGGGTTGAACGTGGTCTCTCTGTTGGCAGAGCGCTTGTCCCTCACACAGTGGGAGCACTGGGTCACCCCATGACGATGGAAAGCTGGTATCTCTATCTCTTCCAGCTCTTCTCCCCCATCTGACCAGTTGGGCATCCTGGACAGCGCATCAGCATTTGCATTTTTATGCCCCGCCCGATACTTGATGGTAAACTCGTAGTTAGACAGTCGGGCCATCCATCGTTGTTCTAGGGCACCAAGCTTTGCAGTCTTCAGGTGCGTCAGCGGGTTGTTATCTGTGAAGACTGTAAATCTGGAGGAGGTGAGATAGTGTTTGAAGCGCTCTGTTACAGCCCAGACTATGGCGAGAAACTCCAACTTGAAGGAACTATAGTTGTCGGGGTTCCTTTCCATAGGACAGTGCTTCCTGCTGGCGTAGGCAATCACTCTCTCTCTGTCTTGCTGTACATGGGACAGCACCGCTCCCAATCCCACATTGCTGGCATCTGTATGAAGTATAAAGGGTTGGCCATAGTCAGGGTAGGCCAGGACTTCGTCTCCGGTAAGATTAGACCTTCATCGGTGTACAATATGTGGAAGTGGATGTATTTAAGCAGTGGCCTATAGAGTTCTGTTTGCTGTAGATGTCTGCTAGCTGGACACGGTGTCCACCGTAAACGGTGGACACCGTGTCCAGCTAGCAGACATCTACAGCAAACAGAACTCTATAGGCCACTGCTTAAATACACCCACTTCCACATATTGTACACCGATGAAGGTCTAATGTGACCGAAACGTCTGTTGTTTATTTTCTGCACTACTTTATTAAAAATTATAAAAGAACCCAAGAGTCTTCTGAGTGCCAGGTTACTTTTCTATATGATTACGGGCTTGTAACCCTACCTGGGCACCACCATTACTCCAGGAGTGCGGTAGTTTTATCTATATATATTCGTCTCCGGTAAGAGCCATTTTCAGTTGGGTGAAAGATTCGTCTTCTGGTTTACTCCATTTGAATGGAGGTTTCGGGTTCTTGGCCTTCTTGAACTGGCCCACTAGGAGGTCCTGCATGGGTGCCGCTATCTTGGTGAAACCCTTGATAAATCTCCGGTAGTAGCCAACCAGACCGAGGAACTGCCGCACTTCCTTGATAGTGGAGGGTCTTGGCCAGTCCTTGATCACGGTGACTTTTTCAGGGTCTGGCGCTACACCTTCGGCGCTTACCACATGACCTAGGTACTGCACCTTGGGCTTCAACAGGTGGCACTTGGACTGCTTTACCTTCAGGCCAAAACCAGATAGGGCTTCAAACACCTCGGCCAGGTGCTCCAGGTGGTCTTCATACGTCTTTGAGTAGACAATTACATCATCTAGGTACAGCAGGACAGTTTCAAAGTTTTTGTGTCCTAGGCAACACTCCATTAACTGCTGGAAGGTTCCTGGGGCGTTGCAGAGCCCGAATTGCATGCAGTTGAACTCGATGAGGCCCATTGGTGTTGTAAATGCGGTCCTTGTTTTGTCCGCCTCTGCCACAGGAACCTGCCAGTACCCACTGGTGAGATCCAAAGTGGAGAAATAGTTAGCTGATCTCAATGCTGCTAAGGATTCCTCAATTCTGGGTAATGGGTAGGCGTCCTTTTGTGTAATGCGGTTAATCTGTCTGTAATCAACACACATCCTCATTGTACCATCCGTCTTTCTAATGAGAACTAATGGAGCTGCCCAGGGGCTACAACTATCTCTGATCACCCCAGCCTCCTTCATCTCCCGTAACATTCCTTTGGCACATTGATAGTGAGCTGGGGGTACAGGCCGGTACCTCTCTTTAATGGGCGGATGATCTCCCGTGGGGATATGATGTTGGACCACTTTTACCTGCCCAAAATCTAGTGGGTGTTTGCTGAAGACTCGCTCATACTCTTGGACCACCAGGTATACTCCATGCTTTTGGTGCAAAGGGGTGGAGTCAGTGCCCACTTGTAGCTTCTGACACCAATCCTCCACCTGTCCCTTGGAGCCATTATCCTCCGCCGGTTTGGACGGAAGCAAGGGTTCCACTGTCTTTATTTCCTTGTTACTGATAGTGAACAGCTTAGCAAGGGTAGCATACCGGGGTAAATGGACCTCTTTCTCCCCACAATTCAGGATGCGTATCGGTACTCTCCCCTTGTGGACATCGACTACCCCCCTGGCTGTCAAGATGGTGGGCCTACTGTCAGAATACACGGGTTCTACCAGGGCCTGATAATCTTGACCCCTGAGACCGATTGCTGCCCGACACCATATTAACCTTTCATTCCTGGGGGGCATTGCAATGGGGAATAGATCACTCATTCTGACACTGCCAATTTCTCCACCAGACAGCTCTACCTGTTGTCTTTTCATCAGGGTTCTGATTTCTTTATGCAGAACCCGCTGCTGACTGGAACTGGCAGTCTCTGCGACCTGTTGCAGCAAAACAATAATTTCTCCAAGACAATTTTCTATCACTTTGGTGCCTAAGGTTATCATGGGATGACTTTGTCGGCGATCAATATCAACAATAATCATTCCTTGTGATGGCAATTCTACTTTGCCAACTTTTATGGTCACTTCTTTATACCACATCTGAGGCAAGGGCTAACCATTGCTGGCATATATACTAAGATGTTTATCAGGACTGCGGGTGATGTCTGAGTCAGTCCAGTATTGTTTATAAAGGGTATATGGCATCGTGGTCACCTGGGACCCAGTGTCCAGCAACGCGTTCATTGGGATGCCATCAAGCACGACAGGTAGGACCGATCGTCCTCCCACGTACTTGTCTCGCCAGCTTTGTGGGCCTGGTCGTCTTACTCCTGGGGGTTGGCCCTCTGACCCAGGGGTTGCTCGTTTAAATTGCAGAATCTTGGGTAGAGCCCCGCCTTCTGACAGCGGCGGCAGATGGGTTGTCAGCGATCGCTGTTCCTCCCTCTGGTCAGTGGAATTCTTCTCTGTCGTCGCCACGGGACGTCATCTGGACTGGAAGCCAGCTGGATCTTTTCCTTTGGAGACACTTGCATGGCCTGCACGGTTTTGGTTAACGCAGACACTCTTTTGGTCAGCTCCTGGACCTGAAGGCGTAGGTCTGCAGATGGATCATTATCTAGGTTCTGCGCGTCAGCCTCCACAGGTGCTGGGGAAAAGGACGCCACCTCCTGGTGGTATGTGGTAGCTGGGCGCTGGAGGGATGCAGCTCCTCCTAGTGTTGATTTTCGCAGCACCTGGATGGCTCGGTCTTTAAATTGTGCAAAGTCCAGATCAGGGTTTTGCAGAGCGATAATGCGCAGCTGTGTCCGGTGAACGTTAGACAGGAGCCGCCCAATAAACTGGTCCGTTAGCAATCTGTCCTCATCTCACACACTGTCGAGGTCTACCTGTTTGATGGTCCGCAGCGCCTCTTGCAGGTTTAGAGCATAGTCCCGTACACTGTCCTGCACCCTTTGTTTGCACCCGTAAAACTTAATTTTAATCTCTGCTGCGGTGCGGGTGTCAAAGGTATCCTTCAACCGGGCCACTATTTCTTCTACAGCGCCTTTGTCCCTGCCCGGCCAGGACTTCACCTCTCTCTGGGCTGCACCGATTAGCTGGCCGATGAGGATGCTGACTTTCTGCTCCTCAGACAGGGGGTACACTTTAAACAAACTGCTCAGTTTCTCCTCAAAGGCGTTCAGGGTGTGCGACTCCCCTGAGTACTAGGGCAACCACGTCGCCCCTGTTCTATACGGCATTGATAACGGCATCACAGTGGTGGCGGCCGCGCCCGCGGCTGAATCGTCCCCCATGTTGGGCATCTTCCTCCCCCCTAGTGAACCTCATCCAGGTCCTGGGCGTCTGCTCACGTACCAGTATGCTGCTCTGCAGGCGGAGGGATCTCTTACCCGGCGGTTCCAATTCGGGGCCTCTTGCTTTTCCTCGGCGGGCTGCAAACCACGTGATAACACAGTTCAGTTAAGTCTATGGCACACAGGAACCGGTTATACCGGGCTTTGTGAATTCTGTTCGTGACGCCAAGTTGACGCGCCCCCTGGGCCGTGGGGTACCCGATGCCGGGCCGGTCGTTGCTAAGGGAGATGTCACAGTGGCGGTGACCCGGTCCGTGACCCAGGGCGGTCAATAAAAGGGAATTTATAGAAAGGTATTATAGTTTTTATGTTTAATGTTCGTGACGCCACCTGTGGTATGCGGCTAAAGAGAGCTGCCTCTGCGGAGCAGGTCCTCTGGAGCTGATGTTAGTGCAGCAAAGCTGGTTTGACTCCCCACAAGTACAGCTTAGCTCTAGGGCATTGTAGATGTTATAGGTGATGCTGGGCGTTGTAGTGCAGGGGTTGATGGCGCAGTAATAATCAGTCCACAACTTAATGGCGGTTTCCTCTTATCTTTACTGGCGGTGATTAGGCAAACCGGGACTAGGGTACTGGCTAGAAGTGGAAGTCCAGGCTGCCTGGAAGCAAGTAAGGAATCCACCTCGCCAGGTGAAGTTGGAGGCCTTCCCTTTCCACTAATCTCTTTGGCCCTGCTGCTTACAGCTGTGCTGTGGCCATCGTCCCTGAGTGCAACATCTTTGTGCTGACCCGTATGGCAGGCAGCTCGGGCCTTACTGGTGCGTCGCTCCCATGTGGCGGTGCTGGGCCCTCTGTGCTGCTGAGCCTCCGGGCGTCTCCTGCCCTCCCGTTTCTGCTGCTGGGCCTTCAGTGCCCCACAGCCTCGGACTCCGGTGTCCGGTTCCTCTGTGCTGATTTCCTCTGGGGTGAACTGCCGTGCAGCTCCAATCCCCAGCTCCTCTCTCGTCCACGTCCTGACTTCAACTCCTCAAACTAAGTCTAACTAACCCCGCCTCCAGATTCAGTTGCCAAGGGGAGGAGCTCCCCTTGCTGGTCTGGAGCCAGGAAAGTGTTGCATGCTTAGCAAAACCTGATTAGGGGACCCCTGCTTGCTTCCAGGCATGGCATCACCTCTTGTGATAGAGGCAAGACCACTGTGGCAACCGGACCCCTGGGGTGCCACAATAGGGTTATGGCTTGTTCACTATCAGGCTAATTAAGGTCTGAAACCTTGGTCAAAGTTATCTGAGCACACAAATCTCCAAGGGTGCCCAAACGTTTGCATTGTCCCATTTCATTTGTAATTTTGAAAATGTAAAATATAAGAAAAAAAAAAAAAAAAAATATATATATATATATATATATATAGATAAATATCTACATATATATATCTATATATACACACTGCTCAAAAAAATAAAGGGAACACTCAAATAACACATCTTAGATCTGAATGAACGAAATATTCTCATTGAATACTTTGTTCTGTACAAAGTTGAATTTGCTGAGAACAAAATCACACAAAAATCATCAATGGAAATCAAATTTATTAACCAATGGAGGCCTGGATTTGGAGTCAGCCCCAAAATTAAAGTGGAAAAACACACTACAGGCTGATCCAACTTTGAAATAAAGTCCTTAAATCAAGTCAAAATGAGGCTCAGTATTGTGTGTGACCTCCACGTGCCTGTATGACCTCCCTACAACACCTGGGCATGCTCCTGATGAGGTTGCGGATGGTCTCCTGTGGGATCTCCTCCCAGACCTGGACTAAAGCATCCGCCAACTCCTGGACAGTCTGTGGTGCAACGTGACGTTGGTGGATGGAGCGAGACATGATAACCCAGATGTGCTCAATCGGATTCAGGTCTGGGGAACGGGCTGGCCAGTCCATAGCTTCAATGCCTTCATTGTGGCACCCTGCTATGCATTGGTGACACAGAACCCAGAAGGGTGCATGGATGGACTTCTCCACAAGAGGCCCTCACACATTCACACACCTCCACCCTACCACCTCAGACCAGCAGAGGGAGCCTGTTAGGGACTCATATAGGGAGGGTGGAGCTAGGTAGCTGAGATTAGTTCCTGCTGAAACACAGAGAGGGACAGAGCTCAGAGTGAGCTGAGAGTGTGCTGACGCTCAGAGAGCAGTGAAGAAAGCAGCAAGCCGGCTGCTGTGCTTAGGCGAGCCAAGGCCTACAACACGTGTGGAAGCCTAGTGAGGGCCTTGAGTGGGCCGAAGGCGAGAGGAGAAGGAAGAAGTAGTGAGGGGGCAGAGGAGCATACCAGGCTCACCCCGATATATATACCGGATACCGGGTCCGCGCCTACAGGGACCCCTTTACACCCAGTAGGAACCACCGGAACCCCTGGAGGACTACAGGTCCCAGGTTCACCAAACACTGACTAAAGTACCAGGGCTAGGAGTCACGGAGGTCCCAGCATCCAGGGAGAGTGATCTCCAAAGAGAAGGCCCTACCACCAGGTCAGCAGGTGCAGAGAGAGACAGTAACCAAGCTAGGCCCAGCTCCAGGCAGGCCAGAAGCTTAGAGAGTAAAGAAACGGGTCAGGAGGCCCTATACCCGCTCACTGGGGAGAGTCCAGAAGTGCGCCTTTCACCTGGAGTACCCTGGACCGTGCCTGCAGCATCACCAGTAAAGGTACTGAAGCTTACCCCTGTGTGAGTGTCCATCCATCCTCCGGGACCGTCCTGCCGTCTCTCCCCTGCACCACCATCCATTACATCCCCCACACTGCCCTGAGGCCCGCTCCATCTGTGGGGAGCCATTCCATCACAAGCTGCCCTACCATCTGCCTCAGAGGACTGCCCCGCAGCGGCGGCACCCCTTAGCCGCATTCCACAGGTGGAGTCAC
The DNA here is from genome assembly GCF_046119375.1 of Phyllobates terribilis. Taxonomy (NCBI): domain Eukaryota; kingdom Metazoa; phylum Chordata; class Amphibia; order Anura; family Dendrobatidae; genus Phyllobates; species Phyllobates terribilis. The sequence goes on along the minus strand of NW_027362768.1, from coordinate 54,019,338 downwards.
GAATAATTCCAAAAACCCCAAATAATAGAAGTTTCCCCATTTCACTGACTGCCCTGGGTCACGGACCGGGCCAGCCACCGTGATATCCCCCGGCAACCAGAGGCCCAGCTGCCGAATACCCCACGGCCCTGGGGGCGCATCATGTTTTGGCGTCACGAACAGGATTGCGTGCCCGTTATCACCGGGTACTGTGCACCTTTATTGAACTGAACTGTGTGTTAAACTGCAGTGAGGACCGCCGCCATTATCGCGCTGCAGCGCGGGAAGAAGAGGGGCGTAAATGCGGGAACCTTGGAGGCGTAACTGCTAAAGTGCGCGAAGCCCAAGACACGCCCCACCCCTGACGTCGAACCAGGAAGCGTCAGGTCCTGGAAGGAGCCAGAGGACGCTCTGACGTCAGGCGCAAGCGACGCAAGGTCCTGGAAGAAGACCGTCGCCTGCGGAGCTGCGGCCTACCTGGTAAAGAAAGTGAAGAAGGTAGGCTCCGGTTCACTAGGGGGGCGCTACAATGGCCGACGACCAGCAAGCCGCCGGAGCAGCGGTTAACGCTCCTGATGCCCAACTTGCGTCCGGCGCTGCATAGGCCGGAGCGGCCGCTCCACCAGCAGGGGTCGTGACCCCGTTATTACCTATGGCCCTGCCGTATATCCCTGGAGCGAAGTGGCTCCCCCAGTATAACGGCAAACCGGACACCCTGTCCGGTTTCAAGAGAAGAATATGCGGTGTGCTAGATATGTATTCTTTGACTGGCAAACAGAGAGCTGCTGTAGTTTTGGGACAATTGACTGGTGCTGCAGAGCGGGAGGTTGAAACCTGGCCAGCCGCAGACCAGGAATCAGCGTCCATCATCTTTAAGAGACTGCAGACTGTGTTTGAAAACCACACCGAGACGGATCTCAGGATGAGGTTCTACCATTGTGTCCAGAAAACTGAGGACAGTATCCGGGACTATGCCTGGCACTTACAGGAAGACCTGCGGGCCCTGAAACAGGTTAGTCCAGCCAGCATACAAGATGAAAATAAAATGCTGACGGAACAGTTTATCCGGGGGTTAAGGTCCCAGGAGGAGAGCAGAACGGTACGGTGGTGGGCCTTAGATCATCCAGATGCCACCTTTGACACCCTTAAGGACATGGCTATAAAGGGTCTGCAGCCCCTGGAAACAACAGATACTGCTGTCCAACGTTACAAGGGTGGGGCCACCCCAGTGCCTGCAGCACCCACTGCTCCTCCACTAATGGCCGAAACAAAGATGCAAACAGTGCCTCCTAGAGAGCTGGACAGCCTACGTTCTGAAGTGCGCCAGTTAAGTAAAACCCTGGCCACTGTCCTGAGCACCCTGAAACTACAAGAGGAGCCCGAGCCAGATGGAAGGATACTACTCGCCGACAGCCCTGAGGATGTCCCCTGGATGAGAAGAAGAAGGAGGACAACGACACCCCGTAGGAGGACAACGCCGCCCCGGAGGAGGACAACGCCACCCCGTGGGAGGACCAACGTCACCCTCCAGGAGAATTCATCAGCTACCGCTGCCAGAAGGCAGGCCACACAGTGTGGAACTGTCCTTTAAACGAGCAAACCCAGCTCCAAACCTTTCCGTTTATGCCTTCAATGGCCTTCCCCTTAACCTAGTCGGGGTTAAGTATGTGGCAGTAAAGGTGAGAACAGTGGAACTGAAGGACCAGGGACTAATTGTAGTAGAGACTAATCCTGATGATACAGACTTGTATATGGTACTTGGCACAAATATTGTCGGTAACTGTTTGGGAGAAGTGTTGTTTTTGCTCCAACAGATGGCCGACACTGCCAAACCAGGGCAGAGGAGGTGCTCCAGAAAGAGATCCGAGCCCTTATGTACGAGCAACAGGTAAAGCTATCAGGTGGTGAAATTGGTAATGTACGGGTGACAGACCCGATACCTATTGTGATTCCCCCGATGAGTGAGATGCTGATTTGGTTTAGAGCAGTAATAGGTCTCAAAGGACGGAGCTACCAGGCGGTAGTAGAGCCCCTTAGCTCGGAGCATAGACCTACACTCTTGACTGCCAGAGGGGTAGTGGATGTATGCAATCGGAGGGTGCCCGTACGCCTCCTAAACTATGGGGAGGACGAGGTTAGATTACCACTAGTGTTGAGCATTCCGATACTGAAATATCGGGTATCGGCCGATATTCGCAGTATCGGAATTCCGATACTTAATTCCGATACTTTTGCAATATCGTATACCGGAATCGGAAGTTCCCATAATGCAATAAGCCATTTTCATTTTATTCAGCCAATGAGGATCCTAAGAAGTGTGGGCACATCCTGTTAGGCATGTAGGCATCTTAACTAATGGCATGGCTGTGATTGGCTGCTGAAATGATGTCATGATGCACTATAAAAGCCGCCGCCGCCATTTTGAGCTCACTCTGCTGTGAATTCAGTTAGGGATAGGAAAGCTGTTGTTCTGAGGGACAGTTTTAGCTACCTATTTGGTCTATTCTGCTTTACCCAAGCTACTTTATAAATCGCTGTGCCTTGCAGTGCTAGTGCACAGTTCTCTGTGCTGTTCACCGCTTTCTGCAAGGTCTCTGTGTGTGAGTGCAGCTCACCCTGTAGTGTGTGCTTCAGCCACGTCTGGTTATAGTGCACTCAGTGTGTGTCACTGCCTCATACATTGTCCTTTTTTGCCAATTCATAATTTTTCCTGATATCTCCTATTAGTGTGGTGGTTCCATCTGTAATCAGCTAAATTGGTTCCAAACACACTATATAGGAGTAGATAGAGAAATTTTTTTGGTCTTGCAGCGCTAGTGCACAGTGCTCTGCATCTGTACTGTTCACCGCTGTCTGCAAGGTCTGGTGTGTGAGTGCAGCTCACCCTGTAGTGTGTGCTTCAACCACGTCTGGTTGTAGTGCACTCAGTGTGTGTCACTGCCTCATACATTGTCCTTTTTTGCCAATTCATAATTTTTCCTGATATCTCCTATTAGTGTGGTGGTTCCATCCGTAATCAGCTAAATTGGTTCCAAACACACTATATAGGAGTAGATAGAGAAATTTTTTTGGTCTTGCAGCGCTAGTGCACAGTGCTCTGCATCTGTACTGTTCACCACTGTCTGCAAGGTCTGGTGTGTGAGTGCAGCTCACCCTGTAGTGTGTGCTTCAACCACGTCTGGTTGTAGTGCACTCAGTGTGTGTCACTGCCTCATACATTGTCCTTTTTTGCCAATTCATAATTTTTCCTGATTTCTCCTATTAGTGTGGTGGTTCCATCCGTATTCAGCTAAATTGGTTCCAAACACACTATATAGGAGTAGTTAGAGGAGCCTTTCTGCAGCATTGGGCCCTGCAGCCCCAGCCAGATTAGTATTAGCCTATTTTTTGTAGCCTCATCTATTGCATTGTAGGTTACCTTCCTACATTGTAATAGCTACAAAAAGTTCGTGATACTATCGTTATTACATCTTTAGGCACATCCAGTGTCTTTTTGTGACAAAAAAAACCTAAATAAAGTTCACCAAACACTCCACTTTACAGTTGTGTAGGCCACATTAGCTCATATTAAAGTCTAGTCCACACTTTATAAAATTAGTGTTTCTTATACCTGTTAGCAGCTGTTCAGGAATAAGCACACTAAGCCCTTAGTACTTTTATGCCTATCCTTATCAGTCTACAAAGATGAAGAAGGCAGGGAGTAAGGCATGTGGTCGTGGGCGTGGGCGTGGAGTTTCTGCAGGGAGAGGACGTGAGGATTCTGTGCCTGCAGGGAGAGGACGTGGGGATTCTGTGCCTGCTGCGGGCACCAGTGACTCAGCATCCCCCAGTTTTACCAGGGAACAGTCCTTTATGTGCAGCTTTGTAGGAGCTAGCAGTACCCCACTGCTGCGGGAGGACCAAATTGAAGCCGTTGTCGGATGGATGGCAGCTAACGCATCGACTTCAATTAGTTCCAGATCCTCTCAGATCCTGAGTACTGAAGAGCACCCATCTGTCTCTTCACCACCTGCCAAATTGCCCAGGCAGTCAGAGAGCCCTGGACAGGAGCCATCTCTACTTCTGTTCTCTGAATCTCTTGGCTTGGAAAGAGGGGGCCAGCCAAGCAGAATTCGAGAATTTGAAGAAGAGGTAGTATGCAGTGATGCGCAACTGTTTTGTCTCTCTGAATCTGAAGAGGCGGGTGGGCCAGTGCCTATGGTCAGCAGCACACCTCAGTACGCATCTGATGATGAGACTCAGGTGCCACTTTCTGGTGCGTACTGTGCTGTCGAGACTACCCAGGAGAAGCAGTTGTTTGAAGAGGGTGGTGTAGATGATGAGGTCCTTGACGCATCATGGCGTGAGGGACAGGAAGGTGGTGGGAGCAGCTCTGAGGAAGAGATTCCCCAAACAGCCCAAAAAGGAGGGAGAGGGAGGGGGCAGACTTGGTTGCCTGTAGCCTCCACTTCGGCACCCATTAGGAGCATGGCTCTTCCAAAATCCAAAGCGGGCGCTCCCAAGACTTGCAGTGCCTGGTCCTTTTTTGACACAGTTGCAGATGACATTTGCTTTGTCAAATGCAAGCTGTGTAATCAGAAGGTGAAAAGAGGGAAAAGTGTCAGCAACCTCAATACCACAAATATGTGGAAACATGTGCGGACCAAGCACGTGGTGGAGTTACAAAAACACACTGAAGACCTAGGCCAACCTATAGCGCCACCTACCACCTCTTCAGCTCGTGTTGTAGCCTCTTCCTCCAGCTCACACACAGCTGGTTCGGCTTCCTCACAGGATCGCCATGGAAGAATCTCTGGCACTGTTGTACAGAGACACAGTGTAATTCCACCCACAGCACCACTTTCCCAGTCATCCTCACACTCCCAGGCCAGTCTGCAGCCATCGTTAGCACAGGCATGGGAGAAAAGGCGCCCATACTCGGCAAACCACCCCCGAGCACAGGCTCTGAATGCTGGCATTGCTAAACTACTGGCCCTTGAAATGCTATCATTCAGGCTGGTGGAGACTGACACATTCCGTAACTTTATGGCATTGGCAGTCCCACAATACAACGTGCCCAGCCGCTTTTATTTCAGCAGGCAAGCCGTCCCTGCCCTGCAACATCATGTGGAGGGAAAAATTAAACATGCGCTACAAAACGCCGTCAGTAGCAAGGTCCACATGACCACCGATGCGTGGACCAGTAAGCATGGACAGGGACGATACCTTTCCCTCACTGCCCATTGGGTAAATGTTGTGGAGCCAGGTACAGATCTTGAGAGTGGCCCTGTACGTGTTCTGCCAACTCCAAGGATTGCAGGAATCCAGTCTGTACACATTGACTCCTCCTCATACTCCAGTTCCTCTGAATCAGCGCTGCAGGAGCCGTCACGGTCTACCTCCACATCGACCCGTGAACGGTTACCTGTTATGGTGACTAATATGAGCACAGCCGTGGCCAAACGTCAATAGGCCGTATTAAAATTAATTTCTTTGGGGAATCGAAGCCACACAGCGCAGGAGCTCTGGAATGCCATCAAGCAGCAGAGCGACATGTGGTTTGTGCCAGCGAATCTCCTGCCAGGCATGGTAGTGTGTGACAATGGCCGAAATCTGGTGGCAGCTCTGGGCCTAGGCAACCTCACTCACATCCCATGTCTGGCACATGTGCTCAACTTGGTCGTGCAGAGTTTTTTGAGGGACTATCCGGATCTTGATGCACTGCTTCACAAGGTCCGCATAGAGTGCGCTCACTTGCGGCGTTCCAGCAATGCAAGATCACGCATTGCAGCTCTGCAGCGCCGATTACGTCTTCCGGAACATCGCCTCATATGTGACCTACCCACCAGGTGGAATTCAACGTTACATATGTTGGAGAGGTTGTGTGAGCAGCTGGCAGCAGTAATGGAGTACCAGCTGCAACAGGCGCAAGCAAGTCGCAGTGCGCGCCGTTCACACTTCACCACCACTGAGTGGGCCTCTATGAAGGACATTTGCCACGTTTTGCGTGCCTTCGATTATTGCACGCGGATGGCGAGTGCAGATGATGCACTAGTCAGCATGACTATCCCCCTTATCTGCCTGCTTGAAAAAACACTGCAAGCACTAAGGGACGAGGTTTTGGAAGAGGTGGAGGATGAGGAGTCACAAATGCCATCTGCTTCTCTACAGTCTGCGCAACGTGGTTCCTCACAAAGGCCTAGGCAGGGGACACTTTGTGAGGAGGATGAGGAGGAGTCAATGGATGAGGAAGACATCTGTCCAGAGGAGGGAGGTACACAATGCTCTAGTAGTCAGTATCTAGAGCGAGGGTGGGGTGATGCAGAGCAGGCAAAGATCACGCCTCAAGCAGGGGACAGCGTTTCTTGGCCAGTTGGCAGTCTGCAGCACATGGTTGATTTCATGCTGCAGTGCCTGAGAAACCACCGCCGCATCGCCCACATTCTCAACACGGCTGATTATTGGGTGTCCACCCTCCCAGATCCTTGCTACCGGGACAACTTACAAAGCCTCATAACACCGTTGAACCGGGAGCGTAAAATGCGGGAGTACCAAGACGCACTGGTGCATTCCATCATGTTCTCCATTCCAACCGAGAGCAGTGCTGCTAGTGCTTTACAAAGCAGCTCAGTGCGTCGAGGCAGTGGAGGAAGCTCTGCACAAAGAGGGAGCAGAAGCAGCGCCTCAGCACAAGGCAAGACCAGTATGGCCGAAATGTGGCAAAGTTTTGTGTCCCCGCCCTCACAAATGTCTACACCATCACAGACGGCTCCAGTCAGCAGGAGGCAACGTTTCCGTCAGATGGTGACAGACTACATGTCTTGCCCTCTTAGTGTACTCCCAGACGGCTCTTCTCCCTTCAAGTTTTGGGTCTGTAAGCTGGATACATGGCCAGAGCTTAGTCAGTATGCATTGGAGGTGCTAGCTTGCCTTGCTGCTAGTGTATTATCGGAACGCGTCTTTAGTGCCGCAGGTGGTATACTAACAGACCGTCGCATGCGACTATCCTCCGATAACGTTGACCGGCTTACTTTTCTCAAAATGAACAAGGCCTGGATCTCTCATGAATTTGCCAGTCCTCTTCCAGAATAAATACTTGGTTGGCAACAGTATCCAGGTCTCCTGTTCTGTTCATGTTTCTACCACCTGAACTGTAATCCCTGAGCTCCAACACCGCCAGTTGGCGCTCGGAGGTGCCGTCTGCACAGTCAACACTTGCTGTCGTGTCATTGGGGTTCAGTAACGTCAGCTGTTCCCCTGCTGTGCGGACGGCAATTTCTCCTGCTCTGTCCACATTCTCACTACTACAGATTTTAAAGTTGCTCCAATTACAACTCTGGCTCCTCTGTTTTCAGTATTATCCCTGAGCTCCAACACCGCCAGTTGGTGCTCGGAAGTGCCGTCTGCACAGTTAACACTTGCTGCCGTGTTATTGGGGTTCAGTAACGTCAGCTGTTCCCCTGCTGTGCGGACGGCAATTTCTCCTGCTCTGTCCACATCCACTGTACTACTGATTTAAAACCTCCTCCAAATACACCTCTGGCTCCTCTGTTTTCAGTATTATCCCTGAGCTCCAACACCGCCAGTTGGCGCTCGGAAGTGCCGTCTGCACAGTCAACACTTGCTGCCATGTTATTGGGGTTCAGTAACGTCAGCTGTTCCCCTGCTGTGCGGACGGCAATTTCTCCTGCTCTGTCCACATTCTCACTACTACAGATTTTAAAGTTGCTCCAATTACACCTCTGGCTCCTCTGTTTTCAGTATTATCCCTGAGCTCCAACACCGCCAGTTGGCGCTCGGAAGTGCTGTCTGCACAGTCAACACTTGCTGCCATGTTATTGGGGTTCAGTAACGTCAGCTGTTCCCCTGCTGTGCAGACGGCAATTTCTCCTGCTCTGTCCACATCCACTGTACTACTGATTTAAAACCTCCTCCAAATACACCTCTGGCTCCTCTGTTTTCAGTATTATCCCTGAGCTCCAACACCGCCAGTTGGCGCTTGGAAGTGCCGTCTGCACAGTCAACACTTGCTGCCATGTTATTGGGGTTCAGTAACGTCAGCTGTTCCCCTGCTGTGCGGACGGCAATTTCTCCTGCTCTGTCCACATTCTCACTACTACAGATTTTAAAGTTGCTCCAATTACACCTCTGGCTCCTCTGTTTTCAGTATTATCCCTGAGCTCCAACACCGCCAGTTGGCGCTTGGAAGTGCCGTCTGCACAGTCAACACTTGCTGCCGTGTTATTGGGGTTCAGTAACGTCAGCTGTTCCACTGCTGTGCGGACGGCAATTTCTCCTGCTCTGTCCACATCCACTGTACTACTGATTTAAAACCTCCTCCAAATACACCTCTGGCTCCTCTGTTTTCAGTATTATCCCTGAGCTCCAACACTGCCAGTTGGCGCTCGGAAGTGCCGTCTGCACAGTCAACACTTGCTGCCGTGTTATTGGGGTTCGGTAACGTCAGCTGTTCCCCTGTTGTGCGGACGGCAATTTCTCCTGCTTTGTCCACATCCACTGTACTACTGATTTAAAACCTCCTCCAAATACACCTCTGGCTCCTCTGTTTTTAGTATTTACCCTGGGCTCCAATACCGCTAGTTGCTGCTCAGAAGTGCCGTCTGCACAGTTAACGCTTGCTCCAGTGTTATTGGGGTTCAGTAATGTCAGCTGATCCCCAGCTGTGTGTCCGGCAAATTCTCCTGCTTTGTCCACATCCACTGTACTACTGATTTAAAACCTCCTCCAAATACACCTCTGGCTCCTCTGTTTTTAGTATTTACCCTGGGCTCCAATACCGCTAGTTGCTGCTCAGAAGTGCCGTCTGCACAGTCAATGCTTGCTCCAGTGTTATTGGGGTTCAGAACCGTCAGCTGATCCCCAGCTGTGTGTCCGGCAAATTCTCCTGCTTTGTCCACATCCACTGTACTGCTGATTTAAAACCTCCTCCAAATACACCTCTGGCTCCTCTGTTTTTAGTATTTACCCTGGGCTCCAATACCGCTAGTTGCTGCTCAGAAGTGCCGTCTGCACAGTCAACGCTTGCTCCAGTGTTATTGGGGTTCAGTAACGTCAGCTGTTCCCCTGCTGTGTGTCCGTCAAATTCTCCTGCTTTGTCCACATCCACTGTACTACTGATTTAAAACTTGCTCCAATTACACCTCTGGCTCCATTCTGTTTTTAGTATTTACCCTGGATTCCAGCACCGCCAGCTGGTTCTCGGTAGTTCCATTTGCTCTTGTACCTTCTACTACCCATCCGGGTTCCAGTACCGTCAGCTGGTTCTCGGCAGTGCCTTTGGATTAGGTGCCTCCTTCTCGGTATCCAAGTTCCACCAACGTCTGCTGGTTCTTGGTAGTGCTTTCTGGCACAGGTACCTCCTGCTTAGTAACCGAGTTCCAGTACCGTCAGATGGTCTTCGGCAGTTCCATTGGCTCTTGTACCTTCTGCTACCCATCCGGGTTCCAGTACCGTCAGCTGGTCCTCGGTAGTTCCATTTGCTCTTGTACCTTCTACTACCCATCCGGGTTCCAGTACCGTCAGCTGGTTCTCGGCAGTGACTTTGGCACGGGTACTCCCTCCTGCCCAGCCTGGTTCCAGCACGCCAGCTGTTTCCGGGTAGTGTCAACGTCACTTTGCCTCCAATGCGTTGTCCTGTCGTGTTGCGGTCGGGTTAGCCGACTCTATGGTGCCTGCAGTTTAGGTGACTCCTATGTGGGCTGCGGGATCTGGCAATAAAGGCTGGTTCCATAGTGCCAATAGGACAAGCACCCCCTGTAGGACTGTGGGTTTTGGTAACTGCGGCCGGCTCGCGGCCTTGAACTCTTTTTTACATGGGTACCTTCTGCTACCCATCCGGGTTCCAGTACCGTCAGCTGGTTCTCGGCAGTGCCTTTGGATTAGGTGCCTCCTTCTCGGTATCCAAGTTCCACCAACGTCTGCTGGTCCTTGGTAGTGCTTTCTGGCACAGGTACCTCCTGCTTAGTAACCGAGTTGCAGTACCGTCAGCTGGTCTTCGGCAGTTCCATTGGCTCTTGTACCTTCTTCTACCCATCCGGGTTCCAGTACCGTCAGCTGGTCCTCGGTAGTTCCATTTGCTCTTGTACCTTCTACTACCCATCCGGGTTCCAGTACCGTCAGCTGGTTCTCAGCAGTGTCTTTGGCACGGGTACTCCCTCCTGCCCAGCCTGGTTCCAGCACGCCAGCTGTTTCCGGGTAGTGTCAACGTCACTTTGCCTCCAATGCGTTGTCCTGTCGTGTTGCGGTCGGGTTAGCCGACTCTATGGTGCCTGCAGTTTAGATGACTCATATGTGGGCTGCGGGATCTGGCAATGAAGGCTGGTTCCATAGTGCCAATAGGACAAGCACCCCCTGTAGGACTGTGGGTTTTGGTAACTGCGGCCGGCTCGCGGCCTTGAACTTTTTTTTACATGGGTACCTTCTGCTACCCATCCGGGTTCCAGTACCATCAGCTGGTTCTCGGCAGTGCCTTTAGATTAGGTGCCTCCTTCTCGGTATCCAAGTTCCACCAACGTCTGCTGGTCCTTGGTAGTGCTTTCTGGCACAGGTACCTACTGCTTAGTAACCGAGTTCCAGTACCGTCAGCTGGTCTTCGGCAGTTCCATTGGCTCTTGTACCTTCTACTACCCATCCGGGTTCCAGTACCATCAGCTGGTTCTCGGCAGTGTCTTTGGCATGGGTACTCCCTCCTGCCCAGCCTGGTTTCAACACGCCAGCTGTTTCCGGGTAGTGTCAACGTCACTTTGCCTCCAATGCGTTGTCCTGTCGTGTTGCGGTCGGGTTAGCCGACTCTATGGTGCCTGCAGTTTAGGTGACTCCTATGTGGGCTGCGGGATCTGGCAATGAAGGCTGGTTCCATAGTGCCAATAGGACAAGCACCCCCTGTAGGACTGTGGGTTTTGGTAACTGCGGCCGGCTCGCGGCCTTGAACTTTTTTTTACATGAGTACCTTCTGCTACCCATCCGGGTTCCAGTACCGTCAGCTGGTTCTCGGCAGTGCCTTTGGATTAGGTGCCTCCTTCTCGGTATCCAAGTTCCACCAATGTCTGCTGGTCCTTGGTAGTGCTTTCTGGCACAGGTACCTCCTGCTTAGTAACTGAGTTCCAGTACCGTCAGCTGGTCTTCGGCAGTTCCATTGGCTCTTGTACCTTCTGCTACCCATCCGGGTTCCAGTACCGTCAGCTGGTCCTCGGTAGTTCCTCACCTTCCTTGTACCTTCTGCTACATTTCCAAGTTCAAGCTTTTTGAAATGGTTCTTGGTAATCACTCTGGATCTCCCTGACGAGGACCCTGAAGACGAGGACCCTGAAGACCAACCCTAAGAAGACGAGGACCCCGAAGACGATGACCCTGTAGACGAGGACCCTGAAGACCACCCCGAAGAAGACGAGGACCCTGAAGACCACCCCAAAGAATACGAGGACCCTGAAGACCACCCCGAAGAAGACGAGGACCCTGAAGACCACCCCGAAGAAGACGAGGACCCCGAAGACGAGGACCCAGAAGACCAACCCATAGAAGACGAGGACCCCGAAGACGAGGAGCCCCGAAGACGACGACCCTGAAGACCACCCCGAAGAAGACCAAGAAGATGACCCTGAAGAAGTTGACCAAGAGGACAAAGAAGAGAAGACAAGCACCAAGATACAGAAGAACAAGAGACAGAAAACCAAGAAGCAGAAATACAAGAAGCTGCAGAGCAAAAAGCAGAAGAACATTAAGCATAAGACTAAAAATCAGAGCAAAAGATAATATCTAAATTATAAGCAGAAGATGACTAAGCAGTGTATGGGGGTGAGTCCGTTCCTCCTCGTGGTGCCCCTGGAAAAGACCTGCTGCTGCAGGCCAAACTGAACGCGGACAAATCCTGTTGAAAATCTTTTGTGACGGGCAGAACGAAAGGTGTAATGTCCAACCTTTTATAGATAACAACTACAGGAATGCCTGTCACAAATAAGAATATGATGAAGAAGAAGAATATGAAGAAGATGAAGAAGTAGAATATGAAGAATGTGAAAAAAAAGAATAATACGAAGACGGTGAAGAAGAAGAAGATGAAGAAGGTGAAGAAGAAGTGGATGAAAAAGATGCTGAGGATGATGAAGGAGAAAGTGTGGGAGAAGTAAAAAAGAAGGTGAAGAGCATGGAAGTAGTGAAACATAAATATCTGATAAAATATAAAAATACTTAACATAGTCAATATTTCCGTAACTCAGAACGTCTTAAAAAAATATTAATTCCTGCTATTCCATTTGATTGGGCTAAACCTCTATGCCTTTATTGTCTCCCCCACCTCCCCCAATACATTCTACATTATTCTTAGTTGTTTTCCTTCATGTAGAATTAACCTACAAGGAAAGAAAGGGTTTATTTTCATTCCGATATTTCTGTCCCATTGACTTGCATTGGTTTCCGGTATCGGAATCGGCGATATCCGATACTTTTTCGGTATCGGTCCGATCCAATCCGATCCGATATTTCCCGATATCGGAAGGTATCGCTCAACACTAATTACCACGCTACGCCACTGTTGCCAAACTGTACACAGTAGATAACAACTGCATACACACGGCGGAGTCCTTAACCTCACCAGACGGAGTGGAGGATAATGACCAGGGAACCCAGATGGAGGATTGGTGTCAACAGCTCCATGTTGGGACAGACACCACTCCTGCCCATCAGAAACAGGGTATACACCAGGTGGTTCAGGAATATGAACAGGTATCCAGTAAACACCCACTTGACTTTGGGAGGATTAAAGGGGTACAACACCATATACCCACAGGTGACCATCCACCCATCAAAGAACGTTACAGGCCCATACCACCCGCACACTACCAGAAGGCAAAGGAGATGTTGCACGACATGAAGAAGGCAGGGGTAGTAAGGGATAGCTGTAGTCCCTGAGCAGCTCCCCTGGTCCTAGTCAGGAAAAGGGATGGAAGCATGAGAATGTGTGTAGATTACAGACAGGTAAATCGCATAACACACAAAGATGCATACCCTTTGCCCAGTATAGAGGAATCCCTGGCTGCATTAAAGTCTGTAAATTGCTTCTCCACCCTTGACCTCACTAGTGGGTACTGGCAAGTAGCTGTTGCTGAGGAGGAACGGGAGAAGACGGCCTTCACTAACCCGATGGAACTCTGCGAGTTCAACAGTATGCCGTTTGGACTCTGCAATGCCCCCAGAACGTTCCAGAGATTGATGGAGTGCTGCCTGGGACACCGCAACTTCGAGACTGTACTGCTATACCTGGATGACGTGATAGTGTACTCCAAAACGTACGAGGACCATTTGAAGCACCTGGCAGAGGTATTTGAGTCGCTGTCCCGGTATGGGATGAAGCTGAAGCCCTCAAAGTGCCACCTGCTCAAGCGAAAGGTACAGTACCTGGGGCACATCATCAGTCCAGAAGGAGTAGCACCGGACCCGGAAAAGGTCACTTCCATCCGGAAATGGCCGGTGCCGAAGAGCCTCAAGGAGGTACGTCAGCTCCTGGGACTAGTCGGGTATTACCGGAGGTTTGTGAAGGACTACACCAAGAAAGCGGCGCCTTTGCAAGATCTCCTGGTAGGACAGTCTGGGAGAAGCAGAAACCCCCCGTTCCAGTGGGGTAAGGAGCAAGCTGAATCCTTTGAGGTGATAAAGGAGATCCTGACCGGCGAAGAGATCCTAGCCTACCCTGACTACAGCCAAGCGTTCCTGCTGTACACTGATGCCAGCAACATGGGATTAGGAGCTGTGTTAAGTCAGAAGCAGAATGGCCGAGAGAAGGTGATCGCCTATGCAAGCAGGAAGCTCCGCCCGACCGAGAGGAACCCAGAGAACTATAGCAGCTTCAAGTTGGAATTCCTGGCCCTGGTCTGGGCCATCACTGAGCGGTTCAAGCACTACCTAGCCTCCAGTAAGTTCACTGCCTACACTGATAATAACCCCTTGACTCATCTAGAAACAGCCAAGTTAGGAGCCATGGAGCAACGATGGATGGCGCGGCTGTCAAGCTACCAGTTCACCATTAAGTATCAGGCAGGCCGCAAGAATACCAATGCCGATGCCCTGTCTAGGATGCCTCACCAGTCGGACACTGAAGAAGAAGTGGATGACCTGGAGGAGATTGAGCTACCTGCCTTCCACCATAATAGAATGGTCCACGAGCAATGAGCCTCCAGGAGGCATCGCGGTAAGACGTTAAACCCTTTGCCTCACCACAGCTTGAAGGAGACCCAGGACAGCGACCCGGTTGTCAGCCATATCAAAGAACTGATAACCCAGGAAGGTTCCTCCCTGGAGAAGGACACGTCTCCACAAGCCAAGCAACTGTGGAATGAGAGAAGCTGGCTGTTTATCTATAGAGAGAAGCTGTGCCGAAGGTACGTCAACCCGAGGACCCATGAGATGGTATGGCAGATCGTAGTGCCTAGGACGGACATCCAGATGGTGTTGGAGGCCTACCACGATCAAGCGGGGCACTTTGGCTGGAAGAAGCTAGAAACCCTGCTGAAAGGTCGGTTTTATTGGGTTGGAATGCGCAGTTCCATAGAGACATGGTGCCGGGATTGTGGACCCTGTAGCCTCAGAAGAAAAGACTACAGCAGCCAGAAGGCACCACTGCAACCCATCAAGACAACTCGACCCTTGGAGATCGTGGCCCTGGATCATGTCAAGCTGTCACCCAGCAGGTCAGGATATTTCTATGCCCTGACCATGGTGGATCACTACTCCCGGTTCCTGGTGGTCGCCCCCGTCAAGGATCTGACTGCAGAAACTGCGGCGAAGACGTTTCAAGTGTACTTCTGCAGGCCCCATGGATACCCGGAGCAGGTGCTGACAGATCAAGGCCCTGCCTTTGAAGCCGAATTGTTCAAGGAGTTTTGCCATCTGTACGGGTGTAAGAAGATCCGGACTACACCGTACCACCCCCAAACCAATGGGTTATGTGAAAAAATGAATAACATCGTCATTGACCTGTTGAAGACCTTACCGCTAGAAGAGAGGAACCAGTGGCCAGACAAGCTACCTAACCTGGTAGATCTGTACAACCACATACCTGTGAGTTCCACCAATTGTACTCCAGAATATCTCATGCGAGCAAGACCCGGAAAGTTGCCCATGGACCTGGAGCTTGGTGTAGTAGAACCCGAAGCAGATATGTCCACTGAGGACTGGGACACGACGTGACAGGAACAGTACAGGAGAGTACAAGCCTGTGTGGAAGACAGTCTGAATAGGGTAAGAGACAAGCAGGAAGCGCAGGACAACAAGAGCGCGCCAGCAGAACCCTTAGCACCTGGAGAAGTTGTGCTGAAGAGAAAAAGAAGAAACCACAAACTTGATGACCAGTGGGAGAGGGAACCCTACACTGTGTTAAATTCAAGATTTGATAACCGGAAGACCTGTTTAATTACCAAGGATGGAGGAAGAATGACTGCAACGGTATCTAGAGACCATCTGAAGTTGTGTCCAGGTCTGCTAAAGCCACAGGAAGAAGTGCCTCTCATCGTACCGGAGGAGCCTAAAGAAGCAGTAATACATACTGAATTAGGAGATTTCCCGGCAGATTGGCCCCAACAGGAGCAGTGATAATACCTCTGATCCACTTCTACCAACAGCAAGAAGACCCTCCACAGCAAGTAGAACCTGTAAGTGCCCCAGAAGAGCTTGCTCAGGAAGAATCCCTGGAAGAAGGATCACCAGTGGAAGCAGAGCCAGAAGGCCCAGTAACCAGTATACTTGCCAGCCCCATAGAAAGGTTAAGACAGTTCTACAATTTCCCCACACGTAGATCCGATAGGGTAGCGGATAGTGCAAGCACAGACATCAACAACACCCCAGTACTACGTAGGTCAACACGCAGTACAAGAGGCCAGGTCCTTGTCAGGTATAAGGAGTAAGTTAGAAATACCTGCAGTGTGAATAGTTACCCAGTAGGGTATTGCATAATGTTTATTGTATAAACTGAAATTAAATATATGTGCATTTAGTTACCTGTAAGGGTAAAAAGAGACTTGTAGGCTGAGGACTGTGAGCAGCCCAAAAACTGTCCTGTACATAGTTGCATTCCCTGGAGTGCCCTTTTAAGTGACCACTGAACAAAATCCCGTTTGGCGTGGCGGAAGACGTGGTCCAGCACCTGGATCACCTATGCCCTGTAGCCACGCCCAAGGCCTACGTTGAGGGTTTTCAGGCGGGTCCCTCATGTTCCTTCATCAGTGAAATGGACAACATTTGCTTGAAAAACTCTGAACTTGTTTCATAAATATTTATTGTGTTAATAATGTTACCTGTAACGTTCAAGAAAGTGCCTCCCATAAAGGGAAGAAATGTTATTGTTAATCTGTTTTTCAAAAATGCTTCAGTCCGGGAGTACTGAGTTTTACTAGGGGGGAATGTGGCGCCCTGCTGTGCATTGGTGCCACAGAATCCAGAAGGGTGCATGGATGGACTTCTCTACAAGAGGCCCTCACACATGCACACACCTCCACCATACCACCTCAGACCAGCAGAGGGAGCCCGTTAGGGACATATATAGGGAGGGTGGAGCTAGGCAGCTGAGATTAGTTCCTGCTGAGACACAGAGAGGGACAGAGCTCAGAGTGAGCTGAGAGTGTGCTGATGCTCAGAGAGCAGTGAAGAAAGCAGCAAGCCGGCTGCTGTGCTTAGGTGAGCCAAGGCCTACAGCACGTGTGGAAGCCTAGTGAGGGCCTTGAGTGGGCCGAAGGCGAGAGGAGAAGGAAGAAGTAGTGAGGGGGCAGAGGAGCATACCAGGCTCACCCCGATATATATATCGGACACTGGGTCCGTGCCTACAGGGACCCCTTTACATCCAGTAGGAACCACCGGAACCCTGGAGGACTACAGGTCCCAGGTTCACCAAACACTGACTAAAGTACCAGGGCTAGGAGTCACGGAGGTCCCAGCATCCAGGGAGAGTGATCTCCAAAGAGAAGGCCCTACCACCAGGTCAGCAGGTGCAGAGAGAGACAGTAACCAAGCTAGGCCCAGCTCCAGGCAGTCCAGAAGCTTAGAGAGTAAAGCAACGGGTCAGGAGGCCCTATACCCGCTCACTGGGGAGAGTCCAGAAGTGCGCCCTTCACCTGGAGTACCCTGGACCATGCCTGCAGCATCACCAGTAAAGGTACTGAAGCTTACCCCTGTGTGAGTGTCCATCCTTCCTCTGGGACTGTCCTGCCATCTCTCCCCTGCACCACCATCCAGTACAACCTCCACACTGCCCTGAGGCCCTGCTCCATCTGTGGGGAGCCATTCCATCACAAGCTGCCCTACCATCTGCCTCAGAGGACTGCCCTGCAGCGGCGGCACCCCTTAGCCGCATTCCACAGGTGGCGTCACGAATAATTCCAAAAACCCCAAATAATAGAAGTTTCCCCATTTCACTGACCGCCCTGGGTCACGGTTCGGGCCAGCCACCGTGATATCCTCCGGCAACCAGAGGCCCGGCTGCAGAGTACCCCACGGCCCTGGGGGCGCGTCATCATCTTGCAGGAAATGCTGACACACTCCAGCCACATGAGGTCTGGCATTGTCCTGCATTAGGAGGAACCCAGGACCAACCACACCAGCATATGGTCTCACAAGGGGTCTGAGGATCTCATCTTGGTACCTTGTGGCAGTCAGGCTACCTCTGGCGAGCACATGGAGGGCTGTGCGGCTCTCCAAAGAAATGCCACCCCACACCATTACTGACCCACTGCCAAACCGGTCATGCTGAAGGATGTTGCAGACAGCAGATCGCTCTCCACGGCGTCTCCAGACTCTGTAACGTCTGTCACATGTGCTCAGTGTGAACTTGCTTTCATCTGTGAAGAGCACTGGGCGCCAGTGGCGACTTTGCCAATCCTGGTGTTCTGTGACATTTCTTTGGAGGGCCACACAGCCCTCCATGTGCTCGCCAGAGGTAGCCTGACTGCCATTAGGTACCGAGATGAGATGCTCAGACCCCTTGTGAGACCATATGCTGGTGCGGTTGGCCCTGGGTTCCTCCTAATGCAGGACAATGCCAGACCTCATGTGGCTGGAGTGTGGCAGCAGTTCCTGCAAGATGAAGGCATTAAAGCTATGGACTGGCCCGCCCGTTCCCCAGACCTGAATCCGATTGAGCACATCTGGGACATCATGTCTTGCTCCATCCACCAACGTCACGTTGCACCACAGACTGTCCAGGAGTTGGCGGATGCTTTAGTCCAGACCTGGGAGGAGATCCCACAGGAGACCCTCCGCAACCTCATCAGTGTGTTTTTCCACTTTAATTTTGGGGGTGACTCCAAATCCAGGCCTCCATTGGTTAATAAATTTGATTTCCATTGACAATTTTTGTGTGATTTTGTTGTCAGCACATTCAACTTTGTACAGAACAAAGTATTCAATGAGAATATTTCATTCATTCAGATCTAGGACGTGTTATTTGAGTGTTCCCTTTATTTTTTTGAGCAGTGTATATATATATATAGATATCTATAATATACTCGTACAAGCGTCCCTCTGTCTGAAGCCTCTATAGACTGCGCAAGAGCGACACGCCTGTGCAGTCTGGCTCCAGACAGAGGAACGCATGGAGCCGTTACAGGTAAGAGGAGTGTATGGTGCCGGAGATTGCGGTATGCGTAGGCACTGAATGCATACCGCGATCTCTGGCGCCATACTTACATACTTACCTGACCGGGGGGAGCGTTGCTGCGGCGCCTCTCTTCTCGCCGGAGACCGGGGCAGGAGTGAAGGCGTCGGAATCGGCGCATGCGCATAGCGCTATCCGGCACCATTTTACTGAAGACACATTTGCAGTGTCACATATAGTAAAAGGAAAGCCAGCTCACCCACACTACATACACACTGTGCAGTTCTGTTTTTCATGATTCTGATCATTCAAATGAATATAAAATCAAACAGTATATTAATTGTGATTCAGAGAACGCGGTATACAAAATGAATATGCGATAAATTTTACATAGGTTGTACTACACGTAAATTAAAAACTAGGTTTAATGAACATTATAACGACATACTTAATTCAAATAACACCAGTAGAATGTCTCTGCTATTGCAAAGCATTTTATTATTGAGCACAATCGTGACATGTCTTCTTTGCAAGTTTTAGGTATTGAAAAACTTTTTCCACATGCAAGAGGTGGAGATATGAAGCAAAAATTATTGACAAAAGAAGCGTATTGGATATTTAATCTGGATTCAAGAAGCCCAAAGGGTTTTAATCTGAAGAGAGAAACCATGTATCACTATTGACTGTTTTCATGCACCTGTTGCTTAATGTGGTAATTATGTCATGTGATTTGTTCCAGCTGTTTTCATTGGCACAATTTTAGTATTTTAGAAAATCCTTTTCATTGTGTAGCTATGCAGTGATAAAGAACGCAAGTGAGTGTTCGAAGCGCGTCTTGCTCACCTACCCTGTCTATGCAACCTTTATAATTTTTGCAACTTTTTAATGGACGAAAAATAAAGAAAGAATTATTTTACCAGACGCTGGAACAACTATCCCTTTTTTTTTTGAACATTTGCAGTGTGTCTTCAGCAAGATGGCGCCGGACAGCGTGGTATGGGCTTGCGCCTACTCCGGCGCCACACTCCTTCCCCACCCTCTGGCAGAACAGGACACAGCAGCGCTGGAGCACACGGAAGAAATGTGAGTATAAGTGTTTTTTTTTGCATGTGTGCAGTGTGAAAAGGATGAGGGGGCCATATATACCAGGATTAGGGGATGAGGGGGCCATATATACCAGGATTGGGGGATGAGGGGGCTACACATACCAGGATTGGGGGATGAGGGGGCCACACATACCAGGATTGGGGGATGAGGGGTATCATACATACCAGGATTGAGGGGTACCATGGATACCAGGATTGGGGGTGAGGGGACCATGCACACAAGGATAGGGATGAGGGGTGCCATGCATACCAGGATTGGGGGATGAGGGGTACCATGCATACCAGGATTGGGGGGTGAGGGGACCATGCATACCAGGATTGGGAGATGATGGGTGCCATGCATACCAGCATTGGGGATGAGGGGTGCCATGCATACCAGCATTGGGGATGAGGGGTGCCATGCATACCAGCATTGGGGATGAGGGGTACCATGCATACCAGGATAGGAATGCGGGGTACCATGTATACCAGGATGATGGATGGGGTGCCATGCATACCAGTATGAGGGGTACCATGCATACCAGAATAGGGATGAGGGGTACCATGCATACCAGAATAGGAATACGTGGTGCCATGCATACCAGGATTGGGGGATGAGGAGTGCCATGTATACCAGGATAGGGATGAGGGGGCCATACATACTAGGATTGGGGATGAGGGTTGCCATGCGTTCCAGGATGAGGGGTTGGGTGCCATGCATATCAGGATTGGGGGATGAGGAGGCCATACATACCAGGATTTCAGGATGAGGGGTGCTATACATACCATATTTGGGATGAGGGGTGCCATGTATACCAGGATAAGGAGTACCATACATACCAGAATAGGGATGTGGGGTACCATGCATACCAGGATAGGGAAGAGGAGTGCTATGCATACCAGAATTGGAGATGAGGAAGCCATACATACCAGGATGAGGGATTGGACACCATACCTACCAGGCTTGGGATGAGGGGTGCCATACATACTATAATTGGGATGAGGAGTGCCATGTATACCAGAATGAGGGGTACCATGCATACCAGAATAGGGATGAGGGGTACCATGCATACCAGGATGAGGGATGGAGTGCCATGCATACAAGGATTGATGGATGAGGAGGCCATACATACCAGAATTGGGATAAGGGGTGCTATGTATACCAGGATGAGGGGTACCATGCATACCAGAATAGGGATGCGGGGTACCATGCATACCAGGATGAGGGATGGGGTGCCATGCATACCAGGATGAGGGGTACCATACATACCAGTATAGGGAAGAGGAGTGCCATGCATACCAGGATTGGGGATGGGGAAGCCATACATACCAGGATGAGGGATTGGATACCATGCATACCAGGATTGGGATGAGGGGTGCCATGCATACCAGGATTGGGATGTGGGGTGCCATGTATATCAGATTTGGAATGAGGGGTGCCATGCATACCAGTATTGGGGATTAGGGGTGCCATGCATACCAGGATTGTGGATGAGGGGTGCCATGTATACCAAGATTGGGGATGAGGGGTGCCATGCATACCAGGATTTGGGATGATGGGTGCCATGCATACCAGGATTTGGGATGAGGGGTGCCATGCATACCAGGATTGGGGATGAGGGGTGCCAGGCATACCAGGATAGGGATGAGGGGTACCATACATACCAGGATGAGGGATGGAGTCAGGGTCGGACTGGTCTGGCGGGATAGCGGGGAAAATCCCGGTGGGCCCCGATGAGAGAGTGAGAGAATTGGTAGCGGGGGCCCTTTAAAAGTGCAGCCAAAGCTAATGTAATGTTGCGTGTGGCACACATACTATTCAATGTTGACAGCGGGTGACGCGCATGCTCACATGACATGAGGACGTGTTCTTGGTGGGCGGTGACATGCCGAAGCTGCGCTCTGCTCTCCCTGCTCCCGGGCCAGCTTCTGATACACCGCTCTCTGCTCTCCAGTCCAGGCTCCTTGGAGTTGGCCTTGTAACACCTGCTCCCGTCTGGGTATGTGACACCGCACCGCGCACCGCCCTCTTCTCTCCTGCTGTATTGGCCTTTTAACGCCGGCTCCTGGGCTGAGTATGTGGTGAACTGTACTCTGCTCTCTCACTGTCACCCTGGAAACAAGGCTGCAGGCCTGGCTACAGCTCTATTTGCTTCAACTTCAAGTCAAGTGCAATATCCCCTTTTTTCTGGGTGAGTGGTCTCAGCATTCGACATGATGTATATATGGGGCATCAGGCTCGATACATGGGGGTGAGGGGGGCAGGCTGGACACATGGGTAGTTGGATGGATACATGGAGGTGAGGGGGGGGCAGGCTGGACACATGGAGGTGAGGGGGGAGGCAGGCTGGACACATGGCGACTAGAATGGATACATGGGGGTGAGGGGGGGCAGACTGGACACATGGGGCCTAGGATGGATACATGGAGGTGAGGGGGGACAGGCTGGACACATGGAGGTGAAGGGGGGGCAGGCTGGACACATGGGGCCTAGGATGGATACATGGAGGTGAGGAGGGGCAGGCTAGACACATGGGGACCTGGAAGGATACATGGGGGTGAGGGGGACATGCTGGACACATAGGGCCTACGATGGATACATGTAGGTGAGGGGGAGCAGGGTGGACTCATGGGGGTGAGGGGGAGCAGGCTGGACACATGGGGCCTAGGATGGATACATGGGGGTGAGGGGGAGAAGGCTGGACACATGGGGCCTAGGATGGATACATGGAGGTGAGGGGGGGCAGGCTGGACACATGGGGCCTAGGATGGATACATGGGGGTGAGGGGGGCAGGCTGGACACATGGGGCCTAGGATGGATACATGGAGGTGAGGGGGGACAGGCTGGACACATGGTAGTGAGGGGGGCAGGCTGGACACATGGGGCCTAGGAGGGATACATGGAGGTGAGGACGGGGGCAGGCTGGACAAATAGGGACCTGGACACATGGGGGTGAGGGGGAGCTGGCTGGACACAAGAGGACTAGGATGTATACATGGAGGTGAGGGGGGGCAGGCTGGACACATGGGGCCTAGGATGGATACATGGAGGTGAGGGGGGGCAGGCAGGACACCTGGGGCCTAGGATGGATACATGGAGGTGAGAGGGGGGCAGGCTGGACACATGGGGCCTACGATGGGTACATGGAGGTGAGGGGGGGCAGGCTGGACACATGGGGACCTGGATGGATACAAGGGGGTGAGGGGGGCGAGTCTGGACACATGGGGCCTAGGATGGATACATGGGGGTGAGGGGGAGCAGGCTGGACACTTGGGGCCTAGCTTGGATACATGTAGGTGAGGGGGGCAGGCTGGACACATGGGCGCCTGGAGAGATACATGGGGCAGAGGGGGGCAGGCTGGACAAATGGGTATCTGGATCAATACCTGGGGGTGAGGGGGGGCAGGCTGGACACATGGGGCCTAGGATGGATACATGGAGGTGAGGGGGGCAGGCTGGACACATGGGGACCTGAATAGATACATAGGGCTGAGGGGGGGCAGGATGGACACATGGGGATCTGGATGAATACATGGGGGTGAGGGGGGGCAGGCTGGACACATGGGGCCTAGGATAGATACATGGGGGTGAGGGGGGCCAGGCTGGACACATGGGGCCAAGGATAGCTACATGGGGGTGAGGGGGAGCAGACTGGACACATGGGGTCTAGGATAAAAACATGGGGCTTTGGGGGAGCAGGCTGGACACATGGGGATCTGGATGAATACATGGGGGTGAGGGGGGGCAGGCTGGACACACGGGGCCTAGGATGGATAGATGGGAGTGAGGGGGAGCAGGCTGGACACATGGGGCCTAGGATGGATACATGTAGGTGAGGGGGGACAGGCTGGACACATGGGGGGTGAGGAGGGGGCAGGCAGGACACATGGGGCCTAGGATGGATACATGGAGGTGAGGGGGACAGACTGGACACATGGGGGTGAGGGGGGGCAGGCTGGACACACGGGGCCTAGGATGGATAGATGGGAGTGAGGGGGAGCAGGCTGGACACATGGGGCCTAGGATGGATACATGTAGGTGAGGGGGGACAGGCTGGACACATGGGGGGTGAGGAGGGGGCAGGCAGGACACATGGGGCCTAGGATGGATACATGGAGGTGAGGGGGACAGACTGGACACATGGGGGTGAGGGGGGGGCAGGCAGGACACATGGGGCCTACGATGGATACATGGGGGTGAGGGGGGGCAGGCTGGACACATGGTGGTGAGGGGGGCAGGCAGGACACATGGGGCCTAGGATGGATACATGGGGATGAGGGGGGGGGGCAGGCTTGACACATGGGGCCTACGATGGATACATGGGGGTGAGGGGGGGCAGACTGGACACATGGTGGTGAGGGGGGACAGGCTGGACACATGGGCCTAGGATGGATACAAGGTGGTGAGGGGGGACAGGCTGGACACATGGGGCCTGGGAGGGATACATGTAGGTGAAGGGGGCAGGCTGGACACATGGGACCTAGGATGGATACATGTAGGTGAGGGGAGACAGGCTGGACACATGGGGCCTTGGATGGGATACAAGGGTGTGAGGGGGGCAGGCTGGACACATGGCGCCTAGGATGGATATATGTAGGTGAGGGGGGGCAGGCTGGACACATGGGGCCTAGGATGGATACATGTAGGTGAGGGGGGCAGGCTGGACACATGGGGCCTAGGATGGATACATATAGGTGAGGGGGGCAGGCTGAACACATGGGGCCTAGGATGGATACATGGGGCTGAGGGGGGACAGGCTGGACACATGGGGCCTGGGATGGATACATGTAGGTGAGGGGGGCAGGCTGGAAAATGGGGCCCAGGATGGATACATGTAGGTGAGGGGGGGCAGGCTGAACACATGGGGACTAGGATGGATACATGGAGGTGAGGAGGGGCAGGCTGGACATATGGGGCCTAGGATGGATACATGGGAGTGAGGGGGGACAGGCTGGACACATGGTGCCTAGGATGGATACATGGGGTGAGGGGGGCAGGCTGGACACATGGGGCTTAGGATGGATGCATGGGGGTGACTTAACACAGGCTGGACACATGGGGCCTAGGATGCATACATGAGGGTGAGGGGGGGCAGGCTGGACACATGGGGCCTGGGATTGGTACATGTAGGTGATGGGGGCAGGCTGGACACATGGGGCCTGGGATGGATACATGTAGGTGAGGGAGGCAGGCTGGCCACATGGGGCCTGGGATGGATACATGTAGGTGAGGGGGGCAGGCTGGACACATGGTGGTGAGGGGGGACAGGCTGGACACATGGACCTAGGATGAATACATGGGGGTGAGGGGGGGGCAGGCAGGACACATGGGGAGATGGATACATGGGGATGAGGGGGGGGTCAGGATGGACACATGGGGCCTACGATGGATACATGGGGGTGTGGGGGGGCAGGCTGGACACATGGTGGTGAGGGGGGACAGGCTGGACACATGGGCCTAGGATGGATACATGGGGGTGAGGGGGGACAGGCTGGACACATGGGGCCTGGGAGGGATACATGTAGGTGAGGGGGGTCAGGCTGGACACATGGGACCTAGGATGGATACATGTAAGTGAGGGGGGACAGGCTGGACACATGGGGCCTTGGATGGGATACAAGGGTGTGAGGGGGGCAGGCTGGACACATGGCACCTAGGATGGATATATGTAGGTGAGGGGGGGCAGGCTGGACACATGGGGCCTAGGATGGATATATGTAGGTGAGGGGGGGCAGGCTGGACACATGGGGCCTAGGATGGATATATGTAGGTGAGGGGGGGCAGGCTGGACACATGGGGCCTAGGATGGATAAATGTAGGTGAGGGGGGCAGGCTGGACACATGGGGCCTAGGATGGATACATATAGGTGAGGGGGGCAGGCTGAACCCATGGGGCCTAGGATGGATACATGGGGCTGAGGGGGGGCAGGCTGGACACATGGGGCCTGGGATGGATACATGTAGGTGAGGGGGGCAGGCTGGAAAATGGGGCCTAGGATGGATACATGTAGGTGAGGGGGGCAGGCAGGACACATGGGTCCTAGGATGGAAACAAGGGAGTGAGGGGGGACAGGCTGGACACATGGTGCCTAGGATGGATACATGGGGGTGAGGGGGGCAGGCTGGACACATGGGGCTTAGGATGGATGCATGGGGGTGAGTTAAGACAGGCTGGACACATGGGGCCTAGGATGCATACATGAGGGTGAGGGGGAGCAGGCTGGACACATGGGGCCTGGGATTGGTACATGTAGGTGATGAGGGCAGGCTGGACACATGGGGCCTGGGATTGGTACATGTAGGTGATGGGGGCAGGCTGGACACATGGGACCTGGGATGGATACATGTAGGTGAGGGGGGCAGGCTGGCCACATGGGGCCTAGGATTGATACATGTAGGTGAGGGGGGGCAGGCTGGACACATGGGGCCTAGGAAGGATACATGGGGTGAGGGGGGGGCGGGATGGACACATAGGGCCTAGGATGGATACATGGAGCTGAGGGGGGGGCAGGCTGGACACATGGGGATGAGGGTGGGAAGGCTGGACACATGGGTCCTAGGATGGATACATGAAGGTGAGGTTGGCAGGCTGGACACTTGGGGCCTACAATGGATACATGTAGGTGAGGGGGGGGCAGGATGGACACATGGGGCCTAGGATGGATACATGGGGTGAGGGGGGGGCAGGCTGGACACATAGAGCCTAGGATGGATACATGGGGCTGAGGGGGGTGCAGGCTGGACACTTGGGGCATAAAATGGATACATGGAAGTGAGGAGGAACAGGATGGATACATGGGGCTGATGGGAGGCAGGCTGGACACATGTGGCCTAGAATGGATACACGGAGGTGAGAAGGAACAGTATGGATACATGGAGGTGAGAGGGGCAGACTGGACACATGGGGCCCAGGATGGATACATGGAGATGAGGGGGGCAAGCTGGACACATGGGGCCTAGGATGGATACATTGGGGTGAGAGGGGGGGCAGGCTGGACACATGGGGCTGAGGGGGGCAGGCTGGACACATGGGGGAGAGGGAGGGTAGGCTGGACACATGGGGCCTAGGATGGATACATGTAGGTGAGGTGGGACAGGCTGGACACATGGGGCATTGGATGGATACATGTAGGTGAGGGGGTGCAGGCTGGACACATGGGGTCTAGGATAGATACATGTAGGTGAGGGGGGACAGGCTGGACACCTGGGGCCTAGGATGGATACATGTAGGTGAGGGGGGACAGGCTGGACACATGGGGTCTAGGATTGATACATGTAGGTGATGGGGCAGGCTGGACTCCTGGGGCCTAGGATGGATACATGTAGGTGAGGGGAGCAGGCTGGACACATGGGGCCTAGGATGGATACATGTAGGTGAGGAGGAGCAGGCTGGACACGAGGCCTAGGATGGATACACGGGGCTGAAAAGGGTTGGCTGGACACATAGACGTGAGAGGGGGCAGGCTGGACACCTGGGGCCTAGGATGAATACATGTACCTGAGTGGGGCAGGCTGGACACATGGGGCCTAGGATGAATACATGGAGGTGAGGAGGAGCAGGCTGGACACATGAGGCCTAGAATGGATACATGGGTTTGAGGGGGGGCAGGCTGGACACATGGGGGTGAGGGGGGCAGGCTGGACACATGGGACCTAGGATGGATACATAGAGGTGAGGATGAGCAGGCTGGACACATGGGGCCCAGGATGGATACATGGGGCTGAGGGGGGGCAGGCTGGACACATGTGGCCTAGCACGGATACATGTAGGTGAGGGGGGACAGGCTCGACACATGAGGCCTAGCATGGGTACATGTAGGTGAAGGGGGACAGGCTGGACACATGGGGCCTAGGATGGATACATGTAGGTGAGGTGGGGCAGACTGGAAACATGGTGCCTAGGATGGATACATATAGGTGAGTGGGGCAGGCTGGACACATGGGGCCTAGGATGGATACATGGGTGTGAAGGGGGGGCGGATGGACACATGGGGCCAAGCTTGGATACATGTAGGTGAAGGGGGACAGACTGGACACTTGGGGCCTAGGATGGATACATGTAGGTGAGGGGGGCAGGCAGGACACATGGGGCCTAGGATGGATACATGTAGGTGAGGGGGGGCAGGCTGGACACATGGGACCTAGGATGGATACATGCAGGTAAGGCAGGCAGACTGGTCACATGGGGCCTAGGATGGATACATGTAGGTGAGGATGGGCAGGCTTGACACATGTGGAATAGGATGGATACATGGGGGTGAGGGGGGGCAGACTGGACACATGGGTTGTAGGATGGATTCATGTAGGTGTGGGGGAACAGGCTGGACACATGGGGCCTAGGATGGATACATGTGGGTGAGGGGGAGCATCCTCGACACATTGGGCCTAGGATGGATACATGAAGGTGAGGGGGGGCAGGCTGGACACATGGGGCCTAGGATGGATACATGTAGGTGAGGGGGGCAGGCTGGACACTTGTGGCCTTGGATGGATACATGTAGATGAGGGGGTCAGACTGGACATATGGGGCTTAGGATGGATCCATGTAGGTGAAGGGGGACAGGCTGGACACATGGGGCCTAGGATGGATACATGTAGGTGAGGGGGGCAGGCTGGACACATGGGGCCTAGGATGGATACATGTAGGTGAGTGGGGGCAGGCTGGCATCATGGGGCCTAGAATGGATACATGTAGGTGAGGGGGGGCAGGCTGGACACATGGGGCCTAGAATGGATAC
Organism: Phyllobates terribilis; assembly: GCF_046119375.1. Taxonomy (NCBI): domain Eukaryota; kingdom Metazoa; phylum Chordata; class Amphibia; order Anura; family Dendrobatidae; genus Phyllobates; species Phyllobates terribilis. The sequence continues at coordinate 53,990,960 of NW_027362768.1, read as the reverse complement.
ATGTAGGTGAGGGGGGGCAGGCTGGACACATGGGGCCCAGGATGGATACATGTAGGTGGGGGGGGCAGGCTGGACACATGGGGCCTAGGATGGATACATGTAGGTGAGGGGGGGGCAGGCTGGACAAATAAGGCCTAGGATTGATACATGGGGCTGGGGGGGGGCAGGCTGGACACTTGGGGCCTAGAATGGATACATGTAGGTCAGGTGGGACAGGCTGGACACATGGGGCCTAGGATGGATGCATGGAAGTGAGGAGGAACAGGATGGATTCATGGGGCTGATGGGAGGCAGGCTGGACACATGGGCCTAGGATGGATACATAGGGGTGAGGGGGGGCAGGCTGGACACATGGGGGTGAGGGGGCAGGCTAGACAAAAGGAGGCGAGGGGGGCAGGCTGGACACATGGGGCCTAGGATGGATACATGTAGGTCATGTGGGACAGGCTAGACACATGGGGCCTAGGATGGATGCATGTAGGTGAGGGGTACTAGTACAATTTTCAAACAGTGCCACTCCATAATGTACACATACTACAATGTAGAGAGTGGCAACTATGGACTGTATAATGGCAAAATCGCAAGATAAATGACGCACCCCTTGGGCTGTGTGTGCACGCGTGTGGGTCACCCGGAGCCGGTTCTCTGGGGGTTGTAGTCTCCGTGGCAGTGACCCGGTCCGTGGCTCAGGGTGGTCAGACCAGTGGCAGTTTTTAATATGTTTTAGGTTAATGTCCAACTACGCCACCCGTGGATTGCGGTCAGGGTGTACCGCCGCTGCAAGGCAGACCGCTGAGGCTGGTGTTGTGTGCACAGCAGAGGATGGGACAACTCCCCACGGGAGGAGTATAGCCTTAGGGCAGTGAGTGTGGATGATGGGAGTGATGGTGCACGGGTGAAGCAGGAACGATTCAGAGTCTTTGCAGTGCAGTTCAGGGTCTTTACTGATGATGATAAGGCAGACCCTCCCGGGAGTACTGGCTAGCATAAGGGGCCTGGTCAGTCTGTGAACAAACAGGAGTTCCCCTGGCCAGGTGGAATTGTAGGCCTCCCCGTCTATCTGCACTCTTCCTGGCTACCTTGCTGTAGGCGAGTGGAAGTAGCCCACGTCCCTGAGTATACCGTGTGGTGCTCACCCGTATGGCTGGTGAATTGGACCCTCTGGTAGCTTCCGTTCCTCGATGGCGGTACCGGTCCCTTGTGTGTGTGACTGAGCCTCCGGGCTTCCTATGGCCAGAGGACCTGAAATCCCCTGCCGGCTGGTTTCTGCTGCTGGATATATAAGTCCTCACAGCCTCGGACTCCGTCGTCCGGTCGTAGTGTCTTCAGCCAGGACGAGCAATATCAGCTTCCAGTCCCTGGCACTCAGCTCCTGCTCCAACAGAGCTCCTAGCTGTTGCTTTCCCTGTGTCTGCTTGTTCTTCACTCTCCCTCTGCTTTCTCCTCTAACCCCGCCCCAGATCCAGTTTATATAGGGCAGGTTCGTCCCCTATCTGGTCTGGGACAGGAGGTGTTGCATGTTCAAGGGCTCCTCACCAGGGAACCTCCCACTTGCTCTCAGACGTGATATTTCTATCACTGTGGCAACCTGACCCCTGGGGTGCCACATTCCCCCCTAGTGAATTTTAGTACTCCGGGACTAAACACATTTTTGAAACATAATATAACAGGGTATAAACAATAACAGGAAAAAGTCCATATCACCCAAGGTGAAGTCTTAGAACAGAGTAGGGGACCTGTCCAAAGCAAACCCCAAATGGTGGCCCTGGGCGTGACTGCAAGACGAAGCGAACTACTTTGGACCACACGGGGCCACGCCAGACAGGTTTTTCTTCCGTGGCCGTCTTCGCAAGAGGCACCAAGTGCAACTATTTACAATGTAGTTCCGGTTATTCAGCGTCCATAACCTGTCAGTCCATGAACTAGGAAAACTAGAAAGACTTAATTAATAACCAGGTAACAAAAACATCAAACATTTTCAACTTTTACGTATGTACAGGTAGATATATACTTGGCATTAGATTCTCCAGCGAGCGGGCATCTGTCCTCTAGTGCTCCTGGTGGACCTACGTAACCCACTATCTGGCTCAGCACTACAGGGTGTAGGAGGTGTTGCGGGTAGGCCTGGCAGCTTCCTGCGTACTCTTTGGCTTACTAGGGGCACGACAGGCTCACTACTAGCAGAGGGCTGATTCTCCTGGGCTGCTTGTATGGATCCTTCTGCCTCCTGGGCTGGCTGCTCTCCCGACACTCCCTGTTCTTCTGTAGGCCCTTGAGGGGCTGGCTGGAGAAAGGTGAGAACGGGTACCACGACTGCATTGTTGATTTGAGTCCAGGACTGGGGAAAGTCTCCGAGTACGGTACTGATCATTTCTTCCTTTTCCTCTGCGGGTTGAAGGATATCCTGGTCTTCTTCAGCACCTTGTAGCTGCTCGGGACACTTCTTCAGGTGGTCTCTGGAGACAGTGGCTGTGGTCTCTCCTCCATCCTTACTGATGACACATACTTTTGGATTCTCATGGCTTGAGGGCAGTATGGTGTACGGGTCGTTCTCCCACTGGTCATCCAACTTGTGGAGCCGTCTCTTCCTCTTCAAGACCTGCTCTCCAGGTGCCAGGGGAACAGCGTGAGCATGTTGGTTATAAGTCCTCTCTTGCCTTCCTCTTTCTTGAGACAGACTTCGCTCCACGGTCTCCTGTACTTTCCGGTACTGCTGCTGCCGTTCCGTGTCCCAGTCTGATTCTGGTGAGGTGTCCTCGGGTGTCAGGACTCCCATCTCCAGGTCAATTGGCAGCTTACCTGGTCTTGTGCGCATCAGGTAAGCCGGGGTGCAATTTGTAGCATTCACCGGGATATGGTTGTACAAGTCAATCAGGTCTGGCAGCTTCTCCGGCCACAGGCTGCGTTCTTCCAGGGGCAACGTCTTGAGGAGATCAATGATGATATTGTTCATTTTCTCACACAGCCCGTTGGTTTGGGGGTGGTAAGTCGTTGTCCTTATCTTCCTGCAACCATACAAGTTGCAGAACTCCTGGAAGACCTCCACTTCGAAGGCTGGACCTTGGTCAGTCAACACTTGCTCCGGATACCCGTGTTGACGGCAGAAGTGCTGCTGGAAGGCTCTAGCTGCTGTTTGAGCCATTAAGTCCTTGACAGGGACCACCACCAGGAACCGGGAGTAGTGGTCTACGATGGTGAGGGCGTAGACGTACCCGGACCTACTCGGAGCCAGCTTCACATGGTCCAGGGCTACCAGTTCTAATGGTTGCTTCGTGATGATGGGCTGCAGGGGGTCTTCTGGCTGGCACGGTCCTTCCTTCTCAGGTTGCACGGGCCGCAGTCTCTGCACCATCTCTCAATGGCCCCTCTCATGTTTACCCAGAAGAACCGGTCACGCAACAGGAACTCCAGCTTCTTCCATCCGAAGTGCCCTGCTCCGTCGTGGTATGCCTCCAGGACCATAGCCGCGTCCCGCCTCGGGACCACTACCTGCCAGGTCAGCTCATGTGTCCGGGAGTTGACAGTTCTCCGGCACAGCTTCCCCTTGTAGAGAAACAGTTTACTCTTCTCCTTCCACATCTGTTTGGTCTCCTCCGGGGCGTCTGCGTCAAGGCGGGCATCAGCCTGTGTCAGCATTTCCTTTACCAGACGGACTGCGGGGTCACTGTCTTGAGTCTCTGTCCAGCTGTAGTGGGGTAAGGGATTGAACATAGCAGAGTGCCTGTCCCTTACACGGTGGGAATACTGGGTAATCCCATGACGGTGGAACGCAGGGAGTTTGATCTCTTCCAGTTCCTCTGGAACTTCCCCTCTGTCCGGTAAGTTCGGCATCCTGGACAGGGCGTCTGCATTGGCATTTGAGCGTCCCGCCCGGTATTTGATGGTGAATTCATAGTTGGACAGGCAGGCCATCCATCTCTGCTCAGGGCACCAAGTTTTGCAGTGTCCCAATGTGTCAACGGGTTTTTGTCCGTGCACACGGTGAACTTGGAGGAGGCAAGGTAATGCTCGAAACGTTCTGTCACTGCCCACACCACTGCCAGGAACTCTAGCTTGAATGAGCTATAATTCTCAGGGTTTCTATCTGTGGGCCGTAGTTTTCGGCTGGCGTAAGCGATTACCCGTTCTCTCCCCTGCTGGATCTGGGACAGTACGGCTCCTAGCCCGATGTTGCTCGCGTCCGTGTGGAGGATAAAGGGCTGGCTGTAGTCAGGGTACACCAGGACTTTATACCCCGTGAGGGCCATATTCAGCTGGCGGAAGGACTCCTCTTCCAGCTTTTCCTACCTGAAGGGTGGCTTCTGGTTTTTGGCCTTCCTGGATTGACCTATCAGGAGGGCCTGCATAGGAGCTGCCATTTTGGTGAAACCGGGAATGAATCTTCGGTAGTAGCCTACCAACCCGAGGAACTGCCGCACTTCCTTTATGTTGGAGGGTCTTGGCCTGTCCTTAATCACGGTGATCTTATCGGGGTCGGGAGCCACTCCGTCGGCACTCACCACGTGTCCCAGGTACTGTACCTTTGGTTTCAGCAGATGCCACTTGGAGGGTTTCACCTTTAGGCCGTAGCTTGCCAGGGCGTCAAACACCTCTGCCAGGTGTTTCAGATGGTCCTCGTAGGTTTTGGAATAAACGATGACATCATCCAGGTATAACAGGACCGTCTCGAAATTCCGGTGTCCCAGACAGCATTCCATCAACCGCTGGAAGGTTCCTGGTGCATTGCAGAGCCCGAACGGCATACAATTGAATTCGCTGAGACCCATCGGGGTGGTGAACGCAGTATTCTCCTTGTCGGCCTCTGCTACAGGAACCTGCCAGTACCCGCTAGTAAGATCCAAAGTGGAGAAGAAGTTAGCAGATTTTAATGCAGCTAAAGATTCTTCTATCCTAGGTAACGGGTTCGCATCTTTGTGTGTGATACGGTTGACCTTTTTTGTAGTCTACGCACATTCTCATTGTGTTGTCCTTCTTTTTCACTAGAACCAGTGGAGCCGCCCAGGGGCTATTGCTGTCCCTGATTACCCCAGCCTCCTTTATGTCTCGCAACATCCCCTTTGCATGCTGATAGTGTGCAGGGGGTACAGGTCGGTATCTTTCCTTTATGGGTGGATGGTCTCCTGTGGGGATGTGATGCTCTACCCCCTTTACTCGCCCGAAGTCTAGCGGGTGTTTACTAAAGACTCTTTCGTACTCCTGAACCACCCGGTAGACTCCCTGTTTTTGGTGTGAGGGAGTGGAGTCAGTACCCAAATGCAGCTGCTGACACCAGTCCTCCATTTGTTTCTTAGAGCCGTTACCTTCCTCTGGTTGAGATGGAGGCAAGGGTTCTACGGCCTTTACAGAATTTTGGTTTATGGTGAACAATTTGGCTAGCGTGGCATACCGGGGCAAGTATACTTCTCTTTCCCCAATGTTTAGGATGCGGACCGGTACCCTCCCATGGCGGACATCAACCACCCCCCATGCCGTCAAAATGGTGGGCCTACTGTCTGAGTAAACGGGTTCTACCATAGCTTGGTAGTCTCTACCCCTCAGACCAATAGCTGCCTGACACCAGATCATCATCTCACTCTTTGGGGGCATGGCGATAGGGAACGGGTCACTCATCCTAACGCTACCAATCTCACCACCTGACAGTTCTACCTGTTGCCGTTTCATCAGTGCCCGGATCTCCTTTTGTAGGACCCGCTGCTGGCCGGAGCTGGCGTTCATGGCAACCTGCTGTAAAATGGCAATTACTTCTGAAAGGCAATTCTCAATAACGTTAGTACCCAAGGTTATTTTAGGGTGACTTTCACGACGATCAATGTCCACAATAATCAGTCCTTGTGCCGCCAGTTCGACCTTACCGATTTTAATGGTCACCTCTTTGAATCCCACCTGCGGCACGGGCTGACCATTGTTGGCGATGATACTCAGGTCGTCATCTGGGTAGCGGGTTATGTCCGAATCATTCCAGTACCGCTTAAAGAGCACATAAGGGATGGTAGTTACCTGTGACCCAGTGTCAAGTAGGGCACTCATAGGAATGCCATCCAGTACCACAGGCAAGACTGGACGTCCCCCTACGTATTTATCACGCCAGTTCGATGGGCCTGATGATCTTATGCCTGGGGATTGGCCCTCTGCCCCAGGTTGTGCCCGTTTAAATGACAGTACCTTGCCATATGTCCGGATTGATTGCAGCGGCTGCAGATGGGTTGTCCGTCCTCCTTGTATCTGTCGCTGGGTCTTCCTCTGGATGATGGTATCCTCCTCTGTCGGCGCCACGGGACGTCCTCCGGACTGGTGGCCAGCTTGATCCTTCCTGGAGAGGATACATGTAATGACTGCACAGTCCTGGTTAATGCGGCAACGCTTTTGGTCAGTTCTTGGACCTGATGGTGCAGGTCTGCAGCCGGGTCTTTATCCAAAGCCTGCGCACCAGCTCCCTCAGGCTCTGCAGACAAGGGCGCCACCTCCTGGTGATAGGTAATAGCAGGGCACCGGTGGGTTACAGTGCTACCCGGTGCCGGTTCTCGGAGCACCCGGATGGCCCTGTCTTTGAACTTTGCAAAGTCTAACCCAGGGTTCTGCAAGGCCATTGCACGTAACTGGGTTCGGTGGGCTTTGGACAGCAGACCCTCAATGAATTGCTCAGTCAGCAGTTCATCTGCATTCCGCACACTGTCAGGGTCTGCCTGTTTAATGGCTCCCAGGGCCTCCTGCAAATTCAAAGCATAGTCTCTTATACTGTCTTGGGCCTGCTGCTTGCACCCATAAAATCTCATTTTGATCTCTGCTGAGGTACGGGTATCAAAAGTGTCCTTCAGACGGGCTAAGATCTCCTTCACAGTCTCCTTGTCCCTGACTGACCAGGACTTTACTTCACGTTGGGCTGCGCCGGTTAGCTGGCCTACCAATATGCTCACTTTTTGTCCCTCCGTCAGGGGGTACACTTTAAATAGGCTGTACAGTTTCTCTTTAAAGTCGCTTAGGGTATGCGACTCTCCTGAGTATTGGGGCAGGCAGGCCGCTCCAGGGATGTAAGGCATTGTAAATGGCATTACTGCGGCAGCGGCCGCACTGGCGGTGGGAGCTCCCTCCTTTCCTGGTATCTTCCGCCCCCCTAGTTAACCGTGGCCTACCTTTTGTTGCTCTTCCTCCGTAGGCCGCGGTTCCACTTGTGCGGCTCCGGGCGAGGACCTTGCGTCGCGTCCTGGTGACGTCAGCACCGCTCTCTCTCCTTCCAGGACCTTGCGCAGCGTCGGTGCGTAGGGCGGGGCTTCAGGTCTCGCGTGGTTTGGACGTCCACGCCCCTCTTCTTACCGCGCGGCGTCCTGAAGATGGCGTCCGATGGCGGGAAAACGGCTGAAGACGGCGGGAAATGACTGAAGATGGCGGGAGACGACTGAAGATGGTGGGAAACGGCTCCGGATGGCAGGAAACTTCACTCAGGTAAGTGCAAAGTCTTTTTCAGGCACGCAATACCCGTTTGTGGCGGGTTGGTCACAATCCTGCCGACTACGCCAAAAGGTTGACGCGCCCCCTGGGCCGTGTGTGCATGCATGTGGGTTACCTGGAGCCGGGTCTCTGGGGGTTGTAGTCTCCGTGGCGGTGACCCGGTCCGTGACTCAGGGTGGTCAGACCAGTGGCAGTTTTTTATATGTTTTAGGTTAATGTCCGACTACGCCACCCATGGATTGTGGTCAGGGTGTACCGCCGCTGCGAGGCAGACCGCTGAGGCTGGTGTTGTGTGCGCAGCAGAGGATGGGACAACTCCCCACGGGAGGAGTATAGCCTCAGGGCAGTGAGTGTGGATGATGGGAGTGATGGTGCACGGGTGAAGCAGGAACGACTCAGAGTCTTTGCAGTGCAGTTCAGGGTCTTTATTGATGATGATAAGGCAGACCCTCCCGGGAGTACTGGCTAGCATAAGGGGCCCAGTCAGTCTGTGAACAAACAGGAGTTCCCCTGGCCAGGTGGAGTTGTAGGCCTCCCCGTCTATCTGCACTCTTCCTGGCTACCTTGCTGTAAGCGAGTGGAAGTAGCCCACGTCCCTGAGTATACCGTGTGGTGCTCACCCGTATGGGTGGTCACTTGGACCCTCTGCTAGCTTCCACTCCTCGATGGCGGTACCGGTCCCTTGTGTGTGTGACTGAGCCTCCGGGCTTCCTATGGCCAGAGGACCTGAAATCCCCTGCCGGCTGGTTTCTGCTGCTGGATATATAAGTCCTCACAGTCTCGGACTCCGTCGTCCGGTCGTAGTGTCTTCAGCCAGGGCGAGCAATATCAGCTTCCAGTCCCTGGCACTCAGCTCCTGCTCCAACAGAGCTCCTAGCTGTTGCTTTCCCTGTGTCTGCTTGTTATTCACTCTCCCTCTGCTTTCTCCTCTAACCCCGCCCCAGATCCAGTTTATATAGGGCAGGTTCGTCCCCTATCTGGTCTGGGACAGAAGGTGTTGCATGTTCAAGGGCTCCTGACCAGGGAACCTCCCACTTGCTCTCAGACGTGATATTTCTATCACTGTGGCAACCAGACCCCTGGGGTGCCACATAAACATAAACAACTGAAGCAACCCCGATCAAAGGCCAATCTACATCATAAAAATTGTTGTTTTATTGAATATTGCTAAAAATTATCACATGCAGATAATTGGTGCAAAAAATGGTGCAAAACAACATACACTGTGTAAAAACTATTCCACCGCTGTATGGGACACGCAGGACCCAGATTGCACAGCCTAGTAAGTATTAAGTAATCATCCAAGTAGCATAGTATTTATACATGGGCCAGAGTGACCTGGCTAGTAAAACGGCTCATATACTCAAAGGTTGTTAAGTCAGAGAAACAGACAATGTTAATACATTCCTCAAAATAATATTGCAGGTATAATGAGCCACCATATATGTATTTACATGTGTATAACGACAGTATATAGATATACAATATATTGGTACTTTGTATTACATCCCATCTATATATTTTGTTCAACTAGACTATCCGACACATGGAAAACATATCTGACACACAATGATTCTGTGTAAGGTGACAGTACAAATTGATATACATATCATAGTTGATACCTAGGCACCAGACTGCTACTGTATGAGGCTTCCAAAGTGGGTCCTGCTCCCACCCCAACACGCGTTTCGGCGCTGCCTTCCTCAGGGGGCGTGGATCATACTGGGAGCTGTGCATCTTTAAATAAGGCTCTGGCCAAGCAATGTGCAGGGGAGGACCAATCGACGCATGTCACATCACAGTTACCAGGGCGATCAGTGACGTCGGCATCAAACAAGAACCACGTGACGGTCACATGGGCCCATGTGACCACGCAGGTCCTTGTGTAGAGACGCAGAAAGCCAGAGAATGCATACTGGCGCCGTACTGCGCATGCGTTCAGGTCCTGTTTGTTGCTAATTATACTGTGCTGCACGGAGAGGTACATCCATCTTTAAAACATGTCCTATGCAGTGTCATGGAGGGCTCCAAACCATTTATGATTCGCACAATTTGCATAATAAAACAAGATTTAACAGGGGCAGTTCTAAGCATCACAAAGGTAATAGATGTCATTTAAACTGCTCAACCATGCGATAAACTGAGCACCCATCAATCACATACTGTCCCATATTTATGTTGTATAATGCTGTTACATACAGCCTAACATAGCATTTTAATTTAAATCTTATCACATAAAGTAAGTATATCATAAGGGACTTTCATAGATTACATGGAATGCACAGCTCATCATATGTTACACAAGAGATGCAGAAGACAGTCTCAATATCCATTGCGCATAATCAATGATCAGGTGATCCATGTGAATGCACGTCCACAAGCAGATGGGCAATGTCGAACCCCACAACCCACAACCCCGACCCCCGCCCACGGTCACCTACGGCAATGAGCCATAAGGGGGGCACGCAGGCGGCCGGCCACGGTGCAGGGAGGGAGGATCACAGAACCCACCATGCCAGGGGAACACGCATACCAAGGACATACCTCCACAACCACGGCATACCAGATAATAGTACATCAGAAACAGCACAGTAGAATTACAGATTGTATGCACTAATAGTCACAATCAAACAGCATTATCATTAGAATCCACAGGGTCCAAGATCCATTCTCCTCTGTCACATCAAATGCCAGAATACTTCATGTGCTGGTAAGAGTTCTAATCTCCCTTAATAGTGTCTAAATATGCCCATCATGTCCATACTCATATAGATTCCACATTCCCAGGACGATCCACCAAAAGACATATATATGCGATGAACTGTGAATATTAAAATCATTGTTAAAAATATAAAAACAATACACATGTATGCAGCAGACAGAGAGCGATCAAAGAAAAGGAGCAAAGCTCAAGTTCTCATTTAATCCATTAGGTTGTACAGTATTCAACCTCCAAATCCATCGGGTCTAAAGCTGAGCCAACCATTGGCTCAGCTTGCCACCACGAATCCCAATTGCGAGTGAATCTATACCCCTCACTCTAAATCTAGAAGTATCACAGCCATGTGCTAACTTAAAGTGCCGGGGTATTGTCCTGAGCGTGGAAGTGTCCGTACAGTCGATCGCGGCAGTGATGCCCAACACGTGTTCTCTAATTCTAACTTTCAGTTGGCGAGTGGTCAGGCCAACATATATTAGTCCACACGGACATGTGGCATAGTAAATCACATAACGTGAGGTACACGTAATCCGATTTCTAATCCTGTACGTTTTGGAGCCTGATGCATTTACAAATATATTCGTACGCTCCATGTTTGGGCACGCGACACAACGACCGCACGGTACACTCCCAGGCTTAGGACCGCTCCTATCCAAGAATGTAATTTTTGATTCTCCCTGGTAATGGCTTCGTACGAGATGATCGCGTAAATTATTTGATCGACGTATGGTGATACATGGTCGATCAGAAAGAATTTTAGCCAAGGTAGGATCCGTTAATAAGATTGGCCATTCCCTAGTTAGACAATCCCTCATACGTCCAAATTGTCCGTGATATCCTGTAATAAACCTAATTTTATCCTCCATCTTAGATTTTTTAGTTTTATATACAAGATCATGGTGAATAGAGTGTTTTGCCCGGTGGTAAGCTCTATTCACCATACGTCTACTATATCCTCTATCGTAGAATCTTTGTTTAAGGTCATCGGCCTGTTTCTCAAAATCTTTGTCATCGGAGCAAATTCTCCGTAGGCGTAGGAACTGACCAGTAGGTACGGACTCAATCATATATGGAGGATGTGAAGATGTTGCATGAAGCAACATATTTGTAGAAGTATCCTTCCTATATATACTGGTCTGGACAAAATTATTCTTATCCCTCCTCAGGGACACATCTAAGAAGTTGATAGTATCTTTATTCCAAGTGTATGTAATGTGGATATTCATATTATTGCTGTTCAGAGACTCCATAAAGTCCAATAGAGCCTCAGTAGAACCCTGCCAGATCAGCAGGATGTCATCAATGTACCGCGTCCAAAAGGAGACACAGTCCATTGATGCCCACCGATCCGACAGGGTAAGGTCCCTCTCCCACAGCCCCAGGAAGAGGTTACGTACGCGGGGTCAAAAGCTGCACCCATCGCTGTACCCTGGAACTGTAGGTAGAAGGACCCTTTAAATGTGAAAAAGTTATGCGTCAAAGAAAACTCAAGAAGCTCCATCACCAGTTCCACCATCGCATTCGACATATTAGATGACCTGAGATAGAAGCCAACCTCCCGTAATCCATCCTCGTGTTTAATATTGGTGTACAAGGATTCCACATCTCCTGTCACCAAGAGCATATCCTCACTCAAATAAAGGCCATCTACTCTTTTTAGTAGTTCACCTGTGTCACGGAGGAAGGAGGGAAAGCTCTCAACTAGAGGGTGTAATTTACTATCAATCCAGCGATTGATATTTTCCAAAAAGTTCCCTGTCCCTGAAATAATGGGACATCCAGGTGGTGTGGACATATTCTTATGGAGCTTGGGAAGTAGGTATAAGGTCGAGATGGTAGGTTCACTGATGTGTAATGCCAAAGCCAGTTCCTCAGTGATGACCCCATTCATTACAGCTCTCTTTGTAATCCTGGATAATTGTACAGAGAAGGAGGACAACGGATTGAACGTCAATCGCTTATAGCATGTCTTGTTGTTCAGTTGTCCAAAGGCCTCCCTCTCGTGCATATCTTTGGGCCACACTACAATATTGCCACCTTTATCGGCAGGCTTTAGCAACACATCAGGAAGATTTCTAAGTGTCGCCAATCGTTCACGTTCACTGTGAGTGAGATTATCATTCACAATGAAACGTGGGATACGTTCAAACTCCTTAGTTACCACCTGGACGAAAAGGTCAATATTAGTACAAGGATAGTGAGGGGAACTTTTTAGACTTAGTTTTAATTGTTGCTGGAATCTTACCTTCCTCCTCCGTGTTGTGTTCTATTGCGAGTTCCTCTAATGTCCGTATAGCTACTTGCTCTTGTTCTGTGGGAAATAGAGTATGGAGTTGGTCATCAAAGTAAAATTTCTTAAACAGTAGTGACCTTGCAAATAAATGTAGGTCTTTAATAGCCGTGAATAAATCAAATTCACTCTTAGGTGAAAACGAAAGACCTTTACTTAGTAAAGCAATTTCAGCATTGGTCAATTCATGTTTACTTAAATTAATTACCTTGTTATCTCCATTACTTGTATATGGTTGTTTATGAGGTCTACGTCTATATGGGTGAAAATGAATGTCACGAGTTCTTTTTAAATTCAGACCAGATCTTGTAGTAATAGAGGAGGATGACATACTAGATGATTCACTTAAAGATGAAATGGAGTCATTGAGGGCGTACGTTGTGTACGAGGTGGCTGGATGGTTGGCTTCCTCCAGTGATATACCATATTGGATGAGAAGTCTTTCTGATCTCTTATCATTTTTGATGCTTGCAACTCATGGATTTTCTTGACGCACAAATCCAAATTTTTGTCAATTTGGACCTCATAGGTTGAAATCTTGTCACTAGGGCATAGGCCTTTAAATTCAGCCTCTGCTTCATCAATAAGATTATCAAGAGCTAATATATTTTTACTGTTAAAGTCTATCAACAACTGCATAAGTCCGAAGGAACATTTGTTACATGTTTCCTCCCAACCAGAGATAAATTCAGTATCCTCAACCACAAAGGTTGGGATCACTCGTACCCGCAGGCCTCTAGGAATCAATTTGTTCACCATATATCTTTGCAGAAACGCCCTGTTCCAAAAGATTTTTGTCCGTTTAATTAGTAGATCCTGGATAGATTGAACCTGGCTGTTCCAATTAAGATCGCTCTCAGTCTGCTGTTCGGCACCATATGAACCAAAAACCTGGTCCATCTGACCGAGCCAAGTTTGTTCTTTGGCTCTGAAGTCCATGTCTGTTGAGAACAAAAACAATGTGCATAACACATTACCAACATATACTAGTACAATTTTCAAACAGTGCCACTCCATAATGTACACATACTACAATGTAGAGAGTGGCAACTATGGACCGTATAATGGCAAAATCGCAAGATAAACATAAACAACTGAAGCAACCATGATCAAAGGCCAATCTACATCATAAAAATTGTTGTTTTATTGAATATTGTTAAAAATTATCACATGCAGATAATTGGTGCAAAAAATGGTGCAAAGCAACATACATCCTCGTGTTTAATATTGGTGTACAAGGATTCCACAACTCCTGTCACCAAGAGCATGGAAATACATATATGGTGGCTCATTATACCTGCAATATTATTTTGAGGAATGTATTAACATTGTCTGTTTCTCTGACTTAACAACCTTTGAGTGTATGAGCCGTTTTACTAGCCAGGTCACTCTGGCCCATGTATGAATACTATGCTACTTGGATGATTACTTAATACTTACTAGGCTGTGCAATCTGGGTCCTGCGTGTCCCATACAGCGGTGGAATAGTTTTTACACAGTGTATGTTGTTTTGCACCATTATTTGCACCAATTATCTGCATGTGATAATTTTTAACAATATTCAATAAAACAACAATTTTTATGATGTAGATTGGCCTTTGATCGTGGTTGCTTCAGTTGTTTATGTAGGTGAGGGGGTGCAGGCTGGACACATGGGGGTCTAGGATGGATACATGTAGGTGAGGGGGGAGAGGCTGGACACATGGGGCCTAGGATGGATACATGTAGGTGAGGGGTGACAGGCTCGACACATGGGGCCTAGGATGGAAACATGTAGGTGAGGGGGGCAGGCTGGACACCTGGGGCCCAGGATGGATACATGTAGGTGAGGGGGCAGGCTGGACACATGGGGCCTAGGATGGATACATGTAGGTGAGGAGGAGCAGGCAGGACACGAGGCCTAGGATGGATACACGGGGCTGAGGGGGGTTGGCTGGACACATAGGGGTGAGGGGGGGCAGGCTGGAAACCTGGGGCCTAGGATGGATACATGTACCTGAGGGGGGCAGGCTGGACACATGGGGCCTAGGATGGATACATGGAGGTGAGGAGGAGCAGGCTGGACACATGGGGGTTAGGGGGGCAGGCTGGTCACATGGGGGTGAGGGGTGGCAGGCTGGACACATGGGGCCTAGGATGGATACATGGAGGTGAGGAGGAACAGTCTGGACACATGGGGCCCAGGATGGATACATGGGGCTGAGGGGGGGCAGGCTGGACTCATGGGGCCTAGCACAGATACATGTAGGTGAGGGGGGACATGCTGGACACATGGGGCCTAGGATGGATACATGTAGGTGAGGGGGGGCAGGCTCGACACATGTGGCCTAGCATGAATACATGTAGGTGAAGCGGGACAGGCTGGACACATGGGGCCTGGGATGGATACATGTAGGTGAGGGGGGGGAGGCTGGACACATGGGGCCTAGGATGGATACATGGGTGAGAGTGGGGGGCGGATGGACACATGGGGCCTAGCTTGGACACATGTAGGTGAAGGGGGACAGGCTGGACACATGGGGCCTAGGATGGATACATGTAGGTGAGGGGGGCAGGCTGGACACATGGGGCCTAGGATGGATACATGTAGGTGAGGGGGGGCAGGATGGACACATGGGGCCTAGGATAGATACATGTAGGTGAGGGGGGGCAGGCTGGATACATGGGGCCTAGGATGGATACATGCAGGTGAGGGGGGGCAGGCTGGACACATGGGGCCTAGGATGGATACATGTAGGTAAGGAGGGGCAGGCTGGACACATGTGGCCTAGGATGGATACATGGAGGTGAGGTGGGGCAGGCTGGACACATGGGTTCTAGGATGGATACATGTAGGTGAGGGGGGACAGGCTGGACACATGAGACCTAGGATGGATTCATGTGGGTGAGGGGGAGCAGGCTCGATACATGGGGCCTAGGATGGATACATGTAAGTGAGGGTGGGCAGGCTGGACACATGGGGCCTAGGATGGATACATGTAGGTGAGGGGGGGGCAGGCTGGACACATGGGGCCTAGGCTGGATAAATGTAGGTGAGGGGGGCAAGCTGGACACATGGGGCCTAGGATGGATACATGTAGGTGAGGGGGGGCAGGCTGGACACATGGGGCCTAGGATGGATATATGTAGGTGAGGCGGGCAGGCTGGACACATGGGGCCTAGGATGGATACATGTAGGTGAGGGGGGGAAGGCTGGACACATGGGGCCTAGGATGGATAGATGTAGATGAGGGGGGGCAAGCTTGACACATGGGGCCTAGGATGGATACTCATATATTTTAAGCTCTGGCTCAGAATAGCATGCGTTTTAAGCGCAATCTTTTAAAGTGCAGTTATACAATGGCACGAAGCTGATAATCCACTCTCCTCTCTTCTTCTTCTTCTTCACACAGGTATTTAATTCATCCATCCGTTTGTGTGCTGTCTGATAAGTGTGAACAGAGTCATATTCTCTAGCAACATTTTTCAATGGTATTTAATTCATCCATCCGTTTGTGTGCTGTCTGATAAGTGTGAACAGAGTCATATTCTCTAGCAACATTTTTCAATGGTATTTAATTCATCCATCCGTTTGTGTGCTGTCTGATAAGTGTGAAAAGAGTCATATTCTCTAGCAACATTTTTCAATGGTATTTAATTCATCCATCCGTTTGTGTGCTGTCTGATGAGTGTGAACAGAGTCATATTCTCTAGCAACATTTTTCAATGGTATTTAATTCATCCATCCGTTTGTGTGCTGTCTGATAAGTGTGAACAGAGTCATATTCTCTAGCAACATTTTTCAATGGTATTTAATTCCTTGGTCCTGTGAATTTTTGGTTTTTGTTGTCCTGTTTCTATCTTAAAATGTTCAAAGCCTTCTATTCACTGTTTTATGGCCTCTGTGTTTATCTTACTTAGCTTTGCCTGCTCTAGCCCTGTGCTAATTGGCTAATTACTCAGTATGACCAATTGGTGCTGGTCTATAGCAGACATTTCATTTCATATATATTCAGCTCTGGCTCAGGATAGCACGCGTGCTGGGTCACGTGTGCAATAGATTTTAAGTGCAATCTTTTAAAGTGCAGTTATACAATGGCACGAAGCTGATAATCCACTGTCCTCTCTTCTTCTTCTTCACACAGGTATTTAATTCATCCATCCGTTTGTGTGCTGTCTGATAAGTGTGAACAGAGTCGTATTCTCTAGCAACATTTTTCAATGGTATTTAATTCATCCATCCGTTTGTGTGCTGTCTGATAAGTGTGAACAGAGTCATATTCTCTAGCATCATTTTTCAAAGGTATTTAATTCATCCATCCGTTTGTGTGCTGTCTGATGAGTGTGAAAAGAGTCATATTCTCTAGCAACATTTTTCAATGGTATTTAATTCATCCATCCGTTTGTGTTCTGTCTGATAAGTGTGAACAGAGTCATTTTCTCTAGCAACATTTTTCAATGGTATTTAATTCCTTGGTCCTGTGAATTTTTGGTTTTTGTTGTCCTGTTTCTATCTTAAAATGTTCAAAGCCTTCTATTCACTGTTTTATGGCCTCTGTGTTTATCTTACTTATTTTTGCCTGCTCTAGGCCTGTGCTAATTGGCTAATTACTCAGTATGACCAATTGGTGCTGGTCTATAGCAGACATTTCATTTCATATATATTCAGCTCTGGCTCAGGATAGCACGCGTGCTGGGTCACGCGTGCAATAGATTTTAAGTGCAATCTTTTAAAGTGCAGTTATACAATGGCACGAAGCAGATAATCCACTCTCCTCTCTTCTTCTTCTTCACACAGGTATTTAATTCATCCATCCGTTTGTGTGCTGTCTGATAAGTGTGAACAGAGTCATATTCTCTAGCAACATTTTTCAATGGTATTTAATTCATCCATCCGTTTGTGTGCTGTCTGATAAGTGTGAACAGAGTCATATTCTCTAGCATCATTTTTCAAAGGTATTTAATTCATCCATCCGTTTGTGTGCTGTCTGATGAGTGTGAACAGAGTCATATTCTCTAGCAACATTTTTCAATGGTATTTAATTCATCCATCCGTTTGTGTGCTGTCTGATAAGTGTGAACAGAGTCATATTCTCTAGCAACATTTTTTAATGGTATTTAATTCATCCATCCGTTTGTGTGCTGTCTGATAAGTGTGAACAGAGTCATATTCTCTAGCAATATTTTTCAATGGTATTTAATTCATCCATCCGTTTGTGTGCTGTCTGATAAGTTTGAACAGAGTCATATTCTCTAGCAACATTTTTCAATGGTATTTAATTCATCCATCCGTTTGTGTGCTGTCTGATAAGTGTGAGCAGAGTTATATTCTCTAGCAACATTTTTCAATGTTTTTTAATTCATCCATCCGTTTGTGTGCTGTATGATAAGTGTGAACAGAGTCATATTCTCTAGCAACATTTTTCAATGGTATTTAATTCCTTGGTCCTGTGAATTTTTGGTTTTTGTTGTCCTGTTTCTATCTTGAAATGTACAAAGCCTTCTATTCACTGTTTTATGGTCTCTGTGTTTATCTTACATAGCATTGCCTGCTCTAGCCCCGTGCTAATTGGCTAATTACTCAGTATGACCAATTGGTGTTGGTCTATAGCAGACATTTCATTTCATATATATTCAGCTCTGGCTCAGGATAGCACGCGTGCTGGGTCATGCGTGCAATAGATTTTAAGTGCAATCTTTTAAAGTGCAGTTATACAATGGCACGAAGCTGATAATCCACTCTCCTCTCTTCTTCTTATTCACACAGGTATTTAATACATCCATCCGTTTGTGTGCTGTCTGATAAGTGTGAGCAGAGTCATATTCTCTAGCAACATTTTTCAATGGTATTTAATACATCCATCCGTTTGTGTGCTGTCTGATAAGTGTGAACAGAGTCATATTCTCTAGCAACATTTTTCAAAGGTATTTAATTCATCCATCCGTTTGTGTGCTGTCTGATGAGTGTGAACAGAGTCATATTCTCTAGCAACATTTTTCAATGGTATTTAATTCATCCATCCGTTTGTGTGCTGTCTGATAAGTGTGAACAGAGTCATATTCTCTAGCAACATTTTTCAATGGTATTTAATTCCTTGGTCCTGTGAATTTTTGTTTTTTGTTGTCCTGTTTCTATCTTAAAATGTTCAAAGCCTTCTATTCACTGTTTTATGGCCTCTGTGTTTATCTTACTTAGCTTTGCCTGCTCTAGCCCTGTGCAAATTGGCTAATTACTCAGTATGACCAATTGGTGCTGGTCTATAGCAGACATTTCATTTCATATATATTCAGCTCTGGCTCAGGATAGCACGCGTGCTGGGTCACGCGTGCAATAGATTTTAAGTGCAATCTTTTAAAGTGCAGTTATACAGTGGCACAAAGCTGATAATCCACTGTCCTCTCTTCTTCTTCTTCACACAGGTATTTAATTCATCCATCCGTTTGTGTGCTGTCTGATAAGTGTGAACAGAGTCATATTCTCTAGCAACATTTTTCAATGGTATTTAATTCATCCATCCGTTTGTGTGCTGTCTGATAAGTGTGAAAAGAGTCATATTCTCTAGCAACATTTTTCAATGGTATTTAATTCCTTGGTCCTGTGTATTTTTGGTTTTTGTTGTCCTGTTTCTATTTTAAAATGTTCAAAGCCTTCTATTCACAGTTTTATGGCCTCCGTGTTTATCTTACATAGCATTGCCTGCTCTAGCCCTGTGCTAATTGGCTAATTACTCAGTATGACCAATTGGTGCTGGTCTATAGCAGACATTTCATTTCATATATATTCAGCTCTGTCTCAGGATAGCACGCGTGCTGGGTCACGCGTGCAATAGATTTTAAGTGCAATCTTTTAAAGTGCAGTTATACAATGGCACGAAGCTGATAATCCACTCTCCTCTCTTCTTCTTATTCACACAGGTATATAATTCATCCATCCGTTTGTGTGCTGTCTGATAAGTGTGAACAGAGTCATATTCTCTAGCAACATTTTTCAATGGTATTTAATTCATCCATCCGTTTGTGTGCTGTCTGATAAGTGTGAACAGAGTCATATTCTCTAGCATCATTTTTCAAAGGTATTTAATTCATCCATCCGTTTGTGTGCTGTCTGATGATTGTGAACAGAGTCATATTCTCTAGCAATATTTTTCAATGGTATTTAATTCATCCATCCGTTTGTGTGCTGTCTGATAAGTGTGAACAGAGTCATATTGTAACGGGTCTGGGAGGCGGAACCTCTGGGCTACTATACAAGGGGGCGGTCCTTGTAAGGGAGCGGGTGGCGACCAGGCAGGCAGTCACAGCAGGTGACCGGGACAGTCTCTAGAAGAACGGGCAGGAGGTCACGGCAAGTGACCGGGGCAGTCTCTGGATGAACGGGCAGATGGTCACGGCAAGTGACCGGGGCAGTCTCTGGGTGAACGGGCAGATGGTCACGGCAAGTGACCGGGGCAGTCTCTGGGTTAACGGGCAGATGGTCACGGCAAGTGACCTGGGCAGTCTCTGGGTGAACGGGCAGATGGTCACGGCAAGTGACCGGGGCAGTCTCTGGGTGAAGGGTTGGTACGACCTGTGGCGGCTGATGGTAGACGTGAGCTCCCAGGTGAGCAGGCGAGAGTCTCTGGATAAACGGGTGGTCACAGCATGTGACGACGGAGCCTCCAGGAAGACCAACAGACAGGCGGCAGATGAGCGCTCCCAGGTGAGCGGGCAGAAGTCTCTGGACAGGCGGGTGGTCACAGCACGTGACGGCAGAGCCTCCAGGTAGGCTAGCAGACAGGCAGCAGATGAGCGCTCCCAGGTGAGCGGGCAGGAGTCACTGGACAGGCAGGTGGTCACAGCACGTGACGGCAGAGCCTCCAGGTAGGCTAGCAGGCAGGTAGCAGATGTGCGCTCCCAGGTGAGCGGGCAAGCTGGTCCATAGACAGACTGACAAGAGTTGGAAGGCAGACCGTCGGACCTCAGGCAATCAGGCAGGTAGTTGATGTGCGCTCCCAGGTGATCGGGCAAGCTGGTCCTTAGACAGACTGACAGGAGTAGTAAGTCAGACCGTCGGACCTCAGGCTAGCAGGCAGGTAGCAGAATATCAGGCAGGAATAAGACAGCAGGCTGGCAGGAATCTGGCAGGTATCTGGCAGGTAACTGGCAACGGGACCTGAGGGCTGAAGCAGAGTAGTGAACAGTGCAACAACATTGCTCGGGCACCTCCATTTTGGAGGAGGTGCCTTATATATGGTGAAGTCCTCCGGCCATTGGCCGGGGACTCCTTAGGACAACGTGCGCGGCCCCTTTAAGAAGGAGGGAGCGCGCGCGCGCGCACCCTAAGCACAGTGGCCGGGAAGGAGCGCGCGCTGCCAGCAGAGCGGGAGGAGGACGCCGGGCTCGGAGCAGAGAGGTGAGGGGAACAGCGTCCCTGCCTAGCAGAGGGCAGGGACGCCGACGCTACAGTACCCCCCCCTTTAGGCCCCCCCTTTTTTAGGCCAGACAGAAATTTAGCAAGGATGAGAGGGGCATGGATGTTCTCCCGGGGCTCCCACGTTCTCTCTTCAGGACCAAACCCCTTCCAATCTACTAGAAAAAAGGTCTTCCCTCTTACCCTTTTGGTGGCCAGAATGTTCTGTACCTCAAATTCGTTTTCAGTGGAAACCGGAGCAGGAGGCGTGCCTGTAGACTTGGAAAAAGAGTTAAGTACCACAGGTTTGAGGAGAGATACATGGAAGGAGTTAGGGATCCGCAAGTTGGCCGGGAGTTTCAATTTATAGGCCACCGGGTTGATCTGACTGATGACCTCCAGAGGACCGATGAACCGAGGCCCTAACTTATAGGAAGGAATCTTGAGCCGGACATACTTGGACGAGAGCCAGACTTTATCCCCTGAACGGAATTGAGGAGGATCCAGACGTTTTTTGTCAGCATGTCTTTTCATACGCTCGGATGACAGAAGGAGTGCGGACCGGGTACTCTCCCATGTGGAGGAAAATTTGTTAACAAGAGATTCCGCAGCCGGATTGTCCACCGAGGTGGAGACGGGAAACGGGATCCGAGGATGCTGACCGAAGACTACAAAAAACGGGCATTTGGAGGAAGATTCGCTCTCGTGATTGTTGTACGAGAATTCGGCCCATGGCAGGAGATCCACCCAGTCAGAATGGTGGGCATTAACGAAGTGCCGGAGGTAACTGGTCAGGATCTGATTGATCCGCTCCACTTGACCATTAGACTGTGGGTGGTAAGCGGAGGAGAAGTCCAGGGTGACGTCTAGCAATTTACAAGTGGCTCTCCAGAAACGAGAAGTGAACTGTACCCCACGATCCGTCACGATGTGACGGGGCAGGCCATGAAGACGGAAGATGTGGCGGATAAAGTCTTTAGCCAGCTCGGGTGCAGACGGGAGGCCTGGCAGGGGAATGAAGTGAGCCATCTTGGAAAAGCGGTCAGCGACCACCCAAATGACCGTACAACCGGCAGAGACGGGAAGATCAGTTATGAAGTCCATCGCTATATGCTGCCAGGGGGCAGCAGGTACTGGCAGAGGAAGAAGGCGACCGGCTGGCAGGTGTCTCGGAACTTTGTTGCGGGCACAGGACACACAGGCAGAAACAAAGTCTATTACATCCTTGCGCAGGTTAGGCCACCAGTAGTGCCGGGAAATAAGCTGGAGGGTCTTTTTCTGACCGGCGTGGCCAGCTAGTTTAGACGAATGACCCCAGTGTAGGATCTTCTCCCGATCAGGTACCGATACGAACGTCTTACCGGGAGGGAGACGATTTAGACTCACGGGAGCCACCTGCATTACTCTGGCAGGATCGATGATATGTTTAGGTTCTTCCTCGAGATCAGAAACCAGAAAGGATCGGGACAAGGTGTCTGCTTTGATGTTCTTGTCAGCCGGGCGAAAATGTAGAACAAAATCAAAGCGAGCAAAAAACAAGGACCACCGGGCTTGGCGCGGATTAAGTCTCTGGGCATGCTGGAGATAAGCCAAGTTCTTGTGGTCAGTGTAAATTATTACCGGATGAAGAGCCCCCTCGAGTAGGTAACGCCACTCCTCCAATGCCAGCTTGATGGCCAATAACTCTCGGTCTCCTATGGAATAATTGCGCTCAGAAGAGGAGAAGAGTTTGGAGAAGAAGCCGCAAGTTACCATCCTCCCGGAAGAAGATTTTTGAGTAAGTACCGCTCCGGCTCCAGAGGAGGAGGCGTCAACCTCCAGAAAGAACTGCTTGTTGCCGTCCGGACGATGCAGCACCGGGGCGGAAGAGAAGGCCTGTTTTAAGGAAAGAAAGGCCTCCTCTGCTTCGGGCGGCCACTCTTTGGGATTAGTACCCTTACGGGTGAGCGCGGAAATTGGGGCAGTCCGGGAAGAGAAGTGCGGTATGAAGAGGCGGTAGTAGTTGGCGAAGCCCAGGAACCGCTGAATGGCCTTCAACCCCTCCGGTCGGGGCCATTTCTCGATGGCAGACAGTTTCTCTGGATCCATTCGTAGGCCGGTCTGAGAAATAATGTAGCCCAAAAACGGAAGCGAGGTCTGCTCAAAGAGGCACTTCTCATATTTAGCGAAGAGGTGGTTCTGCCTGAGCCTGAGCAGGACCTGACGAACGTCCCTCCGGTGAGTCTGGAGATCCGGAGAGAAGACCAAGATGTCGTCCAGGTACACCACAACGCAGGAGTAGAGAAGGTCCCGGAAGATGTCATTGACCAACTCTTGAAAGACGGCAGGAGCGTTACAGAGACCAAAGGGCATTACCAGATATTCATAGTGGCCGTCCCGGGTGTTGAATGCAGTCTTCCATTCATCCCCTTGACGTATACGGACCAGGTTGTACGCCCCACGGAGGTCCAGTTTGGTGAAGACTCTAGCCCCCCTCAGGCGATCAAATAATTCTGGAATGAGCGGAAGGGGGTACTTATTCTTCACCGTGATCTGGTTAAGGCCTCTATAGTCTATACAGGGACGGAGAGAGCCGTCCTTCTTTTTTACGAAGAAGAAGCCTGCTCCCGCCGGGGAGGTAGATTTCCGGATGAATCCCCTGGCCAAATTCTCCTCAATATATTCGGACATCGACCGGGTCTCAGCAGCGGACAATGGGTAAATACGCCCACGGGGAGGAGTAGTACCGGGTAACAGGTCGATGGGACAGTCGTATGGTCTATGAGGGGGTAATGTCTCTGCCTCCTTTTTATTAAAGACATCAGCAAGTGACCAATAGGGAATCGGAAGTCCAGGTAGATTAGTTGGGGTAGGAGAAGGACGGACGGGATGAACAGGAACCAAACAAGTCTTATGACAGTCCTGTCCCCAGCGAAGGACTTCTCCGGTCTGCCAGTCAAGCACGGGTGCATGTCTCTGGAGCCAAGGTAGACATAGTAAGAGGGCGTGAGAGAGTCCAGGCAGAACATGAAGAGATGCTCTCAGAATGCAGCATTCCCACCTGCAGAGTTACGGATTCGGTGATGAGTTGGATGGGACGTGGTAAGAGACCCCCATCCACAGCAGCGACAGATATTGGTACAGCCAGAGGTTTGGTGGGAATGCGGTATTTTTCTACCAGGGACTGTGAGATAAGATTCCCGGCCGCTCCAGAGTCAAGTTGGGCTAGTTCGAAATAACGATTCTCCCCGCAGATAATAAAGACTGACAGTAGCAGAGATGGAGAGGATTTATTCTTGTCTAGGTTGACCTCTCTGAGCGAACCTAGACACAGGCGTTTCCCGACCTCTCCGGGCAGGTACGGATCCGGTGCTCCTTACTGCCACAGTAGAAGCAGCTCCCTTCGGCACGGCATAAGTCCTGACGGGTTTTGACCATCTTGGTCTGGTCGACCTGCATAGGCTCAGGAGAGTGTACCTGGGGAGAGACGGATCTCTGAAAAGTAGGAGCTAGACGTGGAAACCTCCTCTCACGGGTGACCTCTTTGGCACGCTCCTGGAACCGTAGGTCAATCCGGGTGGCAAGAGTTATTAGGTCATCGAGAGTGGTAGGAATGTCCCGACCGGCAAGTTCATCTTTAATACGGCCGGACAGACCCTCCCAGAAGACGGATACCAGAGCGTCGTTATCCCAGGCCAGCTCCGAGGCAAGGGTACGGAACCGTATGGCATATTGGCCCACGGTGAGACTTCCCTGACGGAGGCGTAGCAGAGATGATGCGGATGAGGTCTTCCGTCCGGGTTCGTCGAAGACTTTCCGGAAAGCCATGAGAAAGGCAGGCAAGTCGGACACCAGGGGGTCTCCTCTCTCCCATAGAGGATTTAGCCAGGCCAGGGCCTCCCCGGTGAGATGGGACATGATGAAGGCAATTTTGACCCGGTCGGAGTTAAACTGGTGGGACAGGAGTTCAAAGTGCAGGGTGCACTGATTTATGAAGCCCCGAGCCTGGGCGGAGTCGCCTCCGAAGCGAGGAGGTGCAGAAAGCCGGGGTCCGGGGTAGGATACCATGGTATTGGTGGGCAGCGGAGCTGCCGGGTTGCGAGTCATGGCACTGGCGGTGGTTGCTGGTGGAGCAGTCAGAGTGTCCAGGCGAGAATTGACATTCCGCAGGTGACCCAGGATGGACTCCTGTTGGGACCTCTGACGGGACAGTCCATGACAGAGGTCCGAGAGCGAGGGAGCTTGGGTGCCACCGGGTTCCATGGCCCGAGCAAACTGTAACGGGTCTGGGAGGCGGAACCTCTGGGCTACTATACAAGGGGGCGGTCCTTGTAAGGGAGCGGGTGGCGACCAGGCAGGCAGTCACAGCAGGTGACCGGGACAGTCTCTAGAAGAACGGGCAGGAGGTCACGGCAAGTGACCGGGGCAGTCTCTGGATGAACGGGCAGATGGTCACGGCAAGTGACCGGGGCAGTCTCTGGGTGAACGGGCAGATGGTCACGGCAAGTGACCGGGGCAGTCTCTGGGTGAACAGGCAGATGGTCACGGCAAGTGACCGGGGCAGTCTCTGGGTGAACGGGCAGATGGTCACGGCAAGTGACCGGGGCAGTCTCTGGGTGAAGGGTTGGTACGACCTGTGGCGACTGATGGTAGACGTGAGCTCCCAGGTGAGCAGGCGAGAGTCTCTGGATAAACGGGTGGTCACAGCATGTGACGGCGGAGCCTCCAGGAAGACCAACAGACAGGCGGCAGATGAGCGCTCCCAGGTGAGCGGGCAGAAGTCTCTGGACAGGCGGGTGGTCACAGCACGTGACGGCAGAGCCTCCAGGTAGGCTAGCAGACAGGCAGCAGATGAGCGCTCCCAGGTGAGCGGGCAAGCTGGTCCATAGACAGACTGACAAGAGTTGGAAGGCAGACCGTCGGACCTCAGGCAATCAGGCAGGTAGTTGATGTGCGCTCCCAGGTGAGCGGGCAAGCTGGTCCTTAGACAGACTGACAGGAGTAGTAAGGCAGACCGTCGGACCTCAGGCTAGCAGACAGGTAGCAGAATATCAGGCAGGAATAAGACAGCAGGCTGGCAGGTATCTGGCAGGTAACTGGCAACGGGACCTGAGGGCTGAAGCAGAGCAGTGAACAGTGCAACAATATTGCTCGGGCACCTCCATTTTGGAGGAGGTGCCTTATATATGGTGAAGTCCTCCGGCCATTGGGCGGGGACTCCTTAGGACGGCGAGCGCGGCCCCTTTATGAAGGAGGGAGCGCGCGCGCGCCCTAAGCACAGTGGCCGGGAAGGAGCGCGCGCTGCCAGCAGAGCGGGAGGAGGACGCCAGGCTCGGAGCAGAGAGGTGAGGGGAACAGCGTCCCTGCCTAGCAGAGGGCAGGGACGCCGACGCTACACATATTCTCTAGCAACATTTTTCAATTGTATTTAATTCCTTGGTCCTGTGTATTTTTGGTTTTTGTTGTCCTGTTTCTATCTTAAAATGTTCAAAGTCTTCTATTCACTGTTTTATGGCCTCTGTGTTTATCTTACATAGCATTGCCTGCTCTAGCCCTGTGCTAATTGGCTAATTACTCAGTATGACCAATTGGTGCTGGTCTATAGCAGACATTTCATTTCATATATATTCAGCTCTGGCTCAGGATAGCACACGTGCTGGGTTACGCGTGCAATAGATTTTAAGTGCAATATTTTAAAGTGGAGTTATACAATGGCAAGAAGCTGATAATCCACTCTCCTGTCTTCTTCTTCTTCACACAGGTATTTAATTCATCCATCCGTTTGTGTGCTGTCTGATAAGTGTGAACAGAGTCATATTCTCTAGCAACATTTTTCAATGGTATTTAATTCATCCATCCGTTTGTGTGCTGTCTGATAAGTGTGAACAGAGTCATATTCTCTAGCAACATTTTTCAATGGTATTTAATTCCTTAGTCCTGTGTATTTTTGTTTTTTGTTGTCCTGTTTCTATCTTAAAATGTTGAAAGCCTTCTATTCACTGTTTAATGGCCTCTGTGTTTATCTTACATAGCATTGCCTGCTCTAGCCCTGTGCTAATTGGCTAATTAATCAGTATGACCAATTGGTGCTGGTCTATAGCAGACATTTCAATTCATATATATTCAGCTCTGGCTCAGGATAGCACGCGTGCTGGGTCACGCGTGCAATAGATTTTAAGTGCAATCTTTTAAAGTGCAGTTATACAATGGCAAGAAGCTGATAATCCACTCTCCTGTCTTCTTCTTCTTCACACAGGTATTTAATTCATCCATCCGTTTGTGTGCTGTCTGATAAGTGTGAACAGAGTCATATTCTCTAGCAACATTTTTCAATGGTATTTAATTCATCCATCCGTTTGTGTGCTGTCTGATAAGTGTGAACAGAGTCATATTCTCTAGCATCATTTTTCAAAGGTATTTAATTCATCCATCCGTTTGTGTGCTGTCTGATGAGTGTGAACAGAGTCATATTCTCTAGCAACATTTTTCAATGGTATTTAATTCATCCATCCGTTTGTGTGCTGTCTGATAAGTGTGAACAGAGTGATATTCTCTAGCCACATTTTTCAATGGTATTTAATTCCTTGGTCCTGTGAATTTTTGGTTTTTGTTGTCCTGTTTCTATCTTAAAATGTTCAAAGCCTTCTATTCACTGTTTAATGGCCTCTGTGTTTATCTTACTTATTTTTGCCTGCTCTAGCCCTGTGCTAATTGGCTAATTACTCAGTATGACCAATTGGTGCTGGTCTATAGCAGACATTTCATTTCATATATATTCAGCTCTGGCTCAGGATAGCACGCGTGCTGGGTCACGCGTGCAACAGATTTTAAGTGCAATCTTTTAAAGTGCAGTTATACAATGGCACGAAGCTGATAATCCACTCTCCTCTCTTCTTCTTCTTCACACAGGTATTTAATTCATCCATCCGTTTGTGTGCTGTCTGATAAGTGTGAACAGAGTCATATTCTCTAGCAATATTTTTCAATGGTATTTAATTCATCCATCCGTTTGTGTGCTGTCTGATAAGTGTGAACAGAGTCATATTCTCTAGCATCAATTTTCAAAGGTATTTAATTCATCCATCCGTTTGTGTGCTGTCTGATGAGTGTGAACAGAGTCATATTCTCTAGCAACATTTTTCAATGGTATTTAATTCATCCATCCGTTTGTGTGCTGTCTGATAAGTGTGAACAGAGTCATATTCTCTAGCATCATTTTTCAAAGGTATTTAATTCATCCATCCGTTTGTGTGCTGTCTGATGAGTGTGAACAGAGTCATATTCTCTAGCAACATTTTTCAATGGTATTTAATTCATCCATCCGTTTGTGTGCTGTCTGATCAGTGTGAACAGAGTCATATTCTCTAGCAACATTTTTCAATGGTATTTAATTCATCCATCCGTTTGTGTGCTGTCTGAAAAGTGTGAACAGAGTCATATTCTCTAGCAACATTTTTCAATGGTATTTAATTCCTTGGTCCTGTGAATTTTTGTTTTTTGTTGTCCTGTTTCTATCTTAAAATGTTCAAAGCCTTCTATTCACTGTTTTATGGCCTCTGTGTTTATCTTACTTATTTTTGCCTACTCTAGCCCTGTGCTAATTGGCTAATTACTCAGTATGACCAATTGGTGCTGGTCTATAGAAGACATTTCATTTCATATATATTCAGCTCTGGCTCAGGATAGCACGCGTGCTGGGTCACGCGTGCAATAGATTTTAAGTGCAATCTTTTAAAGTGCAGTTATACAATGGCACGAAGCTGATAATCCACTCTCCTCTCTTCTTCACACAGGTATTTAATTCATCCATCCGTTTGTGTGCTGTCTGATAAGTGTGAACAGAGTCATATTCTCTAGCAATATTTTTCAATGGTATTTAATTCATCCATCCGTTTGTGTGCTGTCTGATAAGTGTGAACAGAGTCATATTCTCTAGCATCATTTTTCAAAGGTATTTAATTCATCCATCCGTTTGTGTGCTGTCTGATGAGTGTGAACAGAGTCATATTCTCTAGCAACATTTTTCAATGGTATTTAATTCATCCATCCGTTTGTGTGCTGTCTGATAAGTGTGAACAGAGTCATATTCTCTAGCATCATTTTTCAAAGGTATTTAATTCACCCATCCGTTTGTGTGCTGTCTGATGAGTGTGAACAGAGTCATATTCTCTAGCAACATTTTTCAATGGTATTTAATTCATCCATCCGTTTGTGTGCTGTCTGATAAGTGTGAACAGAGTCATATTCTCTAGCAACATTTTTCAATGGTATTTAATTCCTTGGTCCTGTGAATTTTTGGTTTTTGTTGTCCTGTTTCTATCTTAAAATGTTCAAAGCCTTCTATTCACGGTTTTATGGCCTCTGTGTTTATCTTACATAGCATTGCCTGCTCTAGCCCTGTGCTAATTGGCTAATTAATCAGTATGACCAATTGGTGCTGGTCTATAGCAGACATTTCATTTCATATATATTCAGCTCTGGCTCAGGATAGCACGCGTGCTGGGTCACGCGTGCAATAGATTTTAAGTGCAATCTTTTAAAGTGCAGTTATACAATGGCACGAAGCTGATAATCCACTCTCCTCTCTTCTTCTTATTCACACAGGTATTTAATTCATCCATCCGTTTGTGTGCTGTCTGATAAGTGTGAACAGAGTCATATTCTCTAGCATTATTTTTCAATGGTATTTAATTCATCCATCCGTTTGTGTGCTGTCTGATAAGTGTGAACAGAGTCATATTCTCTAGCAACATTTTTCAATGGTATTTAATTCATCCATCCGTTTGTGTGCTGTCTGATAAGTGTGAACAGAGTCATATTCTCTAGCATCATTTTTCAAAGGTATTTAATACATCCAGCCGTTTGTGTGCTCTCTGATGAGTGTGAACAGAGTCATATTCTCTAGCAACTTTTTTCAATGGTATTTAATTCATCCATCCGTTTGTGTGCTGTCTGATAAGTGTGAACAGAGTCATATTCTCTAGCAACATTTTTCAATGGTATTTAATTCCTTGGTCCTGTGAATTTTTGTTTTTTGTTGTCCTGTTTCTATCTTAAAATGTTCAAAGCCTTCTATACACTGTTTTATGGCCTCTGTGTTTATCTAA
Organism: Phyllobates terribilis; assembly: GCF_046119375.1. Classification (NCBI taxonomy): domain Eukaryota; kingdom Metazoa; phylum Chordata; class Amphibia; order Anura; family Dendrobatidae; genus Phyllobates; species Phyllobates terribilis. The sequence continues at coordinate 53,961,051 of NW_027362768.1, read as the reverse complement.
CTTATTTTTGCCTGCTCTAGCCCTGTGCTAATTGGCTAATTACTCAGTATGACCAATTGGTGCTGGTCTATAGCAGACATTTCATTTCATATACATTCAGCTCTGGCTCAGGATAGCACGCGTGCTGGGTCACGCGTGCAATAGATTTTAAGTGCAATCTTTTAAAGTGCAGTTATACAATGGCACGAAGCTGATAATCCACTCTCCTCTCTTCTTCTTATTCACACAGGTATATAATTCATCCATCCGTTTGTGTGCTGTCTGATAAGTGTGAACAGAGTAATATTCTCTAGCAACATTTTTCATTGGTATTTAATTCATCCATCCGTTTGTGTGCTGTCTGATAAGTGTGAACAGAATCATATTCTCTAGCAACATTTTTCAAATGTATTTAATTCATCCATCCGTTTGTGTGCTGTCTGATAAGTGTGAACAGAGTCATATTCTCTAGCAACATTTTTCAATGGTATTTAATTCCTTAGTCCTGTGTATTTTTGTTTTTTGTTGTCCTGTTTCTATCTTAAAATGTTCAAAGCCTTCTATTCACTGTTTAATGGCCTCTGTGTTTATCTTACATAGCATTGCCTGCTCTAGCCCTGTGCTAATTGGCTAATTAATCAGTATGACCAATTGGTGCTGGTCTATAGCAGACATTTCATTTCATATATATTCAGCTCTGGCTCAGGATAGCACGCGTGCTGGGTCACGCGTGCAATAGATTTTAAGTGCAATCTTTTAAAGTGCAGTTATACAATGGCACGAAGCTGATAATCCACTCTCCTCTCTTCTTCTTATTCACACAGGTATATAATTCATCCATCCGTTTGTGTGCTGTCTGATAAGTGTGAACAGAGTCATATTCTTTAGCAACATTTTTCAATGGTATTTAATTCATCCATCCGTTTGTGTGCTGTCTGATAAGTGTGAACAGAGTCATATTCTCTAGCAACATTTTTGAATGGTATTTAATTCCTTGGTCCTGTGTATTTTTGGTTTTTGTTGTCCTGTTTCTATCTTAAAAAGTTCAAAGCCTTCTATTCACTGTTTTATGGCCTCTGTGTTTATCTTACATAGCATTGCCTGCTCTAGCCCTGTGCTAATTGGCTAATTAATCAGTATGACCAATTGGTGCTGGTCTATAGCAGACATTTCATTTCATATATATTCAGCTCTGGCTCAGGATAGCACGCGTGCTGGTCATGAGTGCAATAGATTTTAAGTGCAATCTATTAAAGTGAAGTTATACAATGGCACGAAGCTGATAATCCACTCTCCTCTCTTCTTCTTCTTCTTCACACAGGTATTTATTTCATCCATCCGTTTGTGTGCTGTCTGATAAGTGCGAACAGAGTCATATTCTCTAGCAACATTTTTCAATGGTATTTAATTCATCCATCCGTTTGTGTGCTGTGTGATAAGTGTGAACAGAGTCATATTCTCTAGCAACATTTTTCAATGGTATTTAATTCCTTAGTCCTGTGTATTTTTGTTTTTTGTTGTCCTGTTTCTATCTTAAAATGTTCAAAGCCTTCTATTCACTGTTTAATGGCCTCTGTGTTTATCTTACATAGCATTGCCTGCTCTAGCTCTGTGCTAATTGGCTAATTACTCAGTATGACCAATTGGTGCTGGTCTATAGCAGACATTTCATTTCATATATATTCAGCTCTGGCTCAGGATAGCACGTGTGCTTGTCATGCGTGCAATAGATTTTAAGCGCAATCTTTTAAAGTGCAGTTATACAATGGCAAGAAGCTGATAATCCACTCTCCTCTCTTCTGCTTCTTCACACAGGTATTTAATTCATCCATCCGTTTGTGTGCTGTCTGATAAGTGTGAACAGAGTCATATTCTCTAGCAACATTTTTCAATGGTATTTAATTCATCCATCCGTTTGTGTGCTGTCTGATAAGTGTGAACAGAGTCATATTCTCTAGCAACATTTTTCAATTGTATATAATTCCTTGGTCCTGTGTATTTTTGGTTTTTGTTGTCCTGTTTCTATCTTAAAATGTTCAAAGCCTTCTATTCACTGTTTAATGGCCTCTGTGTTTATCTTACATAGCATTGCCTGCTCTAGTCCTGTGCTAATTGGCTAATTAATCAGTATGACCAATTGGTGCTGGTCTATAGCAGACATTTCATCTCATATATAGTCAGCTCTGGCTCAGGATAGCACACGTGCTGGGTCACGCGTGCAATAGATTTTAAGTGCAATCTTTTAAAGTGCAGTTATACAATGGCACGAAGCTGAAAATCCACTCTCCTCTCTTCTTCTTCTTCACACAGGTATTTAATTCATCCATCCGTTTGTGTGCTGTCTGATAAGTGTGAACAGAGTCATATTCTCTAGCAACATTTTTCAATGGTATTTAATTCATCCATCCGTTTGTGTGCTGTCTGATAAGTGGGAACAGTCATATTCTCTAGCATCATTTTTCAAAGGTATTTAATTCATCCATCCGTTTGTGTGCTGTCTGATGAGTGTGAACAGAGTCATATTCTCTAGCAACATTTTTCAATGGTATTTAATTCATCCATCCGTTTGTGTGCTGTCTGATAAGTGTGAACAGAGTCATATTCTCTAGCAACATTTTTCAATGGTATTTAATTCATCCATCCGTTTGTGTGCTGTCTGATAAGTGTGAACAGAGTCATATTCTCTAGCAACATTTTTCAATGGTATTTAATTCATCCATCCGTTTGTGTGCTGTCTGAAAAGTGTTAACAGAGTCATATTCTCTAGCAACATTTTTCAATTGTATTTAATTCCTTGGTCCTGTGTATTTTTGGTTTTTGTTGTCCTGTTTCTATCTTAAAATGTTCAAAGCCTTCTATTCACTGTTTTATGGTCTCTGTGTTTATGTTACATAGCATTGCCTGCTCTAGCCCTGTGCTAATTGGCTAATTACTCAGTATGACCAATTGGTGTTGCTCTATAGCAGACATTTCATTTCATATATATTCAGCTCTGGCTCAGGAGAGCACGCGTGCTGGGTCATGCGTGCAATAGATTTTAAGTGCAATCTTTTAAAGTGCAGTTATACAATGGCACGAAGCTGATAATCCACTCTCCTCTCTTCTTCTTATTCACACAGGTATATAATTCATCCATCCGTTTGTGTGCTGTCTGATAAGTGTGAACAGAGTCATATTCTCTAGCAACATTTTTCAATGGTATTTAATTCATCCATCCGTTTGTGTGCTGTCTGATAAGTGTGAACAGAGTCATATTCTCTAGCATCATTTTTCAATGGTATTTAATTCATCCATCCGTTTGTGTGCTGTCTGATAAGTGTGAACAGAGTCATATTCTCTAGCAACATTTTTCAATGGTATTTAATTCATCCATGCGTTTGTGTGCTGTCTGATGAGTGTGAACAGAGTCATATTCTCTAGCAACATTTTTCAATGGTATTTAATTCATCCATCCGTTTGTGTGCTGTCTGATAAGTGTGAACAGAGTCATATTCTCTAGCAACATTTTTCAATGGTATTTAATTCCTTGGTCCTGTGAATTTTTGGTTTTTGTTGTCCTGTTTCTATCTTAAAATGTTCAAAGCCTTCTATTCACTGTTTTATGGCCTCTGTGTTTATCTTACTTATTTTTGCCTGCTCTAGCCCTGTGCTAATTGGCTAATTACTCAGTATGACCAATTGGTGCTGGTCTATATCAGACATTTCATTTCATATATATTCAGCTCTGGCTCAGGATAGCACGAGTGCTGGGTCACGCGTGCAATAGTTTTTAAGTGCAATCTTTTAAAGTGCAGTTATACAATGGCACGAAGCTGATAATCCACTCTCCTCTCTTCTTCTTCTTCACACAGGTATTTAATTCATCCATCCGTTTGTGTGCTGTCTGATCAGTGTGAACAGAGTCATATTCTTTAGCAACATTTTTCAATGGTATTTAATTCATCCATCCGTTTGTGTGCTGTCTGATAAGTGTGAACAGAGTCATATTCTCTAGCAACATTTTTCAATGGTATTTAATTCATCCATCCGTTTGTGTGCTGTCTGATAAGTGTGAACAGAGTCATATTCTCTAGCAACATTTTTCAATGGTATTTAATTCCTTAGTCCTGTGTATTTTTGTTTTTTGTTGTCCTGTTTCTATCTTAAAATGTTGAAAGCCTTCTATTCACTGTTTAATGGCCTCTGTGTTTATCTTACATAGCATTGCCTGCTCTAGCCCTGTGCTAATTGGCTAATTAATCAGTATGACCAATTGGTGCTGGTCTATAGCAGACATTTCAATTCATATATATTCAGCTCTGGCTCAGGATAGCACGCTTGCTGGGTCACGCGTGCAATAGATTTTAAGTGCAATCTTTTAAAGTGCAGTTATACAATGGCAAGAAGCTGATAATCCACTCTCCTGTCTTCTTCTTCTTCACACAGGTATTTAATTCATCCATCCGTTTGTGTGCTGTCTGATAAGTGTGAACAGAGTCATATTCTCTAGCAACATTTTTCAATGGTATTTAATTCATCCATCCGTTTGTGTGCTGTCTGATAAGTGTGAACAGAGTCATACTCTCTAGCATCATTTTTCAAAGTTATTTAATTCATCCATCCGTTTGTGTGCTGTCTGATGAGTGTGAACAGAGTCATATTCTCTAGCAACATTTTTCAATGGTATTTAATTCATCCATCCGTTTGTGTGCTGTCTGAAAAGTGTGAACAGAGTCATATTCTCTAGCAACATTTTTCAATGGTATTTAATTCCTTGGTCCTGTGAATTTTTGTTTTTTGTTGTCCTGTTTCTATCTTAAAATGTTCAAAGCCTTCTATTCACTGTTTTATGGCCTCTGTGTTTATCTTACTTATTTTTGCCTACTCTAGCCCTGTGCTAATTGGCTAATTACTCAGTATGACCAATTGGTGCTGGTCTATAGAAGACATTTCATTTCATATATATTCAGCTCTGGCTCAGGATAGCACGCGTGCTGGGTCACGCGTGCAATAGATTTTAAGTGCAATCTTTTAAAGTGCAGTTATACAATGGCACGAAGCTGATAATCCACTCTCCTCTCTTCTTCTTCTTCACACAGGTATTTAATTCATCCATCCGTTTGTGTGCTGTCTGATAAGTGTGAACAGAGTCATATTCTCTAGCAATATTTTTCAATGGTATTTAATTCATCCATCCGTTTGTGTGCTGTCTGATAAGTGTGAACAGAGTCATATTCTCTAGCATCATTTTTCAAAGGTATTTAATTCATCCATCCGTTTGTGTGCTGTCTGATGAGTGTGAACAGAGTCATATTCTCTAGCAACATTTTTCAATGGTATTTAATTCATCCATCCGTTTGTGTGCTGTCTGATAAGTGTGAACAGAGTCATATTCTCTAGCATCATTTTTCAAAGGTATTTAATTCATCCATCCGTTTGTGTGCTGTCTGATGAGTGTGAACAGAGTCATATTCTCTAGCAACATTTTTCAATGGTATTTAATTCATCCATCCGTTTGTGTGCTGTCTGATAAGTGTGAACAGAGTCATATTCTCTAGCAACATTTTTCAATGGTATTTAATTCCTTGGTCCTGTGAATTTTTGGTTTTTGTTGTCCTGTTTCTATCTTAAAATGTTCAAAGCCTTCTATTGACTGTTTTATGGCCTCTGTGTTTATCTTACTTATTTTTGCCTGCTCTAGCCCTGTGCTAATTGGCTAATTACTCAGTAAGACCAATTGGTGCTGGTCTATAGCAGACATTTCATTTCATATATATTCAGCTCTGGCTCAGGATAGCACGCGTGCTGGGTCATGCGTGCAATAGATTTTAAGTGCAATCTTTTAAAGTGCAGTTATACAATGGCACGAAGCTGTTAATCCACTCTCCTCTCTTCTTCTTCTTCACACAGGTATTTAATTCATCCATCCATTTGTGTGCTGTCTGATAAGTGTGAACAGAGTCATATTCTCTAGCAACATTTTTCAATGGTATTTAATTCATCCATCCGTTTGTGTGCTGTCTGATAAGTGTGAACAGAGTCATATTCTCTAGCATCATTTTTCAAAGGTATTTAATTCATCCATCCGTTTGTGTGCTGTCTGATGAGTGTGAACAGAGTCATATACTCTAGCAACATTTTTCAATGGTATTTAATTCATCCATCCGTTTGTGTGCTGTCTGATAAGTGTGAACAGAGTCATATTCTCTAGCATCATTTTTCAAAGGTATTTAATTCATCCATCCGTTTGTGTGCTGTCTGATGAGTGTGAACAGAGTCATATTCTCTAGCAACATTTTTCAATGGTATTTAATTCATCCATCCGTTTGTGTGCTGTCTGATAAGTTTGAACAGAGTCATATTCTCTAGCAACATTTTTCAATGGTATTTAATTCCTTGGTCCTGTGAATTTTTGGTTTTTGTTGTCCTGTTTCTATCTTAAAATGTTGAAAGCCTTCTATTCACTGTTTAATGGCCTCTGTGTTTATCTTACATAGCATTGCCTGCTCTAGCCCTGTGCTAATTGGCTAATTAATCAGTATGACCAATTGGTGCTGGTCTATAGCAGACATTTCATTTCATATACATTCAGCTCTGGCTCAGGATAGCACGCGTGCTGGGTCACGCGTGCAATAGATTTTAAGTGCAATCTTTTAAAGTGCAGTTATACAATGGCACGAAGCTGATAATCCACTCTCCTCTCTTCTTCTTATTCACACAGGTATATAATTCATCCATCCGTTTGTGTGCTGTCTGATAAGTGTGAACAGAGTCATATTCTCTAGCAACATTTTTCAATGGTATTTAATTCATCCATCCGTTTGTGTGTTGTCTGATAAGTGTGAACAGAGTCATATTCTCTAGCAACATTTTTGAATTGTATTTAATTCCTTGGTCCTGTGTATTTTTGTTTTTTGTTGTCCTGTTTCTATCTTAAAAAGTTCAAAGCCTTCTATTCACTGTTTTATGGCCTCTGTGTTTATCTTACATAGCATTGCCTGCTCTAGCCCTGTGCTAATTGGCTAATTAATCAGTATGACCAATTGGTGCTGGTCTATAGCAGACATTTCATTTCATATATATTCAGCTCTGGCTCAGGATAGCACGCGTGCTGGTCATGCGTGCAATAGATTTTAAGTGCAATCTATTAAAGTGCAGTTATACAATGGCACGAAGCTGATAATCCACTCTCCTCTCTTCTTCTTCTTCTTCTTCACACAGGTATTTATTTCATCCATCCGTTTGTGTGCTGTCTGATAAGTGCGAACAGAGTCATATTCTCTAGCAACATTTTTCAATGGTATTTAATTCATCCATCCGTTTGTGTGCTGTGTGATAAGTGTGAACAGAGTCATATTCTCTAGCAACATTTTTCAATGGTATTTAATTCCTTAGTCCTGTGTATTTTTGTTTTTTGTTGTCCTGTTTCTATCTTAAAATGTTCAAAGCCTTCTATTCACTGTTTAATGGCCTCTGTGTTTATCTTACATAGCATTGCCTGCTCTAGCTCTGTGCTAATTGGCTAATTACTCAGTATGACCAATTGGTGCTGGTCTATAGCAGACATTTCATTTCATATATATTCAGCTCTGGCTCAGGATAGCACGTGTGCTTGTCATGCGTGCAATAGATTTTAAGCGCAATCTTTTAAAGTGCAGTTATACAATGGCAAGAAGCTGATAATCCACTCTCCTCTCTTCTGCTTCTTCACACAGGTATTTAATTCATCCATCCGTTTGTGTGCTGTCTGATAAGTGTGAACAGAGTCATATTCTCTAGCAACATTTTTCAATGGTATTTAATTCATCCATCCGTTTGTGTGCTGTCTGATAAGTGTGAACAGAGTCATATTCTCTAGCAACATTTTTCAATTGTATATAATTCCTTGGTCCTGTGTATTTTTGGTTTTTGTTGTCCTGTTTCTATCTTAAAATGTTCAAAGCCTTCTATTCACTGTTTAATGGCCTCTGTGTTTATCTTACATAGCATTGCCTGCTCTAGTCCTGTGCTAATTGGCTAATTAATCAGTATGACCAATTGGTGCTGGTCTATAGCAGACATTTCATCTCATATATATTCAGCTCTGGCTCAGGATAGCACACGTGCTGGGTCACGCGTGCAATAGATTTTAAGTGCAATCTTTTAAAGTGCAGTTATACAATGGCACGAAGCTGAAAATCCACTCTCCTCTCTTCTTCTTCTTCACACAGGTATTTAATTCATCCATCCGTTTGTGTGCTGTCTGATAAGTGGGAACAGAGTCATATTCTCTAGCATCATTTTTCAATGGTATTTAATTCATCCATCCGTTTGTGTGCTGTCTGATAAGTGGGAACAGAGTCATATTCTCTAGCATCATTTTTCAAAGGTATTTAATTCATCCATCCGTTTGTGTGCTGTCTGATGAGTGTGAACAGAGTCATATTCTCTAGCAACATTTTTCAATGGTATTTAATTCATCCATCCGTTTGTGTGCTGTCTGATAAGTGTGAACAGAGTCATATTCTCTAGCAACATTTTTCAATGGTATTTAATTCATCCATCCGTTTGTGTGCTGTCTGAAAAGTGTGAACAGAGTCATATTCTCTAGCAACATTTTTCAATTGTATTTAATTGCTTGGTCCTGTGTATTTTTGGTTTTTGTTGTCCTGTTTCTATCTTAAAATGTTCAAAGCCTTCTATTCACTGTTTTATGGCCTCTGTGTTTATCTTACTTAGCTTTGCCTGCTCTAGCCCTGTGCTAATTGGCTAATTAATCAGTATGACCAATTGGTGCTGGTCTATAGCAGACATTTCATTTCATATATATTCAGCTCTGGCTCAGGATAGCACGCGTGCTGGGTCACGCGTGCAATAGATTTTAAGTGCAATCTTTTAAAGTGCAGTTATACAATGGCACGAAGCTGATAATCCACTCTCCTCTCTTCTTCTTCTTCACACAGGTATATAATTCATCCATCCGTTTGTGTGCTGTCTGATAAGTGTGAACAGAGTCATATTCTCTAGCAACATTTTTCAATGGTATTTAATTCATCCATCCGTTTGTGTGCTGTCTGATAAGTGTGAACAGAGTCATATTCTCTAGCATCATTTTTCAAAGGTATTTAATTCATCCATCCGTTTGTGTGCTGTCTGATGAGTGTGAACAGAGTCATATTCTCTAGCAACATTTTTCAATGGTATTTAATTCATCCATCCGTTTGTGTGCTGTCTGATGAGTGTGAACAGAGTCATATTCTCTAGCAACATTTTTCAATGGTATTTAATTCCTTGGTCCTGTGAATTTTTGGTTTTTGTTGTCCTGTTTCTATCTTAAAATGTTCAAAGCCTTCTATTCACGGTTTTATGGCCTCTGTGTTTATCTTACTTATTTTTGCCTGCTCTAGCCCTGTGCTAATTGGCTAATTACTCAGTATGACCAATTGGTGCTGGTCTATAGCAGACATTTCATTTCATATATATTCAGCTCTGGCTCAGGATAGCACGCGTGCTGGGTCACGCGTGCAATAGATTTTAAGTGCAATCTTTTAAAGTGCAGTTATACAATGGCACGAAGCTGTTAATCCACTCTCCTCTCTTCTTCTTCTTCACACAGGTATTTAATTCATCCATCCATTTGTGTGCTGTCTGATAAGTGTGAACAGAGTCATATTCTCTAGCAACATTTTTCAATGGTATTTAATTCATCCATCCGTTTGTGTGCTGTCTGATAAGTGTGAACAGAGTCATATTCTCTAGCATCATTTTTCAAAGGTATTTAATTCATCCATCCGTTTGTGTGCTGTCTGATGAGTGTGAACAGAGTCATATACTCTAGCAACATTTTTCAATGGTATTTAATTCATCCATCCGTTTGTGTGCTGTCTGATAAGTGTGAACAGAGTCATATTCTCTAGCATCATTTTTCAAAGGTATTTAATTCATCCATCCGTTTGTGTGCTGTCTGATGAGTGTGAACAGAGTCATATTCTCTAGCAACATTTTTCAATGGTATTTAATTCATCCATCCGTTTGTGTGCTGTCTGATAAGTGTGAACAGAGTCATATTCTCTAGCAACATTTTTCAATGGTATTTAATTCCTTGGTCCTGTGAATTTTTGGTTTTTGTTGTCCTGTTTCTATCTTAAAATGTTGAAAGCCTTCTATTCACTGTTTAATGGCCTCTGTGTTTATCTTACATAGCATTGCCTGCTCTAGCCCTGTGCTAATTGGCTAATTAATCAGTATGACCAATTGGTGCTGGTCTATAGCAGACATTTCATTTCATATATATTCAGCTCTGGCTCAGGATAGCACGCGTGCTGGGTCACGCGTGCAATAGATTTTAAGTGCAATCTTTTAAAGTGCAGTTATACAATGGCACGAAGCTGATAATCCACTCTCCTCTCTTCTTCTTATTCACACAGGTATTTAATTCATCCATCCGTTTGTGTGCTGTCTGATAAGTGTGAACAGAGTCATATTCTCTAGCATTATTTTTCAATGGTATTTAATACATCCATCCGTTTGTGTGCTCTCTGATGAGTGTGAACAGAGTCATATTCTCTAGCAACTTTTTTCAATGGTATTTAATTCATCCATCCGTTTGTGTGCTGTCTGATAAGTGTGAACAGAGTCATATTCTCTAGCAACATTTTTCAATGGTATTTAATTCCTTGGTCCTGTGAATTTTTGGTTTTTGTTGTCCTGTTTCTATCTTAAAATGTTCAAAGCCTTCTATACACTGTTTTATGGCCTCTGTGTTTATCTAACTTATTTTTGCCTGCTCTAGCCCTGTGCTAATTGGCTAATTACTCAGTATGACCAATTGGTGCTGGTCTATAGTAGACATTTCATTTCATATACATTCAGCTCTGGCTCAGGATAACACGCGTGCTGGGTCACGCGTGCAATAGATTTTAAGTGCAATCTTTTAAAGTGCAGTTATACAATGGCACGAAGCTGATAATCCACTCTCCTCTCTTCTTCTTATTCACACAGGTATATAATTCATCCATCCGTTTGTGTGCTGTCTGATAAGTGTGAACAGAGTCATATTCTCTAGCAACATTTTTCAATGGTATTTAATTCATCCATCCGTTTGTGTGCTGTCTGATAAGTGTGAACAGAGTCATATTCTCTAGCAACATTTTTGAATTGTATTTAATTCCTTGGTCCTGTGTATTTTTGGTTTTTGTTGTCCTGTTTCTATCTTAAAAAGTTCAAAGCCTTCTATTCACTGTTTTATGGCCTCTGTGTTTATCTTACATAGCATTGCCTGCTCTAGCCCTGTGCTAATTGGCTAATTAATCAGTATGACCAATTGGTGCTGGTCTATAGCAGACATTTAATTTCATATATATTCAGCTCTGGCTCAGGATAGCACGCGTGCTGGTCATGCGTGCAATAGATTTTAAGTGCAATCTATTAAAGTGCAGTTATACAATGGCACGAAGCTGATAATCCACTCTCCTCTCTTCTTCTTCTTCTTCTTCTTCTTCACACAGGTATTTATTTCATCCATCCATTTGTGTGCTGTCTGATAAGTGCGAACAGAGTCATATTCTCTAGCAACATTTTTCAATGGTATTTAATTCATCCATCCGTTTGTGTGCTGTGTGATAAGTGTGAACAGAGTCATATTCTCTAGCAACATTTTTCAATGGTATTTAATTCCTTAGTCCTGTGTATTTTTGTTTTTTGTTGTCCTGTTTCTATCTTAAAATGTTCAAAGCCTTCTATTCACTGTTTAATGGCCTCTGTGTTTATCTTACATAGCATTGCCTGCTCTAGCCCTGTGCTAATTGGCTAATTAATCAGTATGACCAATTGGTGCTGGTCTATAGCAGACATTTCATCTCATATATATTCAGCTCTGGCTCAGGATAGCACACGTGCTGGGTCACGCGTGCAATAGATTTTAAGTGCAATCTTTTAAAGTGCAGTTATACAATGGCACGAAGCTGAAAATCCACTCTCCTCTCTTCTTCTTCTTCACACAGGTATTTAATTCATCCATCCGTTTGTGTGCTGTCTGATAAGTGTGAACAGAGTCATATTCTCTAGCAACATTTTTCAATGGTATTTAATTCATCCATCCGTTTGTGTGCTGTCTGATAAGTGGGAACAGAGTCATATTCTCTAGCATCATTTTTCAAAGGTATTTAATTCATCCATCCGTTTGTGTGCTGTCTGAGTGTGAACAGAGTCATATTCTCTAGCAACATTTTTCAATGGTATTTAATTCATCCATCCGTTTGTGTGCTGTCTGATAAGTGTGAACAGAGTCATATTCTCTAGCAACATTTTTCAATGGTATTTAATTCATCCATCCGTTTGTGTGCTGTCTGAAAAGTGTTAACAGAGTCATATTCTCTAGCAACATTTTTCAATTGTATTTAATTCCTTGGTCCTGTGTATTTTTGGTTTTTGTTGTCCTGTTTCTATCTTAAAATGTTCAAAGTCTTCTATTCACTGTTTTATGGCCTCTGTGTTTATCTTACATAGCATTGCCTGCTCTAGCCCTGTGCTAATTGGCTAATTACTCAGTATGACCAATTGGTGCTGGTCTATAGCAGACATTTCATTTCATATATATTCAGCTCTGGCTCAGGATAGCACACGTGCTGGGTCACGCGTGCAATAGATTTTAAGTGCAATATTTTAAAGTGCAGTTATACAATGGCAAGAAGCTGATAATCCACTCTCCTGTCTTCTTCTTCTTCACACAGGTATTTAATTCATCCATCCGTTTGTGTGCTGTCTGATAAGTGTGAACAGAGTCATATTCTCTAGCAACATTTTTCAATGGTATTTAATTCATCCATCCGTTTGTGTGCTGTCTGATAAGTGTGAACAGAGTCATATTCTCTAGCATCATTTTTCAAAGGTATTTAATTCATCCATCCGTTTGTGTGCTGTCTGATGAGTGTGAACAGAGTCATATTCTCTAGCAACATTTTTCAATGGTATTTAATTGATCCATCCGTTTGTGTGCTGTCTGATAAGTGTGAACAGAGTCATTTTCTCTAGCAACATTTTTCAATGGTATTTAATTCCTTGGTCCTGTGAATTTTTGGTTTTTGTTGTCCTGTTTCTATCTTGAAATGTACAAAGCCTTCTATTCACTGTTTTATGGTCTCTGTGTTTATGTTACATAGCATTGCCTGCTCTAGCCCTGTGCTAATTGGCTAATTACTCAGTATGACCAATTGGTGTTGCTCTATAGCAGACATTTCATTTCATATATATTCAGCTCTGGCTCAGGAGAGCACGCGTGCTGGGTCATGCGTGCAATAGATTTTAAGTGCAATCTTTTAAAGTGCAGTTATACTATGAAACGAAGCTGATAATCCACTGTCCTCTCTTCTTCTTCTTCACACAGGTATTTAATTCATCCATCCATTTGTGTGCTGTCTGATAAGTGTGAGCAGAGTCATATTCTCTAGATACATTTTTCAATGGTATTTAATACATCCATCCGTTTGTGTGCTGTCTGATAAGTGTGAACAGAGTGATATTCTCTAGCAACATTTTTCAAAGGTATTTAAATCATCCCTCCGTTTGTGTGCTGTCTGATGAGTGTGAACAGAGTCATATTCTCTAGCAACATTTTTCAATGTTTCAATGGTATTTAATTCATCCATCCGTTTGTGTGCTGTCTGATAAGTGTGAACAGAGTCATATTCTCTAGCAACATTTTTCAATGGTATTTAATTCCTTGGTCCTGTGAATTTTTGGTTTTTGTTGTCCTGTTTCTATCTTAAAATGTTCAAAGCCTTCTATTCACTGTTTTATGGCCTCTGTGTTTATCTTACTTAGCTTTGCCTGCTCTAGCCCTGTGCTAATTGGCTAATTAATCAGTATGACCAATTGGTGCTGGTCTATAGCAGACATTTCATTTCATATATATTCAGCTCTGGCTCAGGATAGCACGCGTGCTGGGTCACGCGTGCAATAGATTTTAAGTCCAATCTTTTAAAGTGCATTTATACAATGGCACGAAGCTGATAATCCACTCTCCTCTCTTCTTCTTATTCACACAGGTATATAATTCATCCATCCGTTTGTGTGCTGTCTGATAAGTGTGAACAGAGTCATATTCTCTAGCAACATTTTTCAATGGTATTTAATTCATCCATCCGTTTGTGTGCTGTCTGATAAGTGTGAACAGAGTCATATTCTCTAGCATCATTTTTCAAAGGTATTTAATTCATCCATCCGTTTGTGTGCTGTCTGATGAGTGTGAACAGAGTCATATTCTCTAGCAACATTTTTCAATGGTAGTTAATTCATCCATCCGTTTGTGTGCTGTCTGATAAGTGTGAACAGAGTCATATTCTCTAGCAACATTTTTCAATGGTATTTAATTCCTTGGTCCTGTGAATTTTTGGTTTTTGTTGTCCTGTTTCTATCTTAAAATGTTCAAAGCCTTCTATTCACTGTTTTATGGCCTCTGTGTTTATCTTACTTATTTTTGCCTGCTCTAGCCCTGTGCTAATTGGCTAATTACTCAGTATGACCAATTGGTGCTGGTCTATATCAGACATTTCATTTCATATATATTCATCTCTGGCTCAGGATAGCACGAGTGCTGGGTCACGCGTGCAATAGTTTTTAAGTGCAATGTTTTAAAGTGCAGTTATACAATGGCACGAAGCTGATAATCCACTCTCCTCTCTTCTTCTTCTTCACACAGGTATTTAATTCATCCATCCGTTTGTGTGCTGTCTGATAAGTGTGAACAGAGTCATATTCTCTAGCAACATTTTTCAATGGTATTTAATTCATCCATCCGTTTGTGTGCTGTCTGATAAGTGTGAACAGAGTCATATTCTCTAGCATCATTTTTCAAAGGTATTTAATTCATCCATCCGTTTGTGTGCTGTCTGATGAGTGTGAACAGAGTCATATTCTCTAGCAACATTTTTCAATGGTATTTAATTCATCCATCCGTTTGTGTGCTGTCTGATGAGTGTGAACAGAGACATATTCTCTAGCAACATTTTTCAATGGTATTTAATTCATCCATCCGTTTGTGTGCTGTCTGATAAGTGTGAACAGAGTCATATTCTCTAGCAACATTTTTCAATGGTATTTAATTCATCCATCCGTTTGTGTGCTGTCTGAAAAGTGTGAACAGAGTCATATTCTCTAGCAACATTTTTCATTTGTATTTACTTCCTTGGTCCTGTGTATTTTTGGTTTTTGTTGTCCTGTTTCTATCTTAAAATTTTCAAAGTCTTCTATTCACTGTTTTATGGCCTCTGTGTTTATCTTACATAGCATTGCCTGCTCTAGCCCTGTGCTAATTGGCTAATTAATCAGTATGACCAATTGGTGCTGGTCTATAGCAGACATTTCATTTCATATATATTCAGCTCTGGCTCAGGATAGCACGCGTGCTGGGTCACGCGTGCAATAGATTTTAAGTGCAATCTTTTAAAGTGCAGTTATACAATGGCACGAAGCTGATAATCCACTCTCCTCTCTTCTTCTTCTTCTTCACACAGGTATATAATTCATCCATCCGTTTGTGTGCTGTCTGATAAGTGTGAACAGAGTCATGTTCTCTAGCAACATTTTTCAATGGTATTTAATTCATCCATCCGTTTGTGTGCTGTGTGATAAGTGTGAACAGAGTCATATTCTCTAGCAACATTTTTCAATGGTGTTTAATTCCTTGGTCCTGTGTATTTTTGTTTTTTGTTGTCCTGTTTCTATCTTAAAATGTTCAAAGCCTTCTATTCACTGTTTTATGACCTCTGTGTTTATCTTACATAGCATTGCCTGCTCTAGCTCTGTGCTAATTGGCTAATTACTCAGTATGACCAATTGGTGCTGGTCTATAGCAGACATTTCATTCCATATATATTTAGTTCTGGCTCAGGATAGCACGCGTGCTGGGTCACGCGTGCAATAGATTTTAAGTGCAATCTTTTAAAGTGCTGTTATACAATGGCACGAAGCTGATAATCCACTCTCCTCTCTTCTTCTTATTCACACAGGTATATAATTCATCAATCCGTTTGTGTGCTGTCTGATAAGTGTGAACAGAGTCATATTCTCTAGCAACATTTTTCAATGGTATTTAATTCATCCATCCGTTTGTGTGCTGTCTGATAAGTGTGAACAGAGTCATATTCTCTAGCATCATTTTTCAAAGGTATTTAATTCATCCATCCGATTGTGTGCTGTCTGAGTGTGAACAGAGTCATATTCTCTAGCAACATTTTTCAATGGTATTTAATTCCTTGATCCTGTGAATTTTTGGTTTTTGTTGTCCTGTTTCTATCTTAAAATGTTCAAAGCCTTCTATTCACTGTTTTATGGCCTCTGTGTTTATCTTACTCATTTTTGCCTGCTCTAGCCCTGTGCTAATTGGCTAATTACTCAGTATGACCAATTGGTGCTGGTCTATAGCAGACATTTCATTTCATATATATTCAGCTCTGGCTCAGGATAGCACGCATGCTGGGTCACGCGTGCAATAGATTTTAAGTGCAAACTTTTAAAGTGCAGTTATACAATGGCACGAAGCTGATAATCCACTCTCCTCTCTTCTTCTTCTTCACACAGGTATTTCATTCATCCATCCGTTTGTGTACTGTCTGATAAGTGTGAACAGAGTCATATTCTCTAGCAACATTTTTCAATGTTATTTAATTCATCCATCCGTTTGTGTGCTGTCTGATAAGTGTGAGCAGAGTCATATTCTCTAGCTACATTTTTCAATGGTATTTAATACATCCATCCGTTTATGTGCTGTCTGATGAGTGTGAACAGAGTCATAATCTCTAGCAACATTTTTCAAAGGTATTTAATTCATCCATCCGTTTGTGTGCTGTCTGATAAGTGTGAACAGAGTCATATTCTCTTGCAACATTTTTCAATGTTATTTAATTCATCCATCCGTTTGTGTGCTGTCTGATAAGTGTGAGCAGAGTCATATTCTCTAGCTACGTTTTTCAATGGTATTTAATACATCCATCCGTTTATGTGCTGCCTGATGAGTGTGAACAGAGTCATAATCTCTAGCAACATTTTTCAAACGTATTTAATTCATCCATCCGTTTGTGTGCTGTCTGATAAGTGTGAACAGAGTCATATTCTCTAGCAACATTTTTCAATGGTATTTAATTCATCCATCCGTTTGTGTGCTGTCTGATAAGTGTGAACAGAGTCATATTCTCTAGCAACATTTTTCAATGGTATTTAATTCCTTGGTCCTGTGAATTTTTGGTTTTTGTTGTCCTGTTTCTATCTTAAAATGTTCAAAGCCTTCTATTCACTGTTTTATGGCCTCTGTGTTTATCTTACTTAGCTTTGCCTGCTCTAGCCCTGTGCTAATTGGCTAATTACTCAGTATGACCAATTGGTGCTGGTCTATAGCAGACATTTCATTTGATATATATTCAGCTCTGGCTCAGGATAGCACGCGTGCTGGGTCACGCGTGCAATAGATTTTAAGTGCAATCTTTTAAAGTGCAGTTATACAATGGCACGAAGCTGATAATCCACTATCCTCTCTTCTTCTTCTTCACACAGGTATTTAATTCATCCATCCGTTTGTATGCTGTCTGATAAGTGTGAACAGAGTCATGTTCTCTAGCAACATTTTTCAATGGTGTTTAATTCCTTGGTCCTGTGTATTTTTGTTTTTTGTTGTCCTGTTTCTATCTTAAAATGTTCAAAGCCTTCTATTCACTGTTTTATGACCTCTGTGTTTATCTTACATAGCATTGCCTGCTCTAGCTCTGTGCTAATTGGCTAATTACTCAGTATGACCAATTGGTGCTGGTCTATAGCAGACATTTCATTCCATATATATTTAGTTCTGGCTCAGGATAGCACGCGTGCTGGGTCACGCGTGCAATAGATTTTAAGTGCAATCTTTTAAAGTGCTGTTATGCAATGGCACGAAGCTGATAATCCACTCTCCTCTCTTCTTCTTATTCACACAGGTATATAATTCATCAATCCGTTTGTGTGCTGTCTGATAAGTGTGAACAGAGTCATATTCTCTAGCAACATTTTTCAATGGTATTTAATTCATCCATCCGTTTGTGTGCTGTCTGATAAGTGTGAACAGAGTCATATTCTCTGTCATCATTTTTCAAAGGTATTTAATACATCCATCCGATTGTGTGCTGTCTGATGAGTGTGAACAGAGTCATATTCTCTAGCAACATTTTTCAATGGTATTTAATTCCTTGATCCTGTGAATTTTTGGTTTTTGTTGTCCTGTTTCTATCTTAAAATGTTCAAAGCCTTCTATTCACTGTTTTATGGCCTCTGTGTTTATCTTACTCATTTTTGCCTGCTCTAGCCCTGTGCTAATTGGCTAATTACTCAGTATGACCAATTGGTGCTGGTCTATAGCAGACATTTCATTTCATATATATTCAGCTCTGGCTCAGGATAGCACGCATGCTGGGTCACGCGTGCAATAGATTTTAAGTGCAAACTTTTAAAGTGCAGTTATACAATGGCACGAAGCTGATAATCCACTCTCCTCTCTTCTTCTTCTTCACACAGGTATTTCATTCATCCATCCGTTTGTGTACTGTCTGATAAGTGTGAACAGAGTCATATTCTCTAGCAACATTTTTCAATGGTATTTAATTCATCCATCCGTTTGTGTGCTGTCTGATAAGTGTGAACAGAGTCCTATTCTCTAGCATCATTTTTCAAAGGTATTTAATTCATCCATCCGTTTGTGTGCTGTCTGATGAGTGTGAACAGAGTCATATTCTCTAGCAACATTTTTCAATGGTATTTAATTCATCCATCCGATTGTGTGCTGTCTGATAAGTGTGAACACAGTCATATTCTCTAGCAACATTTTTCAATGGTATTTAATTCATCCATCCGTTTGTGTGCTGTCTGATAAGTGTGAACAGAGTCATATTCTCTAGCAACATGTTTCAATGGTATTTAATTCCTTAGTCCTGTGTATTTTTGTTTTTTGATGTCCTGTTTCTATCTTAAAATGTTCAAAGCCTTCTATTCACTGTTTAATGGCCTCTGTGTTTATCTTACATAGCATTGCCTGCTCTAGCCCTGTGCTAATTGGCTAATTAATCAGTATGACCAATTGGTGCTGGTCTATAGCATACATTTCATTTCATATATATTCAGCTCTGGCTCAGGATAGCACGCGTGCTGGGTCACGCGTGCAATAGATTTTAAGTGCAATCTTTTAAAGTGCAGTTATACAATGGCACGAAGCTGATAATCCACTCACCTCTCTTCTTCTTCTTCACACAGGTATTTAATTCATCCATCCGTTTGTGTACTGTCTGATAAGTGTGAACAGAGTCATATTCTCTAGCAACATTTTTCAATGGTATTTAATTCATCCATCCGTTTGTGTGCTGTCTGATAAGTGTGAACAGAGTACTATTCTCTAGCATCATTTTTCAAAGGTATTTAATTCATCCATCCGTTTGTGTGCTGTCTGATGAGTGTGAACAGAGTCATATTCTCTAGCAACATTTTTCAATGGTATTTAATTCCTTAGTCCTGTGTATTTTTGTTTTTTGATGTCCTGTTTCTATCTTAAAATGTTCAAAGCCTTCTATTCACTGTTTAATGGCCTCTGTGTTTATCTTACATAGCATTGCCTGCTCTAGCCCTGTGCTAATTGGCTAATTAATCAGTATGACCAATTGGTGCTGGTCTATAGCAGACATTTCATTTCATATATATTCAGCTCTGGCTCAGGATAGCACGCGTGCTGGGTCACGCGTGCAATAGATTTTAAGTGCAATCTTTTATAGTGCAGTTATACAATGGCACGAAGCTGATAATCTACTCTCCTCTCTTCTTCTTATTCACACAGGTATATAATTCATCCATCCGTTTGTGTGCTGTCTGATAAGTGTGAACAGAGTCATATTCTCTAGCAACATTTTTCAATGGTATTTAATTAATCCATCCGTTTGTGTGCTGTCTGATAAGTGTGAACAGAGTCATATTCTCTGGCATCATTTTTCAAAGGTATTTAATTCATCCATCCGTTTGTGTGCTGTCTGATAAGTGTGAACAGAGTCATATTCTCTAGCAACATTTTTCAATGGTATTTAATTCCTTGGTCCTGTGAATTTTTGGTTTTTGTTGTCCTGTTTCTATCTTAAAATGTTCAAAGCCTTCTATTCACTGTTTTATGGCCTCTGTGTTTATCTTACTTATTTTTGCCTGCTCTAGCCCTGTGCTAATTGGCTAATTACTCAGTATGACCAATTGGTGCTGGTCTATAGCAGACATTTAATTTCATATATATTCAGCTCTGGCTCAGGATAGCACGCGTGCTGGGTCACGCGTGCAATAGATTTTAAGTGCAATCTTTTAAAGTGCAGTTATACAATGGCACGTAGCTGATAATCCACTCTCCTCTCTTCTTCTTCACACAGGTATTTAATTCATCCATCCGTTTGTGTGCTGTCTGATAAGTGTGAACAGAGTCATATTGTCTAGCAACATTTTTCAATGGTATTTAATTCATCCATCCGTTTGTGTGCTGTCTGATAAGTGTGAACAGAGTCATATTCTCTAGCAACATTTTTCAATGGTATTTAATTCATCCATCCGTTTGTGTGCTGTCTGATAAGTGTGAACAGAGTCATATTCTCTAGCAACATTTTTCAATGGTATTTAATTCCTTAGTCCTGTGAATTTTTGGTTTTTGTTGTCCTGTTTCTATCTTAAAATGTTCAAAGCCTTCTATACACTGTTTAATGGCCTCTGTGTTTATCTTACATAGCATTGCCTGCTCTAGCCCTGTGCTAATTGGCTAATTAATCAGTATGACCAATTGGTGCTGGTCTATAGCAGACATTTCATTTCATATATATTCAGCTCTGGCTCAGGATAGCACGCGTGCTGGGTCACGCGTGCAATAGATTTTAAGTGCAATCTTTTAAAGTGCAGTTATACAATGGCACGAAGCTGATAATCCACTCTCCTCTCTTCTTCTTATTCACACAGGTATATAATTCATCCATCCGTTTGTGTGCTGTCTGATAAGTGTGAACAGAGTCATATTCTCTAGCAACATTTTTCAATGGTATTTAATTCCTTGGTCCTGTGAATTTTTGGTTTTTGTTGTCCTGTTTCTATCTTAAAATGTTCAAAGCCTTCTATTCACTGTTTTATGGCCTCTGTGTTTATCTTACTTATTTTTGCCTGCTCTAGCCCTGTGCTAATTGGCTAATTACTCAGTATGACCAATTGGTGCTGGTCTATAGCAGACATTTAATTTCATATATATTCAGCTCTGGCTCAGGATAGCACGCGTGCTGGGTCACGCGTGCAATAGATTTTAAGTGCAATCTTTTAAAGTTCAGTTATACAATGGCACGTAGCTGATAATCCACTCTCCTCTCTTCTTCTTCTTCACACAGGTATTTAATTCATCCATCCGTTTGTGTGCTGTCTGATAAGTGTGAACAGAGTCATATTCTCTAGCAACATTTTTCAATGGTATTTAATTCATCCATCCGTTTGTGTGCTGTCTGATAAGTGTGAACAGAGTCATATTCTCTAGCAACATTTTTCAATGGTATTTAATTCCTTAGTCCTGTGAATTTTTGGTTTTTGTTGTCCTGTTTCTATCTTAAAATGTTCAAAGCCTTCTATACACTGTTTAATGGCCTCTGTGTTTATCTTACATAGCATTGCCTGCTCTAGCCCTGTGCTAATTGGCTAATTAATCAGTATGACCAATTGGTGCTGGCCTATAGCAGACATTTCATTTCATATATATTCAGCTCTGGCTCAGGATAGCACGCGTGCTGGGTCACGCGTGCAATAGATTTTAAGTGCAATCTTTTAAAGTGCAGTTATACAATGGCACGAAGCTGATAATCCACTCTCCTCTCTTCTTCTTATTCACACAGGTATATAATTCATCCATCCGTTTGTGTGCTGTCTGATAAGTGTGAACAGAGTCATATTCTCTAGCAACATTTTTCAATGGTATTTAATTCATCCATCCGTTTGTGTGCTGTCTGATAAGTGTGAACAGAGTCATATTCTCTAGCATCATTTTTCAAAGGTATTTAATTCATCCATCCGTTTGTGTGCTGTCTGATGAGTGTGAACAGAGTCATATTCTCTAGCAACATTTTTCAATGGTATTTAATTCATCCATCCGTTTGTGTGCTGTCTGATAAGTGTGAACAGAGTCATATTCTCTAGCAACATTTTTCAATGGTATTTAATTCCTTGGTCCTGTGAATTTTTGGTTTTTGTTGTCCTGTTTCTATCTTAAAATGTTCAAAGCCTTCTATTCACTGTTTTATGGCCTCTGTGTTTATCTTACTTATTTTTGCCTGCTCTAGCCGTGTGCTAATTGGCTAATTACTCAGTATGACCAATTGGTGCTGGTCTATATCAGACATTTCATTTCATATATATTCAGCTCTGGCTCAGGATAGCAAGTGTGCTGGGTCACGCGTGCAATAGATTTTAAGTGCAATCTTTTAAAGTGCAGTTATACAATGGCACGAAGCTGATAATCCACTCTCCTCTCTTCTTCTTCTTCACACAGGTATTTAATTCATCCATCCGTTTGTGTGCTGTCTGATAAGTGTGAACAGAGTCATATTCTCTAGCAACATTTTTCAATGGTATTTAATTCCTTAGTCCTGTGTATTTTTGTTTTTTGTTGTCCTGTTTCTATCTTAAAATGTTCAAAGCCTTCTATTCACTGTTTAATGGCCTCTGTGTTTATCTTACATAGCATTGCCTGCTCTAGCCCTGTGCTAATTGGCTAATTAATCAGTATGACCAATTGGTGCTGGTCTATAGCAGACATTTCATTTCATATATATTCAGCTCTGGCTCAGGATAGCACGCGTGCTGGGTCACGTGTGCAATAGATTTTAAGTGCAATCTTTTAAAGTGCAGTTATACAATGGCACGAAGCTGATAATCCACTCTCCTCTCTTCTTCTTATTCACACATGTATATAATTCATCCATACGATTGTGTGCTGTCTGATAAGTGTGAACAGTGTCATATTCTGTAGCAACATTTTTCAATGGTATTTAATTCATCCATCCGATTGTGTGCTGTCTGATAAGTGTGAACAGAGTCATATTCTCTAGCAACATTTTTCAATGGTATTTAATTCATCCATCCGTTTGTGTGCTGTCTGATGAGTGTGAACAGAGTCATATTCTCTAGCAACATTTTTCAATGGTATTTAATTCCTTGATCCTGTGAATTTTTGGTTTTTGTTGTCCTGTTTCTATCTTAAAATGTTCAAAGCCTTCTATTCACTGTTTTATGGCCTCTGTGTTTATCTTACTTATTTTTGCCTGCTCTAGTCCTGTGCTAATTGGCTAATTACTCAGTATGACCAATTGGTGCTGGTCTATAGCAGACATTTCATTTCATATATATTCAGCTCTGGCTCAGGATAGCACGCGTGCTGGGTCACGCGTGCAATAGATTTTAAGTGCAATCTTTTAAAGTGCAGTTATACAATGGCACGAAGCTGATAATCCACTCTCCTCTCTTCTTCTTCTTCACACAGGTATTTAATTCATCCATCCGTTTGTGTACTGTCTGATAAGTGTGAACAGAGTCATATTCTCTAGCAACATTTTTCAATGGTATTTAATTCATCCATCCGTTTGTGTGCTGTCTGATAAGTGTGAACAGAGTACTATTCTCTAGCATCATTTTTCAAAGGTATTTAATTCATCCATCCGTTTGTGTGCTGTCTGATGAGTGTGAACAGAGTCATATTCTCTAGCAACATTTTTCAATGGTATTTAATTCCTTAGTCCTGTGTATTTTTGTTTTTTGATGTCCTGTTTCTATCTTAAAATGTTCAAAGCCTTCTATTCACTGTTTAATGGCCTCTGTGTTTATCTTACATAGCATTGCCTGCTCTAGCCCTGTGCTAATTGGCTAATTAATCAGTATGACCAATTGGTGCTGGTCTATAGCAGACATTTCATTTCATATATATTCAGCTCTGGCTCAGGATAGCACGCGTGCTGGGTCACGCGTGCAATAGATTTTAAGTGCAATCTTTTATAGTGCAGTTATACAATGGCACGAAGCTGATAATCTACTCTCCTCTCTTCTTCTTATTCACACAGGTATATAATTCATCCATCCGTTTGTGTGCTGTCTGATAAGTGTGAACAGAGTCATATTCTCTAGCAACATTTTTCAATGGTATTTAATTAATCCATCCGTTTGTGTGCTGTCTGATAAGTGTGAACAGAGTCATATTCTCTGGCATCATTTTTCAAAGGTATTTAATTCATCCATCCGTTTGTGTGCTGTCTGATAAGTGTGAACAGAGTCATATTCTCTAGCAACATTTTTCAATGGTATTTAATTCCTTGGTCCTGTGAATTTTTGGTTTTTGTTGTCCTGTTTCTATCTTAAAATGTTCAAAGCCTTCTATTCACTGTTTTATGGCCTCTGTGTTTATCTTACTTATTTTTGCCTGCTCTAGCCCTGTGCTAATTGGCTAATTACTCAGTATGACCAATTGGTGCTGGTCTATAGCAGACATTTAATTTCATATATATTCAGCTCTGGCTCAGGATAGCACGCGTGCTGGGTCACGCGTGCAATAGATTTTAAGTGCAATCTTTTAAAGTGCAGTTATACAATGGCACGTAGCTGATAATCCACTCTCCTCTCTTCTTCTTCACACAGGTATTTAATTCATCCATCCGTTTGTGTGCTGTCTGATAAGTGTGAACAGAGTCATATTCTGTAGCAACATTTTTCAATGGTATTTAATTCATCCATCCGTTTGTGTGCTGTCTGATAAGTGTGAACAGAGTCATATTCTCTAGCATCATTTTTCAAAGGTATTTAATTCATCCATCCGTTTGTGTGCTGTCTGATGAGTGTGAACAGAGTCATATTGTCTAGCAACATTTTTCAATGGTATTTAATTCATCCATCCGTTTGTGTGCTGTCTGATAAGTGTGAACAGAGTCATATTCTCTAGCAACATTTTTCAATGGTATTTAATTCATCCATCCGTTTGTGTGCTGTCTGATAAGTGTGAACAGAGTCATATTCTCTAGCAACATTTTTCAATGGTATTTAATTCCTTAGTCCTGTGAATTTTTGGTTTTTGTTGTCCTGTTTCTATCTTAAAATGTTCAAAGCCTTCTATACACTGTTTAATGGCCTCTGTGTTTATCTTACATAGCATTGCCTGCTCTAGCCCTGTGCTAATTGGCTAATTAATCAGTATGACCAATTGGTGCTGGTCTATAGCAGACATTTCATTTCATATATATTCAGCTCTGGCTCAGGATAGCACGCGTGCTGGGTCACGCGTGCAATAGATTTTAAGTGCAATCTTTTAAAGTGCAGTTATACAATGGCACGAAGCTGATAATCCACTCTCCTCTCTTCTTCTTATTCACACAGGTATATAATTCATCCATCCGTTTGTGTGCTGTCTGATAAGTGTGAACAGAGTCATATTCTCTAGCAACATTTTTCAATGGTATTTAATTCCTTGGTCCTGTGAATTTTTGGTTTTTGTTGTCCTGTTTCTATCTTAAAATGTTCAAAGCCTTCTATTCACTGTTTTATGGCCTCTGTGTTTATCTTACTTATTTTTGCCTGCTCTAGCCCTGTGCTAATTGGCTAATTACTCAGTATGACCAATTGGTGCTGGTCTATAGCAGACATTTAATTTCATATATATTCAGCTCTGGCTCAGGATAGCACGCGTGCTGGGTCACGCGTGCAATAGATTTTAAGTGCAATCTTTTAAAGTTCAGTTATACAATGGCACGTAGCTGATAATCCACTCTCCTCTCTTCTTCTTCTTCACACAGGTATTTAATTCATCCATCCGTTTGTGTGCTGTCTGATAAGTGTGAACAGAGTCATATTCTCTAGCAACATTTTTCAATGGTATTTAATTCATCCATCCGTTTGTGTGCTGTCTGATAAGTGTGAACAGAGTCATATTCTCTAGCAACATTTTTCAATGGTATTTAATTCCTTAGTCCTGTGAATTTTTGGTTTTTGTTGTCCTGTTTCTATCTTAAAATGTTCAAAGCCTTCTATACACTGTTTAATGGCCTCTGTGTTTATCTTACATAGCATTGCCTGCTCTAGCCCTGTGCTAATTGGCTAATTAATCAGTATGACCAATTGGTGCTGGCCTATAGCAGACATTTCATTTCATATATATTCAGCTCTGGCTCAGGATAGCACGCGTGCTGGGTCACGCGTGCAATAGATTTTAAGTGCAATCTTTTAAAGTGCAGTTATACAATGGCACGAAGCTGATAATCCACTCTCCTCTCTTCTTCTTATTCACACAGGTATATAATTCATCCATCCGTTTGTGTGCTGTCTGATAAGTGTGAACAGAGTCATATTCTCTAGCAACATTTTTCAATGGTATTTAATTCATCCATCCGTTTGTGTGCTGTCTGATGAGTGTGAACAGAGTCATATTCTCTAGCAACATTTTTCAATGGTATTTAATTCATCCATCCGTTTGTGTGCTGTCTGATAAGTGTGAACAGAGTCATATTCTCTAGCATCATTTTTCAAAGGTATTTAATTCATCCATCCGTTTGTGTGCTGTCTGATGAGTGTGAACAGAGTCATATTCTCTAGCAACATTTTTCAATGGTATTTAATTCATCCATCCGTTTGTGTGCTGTCTGATAAGTGTGAACAGAGTCATATTCTCTAGCAACATTTTTCAATGGTATTTAATTCCTTGGTCCTGTGAATTTTTGGTTTTTGTTGTCCTGTTTCTATCTTAAAATGTTCAAAGCCTTCTATTCACTGTTTTATGGCCTCTGTGTTTATCTTACTTATTTTTGCCTGCTCTAGCCCTGTGCTAATTGGCTAATTACTCAGTATGACCAATTGGTGCTGGTCTATATCAGACATTTCATTTCATATATATTCAGCTCTGGCTCAGGATAGCAAGTGTGCTGGGTCACGCGTGCAATAGATTTTAAGTGCAATCTTTTAAAGTGCAGTTATACAATGGCACGAAGCTGATAATCCACTCTCCTCTCTTCTTCTTCTTCACACAGGTATTTAATTCATCCATCCGTTTGTGTGCTGTCTGATAAGTGTGAACAGAGTCATATTCTCTAGCAACATTTTTCAATGGTATTTAATTCCTTAGTCCTGTGTATTTTTGTTTTTTGTTGTCCTGTTTCTATCTTAAAATGTTCAAAGCCTTCTATTCACTGTTTAATGGCCTCTGTGTTTATCTTACATAGCATTGCCTGCTCTAGCCCTGTGCTAATTGGCTAATTAATCAGTATGACCAATTGGTGCTGGTCTATAGCAGACATTTCATTTCATATATATTCAGCTCTGGCTCAGGATAGCACGCGTGCTGGGTCACGTGTGCAATAGATTTTAAGTGCAATCTTTTAAAGTGCAGTTATACAATGGCACGAAGCTGATAATCCACTCTCCTCTCTTCTTCTTATTCACACATGTATATAATTCATCCATACGATTGTGTGCTGTCTGATAAGTGTGAACAGTGTCATATTCTGTAGCAACATTTTTCAATGGTATTTAATTCATCCATCCGTTTGTGTGCTGTCTGATAAGTGTGAACAGAGTCATATTTTCTAGCATCATTTTTCAAATGTATTTAATTCATCCATCCGTTTGTGTGCTGTCTGATAAGTGTGAACAGAGTCATATTCTCTAGCAACATTTTTCAATGGTATTTAATTCATCCATCCGTTTGTGTGCTGTCTGATAAGTGTGAACAGAGTCATATTCTCTAGCAACATTTTTCAATGGTATTTAATTCCTTGGTCCTGTGTATTTTTGGTTTTTGTTGTCCTGTTTCTATCTTAAAAAGTTCAAATCCTTCTACTCACTGTTTTATGGCCTCTGTGTTTATCTTACATAGCATTGCCTGCTCTAGCCCTGTGCTAATTGGCTAATTACTCAGTATGACCAATTGGTGCTGGTCTATAGCAGACATTTCATTTCATATATATTCAGCTCTGCCTCAGGATAGCACACGTGCTGGTCATGCGTGCAATAGATTTTAAGTGCAATCTATTAAAGTGCAGTTATACAATGGCACGAAGCTGATAATCCACTCTCCTCTCTTCTTCTACTTCTTCACACAGGTATTTAATTCATCCATCCGTTTGTGTGCTGTCTGATAAGTGCGAACGGAGTCATATTCTCTAGCAACATTTTTCAATGGTATTTAATTCATCCATCCGTTTTTGTGCTGTCTGATATGTGTGAACAGAGTCATATTCTCTAGCAACATTTTTCAATTGTATTTAATTCCTTGGTCCTGTGTATTATTGGTTTTTGTTGTCCTGCTTCAATCTTAAAATGTTCAAAGTCTTCAATTCACTGTTTTATGGCCTCTGTGTTTATCTTACATAGCATTGCCTGCTCTAGCCCTGTGCTAATTGGCTAATTACTCAGTATGACCAATTGGTGCTGGTCTATAGCAGACATTTCATTTCATATATATTCAGCTCTGGCTCAGGATAGCACGCGTGCTGGGTCATGCGTGCAATAGATTTTAAGTGCAATCTTTTAAAGTGCAGTTATACAATGTCACGAAGCTGGTAATCCACTCTCCTGTCTTCTTCTTCTTCACACAGGTATTTAATTCATCCATTCGTTTGTGTGCTGTCTGATAAGTGTGAACAGAGTCATATTCTCTAGCAACATTTTTCAATGGTATTTAATTCATCCATCCGTTTGTGTGCTGTCTGATAAGTGTGAACAGAGTCATATTCTCTAGCAACATTTTTCAATGGTATTTAATTCCTTGGTCCTGTGTATTTTTGGTTTTTGTTGCCCTGTTTCTATCTTAAAATGTTCAAAGCCTTCTATTCACTGTTTAATGGCCTCTGTGTTTATCTTACATAGCATTGCCTGCTCTAGCCGTGTGCTAATTGGCTAATTAATCAGTATGACCAATTGGTGCTGGTCTATAGCAGACATTTCATTTCATATATATTCAGCTCTGGCTCAGGATAGCACTCGTGCTGGGTCACGCGTGCAATAGATTTTAAGTGCAATCTTTTAAAGTGCAGTTATACAATGGCACGAAGCTGATAATCCACTCTCCTCTCTTCTTCTTCTTCACACAGGTATTTAATTCATCCATCCGTTTGTGTGCTGTCTGATAAGTGTGAACAGAGTCATATTCTCTAGCAAAATATTTCAATGGTATTTAATTCATCCATCCGTTTGTGTGCTGTGTGATAAGTGTGAACAGAGTCATATTCTCTAGCAACATTTTTCAATGGTATTTAATTCCTTGGTCCTGTGTATTTTTGGTTTTTGTTGCCCTGTTTCTATCTTAAAATGTTCAAAGCCTTCTATTCACTGTTTTATGGCCTCTGTTTTTATCTTACATAGCATTGCCTGCTCTAGCCCTGTGCTAATTGGCTAATTACTCAATATAACCAATTGGTGCTGGTCTATAGCAGACATTTCATTTCATATATATTCAGCTCTGGCTCAGGATAGCACGCGTGCTGGGTCACGCGTGCAATAGATTTTAAGTGCAATCTTTTAAAGTGCAGTTATACAATGGCACGAAGCTTATAATCCACTCTCCTCTCTTCTTCTTCTTCACACAGGTATTTAATTCATCCATCCGTTTGTGTGCTGTCTGATAAGTGTGAACAGAGTCATATTCTCTAGCAACATTTTTCAATTGTATTTAATTCCTTGGTCCTTTCTATTTTTGGTTTTTGTTGCCCTGTTTCTATCTTAAAATGTTCAAAGCCTTCTATTCACTGTTTTATGGCCTCTGTTTTTATCTTAAATAGCATTGCCTGCTCTAGCCCTGTGCTAATTGGCTAATTACTCAATATAACCAATTGGTGCTGGTCTATAGCAGACATTTCATTTCATATATATTCAGCTCTGGCTCAGGATAGCACGCGTGATGGTCATGCGTGCAATAGATTTTAAGTGCAATCTTTTAAAGTGCAGTTATACAATGGCACGAAGCTGAGAATCCACTCTCCTCTTTCTTCTTCACACAGGTATTTAATTCATCCATCCGTTTGTGTGCTGTCTGATAAGTGTGAAAAGAGTCATATTCTCTAGCAACATTTTTCAATGGTATTTAATTCCTTGGTCCTGTGTATTTTTGGTTTTTGTTGCCCTGTTTCTATCTTAAAATGTTCAAAGCCTTCTATTCACTGTTTTATGGCCTCTGTTTTTATCTTACATAGCATTGCCTGCTCTAGCCCTGTGCTAATTGGCTAATTACTCAATATAACCAATTGGTGCTGGTCTATAGCAGACATTTAATTTCATATATATTCAGCTCTGGCTCAGGATAGCATGCGTGCTCGGTCACGCGTGCAATAGATTTTAAGTGCAATCTTTTAAAGTGCAGTTATACAATGGCACGAAGCTTATAATCCACTCTCCTCTCTTCTTCTTCTTCACACAGGTATTTAATTCATCCATCCGTTTGTGTGCTGTCTGATAAGTGTGAACAGAGTCATATTGTCTAGCAACATTTTTCAATGGTATTTAATTCATCCATCCGTTTGTGTGCTGTCTGATAAGTGTGAACAGAGTCATATTCTCTAGAAACATTTTTCAATGGTATTTAATTCCTTGGTCCTGTGTATTTTTGGTTTTTGTTGTCCTGTTTCTATCTTAAAATGTTCAAAGCCTTCTATTCACTGTTTTATGGCCTCTGTTTTTATCTTACATAGCATTGCCTGCTCTAGCCCTGTGCTACTTGGCTCATTATTCAGTATGACCAATTGGTGCTGGTCTATAGCAGACATTTCATTTCATATATATTCAGCTCTGGCTCAGGATAGCACGTGTGTTGGGTCTCGCGTGCAATAGATTTTAAGTGCAATCTTTTAAAGTGCAATTATACAATGGCACGAAGCTGATAATCCACTCTCCTCTCTTCTTCTTCTTCACACAGGTATTTAATTCATCCATCCATTTGTGTGCTGTCTGATAAGTGTGAACAGAGTCATATTCTCTAGCAACATTTTTCAATTGTATTTAATTGCTTGGTCCTGTGTATTTTTGGTTTTTGTTGTCCTGTTTCAATCTTAAAATGTTCAAAGCCTTCTATTCACTGTTTTATGGCCTCTGTGTTTATTTTACATAGCATTGCCTGCTCTAGCCCTGTGCTAATTGGCTAATTACTCAGTATGACCAATTGGTGCTGGTCTATAGCAGACATTTCATTTCATATATATTCAGCTCTGGCTCAGGATAGCACGTGTGCTTGTCATGCGTGCAGTAGATTTTAAGCGCAATCTTTTAAAGTGCAGTTATACAATGGCAAGAAGCTGATAATCCACTCTCCTCTCTTCTGCTTCTTCACACAGGTATTTAATTCATCCATCCGTTTGTGTGCTGTCTGATAAGTGTGAACAGAGTCATATTCTCTAGCAACATTTTTCAATGATATTTAATTAATCCATCCGTTTGTGTGCTGTCTGATAAGTGTGAACAGAGTCATATTCTCTAGCAACATTTTTCAATGGTATTTAATTCCTTGGTCCTGTGTATTTTTGGTTTTTGTTGTCCTGTTTCTATCTTAAAATGTTCAAAGCCTTCTATTCACTGTTTTATGGCCTCTGTGTCTATCTTACATAGCATTGCCTGCTCTAGCCCTGTGCTAATTGGCTAATTACTCAGTATGACCAATTGGTGCTGGTCTATAGCAGACATTTCATTTCATATATATTCAGCTCTGGCTCAGGATAGCACGCGTGCTGGGTCATGCGTGCAATAGATTTTAAGTGCAATCTTTTAAAGTGCAGTTATACAATGTCACGAAGCTGGTAATCCACTCTCCTGTCTTCTTCTTCTTCACACAGGTATTTAATTCATCCATTCGTTTGTGTGCTGTCTGATAAGTGTGAACAGAGTCATATTCTCTAGCAACATTTTTCAATGGTATTTAATTCATCCATCCGTTTGTGTGCTGTCTGATAAGTGTGAACAGAGTCATATTCTCTAGCAACATTTTTCAATGGTATTTAATTCCTTGGTCCTGTGTATTTTTGGTTTTTGTTGCCCTGTTTCTATTTTAAAATGTTCAAAGCCTTCTATTCACTGTTTTATGGCCTCTTTGTTTATCTTACATAGCATTGCCTGCTCTAGCCCTGTGCTAATTGGCTAATTACTCAGTATAACCAATTGGTGCTGGTCTATAGCAGACATTTCATTTCATATATATTCAGCTCTGGCTCAGGATAACACGCGTGCTGGTCATGCGTGCAATAGATTTTAAGTGCAATCTTTTAAAGTGCAGTTATACAATGGCACGAAGCTGATAATCCACTCTCCTCTTTTCTTCTTCACACAGGTATTTAATTCATCCATCCGTTTGTGTGCTGTCTGATAAGTGTGAACAGAGTCATATTCTCTAGCAACATTTTTCAATGGTATTTAATTCCTTGGTCCTGTGTATTTTTGGTTTTTGTTGCCCTGTTTCTATCTTAAAATGTTCAAAGCCTTCTATTCACTGTTTAATGGCCTCTGTGTTTATCTTACATAGCATTGCCTGCTCTAGCCGTGTGCTAATTGGCTAATTAATCAGTATGACCAATTGGTGCTGGTCTATAGCAGACATTTCATTTCATATATATTCAGCTCTGGCTCAGGATAGCACTCGTGCTGGGTCACGCGTGCAATAGATTTTAAGTGCAATCTTTTAAAGTGCAGTTATACAATGGCACGAAGCTGATAATCCACTCTCCTCTCTTCTTCTTCTTCACACAGGTATTTAATTCATCCATCCGTTTGTGTGCTGTCTGATAAGTGTGAACAGAGTCATATTCTCTAGCAAAATATTTCAATGGTATTTAATTCATCCATCCGTTTGTGTGCTGTGTGATAAGTGTGAACAGAGTCATATTCTCTAGCAACATTTTTCAATGGTATTTAATTCCTTGGTCCTGTGTATTTTTGGTTTTTGTTGCCCTGTTTCTATCTTAAAATGTTCAAAGCCTTCTATTCACTGTTTTATGGCCTCTGTTTTTATCTTACATAGCATTGCCTGCTCTAGCCCTGTGCTAATTGGCTAATTACTCAATATAACCAATTGGTGCTGGTCTATAGCAGACATTTCATTTCATATATATTCAGCTCTGGCTCAGGATAGCACGCGTGCTGGGTCACGCGTGCAATAGATTTTAAGTGCAATCTTTTAAAGTGCAGTTATACAATGGCACGAAGCTTATAATCCACTCTCCTCTCTTCTTCTTCTTCACACAGGTATTTAATTCATCCATCCGTTTGTGTGCTGTCTGATAAGTGTGAACAGAGTCATATTCTCTAGCAACATTTTTCAATTGTATTTAATTCCTTGGTCCTTTCTATTTTTGGTTTTTGTTGCCCTGTTTCTATCTTAAAATGTTCAAAGCCTTCTATTCACTGTTTTATGGCCTCTGTTTTTATCTTAAATAGCATTGCCTGCTCTAGCCCTGTGCTAATTGGCTAATTACTCAATATAACCAATTGGTGCTGGTCTATAGCAGACATTTCATTTCATATATATTCAGCTCTGGCTCAGGATAGCACGCGAGATGGTCATGCGTGCAATAGATTTTAAGTGCAATCTTTTAAAGTGCAGTTATACAATGGCACGAAGCTGAGAATCCACTCTCCTCTTTTCTTCTTCACACAGGTATTTAATTCATCCATCCGTTTGTGTGCTGTCTGATAAGTGTGAACAGAGTCATATTCTCTAGCAACATTTTTCAATGGTATTTAATTCCTTGGTCCTGTGTATTTTTGGTTTTTGTTGCCCTGTTTCTATCTTAAAATGTTCAAAGCCTTCTATTCACTGTTTTATGGCCTCTGTTTTTATCTTACATAGCATTGCCTGCTCTAGCCCTGTGCTAATTGGCTAATTACTCAATATAACCAATTGGTGCTGGTCTATAGCAGACATTTCATTTCATATATATTCAGCTCTGGCTCAGGATAGCACGTGTGCTTGTCATGCGTGCAATAGATTTTAAGCGCAATCTTTTAAAGTGCAGTTATACAATGGCAAGAAGCTGATAATCCACTCTCCTCTCTTCTGCTTCTTCACACAGGTATTTAATTCATCCATCCGTTTGTGTGCTGTCTGATAAGTGTGAACAGAGTCATATTGTCTAGCAACATTTTTCAATGGTATTTAATTCATCCATCCGTTTGTGTGCTGTCTGATAAGTGTGAACAGAGTCATATTCTCTAGAAACATTTTTCAATGGTATTTAATTCCTTGGTCCTGTGTATTTTTGGTTTTTGTTGTCCTGTTTCTATCTTGAAATGTTCAAAGCCTTCTATTCACTGTTTTATGGCCTCTGTGTCTATCTTACATAGCATTGCCTGCTCTAGCCCTGTGCTACTTGGCTAATTATTCAGTATGACCAATTGGTGCTGGTCTATAGCAGACATTTCATTTCATATATATTCAGCTCTGGCTCAGGATAGCACGTGTGTTGGGTCTCGCGTGCAATAGATTTTAAGTGCAATCTTTTAAAGTGCAATTATACAATGGCACGAAGCTGATAATCCACTCTCCTCTCTTCTTCTTCTTCTTCACACAGGTATTTAATTCATCCATCCATTTGTGTGCTGTCTGATAAGTGTGAACAGAGTCATATTCTCTAGCAACATTTTTCAATTGTATTTAATTGCTTGGTCCTGTGTATTTTTGGTTTTTGTTGTCCTGTTTCAATCTTAAAATGTTCAAAGCCTTCTATTCACTGTTTTATGGCCTCTGTGTTTATTTTACATAGCATTGCCTGCTCTAGCCCTGTGCTAATTGGCTAATTACTCAGTATGACCAATTGGTGCTGGTCTATAGCAGACATTTCATTTCATATATATTCAGCTCTGGCTCAGGATAGCACGTGTGCTTGTCATGCGTGCAATAGATTTTAAGCGCAATCTTTTAAAGTGCAGTTATACAATGGCAAGAAGCTGATAATCCACTCTCCTCTCTTCTGCTTCTTCACACAGGTATTTAATTCATCCATCCGTTTGTGTGCTGTCTGATAAGTGTGAACAGAGTCATATTCTCTAGCAACATTTTTCAATGATATTTAATTAATCCATCCGTTTGTGTGCTGTCTGATAAGTGTGAACAGAGTCATATTCTCTAGCAACATTTTTCAATGGTATTTAATTCCTTGGTCCTGTGTATTTTTGGTTTTTGTTGTCCTGTTTCTATCTTAAAATGTTCAAAGCCTTCTATTCACTGTTTAATGGCCTCTGTGTTTATCTTACATAGCATTGCCTGCTCTAACCCTGTGCTAATTGGCTAATTACTCAATATAACCAATTGGTGCTGGTCTATAGCAGACATTTCATTTCATATATATTCAGCTCTGGCTCAGGATAGCACGCGTGCTGGGTCACGCGTGCAATAGATTTTAAGTGCAATCTTTTAAAGTGCAGTTATACAATGGCACGAAGCTTATAATCCACTCTCCTCTCTTATTCTTCTTCACACAGGTATTTAATTCATCCATCCGTTTGTGTGCTGTCTGATAAGTGTGAACAGAGTCATATTCTCTAGCAACATTTTTCAATGGTATTTAATTCATCCATCCGTTTGTGTGCTGTCTGATAAGTGTGAACAGAGTCATATTCTCTAGAAACATTTTTCAATGGTATTTAATTCCTTGGTCCTGTGTATTTTTGGTTTTTGTTGTCCTATTCTATCTTAAAATGTTCAAAGCCTTCTATTCACTGTTTAATGGCCTCTGTGTTTATCTTACATAGCATTGCCTGCTTTAGCCCTGTGCTAATTGGCTAATTACTCAGTATGACCAATTGGTGCTGGTCTATAGCACACATTTCATTTCATATATATTCAGCTCTGGCTCAGGATATCACACGTGCTGGGTCACGCGTGCAATAGATTTTAAGTGCAATCTTTTAAAGTGCAGTTATACAATGGCACGAAGCTGATAATCCACTCTCCTCTCTTCTTATTCTTCACAGAGGTATTTAATTCATCCATCCGTTTGTGTGCTGTCTGATAAGTGTGAACAGAGTCATATTCTCTAGCAACATTTTTCAATGGTATTTAATTCCTTGGTCCTGTGTATTTTTGGTTTTTGTTGTCCTGTTTCTATCTTAAAATGTTCAAAGCCTTCTATTCACTGTTTTATGGCCTTTGTGTCTATCTTACATAGCATTGCCTGCTCTAGCCCTGTGCTAATTGGCTAATTACTCAGTATGACCAATTGGTGCTGGTCTATAGCAGACATTTAATTTCATAGATATTCAGCTCTGGCTCAGGATAGCACGTGTGCTGGGTCACGCGTGCAATAGATTTTAAGTGCAATATTTTAAAGTGCAGTTATGCAATGGCACGAAACTGATAATCCACTCTCCTCTCTTCTTCTTCTTCTTCACACAGGTATTTAATTCATCCATCCGTTTGTGTGCTGTCTGATAAGTGTGAACAGAGTCATATTCTCTAGCAACATTTTTCAATGGTATTTAATTCATCCATCCGTTTGTGTGCTGTCTGATAAGTGTGAACAGAGTCATATTCTCTAGCAACATTTTTCAATGGTATTTAATTCCTTGGTCCTCTGTATTTTTGTTTTTTGTTGTCCTGTTTCTATCTTAAAATGTTCAAAGCCTTCTATTCACTGTTTAATGGCCTCTGTGTTTATCTTACATAGCATTGCCTGCTCTAGCCCTGTGCTAATTGGCTAATTAATCAGTATGACCAATTGGTGCTGGTCTATAGCAGACATTTCATTTCAGATATATTCAGCTCTGGCTCAGGATAGCACACGTGCTGGGTCACGCGTGCAATAGATTTTAAGTGCAATCTTTTAAAGTGCAGTTATACAATGGCACGAAGCTGATAATCCACTCTCCTCTCTTCTTCTTCACACAGGTATTTAATTCATCCATCCGTTTGTGTGCTTTCTGATAAGTGTGAATAGAGTCATATTCTCTAGCAAAATTTTTCAATGGTATTTAATTCATCCATCCGTTTGTGTGCTGTCTGAAAAGTGTGAACAGAGTCATATTCTCTAGCAACATTTTTCAATTTTATTTAATTCCTTGGTCCTGTGTATTTTTGGTTTTTGTTGTCCTGTTTCTATCTTAAAATGTTCAAAGCCTTCTATTCACTGTTTTATGGCCTCTGTGTTTATCTTACATAGCATTGCCTGCTCTAGCCCTGTGCTAATTGGCTAATTACTCAGTATGACCAATTGATGCTGGTCTATAGCAGACATTTCATTTCATATATATTCAGCTCTGGCTCTGGATAGCACGCGTGCTGGTCATGCGTGCAATAGATTTTAAGTGCAATCTATTAAAGTGCAGTTATACAATGGCACGAAAGTGATAATCCACTCTCCTCTCTTCTTCTTCTTCTTCACACAGGTATTTAATTCATCCATCCGTTTGTGTGCTGTCTGATAAGTGTGAACAGAGTCATATTCTCTAGCAACATTTTTCAATGGTATTTAATTCATCCATCCGTTTGTGTGCTGTGTGATAAGTGTGAATAGAGTCATATTCTCTAGCAACATTTTTCAATGGTATTTAATTCCTTGGTTCTGTGTATTTTTGGTTTTTGTTGTCCTGTTTCTATCTTAAAATGTTCAAAGCCTTCTATTCACTGTTTTATGGCCTCTGTGTTTATCTTACATACAATTGCCTGCTCTAGCCCTGTGCTAATTGGCTAATTACTCAGTATGACCAATTGGTGCTGGTCTATAGCAGACATTTCATTTCATATATATTCAGCTCTGGCTCAGGATAGCACGTGTGCTTGTCATGCGTGCAATAGATTTTAAGCGCAATCTTTTAAAGTGCAGTTATACAATGGCAAGAAGATGATAATCCACTCTCCTCTCTTCTGCTTCTTCACACAGGTATTTAATTCATCCATCCGTTTGTGTGCTGTCTGACAAGTGTGAACAGAGTCATATTCTCTAGCAACATTTTTCAATGGTATTTAATTCATCCATCCTTTTGTGTGCTGTCTGATAAGTGTGAACAGAGTCGCATTCTCTAGCAACATTTTTCAATGGTATTTAATTCCTTGGTCCTGTGAATTTTTTTTTTTGTTGTCCTGTTTCTATCTTAAAATGTTCAAAGCCTTCTATTCACTGTTTTATGGCCTCTGTGTTTATCTTACATAGCATTGCCTGCTCTAGCTCTGTGCTAATTGGCTAATTACTCAGTATGACCAATTGGTGCTGGTCTATAGCAGACATTTCATTTCATATATATTCAGCTCTGGCTCAGGATAGCACGCATGCTGGGTCACGCGTGGAATAGATTTTAAGTGAAATCTTTTAAAGTGCAGTTATACAATGGCACGAAGCTGATAATCCACTCTCCTCTCTTCTTCTTCACACAGGTATTTAATTCATCCATCCGTTTGTGTGCTTTCTGATAAGTGTGAATAGAGTCATATTCTCTAGCAAAATTTTTCAATGGTATTTAATTCATCCATCCGTTTGTGTGCTGTCTGAAAAGTGTGAACAGAGTCATATTCTCTAGCAACATTTTTCAATTTTATTTAATTCCTTGGTCCTGTGTATTTTTGGTTTTTGTTGTCCTGTTTCTATCTTAAAATGTTCAAAGTCTTTTATTCACTGTTTTATGGCCTCTGTGATTATCTTACATAGCATTGCCTGCTCTAGCCCTGTGCTAATTGGCTAATTACTCAGTATGACCAATTGGTGCTGGTCTATAGCAGACATTTAATTTCATATATATTCAGCTCTGGCTCAGGATAGCATGCGTGCTGGGTCACGCGTGCAATAGATTTTAAGTGCAATATTTTAAAGTGCAGTTATACAATGGCAAGAAGCTGATAATCCACTCTCCTGTCTTCTTCTTCTTCACACAGGTATTTAATTCATCCATCCGTTTGTGTGCTGTCTGATAAGTGTGAACAGAGTCATATTCTCTAGCAACAATTTTCCATGGTATTTAATTCATCCATCCGTTTGTGTGCTGTCTGAAAAGTGTGAACAGAGTCATATTCCCTAGCAACATTTTTCAATTGTATTTAATTCCTTGGTCCTGTGTATTTTTGGTTTTTGTTGTCCTGTTTCTATCTTAAAATGTTCAAAGCCTTCTATTCACTGTTTTATGGCCTCTGTGTTTATCTTACATAGCATTGCCTGCTCTAGCCCTGTGCTAATTGGCTAATTACTCAGTATGACCAATTGATGCTGGTCTATAGCAGACATTTCATTTCATATATATTCAGCTCTGGCTCAGGATAGCACGCGTGCTGGTCATGCGTGCAATAGATTTTAAGTGCAATCTATTAAAGTGCAGTTATACAATGGCACGAAAGTGATAATCCACTCTCCTCTCTTCTTCTTCTTCTTCACACAGGTATTTAATTCATCCATCCGTTTGTGTGCTGTCTGATAAGTGTGAACAGAGTCATATTCTCTAGCAACATTTTTCAATGGTATTTAATTCATCCATCCGTTTGTGTGCTGTGTGATAAGTGTGAATAGAGTCATATTCTCTAGCAACATTTTTCAATGGTATTTAATTCCTTGGTCCTGTGTATTTTTGGTTTTTGTTGTCCTGTTTCTATCTTAAAATGTTCAAAGCCTTCTATTCACTGTTTTATGGCCTCTGTGTTTATCTTACATACAATTGCCTGCTCTAGCCCTGTGCTAATTGGCTAATTACTCAGTATGACCAATTGGTGCTGGTCTATAGCAGACATTTCATTTCATATATATTCAGCTCTGGCTCAGGATAGCACGTGTGCTTGTCATGCGTGCAATAGATTTTAAGCGCAATCTTTTAAAGTGCAGTTATACAATGGCAAGAAGATGATAATCCACTCTCCTCTCTTCTGCTTCTTCACACAGGTATTTAATTCATCCATCCGTTTGTGTGCTGTCTGATAAGTGTGAACAGAGTCATATTCTCTAGCAACATTTTTCAATGGTATTTAATTCATCCATCCGTTTGTGTGCTGTCTGATTAAGTGTGAACAGAGTCATATTCTCTAGCAACATTTTTCAATGGTATTTAATTCCTTGGTCCTGTGTATTTTTGGTTTTTGTTGTCCTGTTTCTATCTTAAAATGTTCAAAGCCTTCTATTCACTGTTTTATGGCCTTTGTGTCTATCTTACATAGCATTGCCTGCTCTAGCCCTGTGCTAATTGGCTAATTACTCAGTATGACCAATTGGTGCTGGTCTATAGCAGACATTTCATTTCATATATATTCAGCTCTGGCTCAGGATAGCACACGTGCTGGGTCACGCGTGCAATAGATTTTAAGTGCAATCTTTTAAAGTGCAGTTATACAATGGCACGAAGCTGATAATCCACTCTCCTCTCTTCTTCTTCACACAGGTATTTAATTCATCCATCCGTTTGTGTGCTTTCTGATAAGTGTGAATAGAGTCATATTCTCTAGCAAAATTTTTCAATGGTATTTAATTCATCCATCCGTTTGTGTGGTGTCTGAAAAGTGTGAACAGAGTCATATTCTCTAGCAACATTTTTCAATTTTATTTAATTCCTTGTTCCTGTGTATTTTTGGTTTTTGTTGTCCTGTTTCTATCTTAAAATGTTCAAAGTCTTTTATTCACTGTTTTATGGCCTCTGTGATTATCTTACATAGCATTTCCTGCTCTAGCCCTGTGCTAATTGGCTAATTACTCAGTATGACCAATTGGTGCTAGTCTATAGCAGACATTTAATTTCATATATATTCAGCTCTGGCTCAGGATAGCACGCGTGCTGGGTCACGCGTGCAATAGATTTTAAGTGCAATATTTTAAAGTGCAGTTATACAATGGCAAGAAGCTGATAATCCACTCTCCTGTCTTCTTCTTCTTCACACAGGTATTTAATTCATCCATCCGTTTGTGTGCTGTCTGATAAGTGTGAACAGAGTCATATTCTCTAGCAACATTTTTCCATGGTATTTAATTCATCCATCCGTTTGTGTGCTGTCTGAAAAGTGTGAACAGAGTCATATTCCCTAGCAACATTTTTCAATTGTATTTAATTCCTTGGTCCTGTGTATTTTTGGTTTTTGTTGTCTTCTTTCTATCTTAAAATGTTCAAAGCCTTCTATTCACTGTTTTATGGCCTCTGTGTTTATCTTACATACAATTGCCTGCTCTAGCCCTGTGCTAATTGGCTAATTACTCAGTATGACCAATTGGTGCTGGTCTATAGCAGACATTTCATTTCATATATATTCAGCTCTGGCTCAGGATAGCACGTGTGCTTGTCATGCGTGCAATAGATTTTAAGCGCAATCTTTTAAAGTGCAGTTATACAATGGCAAGAAGATGATAATCCACTCTCCTCTCTTCTGCTTCTTCACACAGGTATTTAATTCATCCATCCGTTTGTGTGCTGTCTGACAAGTGTGAACAGAGTCATATTCTCTAGCAACATTTTTCAATGGTATTTAATTCATCCATCCGTTTGTGTGCTGTCTGATAAGTGTGAACAGAGTCATATTCTCTAGCAACATTTTTCAATGGTATTTACTTCCTTGGTCCTGTGTATTTTTGGTTTTTGTTGTCCTGTTTCTATCTTAAAATGTTCAAAGCCTTCTATTCACTGTTTTATGGCCTTTGTGTCTATCTTACATAGCATTGCCTGCTCTAGCCCTGTGCTAATTGGCTAATTACTCAGTATGACCAATTGGTGCTGGTCTATAGCAGACATTTCATTTCATATATATTCAGCTCTGGCTCAGGATAGCACGCGTGCTGGGTCACGCGTGCAATAGATTTTAAGTGCAATCTTTTAAAGTGCAGTTATACAATGGCACAAAGCTGATAATCCACTCTCCTGTCTTCTTCTTCTTCACACAGGTATTTAATTCATCCATCCGTTTGTGTGCTGTCTGGTAAGTGTGAACAGAGTCATATTCTCTAGCAACATTTTTCAGTTGTATTTAATTCCTTGGTCCTGTGTATTTTTGGTTTTTGTTGTCCTGTTTCTATCTTAAAATGTTCAAAGCCTTCTATTCACTGTTTTATGGCCTCTGTGTTTATCTTACATAGCATTGCCTGCTCTAGCCCTGTACTAATTGGCTAATTACTCAGTATGACCAATTGGTGCTGGTCTATAGCAGACATTTCATTTCGTATATATTCAGCTCTGGCTCAGGATAGCACGCGTGCTGCGTCACGCGTGCAATAGATTTTAAGTGCAATTTTTTAAAGTGCAGTTATACAATGGAACGAAACTGATAATCCACTCTCCTCTCTTCTTCTTCTTCACACAGGTATTTAATTCATCCATCCGTTTGTGTGCTGTCTGATAAGTGTGAACAGAGTCATATTCTCTAGCAACATTTTTCAATCGTATTTAATTCATCCATCCTTTTGTGTGCTGTCTGATAAGTGTGAACAGAGTCGCATTCTCTAGCAACATTTTTCAATGGTATTTAATTCCTTGGTCCTGTGAATTTTTGTTTTTGTTGTCCTGTTTCTATCTTAAAATGTTCAAAGCCTTCTATTCACTGTTTTATGGCCTCTGTGTTTATCTTACATAGCATTGCCTGCTCTAGCTCTGTGCTAATTGGCTAATTACTCAGTATGACCAATTGGTGCTGGTCTATAGCAGACATTTCATTTCATATATATTCAGCTCTGGCTCAGGATAGCACGCATGCTGGGTCACGCGTGGAATAGATTTTAAGTGCAATCTTTTAAAGTGCAGTTATACAATGGCACGAAGCTGATAATCCACTCTCCTCTCTTCTTCTTCACACAGGTATTTAATTCATCCATCCGTTTGTGTGCTTTCTGATAAGTGTGAATAGAGTCATATTCTCTAGCAAAATTTTTCAATGGTATTTAATTCATCCATCCGTTTGTGTGCTGTCTGAAAAGTGTGAACAGAGTCATATTCTCTAGCAACATTTTTCAATTTTATTTAATTCCTTGGTCCTGTGTATTTTTGGTTTTTGTTGTCCTGTTTCTATCTTAAAATGTTCAAAGTCTTTTATTCACTGTTTTATGGCCTCTGTGATTATCTTACATAGCATTGCCTGCTCTAGCCCTGTGCTAATTGGCTAATTACTCAGTATGACCAATTGGTGCTGGTCTATAGCAGACATTTAATTTCATAGATATTCAGCTCTGGCTCAGGATAGCACGCGTGCTGGGTCACGCGTGCAATAGATTTTAAGTGCAATATTTTAAAGTGCAGTTATACAATGGCAAGAAGCTGATAATCCACTCTCCTGTCTTCTTCTTCTTCACACAGGTATTTAATTCATCCATCCGTTTGTGTGCTGTCTGATAAGTGTGAACAGAGTCATATTCTCTAGCAACATTTTTCAATGGTATTTAATTCATCCATCCGTTTGTGTGCTGTCTGAAAAGTGTGAACAGAGTCATATTCCCTAGCAACATTTTTCAATTGTATTTAATTCCTTGGTCCTGTGTATTTTTGGTTTTTGTTGTCCTGTTTCTATCTTAAAATGTTCAAAGCCTTCTATTCACTGTTTTATGGCCTCTGTGTTTATCTTACATAGCATTGCCTGCTCTAGCCCTGTGCTAATTGGCTAATTACTCAGTATGACCAATTGAAGCTGGTCTATAGCAGACATTTCATTTCATATATATTCAGCTCTGGCTCAGGATAGCACGCGTGCTGGTCATGCGTGCAATAGATTTTAAGTGCAATCTATTAAAGTGCAGTTATACAATGGCACGAAACTGATAATCCACTCTCCTCTCTTCTTCTTCTTCTTCACACAGGTATTTAATTCATCCATCCGTTTGTGTGCTGTCTGATAAGTGTGAACAGAGTCATATTCTCTAGCAACATTTTTCAATGGTATTTAATTCATCCATCCGTTTGTGTGCTGTCTGATAAGTTTGAACAGAGTCATATTCTCTAGCAACATTTTTCAATGGTATTTAATTCCTTGGTCCTGTGTATTTTTGTTTTTTGTTGTCCTGTTTCTATCTTAAAATGTTCAAAGCCTTCTATTCACTGTTTAATGGCCTCTGTGTTTATCTTACATAGCATTGCCTGCTCTAGCCCTGTGCTAATTGGCTAATTAATCAGTATGACCAATTGGTGCTGGTCTATAGCAGACATTTCATTTCATATATATTCAGCTCTGGCTCAGGATAGCACACGTGCTGGGTCACGCGTGCAATAGATTTTAAGTGCAATCTTTTAAAGTGCAGTTATACAATGGCACGAAGCTGATAATCCACTCTCCTCTCTTCTTCTTCTTCACACAGGTATTTAATTCATCCATCCGTTTGTGTGCTGTCTGATAAGTGTGAACAGAGTCATATTCTCTAGCAACATTTTTCAATGGTATTTAATTCATCCATCCGTTTGTGTGCTGTCTGATACGTGTGAACAGAGTCATATTCTCTAGCAACATTTTTCAATTGTATTTAATTCCTTGGTCCTGTGTATTTTTGGTTTTTGTTGTCCTGTTTCTATCTTAAAATGTTCAAAGTCTTCTATACACTGTTTTATGGCCTCTGTGTTTATCTTACATAGCATTGCCTGCTCTAGCCCTGTGCTAATTGGCTAATTAATCAGTATCACCACTTGGTGCTGGTCTATAGCAGACAATTCATTTCATATATATTCAGCTCTGGCTCAGGATAGCACACATGCTGGGTCACGCGTGCAATAGATTTTAAGTGCAATCTTTTAAAGTGCAGTTATGCAATGTCACAAAGCTGATAATCCACTCTCCTGTCTTCTTCTTCTTCACTCAGGTATTTAATTCATCCATCCGTTTGTGTGCTGTCTGATAAGTGTGAACAGAGTCATATTCTCTAGCAACATTTTTCAATTGTATTTAATTCCTTGGTCC
This sequence comes from Phyllobates terribilis, assembly GCF_046119375.1. Taxonomy (NCBI): domain Eukaryota; kingdom Metazoa; phylum Chordata; class Amphibia; order Anura; family Dendrobatidae; genus Phyllobates; species Phyllobates terribilis. The sequence continues at coordinate 53,916,290 of NW_027362768.1, read as the reverse complement.
TGTGTATTTTTGGTTTTTGTTGTCCTGTTTCTGTCTTAAAATGTTCAAAGTCTTCTATTCACTGTTTTATGGCCTCTGTGTTTATCTTACATAGCATTGCCTGCTCTAGCCCTGTGCTAATTGGCTAATTACTCAGTATGATCAATTGGTGCTGGTCTATAGCAGACATTTCATTTCATATATATTCAGCTCTGGCTCAAGATAGCACTCGTGCTGGGTCACGCGTGCAATAGATTTTAAGTGCAATCTTTTAAAGTGCCGTTATACAATGGCACGAAGCTGATAATCCACTCTCCTGTCTTCTTCTTCTTCACACAGTTATTTAATTCATCCATCCGTTTGTGTGCTGTCTGATAAGTGTGAACAGAGTCAAATTCTCTAGCAACATTTTTCAATGGTATTTAATTCATCCATCCATTTGTGTGCTGTCTGATAAGTGTGAACAGAGCCATATTCTCTAGCAACATTTTTCAATTGTATTTAATTCCTTGGTCCTGTGTATTTTTGTTTTTTGTTGTCCTGTTTCTAACTTAAAATGTTCAAAGTCTTCTATTCACTGTTTATGGCCTCTGTGTTTATCTTACATAGCATTGCCTGCTCTAGCCCTGTGCTAATTGGCTAATTACTCAGTATGACCAATTGGTGTTGGTCTATAGCAGACATTTCATTTCATATATATTCAGCTCTGGCTCAGGATAGCATGCGTGCTGGGTCACGCGTGCAATAGATTTAAGTGCAATCTTTTAAAGTGCAGTTATACAATGGCACGAAGCTGATAATCCACTCTCCTGTCTTCTTCTTCTTCACACAGGTAATTAATTCATCCATCCGTTTGTGTGCTGTCTGATAAGTGTGAACAGAGTCATATTCTCTAGCAACATTTTTCAATGGTATTTAATTCATCCATACGTTTGTGTGCTGTCTGATAAGTGTGAACAGAGTCATATTCTCTAGCAACATTTTTCAATGGTATTTAATTCCTTGGTCCTGTGTATTTTTGTTTTTTGTTGTCCTGTTTCTATCTTAAAATGTTCAAAGCCTTCTATTCACTGTTTTATGGCCTCTGTGTTTATCTTACATAGCATTGCCTGCTCTAGCCCTGTGCTAATTGGCTAATTACTCAGTATGACCAATTGGTGCTATTCTATAGCAGACATTTCATTTCATATATATTCAGCTCTGGCTCAGGATAGCACACGTGCTGGGTCACGCGTGCAATAGATTTTAAGTGCAATCTTGTAAAGTGCAGTTATAAAATGGCACGAAGCTGATAATCCACTCTCCTCTCTTCTGCTTCTTTACACAGGTATTTAATTCATCCATCCGTTTGTGTGCTGTCTGATAAGTGTGAACAGAGTCATATTCTCTAGCAACATTTTTCAATGGTATTTAATTCATCCATCCGTTTGTGTGCTGTCTGATAAGTGTGAACAGAGTCATATTCTCTAGCAACATTTTTCAATGGTATTTAATTCCTTGGTCCTGTGTATTTTTGTTTTTTGTTGTCCTGTTTCTATCTTAAAATGTTCAAAGCCTTCTATTCACTGTTTAATGGCCTCTGTCTTTATCTTACATAGCATTGCCTGCTCTAGCCCTGTGCTAATTGGCTAATTACTTAATATAACCAATTGGTGCTGGTCTATAGCAGACATTTCATTTCATATATATTCAGCTCTGGCTCAGGATAGCACGCGTGCTGGGTCACGCGTGCAATAGATTTTAAGTGCAATCTTTTAAAGTGCAGTTATACAATGTCACAAAGCTGATAATCCACTCACCTTTCTTCTTCTTCTTCACACAGGTATTTAATTCATCCATCCGTTTGTGTGCTGTCTGATAAGTGTGAACAGAGTCATATTCTCTAGCAACATTTTTCAATGGTATTTAATTCATCCATCCGTTTGTGTGCTGTCTGATAAGTGTGAACAGAGTCATATTCTCTAGAAACATTTTTCAATGGTATTTAATTCCTTGGTCCTGTGTATTTTTGGTTTTTGTTGTCCTGTTTCTATCTTAAAATGTTCAAAGCCTTCTATTCACTGTTTAATGGCCTCTGTGTTTATCTTACATAGCATTGCCTGCTCTAGCCCTGTGCTAATTGACTAATTACTCAGTATGACCAATTGGTGCTAGTCTATAGCAGACATTTCATTTCATATATATTCAGCTCTGGCTCAGGATAGCACACGTGCTGGGTCACGCGTGCAATAGATTTTAAGTGCAATCTTTTAAAGTGCAGTTATACAATGGCACGAAGCTGATAATCCACTCTCCTCTCTTCTTCTTCTTCACACAGGTATTTAATTCATCTATCCGTTTGTGTGCTGTCTGAGAAGTGTGAACAGAGTCATATTCCCTAGCAACATTTTTCAATGGTATTTAATTCATCCATCCGTTTGTGTGCTGTGTGATAAGTGTGAACAGAGTCATATTCTTTAGCAACATTTTTCAATGGTATTTAATTCCTTGGTCCTGTGTATTTTTGGTTTTTGTTGTCCTGTTTCTATCTTAAAATGTTCAAAGCCTTCTATTCACTGTTTTATGGCCTCTGTGTTTATCTTACATAGCATTGCCTGCTCTAGCCCTGTGCTAATTGGCTAATTACTCAGTATGACCAATTGGTGCTAGTCTATAGCAGACATTTCATTTCATATATATTCCGCTCTGGCTCAGGATAGCACACGTGCTGGGTCACGCGTGCAATAGATTTTAAGTGCAATCTTTTAAAGTGCAGTTATACAATGGCACGAAGCTGATAATCCACTCTCCTGTCTTCTTCTTCTTCACACAGGTATTTAATTCATCCATCCGTTTGTGTGCTGTCTGATAAGTGTGAACAGAGTCATTTTCTCTAGCAACATTTTTCAATGGTATTTAATTCATCCATCCATTTGTGTGCTGTGTGATAAGTGTGAACAGAGTCATATTCTTTAGCAACATTTTTCAATGGTATTTAATTCCTTGGTCCTGTGTATTTTTGTTTTTTGTTGTCCTGTTTCTATCTTAAAATGTTCAAAGCCTTCTATTCACTGTTTAATGGCCTCTGTGTTTATCTTACATAACATTGCCTGCTCTAGCCCTGTGCTAATTGGCTAATTACTCAGTATGACCAATTGGTGCTGGTCTATAGCAGACATTTCATTTCATATATATTCAGCTCTGACTCAGGATAGCACGCGTGCTGGTCATGCGTGCAATAGATTTTAAGTGCAATCTATTAAAGTGCAGTTATACAATGGCACGAAGCTGATAATCCACTCTCCTCTCTTCTTCTTCTTCACACAGTTATTTAATTCATTCATCCGTTTGTGTGCTGTCTGATAAGTGTGAACAGAGTCATATTCTCTAGCAACATTTTTCAATGGTATTTAATTCATCCATCCGTTTGTGTGCTGTCTGATAAGTGTGAACAGAGTCATATTCTCTAGCAACATTTTTCAATTGTATTTAATTCCTTGGGTCTGTGTATTTTTGTTTTTTGTTGTCCTGTTTCTATCTTAAAATGTTGAAAGTCTTCTATTCACTGTTTTATGGCCTCTGTGTTTATGTTACATAGCATTGCCTGCTCTAGCCCTGTGCTAATTGGCTAATTACTCAGTATGACCAATTGGTGCAGGTCTATGGCAGACATTTTATTTCATATATATTCAGCTCTGGCTCAGGATAGCACGCGTGCTGGGTCACGCGTGCAATAGATTTTAAGTGCAATCTTTTAAAGTGCAGTTATACAATGGCACGAAGCTGATAATCCACTCTCCTGTCTTCTTCTTCTTCACACAGGTATTTAATTCATCCATCCGTTTGTGTGATGTCTGATAAGTGTGAACAGAGTCATATTCTCTAGCAACATTTTTCAATGGTATTTAATTCATCCATGCGTTTGTGTGCTGTCTGATAAGTGTGAACAGAGTCATATTCTCTAGCAACATTTTTCAATGGTATTTAATTCCTTGGTCCTGTGTATTTTTGGTTTTTGTTGCCCTGTTTCTATCTTAAAATGTTCAAAGCCTTCTATTCACTGTTTTATGGCCTCTCTGTTTATCTTACATAGCATTGCCTGCTCTAACCCTGTGCTGATTGGCTAATTACTCAGTATAACCAATTGTTGCTGGTCTATAGCAGACATTTCATTTCATATATATTCAGCTCTGGCTCAGGATAGCACGCGTGCTGGGTCACGCGTGCAATAGATTTTAAGTGCAATGTTTTACAGTTCAGTTATACAATGGCACGAAGCTGATAATCCATTCTCCTTTCTTCTTCTTCTTCACACAGGTATTTAATTCATCCATCCGTTTGTGTGCTGTCTGATAAGTGTGAACAGAGTCATATTCTTTAGCAACATTTTTCAATGGTATATAATTCATCCATCCGTTTGTGTGCTGTGTGATAAGTGTGAACAGAGTCATATTGTCTAGCAACATTTTTCAATTGTATTTAATTCCTTGGTCCTGTGTGTTTTTGTTTTTTGTTGTACTGTTTCTATCTTAAAATGTTCAAAGTCTTCTATTCACTGTTTTATGGCCTCTGTGTTTATCTTACATAGCATTGCCTGCTCTAGCCCTGTGCTAATTGGCTAATTACTCAGTATGACCAATTGGTGCTGGTCTATAGCAGACATTTAATTTCATATATATTCAGCTCTGGCTCAGGATAGCACGCTTGCTGGGTCTCGCGTGCAATAGATTTTAAGTGCAATCTTTTAAAGTGCAGTTATACAATGGCAAGAAGCTGATAATCCACTCTCCTGTCTTCTTCTTCTTCACACAGGTATTTAATTCATCCATCCGTTTGTGTGCTGTCTGATAAGTGTGAACAGAGTCATATTCTCTAGCAACATTTTTCAATGGTATTTAATTCATCCATCCGTTTGTGTGCTGTCTGATAAGTGTGAACAGAGTCATATTCTCTAGCAACATTTTTCAATGGTATTTAATTCCTTGGTCCTGTGTATTTTTGGTTTTTGTTGTCCTGTTTCTATCTTAAAATGTTCAAAGCCTTCTATTCATTGTTTTATGGCCTCTGTGTGTATCTTACATAGCATTGCCTGCTCTAGCCCTGTGCTAATTGGCTAATTACTCACTATGACCAATTGGTGCTGGTCTATAGCAGACATTTCATTTCATATATATTCAGCTCTGGCTCAGGATAGCACTCGTGCTGGTCTTGCGTGCAATAGATTTTAAGTGCAATCTTTTAAAGTGCAGTTATGCAATGGCACAAAGCTGATAATCCACTCTCCTCTCTTCTTCTTCTTCACACAGATATTTAATTCATCCATCCGTTTGTGTGCTGTCTGATAAGTTTGAACATAGTCATATTCTCTAGCAACATTTTTCAATGGTATTTAATTCCTTGGTCCTGTGTATTTTTGGTTTTTGTTGTCCTGTTTCTATCTTAAAATGTTCAAAGCCTTCTATTCACTGTTTTATGGCCTCTGTGTTTATCTTACATAGCATTGCCTGCTCTAGCCCTGTGCTAATTGGCTAATTAATCAGTATGACCAATTGGTGCTGGTTTATAGCAGACATTTCATTTCATATATATTCAGCTCTGGCTAAGGATAGCACACGTGCTGGCTCACGCGTGCAATAGATTTTACGTGTAATCTTTTAAAGTGCAGTTATACAATGGCACGAAGCTGATAATCCACTCTCCTCTCTTCTTCTTCTTCACACAGGTATTTAATTCATTCATCAGTTTGTGTGCTGTCTGATAAGTGTGAACAGAGTCATATTCTCTAGCAACATTTTTCAATGGTATTTAATTCACCATCCGTTTGTGTTCTGTCTGATAATTGTGAACAGAGTCATATTCTCTAGCAACATTTTTCAATGGTATTTAATTCATCCATCCTTTTGTGTGCTGTCTGATAAGTGTGAACAGAGTCATATTCTCTAGCAACATTTTTCAATGGTATTTAATTCCTTGGTCCTGTGAATTTTTGGTTTTTGTTGTCCTGTTTCTATCTTAAAATGTTCAAAGCCTTCTATTCACTGTTTTATGGCCTCTGTGTTTATCTTACATAGCATTGCCTGCTCTATCCATGTGCTAATTGGCTAATTACTCAGTATGACCAATTGGTGCTGGTCTATAGCAGACATTTCATTTCATATATATTCAGCTCTGGCTCAGGATAGCACGCGTGCTGGGTCACGCGTGCAATAGATTTTAAGTGCAATCTTTTAAAGTGCAGCTATACAATGGCAAGAAGCTGATAATCGACTCTCCTGTCTTCTTCTTCTTCACACAGGTATTTAATTCATCCATCCGTTTGTGTGCTGTCTGATAAGTGTGAACAGAGTCATATTCTCTAGCAACATTTTTCCATGATATTTAATTCATCCATTTGTTTGTGTGCTGTCTGATAAGTGTGAACAGAGTCATATTCTCTAGCAACATTTTTCAATGGTATTTAATTCCTTGGTCCTGTGTATTTTTGGTTTTTGTTGTCCTGTGTCTATCTTAAAATGTTCAAAGCCTTCTATTCACTGTTTTATGGCCTCTGTGTTTATCTTACAAAGCATTGGCTGCTCTAGCCCTGTGCTAATTGGCTAATTACTCAGTATGACCAATTGGTGCTGGTCTATAGCAGACATTTCATTTCATATATATTCAGCTCTGGCTCAGGATAGCACGCGTGCTTGTTCACGCGTGCAATAGATTTTAAGTGTAATCTTTTAAAGTGCAGTTATACAATGGCACGAAGCTGATAATCCACTCTCCTCTCTTCTTCTTCTTCATACAGGTATTTAATTCATCCATCCGTTTGTGTGCTGTCTGATAAGTGTGAACAGAGTCATATTATCTAGCAACATTTTTCAATGGTATTTAATTCATCCATCCGTTTGTGTGCTGTCTGATAAGTGTGAACAGAGTCATATGCTCTAGCATCATTTTTCAATGGTATTTAATTCCTTGGTCCTGTGTATTTTTGGTTTTTGTTGTCCTGTTTCTATCTTAAAATGTTCAAAGCCTTCTATTCACTGTTTTATGGCCTCTGTGTTTATCTTACATAGCATTGCCTGCTCTAGCCCTGTGCTAATTGGCTAATTACTCAGTATGACCAATTGGTGCTGGTCTATAGCAGACATTTCATTTCATATATATTCAGCTCTGGCTCAGGATAGCACGCTTGCTGGGTCACGCGTGCAATAGATTTTAAGTGCAATCTTTTAAAGTGCAGTTATACAATGGCATGAAGCTGATAATCCACTCTCCTCTCTTCTTCTTCTTCACACAGGTATTTAATTCATCCATCTGTTTGTGTGCTGTCTGATAAGTGTGAACAGAGTCATATTCTCTAGCAACATTTTTCAATGGTATTTAATTCCTTGGTCCTGTGTATTTTTGGTTTTTGTTGTCCTGTTTCTATCTTAAAATGTTCAAAGCCTTCTATTCACTGTTTTATGGCCTCTGTGTTTATCTTACATAGCATTGCCTGCGCTAGCCCTGTGCTAATTGGCTAATTACTCAGTATGACCAATTGGTGCTGGTCTATAGCAGACATTTCATTTCATATATATTTAGCTCTGGCTCAGGATAGCACGCGTGCTGGGTCACGCGTGCAATAGATTTTAAGTGCAATCTTTTAAAGTGCAGTTATGCAATGGCACGAAGCTGATAATCCACTCTCCTCTCTTCTTCTTCTTCACACAGGTATTTAATTCATCCATCCGTTTGTGTGCTGTCTGATAAGTGTGAACAGAGTCATATTCTCTAGCAACATTTTTCAATAGGATTTAATTCATCCATCCGTTTGTGTGCTGTCTGATAAGTGTGAACAGAGTCATATTCTTAAGCAACATTTTTCAATGGTATTTAATTCATCCATCCGTTTGTGTGCTGTCTGATAAGTGTGAACAGAGTCATATGCTCTAGCATCATTTTTCAATGGTATTTAATTCCTTGGTCCTGTGTATTTTTGGTTTTTGTTGTCCTGTTTCTATCTTAAAATGTTCAAAGCCTTCTATTCACTGTTTTATGGCCTCTGTGTTTATCTTACATAGCATTGCCTGCGCTAGCCCTGTGCTAATTGGCTAATTACTCAGTATGACCAATTGGTGGTGGTCTATAGCAGACATTTCATTTCATATATATTTAGCTCTGGCTCAGGATAGCACGCGTGCTGGGTCACGCGTGCAATAGATTTGAAGCGCAATCTTTTAAAGTGCAGTTATGCAATGGCACGAAGCTGATAATCCACTCTCCTCTCTTCTTCTTCTTCACACAGGTATTTAATTCTTCCATCCGTTTGTGTGCTGTCTGATAAGTGTGAACAGAGTCATATTCTCTAGCAACATTTTTCAATGGTATTTAATTCACCATCCGTTTGTGTTCTGTCTGATAATTGTGAACAGAGTCATATTCTCTAGCAACATTTTCAATGGTATTTAATTCCTTGGTCCTGTGTATTTTTGGTTTTTGTTGTCCTGTTTCTATCTTAAAATGTTCAAAGCCTTCTATTCACTGTTTTATGGCCTCTGTGTTTATCTTACATAGCATTGCCTGCTCTAGCCCTGTGCTAATTGGCTAATTACTCAGTATGACCAATTGGTGCTGGTCTATAGCAGACATTTCATTTCATATATATTCAGCTCTGGCTCAGGATAGCACGCTTGCTGGGTCACGCGTGCAATAGATTTTAAGTGCAATCTTTTAAAGTGCAGTTATACAATGGCATGAAGCTGATAATCCACTCTCCTCTCTTCTTCTTCTTCACACAGGTATTTAATTCATCCATCTGTTTGTGTGCTGTCTGATAAGTGTGAACAGAGTCATATTCTCTAGCAACATTTTTCAATGGTATTTAATTCCTTGGTCCTGTGTATTTTTGGTTTTTGTTGTCCTGTTTCTATCTTAAAATGTTCAAAGCCTTCTATTCACTGTTTTATGGCCTCTGTGTTTATCTTACATAGCATTGCCTGCGCTAGCCCTGTGCTAATTGGCTAATTACTCAGTATGACCAATTGGTGCTGGTCTATAGCAGACATTTCATTTCATATATATTTAGCTCTGGCTCAGGATAGCACGCGTGCTGGGTCACGCGTGCAATAGATTTTAAGTGCAATCTTTTAAAGTGCAGTTATGCAATGGCACGAAGCTGATAATCCACTCTCCTCTCTTCTTCTTCTTCACACAGGTATTTAATTCATCCATCCGTTTGTGTGCTGTCTGATAAGTGTGAACAGAGTCATATTCTCTAGCAACATTTTTCAATAGGATTTAATTCATCCATCCGTTTGTGTGCTGTCTGATAAGTGTGAACAGAGTCATATTCTTAAGCAACATTTTTGAATGGTATTTAATTCATCCATCCGTTTGTGTGCTGTCGGATAAGTGTGAACAGAGTCATATTCTCTAGCAACATTTTTCAATGGTATTTAATTCATCCATCCGTTTGTGTGCTGTCTGATAAGTGTTAACATAGTCATATTCTCTAGCAACATTTTTCAATGGTATTTAATTCATCCATCCGTTTGTGTGCTGTCTGATAAGTGTGAACAGAGTCATATTCTCTAGCAACATTTTTCAATAGGATTTAATTCATCCATCCGTTTGTGTGCTGTCTGATAAGTGTGAACAGAGTCATATTCTTAAGCAACATTTTTGAATGGTATTTAATTCATCCATCCGTTTGTGTGCTGTCGGATAAGTGTGAACAGAGTCATATTCTCTAGCAACATTTTTCAATGGTATTTAATTCATCCATCCGTTTGTGTGCTGTCTGATAAGTGTGAACAGAGTCATATTCTGTAGCAACATTTTTCAATGGTATTTAATTCATCCATCCGTTTGTGTGCTGTCTGATAAGTGTGAACAGAGTCATATACTCTAGCAACATTTTTCAATAGTATTTAATTCCTTGGTCATGTGTATTTTTGGTTTTTGTTGTCCTGTTTCTATCTTATAATGTTCAAAGCCTTCTATTCACTGTTTTATGGCCTCTGTGTTTATCTTACATAGCATTGCCTGCTCTAGCCCTGTGCTAATTGGATAATTACTCAGTATGACCAATTGGTGCTGGTCTATAGCAGACATTTCATTTCATATATATTCAGCTCTGGCTCAGGATAGCATGCGTGCTGGGTCACACGTGCAACAGATTTTAAGTGCAATCTTTTAAAGTGCAGTTATACAATGGCACGAAGCTGATAATCCACTCTCCTCTCTTCTTCTTCTTCACACAGGTATTTAATTCATCCAACCGTTTGTGTGCTGTCTGATAAGTGTGAACAGAGTCATATTCTCTAGCAACATTTTTCAATGGTATTTAATTCATCCATCCGTTTGTGTGCTGTCTGATAAGTGTTAACAAAGTCATATTCTCTAGCAACATTTTTCAATGGTATTTAATTCATCCATCCGTTTGTGTGCTGTCTGATAAGTGTGAACAGAGTCATATTCTCTAGCAACATTTTTCAATGGTATTTAATTCATCCATCCGTTTGTGTGCTGTCTGATAAGTGTGAACAGAGTCATATTCTCTAGCAACATTTTTCAATGGTATTTAATTCATCCATCCGTTTGTGTGCTCTCTGATGAGTGTGAACAGAGTCATATTCTCTAGCAACATTTTTCAATGGTATTTAATTCCTTGGTCCTGTGTGTTTTTGGTTTTTGTTGTCCTGTTTCTATCTTAAAATGTTCAAAGCCTTCTATTCACTGTTTTATGGCCTCTGTGTTTATCCTACATAGCATTGCCTGCTCTAGCCCTGTGCTAATTGGCTAATTACTCAGTATGACCAATTGGTGCTGGTCTATAGCAGACATTTCATTTCATATATATTCAGCTCTGGCTCAGGATAGCATGCGTGCTGGGTCACACGTGCAATAGATTTTAAGTGCAATCTTTTAAAGTGCAGTTATACAATGGCACGAAGCTGATAATCCACTCTCCTCTCTTCTTCTTCTTCACACAGGTATTTAATTCATCCATCCGTTTGTGTGCTGTCTGATAAGTGTGAACAGAGTCATATTCTCTAGCAACATTTTTCAATGGTATTTAATTCACCATCCGTTTGTGTTCTGTCTGATAATTGTGAACAGAGTCATATTCTCTAGCAACATTTTTCAATGGTATTTAATTCATCCATCCGTTTGTGTGCTGTCTGATAAGTGTGAACAGAGTCTTATTCTCTAGCAACATTTTCAATGGTATTTAATTCCTTGGTCCTGTGTATTTTTGGTTTTTGTTGTCCTGTTTCTATCTTAAAATGTTCAAAGCCTTCTATTCACTGTTTTATGGCCTCTGTGTTTATCTTACATAGCATTGCCTGCTCTAGCCCTGTGCTAATTGGCTAATTACTCAGTATGACCAATTGGTGCTGGTCTATAGCAGACATTTCATTTCATATATATTCAGCTCTGGCTCAGGAGAGTACGCGTGCTGGGTCACGCGTGCAATAGATTTTAAGTGCAATCTTTTAAAGTGCAGTTATACAATGGCATGAAGCTGATAATCCACTCTCCTCTCTTCTTCTTCTTCACACAGGTATTTAATTCATCCATCCGTTTGTGTGCTGTCTGATAAGTGTGAACAGAGTCATATTCTCTAGCAACATTTTTCAATGGTATTTAATTCATCCATCCGTTTGTGTGCTGTCTGATAAGTGTGAACAGAGTCATATTCTCTAGCAACATTTTTCAATGGTATTTAATTCATCCATCCGTTTGTGTGCTGTCTGATAAGTATGAACAGAGTCATTTTCTCTAGCAACATTTTTCAATGGTATTTAATTCCTTGGTCATGTGTATTTTTGTTTTTTGTTGTCCTGTTTCTATCTTAAAATGTTCAAAGCCTTCTATTCACTGTTTTATGGCCTCTGTGTTTATCTTACATAGCATTGCCTGCTCTAGCCCTGTGCTAATTGGCTAATTACTCAGTATGACCAATTGGTGCTGGTCTATAGCAGACATTTCATTTCATGTATATTCAGCTCTGGCTCAGGATAGCACGCGTGCTGGGTCACGCGTGTAATAGATTTTAAGTGCAATCTTTTAAATTGCAGTTATAAAATGGCACGAAGCTGATAATCCACTCTCCTCTCTTCTTCTTCTTCACACAGGTATTTAATTCATCCATCCGTTTGTGTGCTGTCTGATAAGTGTGAACAGAGTCATATTCTCTAGCAACATTTTTCAATAGGATTTAATTCATCCATCCGTTTGTGTGCTGTCTGATAAGTGTGAACAGAGTCATATTCTCTAGCAACATTTTTCAATGGTATTTAATTCATCCATCCGTTTGTGTGCTGTCTGATAATTGTGAACAGAGTCATATTCTCTAGCAACATTTTTCAATGGTATTTAATTCATCCATCCGTTTGTGTGCTGTCTGATAAGTGTGAACAGAGTCATATTCTCTAGCAACATTTTTCAATAGTATTTAATTCCTTGGTCATGTGTATTTTTTGTTTTTGTTGTCCTGTTTCTATCTTAAAATGTTCAAAGCCTTCTATTCACTGTTTTATGGCGTCTGTGTATATCTTACATAGCATTGCCTGCTCTAGCCCTGTGCTAATTGGCTAATTACTCAGTATGACCAATTGGTGCTGGTCTATAGCAGACATTTCATTTCATATATATTCAGCTCTGGCTCAGGATAGCACGTGTGCTGGGTCACGCGTGCAATAGATTTTAAGTGCAATCTTTTAAAGTGCAGTTATACAATGGCACGAAGCTGATAATCCACTCTCCTCTCTTCTTCTTCTTCACACAGGTATTTAAATCATCCATCCGTTTGTGTGCTGTCTGATAAGTGTGAACAGAGTCATATTCTCTAGCAACATTTTTCAATGGTATTTAATTCATCCATCCGTTTGTGTGCTGTCTGATAAGTGTGAACAGAGTCATATTCTCTGGCAACATTTTTCAATGGTATTTAATTCATCCATCCGTTTGTGTGCTGTCTGATAAGTGTGAACAGAGTCATATTCTCTAGCAACATTTTTCAATGGTATTTAATTCCTTGGTCCTGTGTATTTTTGGTTTTTGTTGCCCTGTTTCTATCTTAAAATGTTCAAAGCCTTCTATTCACTGTTTTATGGCCTCTGTGTTTATCTTACATAGCATTGCCTGCTCTAGCCCTGTGCTAATTGGCTAATTACTCAGTATGACCAATTGGTGCTGGTCTATAGCAGACATTTCATTTCATATATATTCAGCTCTGGCTCAGGATAGCACGCGTGCTGGGTCACGCGTGCAATAGATTTTAATTGCAATCTTTTAATGTGCAGTTATACAATGGCATGAAGCTGATAATCCACTCTCCTCTCTTCTTCTTCTTCACACAGGTATTTAATTCATCCATCCGTTTGTGTGCTGTCTGATAAGTGTGAACAGAGTCATATTCTCTAGCAACATTTTTCAATGGTATTTAATTCATCCATCCGTTTGTGTGCTGTCTGATAAGTGTGAACAGAGTCATATTCTCTAGCAACATTTTTCAATGGTATTTAATTCATCCATCCGTTTGTGTGCTGTCTGATAAATGTGAACAGAGTCATATTCTCTAGCAACATTTTTCAATGTTATTTAATTCATCCATCCGTTTGTGTGCTGTCTGATAAGTGTTAACATAGTCATATTCTCTAGCAACATTTTTCAATAGGATTTAATTCATCCATCCGTTTGTGTGCTGTCTGATAAGTGTGAACAGAGTCATATTCTCTAGCAACATTTTTCAATGGTATTTAATTCATCCATCCGTTTGTGTGCTGTCTGATAAGTGTGAACAGAGTCATATTCTCTAGCAACATTTTTCAATAGGATTTAATTCATCCATCCATTTGTGTGCTGTCTGATGAGTGTGAACAGAGTCATATTCTCTAGCAACATTTTTCAATGGTATTTAATTCATCCATCCGTTTGTGTGCTGTCTGATAAGTGTGAACAGAGTCTTATTCTCTAGCAACAATTTTCAATGGTATTTAATTCCTTGGTCCTGTGTATTTTTTGTTTTTGTTGTCCTGTTTCTATCTTAAAATGTTCAAAGCCTTCTATTCACTGTTTTATGGCCTCTGTGTATATCTTACATAGCATTGCCTGCTCTAGCCCTGTGCTAATTGGCTAATTACTCAGTATGACCAATTGGTGCTGGTCTATAGCAGACATTTCATTTCAAATATATTCAGCTCTGGCTCAGGATAGCACGCGTGCTGGGTCACGCGTGCAATAGATTTTAAGTACAATCTTTTAAAGTGCAGTTATAAAATGGCACGAAGCTGATAATCCACTCTCCTCTCTTCTTCTTCTTCACACAGGTATTTAATTCATCCATCCGTTTGTGTGCTGTCTGAAAAGTGTGAACAGAGTCATATTCTCTAGCAACATTTTTCAATAGGATTTAATTCATCCATCCGTTTGTGTCCTGTCTGATAAGTGTGAACAGAGTCATATTCTCTAGCAACATTTTTCAATGGTATTTAATTCATCCATCCGTTTGTGTGCTGTCTGATAAGTGTGAACAGAGTCATATTCTCTAGCAACAATTTTCAATGGTATTTAATTCCTTGGTTCTGTGTATTTTTTGTTTTTGTTGTCCTGTTTCTATCTTAAAATGTTCAAAGCCTTCTATTCACTGTTTTATGGCCTCTGTGTATATCTTACATAGCATTGCCTGCTCTAGCCCTGTGCTAATTGGCTAATTACTCAGTATGACCAATTGGTGCTGGTCTATAGCAGACATTTCATTTCAAATATATTCAGCTCTGGCTCAGGATAGCACGCGTGCTGGGTCACGCGTGCAATAGATTTTAAGTACAATCTTTTAAAGTGCAGTTATAAAATGGCACGAAGCTGATAATCCACTCTCCTCTCTTCTTCTTCTTCACACAGGTATTTAATTCATCCATCCGTTTGTGTGCTGTCTGATAATTGTGAACAGAGTCATATTCTCTAGCAACATTTTTCAATAGGATTTAATTCATCCATCCGTTTGTGTGCTGTCTGATAAGTGTGAACAGAGTCATATTCTTTAGTAACATTTTTCAATGGTATTTAATTCATCCATCCGTTTGTGTGCTGTCTGATAATTGTGAACAGAGTCATATTCTCTAGCAACATTTTTCAATAGTATTTAATTCCTTGGTCATGTGTATTTTTGGTTTTT
Source organism: Phyllobates terribilis (assembly GCF_046119375.1). NCBI lineage: Eukaryota > Metazoa > Chordata > Amphibia > Anura > Dendrobatidae > Phyllobates > Phyllobates terribilis. The sequence goes on along the minus strand of NW_027362768.1, from coordinate 53,901,178 downwards.
GTTGTCCTGTTTCTATCTTAAAATGTTCATAGCCTTCTATTCACTGTTTTATGGCCTCTGTGTTTATCTTACATAGCATTGCCTGCTCTAGCCTTGTGCTAATTGGCTAATTACTCAGTATGACCAATTGGTGCTGGTCTATAGCAGACATTTCATTTCATATATATTCAGCTCTGGCTCAGGATAGCATGCGTGCTGGGTCATGCGTGCAACAGATTTTAAGTGCAATCTTTTAAAGTGCAGTTATACAATGGCACGAAGCTGATAATCCACTCTCCTCTCTTCTTCTTATTCACACAGGTATTTAATTCATCCATCCGTTTGTGTGCTGTCTGATAAGTGTGAACAGAGTCATATTCTCTAGCAACATTTTTCAATAGGATTTAATTCACCCATCCGTTTGTGTGCTGTTTGATAAGTGTGAACAGAGTCATATTCTCTAGCAACATTTTTCAATGGTATTTAATTCATCCATCCGTTTGTGTGCTGTCTGATAATTGTGAACAGAGTCATATTCTCTAGCAACAATTTTCAATGGTATTTAATTCCTTGGTCCTGTGTATTTTTTGTTTTTGTTGTCCTGTTTCTATCTTAAAATGTTCAAAGCCTTCTATTCACTGTTTTATGGCCTCTGTGAATATCTTACATAGCATTGCCTGCTCTAGCCCTGTGCTAATTGGCTAATTACTCAGTATGACCAATTGGTGCTGGTCTATAGCAGACATTTCATTTCAAATATATTCAGCTCCGGCTCAGGATAGCACGCGTGCTGGGTCACGCGTGCAATAGATTTTAAGTACAATCTTTTAAAGTGCAGTTATACAATGGCATGAAGCTGATAATCCACTCTCCTCTCTTCTTCTTCTTCACACAGGTATTTAATTCATCCATCCGTTTGTGTGCTGTCTGATAAGTGTGAACAGAGTCATATTCTCTAGCAACATTTTTCAATGGTATTTAATTCATCCATCCGTTTGTGTGCTGTCTGATAAGTGTGAACAGAGTCATATTCTCTAGCAACATTTTTCAATGGTATTTAATTCATCCATCCATTTGTGTGCTGTCTGATAAGTGTTAACATAGTCATATTCTCTAGAAACATTTTTCAATGGTATTTAATTCATCCATCCGTTTGTGTTCTGTCTGATAATTGTGAACAGAGTCATATTCTCTAGCAACATTTTTCAATGGTATTTAATTCCTTGGTCCTGTGTATTTTTTGTTTTTGTTGTCCTGTTTCTATCTTAAAATGTTCAAAGCCTTCTATTCACTGTTTTATGGCCTCTGTGTTTATCTTACATAGCATTGCCTGCTCTAGCCCTGTGCTAATTGGCTAATTACTCAGTATGACCAATTGGTGCTGGTCTATAGCAGACATTTCATTTCATATATATTCAGCTCTGGCTCAGGATAGCACGCGTGCTGGGTCACGCGTGCAATAGATTTTAAGTACAATCTTTTAAAGTGCAGTTATACAATGGCACGAAGCTGATAATCCACTCTCCTCTCTTCTTCTTCTTCACACAGGTATTTAATTCATCCATCCGTTTGTGTGCTGTCTGATAAGTGTGAACAGAGTCATATTCTCTAGCAACATTTTTCAATGGTATTTAATTCATCCATCCGTTTGTGTGCTGTCTGATAAGTGTTAACATAGTCATATTCTCTAGCAACATTTTTCAATGGTATTTAATTCATCCATCCGTTTGTGTGCTGTCTGATAAGTGTTAACATAGTCATATTCTCTAGCAACATTTTTCAATGGTATTTAATTCATCCATCCGTTTGTGTGCTGTCTGATAAGTGTGAACAGAGTCATATTATCTAGCAACAATTTTCAATGGTATTTAATTCCTTGGTCCTGTGTATTTTTTGTTTTTGTTGTCCTGTTTCTATCTTAAAATGTTCAAAGCCTTCTATTCACTGTTTTATGGCCTCTGTGTATATCTTACATAGCATTGCCTGCTCTAGCCCTGTGCTAATGGCTAATTACTCAGTATGACCAATTGGTGCAGGTCTATAGCAGACATTTCATTTCATACATATTCAGCTCTGGCTCAGGATAGCACGCGTGCTGGGTCACGTGCAATAGATTTTAAGTGCAATCTTTTAAAGTGCAGTTATACAATGGCACGAAGCTGATAATCCACTCTCCTCTCGTCTTCTTCTTCACACAGGTATTTAATTTATCCATCCGTTTGTGTGCTGTCTGATAAGTGTGAACAGAGTCATATTCTCTAGCAACATTTTTCAATAGGATTTAATTCATCCATCCGTTTGTGTGCTGTCTGATAAGTGTGAACAGAGTCATATTCTCTAGCAACATTTTTCAATGGTATTTAATTCATCCATCCGTTTGTGTGCTGTCTGATAATTGTGAACAGAGTCATATTCTCTAGCAACATTTTTCAATGGTATTTAATTCATCCATCTGTTTGTGTGCTGTCTGATAAGTATGAACAGAGTCATATTCTCTAGCAACATTTTTCAATGGTATTTAATTCCTTGGTCATGTGTATTTTTGGTTTTTGTTGTCCTGTTTCTATCTTAAAATGTTCAAAGCCTTCTATTCACTGTTTTATGGCCTCTGTGTTTATCTTACATAGCATTGCCTGCTCTAGCCCTGTGCTAATTGGCTAATTACTCAGTATGACCAATTGGTGCTGGTCTATAGCAGACATTTCATTTCATGTATATTCAGCTCTGGCTCAGGATAGCACGCGTGCTGGGTCACGTGTGCAATAGATTTTAAGTGCAATCTATTAAAGTGCAGTTATACAATGGCACGAAGCTGATAATCCACTCTCCTTTTTTCTGCTTCTTCTTCTTCACACAGGTATTTAATTCATCCATCCGTTTATGTGCTGTCTGATAAGTGTGAACAGAGTCATATTCTCTAGCAACAATTTTCAATGGTATTTAATTCCTTGGTCCTGTGTATTTTTTGTTTTTGTTGTCCTGTTTCTATCTTAAAATGTTCAAAGCCTTCTATTCACTGTTTTATGGCCTCTGTGTATATCTTACATAGCATTGCCTGCTCTAGCCCTGTGCTAATTGGCTAATTACTCAGTATGACCAATTGGTGCTGGTCTATAGCAGACATTTCATTTCATATATATTCAGCTCTGGCTCAGGATAGCACGTGTGCTGGGTCACGCGTGCAATAGATTTTAAGTGCAATCTTTTAAAGTGCAGTTATACAATGGCATAAAGCTGATAATCCACTCTCCTCTCTTCTTCTTCTTCACACAGGTATTTAATTCATCCATCCGTTTGTGTGCTGTCTGTTAAGTGTTAACAGAGTCATATTCTCTAGCAACATTTTTCAATGGTATTTAATTCATCCATCCGTTTGTGTGCTGTCTGATAAGTGTGAACAGAGTCATATTCTCTAGCAACATTTTTCAATGGTATTTAATTCATCCATCCATTTGTGTGCTGTCTGATAATTGTGAACATAGTCATATTCTCTAGCAACATTTTTCAATAGGATTTAATTCATCCATCCGTTTGTGTGCTGTCTGATAAGTGTGAACAGAGTCATATTCTCTAGCAACATTTTTCAATGGTATTTAATTCATCCATCCGTTTGTGTGCTGTCTGATAAGTGTGAACAGAGTCATATTCTCTAGCAACAATTTTCAATGGTATTTAATTCCTTGGTCCTGTGTATTTTTTGTTTTTGTTGTCCTGTTTCTATCTTAAAATGTTCAAAGCCTTCTATTCACTGTTTTATGGCCTCTGTGTATATATTACAAGCATTCCCTGCTCTAGCCCTGTGCTAATTGGCTAATTACTCAGTATGACCAATTGGTGCTGGTCTATAGCAGACATTTCATTTCAAATATATTCAGCTCTGGCTCAGGATAGCACGCGTGCTGGGTCACGCGTGCAATAGATTTTAAGTACAATCTTTTAAAGTGCAGTTATACAATGGCACAAAGCTGATAATCCACTCTCCTCTCTTCTTCTTCACACAGGTATTTAATTCATCCATCCGTTTGTGTGCTGTCTGATAAGTGTGAACAGAGTCATATTCTCTAGCAACATTTTTCAATGGTATTTAATTCATCCATCCGTTTGTGTGCTGTCTGATAAATGTGAACAGAGTCATATTCTCTATCAACATTTTTCAATGGTATTTAATTCATCCATCCGTTTGTGTGCTGTCTGATAAGTGTGAACAGAGTCATATTCTCTAGCAACATTTTTCAATGGTATTTAATTCCTTGGTCCTGTGTATTTTTGGTTTTGCTGTCCTGTTTCTATCTTAAAATGTTCAAAGCCTTCTATTCACTGTTTTATGGCCTCTGTGTTTATCTTACATAGCATTGCCTGCTCTAGCCCTGTGCTAATTGGCTAATTACTCAGTATGACCAATTGGTGCTGGTCTATAGCAGACATTTCATTTCATATATATTCAGCTCTGGCTCAGGATAGCACGTGTGCTGGGTCACGCGTGCAATAGATTTTAAGTGCAATCTTTTAAAGTGCAGTTATACAATGGCAGTTGGACAGTGCAGGAGACAGGTAAGGTGCATGAGATATTCATACAAACATGCTTCTCGGTCAGTCACATTGCATTATGCATTTGTCTTAACAATCTGCTTTTTATTTGTTTCCACTTCTGCTTTCTCACAACTCACCCGCCCTTCAACACATTCTGTGCACTCACTCTATATCAGCCCCTCCTTTCTCCCCTCTCCCATGTATAACTCTAAGGCTCTACTGACATTCCTCACCCACTACAAACCATACTCTATACAGCACTCAAAACGTTCATACAAATCATTAGACCACCTGCTCTTTCTCTTCTTTCTCCTTTTACTAGTCGCACCCGACATCTCCCCCAACCCTGGGCCCCCCTCCACTAGCATACATTACTCTCCTCCAGCTGCATATAGAAACCCTGCTAATCTTATTAACGTTCAGTGCGTGCCCTCCCCTATTGATTTCCATTGTGCTCTCTGGAACGCACGGTCTGTGTGTAACAAACTAACTTACATCCATGATTTTTTCCTCTCTAATTCCCTTAACCTTCTTTCTATCACAGAAACCTGGATTCAGCAGCCAGACACCACTGCTGCTGCTGCTCTCTCGTTTGGTGGGCTGAAATTTTCACATACCGCCAGACCTGGCAACAGACAGGGTGGAGGTGTTGGTCTGCTCCTTTCCTCACAATGTGCTTTCCAGGTCATCCCCCCGGTTCCCTCACTTTTGTTTCCTTCCTTTGAAGTCCACACCGTCAGACTCTTTAAACCCTTCTCCCTGCGAGTGGCAGTTGTGTATCGCCCTCCAGGCTCCTCCCGCCAGTTCTTGGATCACTTTGCCACCTGGCTTCCTCACTTTCTATCCTCTGACGTCCCCACCCTCATCATGGGCGACTTTAACATCCCCATCGATGATCCCCTCTCCCAATCTGCCTCTCATCTACTTTCTCTAACTTCTTCATTCCGTCTCTCACAGTATACTAATTCTCCTACCCATGAAGACGGGAATACTCTGGACCTGTTTTTTTCCAGTCTCTGCTCGCTGGATGACTTTACCAACTCCCCTCTCCCGCTCTTGGACCACAACCTTCTTTCCTTCTCTGTTAAGAATTGTCTCCTCACCGGGGACACCCCCACTTACCACACTTATAGGAACACACGTACCATTAATACCCAGCAGCTTATGGACAATCTCCACACATCTTTAGCTCCCATCTCCTCCCTCTCCTGTCCAGACTTAGCATTGTCACACTACAATAATACACTGAAGAGTGCCCTAGATGAAGCTGCTCCTTCTACTCACAGAAAGACCCGACACAGACAATGGCAGCCCTGGCACACGATGCAAACACGTTTTCTTCAACGTTGCTCAAGGTGTGCTGAGCGTCAGTGGAGAAAATCTCTTTTAGCAGAAGACTTCATCCACTATAAATTCATGCTCAAAAGCTATAACTTTGCCCTTCATCTAGCCAAACAATCCTACTTCACCACCCTCATCATGTCAATGTCCAACAATCCAATACGACTTTTCGAAACCTTAAACTCCCTCCTGAAACCTAAAGCACAGGCCCCCACCACCAACCTCAGCGGGGAGGATTTGGCCTCTTATTTCTTTGAAAAAATCAACCACATCCATCAGGACATCTCAGCCCAATCTCCTCAGTGCCTGGATCCCCTTCCCTGCCGCACTTCAAGCTCACTTGCCATCTTTGAGCCTGTCACAGCAGAAGAAGTTACCCAGCTCCTCGCTTCTTCTCGGCCTACAACCTGCAACAGTGACCCCATTCCTTCACATCTCCTGCAGTCCCTCTCACCGGTGGTCACCACTCACGTGACTAAAATATTTAACCTCTCTCTTTCTTCAGGTATCTTTCCCTCCTCATTTAAACATGCCTTCATAACCCCTTTACTTAAAAAGCCATCCCTGGACCAGAACTGCCCTGCTAACTACAGACCTATCTCTAATCTTCCTTTCATCTCTAAACTCCTGGAACGCTTGGTCCACTCCGGTCTAATCCGCTATCTCTCAGATAACTCTCTCCTCGACCCTCTACAATCTGGTTTCCGCTCTTTACACTCCACTGAAACTGCCCTCACTAAAGTCTCTAATGATCTACTAACAGCCAAATACAAAGGTCACTGCTCCCTGCTGATTCTCCTAGATCTCTCTGCAGCATTTGACACTGTGGATCACCAGCTCCTCCTCACTATGCTCCGCTCTATAGGCCTCAAGACACCGTTCTCTCCTGGTTCTCCTCCTACCTCTCTGACCGCTCCTTCACTGTATCTTTTGTCGGCTCCTCTTCCTCTCCTCATCCCCTTACTATCCTGGTTCTGCAGGGCTCAGTCCTAGGCCCCCTCCTCTTCTCTCTATACACTGCCCCTATTGGACAAACAATCAGCAGATTTGGGTTCCAGTATCATCCTTATGCTGACGACACCCAATTATACACTTCTTCCCCTGACATCACCCCTACCCTAATACAAAATACCAAGGATTGTTTGTCTGCTGTGTCTCGCATCATGTCCTCCCTCTATCTTATACTGAATCTCTCCAAAACTGAACTTCTTGTGTTTCCCCTCACTACTAACCTAACTCTACCTAACATCGAAATTACCTTGGAGGGTTCAACCATAACTCCCAAGCAGCACGCCCGCTGCCTTGGGGTCATATTCGACACTAACCTTTCCTTTACTCCCTATATCCGATCACTCACTCGCTCTTGTCACCTGCATCTTAAAAACATCTCCAGAATCCGATCTTTTCTCACTTTTGAAACTGCTAAAACTCTTACTGTCGCTCTTATTCACTCTCGTCTGGACTACTGCAACTCTCTCCTGATCGGTCTCCCCCTTACCAAAATTTCCCCTCTCCAATCTGTCCTGAATGCGGCAGCCAGGGTCATATTTCTGACCAGCCGCTTCACCGATTCCTCCACCTTGTGCCAGTCATTACACTGGTTACTCATTCGCTACAGGGTCCAATATAAACTCATTGCTCTCACCCACAAAGCTCTCCACAGTTCTACACCACCTTATATCTCCTCTCTCATCTCAGTCTATCGTCCTACACGTGCCCTCCATTCCACAAATGAACTAAGACTAACATTCCCCATAATCCGAACCTCGCACCTCCGTCTCCAAGACTTCTCTCGTGCTGCACCAGTTCTCTGGAATGCTCTACCCCAGAAGATCCGATTGATGCCTAGCCCCGATGTCTTCAAGCGCGCTTTAAAAACCCATCTCTTTAAACAAGCCTACCTCCTCAGATACCCAGTAAACTAATTTTCCCCTGTTCCCTCCTAAATACTATTCAGAATGTGCTCCCTACTGTTCATCTGTCTCTACACCCTCCATGCACACAATAACTGCACTCTGTAATTGAGTATTGCACTTGAACATACAGGCTGATGACCGGATCATACAGCTTTATATGACAATCCCGACTTATTATAATTGCCTGACCTGAAATAACAAGCACTTTCCACCTATTGTGTCCCCCCATTTCCTTGTAGAATGTAAGCTTGCGAGCAGGGACCTCACTCCTGATGTAACTGTCAAACTGTCTCACCCTGTATTGAATTTATTGTTTGTACATGTCCCCGCTTAATTGTAAAGTGCTGCGGAATATGTTGGTGCTATATAAATAAAAATTATTATTATTATTATTATTATTATTATTATTATTATTATTATTATTATTATTATTATTATTATATAGGTGAGGATGGGCAGGCTGGAAACATGTGACCTAGGATGGATACATGGGGGTGAGGGGGGGCAGGCTGGACACATGGGGCCTAGGATGGATACATGGGGATGAGCTGGGGCAGGCTGGACACATGGGGCCTAGGATGGATACATGTAGGTGAGGGGGGACAGGCTGGACACATGGGGCCTAGGATGGATACATGGGTGTGAGGGGGGGCAGGCTGGACACATGGGGCCTAGGATGGATACATGGGGATGAGCTGGGGCAGGCTGGACACATGGGGCCTAGGATGGATACTTCGGGGCGAGGGGGGACAGGCTGGACACATGGGGCCTAGGATGGATACATGGGTGTGAGGGGGGCAGGCTGGACACATGGGGCCTAGGATGGATACATGGGGTTGAGGGGGGCAAGCTGGACACATGGGGGTGAGGGGGGGCAGGCTGGACACATGGGGCCTAGGATGGATTCATGGGGGTGAGGTGGGGCAGGCTGGATACATGGGGACCTGGATGGATATGTGTCGCCCCTGAGGGTTCAGTCGCCACAGAGGTACTGCATCTCACCCAGAGGTGTGGTATCTCACTCTCCGGTAAGGATGGAGTACTGCCCGGGACCCGAACACCTGCATTCATTACACTTCACTTCAGAGGGCAGGGCGAGATTGCTCCTAAGGGAGAGCACAGTCCCTGGTCCCTGGCTGGCGGCTGGAACCATGTAGTGGGTGTCGGTGGAGGACGTTGTTCAAGGGAGCACTTCAGTAGGAGTATATAAAGGGAAGCCATCTTGGGTGTGTCAGTCAGAACATGGGAGAACAGTGAGGAGAGAGTGAGAGGGAGCAGGAGCTCTGCAGGAGCTCTGCTCGGGCAGAGCGGGCCTAGTCTGAGAGGCCCAGGAGGTGAGACTGACTGAGGAGAGGAGAGGAGGAAGGAAAGCTCCAAGAAGGAAAGAGGGGATCCTAGGGGTACGGGAAGTGCTGGAGGCCACCTGTACACCCGAATCTACCAGGATTGGAGGGATCAAGCCGCAGAGGGGACCGGCCCCTAACTAGTGGAGAACTACAAGGCTCAGCTACAAACCCGTGGCCACAGAGGGTCCAGGGGACTGCAGGTCGCTGACAAGATCCGAGGCTACCGGCTTGGGCCACTGATTGTGAGGCGCAGGGCAGGAGGGTGAGAGCCAGCGCAGGAAGACGACTGAGAAAGGCACACAGAAAGGGGTCCCGTTAAGTGCTCCTGAATTATCTGAGGGATTGCTGAACCCCTCCCTGAGTAAACACAGGACGACGTGGGAGGTTATACACCGGTAACCGTAAACTGGAGTCTTGGCAAACTGTAAGTAAAACCTTCAAGACTGCACCCCACTGTCTCTGTGAATAATTACTGTGAATAATTACAGGCTGGAACATGGGGTTGAGGGAGGGCAGGCTGGACACATGGGGCCTATGATGGATACATGTAGGTGAGGTGGGGCAGGCTGGACACATGGGGGCAGGCTGGACACATGGGGGCAGGCTGGACACATGGCAAGCAGGCTGGACACATGGGGGGCAGGCTGGGCACATGGGGGGGGGGCAGGCTGGGCACATGGGGGGGGGGCAGGCTGGGCACATGGGGGGGGGGCAGGCTGGGCACATGGGGGGGCCAGGATGGACACATGGGAGGCAGGCTGGACACATGGGGAGGCCAAGCTGGACTCATGGGGGGGCCAGGCTGGACACATGGGGGGCCAGGCTGGACACATGGGGGGGCCAGGCTGGACACATGGGGGGGACCAGGCTAGACACATGGGGGGGCAGGCTGGACACATGGGGGGGCCAGGCTGGACACATGGGGGGGCCAGGCTGGACACATGGGGGGGCAGGCTGGACAAGGGACTTAATTACTGTTTGGGGGCCAGATTGAGGAACTTTATTAGTTTATGGTGGCGAGTGGGGAATATTATTACTTTAGAGTCCAATTAGGGAATTTATTACTTCTGTAATATAATTTACTTTTTAGGAAACTGTTTTCCATGGGAGGGAACAAAAGGGGCGTCCTGTTACTCTGCAAGGCGGCACTATGTCGCTTTTTTTATTCAACTTGTGTAGTGTAGAAGTCCGGGGAAAAGTGGGAATGTGCTCTGGAAGAAATCAGTTATTGATAACTGTCTGTTATTTTCTGCAGAGATGATTCCTGGCTGGAAGAAGTGATGGCGGTCTGTGCCAGATGAAGAAAAAAGCAAAGATGAAGAACTTCACCTAGAGACATCACTGGTGAGTCAATGTATTACATGTACACTTACACTATATAGTATATACAGATCTCCTGTGTATGTCACTGGTGACCACTGTATTACATGTACACTGTATACAGAGCTCCTGTGTATGTCACCGGTGATCACTGTATTACCTGTACCCTGACACTATATACAGTGCTCCTGTTTATAATGTCACTGGTTATCACTGTATTCTGTTTATAATGTCACTGGTTATCACTGTATTACCTGTACACAGACACTATATACATAGCTCATGTGTATAGTGACAGTGTTGTTAGTATTGTGGTTTGTACTTATGATCAGTATTGTATTATTTGGTCACTATGTGGTGGTAGTATGTGATCTGGTCATGTTGTGGCTGTATTTGTTCCTTGTATGTGGTATTGTTTGGTCACTTTGTGGTGGTAACATGTGGTCTGGTCATGGTGTGGCGATATTTGTCCCTTTTGTATGTGGTATTATTGGTGTTGGTATAGTGGATTATGTTGTACATGGCGGTCATTTGTTCTTGCTGATATTAACTAGGAAAAGATTTTTTTCCATAAGGCCACGGCCCCACTATCAGTATTTGGTCAGTATTTTTTCCTCAGGAGTGGGAGCCAAAACCATGAGTGGGTGATAAATGCAGAATTGGTGACTTGTTTATATTATAAGTTTTCTCTGATTGTTCCTCACCTGGTTTTGGCTCCCACTCCTGAGATTAAATACTTGGACTAGAGCGTCAGAGATGCACTTACAGGGGTTCTCCGGTGAAAACAAGTAATCACCTCTCCACAGGATAAGTGATAACTTATTGATTGGTGGGGGCCTGACCCCTGGGACCTGCACCGATCGGCAAACTGTGGAGCTTTTCTCCCAATTAGACAGGAGCAGCATGTGCGACTTGACCATTGATCCATTCCCACAAGTGACCCCATTTTGAAAACTACACCCCTCAAGGATTTTATCAAGGGGTATAGTGAACATTTTGAACCGAGAGGTACGACACAGAATTTGATAACTTCAATATGATGACCTAATGTTATCATTAGTCTTGAGTGCAAGTGCTCACTATTTGAGTTTGCATCGGGTGCTCAGGTATGCACCATGTATCATGGGTGCTCGAGTGACATGCTCGAGTCCCTGCCCCGCATGTTTCCTGGTTATTAGACACCCAAAAAAAAACATGCGGGGATCGCTCGTGCATGGCAGGCAATCCTCGCAAGTTTTTTTTGGCTGTATAACAGCTGCACCCAAGCACCCGATGCAAACTCAAGTAGCAAGCACTTGTGCTCAACATTAGTCGCCATATTGTCATCATTTTTTTTTCTTTACTTCTGAAAGAATCCCAACCCCAACCCTAACCCTAGCCCAACCCTTGCCCAACTCTAACCCTAGCCTAACCCAAACCTTAGCCTAACCCTCGCCTAACCCTAACCCAACCCTAACCCTAGCCCAACCCCAACCCTAGCCCAACCCCAACCCTAGCCCAACCCCAACCCTAACCCTAGCACAACCCTTACCCTAACCCTAGCACAACCCTAACCCTAGCACAACCCTAACTCTAAAGTTTATTTTTTACACCGTTCCTCGTGCGGTATAAGTGATTAGACGACTTTATTCTTCGGGTTTGTGCAATTACAGTGATGCCAGATTCATATCCGGTTTTTATGATTGACAGCTGTCACACACTAAAAGACGCATATTTTCGCTGACTAGTTTTTACATCGCCATATTTTGAGAGCTATAATTTTTCCATATTTCGGCCGACAGAGTCATGTAATGGCTTGTTTTTTGCGGGACAAGTTGACGTTTTTATTGGTACCATTTTCGGGCATGTGACATTTTTTGATCGCTTTCTATTCTGATTTTTAGAACGCAGAATAAACAAAAGCCAACAATTTAGGAATTGTTTTTTTGAGTTTTTTTTTATGCCGTTCTGCATAAAATTGATAAGGTAGCTTTATTCTTTGGGTCAGTACGTTTACAGCGGTACTACATTTATATATTTTTTTATATTTTGGTGCTTTTACACAATAAAAACTATTTTATAGAAAAAATTATTGTTTTTGCATCGCTTTATTCTGAGAGCTATAACTTTTTTATCTTTAGGCCGTTGGAGCTGCATGGCGGCTTGTTTTTTGTGGGACATGATGACGTTTTCAGCGGTACCATTTTTATTCATATTCGTTTTTTTATCGTGTTTTATTCCATTTTTTGTTTGGCGGTATGATGATAAACTTCCTGCCTCCTGGTGTTCCGGATGTTGTCATGATTACGTCGGGTCACCATGGCAACAGCCGGGACCAGACTCAGATGGCGCGAGACGCCGGCAGAGAAGGTAAATATTGCGCTTACCTCCTCTTGCCACCGGAATGCTGCGATCAATTTCAATCGCAGCATTTCGGGGTTAATGTGCCGGGAGCAGTGCGGGACCGCTCCTGGCACATAGCACCGGGTGTCAGCTGTAACAATCAGCTGACACCCGGCGGCGATCTCGCCCGCACCGCTTGTGTGCGGGCGAAATCGCCATGGCGTATTAATACGTATCAGGTCCATAAGGCTCAGGGCACAGATACGTACTAATACGCCCTGGGCCAGAAAGGGGTTAAGCTCAATTTTTTTATTTTAGCTAAACAGGTTCATTTAAATCTAGTATTTGTTTTAAATATTTATTAATTTTACCTTGGCATTATCTATATAAATGAAAATGTAAATGTTCGTTTGTTCAAAATCTTACATCTCCGAAAGTTCTTCACCGATTGCTTTGAAATTTTGACACAACTTTGCATTTGAATACATGCATGTTTTGATATACCTACTATGTTTTTATATACCAGCTGTTGGACATAAAAGCAACAGCAAGAGGGGGGTGTTACAAACTCGGTCCCAGGCTGATTCTCCCTGGCCGCCCGACATTCTCCCCTCTTAGTGACATCTCATTCATAAACCCTTCTCCCTCTCCTTCATTCGCCCAAGATGCTGCCTGTGCTGTGCTCCTTTTGTGTCCCCCAAGGGCGTTGGGGGGAAGGGGAATGACGAGACCGTCTGTTTGAGGCCAAAAAATGCTGCTGCTCATCACCACCACCGCTGCCTCTGCTCTCTGGCACCGCTGCTGCTTCTTCTCTGGCAGGTGAGTCTTATTTCCGACTGCGCAACAACAAGCGAGGGAGAAAGGGAAGGAGAGAGGCTGCATGGAGAGGCGCAGGCCACGGACTCCACTCTGGGCGCTGAGCTGGGCCTGAGCCTCGCAGCAGTGGGAGGATAGCAAACGAGTGCACCGGCGAGAGCCGCCCAGGACATGTCAAGCAGATCACCCCCTCCTCCCCTGCCGCCGCCTGCCTTCATCTCTGCACCCCCTCCTGTCACATTCCCTCTGTACTAGGGAATTGCATAACTAGAAATCCCTGACATGACCGGCTCCATTGTGACACCTGACAGCAAGTACCAACCTCTTTAGTGACCAGTGCAGAGTACAGACCTGCAGGGGTCACAGGGTACAGGCAGCAATTGATAAGTAACTTTGTTGAAGCAACAATCCTGACAGGACCTTTCAAAGGTGAAGATGTCCTCATTCCTCACATTCCTATGATTCCAATGGATATGCTATTTAAATTTAAGAGATTTCAATTCCCAATTTGATTGGCGTTTGCAATCCTCATCAACAAAGATCAGGGACAATCTTTAGAATTGTGTTGTTTAAATCTAGACACAGATTGCTTCTCACATGGACAATTATATGTTGCGTGTTCTACAGTTGGCAAACCAGACAATCTCTATATCTACACAGACAATGGAACAACAAAAAATATTGTATACCCACAAGCATTGTGAAATTAAATATTTTAGAAACGTGCTCTTTCTCTTTTCTTTCTTTTCCATTTAACCAGACTGAGCCACAGCAATGCTTGGCCGGTTACAGCTAGTTTTATTATATATTTCTTCCCTAAAGGTCAAGAAGAAAATGTACTTGCTCTTTATGGGTGTCTGCTGCATACTTCTCACAGTGGTTGATATGCTGCTATGCACATGCAGACACTGCAGTTAATTGTTAGTCACTAGTGATGAGCGAGCATGCTCGCTACTTCTCGGTGCTCGCCCGAGCATCTCACTGCTCTAGATGCTTGGCGCTCGACAAATATTTCCAGGGTTGCTCAGCGGGAGCTTGGGTCCCCTCCCTACATGTTTGGCGCTCTTTAGAGCGCCAATCAACATGCAGGGATTGTCTGCGACACACAGTAATGCCGCAGCCATGTTGGTTGTGGCATTACAGTGATTGGCTGGCCGCACAGCGTCATCAGGTCTATATCAGATCTGGCGCCTCCATGCTCGTCACAGTCTACCCCGCAGTCAGGCAGTGTAGGGAGAGGTGCTGTTGAGCTAGGGAGATATTTGGTTGTTTATTAGTTAGTGTAGGTATTCTACAAGATTCTCTACATATCCATCTCAACTAATAGTCCTTCTGAGGACTAATCCAGCTGCAGAGATATCAGTGCTAGGCAGGGTATATAGCATACTGCAGTGCACATAGCAAGAGGGTCCATTCCAGTTCTGTCTGCTGGTGCTCTTACTGATATTTGTAGAAATAGCCCCAGGTATCAGGGGCCAGGAACTATTTTTTTTATCTTAATCCTGATTATTTGCTTAAAAAGCAATCCAGAAAACACCGCTTTTCTGCACTATTTGCTTGTTGGCACTGCAGAATACATCCAGGTCCTTTCCATATTACAGCACTAAAAATCCAGCTATTTAAAACTGTGGTTTGTCCGTCATATGGATCACATATAATTGCACTGAAAATATTGCCATTTCTGGCCTCCATTGAAATTTTGTTGCAGTGTGTCAGCGAACTTATTGACACGAGATCGGTGCTGTTAAAAATAGTTACCTACAGGCCAGCTATTTAAAACTGTGATTTGTCCATCACACGGATCACATATAATTGCGCTGAAAATTCTGCCATTTCTGGCCTCCATTAAAATTTTGTTTCAGTGTGTCAGCGAAGTTATTGACACCAGTTTGCTGTTAAAAATAGTTACCTACAGGCCAGCTATTTAGAACTGTGGTTTGTCTGTCACACAGATCACATATAATTGCTCTGAAAATATTGCCATTTCTGGCTTCCATTGAAATTTTGTTGCAGTGTGTCAGTGAACATATTGACACGAGGTCGGCGCTGTTAAAATTAGTTACCTACAGGTCAGCTATTTAAAACTGTGGTTTGTCCATCACACGGATCACATATAAGTTCGCTCCAAATTCAGCCATTTGTAGTGAGCGTGGAACATATTGTCCTCCATTTAAAATTGGCAAGGCACGTGGCAAGGGACGGGGAACTGGACGTGGTGGTGATGGTGCATGCAGAGGCCGAGGCCGTGGGCAAAGTGAAATTGTGCCAGAACAAACACCCACATCTTCTTGCTCGACCTTCCTGTCCCAATTAATAGGGGACCGCAGAACATCACTATTGAACACAGAGCAGTGTGAAAAGGTTATTGGTTGGATAGCAGATAATGCTTCCAGTCACTTAGCCACCACCACCACCCTGTCTTCCACATGATCAAGTCTCAGTAGCCGTGAGACTGGACCGTATATTCCACACCCTGATCCTCCTTCCTTCCACCATGCCAAGTGCCCAGAGACAACTGATCCCACAGTTGGACACACCGAAGAGCTGTTCACTTTTCCATTTATAGATTCGGGCCTCTCGCCTGGTCCACTTAAAGCGGGGCAAGGAGATCGCATGTAGCGATGCCCAAATATTTGAGCAGCCACGGTCATACGGTGGGAAAGTGTCACAAGAGGTGGTTGATGATGAGACACAATTGCCCGAAAGTGAGGAGGAGGACGAGGGTGCGGAAGTGGAAGATGAGGTGGTGGATGATATAGTAACTGACCCAACCTGGCAGGAGGACATGCAGAGTGAGAACAGCAGCACACAAGGGGGAGGGAGGCAGAGCACCCTAACAGGCAGGAAGAAGCAGTGTGGTGGCCACAGACAGAAGGCGGGCAACTGTTCCCCGTAACACTAACACGATGGAAGTTGCCAGTACAACTGTTAGGTCTTCCCGAGTCTGGTTGTTTTTTAAAGACTCTGCCGATAACCCCAAAAAAGCCATTTGCACCACCTGCCAGGCTAGCATCAGCAGGGGTAACAAAACTAGCAGCCTAACCACCACCAGCATGATCAGGCACATGGTAGCAAAGCACCCAACTTTGTGAGCTGAACCCCAGGGTCCAGCAACAGTGTCTGCGGGTGACACCACTGCTTCTTCCGCTGCTGTGCATGCAAGCTAATCCCCTGTCCATAGTGAATGTGAAGATGCCTCCTGCCCTGCACCTGTCGTTGCACACTTTCAACTAGCGCCATCAGCAAGCACGTCCTTGTCCCAGTGCAGCTTTCAGTTGTCCATACCCCAGTCCTTGGAGCGCAAGCGCAAATATGCAGCCAGCGCCCCACAGGCCACACAACTAAATTTCCACATTTCACGACTGCATGCGCTTTAAATGTTGCCAGCCGCCACTATTTCTCTTGGTGTGCTGTCCCCGCATTACACAAACACGTGTCCCACAACATTAGCCGTGCCCTCAACAATGCAGTTACTGGGAAAGTCCACTTAACCACGGACACATGGACAAGTGCTTGTGGGCAGGGACGGTACATCTCGCTGACCGCACACTGGGTTAACATAGTGGAAGCCGGGACCCAGTCGGACCTTGGGACAGAACACATCCTCCCGACGCCAAGGATTGCGGGCCCTAGGTCAATCAGGGTTGCCCCCACAGTCTACAGCTCCTGCATCTCATCCTCCTCAGCCTCCTCCTCCTCTTCAGCCTCCTTCTCCGAAATGATCACATCAGTCACAAGCTCGAAGGGTGGCACCCCAGGAGTCCGGTTGCCACAGTGGCATTGCCTCCCTCACAAGAGGTGATGCCGTGCCTGGAAGCAAGCAGGGGTCCCCTAGTCAGGTACACTAGCATGCAACACTTTCCTGGCTCCAGACCAGCAAAGGGAGCTCCTCCCCTTAGCAACTGGAATACAGAGGCAGGGTTAGTTTGACTTAGTGTGAGGAGTAGTGTTGAGCATTCCGATACTGAAATATCGGGTATCGGCCGATATTCGCGGTATCGGAATTCCGATACTTAATCCCGATACTTATAGAATATCGGATACCGGAATCGGAAGTTCCCATAATGCAATGAGCCAGTTTCATTTTATTCAGCCAATGAGGATCCAAAGAAGTGTGGGCACATCCTGTTAGGCATGTAGTCATGTTAACTAATGGCATGGCAGTGATTGGCTGCTGAAATTATGTCATGATGCACTATAAAAGCTGCCACCGCCGCCATTTTGAGCTCACTCTGCTGTGAATTCAGTTAGGGATAGGACGCTGTTGTTCTGAAGGACAGTTTTAGCTACCTATTTGCTCTATTCTGCTTTACGCAAGCTACTTTATAAATTGCTATGCCTTGCAGCGCTAGTGCACAGTTCTCTGTGCTGTTCACCACTGTCTGCAAGGTCTCTGTGTGTGAGTGCAGCTCACACTGTAGTGTGTGCTTCAGCCAAGTCTGGTTGTAGTGCGCTCAGCGTGCGTCACTACCTCATACATTGTCCTTTTTTGCTAATTGATAATTTTTCCTGATTTCTCCTATTAGTGTGGTGGTTTCATCCATATTCAGCTAAATTGGTTCCAAACACACTATACAGGAGTAGATAGAGATTTTTTTTTTTGTCTTGCAGCGCTAGTGCACAGTGCTCTGCATCTGCACTGTTCACGCCTGTCTGCAAGGTCTCTGTGTGTGAGTGTGTGGCACCCCGAGGGCTCGGTTGCTACAGAGGTATTGCATCTCATCCAGATGTGTGATATCTCACTCTCAGGTAAGGATGGAGTGTGGATCAGGACCCCGACACCTGCATGCATTACACCACATTTCCGGGGGGCAGGGCGACCGATATGCTCCAAGCAGAGCACAACAGTCCCTGTCCCTGGCTGGAGTGGGGGGAGGGAACACCGAGGAAGGGGGAACCCTGTAGTGCAGGAGCAGGGAGGAAGTAGTTCCTGGGTGCACCTAGAGGGGGGTATAAAAGGTGGGCACCATCTTAGATCAGTGTTGAGTCTGAGGAGAAGTGACCGGGAGCAGAGGCTCTGCATGAGCTCTGCTTCAGAGGCGGGCCTAGTAACTGAGGCCCAAGCCTGGAGAGGAAGAGGAAGGAAGAGGAGCGGAGAAGGCTCCAGGAACAAGGAACGAAGGGACCCCAGGGGTGTGGACCAGCTGGTAGCCACCACACGCCCGAATCTACCTGCGTGGAGGGGTCAGGCCAAAGGGGGAGACCGGTCCCCGAAACTAGTGGAGGCGGGGAACTACCCTCAGCTAGAAACCGGAGGCTGTGACATTTTATGTGGCGCAGCCCCTTTCCATACCCGTTAGGAAGGCACCACATAGGGTCAGAGAAATGGAGGCCAACGTTTACCCGCCAAGGCCCGAGGCAGCCGGACAGAAGCGTGGTCACTGGTGGGGTATGACAGGCCAGAGGAAGGACACACAAAGGAGGTCCTGTGAAGCGCTCCAAAGTTATCTGGGAGTTGGCCGAGCCCCTTACCTGGTGAGCACAGTGCGACGCGGGACGTTATGACCAGCTGAAGTAACTTGGATAAAGAACTGTGAGTAAAGATCCTGAACTGCATTACAGAGACTCTGAGTCATTACTCCCGCGCACCATCACTCCCAACATCCCCACTTGCTGCCCTGAGGCTATACTCCGCCCGTGGGGAGTTATTCTACACTCTGCTGCGCCCACGACTCCAGCCTCGGCGGTCTGCACTGCAGCGGCGGTTCACTCTGACCGCAATCCACGGGTGGCGTAGTCGGACATTCAGAATGAATAGACTATCCCCTCTGGTTTTACCGCCCTGGGCATGGACCGGGTCTCAGCCATGAAGACTACAACCCCCAGCATCTCACTGAGGCCCGGCTCCGGGTATTCCCCTACACACACGGCCCAGGGGGCCCGTCAACTTGGGCGTAGTCGGCAGGATTTTGTGCCCGCCACCAACGGGTACTGTGTGCCTGAAAAGAGACTGTTTCACTGTATTAATTATGGCGCCCGCCCCAGCAGAACGGACGCCATAATGTGCGCGCCAAAAGACAACAAGAAGCCACCTCCCATCGTGGGCCAGGTCCCAGAATGGCGCCAAAGAAGGAGCCCACCCTCAATAGCCATGAGTGCGGCTGTAGAGATGTCCATCAACGTGGGGGGGCTGCCCCTGAGAGTGATTGTCAGCAGATTGCCCCGGGACCACCCCCAACAGGGGCAGAAAGAGAAGAAAACCGAGGGGCAGGGTGTGATTTGGAACAGTCTCACCAGACCACACCCGGAGATGGCGAGCAGCACCGACTCCAGCACCCTGACGGGTGGCTTGCTGCAGGCCATCGCGACCCCGTACAGCCTCAGGGAGCTGATGGCGCAGCTCCCTGGAGAAGACCCGGAGTTCCTCCGAACGGCGTTGGAGGATTTGGACCGGAGGATGGTCCAGGCGCAGCGAGAAGCTGTAACAGAGTGGAGAGAGGAGATGGCCCGGTGGGTCGCGGCCCAGCAGCACAGGACATCGCCAGCACCGGCCAGCGAGTCAGTTCCTGAGGACGAGGAGCGGAGGCCGGAAGCTGAGAGCAGCGCAGCCCTGGAAGCAGGTAAGGGGGACACCCCTGCCACCAGCCATAATGCCACCAACCAGCCTCTGGACCCTGTCACGGAGCCAGACATTCCAGGCGTCGCTGCGCCTCCCCCGCTCCCGCCGCCGGTATGCAGGCCCCAAGCTGTGAGCACCGTCGCCGGATCAAGCCCCAGGCCGTGCCCCCTGACCCCGTGTGCGGTCGGAAGCGGCCCGCTCCTGGCCTGGTCGCGAGGCCTGGCCTCCCCAGGCGCCTCCAAACCGCGTGCGCCCCAGGTCCCGAAGCCACCACCCCTTGGGACCGACCTGTACAGCCAGCTCGCCGGACCCGATGGAGAGCCGGTCCCTGTGCCAGAGGGATGGGTTTACCCCAGTCAGCGAGAGAGCCTGTCCGCAAAGGCCGGGGCCCTGCTTGCTCCGCTCCTGCCCGTACCACAGCCAGTCGCCATCCCCCAGCTCCCGGAGGAAGAGGTCCCGATCGAATGGGACCAGATCGGGGAGGAACTGATGGGATTTGCGCAGGAGACGTGGGTGGCCGCAGCTCGCAGGCAGGAGTTCTGTGAGCAGCTTGAAAAGGAGGAGCGGGCGCGGCGCCAGAATAGGGAGCAGCTGCAGGCACGGAGCGCGGAGGAGAAGAAACAAACCCGCCGAAACCCCCAAGCTGCACGTGTTCCTAAAACTGCTGGGACCATAGTAAAGTTCCACCAAGAGAAAGGGTGGGGGTTTATCCGGGACTCTACTACAGTCACAGACCTCTATGTTGACAGGAGGGATGTGGAGGGTCACCTACCAGCGGGTCACCCGAAACGGGAGTTGTTCCCGGGAGATCGGGTAATATACACCTGGCATCGAGGCCTGAAAGGGTGGTATGCCCTCAATGTCCAGAGGGTAGAGGAAGAGCACTACCGTGAGCACTGCTATTCAGAGGACCCAGACGGGTCTGAAGAATCCTATGAGGAGGAAGAAGGTGCGAAAGGAGGACACCGCTACTAATGAGCGGCAGCGTACAATGTACATAGTTACCCGTCAGGGTAAAGAGAAAAAGTTGGCTACTGTTACCTGACTGTTGTCTGACTGTTACCTGTTGTTCTACCTAAAGTTACCCGGAAACGGGTCAGTTAAAGCCAGCTGAGGACTGGGAGCAGCCAATTTCTTCTGTTTTATCCGACCGAGGACTGGGAGTGGTCAACCCTGTAAATAGTTGCGCTTCTTAAAGCGCCCCCTACTGGTTTTATAAAGTACTACAACAACTGACCTCAGAACAAAAACCCGTTTGGCGTGGCAGAAGACGTGGTCCAGCTACCGGATCACCAATGCCCTGCAGCCATGCCCAGGGCCTACGTTGAGGATTTACGAACGGGTCCCTCCTGTTAAAAGTTTTACATATAGAATTGTTATATATGCTGCTAGAAGAGTTACATGATAGTAAAAATGTTGTATATGATGTCTACCAAAAGAGTTCCGGTGATATTAAAATGCACTAAAATGTTGAGTAAAGAAAAGTGGCTGAAAATGTTGAAAAAGAGAAAGTGTTTCCCATAAAGGGAATTGTATAATGTCGGCTGTTTTCAAAAAAAAAAAAAAGTTTTTGCATGTCTTGTAAATCAAATGTCTTTTACTCTGTTCCAGCCCGTGGACGTGCTGTGATTTACCAGGGGGGAATGTGGCACCCCGAGGGCTCGGTTGCTACAGAGGTATTGCATCTCATCCAGATGTGTGATATCTCACTCTCAGGTAAGGATGGAGTGTGGATCAGGACCCCGACACCTGCATGCATTACACCACATTTCCGGGGGGCAGGGCAACCGATATGCTCCAAGCAGAGCACGACAGTCCCTGTCCCTGGCTGGAGTGGTGGGGGGGAGGGAACACCGAGGAAGGGGGAACCTTGTAGTGCAGGAGCAGGGAGGAAGTAGTTCCTGGGTGCACCTAGAGGGGGGTATAAAAGGTGGGCACCATCTTAGATCAGTGTTGAGTCTGAGGAGAAGTGACCGGGAGCAGAGGCTCTGCATGAGCTCTGCTCCAGAGGCGGGCCTAGTAACTGAGGCCCAAGCCTGGAGAGGAAGAGGAAGGAAGAGGAGCGGAGAAGGCTCCAGGAACAAGGAACGAAGGGACCCCAGGGGTGTGGACCGGCTGGTAGCCACCACACACCCGAATCTACCTGCGTGGAGGGGTCAGGCCAAAGGGGGAGACCGGTCCCCGAAACTAGTGGAGGCGGGGAACTACCCTCAGCTAGAAACCGGAGGCTGTGACATTTTATGTGGCGCAGCCCCTTTCCATACCCGTTAGGAAGGCACCACATAGGGTCAGGGAAATGGAGGCCAACGTTTACCCGCCAAGGCCCGAGGCAGCCGGACAGAAGCGTGGTCACTGGTGGGGTATGACAGGCCAGAGGAAGGACACACAAAGGAGGTCCTGTGAAGCGCTCCAAAGTTATCTGGGAGTTGGCCGAGCCCCTTACCTGGTGAGCACAGTGCGACGCGGGACGTTATGACCAGCTGAAGTAACTTGGATAAAGAACTGTGAGTAAAGATCCTGAACTGCATTACAGAGACTCTGAGTCATTACTCTCGCGCACCATCACTCCCAACATCCCCACTTTTTGCCCTGAGGCTATACTCCGCCCGTGGGGAGTTATACTACACTCTGCTGCGCCCACGACACCAGCCTCAGCGGTCTGCACTGCAGCGGCGGTTCATTCTGACCACAATCCACGGGTGGCGTAGTCGGACATTCAGAACAAATAGACTATCCCCTCTGGTTTGACCGCCCTGGGCACGGACCGGGTCACCGCCACGAAGACTACAACCCCCCGCATCTCACTGAGGCCCGGCTCCGAGTATTCCCCTACACACACGGCCCAGGGGGTGCGTCAAGTGCAGCTCACGCTGTAGTGTGTGCTTCAGTCACGTCTGGTTGTAGTGCGCTCAGCGTGCGTCACTGCCTCATACATTGTCCTTTTTTGATAATTGATCATATTTCCTGATTTCTCCTATTAGTGTGGTGGTTCCATCCGTATTCAGCTAAATTGGTTCCAAACACACTATATAGGAGTAGATAGAGAATTTTTTTTTGTCTTGCAGCGCTAGTGCACAGTGCTCTGCATCTGCACTGTTCACGCCTGTCTGCAAGGTCTCTGTGTGTGAGTGAGTGCAGCTCACGCTGTAGTGTGTGCTTCAGCCACGTCTGGTTGTAGTGCGCTCAGCGTGCGTCACTGCCTCATACATTGTCCTTTTTTGATAATTGATCATATTTCCTGATTT
This sequence comes from Phyllobates terribilis, assembly GCF_046119375.1. Classification (NCBI taxonomy): domain Eukaryota; kingdom Metazoa; phylum Chordata; class Amphibia; order Anura; family Dendrobatidae; genus Phyllobates; species Phyllobates terribilis. The sequence goes on along the minus strand of NW_027362768.1, from coordinate 53,877,804 downwards.
CTCCTATTAGTGTGGTGGTTCCATCCGTATTCAGCTAAATTGGTTCCAAACACACTATATAGGAGTAGATAGAGAATTTTTTTTTGTCTTGCAGCGCTAGTGCACAGTGCTCTGCATCTGCACTGTTCACGCCTGTCTGCAAGGTCTCTGTGTGTGTGTGAGTGCAGCTCACGCTGTAGTGTGTGCTTCAGCCACGTCTGGTTGTAGTGCGCTCAGCGTGCGTCACTGCCTCATACATTGTCCTTTTTTGCTAATTGATCATTTTTCCTGATTTCTCCTATTAGTGTGGTGGTTCCATCTGTATTCAGCTACATTGGTTCGAAACACACTATATAGGAGTAGATAGAGGAGCCTTTCTGCAGCATTGTGCCCTGCAGCCCCAGCCAGATTAGTATTAGCCTATTTTTTGTAGCCTCATCTATTGCATTGTAGGTTACCTTCCTGCATTGTAATAGCTACAAAAAGTTTGTGATACTATCGGTAATACATCTTTGGGCACATCCAGTGTCTTTTTGTGACAAAAAAACCCTAAATAAAGTTCACCAAACACTCCACTTTACAGTTGTGTAGGCCACATTAGCTCATATTAAAGTCTAGTCCACACTTTATGAAATTAGTGTTTCTTATACCTGTTAGCAGCTGTTCAGGAATAAGCACACTAAGCCCTTAGTACTTTTCTGCCTATCTTTATCAATCTACCAAGATGAAGAAGGCAGGGAGTAAGGGATGTGGTCGTGGAGTTTCTGCAGGGAGAGGACGTGGGGATTCTGTGCTTGCTGCGGGCACCAGTGACTCAGCATCCCCGAGTTTTACCAGGGAACAGTCCTTTATGCGCAGCTTTGTAGGAGCTAGCCGTGCCCCACTGCTGCGAGAGGACCAAATTGAAGCTGTTGTCGGATGGATGGCAGCTAACGCATCGACTTCAATTAGTTCCAGATCCTCTCAGGTCCTGAGCACTGAAGTGCACCCATCTGTCTCTTCACCACCTGCCAAATTGCCCAGGCAGTCAGAGAGTCCTGGACAGGGGCCATCTCTACTTCTGTTCTCTGAATCTCTTGGCTTGGAAAGAGGGGGCCAGACAAGCAGAATTCGAGAATTTGAAGAAGAGGTAGTATGCAGTGATGCGCAACTGTTTTGTCTCTCTGAATCTGAAGAGGCAGGTGGGCCAGTGCCTATGGTCAGCAGCACACCTCAGTACGCATCTGATGATGAGACTCAGGTGCCACTTTCTGGAGCGTACAGTACTGTCGAGACTACCCAGGAGAAACAGTTGTTTGAAGAGGGTGGTGTAGATGATGAGGTCCTTGACCCATCATGGCGTGAGGGACAGGAAGGTGGTGGGAGCAGCTCTGAGGAAGAGATTCCCCGAACGGCCCAAAAAGGAGGGAGAGGGAGGGGGCAGACTTGGTTGCCTGTAGCCTCCACTTCAGCACCTATTAGGAGCATGGCTCTTCCAAAATCCAAAGAGGGCCAACCTACAGTGCCACCTACCACCTCTTCAGCTCGTGTTCTAGCCTCTTCCTCCCGCTCACACACAGCTGTTTCGGCTTCCTCACAGGATCGCCATGGAAGAACCTCTGGCACTGTTTTTCAGAGACACAGTGTAATTCCACCCACAGCACCACTTTCCCAGTCATCCTCACACTCCCAGGCCAGTCTACAGCCATCGTTAGCACAGGCATGGGACAAAAGGCGCCCATACTCGGCAAACCACCCCCGAGCACAGGCTCTGAATGCTGGCATTGCAAAACTACTGGCCCTTGAAATGCTATCATTCAGGCTGGTGGAGACTGACACCTTCCCTAACTTTATTGCATTGGCAGTCCCACAATACAATGTGCCCAGCCGCTTTTATTTCAGCAGGCAAGCCGTCCCTGCCGTGCAACAGCATGTGGAGTGAAAAATTAAACATGCGCTACAAAACGCCGTCAGTAGCAAGGTCCACCTGACCACCGATGCGTGGACCAGTAAGCATGGACAGGGACGATAACTTTCCCTCACTGCCCATTGGGTAAATGTTGTGGAGCCAGGTACAGATCTTGAGAGTGGCGCTGTACGTGTTCTGCCAACTCCAAGGATTGCAGGAATCCAGTCTGTACACATTGACTCCTCCTCATACTCCAGTTCCTCTGAATCAGTGCTGCAGGAGCCGTCACGGTCTACCTCCACATCGACCCGCGAACGATTACCTGTTATGATGACCGATATGAGCACAGCCGTGGCCAAACGTCAACAGGCCGTATTAAAATTAATTTCTTTGGGGAATCGAAGCCACACAGCACAGGAGCTCTGGAATGCCATCAAGCAGCAGAGTGATGTGTGGTTTGTGCCAGCGAATCTCCAGCCAGGCATGGTAGTGTGTGACAATGGCCGAAATCCGGTGGCAGCTCTGGGCCTAGGCAACCTCACTCACATCCCATGTCTGGCACATGTGCTCAACTTGGTCGTGCAGAGTTTTTTGAGGGACTATCTGGATCTTGATGCACTGCTTCACAAGGTCTGCATAGAGTGCGCTCACTTGCGGCGTTCTAGCAACGCGAGATCGCGCATTGCAGCTCTGCAGCGCCGATTACGTCTTCCGGAACATCGCATCATATGTGACCTACCCACCAGGTGGAATTCAACGTTACATATGTTGGAGAGGTTGTGTGAGCAGTAGGCAACAGTAATGGAGTACCAGCTGCAGCAGGCGCAAACAAGTCGCAGTGCACGCCGTTCACACTTCACCACGACTGAGTGGGCCTCTATGAAGGACATTTGCCACGTTTTGCGTGCCTTCGATTATTCCACGCGGATGGCGAGTGCAGATGATGCACTAGTCAGCATGACTATCCCCCTTATCTGCCTGCTTGATAAAACATTGCAAGCACTAAGGGAGGAGGTTTTGGAAGAGGTGGAGGATGAGGAGTCACAAATGCCATCTGCTTCTGTACAGTCTGCGCAACGTGGTTCCTCACAAAGGCCTAGGCAGGGGACACTTTGTGAGGAGGATGCGGAGGAGTCAGTGGAGGAGGAAGACATCTGTCCAGAGGAGGGAGGTACACAATGCTCTAGTAGTCAGTATCTAGAGTGAGGGTGGGGTGATACAGAGCAGGCAGAGATCACGCCTCAAGCAGGGGACAGCGTTTCTTGGCCAGTTGGCAATCTGCAGCACATGGTTGATTTCATGCTGCAGTGCCTGAGAAACGAACGCCGCATCGCCCACATTCTCAACACTGCTGATTATTGGGTGTCCACCCTCCTAGATCCTCGCTACCGGGACAACTTACAAAGCCTCATAACACCGTTGAACCGGGAGCGTAAAATGCGGGAGTACCAAGACTCACTGGTGCATTCCATCATGTTCTCCATGCCAACCGAGAGCAGTGCTGCTAGTGCTTTACAAAGCAGCTCAGTGCGTCGAGGCAGTGGAGGAAGCTCTGCACAAAGAGGGAGCAGAAGCAGCGCCTCAGCACAAGGCATGACTAGTATGGCCGAAATGTGGCAAAGTTTTGTGTCCCCGCCGCCACAAATGTCTACACCATCACAGACGGCTCCAGTCAGCAGGAGGCAACGTTTCCGTCAGATGGTGACAGACTACATGTCTTGCCCTCTGAGTGTACTCCCAGACGGCTCTTCCCCCTTCAAGTTTTGGGTCTCTAAGCTGGATACATGGCCAGAGCTTAGCCAGTATGCATTGGAGGTGCTGTCTTGCCCTGCTGCTAGTGTATTATCGGAACGCGTCTTTAGTGCCGCAGGTGGTGTACTAACAGTCCGTCGCATGCGCCTATCCTCTGATAACGTTGACTGGCTTACTTTTCTGAAAATGAACAAGGCCTGGATCTCGCATGAATTTGCCAGTAATCTTCCAGAATAAATAATTGGTTGGCAACAGTATCCAGGTCTCCTGTTGTGTTCATGTTTCTACCACCTGAACTGTAATCCCTGAGCTCCAACACCGCCAGTTGCTGCTCATAAGTGCTGTCTGCACAGTCAACGCTTGCTCCAGTGTTATTGGGGTTCAGTAACGTCAGCTGATCCCCAGCTGTGTGTCCGGCAAATTCTCCTGCTCTGTCCACATCCACTGTACTACTAATTTAAAACTAGCTCCAATTACACCTCTGGCTCCTCTGTTTTTGGTATTTACCCTGGGCTCCAACACCGCTAGTTGCTGCTCAGAAGGGCCGTCTGCACAGTCAACACTTGCTCCATTGTTATTGGGGTTCAGTAACGTCAGCTGATCCCCAGCTGTGTGTCCGGCAAATTCTCCTGCTCTGTCCACATCCACTGTACTACTAATTGAAAGCTTGCAACAATTACACCTCTGGCTCCTCTGTTATTAGTATTTACCCTGGGCTCCAACACTGCTAGTTGCTGCTCAGAAGTGCCGTCTGCACAGTCAACGCTTGCTCCAGTGTTATTGGGGTTCTGTAACGTCAGCTGATCCCCAGCTGTGTGTCCGGCAAATTCTCCTGCTCTGTCCACATCCACTGTACTACTAATTTAAAACTTGCTCCAATTACACCTCTGGCTCCTCTGTTTTTAGTATTTACCCTGGGCTCCAACACCGCTAGTTGCTGCTCAGAAGTGCAGTCTGCACAGTCAACGCTTACTCCAGTGTAATTGGGGATCAGTAACGTCAGCTGATCCCCAGCTGTGTGTCCGGCAAATTCTCCTGCTGTGTCCACATCCTCTGTACTACTAATTTAAAACTTGCTCCAATTACACCTCTGGCTCCTCTGTTTTTAGTATTTACCCTGGGCTCCAACACCGCTAGTGTTAGAACCTTGCTCTTAGGTTTTTTCTATTGCTGGTCACATGACCTTGTTGGCCTATTTAGTCTTGCTCCGCCCTTCTGGCTTTGCTGGACTTCATTGTATTACTACTCTTTAGCTAGCCAGTGCTCAGTATCTAACTCTGTTAGTTTGCTTGGTCTTCGGACCTCTGTGTTCTATATTGTTTGTTTGCTCGTCTGTCTGCTACTATTTCTGTTAGGAGGTGTCCATTTTGCTCCCAGTCCCTAGTACTTGTAGGGATTCCTTCCCCACATCTATAGGTCTCCGTACAGACTAGCTGAGGACTTTAGCAGGTCTGATCGCAGGATCAGGTTCCCTGTTACATCGTAGGGATCAAGCTGAGTTCTATCGTAGGGACAGATCTCCTCTCTTTCCTTAGCTCTGGTAGCAGAACATAACAGCTAGTTGCTGCTCAGAAGTGCCGTCTGCACAGTCAACACTTGCTGCCGTGTTATTGGGGTTCAGTAACGTCAGCTGTTCCTCTGCTGTGTGTACGGCAATTTCTCCTGCTCTGTCCACATTCACACTACTACAGATTTTAAAGTTGCTCCAATTACGCCTCTGGCTCCTCTGTTTTCAGTATTATCCCTGAGCTCCAACACCGCCAGTTGGCGCTCAGAACTGCCGTCTGCACAGTCAACACTTGCTGCCATGTTATTGGGGTTCAGTAACGTCAGCTGATCCCCTGCTGTGTGTGCGGCAAATTCTCCTGCTCTGTCCACATCCACTCTACTACTAATTTAAAACTTGCTCCATTTACACCTCTGGCTCCTCTGTTTTCAGTATTATCCCTGTGCTCCAACACCGCCAGTTGGCGCTCAGAAGTGCCGTCTGCACAGTCAACACTTGCTGACGTGTTATTGGGGTTCAGTAAAGTCAGCTGTTCCCCTGCTGTGCGTACGGCAATTTCTCCTGCTCTGTCCACATTCACACTACTACAGATTTTAAAGTTGCTCCAATTACACCTCTGGCTCCTCTGTTTTCAGTATTATCCCTGTGCTCCAACACCGCCAGTTGGCGCTCAGAAGTGCCGTCTGCACAGTCAACACTTGCTGCCGTGTTATTGGGGTTCAGTAACGTCAGCTGTTCCCCTGCTGTGCGTACGGCAATTTCTCCTGCTCTGTCCACATTCACACTACTACAGATTTTAAAGTTGCTCCAAATACACCTCTGGCTCCTCTGTTTTCAGTATTATCCCTGAGCTCCAACACCGCCAGTTGGCGCTCAGAAGTGCCATCTGCACAGTCAACACTTGCTGCCGTGTTATTGGGGTTCAGTAACGTCAGCTGTTCCCCTGCTGTGCGTACGGCAATTTCTCCTGCTCTGTCCACATTCACACTACTACAGATTTTAAAGTTGCTCCAATTACACCTCTGGCTCCTCTGTTTTCAGTATTATCCCTGAGCTCCAACACCGCCAGTTGGCGCTCAGAAGTGTGGTCTGCACAGTCAACACTTGCTGCCGTGTTATTGGGGTTCAGTAACGTCAGCTGTTCCCCTGCTGTGTGTACGGCAATTTCTCCTGCTCTGTCCACATTCACACTACTAGTCTACTACTGATTTTAAAGTTGCTCCAATTAGGCCTCTGGCTCTACTCTGTTTTTAGTATTTACCCTGGGTTCCAGCACCGGCAGCTGTTTCCCAGCAGTGTCTTTGGCACGTGTACTCCCTCCTGCCCAGCCTTGTTCCAGCACGCCAGCTGTTTCCGGGTAGTGTCAGCGACACTTTGCCTCCAATGCGTTGTCCTGTCGTGTTGCGGTCGGGTTAGCCGACTCTATGGTGCCTGCAGTTTAGGTGACTCCTATGTGGGCTGCGGGATCTGGCAATGAAGGCTGGTTCCATAGTGCCAATAGGACAAGCACCCCCTGTAGGACTGTGGGTTTCGGTAACTGCGGCCGGCTCGCGGCCTTGCAACTTTTTTTTTCATGGGTACCTTCTGTTACCTATCCGAGTTCCAGTACCGTCAGCTGGTTCTCGGCAGTGCCTTTGGCTTAGGTGCCTCCTTCTCGGTATCCAAGTTCCACCAACGTCTGCTGGTCCTTGGTAGTGCTTTCTGGCACAGGTACCTCCTGCCTAGTAACCGAGTTCCAGTACCGTCAGCTGGTTCTCGGTAGTTCCATTGGCTCTTGTACCTTCAGCCACCCATCCGGGTTCCAGTACCGTCAGCTGGTTCTCGGCAGTGCCTTTGGCTTAGGTGCCTCCTTCTCGGTATCCAAGTTCCACCAACGTCTGCTGGTCCTTGGTAGTGATTTCTGGCACAGGTACCTCCTGCTGAGTAACCGGGTTCCAGTACCATCAGCTGGTCCTCGGTAGTTCCATTGGCTCTTGTACCTTCTGCTACCCATCCGGGTTCCAGTACCGTCAGCTGGTTCTCGGCAGTGCCTTTGGCTTAGGTGCCTCCTTCTCAGTATCCAAGTTCCACCAACGTCTGCTGGTCTTTGGTAGTGCTTTCTGGCACAGGTACCTCCTGCTTAGTAACAGAGTTCCAGTACCGTCAGCTGGTCCTCGGTAGTTCCATTGGCTCTTGTACCTTCTGCTACCCATCCGAGTTCCAGTACCGTCAGCTGGTTCTCGGCAGTTCCTCAGCCTTCTTGTACCTTCTGCTACATTTCCAAGTTCAAGCTTTTTGAAATGGTTCTTGGTAATCACTTTGGATCTCCCTGACGAGGACTCTGAAGACCACCCCGAAGAAGACGAGGACCCCGAAGACGAGGACCCCGAAGAAGAGGACCCTGAAGACCACACCGGAGAAGACGAGGACCCCGAAGACGACGACCCTGAAGACGAGGACCCTGAAGACCACCCCGAAGAAGACAAGGACCCCAAAGACGACGACCCTGAGCACGAGGACCCTGAAGACCACCCCGAAAAAGACGAGGACCCCGAAGACGACGACCCTGAAGACGAGGACCCTGGAGACCACCCCGAAGAATACGAGGACCCCAAAGACGACAACCCTGAAGACGAAGACCCTGAAGACCACCCCGAAGAAGACCAAGAAGATGACCCTGAAGAAGATGACCAAGAGGACAAAGAACAAGAACACAACCACCAAGATACAGAAGAACAAGAGACAGAAAACCAAGAAGCAGAAGTACAAGAAGCTGCAGAACAAAAAGCAGAAGAACATTAAGCATAATACTAAAAATCAGATCTAAATTATAAGCAGAAGAAGACTAAGCAGTGTATGGGGGTGAGTCCGTTCCTCCTCGTGGTGCCCCTGGAAAAGACCTGCTGCTGCAGGCCAAACTGAACGCGGACAAATCCTGTTGTAAATCTTTTGTGACGGGCAGAATGAAAGGTGTAATGTTCAAACTTTTATAGATAACAACTACAGGAATGCCTGTCACAAATAAGAATATGATGAAGAAGAAGAGTATGAAGACGATGAAGAAGTAGAATATGAAGAAGAATAATAGTTGAATAAAAAGAATATGAAGAATGTAAAAAAAAGGAATAATACGAAGAAGGTGAAGAAGAAGAAGATGAAGAAGTTGATGAAAAAGATGCTGATGCTGAGGATGATGAAGGAGAAAGTGTGGGAGAAGTAAAGAAGAAGATGAAGAGCATGGAAGTGGTGAAACATAAATATCTGACAAAATATAAAAAACTTAACAGTCAATATTTCTGTAACTCAGAACGTCTTAAAAAATATATATTAATTCCTGCTATTCCATTTGATTGGGCTAAACCTCTATGCCTTTCTTGTCTCCCCCACCTCCCACAATACATTCTACATTATTCTTAGTTGTTTTCCTTCACGTAGAATTAACCTACAAGGAAAAAAAGGGTTTATTTTTATTCCGATATTTGTGTCCCATTGACTTGCATTGGTTTCCGGTATCGGAATCGGCGATATCCGATATTTTTTGGGTATCGGTCCGATACAATCCGATCTGATATTTCTCGATATCGGAAGGCATCGGTCAATACTAGTGAGGAGTTGAAGTCAGGACTAGAGATGAGCGTTGTTCTACTCGAACTGTTCGCCAATCTCAAATTCGAGCTGTTTTGGGCGGTGTTCGAGCCGGTCGGCGAACACGAACAATTTGAGAAAAATTCGGCTGTTCGAGGTTATGTTCGATAACTGTTCGTGCACCAAAATCATAACTGGATTTTTTCTCAGTAATGATGAAAATTAATGTTAATACGCAGTTTGAGTGTACAGCGGGGCGGGGGGAGGGGCAGGGGATGGATCTCTGCAGGAACAATGAAGATCTCCATTTTTTTTTCTCTTTCCCGCATTTGCAGTGGGGAGGTGCAATCTGTCAGCCTATCAGCAGCGCACACACGGAGCGAAGTGCTTTTTTTCACACAAGCAAGGGCATGTGTGATTGGCAGTGTATGTCACATGTCCTTGCCCTATAAGACCAAGCCATTTTCCCCGTCGCCACCATTTTCTCACTGCTGCAGCTGCGTGTTAGACGGCACCGCTGTTGCTGTGTGCGCTATACCTTGTTAATTTCAAGCCAATTTTCGCACAAATATACAGATAGCTTGGGAGTAGGGAATAGTTGTGATTGCAGTCCTTTTAAGGACTAGGTTACAGCATTTCCTACGACTTTTATCAAGCAGGTCTGTGCTCTTAAATAGATAGATTGTGGGAGTAAAGACTAATTGTAATTGGAGTCCTTTTCAGGACTAGGTTACATCAGTTCCTATCAGTTTTTGCCAGGCAGGTCTGTGCCAGTGCTGTGCAAGTTTTTTTCACAGCATTTGGCTGAATCTAGCAAAGCTAATCCTTTTTGGCCTATTGCAGAGTGTGTTAGTCAGTGGAGTAGCCTATCTGTGTTGCAAGATATACCACCTGTGTATAGAATACCAATTTTTTTACTGCACCTAGTGAAGTAAAATCTTTTGGGCATAGCATCATTCTATTAGTCCATCTATACTGACCTCCATCAGGTTGCAAACTGAATATAATTTTTTTCTGCATCTAGCTCTGAAAAAATATTTGGGCTTCTAGCAGTGTGTGGGACTTGGTCTATTAGTCCATCTATACTGACCTCCATCAGGTTGCAAATTAAAAATAATTTTTTTCTTCATTTAGCTCTGAAAAAATATTTGGGCTTCTAGCAGTGTGTGGGACTTGTTCTATTAGTCCTTCTATACTGACCTCCAGCAGGTTGCAAATTGAATATAATTTTTTTCTGCATCTAGCTCTGAAAAAATATTTGGGCTTCTAGCGGTGTGTGGGACTTGGTCTATTAGTCCATCTATACTGACCTCCATCAGGTTGCAAATTAAAAATAATTTTTTTCTGCATCTACCTCTGAAAAAATATTTGGGCTTCTAGCAGTGTGTGGGACTTGGTCTATTAGTCCATCTATACTGACCTCCATCAGGTTGCAAATTAAAAATAATTTTTTTCTTCATTTATCTCTGAAAAAATATTTGGGCTTCTAGGAGCGTGTGGGACTTGTTCTATTAGTCCATCTATACTGACCTCCATCAGGTTGCAAATTAAAAATAATTTTTTTCTGCATCTAGCTCTGAAAAAATATTTGGGCTTCTAGCAGTGTGTGGGACTTGGTCTATTAGTCCATCTATACTGACCTCCATCAGGTTGCAAGTTGAATAAAAAAATTTTCTGCATCTAGCTCTGAAAAAATATTTGGGCTTCTAGCGGTGTGTGGGACTTGGTCTATTAGTCCATCTATACTGACCTCCATCAGGTTGCAAATTAAAAATAATTTTTTTCTGCATCTAGCTCTGAAAAAATATTTGGGCTTCTAGCAGTGTGTGGGACTTGGTCTATTAGTCCATCTATACTGACCTCCATCAGGTTGCAAGTTGAATAAAAAAATTTTCTGCATCTAGCTCTGAAAAAATATTTGGGCTTCTAGCGGTGTGTGGGACTTGGTCTATTAGTCCATCTATACTGACCTCCATCAGGTTGCAAATTAAAAATAATTTTTTTCTGCATCTAACCCAGTCAATAGTTTTGGCCTAATACCACAGTTTGGCCACTCAGCTCTGCTCGGTTACCATCCATTGTTTTTTTGTGCAAACAACTCCAGAGTTGTGAATTAGCTAACCACCAAAATGAGTGGAAAAAGGCCTGCTGCTGGTGGAAAGGGGAATAGGCGTGTTGGAAAGGGGAAAAAAGGTTGTGTCCGTGGGGTAGGTGCAGAAGAAAGACCATCTTCCAGCCAAACTAAAATGTCTACTTCTTTTAGCGGACAATGTGATAAGATCCCTTTCTTACGGCCACGCCAATCGCTACAAATTCCAGATGAGGCACAAAAACAGCAGGTGCTTCAACGGATATCAAGTGCTCCTTTAAGTGGGCTCTCCTCCACATCAACTTCAAAATCACAAATACTCCAGTCCTCAAAGGTGTCACCCAAATCGCACTTGCTTCCTCACAGCTCCCAAATCTCCAGCTGCCCGTCTGAGTATGAGGTAGAACAGATGGTTGAGTCTGCAGAGCTGTTTACTCATACTATAGCCTGGGAATCAGAGGTCGACTCCAGCGCTTCTGTGAATCCAGACGAGGAAATGATCTGCACTGATGCCCAGAATCTTTATGAGTCGGATCCAGGACCAGACACAGAAGGTTCTGACCATAATGTAGACCCTCATTCCCAAACTGTAACTCCTGTTGGTGGAGACAATGAGGAAGACGATGATAAGACTCAAATACCTGATTGGAGCGACAACTTTAGTTTTTTGTCAGGGCAGGAACAGGTTGGCTCTGAGGACGACGGGTGTGATAACGCACAGGGTGATGATGATGAGGTCGGAGATCCCACTTACTGTCAACCCACAGTCAGCCAAGAGATGAGGTCAGCAGAGGAGGTGGAGGAAGATGCTAGTGACGACGAGGTCAGGTTGCGCCTTCCTGGACAGAGACGTAGTACTGGAAGCACGTCAACAACTGTATCCTCAAACACAACTCTGCCTCTCACCACAAGTCGTGGTGGCTCTTCAGGTCGCATGGGTGCTAAGCCTTGCATAGCCTGGGCATTTTTTCAGATCGATAAAGATGACCCAACTCGTGTTATCTGTAACATTTGTCAGCAAAAGCTAAGTAGAGGCCAAAAAATACATAGTTTGAGTACTTCATGCATGAACCGGCACATGGACATGAAGCATAAGTTGCAGTGGGAAGCTCAGTGTGCTACAATGCGGCCTAGCCGGCCGGGCCAACCACCGTCTGCCATATCTTGTGCATCCGCGGCCTCTTCATCCTCTGTGACTGGGGGGACAGCAGTCACACCTGTTTTGGGGCGCAGACCTGCCACCTCTTTACCCGCAACAGCCAGCGTGATTGGCAGGTCATCATTTTCTTTGGAGGTGGTAACACCAGCTGGTCTTGAGCGCTGTCCGACATCGATAGCACCACCTTTGGATCAAGGCAACCTAACATGTCCGCCTGCATCTTCCTCACAGACCGGCAGTTTGCCGGGGACACCCTTATCAACCCCGTCTAAGCACAATAGCCAGCCCTCGGTCCCTCAGATGTGGACAAGTAAAAGACCATTTCCTCCTAGCCATGAGAAAGCTAAGAGGTTGAATTTCACCATCTGCAAGCTCTTGGCTACAGAAATGCTGCCTTTCCGCCTGGTGGACACAGAGGATTTTCGAGACCTTATGTCCGTCGCAGTGCCCCAGTACCAGATGCCCAGTCGGCACTACTTCTCAAAGAAAGGTGTGCCTGCGCTCCACCAGCATGTCGCACACAACATCACCGCTTCTTTGAGAAACTCTGTGTGTGACAGGGTGCATTTCACCACAGACACTTGGACGAGTAGGCATGGACAGGGGCGTTACATGTCGCTGACTGGGCACTGGGTAACTATGGTGACAGCAGGACAAGGGGCTGCTGTCCAAGTCTTGCCGTCCCCACGAGTTGTGCGTCAATCCTCTTTATGTCAAAGTTCCTCCACTGCTTCTGCCTCCTCAACCTCCTCTCGGTCTTCCACCTGCACCCAAAGCCTGTCTGGTCATGCCACAAGCTTTCTAACTGCGCAGAAGGGATCCTGCACACCTCCTTACTATGCTGGCAGTAGGGCTCAACGTCATCAGGCGGTTTTTACTTTGAAATGTCTGGGAAATGTGAGTCACACAGCTGAGGAGTTGTGGTCAGCTCTGGAGAACCAATTTCATGAATGGTTGTCTCCACTGGACCTGAAACCAGGGAAGGCCGTGTGCGACAATGCTGCAAACCTGGGTGCGGCCCTTCGCTGGGGCAATGTCACACACGTACCTTGTATGGCTCACGTGTTGAACCTGGTTGTCCAGCAATTTTTAGCCCGCTATCCCAGACTAGATGGCCTTCTGCAGAGGGCACGGTCGCTGTGTGCTGACTTCCGCCGTTCGCATCCCGCAGCTCAGCGACTTACATCTCTACAGAAGTCGTTGGGCCTGCCACTTCACCGGCTAAAATGCGATGTGCCTACCCGGTGGAATTCAACTCTGCACATGTTGCAGCGACTGTGGCAGCACCGACAAGCCCTGGTGCAACGAGACGTATAGCCTGGGCCAACGAGATCCAGAAGTGGGGCAAATCACGCTGGAGGAGTGGTCTCAGATCAGGGACCTATGCACCCTTCTGCACAGTTTTGAAATGGCGACGAAGATGTTTAGTGCTGACGATGCCATTATCAGCATGACTATTCCGGTGACTTACATGCTGGAGCACATGTTAAACAGAATTCGGAGTCAGGTGGTGGCACAAGAGGAGGTGGAGGAAGTAGAGGAGGAGGAGTTGTATGCGGAAGGGCTAACATCTGCAAGGTCCAGACGGTCGGCAGCACCAAGGCAGCAGGCATGTGTGGGTGGGGGAGATGGTTTTACCAGGGCGCATGGTAGCAGCCAAACTAGTGAGGAAGGTGCAGGAGCCCAGGAAGAAGTGGAGGACGAACTGATGGAAGACTCATCAGATGAGGGAGACCTTGATCACATTTCTGTTGTGCGAGGTTGGGGGGAGAGGACAGAGGAAGGAAGCATGATTGTTACCTCGCCACCAACACAACAGGGACTTGGTGCTCCTGGATGCGCAACACACATGAGTGCCTTCTTGCTGCACTACCTGCAACATGACCCTCGAATTGGGAGAATTAGAAATAATCCTGACTACTGGGTTGCCACACTGTTAGATCCCCGGTACAAAAGTAAATTTGCAGAAATTATTCCTGCCATAGAAAGGGATGCACGCATGCAGGAGTATCAGCAGAGACTGTTGCAGAATCTTACATGTGCTTTTCCACAAAACACCAGTGGTGCACGTAGTGAATCTCACAGTTCCAACTTGCCAACCGTGGGACCGTCAAGTGTTCAGCACTCAAACCATAACAGAACCACAGTATCTGCTGGTAACATCAATTTTGCGCAATCATTTCACCACTTTTTTAGCCCATCCTTTGCAAGGCCACAGGAGACAAGAAGTCTGACACATAGTCAACGCCTAGAGACGATGGTACAGGAGTATCTCCAAGTAAACATTGAAGCCATGACTGTGTCACTGGACCCTTGCTCTTTTTGGGCTTCCAATCTGGATAAATGGCCGGAGCTAGCCACTTACGCCTTGGAGATCTTGTCATGCCCCGCAGCCAGCGTTCTGTCTGAACGTGTGTTCAGCGCTGCTGGTGGTGTGCTGACAGATAAGCGCACGCGGCTCTCCACTGATATTGTAGACAGACTCACGTTTATAAAGATGAACAAATCATGGATCCGAAACGACTTTTCTACCCCTGTGTCATCCTGGGGAGAGTAAAAGATGGATGATTGGTTAAAATCACCCTACCAACCGTTTTAAGCTTTCAAATTACTAATCATGTTTATCTGTATCTTGGCTGGAAAATAATTTGGGCTTTGTAGCAGTGTGCAGCACTGATTCTATTAGGCCATCTATAATAAGCTCCACCAGATTTAAAATTACTAATCATGTTTATCTGTATCTTGGCTGGAAAATAATTTGGGCTTTGTAGCAGTGTGCAGCACTGATCCTATTAGGCCATCTATACTAAGCTACACCAGATTTAAAATTAATAATAATTTTTAGCTGCATCTAGCCCGGAAAATAATTTTGGGGCTCCGAGATGCGCAAGACACATAAGTGCCTTCTTGCTGCACTACCTGCAACATGACCCTCATATTGTCAGAATTCGAAGTAATCATGACTACTGGGTTGCCACACTCTTAGATCCGCCAAACTTTTCGATCAACCTTTTCATTTTAATAAAGACCAAAAAAATGGTCATTTTTGAAATTCTAAGCATTAGCAGGTTATTAGAAACTGAAATCAAACAGTTTTCAACTCAAAACTTTATTCTAGGTGATGTTACATTTTCACATAGGACCCCTTGTTCGAAAGGAGCTTCTGAACTCTCTCGTCCATTGAATTTGTCAGGTTTTGGATGGTTTCTGCTTCAATTGTTTTGCATGAGGACAGAATACCCTCCCAGAGCTGTTGCTTAGATGTGAACTGCCTCCCGCCATCATAGACACTCTTTTTGATGATGCTCCAGAGGTTCTGAATGGGGTAGAGGTCAGGGGAGCATGGGGGTCACACCATAAGTTTGTCCCCTTTTATGCCCATATCAGCCAGAGATGCAGATGTTTTATGTGCAGCATGAGATGGTGCATTATCATGCAAAAAAATGATCTTGCTGTGAAATACACGGTTCTTCTTCTTGAACCATGGCAGGAAGTGCTGTTTGAGAAAATCCACATACATTATGGAGTTCATCTTTAGCGCCTTCAGGGATCCTAAGGGGGCCGACAATCTCTCTCCCCATGATTCCAGCCCAAAACATTACTCCACCTCCTCCTTGTTGGCGCTGTAGCCGTGTTTGCGTGGGGTGTCCATCAACCAGCCATCCTCCACTCCATCCATCTGGACCATCGAGCGCTGCACGGCACTCATCCGTGAACAAAACAGTTTTGAAATCAGTCTTCATGTAATGTTTGGCCCACTGGAGCCGTTTCTGCTTGTGTGAAGTGGATAGAGGAGGTCGACAGGATGGCGTATGCACAGCTGCAAACCTCTGAAGGACCCTGCATCTTGTTGTTCGGGGGACGTTGGAGGCACCAGCAGCTTCAAAAACTTGTCTGCTGCTATGACAAGGCTTTTTTGCCGCTGCTCTTTTAACCTGACGTAATTGCTTGTAGGAAAGAGTCCTCAATTTGCCCTTATCAGCACGCACACGTGTGTACTGTGAATCAGCTACATACTTCTTGATTGCCAAGACACTTCATCCTGATCATCGCACAATGTTGATTGTAGTCATGCCTTGACCTAAACACTCCACAATTTGTTGCTTCTCAGCAGCCGACACATCCTTTTTCTTTCCCATTTTGGCAGAAAATGTAGGCTGCTTAATAATGTGAGACAGCCTTCTTAAGTAGTCTTGCCTTTCATTGGACACACCTGCCAAACTAATTAGCACAGGTGTCTGCAATTGCTTACAGTGATATAAAGAGCCCTGACACACATCACCATCAATGAGTTTAACTGACAAACAAACAAATTCTTCCCTTATCACTCCTAAACACTTTTTGCATAATAATTTGGAATACAGTGTACATGTGCTTTTCCAAAAAACACCAGTGGTTCACGTAGTGAATCTTACAGTTCTAACTTGCCAACCGTGGTCTGTATGGAGTTGTTCAATAAAGGGCCCAAAATTAAGATAACATAGATGGGAGAGGTCTCTATGAATAGGAATTCCTAAGTATTTAATACCCTGTGAGGGCCAGGCAAAGGGAAAGTTGGACTGGATGGAATCCTATATGGATTTGGGGAGGGAGACATCGAGGGCCTCAGACTTCGCTGCATTGATTTTAAAATTTGACCATGTAACAAAGTGATCTATTTCAGCCATAACAGCATGGATGGATATATGTGATTGAGTGATATATACTAGGACATCATCAGCAAATAAAGAGCACTTGTACTCGGTGCCTCCCACCTCAATCCACCTAATATTGGGGTTATGGCGAATTGATGAGAGCAGGTGCTCCGTCACTAGGATGTATAAGAGAGGGGACAGAGAACATCCCTGCCTTGTCCCATTGGTGATTGTGAAAGGTGATGAAAATGTTCTGACGCGCCCCGTGGGCCTTGGGACACCCGGAGCCGGACCCTTTTTGGTGGATGCTGGTGGTTGTAGTCTCCGTGGCGGCGACCCGGTTCCGTGGCTCAGGGCGGTCAAACCAGTGGCGGAACTATTTATGTGGTTTTGATGTTTAAATGTTCGACTACGCCACCCGTGGATTGCGGTCAGAGTGAACCGCCGCTCCAGGGCAGACCGCTGAGGCTGGTGTTGTGGGTGCAGCAGAGCGTAGCATAACTCCCCACGGGAGGAGTATAGCCTCAGGGCAGTGTATGCGGAGGATGGGGGTGATGGTGCAGGGCAGCAGCAGTAACGACACGGAGTCAGTGATGCAGTCCAGGGCCTTTACTCACAGTTCTTATTATCCAGACCACGTCTGCAGGTAACGGCTGCCCACGTCGTACTGTGCTCACCAGGTGAGGGGCTCAGACAACTCCCAGATAACTTTGGAGCGCTTCACTGGACCCCCTTTGTGTGTCCTTTGTCTGGCCTTTCTTACCAACCCTTCTGTCCGGCTGCCTCGGGCCTCCTCTTGGTAAACTTGGCGCCAGTTTCCCTGACCCTATGTGGTGCCTTCCTAGTGGGTGTAGCGAGGGGCTGCGCCACATAAAATGTCACAGCCTCCGGTTTCTATTTGAGGGTCGTTTCCTGCCTCCACTAGTTTCGGGGACCGGTCTCCCCCTTTGGCCTGACCCCTCCACACAGGTGGATTCGGGCGTGCGGTGGCGACTCGCCCGTCCGCACCCCTGGGATCCCTTCATTCCTCGTTCCTGGAGCCTTCTCCGCTCCTCTTCCTTCCTTCTCCCTCTTCCAGGCCTGGGCCTCTGTTACTAGGCCCGCCTCCGGAGCAGAGCTCATGCAGAGCCCCTGCTCCCTGCCACTTCTGCTCAGACTTCTCTGCACTGAACTAAGATCGTGCCCACCTTTTATACTCCCTTCTCAATGCACCCAGGAACTGCTTCCTCCCTGCTCCTGCACTACAGGGTTCCCCTTCCTCAGTGTTCCCTCCCCCCACTCCAGCCAGGGACAGGGACTGTCGTGCCCATCTCAGGGGCATATTGGTCGCCCTGCCCCACGGCAATGTGGTGCAATGCATGCAGGTGTCGGGTCCTGATCCACACTCCATCCTTACCTGAGAGTGAGATATCACACCTCTGGGTGAGGTGCAATACCTCTGTAGCAACCGAGCCCTCAGGGTAATACAGTTCCATTTATCTTCAGCCTAGGTGACGTATTGCGATACAGGGACGTGATTTTGGCTATAAAAGGGTCCCCTAGACCCCTACCCCAAGCTTTTTAAGAGAATCATATATGGCGTGCCAGGAGACTCTATGGAATGCTTTCTCAGCATCCAACGAGAGTATCTAATTACAAATTTTTAACTGCATCTAGCCCAGGAAATACTTTGTGCCTAGTAGCAGTGTCTGCTAGTCAGCGGATTATCCCGGCTGTTAAGCAAGCTACACCACCTGTAGTTTTGACACTTAATTTTTTCAAAGGAAATGCTTCGGGACCACGGGATACTCAGTGAAGAGCATCAGGAGGCACCCCAAGGCATAAGGGCTGGGACTGGCAGTAGGATGCCTTGCGGTGGACAGCCGAGCTCGATCCTTATAAAAGCTTTTTAACTGCAGCAGCTTTAGTGGACGCTACTGGAGCTGGAATTACACGGCTGCTGGCATGAGACTTGCCCTCCAATAGATCCTTGTAAATGGATTTAAAGTGTATTCATTCAAATTAGAGAGACAATTTAAATTAAAAAGCTTAGAGCTGCCTCCACCACAGGGGGGCTCACTCGACCCACCAGCGGACAGGCACCAGTATTGGGAGAGGGGGGCTGGCCGTCAGGGTTCACCGCGGCTCTGGCACAAACCCAGCGACACGGAGGTGGCACGGGCAGGAGCGGACTGAGCGTGTCGGCTTCTCACTTTTTGGATTTTAGAAGGGCATGACATGCCTATATCTGTGTCTCCCCCTCCTTTTACTCCTCCACCTCTTTTCTTTTCGCATGAGTATATGTACTTGTCACTTTTCCATGTGTTAGTTGTGTCTTCAGAGCAGTTTGTCAGCTTTTGGACACCTTTGAAGGTGTTTTCTATGTGTTTCTATGTGTTTTTGTTTGCCTGCCATTGGTTTTAACGGTGTTCGAAGGTGTTCGACGAACAGTTCGACGAACAGTTCGGCGAACACACGGGTGTTCGACGAACCGAACCGAACTCGAACACTACGGGGGTGGCTCAACACTAGTGAAGACCAGGCCAAACGACAGAGTGCCCTGAAGCCACGCCCAGGGACGATACACAAAGTGGGTTGATGCGGTTCCCACCAGCCAAATTTCAGTTATCCGGACTGTGGCGTAAAGACTCTGCACCGCAGTGATTGCTATACGTTTTAGGTTGGGTTTTTGTAATTTTTGACTCTGTAACCTATTTGTAATGTGAATTGTTATTGTTAATTGTTAATTTTAAAAGGTATCCTCAGTCCGGGAGTACTGAAGTTAACTAAGGGGGAATGTGGCACCCCAGGAGTCTGGTTGCCACAGTGGCATTGTCTCCCTCACAAGAGGTGATGCCATGCCTGGAAGCAAGCAGGGGTCCCCTAGTCAGGTACATTAGCATGCAACACTTTCCTGGCTCCAGACCAGCAAGGGGAGCTCCTCCCCTTATCAACTGGAATCTGGAGGCGGGGTTAGTTAGACTTAGTGTGAGGAGTTGAAGTCAGGACGTCGACAAGGAAAGACCTAGGGAGTGGAGCTGCGCAGCAGTTCACCCCTGAGGACAGGAGCACAGAAGAACCGGACACCGGAGTCCGAGGTTGTGGGGCACTGAAGGCCCAGCAGCAGAAACTGGAGGGCAGGAGATCCCAGGTCTCCTGGCCCCATCAGACGCCCGGAGGCACAGCAGCACTGCAGGGCCCAGCACCGCCACGTGGGAGTGGCACTCCAGGAAGGCCCGAGCTGCCTGCCATACGGCACAAAGACGTTGTACTCAGGGACGAGGGCCACCGCACAGCTACAAGCAGCAGGGCCAAAGAGATTAGTGAAAAGGGATGGCCTCCAACTTCACCTGGCGAGGTGGATTCCTTACTTGCTTCCAGGCTGCCCGGACTTCCACTTCTAGCCAGTAGTAGAGTCCCGGTTTGCCTGATCACTAGTGTTGAGCATTCCGATACTGAAATATCGGGTATCGGCCGATATTCGCGGTATCGGAATTCCGATACTTAATTCCGATACTTTTGCAATATCGTATACCGGAATCGGAAGTTCCCATAATGCAATGAGACATTTTCATTTTATTCAGCCAATGAGGATCCTAAGAAGTGTGGGCACATCCTGTTAGGCATGTAGGCATCTTAACTAATGGCATGGCTGTGATTGGCTGCTGAAATGATGTCATGATGCACTATAAAAGCCACCGCCGCCATTTTGAGCTCACTCTGCTGTGAATTCAGTTAGGGATAGGACGCTGTTGTTCTGAGGGACAGTTTTAGCTACCTATTTGCTCTATACTGCTTTACCCAAGCTACTTTCTAAATCACTGTGCCTTGCAGTGCTAGTGCACAGTTCCCTGTGCTGTTCACCGCTGTCTGCAAGGTCTGTGTGTGTGAGTGCAGCTCACCCTGTAGTGTGTGCTTCAGCCAAGTCTGGTTGTAGTGCACTCAGTGTGTGTCACTGCCTCATACATTGTCCTTTTTTGCCAATTCATAATTTTTCCTGATATCTCCTATTAGTGTGGTGGTTTCATCTGTATTCAGCTAAATTGGTTCCAAACACACTATATAGGAGTAGATAGAGACATTTTTTTCCGTCTTGCAGCACTAGTGCACAGTGCTCTGCATCTGTACTGTTCACCGCTGTCTGCAAGGTCTGGTGTGTGAGTGCAGCTCACCCTGTAGTGTGTGCTTCAACCCCGTCTGGTTGTAGTGCACTCAGTGTGTGTCACTGCCTCATACATTGTCCTTTTTTGCCAATTCATAATTTTTCCTGATATCTCCTATTAGTGTGGTGGTTCCATCCGTATTCAGCTAAATTGGTTCCAAACACACTATATAGGAGTAGATAGAGAAATTTTTTTGGTCTTGCAGCGCTAGTGCACAGTGCTCTGCATCTGTACTGTTCACCGCTGTCTGCAAGGTCTGGTGTGTGAGTGCAGCTCACCCTGTAGTGTGTGCTTCAACCCCGTCTGGTTGTAGTGCACTCAGTGTGTGTCACTGCCTCATACATTGTCCTTTTTTGCCAATTCATAATTTTTCCTGATATCTCCTATTAGTGTGGTGGTTCCATCCGTATTCAGCTAAATTGGTTCCAAACACACTATATAGGAGTAGATAGAGAAATTTTTTTGGTCTTGCAGCGCTAGTGCACAGTGCTCTGCATCTGTACTGTTCACCGCTGTCTGCAAGGTCTGGTGTGTGAGTGCAGCTCACCCTGTAGTGTGCGCTTCAACCCCGTCTGGTTGTAGTGCACTCAGTGTGTGTCACTGCCTCATACATTGTCCTTTTTTGCCAATTCATAATTTTTCCTGATATCTCCTATTAGTGTGGTGGTTCCATCCGTATTCAGCTAAATTGATTCCAAACACACTATATAGGAGTAGATAGAGGAGCCTTTCTGCAGCCTTGGGCCCTGCAGCCCCAGCCAGATTAGTATTAGCCTATTTTTTGCAGCCTCATCTATTGCATTGTAGGTTACCTTCCTACATTGTAATAGCTACAAAAAGTTTGTGATACTATCGTTATTACATCTTTAGGCACATCCAGTGTCTTTTTGTGACAAAAAAAAACCTAAATAAAGTTCACCAAACACTCCACTTTACAGTTGTGTAGGCCACATTAGCTCATATTAAAGTCTAGTCCACACTTTATAAAATTAGTGTTTCTTATACCTGTTAGCAGCTGTTCAGGAATAAGCACACTAAGCCCTTAGTACTTTTCTGCCTATCTTTATCAGTCTACCAAGATGAAGAAGGCAGGGAGTAAGGCATGTGGTCGTGGGCGTGGGCGTGGGCGTGGAGTTTCTGCAGGGAGAGGACGTGAGGATTCTGTGCCTGCAGGGAGAGGACGTGGGGATTCTGTGCCTGCTGCGGGCACCAGTGACTCAGCATCCCCCAGTTTTACCAGGGAACAGTCCTTTATGCGCAGCTTTGTAGGAGCTAGCCGTACCCCACTGCTGCGCGAGGACCAAATTGAAGCCGTTGTCGGATGGATGGCAGCTAACGCATCGACTTCAATTAGTTCCAGATCCTCTCAGGTCCTGAGCACTGAAGAGCACCCATCTGTCTCTTCACCACCTGCCAAATTGCCCAGGCAGTCAGAGAGCCCTGGACAGGAGCCATCTCTACTTCTGTTCTCTGAATCTCTTGGCTTGGAAAGAGGGGGCCAGCCAAGCAGAATTCGAGAATTTGAAGAAGAGGTAGTATGCAGTGATGCGCAACCGTTTTGTCTCTCTGAATCTGAAGAGGCGGGTGGGCCAGTGCCTATGGTCAGCAGCACACCTCAGTACGCATCTGATGATGAGACTCAGGTGCCACTTTCTGGTGCGTACTGTGCTGTCGAGACTACCCAGGAGAAGCAGTTGTTTGAAGAGGGTGGTGTAGATGATGAGGTCCTTGACCCATCATGGCGTGAGGGACAGGAAGGTGGTGGGAGCAGCTCTGAGGAAGAGATTCACCGAACGGCCCAAAAAGGAGGGAGAGGGAGGGGGCAGACTTGGTTGCCTGTAGCCTCCACTTCGGCACCCATTAGGAGCATGGCTCTTCCAAAATCCAAAGCGGGCGCTCCCAAGACTTGCAGTGCCTGGTCCTTTTTTGACACAGTTGCAGATGACATTTGCTTTGTCAAATGCAAGCTGTGTAATCAGAAGGTGAAAAGAGGGAAAAGTGTCAGCAACCTCAATACCACAAATATGTGGAAACATGTGCGGACCAAGCACGTGGTGGAGTTACACAAACACACTGAAGACCTAGGCCAACCTACAGCGCCACTTACCACTGTCACGCTGTCTCTGTATACTGGAGGTAGGGGGCCTAAGCTGACCCTAAGCTGGGGCCCTGACTAATCCCTCAACCTGGAGGTACTGTTAAAGGTACAGAGGTCCAGGCCACCAGCGTAACCCCTACCTCCTGAAGATCCCTGCACCTCAGTAATCTAGTCCTGAGAAGGACCCCGATCACAACCAAAGGGAACAAGAAATAATATGCCCAAACACAGTATTTAGACGAACGAGACAGTACAAGGGAAAAACCAAAACCACCTTGCATACAAACAACTTCTCAACTACAACAGAGGGAAAACCAACGGGAAAGGAGATAAATGATAAAGCGAGGAAAGGGAAAAAACACTTCCAAATACACTTATCTCAGCAACTCCAAACACCACGATCCGCTCTGTCAGTCTGAATGAAATGCTTTCACCGACACCTCCCAAACAGACCAGCAGGTATATGAAGGAGTCTCACTACAGAAGTATTGATTGCAGCTGGGCGAGGCTGGACCTCATCTAGCCCAGAGATAGAGAGAGAATTAACTCCCTCACTGCCGAGAAACACAAAGCACCAACAAGTCAGCTGCAAGAAGTCAGGCTGTGTACTCGTGACGATCTTCGTGGCAACACACCCGTGACAGTACCCCCCCTTCTACGAGGGGCCTCCGGACCCTCAGGGCCAGGTTTATCCGGGTGAGTCGTGTGGAAGGCCCGAACTAATCGGTCTGCGTTAATATCCGACGCAGGAACCCACATCCTCTCCTCAGGACCATACCCCTTCCAATGAACCAGGTACTGAAGGGACCGGCGATTAAAGCGTGAATCAATGACCCTCGATACCTGGAACTCCAAGTTACCATTGACAACCACTGGAGGGGGAGGTAAAAGTGACGGTACCACCGGCGCCACATACCTCTTAAGCAATGATCTGTGAAACACGTTGTGAATTTTAAACGTAGGGGGGAGGTCAAGACGGAATGCCACCGGATTAATAATAGAACTGATTCTGTACGGCCCGATGAACCTGGGACCCAGTTTCCAGGAGGGAATCTTAAGTTTTATATTCCTGGTAGACAACCATACCCGATCGTTCACACTTAGGTCCGGACCAGACACTCTCCTCCTATCAGCCATACGTTTGTATCGGTTCCCCATAGTATTCAGATTCTTCAGCACCCCTCTCCATACTGAAGCGAGTGATGAGGAAAATCGTTCCTCCTCAGGAACCCCCGAAGAGCCCCCCCCACTGAAAGTACAAAACTGGGGGTGAAAACCATATGCCCCAAAAAACGGGGACTTACCAGTGGACTCGCTCCGCCTATTATTAAGAGCAAACTCTGCCAGAGGTAAGAAAGAAGCCCAGTCCTCCTGGTTCTCTGACACAAAACACCGGAGATATGTCTCCAAGCTCTGGTTCATACGTTCCGTCTGACCATTGGTCTGAGGATGAAAAGCCGATGAGAATGACAACTGCATCCCCCGCCGTGCACAAAACGCCTTCCAGAACTTAGACACAAACTGAGACCCCCGATCAGACACCACCTCGGAGGGTACCCCGTGAAGCCTCACAATCTCCCCAATGAACACCTGCGCAAGAGTTTTAGCATTAGGGAGAGCCGGAAGAGCGATAAAATGTGCCATCTTGCTGAACCTGTCCACTACAATGAGTATGACCGTTTTACCCGAAGACGGAGGGAGGTCCGTAATAAAGTCCATAGACAGATGAGTCCAAGGACGCTCCGGGATCTTCAAAGGTAAGAGGGCCCCAGACGGACGGGTATGTGAGGTCTTAGAGCGCGCACAAACCCCACAGGACGCGACAAAAGTTACCACCTCCTTATGTAAATTAGGCCACCAAAACCGACGCGAGAGGAGATCCACAGTAGCTTTACTCCCCGGGTGTCCTGCAAAAACTGAGTTATGGTGTGCCTCGATCACCTTTTGTCGCAACTGATCTGGAACAAACAATCTCCCTGGAGGTCCAACAGGGGCGTCCCCCTGAGCCTCCAATACCTCCTCCTCCAGCTCAGAGCATACTGCCGAAACCACCACCCCCTCCTGAAGGATAGGAATCGGGTCGTCCGTATTCCCGGCCCCCGGGAAACTACGAGATAAGGCATCCGCCTTTACATTTTTTGACCCAGGACGATATGTAACGACAAAATTAAACCTGGTAAAAAACAATGACCACCTAGCTTGTCTGGGATTCAGACGTTTCGCGGACTCCAGATATAGCAGGTTCTTGTGATCGGTGATGACGGTGACCGGATGAACAGCCCCCTCCAGAAAATGGCGCCACTCCTCAAAAGCTAACTTAATGGCCAAGAGTTCCCTATTGCCGACATCGTAATTCCTCTCAGCGGACGACAATTTTTTAGAGAAAAAGGCGCACGGATGCCACTTACCAGGGGACGAACCCTGTGACAATACTGCTCCCACCCCTACCTCGGAAGCGTCTACCTCTACAATGAATGGCTGAGACGCATCAGGTTGAATGAGTATGGGCGCCGAGGCAAAACATTTTTTCAAAGAGGAGAATGCTTGACAAGCCTTGTCAGACCACCTAGAAAAATCCGTCCCCTTTTTAGTCATGTCAGTGAGAGGCTTAACCATGGACGAGAAATTACGAATGAACTTCCGGTAATAATTAGCAAACCCCAGGAAACGTTGTAGTGCCTTAAGATTCTCTGGCCGATCCCACTCAAGAACTGCCCGCACTTTCCCAGGGTCCATACGAAAACCGGACGCTGAAACCAGGAAGCCTAAAAACTGGAGTTCCTGTACGGCGAACACACACTTTTCCCACTTGGCATACAGTTTATTATCCCGCAAGATCTGTAACACCTGCCTAACGTGCTCCTGATGAGACACCAGATCCGGCGAGTAAATTAGGATATCATCCAGATATATGACAACAAACTGTCCCACCAAGCGGCGAAAAATGTCATTAACAAAGTGTTGGAACACCGCCGGGGCATTAGTCAGACCGAATGGCATGACAAGGTTCTCATAATGCCCCTCCGGAGTGTTAAACGCCGTCTTCCACTCATCCCCCTCCTTCATCCTAATCAGATTGTACGCCCCCCTGAGATCCAACTTAGAAAACCATTTGGCGCCCACGATCTGATTAAAGAGATCGGGAATAAGTGGGAGCGGATACGGATCTCGGACCGTAATCCGATTAAGTTCACGGAAATCCAGGCAAGGGCGTAGGCCTCCATCTTTCTTCTTAACAAAGAAGAACCCCGCAGCCACCGGTGAAGATGAAGGTCTAATATGCCCCTTAGCCAGACTTTCTGAGATATAATCCTTCATGGCCTGCCTCTCAGGACCAGAAAGGTTATACAACCTAGCTTTAGGTAACTTGGCCTCAGGGAGCAGTTTTACAGAACAGTCATACACGCGATGAGGAGGTAGTTCCTGACACCCTTTCTCCGAGAATACATCCTCAAAGTCCGCCAGAAATGGAGGTAAGACCCAAGGAGTAACCGCACCAATGACCGTGTTCATGCAGTTTTTATTACAGAATTTACTCCATTGGCTTATCTCCCTGGTTTGCCAATTAATAACCGGGTTATGCTTAGCTAACCAAGGAAGGCCCAACACAATAGGAGTGGGAAGACCCTCCAACACGTAGCAAGACAACAGTTCTTTATGTATTGCCCCCACTTGAAGTTTTACGTCATGCACAACTTGCAAAAAACTTCCCTGCCCGAGAGGCCTGGCATCGATCGAGAATATGGGGATGGGTTTAGCCAACTCACTCAACCGCATACCTTGAACCCGGGCAAACCGAGCATCAACCAGATTAGCCCCGGCCCCACTATCCAGAAGAACAGATATCCTCTCAGTTCTCGTACCCACCACCACCTCCGCCGGTACGAGAAACTGAGACGAACCTAGGGACGAAATACCTACTCCCAGATTGCCGTCCACCACACAACCTGGGATCAACAGTTTTCCGACGACTCTTCACTCTGCAAGGGACGGGATGGACACCCCCCAATAAAATGTCCCTTTCTCCCGCAGAAGAAACACCTTCCTGCCTTATGGCGCACCACCGGTCCCCTCCCCCGAAATGATGTCCCTCCTAATTGCATAGGCTCCTCTGGACTGACCAGGGGAACCACCATATGAGGGGACCTTGTAGGAGGTGGAGTCATCACAGGGGGTAGAGTTATCCCGCACCTCTCCCGAAGCCGTCTGTCCACGCGAATAGCGAGGGCCATAGCGGCTTCCAGAGACACGGGAGAGTCATACTGTGCCAACACATCCTGTAATTTGTCGGATAAACCATGACAAAACTGGCTCCTAAGAGCCGGGTCATTCCACTGGGTGTCCGTGGCCCACCTACGGAACTCCGAACAGAATTCCTCCGCCGGACGATCTCCCTGCTGGATCCTACGTAACTTAGACTCAGCAAGGGAGATCCGATCTGGGTCATCATATACGAGTCCCAGGGCAGCGAAAAACCTATCCACTGACTGGAGAGCCGGGGAACCCGGGGGAAGAGAGAACGCCCAAGATTGTGGGTCCCCTTGTAGGAGCGAGATGACAATTCCCACCCTTTGTTCTTCACTCCCCGATGACCGAGGCCGCAGCCGAAAGTACAATTTACATGCCTCCCGGAAAACAAAAAACTTGTCCCGCCCCCCAGTGAACCTATCAGGGAGAGCTACTTTAGGTTCTGGTCCGGCTTGCTCCTGAGGATGCCAAACCTTGGACCTAACGTCCGCCAGCTCCATGGACAAACTCTGCAATTGCCGAGCTAGACCGGCTACTGGATCCATAGTAGCTGGAGAAAAACTAAGTGGTCGGTGAAAATGTCACGCTGTCTCTGTATACTGGAGGTAGGGGGCCTAAGCTGACCCTAAGCTGGGGCCCTGACTAATCCCTCAACCTGGAGGTACTGTTAAAGGTACAGAGGTCCAGGCCACCAGCGTAACCCCTACCTCCTGAAGATCCCTGCACCTCAGTAATCTAGTCCTGAGAAGGACCCCGATCACAACCAAAGGGAACAAGAAATAATATGCCCAAACACAGTATTTAGACGAACGAGACAGTACAAGGGAAAAACCAAAACCACCTTGCATACAAACAACTTCTCAACTACAACAGAGGGAAAACCAACGGGAAAGGAGATAAATGATAAAGCGAGGAAAGGGAAAAAACACTTCCAAATACACTTATCTCAGCAACTCCAAACACCACGATCCGCTCTGTCAGTCTGAATGAAATGCTTTCACCGACACCTCCCAAACAGACCAGCAGGTATATGAAGGAGTCTCACTACAGAAGTATTGATTGCAGCTGGGCGAGGCTGGACCTCATCTAGCCCAGAGAGAGAGAGAGAATTAACTCCCTCACTGCCGAGAAACACAAAGCACCAACAAGTCAGCTGCGAGAAGTCAGGCTGTGTACTCGTGACGATCTTCGTGGCAACACACCCGTGACAACCACCTCTTCAGCTCGTGTTGTAGCCTTTTCCTCCAGCTCACACACAGCTGGTTCGGCTTCCTCACAGGATCGCCATGGAAGAATCTCTGGCACTGTTGTACAGAGACACAGTGTAATTCCACCCACAGCACCACTTTCCCAGTCATCCTCACACTCCCAGGCCAGTCTACAGCCATCGTTAGCACAGGCATGGGAGAAAAGGCGCCCATACTCGGCAAACCACCCCCGAGCACAGGCTCTGAATGCTGGCATTGCTAAACTACTGGCCCTTGAAATGCTATCATTCAGGCTGGTGGAGACTGACACATTCCGTAACTTTATGGCATTGGCAGTCCCACAATACAACGTGCCCAGCCGCTTTTATTTCAGCAGGCAAGCCGTCCCTGCCCTGCAACATCATGTGGAGGGAAAAATTAAACATGCGCTACAAAACGCCGTCAGTAGCAAGGTCCACCTGACCACTGATGCGTGGACCAGTAAGCATGGACAGGGACGATACCTTTCCCTCACTGCCCATTGGGTAAATGTTGTGGAGCCGGGTACAGATCTTGAGAGTGGCGCTGTACGAGTTCTGCCAACTCCAAGGATTGCAGGAATCCAGTCTGTACACATTGACTCCTCCTCATACTCCAGTTCCTCTGAATCAGCGCTGCAGGAGCCGTCACGGTCTACCTCCACATCGACCCGTGAACGGTTACCTGTTATGATGACCGATATGAGCACAGCCGTGGCCAAACGTCAACAGGCCGTATTAAAATTAATTTCTTTGGGGAATCGAAGCCACACAGCGCAGGAGCTCTGGAATGCCATCAAGCAGCAGAGTGACGTGTGGTTTGTGCCAGCGAATCTCCAGCCAGGCATGGTAGTGTGTGACAATGGCCGAAATCTGGTGGCAGCTCTGGGCCTAGGCAACCTCACTCACATCCCATGTCTGGCACATGTGCTCAACTTGGTCGTGCAGAGTTCTTTGAGGGACTATCCGGATCTTGATGCACTGCTTCACAAGGTCCGCATAGAGTGCGCTCACTTGCGGTGTTCCAGCAATGCAAGATCACGCATTGCAGCTCTGCAGCGCCGATTATGTCTTCCGGAACATCGCATCATATGTGACCTACCCACCAGGTGGAATTCAACGTTACATATGTTGGAGAGGTTGTGTGAGCAGCAGGCAGCAGTAATGGAGTACCAGCTGCAGCAGGCGCAAACAAGTCGCAGTGCGCGCCGTTCACACTTCACCACCACTGAGTGGGCCTCTATGAAGGACATTTGCCACGTTTTGCGTGCCTTCGATTATTCCACGCGGATGGCGAGTGCAGATGATGCACTAGTCAGCATGACTATCCCCCTTATCTGCCTGCTTGAAAAAACACTGCAAGCACTAAGGGACGAGGTTTTGGAAGAGGTGGAGGATGAGGAGTCACAAATGCCATCTGCTTCTCTACAGTCTGCGCAACGTGGTTCCTCACAAAGGCCTAGGCAGGGGACACTTTGTGAGGAGGATGAGGAGGAGTCAATGGATGAGGAAGACATCTGTCCAGAGGAGGGAGGTACACAATGCTCTAGTAGTCAGTATCTAGAGCGAGGGTGGGGTGATGCAGAGCAGGCAGAGATCACGCCTCAAGCAGGGGACAGCGTTTCTTGGCCAGTTGGCAGTCTGCAGCACATGGTTGATTTCATGCTGCAGTGCCTGAGAAACGACCGCCGCATCGCCCACATTCTCAACACGGCTGATTATTGGGTGTCCACCCTCCTAGATCCTCGCTACCGGGACAACTTACAAAGCCTCATAACACCGTTGAACCGGGAGCGTAAAATGCGGGAGTACCAAGACGCACTGGTGCATTCCATCATGTTCTCCATTCCAACCGAGAGCAGTGCTGCTAGTGCTTTACAAAGCAGCTCAGTGCGTCGAGGCAGTGGAGGAAGCTCTGCACAAAGAGGGAGCAGAAGCAGTGCCTCAGCACAAGGCAAGACCAGTATGGCCGAAATGTGGCAAAGTTTTGTGTCCCCGCCGCCACAAATGTCTACACCATCACAGACGGCTCCAGTCAGCAGGAGGCAACGTTTCCGTCAGATGGTGACAGACTACATGTCTTGCCCTCTTAGTGTACTCCCAGACGGCTCTTCTCCCTTCAAGTTTTGGGTCTGTAAGCTGGATACATGGCCAGAGCTTAGTCAGTATGCACTGGAGGTGCTAGCTTGCCCTGCTGCTAGTGTATTATCGGAACGCGTCTTTAGTGCCGCAGGTGGTGTACTAACAAACCGTCGCATGCGACTATCCTCCGATAACGTTGACCGGCTTACTTTTCTCAAAATGAACAAGGCCTGGATCTCTCATGAATTTGCCAGTCCTCTTCCAGAATAAATAATTGGTTGGCAACAGTATCCAGGTCTCCTGTTCTGTTCATGTTTCTACCACCTGAACTGTAATCCCTGAGCTCCAACACCGCCAGTTGGCGCTCGGAAGTGCCGTCTGCACAGTCAACACTTGCTGCCGTGTTATTGGGGTTCAGTAACGTCAGCTGTTCCCCTGCTGTGCGGACGGCAATTTCTCCTGCTCTGTCCACATCCACTGTACTACTGATTTAAAACCTCCTCCAAATACACCTCTGGCTCCTCTGTTTTCAGTATTATCCCTGAGCTCCAACACCGCCAGTTGGCGCTCGGAAGTGCCGTCTGCACAGTCAACACTTGCTACCATGTTATTGGGGTTCAGTAACGTCAGCTGTTCCCCTGCTGTGCGGATGGCAATTTCTCCTGCTCTGTCCACATTCTCACTACTACAGATTTTAAAGTTGTTCCAATTACACCTCTGGCTCCTCTGTTTTCAGTATTATCCCTGAGCTCCAACACCGCCAGTTGGCGCTCGGAAGTGCCGTCTGCACAGTCAACACTTGCTGCCGTGTTATTGGGGTTCAGTAACGTCAGCTGTTCCCCTGCTGTGCGGACGGCAATTTCTCCTGCTCTGTCCACATCCACTGTACTACTGATTTAAAACCTCCTCCAAATACACCTCTGGCTCCTCTGTTTTCAGTATTATCCCTGAGCTCCAACACCGCCAGTTGGCGCTCGGAAGTTCCATCTGCACAGTCAACACTTGCTACCATGTTATTGGGGTTCAGTAACGTCAGCTGTTCCCCTGCTGTGCGGACGGCAATTTCTCCTGCTCTGTCCACATTCTCACTACTACAGATTTTAAAGTTGCTCCAATTACACCTCTGGCTCCTCTGTTTTCAGTATTATCCCTGAGCTCCAACACCGCCAGTTGGCGCACGGAAGTGCCATCTGCACAGTCAACACTTGCTGCCGTGTTATTGGGGTTCAGTAACGTCAGCTGTTCCCCTGCTGTGCGGACGGCAATTTCTCCTGCTTTGTCCACATCCACTGTACTACACATTTTAAAGTTGCTCCAATTACACCTCTGGCTCCTCTGTTTTCATTCTTATCCCTGGGCTCCAACACCGCCAGTTGGCGCTCGGAAGTGCCGTCTGCACAGTCAACACTTGCTGCGGTGTTATTGGGGTTCGGTAACGTCAGCTGTTCCCCTGCTGTGTTCACGGCAATTTCTCCTGCTCTGTCCATATTCACTGTGCTACTTATTTAAAACTTGCTCCAATTACACCTCTGGCTCCTCTCTATTTTTATTCTTATCCCTGGGCTCCAGCACCGCCAGTTGGCGCTCGGAAGTGCTGTCTGCACAGTCAACACTTGCTGCGGTGTTATTGGGGTTCGGTAACGTCAGCTGTTCCCCTGCTGTGTTCACGGCAATTTCTCCTGCTCTGTCCATATTCACTGTGCTACTTATTTAAAACTTGCTCCAATTACACCTCTGGCTCCTCTCTATTTTTATTCTTATCCCTGGGCTCCAGCACCGCCAGTTGGCGCTCGGAAGTGCTCTCTGCACAGTCAACACTTGCTGCCATGTTATTGGGGTTCGGTAACGTCAGCTGTTCCCCTGCTGTACGGACGGCAATTTCTCCTGCTTTGTCCACATCCACTGTACTACACATTTTAAAGTTGCTCCAATTACACCTCTGGCTCCTCTGTTTTCATTCTTATCCCTGGGCTCCAGCACCGCCAGTTGGCGCTCGGAAGTGCCGTCTGCACAGTCAACACTTGCTGCGGTGTTATTGGGGTTCGGTAACGTCAGCTGTTCCCCTGCTGTGTTCACGGCAATTTCTCCTGCTCTGTCCATATTCACTGTGCTACTTATTTAAAACTTGCTCCAATTACACCTCTGGCTCCTCCGTTTTTAGTATTTACCCTGGGATCCAATACCGCTAGTTGCTGCTCAGAAGTGCCGTCTGCACAGTCAACGCTTGCTCCAGTGTTATTGGGGTTCAGTAACGTCAGCTGATCCCCAGCTGTGTGTTCGGCAAATTCTCCTGCTTTGTCCACATCCACTGTACTACGGATTTAAAACCTCCTCCAAATACACCTCTTGCTCCTCTGTTTTTAGTATTTACCCTGGGCTCCAGCACCGCCAGTTGGCGCACGGAAGTGCCATCTGCACAGTCAACACTTGCTGCCGTGTTATTGGGGTTCAGTAACGTCAGCTGTTCCCCTGCTGTGCGGACGGCAATTTCTCCTGCTTTGTCCACATCCACTGTACTACACATTTTAAAGTTGCTCCAATTACACCTCTGGCTCCTTTGTTTTCATTCTTATCCCTGGGCTCCAACACCGCCAGTTGGCGCTCGGAAGTGCCGTCTGCACAGTCAACACTTGCTGCGGTGTTATTGGGGTTCGGTAACGTCAGCTGTTCCCCTGCTGTGTTCACGGCAATTTCTCCTGCTCTGTCCATATTCACTGTGCTACTTATTTAAAACTTGCTCCAATTACACCTCTGGCTCCTCTCTATTTTTATTCTTATCCCTGGGCTCCAGCACCGCCAGTTGGCGCTCGGAAGTGCTGTCTGCACAGTCAACACTTGCTACCGTGTTATTGGGGTTCGGTAACGTCAGCTGTTCCCCTGCTGTGTTCACGGCAATTTCTCCTGCTCTGTCCATATTCACTGTGCTACTTATTTAAAACTTGCTCCAATTACACCTCTGGCTCCTCTCTATTTTTATTCTTATCCCTGGGCTCCAGCACCGCCAGTTGGCGCTCGGAAGTGCTGTCTGCACAGTCAACACTTGCTGCCGTGTTATTGGAGTTCGGTAACGTCAGCTGTTCCCCTGCTGTACGGACGGCAATTTCTCCTGCTTTGTCCACATCCACTGTACTACACATTTTAAAGTTGCTCCAATTACACCTCTGGCTCCTCTGTTTTCATTCTTATCCCTGGGCTCCAGCACCGCCAGTTGGCGCTCGGAAGTGCCGTCTGCACAGTCAACACTTGCTGCGGTGTTATTGGGGTTTGGTAACGTCAGCTGTTCCCCTGCTGTGTTCATGGCAATTTCTCCTGCTCTGTCCATATTCACTGTGCTACTTATTTAAAACTTGCTCCAATTACACCTCTGGCTCCTCCGTTTTTAGTATTTACCCTGGGCTCCAATACCGCTAGTTGCTGCTCAGATGTGCCGTCTGCACAGTCAACGCTTGCTCCAGTGTTATTGGGGTTCAGTAACGTCAGCTGATCCCCAGCTGTGTGTCCGGCAAATTCTCCTGCTTTGTCCACATCCACTGTACTACGGATTTAAAACCTCCTCCAAATACACCTCTGGCTCCTCTGTTTTTAGTATTTACCCTGGGCTCCAGCACCGCCAGCTGGTTCTCGGCAGTTCCATTGGCTCTTGTACCTTCTGCTACCCATCCGGGTTCCAGTACCGTCAGCTGGTCCTCGGTAGTTCCATTTGCTCTTGTATCTTCTGCTACCCATCCGGGTTCCAGTACCGTCAGCTGGTTCTCGGCAGTGTCTTTGGCACGGGTACTCCCTCCTGCCCAGCCTGGTTCCAGCACGCCAGCTGTTTCCGGGTAGTGTCAACGTCACTTTGCCTCCAATGCGTTGTCCTGTCGTGTTGCGGTCGGGTTAGCCGACTCTATGGTGCCTGCAGTTTAGGTGACTCCTATGTGGGCTGCGGGATCTGGCAATGAAGGCTGGTTCCATAGTGCCAATAGGACAAGCACCCCCTGTAGGACTGTGGGTTTTGGTAACTGCGGCCGGCTCGCGGCCTTGAACTTTTTTTTACATGGGTACCTTCTGCTACCCATCCGGGTTCCAGTACCGTCAGCTGGTTCTCGGCAGTGCCTTTGGATTAGGTGCCTCCTTCTCGGTATCCAAGTTCCACCAACGTCTGCTGGTCCTTGGTAGTGCTTTCTGGCACAGGTACCTCCTGCTTAGTAACCGAGTTCCAGTAACATCAGCTGGTCCTCGGTAGTTCCATTGGCTCTTGTACCTTCTGCTACCCATCCGGGTTCCAGTACCGTCAGCTGGTCCTCGGTAGTTCCATTTGCTCTTGTATCTTCTGCTACCCATCCGGGTTCCAGTACCGTCAGCTGGTTCTCGGCAGTGTCTTTGGCACGGGTACTCCCTCCTGCCCAGCCTGGTTCCAGGACGCCAGCTGTTTCCGGGTAGTGTCAACGTCACTTTGCCTCCAATGCGTTGTCCTGTCGTGTTGCGGTCGGGTTAGCCGACTCTATGGTGCCTGCAGTTTAGGTGACTCCTATGTGAGCTGCGGGATCTGGCAATGAAGGCTGGTTCCATAGTGCCAATAGGACAAGCACCCCCTGTAGGACTGTGGGTTTTGGTAACTGCGGCCGGCTCGCGGCCATGAACTTTTTTTTACATGGGTACCTTCTGCTACCCATCCGGGTTCCAGTACCGTCAGCTGGTTCTCGGCAGTGCCTTTGGATTAGGTGCCTCCTTCTCGGTATCCAAGTTCCACCAACGTCTGCTGGTCCTTGGTAGTGCTTTCTGGCACAGGTACCTCCTGCTTAGTAACCGAGTTCCAGTAACATCAGCTGGTCCTCGGTAGTTCCATTGGCTCTTGTACCTTCTGCTACCCATCCGGGTTCCAGTACCGTCAGCTGGTCCTCGGTAGTTCCATTTGCTCTTGTATCTTCTGCTACCCATCCGGGTTCCAGTACCGTCAGCTGGTTCTCGGCAGTGTCTTTGGCACGGGTACTCCCTCCTGCCCAGCCTGGTTCCAGCACGCCAGCTGTTTCCGGGTAGTGTCAACGTCACTTTGCCTCCAATGCGTTGTCCTGTCGTGTTGCGGTCGGGTTAGCCGACTCTATGGTGCCTGCAGTTTAGGTGACTCCTATGTGGGCTGCGGGATCTGGCAATGAAGGCTGGTTCCATAGTGCCAATAGGACAAGCACCCCCTGTAGGACTGTGGGTTTTGGTAACTGCGGCCGGCTCGCGGCCTTGAACTTTTTTTTACATGGGTACCTTCTGCTACCCATCCGGGTTCCAGTACCGTCAGCTGGTTCTCGGCAGTGCCTTTGGATTAGGTGCCTCCTTCTCGGTATCCAAGTTCCACCAACGTCTGCTGGTCCTTGGTAGTGCTTTCTGGCACAGGTACCTCCTGCTTAGTAACCGAGTTCCAGTAACATCAGCTGGTCCTCGGTAGTTCCATTGGCTCTTGTACCTTCTGCTACCCATCCGGGTTCCAGTACCGTCAGCTGGTCCTCGGTAGTTCCTCAGCTTTCTTGTACCTTCTGCTACATTTCCAAGTTCAAGCTTTTTGAAATGGTTCTTGGTAATCACTCTGGATCTCCCTGACGAGGACCCTGAAGACGAGGACCCTGAAGACCAACCCTAAGAAGACGAGGACCCCGAAGACAATGACCCTGAAGACGAGGACCCTGAAGACCACCCCGAAGAAGACGAGGACCCTGA
Organism: Phyllobates terribilis; assembly: GCF_046119375.1. NCBI lineage: Eukaryota > Metazoa > Chordata > Amphibia > Anura > Dendrobatidae > Phyllobates > Phyllobates terribilis. The sequence continues at coordinate 53,841,749 of NW_027362768.1, read as the reverse complement.
AGACCACCCCGAAGAAGACGAGGACCCTGAAGACCACCCCGAAGAAGACGAGGACCCCGAAGACGAGGACCCAGAAGACCAACCCGAAGAAGACGAGGACCCCGAAGATGAGGACCCCCGAAGACGACGACCCTGAAGACCACCCCGAAGAAGACCAAGAAGATGACCCTGAAGAAGTTGACCAAGAAGACAAACAAGAGAAGACAAGCACCAAGATACAGAAGAACAAGAGACAGAAAACCAAGAAGCAGAAATACAAGAAGCTGCAGAACAAAAAGCGGAAGAACATTAAGCATAAGACTAAAAATCAGAGCAAAAGATAATATCTAAATTATAAGCAGAAGATGACTAAGCAGTGTATGGGGGTGAGTCCGTTCCTCCTCGTGGTGCCCCTGGAAAAGACCTGCTGCTGCAGGCCAAACTGAACGCGGACAAATCCTGTTGTAAATCTTTTGTGACGGGCAGAACGAAAGGTGTAATGTCCAACCTTTTATAGATAACAACTAGAGGAATGCCTGTCACAAATAAGAATATGATGAAGAAGAAGAATATGAAGAAGATGAAGAAGTAGAATATGAAGAATGTAAAAGAAAGAATAATACGAAGAAGGTGAAGAAGAAGAAGGTGAAGAAGAAGTGGATGAAAAAGATGCTGAGGATGATGAAGGAGAAAGTGTGGGAGAAGTAAAAAAGAAGGTGAAGAGCATGGAAGTAGTGAAACATAAATATCTGACAAAATATCAAAATACTTAACATAGTTAATATTTCCGTAACTCAGAACATAATAAAAAAATAGTAATTCCTGCTATTCCATTTGACTGGGCTAAACCTCTATGCCTTTATTGTCTCCCCCACCTCCCCCAATACATTCTACATTATTCTTAGTTGTTTTCCTTCATGTAGAAATAACCTACAAGGAAAGAAAGGGTTTATTTTAATTCCGATATTTATGTCCCATTGACTTGCATTGGTTTCCGGTATCGGAATCGGCGATATCCGATACTTTTTCGGTATCGGTCCGATCCAATCCGATCCGATATTTCCCGATATCGGAAGGTATCGCTCAACACTACTGATCACCGCAAGTAAAGATAAGAGGAAACCGCCATTAAATTGTGGACTGATTATTAACCGTGCCATCCCCTGCACTACACTGCACAGCGACATCCATTACAGCACAACTTTCTGCCCTGGAGCTAAGCTTTACCTGTGGAGAGCCAAACCAACTCTGCTGCATTAAACACCAGCTCCAGAGGACCTGCTCTGCAGCGGCGGCTCCACATAGCCGCATAACACAGGTGGCGTCACGAACTTTAAATACAAAAACTTTATCCCCTTTTCTATAAATTCCCCTTTTATTGACCGCCCTGGGTCACGGACCGGGTCACCGTCACTGTGACATCTCTCCTAGCGACGACAGGCCCGGCTACCGAGTACCCCTCGGCCCAGGTGGTGCGTCAGAAGCACTGCAGCACTGCCTCAGCCAAGCTGCAGCAAGCTGTACTGAAGCTAATATGCCGCACAATGCTGAAGAGTTGTGGACACTTCTGAAAGAGCAGGCAGATCTGTGGCTGACACCGCTGAACCTACAGCCAAGCATGGTTGTGTGTGACAATGGCCAGAACCTGGTGGCGGCTCTGAGGCGAGGCGAGCTGACACATGTACCATGCCTGGCCCATGTGCTTAACCTCATGGTTCTCAAAACCTACCCAAAGCTGCCGGATCTGCTTGTCAAAGTACGCCACCTGTGTGCCCATTTTAGAAAGTCAGCTACAGCTTCCGCCGCCCTTGCCGTGCTTCAGCAGCGTTTGCAGCTTCCCGCTCACCAACTGGTGTGTGATGTCCTCACGCGTTGGAACTCTACACTGCATATGTTGAGAAGCATTTGTGAGCAGAAGAGGGCAGTTGTTGACTACCAGAATCAACAGGGCCGTCGGTATTCAGCTCAGACTCCACACATAAGACCTCAGGAGTGGACATGGATGTCAGACATATGTACCAACCTCCCAGACTTTGAGGACTGCACCAAAATGATGAGCGGTAATGATGCCATAATTAGCATCACCATCCTGCTTCTCTGTCTTCTGAAACGCGCTCTGCTCACAATCAAAGAGGAGGCATTGCAGGCGGCGCACAATGAGATGGAGCAAGGAACCATACACAGCCCAGCCTCATCTCATCCCAACGTGGATTGGGTGACAATGAGGAAGAGGAGGAGGAGGAGCTAGTTTCATGCGCTGTAGCCGGTACTACCTGCACAACTGTCATACCTTCTGTTCAGTGTGAATGGCCTGAGGACAGGGAGGAGGAGGAGGAGGAGAGCATGGTCAGTCGTCCTCTTGGTGAGGACACGGAAGTCTTGCCTGTTAGCAGTCTGGCATGCATGGCTGAGTTTATGTCACGCTGCCTTTCCCGTGCCCCTTCCATTCTCAAAAGTTTGGGTGACAGTCATTACTGGTTGGTGACACTTCTAGACCCACACTACATTCTCTCTTATTCCTGAGGCAGACAAGTCTACAAAAATGGGGCAGTACCAGAAGACCCTTGTTGCGGAACTATTAAAAAAATTCCCATCTGAAAATGCTGGCGGCAGAGGTCACAGTTCATTGGACAACCAAGGAGTACAGGCGAGAGAGACACAACTCTAATTCAGCAGAGGCAGGGGAACACTGTCAAAGTTCTGAGAGAGTTTTCTCAGCCCCTCCCATCGCACAGGCCCTGAGGCGCGGGGTACTCTCACAAGGAGTGTAAAGTTTGGGAAGATGCTGAGGGAGTACCTTGCTGACCGTACCAACGTCCTCCGTGATTCCTCTGTGCCTTATAATTATTGAGTATCTACGCCTTGGAGGTCCTGGCCTGCCCTGCCGCTAGCGTTTTATTAGTGCCGCTGGTGGAATTATAACTGATAAGCGCATCTGCCTATCAACTGAAAATGCTGACAGGCTGACTATTATAAAAATGAACAAGTGCTGGATTGGGCCAGACTTGTCAACACCACTGAATGTTAGCAGAGTAACAAACTCAAATCCAGCGTCTTTTTAAGCAGAATTGGATGTTACTGAGTAAAAATTAAAAATCTGCCATTATAGTGCCCGTACATGACAGTGCCCAGTACATTGTAGTGCCAAGTACATTATGCTCAGCTCATGCTTCTGGAGATATGGATCCCGTAAATTAAGTGGGCTCTCATCACTGCAGAAAGGCCAAACATGTGAAAGCTAAATGTGGTTTAGGCACACTGGGCTTGCATTTGGGAGTGCAGAATCCACTGGATTTCTTTTAACCCCTTCACACCCCAGCCTGTTTTCACCTTCATGACCAGGGCAAATTTTTCAATTCTGACCAGTGTCACGCTTCAACGGATCCCAGTGATTCTGAGATTGTTTTTTCGTGTCATATTGTACTTCATGAGAGTAGTAAAATTTGTTTGATATGACTTGCGTTTATTTGTGAAAATTTCACAATTTTCAAACTTTTACTTTTTATGCTCTTAAACCAGAGAGTCATGTCACACAAAATAGTTAATAAATCACATTTACCACATGTCTACTTTACATCTGCACAATTTTCGAAACATGATTTTTTTTGTTAGGAAGTTAGAAAGGTTAAAGTAGTGATGAGCGAACGCTAAAATGCTTGGGTATCTGTTGTTCGAGTCGAGCAAATTGGAATGCTCGAGTGCTCGGACCGAGTAACGAGCCAATGTAAGTCTATGGGAAACTCGAGCATTTTTCTGGCGGCTCCCCCCGGCGGTCTGCAGAGGGCCTAAAAATTGCCCAAATCGATGGGAACAGTGCTCAAATTACATGGGATCAGCATGGGGAAGACCCCTGGAAGCATTTCGGATGCCCAGGTTACTGCTGTCAACAATGTTGTCAGAGGTATTACGCCAATTTTACGGACTCACAATAAAACATGAAAAAACGAAACCAAAATGGATTTCCTTGGGAAAAATGTTAAGGAACATCCTTTCCAGGATAGTGACTTGTATATAAGCCAAAATAACCAAATTCAAAAATGCTCCTCCACTCATTGGGCTATGTTCACACGTAGCGTTTTTGATGCGTTTTTGCACTTTTGCATTGCTTTCAACCAAGACAAATGCATTCACTGGGAAATGTAATTTTAACATTTTACAACCTTATCTGGCCATGTGGTTTGTGACACATCATTAGACACATGCATACGGTGCTGAAAAGACATGGAAACAGCATGGGGAAGACCCCTGGAAGCATCTCTGCCTAAAAGTGTGCCCATCATAAGTCATCCTTGGCGCATGCGAAGATGCCTCCCACCATGCACCTGTCGTTGCAGACTTGCAACAATCATCGTCCACCTCCTTGTCATAGCGCAGCGTTCAGTTGTCCCTACCCCATTGCTTGAAATGCAAGCACAAGTATGCAGCCAGCCACCCACCCACCCGCAGGCTGCAATACTAAACTGCAAAATTTTCGACAGCTGCTTGCACTTGAAATGTGGCCTTTTAGGCTCTTGGAGGCGTAGGCTGTCCACACCCTCATGGCGGCGGACAGGTGTCTAGACTCTGTCCCCAGCCACCACTATTCCTCCCAGTGTCGTCTCCGCCTTCCACAAGCAGGGGTCCCACAACATTACCCGTGCCCTCCCCAGTGCACTTAGGTGGAAAGTACCGCCTAACCACAAGCAAGTGGACAGGTGAATGTGGCCAGGAATGGTACGGAGCCAGTCCACATTAAAAATGCAGCCATAGAGTGTCCGTGAACCTTCCCAAACACATTTCTTAGCCAAGGCTGCTTCTCGGCAGGGTTAGAAGGGCCCACCAGAGAATCCTCCGGTGGGCCCTGGCTTCTTCATCAGGAGAGTTCATGATAGGCGCAAACTTTGCAGCTGCTATGGGGCTTTTAAGTGGGGGACAAAGGTGGGCCCTCAGACTTAAATCCTCTGGTGGGCCCAATGTTTTTCAGTCTGACACTGCTTCTCAGTGACAGTTGTATTTCACCACAGCCATATTCTTTAGCTTTGTGAAAGGATTGGCATAGAGGAAAACCGTATCTACTCCAGCTGTAATTTCTCCCAGGAAATCCTCTTAAGCAGCTTGTCACATAAGCAATGGCAGCCAGTCCAACATCAGCTCGCACTTGTCGGTGGTGCTTCGACACTCAAACCTCTTTCTTTGCGCCTTTAATTTCATGACTACAGAGTTGGGCAATGGCCTGATCTGCAATGTGGTTTGAGAAATAACATGCATAAGCACGTACAATCCACATTAAAAAAGCAGCTATAAAGTGTCTGAGAACCTTCCCACACCCACACACTTTTCTTAGCCAGGGCTGCTTCTCGGCAGGGTTGGACGGGCCCACCAGAGAACCGGAGACTCCTCCGGTGGTCCCTGGCTTCTACTTCAGGAGAGTTCATAGTGCCGAGGTGAGGCCATGATGATGATAGATGCCACCATTTGCTTAGTTTTCTGTTACTTGGAATGTAAGCGCAAGTGTGCAGCCATAAGTCCACAATAGTAAACTGACAGATTTCTGGGCAGCTTCTTGCACTTGAAATGTGGCCTTTTAGGCTCATGGAGGCGGAAGCTTTTCAAAACCTCATGGCGGCGCCAGGTGTCCATACTCGGTCCCCAACCACCACTATTTCTCCCGGTATCGTCTCCGCCTTCCACAAGCGCTGGTCCCAGAACATTACCCGTTCCCTCCCCAGTGCACTTACTGGGAAGGACCGCCTAACCACAAACACGTGGACAGGTGAATGTGGCCAGGGACAGTACAGAGCCAGTCCACAGCTTGTCGGTGAGAGTTGTATTTCACCACAGCCATATTCTTTAGCTCGGTGAAAGGACTTCGGAAACCATATCTACTCCAGCTGTAATTTCTCCCAGGAAGTCCTCTAAAGCTGCTTTCACTTGAAATGTGGCCTTTTAGGTTTGTGGAGGCGGAAGCTTTTCATAACTTCATGTCGGCGGTGGCCAGGTGTCCATACTCGGTCCCCAGCCGCCACTATTTCTCCTGGTATCGTCTACGCCTTCCACAAGCACGGGTCTTCACAACATTACCCGTGCCCTCCCCAGTGCACTTACTGGGGAGGACCGCGTAACCACAAACACGTGGACAAGTGAATGTGGCCAGGGACGGTTCGGAGCCAGTCCACAGCTTGTGAGTGAGAGTTGTATTTCACCACAGCCATATTTTTTAGCTCGATGAAAGGACTGACTTCGGAAACCGTATCTACTCCAGCTGTAATTTCTCCCAGGAAGTCCTCTAATGAAGCTTGTCGCATCAGCAATGGCAGCCCGTCCAACATCAGCTCACACTTGTCGGTGGTGCTTCGACACACAAACATATTTCTTTGCGCCTTTAATTTCATGACTACACAGTTGGGCAATGGCCTGATCTGCAATGCGGTTTGAGAAATAACATGCATAAGCACGAAAAATCCACATTAAAAAAGCAGCCATAAAGTGTCTGGGAATCTTCCCACACCCACACACTTTTCTTAGCCAGGGCTGCTTCTCGGCAGGGTTGGACTTGCCCACCAGAGAACCGGAGACTACTACAGTGGGCCCTGGCTTCTCCTTCAGGAGAGTAAATAGTACCGAGGTGAGGCCATGATGATGATAGATGCCACCATTTGCTTAGTTTTCTGTTACTTGGAATGCAAGCGCAAGTATGCAGCCAGCCACCCACCCACAGGCCGCAATAGTAAACTGCCAGATTTCTGGGCAGCTGCTTGCACTTGAAATGTGGCCTTTTAGGCTCGTGGAGGTGGAAGCTTTTCACAACCTCATGGCGGTGGCGGCCAGGTGTCCATACTCTGTCCCCACTATTTCTCCAGGTATCGTCTTCACCTTCCACAAGCAAGGGTCCCTAAACATTACTGCTGGTACTCTATCTGTGGGAATCGGCTTGCCTCTTACCAGCCTGTAATATTGCCAGTGAACTATGTTACGATGCCATGGTATTAGCACTGCCCCCAGTACCAGAAGCGAAGCCATCCCCAATTTCCTTCTCAGGAATTCTATTTGGTAGACTGAGTCACTGCCCAAATACATTAGTTTCTCACAAAGGAGCTAAAGATAGAGTGGCAGTAGGTGCAAGTTTCTCCAGCCTGTTAGATATCATAGGGTGAACGGCAGCACATTGGCTCAGTGGTTAGCACTGAAGCCTTCCACCGCTGGGATTCTGGGTTCAAATCCCAGCAAGGACAACATCTGCAAGGATTTTGTATGTTCTCCTCATGTTTGCATGGGTCAGTAAAAAAGGAGCCACAGAGTGTCCGGAAACCTTCCCACACACTTTTCTTAGCCAGGACTGCTTCTCAGCAGGGTTGGATGGTCCCACCAGAGAATCCTTGGGTGGGCCCTGGCTTCTCCATCAGGAGAGTTCATGATAGCGCAAACTTTGCAGCAGCCATGGGGCTCTTGAACTGGGGAGAAAGGTGAGCCCTCAGAATCAAATCCTCTGGTGGGCCCAATGTTTTTCAGTTTGAAACTGCTTCTCAGTGGGAGTTGTATTTCATCAGAGCCATATTCTTTAGCTTGGTGAAAGGACTGGCATAGAGGGAAACCATATCTACTTCTGTTGTCATTTCTCCGTCGCCAGGTTCTGCCCATTGTCACACACAACCATGCATGGCTGTATGTTCAGCAGTGAGAGCCACAGATCAGGCTGCTGTGTTACAGCTTTCAACAACTCTCCAGTGGTGAGTGGTTTGTCACCTAAGCATTAAGCATGTTATCTTCAGCACAGCCTGTTGCCGCTTGGCCAAGGCCATGCCACAGTGCTTTCAGCTTGTGACTGATGTGGTCATTTCAGAGATGGAGGCCAAACTGGAGGAGGAGGTGCAGGAGCTGAACAATGTGATTACATTGAGGCTACATTGGGAAGTCTGGTTTTTATACTAATCAAAGGTCCTACTGTGTTTCTATTTATTTATTTTTTTTACGTTATTTTTTAAAACAAATGCATTCATCGGGAAAAGTCATTTTAACATTTTACAACCTTATCTGGCCATGTGGTGTGTGACACATCATCAGACTCATCCTGCTTCATTTATGATGGAGGGACTCTGAAAGTCACAAAGCCTATTTTTATAGGGCCATCAGGCGGCCTTTACTATTTTTAAAGGGCCAGCAGTTGGCCCTCGCTATTGTTAGAGAGCCATTAGGCGGCTATGCTTTCTTGTTCCCATTATTAACTGTTATTGCATATGGAGTGACTGCAAGGGCTGCCAAAAATTTGGACGCAACCCAATACCCCTTTGAAGAGACATAGAGAAGGGTCTCAGTAAAAAAAAATTTTCCCATTATAAAGGAGCTGGTCTCCTATAGTGGTAATGCCCATGCTGTGACTGCAAGGGCTGCCAAAATTTGGGAAAAACCCCACTAACAATTTAAAGACATATAGAGCTGGGCCACAGTAATGACATGTTCCCATTAGAATTGAGAGGGTCTGCTATACAGTTAAAGGGTATGCAATGAATGTAACGGCTGCTAACAATTTGGAGGAACTCCAATGCCCCTTGCAAAAGACGTAGAGGTCAGAGGGCCTCCTAAAAAAACAATGTTCCCATTATTAGGAAGTGTGTCTCCCATACTGTTTGCCTATGCAGTGAAGCAACGGCTGCCAAAAATTTGGAGGAACTCCAATGCCCCTTGCAAGAGACATACTCCTTGGTTGTCCAACAAACTGTGACCTCTGCCACCAACGTTTTCAGATGTGAATTTTTTTTAATAATTCCAAAACAAGGCCTTCTCACACTGCATCATTTTATTAGGCCTGTCCTGCAAGGGAATAAGAGACATAAAGTTCTCCCTGTAGCATGGGTCTAGAAGCATTACCAACCAGTAATGACTGTCACCCAAAATTTGGAAAACGCGAGGGTCACGGGAAAGGCAGCGTAAACACAGCCATGTGTGCCAGACTGCAAAGAGGCAAGACTTCCATGTTCTCACCAAGAGGACGACTGTCCATGCTCTCCTCCTCATCCTCCTCCTCTTCCTCCTCCTCCCTGTCCTCAGGTCATCCACGCTGAACAGATGGTATGACAGTTGTGCAGGTAGTACCGTCTATAGCGCAGGAAACTATCTCCTGTTCTTCCTCTTCCTCTTCCTCATTGTCACCCAATCCACGTTGGGATGAGATGAGGCTGGGCTGTGGGTAATCACCCCTGTATGGTTCCTTGCTCCATCTCATCGTGCATCCTCTTTAATTGAGAGCAGAGAGCGTTTCAAAAGACAGAGAAGCGGGATGGTGACGCTAATTATGGCGTCATCGCCGCTAACCATCTTGGTGGAGTCTTCAAAGTTTTGGAGGATGGTACAGATGTCTGACATCCATGTCCATTCCTGAGGTTTTATGTGTGGAGTCTGACCTGAATACCGACGGCCTTGTTGATGTTGGTAGTCAACAACTGCCCTCTTCTGCTCACAAATCCTTCCCAACATCTGCAGTGTAGAGTTCCAATGCGTGGGGACATCGCAGATCAGTCGGTGAGCTGGACGCTGCAAACGGTGCTGAAGCAGGGCAAGAGCGGCGGAAGCTGTAGCTGACTTTCTAAAATGGGCACACAGGCGGCGTACTTTGACAAGCAGATCCAGCAGATCCAGGTAGAATTTGAGAAACCGCTGAACCACGAGGTTAAGCACATGGGCCTCAGAGCTGCCACCATATTCCGGCCATTGTCACACATGACCATGCCTGGCTGTAGGGTCAGCGGTGTCAGACACAGATCTGCCTGCTCTTTCAGAGCTGTCCACAACTTTTCAGCATTGAAATGTATGATTTTTGAAGTCTTTTCGGTGATATGTCTGACAGAGAACAACGGCTTTAAATTGTAGGCCTGTAACTTACTAATATTATTCTACACTGTGACCTAGTGTGATTAGCTTCACCGACACACTGCAACAGAATGGAAAAGGAGGCCAATATTTTCCACGTTCAGTTCAAATTTCTGGATTTTTATCTCTGTAATATGGAACAGATCTGGCTTTATTCTGCAGTGAGCAGAAAAATGATGTACTCTGGATTGCTTTTAAAGCAAATAACCAGGAATAAGATAAAAAAAAAATTGCCCCTGATATCTGGGGCTGTGTCTAGAAATATCTGTAATTATTACAGCAGCAGCAGACAGGACGTTCAATGGACCCTCTGTATCATACACTGCAGTCTGCCACATGCACTGCCTGCCTACCTAGCTCTGATTATATGCAGCTGGATTAGTCCTCAGAAGGACTGTTAGTTCAGATAGATATAGATATATGTAAAGATATAAATTCGCGCTAATGGTAGTGAGATTGGAGAAAGAAGGGGAGAGATGCTTGGTTAAAAGAATTAGACTTTTATTGAGATACACAGGCGATATAAAATTGCGTGTAAAATAAGGGAATAGTTTAAAAATTGGTGTTAAGTATCACCAAGCTAAATACACACAACGCAGCGTACAATAGTTACGGAGGCCTGTTTGTGCCTCCTGTGCTGGGTCTAGGATTGCTGCGTACCACGTGACTCCCAGACACGCTGCTCCTCTCGCGCGCCTTCCACGAGAAGCGCGTCGTCTTTCTCCTCCCTAACTCTCCCTCCCGCAACCCGGAAGTAGGTGAGCACGCGGCAGTCACCGGCCGGGACTCCCCTCTCGCCCCGGATCCCTGACACCTTCTGACACCACTGCTGGACAACTCACTGTAAGTAGGATCGGGCCAAGGCCCCACCGGAACCGCCAGACCTATAGCCATAGAATACCCCTTATTTCTCCCCAACAGAACCTGCAGACGGACTCTGCAGTTCAACCCTACAATTTAAGCACAGCTACCGCTAGTCCTATCCGACACAGACGTGTCAGCCAGAGCTTCCTGCTGCACCCCCCTCTGGAATTCTACACCAAGACAGGAACCTAGCCAATACTAACAGCCAGCTAATAGTGACCACTGACCACTCTGTCTATAATAATACAACTACCACCTTAGCTTACAGACGCCGACCCTCTGGCACAGCCTGAGCGTCCTACTGCAGCCAGAGCCTCGTATTGCATCCACCTAACGGGTACTACTATCAGAAACCCTAGCTATCCTGAGACATCCCTGAGCCCTCTCTGGACCACCCCTGCAAACCTACCTGGCAGGTAACTCTAGGCACATAGTGTGCCAACCCTGTCACTACTGTGCTAACCTTGATATTAGTCCCTACTACTGCTACTATTATTTATCTTTCTTCCAGAACCGCTCTGGACAAGCATCCAGATCCTCCTGGTGCATCTACTTAAAATAGGACAAAACCAAATCTGTAACACCTACCACGGAGCCCACCTTCTAACTACTGGACCCTCACAGGTACCCCCTACAGCTTACCTATAGGTAGCCAATTACCCTCCATAGCTCCTACAACTGGGCATTATCCCACTTGTCTCTCCTAGACTAATCTCTGTAAAGAGCCATACAGGACCACTGTCCAAGCAAGGCACCGTCTACATCATCCACCACCTGCTGATTGCCACACCAATAGCAGGTAAGTCGCTAACCAATATACAGTTCGGCCAATATCTTAAACACCGAACATTCAATTCCACAACCTTAATTACCTTTTCCCGTAGATACCACCATAGGTGAGCGTCTACCTACTGCAAGGACGACATCACCACTGGACCTACAGCCTGCTGATTGCCTTATGAATAGCAGGTAACTCCATTGGTATATCACTGACCACTGGTCACTCACTCACCCACCCCCCAAAAAAAACCTAACCAGCTTGTCTTCATCCCAGGTACCACTACCTTTAACCTCACTCCGCCTACCACAAGGAGCCACCAATCGAGTATAGCGGATCTACGTACCTCTGCCTCCTAAAATCAACCACTCATATTGAGCACCTTGACAACTTGAAAAGCAAGACACTATCCAACTATCCAACTATCTATTTACCTATTTTTATTTATTATTTATTAATACCTTTTTATCCATTGTGTGTATTTAGCTTGGTGATACTTAACACCAATTTTTAAACTATTCCCTTATTTTACACGCAATTTTATATCGCCTGTGTATCTCAATAAAAGTCTAATTCTTTTAACCAAGCATCTCTCCCCTTCTTTCTCCAATCTCACTACCATTAACGCGAATTTATATCTTTACATTTTTACCTTGACTTAGTTCAAACTCGGACATTCATGGTTCCCTGTCCACAAATTCGCTGCCATTTCTAGTGACTAGCTTTACAGCGCCTCCTACACCCAATGCCAGATATAGATATATGTTGTGGAATACCTATACTAACTATGAACAAGCAAATCTCTCCCTGACGCAGCAGCACCTCTCCCTACTCTACCTGTTTCCGGAGTAGATTGTGACGAGCATGGCGTTGCCCGGTCTTATATACACCTGATGATGCTGTGCAGCCAGCCAATCACTGTAATGCCCACAACCAACATGGCTACAGCATTACAGTGCATGGCAGGCAATCCCTTCATGTTCATTGGCTCTCTAAAGAGCGCCAAACATGCAGGGAGGGGACCCGAGTTCCCGCCCGAGCAACCTAGAAATACTCGCCGAGCTCGTAGATCACAGTGATGCTTGGGCGAGTACCGAGCAGTGTCGAGCGCGTTCGCTCATCACTAGTTAAAAGTTATCAACAATTTCTCATTTTTCCAACAAAATTTACAAAACCATTTTTTAGGGACCTCATCACATTAGAAGTGACTTTGAGGGACCTATATGACAGAAAATACCCAAAAGTGACACCATTCTAAAATCTACACCCCTTAAAGTGGCCAAAACTACATTCAAGATGTATATTAACCCTTCAGGTGCTCCACAGGAATTAAAACAATGTGGAAGGAAAAAATTTACATTTTACTTTTTTTCACAAAATTGTTAATTTAGCCCTAAGGGGTAATGTTTCTCCTTATAGAGAGTGACACACCAGCTCTGGCACCTCAAGGTAAGGAGGCTTATTCACCATGCAATGCTCCTCTGGGAAATTTAATATGCAAATTGCCTCTTCAGAGAAAAAGAGGACTTGTACTCTATAGCGCCACCTATTGGAAGCAGCCCCAAATTTTTTATTTTCACAAGGGTAACAGAAGAAAATTGCCCTCAAAATGTGTTGTGCAATTTCTCCTGAGTACGCCGATACCCCATATGTGGGGAAAACTACTGTTTGGGTGCATGGTAGGGCTCGGAAGGGAAGGAGCACCATTTGACTTTTTGAACGCAAAATTGGTTGGAATCGAGAAGGCACGCCATGTCGCATTTGGAGAGCCCCTGATGTGCCTAAACAGTGGAAACCCCCAAGTGACCCCATTTTGGAAACTAGACCCCTAAAGAAACGTATATAGATGTGTTGTGAGCACCTTGAAATGTTTTCATTTTCACAAGGATAGTAGGAGAAAATGGACCCAAAAATGTGTTGTGCAATTTCTCCTGAGTACACTGATACCTCATATATGGGGGAAAACTACTGTTTGGGTGCACGGCAAGGCTCGGAAAGGAAGGAGTGACGTTTTTGAATACAGACTTTGATGGAATGGTCCGCGGGTGTCATGTCACATTTGGAGAGCCCCTGATGTGCCTAAACAGTGGAAGCCCCCACAAGTGACCCCATATTGGAATTGATCTAGTGTTTTCCTGGTATTTGAATTTTATATTTTTGACGTATACGTGAGTTGTGTAGAGTGCACCATGTTGGTATATGTAAGTTGTGTTATGTGCATCAGATTGGCATATGTAAGTTGCGTAACCAGAAATAAATGTATTAGCCTATGGATGTGTGGTACAGTTTGAAGCATTCTTTTATACACAGGCCAGGTGTCGCATTGATAAGTGGTGTTCTTTCTTATCCCCCTTCTGTAACACACTTGGCACCTTTTTACGTCCTTCCTTTCTTTCAAGTTTGAGGGATCTCATCTGAGAAATGTTGCCCTGGTACGATACTGGCACTTTCAGTTTCGGAAGTACTGGGGCTCACTCCTTCCTGCCTGCCAAATATTAGGGCCCTGACCACTACCCCCTGGACCTGAAGGAATGTACCAGTCTGGACTGCACATTGTGATAGCATGAAAGAGTTATACATTGCCATCTGTACGATGTGCAAGTCCAGCTTCTTGTACCAAACCTTAGCTTTTCGCATGGCAAAGTAGGGCTGGAGGACTTGATCAGAGAGATATTTTTATTGCACTCCAGTGCACACTCTTGTTTGGGAACCTATGTAGAGGTACCTCGTACAGCGCTGCGGGTGCTGCCATCACAATGTATGGTGATCAATAAAAGGACAGTCCTCTTGTACTTGACCACCAGCATGTTGTCGCTACATTGGGCTCTGCTCTCACCCTTTCTGAGCAGCTGCCGAATTAGTGACCTAGGGTATCCTTTGATTTTTGCGGGCAGTACCGCATGCTGCGGTAGCTCTGGCAAAGAGGGATTTAAAGAGAGGGATGCTGGTATAAAAGTTATCTACGTAGAGGTGATAATCTTGATCCAGCAGTGGATGCAGCAAATCCCACACAATATTCCACTCACTCACAGGACAGTGGGGCATTCAAGGGGTTGAAGTTGTCCTTCCCTTTATAAACCCTAAATCTGTGTGTGTACCCTGAGGTACTCTTGCACAGCTTGTAGAGTTTAATTTTCGTACCTGGACCTCTTACTGGGCATTGCCGGAATTTAAGCTTATCCTTGAAATGTATTAGGGACTCATCCACGCAGATGTCCCTTTGGGGAATGTACACCTCAGCAAACTTGTTGCTGAAGTGATCAATGACCTGCCGAACTTTGAAAAGTTGGTCAAAGTTGGGGTCATCTCAGGGAGGACATTGTGCATGTATCGTTGTAATGCAAAAATCAGTGTATGGCCTCAAATAATTTTTCGGTCATTCCCATGCGGAACACTGGAGTGTTGTATAAAACATCAACAATCCAACATCAACAATCCAATATTGCCGAAGTTCTGGCTTCTTCACTAACCCTATGTGAAGGACAAGGCCCAAAAAGTCATCATCTCTACTGTGTCTACAGGAGTCCAGTTAGAAAATTATGAAGTGGGGTTTTGACCAAAAAATTGTTGTATGTACAAGTTTGTTTCGGCCACCATGAGGTTTACAAAATCCTCAGAGAAAAAGACTTTGAAAAAGTTGATTTCTGTGAGGTCGGTTGTGTCAAATTTGATTCCTGTTTTTGCCACAAAATCAGGACTCTGTGGCTTATAATCTTTGGGGGTGAGGTTCATGGAGGGTTACTAACTGTGGGCACTGGATCATTTTCTGTCCTGAGGTGTCTGCGTGGCGCTTCAGCATCACTTGAGAAAGTGGAGGAGGAGGAAAAATAAAGGAAGTTGGCATATTCTCACTCACTAACAGTGTCAGAGGCATGGAAGGCGTATGCCTCCTCGGCTGAATACCGTGATTGGGACGAGAGGGACATTTTTTTACATGTGTAGTGTGTGTGTGTGTGTGTGTGTGTAAAATTACAAAATTTTATTCAGGCATGTGTGTGCGTAAGTGTTTGGTGTAAACTTTTTTATTTAGAATAAAGAGGAAAAAAAGAAGAAAATAATCTAGAAAGAAAAAGATTAAAATAAAATAAAAAGAATATAAAAATTTGGTAAAATAAAAAACAGACTTATTAAACGGATGTCAGTAAATAATAATTACTGAGCGCCCGCAACTATCTAACACTAATCCTGACTATATTCTGTAAAAAATACTGTAGTAGACGTTAGTGTTGAGCGAACATGCTCGACACTGCTCGGTACTCGCCCGAGCATCACGCTACTCGGGATGTTCGGCGAGCACCGAGCATTTCCGGGTTACTCGGGCGGGAGCTCGAGTCTCCGCCCTGCATGTTTGGCGCTCTTTACAGAGCCAATGAACATGCAGGGATTGCCAGCCAGTCACTGTAATGCTGCAGCCATGTTGGTTGTGGGCATTACAGTGATTGGCAGGCCGCACAGCGTCACCTCGAGTATTTAAAATGGGGCGCCGCCATCTTGGACACAGTCGCTCCGGATTAGACAGTGTAGGGACAGCGCTGCTAATTTAGGGAGAGATATAAACTGCGAAATAGTTAGTGTAGGGTCTGTAAAGGCTGCCAGAACAAACAAACAGTCCTTTTCAGGACTAGTATCCATCCCAGATACCAGGCAGGCAGGCTGTATAGGAGACACAGTGGTTATACCAGCAAACGCTGCATTTCAGTCCTGTGTGCTCCTGTTGCTGAAATTGCTGGACTTAGCACCAGGTGTCGGGGGCCAGGAAAAATCGTTTTTTTTTCATCTAAATCCTCCTTCTTTTTTCCTCCTTCACACTGTACAAATACCCGTCTTATTAACCTTTTGGTGTGTCCCCCCCCCCCAAAAAAAAAAGCGTGTCTCTGATTTTTCAGACACAAATATAACTGTTGAAAATAGTCTGGTGTAGGCTAGAGAAACAGAAGTGTTGTTTTGCACTTCCACGGTTCAAATCTCTGTATTATCTGTATTATTTTGCGCCATTTGTATCTAAAAAAAAAAGCAGTTTGAGTGTGTCGCTCACTGTTCAGCCGCAAATATCTCTATTTAAAAAAGTGTGGTATACCCCAGTAAACAATAGCTGTGGTTTTGCCATCCCACGGTAAAAAATCTCTATTATTCAGGTTTTGGTAGTTTTTTCCATAAAGAAAAACTGTAGTGTCTCCTGACTGTTGTGACACAAAAATATATCTGTTGAAAATAGTCTTGTGTAGGCCTGACAACCCAGTGTGGTTTCGCAGTTCCACGGGTCAAATCGCTGTACTATCCAGTTTTGGGCCTTTGGTATCTAAAAAAGAAGCAGTTTGAGTGTGTCGCTCACTGTTCAGCCGCAAATATCTCTATTTAAAAAAGTGTGGTATACCCCAGTAAACAATAACTGTGGTTTTGCCATCCCACGGTAAAAAATCTCTATTATTCAGGTTTTGGTAGTTTTTTCCGTAAAGAAAAACAGTAGTGTCTCCTGACTGTTGTGACACAAAAATATATCTGTTGAAAATAGTCTTGTGTAGGCCCGACATCCCAGTGTGGTTTCGCAGTTCCACGGGTCAAATCGCTGTACTGTCCAGTTTTGGGCCTTTGGTATCTAAAAAAAAGCAGTTTGAGTGTGTCGCTCACTGTTCAGCCGCAAATATCTCTATTTAAAAAAGTGTGGTATACCCCAGTAAACAATAACTGTGGTTTTGCCATCCCACGGTAAAAAATCTCTATTATTCAGCTTTTGGTAGTTTTTTCCGTAAAGAAAAACAGTAGTGTCTCCTGACTGTTGTGACACAAAAATATATCTGTTGAAAATAGTCTTGTGTAGGCCCGACATCCCAGTGTGGTTTTGCAGTTCCACGGGTCAAATCGCTGTACTATCCAGTTTTGGGCCTTTGGTATCAAAAAAAAGCAGTTTCAGTGTGTCACTCACTGTTCAGCCGCAAATATCTCTATTTAAAAAAGTGTGGTATACCCCAGTAAACAATAACTGTGGTTTTGCCATCCCACGGTAAAAAATCTCTATTATTCAGGTTTTGGTAGTTTTTTCCGTAAAGAAAAACAGTAGTGTCTCCTGACTGTTGTGACACAAAAATAAATCTGTTGAAAATAGTCTTGTGTAGGCCCGACATCCCAGTGTGGTTTCGCAGTTCCACGGGTCAAATCGCTGTACTATCCAGTTTTGGGCCTTTGGTATCTAAAAAAGAAGCAGTTTGAGTGTGTCGCTCACTGTTCAGCCGCAAATATCTCTATTTAAAAAAGTGTGGTATACCCCAGTAAACAATAACTGTGGTTTTGCCATCCCACGGTAAAAAATCTCTATTATTCAGGTTTTGGTAGTTTTTTCCGTAAAGAAAAATTGTAGTGTCTCCTGACTGTTGTGACACAAAAATATATCTGTTGAAAATAGTCTTGTGTAGGCCCGACATCCCAGTGTGGTTTCGCAGTTCCACGGGTCAAATCGCTGTACTATCCAGTTTTGGGCCTTTGGTATCTAAAAAAGAAGCAGTTTGAGTGTGTCGCTCACTGTTCAGCCGCAAATATCTCTATTTAAAAAAGTGTGGTATACCCCAGTAAACAATAACTGTGGTTTTGCCATCCCACGGTAAAAAATCTCTATTATTCAGCTTTTGGTAGTTTTTTCCGTAAAGAAAAACAGTAGTGTCTCCTGACTGTTGTGACACAAAAATATATCTGTTGAAAATAGTCTTGTGTAGGCCCGACATCCCAGTGTGGTTTCGCAGTTCCACGAGTCAAATCGCTGTACTATCCAGTTTTGGGCCTTTGGTATCTAAAAAAAAAGCAGTTTGAGTGTGTCGCTCACTGTTCAGCCGCAAATATCTCTATTAAAAAAAGTGTGGTATACCCCAGTAAACAATAACTGTGGTTTTCCTCTTCCACGGTTCTAATCTACTCTTTATTACCCTATTTCCATTGATAGTGCAAGTGTAAGCTATTTTATTTCATTTACAATGGTCAAGGCGCGTGGCAAGGGATGTGGAAGTGGACGTTCTGGTGATGGTTCGTGCAGAGGACAGGGCCGTGGCCAAGGTGAAAATGTGCCACAACCAACAGCCACATCTTCTCACTCCCACTTCTTGACCGAATTACTAGGGAAGCACAGAACAACACCAGTATTGAGAACTGATCAGTGTGAACAGGTTATTAATTGGATAGCAGATAATACTTCCAGTTACCTGGGCACCACCACCTCCGGTCTGTCTTCCACACGGTCAACTCTTAGTAGCCGTGAGTCTCGACCGCATACTCCTCCTCACCCTGATGCTCCTTCCTCCCACCATGCCGAGTGTCGTCAGACAGCAAGTGATCCCACTCTTGGACACTCTGAAGAGCTGTTCACTGGTCCATTTCCATATTTGGGCCCCTCGCCTGATACGCTTGAAGTGGTGGAAGAGGAGGTCCCATGTTGCGATGCCCAAATATTTGAACAGCCACGGCCACAGGAAGTCGACGTTGGCAATCTGTCACAAGAGGTGGACGATGACGAGACACAATTGCCAGGAAGTGAGGAGGAGGATCGTGGTGCGCAAGTGGAAGAGGAGGAGGTGGTGGATGATCTAGTAACTGACCCAACGTGGAAGGAGGACATGCAGAGCGAGGCCAGCAGCACACAGGGGGAGGGAGGCAGAGTACCCCAACAGGCAGGAAGAAGCAGTGTGGTGGCTGCAGACAGAAGGCAGGCAACCGTTCCCCGTAACACCAGCACGAGGGACGTTGCCAGTATAAGCGGTAGGTCTTCCAGAGTCTGGAATTTTTTAAAAGACTCTGCTGATAACCCCAAAAAGGCCATATGTTCCACCTGCCATGCCAGCATCAGCAGGGGTGACAAAACTACCAGCCTGACCACCACCAGCATGATCAGGCACATGGCAGCAAAGCACCCGACTTTGTGGGGCGAAACCCAGGGTCCACGACCAGTGTCAGCGGGTGTCACCACTGCTTCTTCCACTGTTGTGCGTGCAATAGAACCCCCTGTTGTGTGTGCAAGGCAATCCCCTGTCCATACTGCATGTAAAGATGCCCGCTCCTCTCAGTCTTCACTTGTTATGGCAGTTTCTCAAGAAACAGCATCAACGTCCACGTCCACGTCCCACCGCAGCGTTCAATTGTCCATATCCCAGACCTTTGACCGAAAGCGGAAATTCGCAGCTAACGCCCCACAGGCCACAGTCCTAAATTCGCACATTTCATGACTGCTTGCATTGGACAATGGCCGTAACCTGGTGGCGGCTCTGAGGCGAGGTGAGATCACACACGTACCATGCCTGGCTCATGTGCTTAACCTCGTGGTTCAGCGGTTTCTTAAATCGTACCCCGAGTTGCCAGATCTGCTCGTCAAAGTACGCCGCCTGTCAGCTCATTTTCGCAAGTCGGCTACAGCTTCCGCCGCCCTTGCTGTGTTGCAGCAGCGTTTGCAGCTTCCGGCACACCGACTGGTGTGTGATGTCCCCACATGTTGGAACTCTACCCTCCACATGTTGCAAAGGATTTGTGAGCAGAAGAGAGCAGTTGTGGAGTACCAGCTGCAACAAGGCCGTCGATATTCAGGTCAGACTCCACACATAAGACCTCAGGAGTGGACCTGGATGTCTGACATATGTACCATCCTGACAAACTTTGATGAGGCCACCAAGATGGTGAGTGGCGATGACGCCATCATTAGTGTCAGCATCCCACTTGTCTGTCTTTTGCAACGCTCTCTGCAGAGAATTAAAGAGGAGGCATTGCAGCCAGAGTATGATGAGATGGATCAAGAAGCCGTAGCGGGCGATTACACACAACCCAGCCTCATCTCATCCCAACGTGCATTGGGGGACAATGAGGGAGAGGAGGAGGAGGAGGAGGAAGAACAGGAGCTGCTATCATGCGTTGTAGACGGTAGTACCTGTACATGTGTCATACCGTCGGTTCAGCGTGGGTGGCCTGTGGACAGGGGGGAGGAGGGGAGGAGGAAGAGGAGGAGGAGAGCATGGTCAGTCGTCATCTTGGTGAGGACACGGAAATCTTGCCCGTTACCAGTCTGGCACGCATGGCTGACTTTATGTTACGCTGCCTTAACCGTGACCCTCGCGTTGTCAAAATGTTGGGTGACAGTCATTACTGGTTGGTGACACTTGTAGACCCCAGCTACAAGGAGAACTTTCACTCTCTTATTCCTGAGGTGGAGAGGTCTACAAAAATGGGGCAATATCAGAAGGTCCTTGCTGCAGAACTCTTAAAAAAATTCCCTTCTGAACACGCTAGCGGCATAGGTCACAGTTCGTTGCCCAACCAAGGCGTACAGGCGAGAGAGATGAAACTCCAATCCAGCAGAGGCAGGGGAACACTGTCAACGTTCTGGGACAGTTTTCTGACATCCGCCCAGCTTACAGGCCCTGAGGCGCGGGGTATTCTCACAAGGAGTGGAAAGTTTCAAAAGATGGTGAGGGAGTACCTTGCCGATCGTACCAGCGTCCTCCATAATTCCTCTGTGCCTTTTAATTATTGGGTATCCAAGCTGGACACTTGGAATGAACTCGCTCTGTACGCCTTGGAGGTCCTGGCCTGCCGCTAGCGTGTTATCGGAGCGTGTTTTTAGTGCCGCTGGGGAAATTATAACTGATAAGCGCACTCGCCTGTCAACTGACAAGCTGACCCTTATCAAAATGAACAAGGGCTGGATTGGGCCAGACTTCTCATCACCACCAAATGACAGCAGAGTAACATAAAGTCAAATCCACTGTGTTATTTCGGGAGGTGTATTCACATGCACCGCTTCACACCCACACATGGGTATACGCTTCCTCGTTTCGACTGTTTAATCTTCTTCTCCTTATCCTCAGCCTCCACCACAACTATACCACCAGGGTGCCAGCATTGCAAGTTCCTCCGTCCTTATTGTTGGCAGCTTTTGCTTGCAAGGCATAAGCAAATACTATGGGACACCCACTCCCCAATAATGGTACTTATGTTTGTAATATGCTGTACTGCATGGCTCTTGTAAGGGGCATTGCAAGTTGCTCTGTCCTAATTTTTGGCAGCTTTTGCTGGGAAAGCATAAGCAAATACTATGGGACACCCACTCCCCAATAATGGGACTTATGTTTGTAATATGCTGTACTGCATGTCTCTTGTAAGGGGCATTGCAAGTTGCTCCGTCCTAATTTTTGGCAGCTTTTGCTTGGAAAGCATAAGCAAATACTATGGGACACCCACTCCCCAATAATGGGACTTATGTTTGTAATATGCTGTACTGCATGGCTCTTGTAAGGGGCATTGCAAGTTGCTCTGTCCTAATTTTTGGCAGCTTTTGCTGGGAAAGCATAAGCAAATACTATGGGACACCCACTCCCCAATAATGGGACTTATGGTTGTAATATGCTGTACTGCATGGCTCTTGTAAGGGGCATTGCAAGTTGCTCTCTCCTAATTTTTGGCAGCTTTTGCTGGGAAAGCATAAGCAAATACTATGGGACACCCACTCCCCAGTAATGGGACTTATGTTTGTAATATGCTGTACTGCATGGCTCTTGTAAGGGGTATTGCAAGTTGCTCCGTCCGAATTTTTGGCAGCTTTTGCTGGGAAAGCATAAGCAAATACTATGGGACACCCACTCCCCAATAATGGGACTTATGTTTGTAATATGCTGTACTGCATGGCTCTTGTAAGGGGCATTGCAAGTTGCTCCGTCCTAATTTTTGGCAGCTTTTGCTGGGAAAGCATAAGCAAATACTATGGGACACCCACTCCCCAATAATGGGACTTATGTTTGTGTGTCACCCTGGCCTGGATGCCACAAGTGTAATTAAAGCTGTGTCTGAGAGCAAGGGGGAGGTTCTCTAGTCAGGGGAACATTAGCATGCAATGCCTCCTGTCTCAGGCCAGTAGGGGGAGCAGGCTGCCCCTATAAAAGCTGGTGCTGGGGGCAGGGTTAGAGAGAACCAGATGACCTGTCTCAGGACTGAGACGTGTCCCAGAGCAGAGCAGGGACAGACAGTTGCACCGCACCTAAGAGGAAGTGTGGCAGGAGGAGAGCCACAAGCCAGAGACAAGAGGCGGAGAGAGCCTGTCTTGGCAGATAAAGGACTTAATTTCCCAGACTTTGGTGTCTGAGGCTGGGAGGATTCCACATTCTCCAGCAGATAACCAGTTCGCAGGGGACTGTATACTCCTTGGCCTAAGAATAGAGATGAGCGTTGTTCTACTCGAACTGTTCGCCAATCTCAAATTCGAGCTGTTTTGGGCGGTGTTCGAGCCGTTCGGCGAACACGAACAATTTGAGAAAAATTCGGCTGTTCGAGGTTATGTTCGATAACTGTTCGTGCACCAAAATCATAACTGGATTTTTTCTCAGTAATGATGAAAATTAATGTTAATACGCAGTTTGAGTGTACAGCGGGGTGGGGGGAGGGGCAGGGGATGGATCTCTGCAGGAACAATGAAGATCTCCATTTTTTTTTCTCTTTCCCGCATTTGCAGTGGGGAGGTGCAATCTGTCAGCCTATCAGCAGCACACACACGGAGCGAAGTGCTTTTTTTCACACAAGCAAGGGCATGTGTCATTGGCAGTGTATGTCACATGTCCTTGCCCTATAAGACCAAGCCATTTTCCCCGTCGCCACCATTTTCTCACTGCTGCAGCTGCGTGTTAGACGGCACCGCTGTTGCTGTGTGCGCTATACCTTGTTAATTTCAAGCCAATTTTCGCACAAATATACAGATAGCTTAGGAGTAGGGAATAGTTGTGATTGCAGTCCTTTTAAGGACTAGGTTACAGCATTTCCTACGACTTTTATCAGGGATGTCTGTGCTCTTAAATAGATAGGTTGTGGGAGTAAAGACTAATTGTAATTGGAGTCCTTTTCAGGACTAGGTTACATCAGTTCCTATCAGTTTTTGCCAGGCAGGTCTGTGCCAGTGCTGTGCAAGTTTTTTTCACAGCATTTGGCTGAATCTAGCAAAGCTAATCCTTTTTGGCCTATTGCAGAGTGTGTTAGTCAGTGGAGTAGCCTATCTGTGTTGCAAGATATACCACCTGTGTATAGAATACCAATTTTTTTACTGCACCTAGTGAAGTAAAATCTTTTGGGCATAGCATCATTCTATTAGTCCATCTATACTGACCTCCATCAGGTTGCAAATTAAAACTAATTTTTATCTGCATCTACAGTACCTCTGAAAAAATATTTGGGCTTCTAGCTGTGTGTGGGACTTGTTGTATTAGTCCATCTATACTGACCTCCATCAGGTTGCAAACTGAATATATTTTTTTCCTGCATCTACCTCTGAAAAAATATTGGGCTTCTAGCTGTGTGTGGGTCTTGTTCTATTAATCCATCTATACTGACCTCCATCAGGTTGCAAACTGAATATAATTTTTTTCTGCATCTAGCTCTGAAAAAATATTTGGCCTTCTAGTAGTGTGTCGGACTTTCTCTATTAGTCCATCTATACTGACCTCCATCAGGTTGCAAACTGAATATAATTTTTTTCTGCATCTAGCTCTGAAAAAATATTTGGCCTTCTAGTAGTGTGTCGGACTTTCTCTATTAGTCCATCTATACTGACCTCCATCAGGTTGCAAATTAAAACTAATTTTTATCTGCATCTACCTCTGAAAAAATATTTGGGCTTCTAGCTGTGTGTGGGACTTGTTGTATTAGTCCATCTATACTGACCTCCATCAGGTTGCAAACTGAATATATTTTTTTCTGCATCTACCTCTGAAAAAATATTGGGCTTCTAGCTGTGTGTGGGACTTGTTGTATTAGTCCATCTATACTGACCTCCATCAGGTTGCAAACTGAATATATTTTTTTCCTGCATCTACCTCTGAAAAAATATTGGGCTTCTAGCTGTGTGTGGGTCTTGTTCTATTAATCCATCTATACTGACCTCCATCAGGTTGCAAATTCAAAATAATTTTTTTCTGCATCTAACCCAGCCAATAGTTTTGGCCTAATACCACAGTTTGGCCACTCAGCTCTGCTCGGTTACCATCCATTGTTTTTTTGTGCAAACAACTCCAGAGTTGTGAATTAGTTAACCACCAAAATGAGTGGAAAAAGGCCTGCTGCTGGTGGAAAGGGGAATAGGCGTGTTGGGAAGGGGAAAAAAGGTTGTGTCCGTGGGGTAGGTGTTAAAGCAACAGTAACATCTGCAGAAGAAAGACCATCTTCCAGCCAAACTAAAATGTCTACTTCTTTTAGCGGACAATGTGATAAGATCCCTTTCTTACGGCCACGCCAATCGCTACAAATTCCAGATGAGGCACAAAAACAGCAGGTGCTTCAACGGATATCAAGTGCTCCTTTAAGTGGGCTCTCCTCCATATCAACTTCAACATCACAAATACTCCAGTCCTCAAAGGTGTCACCCAAATCGCACTTGCTTCCTCACAGCTCCCAAATCTCCAGCTGCCCGTCTGAGTATGAGGTAGAACAGATGGTTGAGTCTGCAGAGCTGTTTACTCATACTATAGCCTGGGAATCAGAGGTCGACTCCAGCGCTTCTGTGAATCCAGACGAGGAAATGATCTGCACTGATGCCCAGAATCTTTATGAGTCGGATCCAGGACCAGACGCAGAAGGTTCTGACCATAATGTAGACCCTCATTCCCAAACTGTAACTCCTGTTGGTGGAGACAATGAGGAAGACGATGATAAGACTCAAATACCTGATTGGAGCGACAACTTTAGTTTTTTGTCAGGGCAGGAACAGGTTGGCTCTGAGGACGACGGGTGTGATAACGCACAGGGTGATGATGATGAGGTCGGAGATCCCACTTAGTGTCAACCCACAGTCAGCCAAGAGATGAGGTCAGCAGAGGAGGTGGAGGAAGATGCTAGTGACGACGAGGTCAGGTTGCGCCTTCCTGGACAGAGACGTAGTACTGGAAGCACGTCAACAACTGTATCCTCAAACACAACTCTGCCTCTCACCACAAGTCGTGGTGGCTCTTCAGGTCGCATGGGTGCTAAGCCTTGCATAGCCTGGGCATTTTTTCAGATCGATAAAGATGACCCAACTCGTGTTATCTGTAACATTTGTCAGCAAAAGCTAAGTAGAGGCCAAAAAATACATAGTTTGAGTACTTCATGCATGAACCGGCACATGGACATGAAGCATAAGTTGCAGTGGGAAGCTCAGTGTGCTACAATGCGGCCTAGCCGGCCGGGCCAACCACCGTCTGCCATATCTTGTGCATCCGCGGCCTCTTCATCCTCTGTGACTGGGGGGACAGCAGTCACACCTGTTTTGGGGCGCAGACCTGCCACCTCTTTACCCGCAACAGCCAGCATGATTGGCAGGTCATCATTTTCTTTGGAGGTGGTAACACCAGCTGGTGTTGAGCGCTGTCCGACATCGATAGCACCACCTTTGGATCAAGGCAACCTAACATGTCCGCCTGCATCTTCCTCACAGATCGGCAGTTTGCCGGGGACACCCTTATCAACCCCGTCTAAGCACAATAGCCAGCCCTCGGTCCCTCAGATGTGGACAAGTAAAAGACCATTTCCTCCTAGCCATGAGAAAGCTAAGAGGTTGAATTTCACCATCTGCAAGCTCTTGGCTACAGAAATGCTGCCTTTCCGCCTGGTGGACACAGAGGATTTTCGAGACCTTATGTCCGTCGCAGTGCCCCAGTACCAGATGCCCAGTCGGCACTACTTCTCAAAGAAAGGTGTGCCTGCGCTCCACCAGCATGTCGCACATAACATCACCGCTTCTTTGAGAAACTCTGTGTGTGACAGGGTGCATTTCACCACAGACACTTGGACGAGTAGGCATGGACAGGGGCGTTACATGTCGCTGACTGGGCACTGGGTAACTATGGTGACAGCAGGACAAGGGGCTGCTGTCCAAGTCTTGCCGTCCCCACGAGTTGTGCGTCAATCCTCTTTATGTCAAAGTTCCTCCACTGCTTCTGCCTCCTCAACCTCCTCTCGGTCTTCCACCTGCACCCAAAGCCTGTCTGGTCATGCCACAAGCTTTCTAACTGCGCAGAAGGGATCCTGCACACCTCCTTACTATGCTGGCAGTAGGGCTCAACGTCATCAGGCGGTTTTTACATTGAAATGTCTGGGAAATGTGAGTCACACAGCTGAGGAGTTGTGGTCAGCTCTGGAGAACCATTTTCATGAATGGTTGTCTCCACTGGACCTGAAACCAGGGAAGGCCGTGTGCGACAATGCTGCAAACCTGGGTGCGGCCCTTCGCCGGGGCAATGTCACACACGTGCCTTGTATGGCTCACGTGTTGAACCTGGTTGTCCAGCAATTTTTAGCCCACTATCCCAGACTAGATGGCCTTCTGCAGAGGGCACGGTCGCTGTGTGCTCACTTCCGCCGTTCGCATCCCGCAGCTCAGCGACTTACATCTCTACAGAAGTCGTTGGGCCTGCCACTTCACCGGCTAAAATGCGATGTGCCTACCCGGTGGAATTCAACTCTGCACATGTTGCAGCGACTGTGGCAGCACCGACAAGCCCTGGTGCAATACGTTCTGACGTATAGCCTGGGCCAACGAGATTCAGAGGTGGGGCAAATCACGCTGGAGGAGTGGTCTCAGATCAGGGACCTATGCACCCTTCTGCACAGTTTTGAAATGGCGACGAAGATGTTTAGTGCTGACGATGCCATTATCAGCATGACTATTCCGGTGATTTACATGCTGGAGCACATGTTAAACAGAATTCGGAGTCAGGTGGTGGCACAAGAGGAGGTGGAGGAAGTAGAGGAGGAGGAGTTGTATGCGGAAGGGCTAACATCTGCAAGGTCCAGACGGTCGGCAGCACCAAGGCGGCAGGCATGTGAGGGTGGGGGAGATGGTTTTACCAGGGCGCATGGTAGCAGCCAAACTAGTGAGGAAGGTGCAGGAGCCCAGGAAGAAGTGGAGGACGAACTGATGGAAGACTCATCAGATGAGGGAGACCTTGATCACATTTCTGTTGTGCGAGGTTGGGGGGAGAGGACAGAGGAAGGAAGCATGATTGTTACCTCGCCACCAACACAACAGGGACTTGGTGCTCCTGGATGCGCAACACACATGAGTGCCTTCTTGCTGCACTACCTGCAACATGACCCTCGAATTGTGAGAATTAGAAATAATCCTGACTACTGGGTTGCCACACTGTTAGATCCCCGGTACAAAAGTAAATTTGCAGAAATTATTCCTGCCATAGAAAGGGATGCACGCATGCAGGAGTATCAGCAGAGACTGTTGCAGAATCTTACATGTGCTTTTCCACAAAATACCAGTGGTGCACGTAGTGAATCTCACAGTTCCAACTTGCCAACCGTGGGACCGTCAAGTGTTCAGCACTCAAACCGTAACAGAACCACAGTATCTGCTGGTAACATCAATTTTGCGGAATCATTTCACCACTTTTTTAGCCCATCCTTTGCAAGGCCACAGGAGACAAGAAGTCTGACACATAGTCAACGCCTAGAGACGATGGTACAGGAGTATCTCCAAGTAAACATTGAAGCCACGACTGTGTCACTGGACCCTTGCTCTTTTTGGGCTTCCAATCTGGATAAATGGCCGGAGCTAGCCACTTACGCCTTGGAGATCTTGTCATGCCCCGCAGCCAGCGTTCTGTCTGAACGTGTGTTCAGCGCTGCTGGTGGTGTGCTGACAGATAAGCGCACGCGGCTCTCCACTGATAATGTAGACAGACTCACGTTCATAAAGATGAACAAATCATGGATCCGAAACGACTTTTCTACCCCTGTGTCATCCTGGGGAGAGTAAAAGCTTGATGATTGGTTAAAATCACCCTACCAACCGTTTTAAACTTTCAAATTACTAATCATGTTTATCTGTATCTTGACTGGAAAATAATTTGGGCTTTGTAGCAGTGTGCAGCACTGATCCTATTAGGCCATCTATACTAAAGCTTCACCAGATTTAAAATTAAAAATAATTTTTAGCTGCATCTAGCCCGGAAAATAATTTTGGGGCTCCGAGATGCGCAAGGCACATAAGTGCCTTCTTGCTGCACTACCTGCAGCATGACCCTCATATTGTCAGAATTCGAAGTAATCATGACTACTGGGTTGCCACACTCTTAGATCCCCCAAACTTTTCGATCAACCTTTTCATTTTAATAAAGACCAAAAAAATGGTCATTTTTGAAATTATAAGCATTAGCAGGTTGTTAGAAACTGAAATCAAACAGTTTTCAACTCAAAACTTTATTCTAGGTGATGTTACATTTTCACATAGGACCCCTTGTTCGAAAGGAGCTTCTGAACTCTCTCGTCCATTGAATTTGTCAGGTTTTGGATGGTTTCTGCTTCAATTGTTTTGCATGAGGACAGAATACCCTCCCAGAGCTGTTGCTTAGATGTGAACTGCCTCCCGCCATCATAGACACTCCTTTTAATGATGCTCCAAAGGTTCTGAATGGGGTAGAGGTCAGGGGAGCATGGGGGTCACACCATAAGTTTGTCCCCTTTTATGCCCATATCAGCCAGAGATGCAGATGTTTTATGTGCAGCATGAGATGGTGCATTATCATGCAGAAAAATGATCTTGCTGTGAAATACACGGTTCTTCTTCTTGAACCATGGCAGGAAGTGCTGTTTGAGAAAATCCACATACATTATGGAGTTCATCTTTAGCGCCTTCAGGGATCCTAAAGGGGCCGACAATCTCTCTCCCCATGATTCCAGCCCAAAACATTACTCCACCTCCTCCTTGTTGGCGCTGTAGCCGTGTTTGCGTGGGGTGTCCATCAACCAGCCATCCTCCACTCCATCCATCTGGACCATCGAGCGCTGCACGGCACTCATCCGTGAACAAAACAGTTTTGAAATCAGTCTTCATGTAATGTTTGGCCCACTGGAGCCGTTTCTGCTTGTGTGAAGTGGATAGAGGAGGTCGACAGGATGGCGCATGCACAGCTGCAAACCTCTGAAGGACCCTGCATCTTGTTGTTCGGGGGACGTTGGAGGCACAAGCAGCTTCAAAAACTTGTCTGCTGCTATGACAAGGCTTTTTTGCCGCTGCTCTTTCAACCTGACGTAATTGCCTGTAGGAAAGAGTCCTCAATTTGCCCTTATCAGCACGCACACGTGTGTACTGTGAATCAGCTACATACTTCTTGATTGCCAAGACACTTCATCCTGATCATCGCACAATGTTGATTGTAGTCATGCCTTGACCTAAACACTCCACAATTTGTTGCTTCTCAGCAGCCGACACATCCTTTTTCTTTTCCATTTTGGCAGAAAATGTAGGCTGCTTAATAATGTGAGAGAGCCTTCTTAAGTAGTCTTGCCTTTCATTGGACACACCTGCCAAACTAATTAGCACAGGTGTCTGCAATTGCTTACAGTGATATAAAGAGCCCTGACACACATCACCATCAATGAGTTTAACTGACAAACAAACAAATTCTTCCCTTATCACTCCTAAACACTTTTTGCATAATAATTTGGAACGCAGTCTACATGTGCTTTTCCACAAAACACCAGTGGTTCACGTAGTGAATCTTACAGTTCTAACTTGCCAACCGTGGTCTGTATGGAGTTGTTCAATAAAGCGCCCAAAATTAAGATAACATAGATGGGAGAGGTCTCTATGAATAGGAATTCCTAAGTATTTGATACCCTGTGAGGGCCAGGCAAAGGGAAAGTTGGACTGGATGGAATCCTATATGGATTTGGGGAGGGAGACATCGAGGGCCTCAGACTTCGCTGCATTGATTTTAAAATTTTACCATGTAACAAAGTGATCTATTTCAGCCATAACAGCATGGATGGATATATGTGATTGAGTGATATATACTAGGACATCATCAGCAAATAGAGAGCACTTGTACTCGGTGCCTCCCACCTCAATCCACCTAATATTGGGGTTATGGCGAATTGATGAGAGCAGGTGCTCCGTCACTAGGATGTTTAAGAGAGGGGACAGAGGACATCACTGCCTTGTCCCATTGGTGATTGTGAAAGGTGATGAAAATGTTCTGACGCACCCCCTGGGCCTTGGGACACCCGGAGCCGGACCCTTTTTGGTGGATGCTGGTGGTTGTAGTCTTCGTGGCGGCGATCCGGTTCCGTGGCTCAGGGCGGTCAAACCAGTGGCGGAACTATTTATGTGGTTTTGATGTTTAAATGTCCGACTACGCCACCCGTGGATTGCGGTCAGAGTGAACCGCCGCTACAGGGCAGACCGCTGAGGCTGGTGTTGTGGGTGCAGCAGAGCGTAGCATAACTCCCCACGGGAGGAGTATAGCCTCAGGGCAGTGTATGCGGAGGATGGGGGTGATGGTGCAGGGCAGCAGCAGTAACGACACGGAGTCAGTGATGCAGTTCAGGGCCTTTACTCACAGTTCTTATTATCCAGACCACGTCTGCAGGTAACGGCTGCCCACGTCGTACTGTGCTCACCAGGTGAGGGGCTCAGACAACTCCCAGATAACTTTGGAGCACTTCACAGGACCCCCTTTGTGTGTCCTTTGTCTGGCCTTTCTTACCAACACTTCTGTCCGGCTGCCTCGGGCCTCCTCTTGGTAAACTTGGCGCCAGTTTCCCTGACCCTATGTGGTGCCTTCCTAGCGGGTGTAGCGAGGGGCTGCGCCACATAAAATGTCAGAGCCTCCGGTTTCTAGCTGAGGGTCTTTTCCTGCCTCCACTAGTTCGGGGACCGGTCTCCCCCTTTGGCCTGACCCCTCCACGCAGGTGGATTCGGGCGTGCGGTGGCGACTCGCCCGTCCGCACCTCTGGGATCCCTTCATTCCTCGTTCCTGGAGCCTTCTCCGCTCCTCTTCCTTCCTTCTCCCTCTTCCAGGCCTGGGCCTCTGTTACTAGGCCCGCCTCCGGAGCAGAGCTCATGCAGAGCCCCTGCTCCCTGCCACTTCTGCTCAGACTTCTCTGCACTGAACTAAGATGGTGCCCACCTTTTATACTCCCTTCTCAATGCACCCAGGAACTGCTTCCTCCCTGCTCCTGCACTACAGGGTTCCCCTTCCTCAGTGTTCCCTCCCCCCACTCCAGCCAGGGACAGGGACTGTCGTGCCCATCTCAGGGGCATATTGGTCGCCCTGCCCCACGGCAATGTGGTGTAATGCATGCAGGTGTCGGGTCCTGATCCACACTCCATCCTTACCTGAGAGTGAGATATCACACCTCTGGGTGAGGTGCAATACGTCTGTAGCAACCGAGCCCTCAGGGTGCTACAGTTCCATTTATCTTCAGCCTAGGTGACGTATTGCGATACAGGGCCGTGATTTTGGCTATAAAAGGGTCCCCTAGACCCCTACCCCAAGCTTTTTAAGAGAATCATATATGGCGTGCCAGGAGACTCTATGGAATGCTTTCTCAGCATCCAACGAGAGTATCTAATTACAAATTTTTAACTGCATCTAGCCCAGGAAATACTTTGTGCCTAGTAGCAGTGTCTGCTAGTCAGCGGATTATCCCGGCTGTTAAGCAAGCTGCACCACCTGTAGTTTAGACACTTAATTTTTTCAAAGGAAATGCTTCGGGACCATGGGATACTTAGTGAAGAGCATCAGGAGGCACCCCAAGGCATAGGGGCTGGGACGGGCAGTAGGATGCCTTGCGGTGGACAGCCGAGCTCGATCCTTATAAAAGCTTTTTAACTGCAGCAGCTTTAGTGGACGCTACTGGAGCTGGAATTACCGCGGCTGCTGGCATGAGACTTGCCCTCCAATAGATCCTTGTAAATGGATTTAAAGTGTATTCATTCAAATTAGAGAGACAATTTAAATTAAAAAGCTTAGAGCTGCCTCCACCACAGGGGGGCTCGCTCGACCCACCAGCGGACAGGCACCAGTATTGGGAGAGGGGGGCTGGCCGTCAGGGTTCACCGCGGCTCTGGCACAAACCCGGCGACACGGAGGTGGCACGGGCAGGAGCGGACTGGCCGTGTCGGCTTCTCACTTTTTGGATTTTAGAAGGGCATGACATGCCTATATCTGTGTCTCCCCCTCCTTTT
Organism: Phyllobates terribilis; assembly: GCF_046119375.1. Taxonomy (NCBI): domain Eukaryota; kingdom Metazoa; phylum Chordata; class Amphibia; order Anura; family Dendrobatidae; genus Phyllobates; species Phyllobates terribilis. The sequence goes on along the minus strand of NW_027362768.1, from coordinate 53,809,323 downwards.
ACTCCTCCACCTCTTTTATTTTCGCATGACTATATGTACTTGTCACTTTTCCATGTGTTAGTTATGTCTTCTGAGCAGTTTGTCAGCTTTTGGACACCTTTGAAGGTGTTTTCTATGTGTTTCTATGTGTTTTTGTTTGCCTGCCATTGGTTTTAACGGTGTTCGAAGGTGTTCGACGAACAGTTCGACGAACAGTTCGGCGAACACACGGGTGTTCGACGAACCGAACCGAACTTGAACACTACGGGGGTGGCTCAACACTACCTAAGAAGCCTGGAGGCCCTGCCACAACAGAAGGGACCAGCAAAGCCGTACAAGGCTGGGAGCAGAAAGGAACCTACGTCGCAGGCCATACCGGCGAGAATACACGGAAAGCTCGGAGACGTGGGCTGTTACCCTATAACGAGGAGATAGCCAGAAGGAGCACAGAAAGCACGGTAGGCCTACACCCTCACCCTGACCAGGGCCAATTTCCCCTTTGCTCTCAGACATCCAGGTCCCCTTCTAGCTGGGACTGTTTGTGGGTCAGTTTACCAGTTCTAGTAAAGACCCTGGACTGCAACCTGTTGTCTGTGTGCTCCTTGCTCCTCCAGCACTATTAGCACTGGGACTCTCACTACCATCACTCCCACCATCCATTATACTGCCCTGGGGTCGCACTCTTCCCGTGGGGAGTCACACTACCCTAGCTGCACACCTCATCAGCCCCAGCGGTCTGCATGCATCGGCGGTTCCTAATAACCGCAATCCACGGGTGGCGTAGTCGGACATTATCAGCAGAACATAGCAGACTACCATTGGCCTGACCACCCTGAGCCATGGAACCGGGTTGCCACTACTACTCCCATCGTTCCCCTACTGCCCGGATCCGAGTGCCCCACAGCCCAGGGGGTGAGTCAGCTTTGGCGTAGTCGGCAGGATTTCGTGCCCGCAACCACCGGGTACTGCGTGCCTGAAAAAGACTTTTGTAACTTACCTGTGGCGAAGTTTCCCGCCGTCCGGAGTTGTTTCCCGCCATCCGGAGCCGATTCCTGCCATCAGACGCCATCTTGGACCGTTTCCCGCCGTCTTCTGCCGTCTTCCCGCCATCCGCAGCTGTTTCCCGCCATCGGACGTCATCTTCAGGATGCCGCGCGGGAAGAAGAGGCGCGTGGACGCCGAAAGCGCGCGAGACCCGAAGCTCCGCCCCACGCACCGACGCTGCGCAAGGTCCTGGAAGGGAGAGAGAGCGACGCTGACGTCATCAGGACGCGACGCAAGGTCCTCGTCCAGAGCAGCAGCAGCGGAGCCGCGGCCTACAGAAGAGGATCGTCGGAAGGTAGGCCACGCTTAACTAGGGGGGAGGAAGATGTCGGACACAGAGGCGCCCACTACCACCAACGCAGCTGCAGCAGCGGTGATGCCCTTTTCCCTGCCCTACATCCCTGGAGCGGCCTGGCTGCCCAAATACTCAGGCCGCTAACTGACTTCAAGGAAAGGCTATACAGTTTGTTCCACGTTTACCCCCTGACAGAGAAACAGAAGGTCAGCATATTGACAGGGCAGTTAACTGGCGCAGCCAAAAGGGAGGTAAAATCATGGCCCACTGAGGAGAAAAGGACTGTGAAGGGTATTCTGGCCCGGCTGCGGGGTACCTTTGACACACGTACCTCCGCTGAAATTAAAATGAGGTTCTATGGATGTAAGCAGCTGGCACAGGACAGCATCAGAGACTATGCCCTAAATCTGCAGGAAGCCTTGAGGGCTATCCAACAAACTGACCCTGGCAGTGTGCAGGAAACGGATAAGCTGCTAACAGAACAATTCATAGAAGGTCTGCTGTCCAGTGCCCACAGGGCCCAACTGCGCCTCATGTTCTTTCAGAACCCCGACCTGACCTTTGCCCAATTTAAGGACAGGGCCATAAGGGTGCTCCGTGAATCTGCAACCAGTGGCGCTATAAACCCCCGGCGCCCTGCTCTCACCCACCACCAGGAGGCGGTGCCCTCCTCTATGGACCCCGTGGGGGCTGATGCACAGGCTTTGAACCAAGCCCCGTCGAAAGACCTGCACCACCAAGTCCAGGAGCTGACCAGGAGCATCGCAGCGTTGACCAGGACCGTCCAGGCGTTGCAAGTGGACCCGTCAAGACCCATCGAGCTGGCTTCAAGTCCGGAGGATGTCCCGTGGCGTCGACAGAGGAGGATCCCGTCGTTCCGAGGGAGGCCCACAGACTGCTACGCAGAGGATGGACAGCCCATTTGCCATCGATGCAACCAGCCCGGACACATTTCCAGGTACTGTAATTTAAACGGGTCCAACCTGGGGCAGAGGGCCAACCCCCAGGCATAAGATCACCAGGCCCTTACAATTGGCGTAATAAGTACGTTGGGGGGCGCCCGGTTTTACCCGTGGTGCTGGACGGTATCCCCATGAGCGCCTTGCTGGATACTGGGTCGCAAGTAACCACTATCCCTTATGTACTTTTTAAGCAGTATTGGACTGATGCTGATATCACACGGTATCCAGACAGTAACTTGAGCATCATCGCCAGTAATGGCTTACCCGTGCCGCAGATGGGGTTCAAGGAGATGACCATTAAAATTGGTAAACTTGAACTACCGGCACAGGGAGTGATTATTGTGGACATTGACCGTCGTGAAAGTCACCCTAAAATAACTGTGGGTACTAATGTAATTGAAAATTGTCTTTCAGAGGTAATTGTAATTCTACAACAGGTGGCGGTGAATGCTAGTTCCAGCCAACAGAGAGTCCTCAACAAGGAGATAAAAGCCCTGATGAGACGGCAGCAGGTAGAACTGTCTGGTGGTGAGATCGGTAGCGTAAGACTGAGTGACCCATTCCCCATTTCCATGCCTCCCAAAAGTGAAATGATGATCTGGTGTCGGACTGCAATCGGGTTGAGAGGTAGAGACTACCAAGCCATGGTAGAACCAGTGTACTCAGACAGCAGGCCCACCATTTTGACAGCCCGGGGGGTGGTTGATGTCCGTCATGGGAGGGTGCCCGTCCGCATCCTCAACATTGGGGAGAGGGAGGTACACTTACCCAGGTACGCTACACTCGCCAAACTGTTTGTTGTCGAACACAAAGCTATCAGGGCCGTGGAACCCTTGCCTCCATCTCCACAGGCGGAGGGTAATGGCTCCCAGAAACAAAAGGAGGACTGGTGCCAGAAACTCCATGTGGGTGCTGACTCCACTCCCCTGCACCAAAAACAAGGAGTCTACCGGGTGGTACAGGAGTACGAGAGAGTCTTTAGTAAGTACCCGCTAGACTTCGGCAGAGTAAAAGGGATAGCACACCATATCCCCACAGGGAGCCACCCACCAATAAAAGAGAGACACAGACCTGTACCCCCCGCACATTATCAGAACGCAAAGGGCATGCTAAGAGAGATGAAAGAAGCTGGGGTCATTAGAGATAGCTGTAGCCCCTGGGCAGCCCCCTTGGTTCTGGTGAAAAAGAAAGACGGCACCATGAGAATGTGCGTGGACTATAGACAAATCAACCGTATCACCCACAAAGACGCATATCCGCTGCCTAGAATAGAGGAGTCTTTAGCCGCACTAAAATCTGCTAACTTCTTTTCTACTTTGGACCTTACTAGCGGGTACTGGCAGGTTCCTGTGGCAGAGGCTGACAAGGAGAAGACCGCCTTCACCACCCCGATGGGACTGAGTGAGTTCAACTGTATGCCTTTCGGGCTCTGCAACGCACCAGGGACCTTCCAGCGGCTGATGGAATGCTGTCTAGGGCACCGAAACTTCGAGACGGTCCTCCTTTACCTGGACGACATGATCGTCTATTCGAAAACCTACGAGGACCACCTAAAGCACCTGGCCGAGGTGTTCGAAGCCCTGGCAGGCTATGGCCTGAAGGTGAAACCATCAAAGTGTCACCTGCTGAAACCAAAGGTCCAGTACCTAGGGCACGTGGTAAGCGCGGAAGGAGTGGCCCCCGACCCTGACAAGGTCACGGCAATCAAGAGCTGGCCAAGCCCCTCGAACATCAAAGAGGTGAGACAGTTTCTCGGGTTGGTAGGCTACTACCGAAGGTTCATCCCCGGGTTCACTAAGATGGCAGCTCCTATGCAGGACCTCCTGATTGGACAGTCTAAGTCCAGAAGTCAAAAGCCACCCTTCAAGTGGGATAAACCGGAAGAGGAGTCCTTCCGCCAGCTAAAGATGGCCCTCACGGGGGATGAGATCCTGGCCTACCCTGATTATGGCCAGCCGTTTATTCTCCACACGGACGCCAGTAATGTGGGACTGGGAGCCGTACTGTCCCAAAACCAACAGGGCAGAGAACGGGTGATCGCGTACGCCAGCCGGAAGCTGAGGCCCACCGAGAGGATCCCGGAGAATTACAGCTCCTTCAAGCTAGAATTCTTGGCGGTGGTGTGGGCCGTGACAGAACATTTCAAGCATTACCTGGCCTCCGCAAAGTTCACCGTGTACACGGACAACAACCCGTTGACACACCTGGACAATGCAAGACTGGGTGCCCTAGAACAGCGGTGGATGGCCCGTCTCTCCAACTATGACTTCGTGATCAAGTACCGGGCCGGCAAAACCAATGCCAACGCTGACGCCCTATCGAGGATGCCTCACTTACCTGAAGGTGACGAAGACCCAGAAGAGCTGGAGGAGGTAGAACACCCCGCGTTTCACCGGTATGGAGCCGCTCAATACTCCCACCGCGTGAAGGAGGAGGATTTAACAACCGTGATGATCAATCCCCTACCTCACCACAGCTGGGCCGAGACCCAAGATAGTGACCCTGCCATCCGCCTGGTGAAAGATCTGCTGACCAAGGAAGATGCCCGCATAGATCCGGATGCTCCAGAGGAAGCCAAGCAGCTATGGAAAGAGAAGAGCAAGCTGTTCCTCTACGAAGGCAAGTTGTGCAGAAGGATTGTCAACCACCGGACGCACGAGCTAACCTGGCAAGTCGTGGTCCCAAGACGGGATGCAGCCATGGTCCTGGGGGCTTACCATGACAGAGCGGGACACTTCGGTTGGAAGAAACTGGAGTTCCTGCTAAGAGGAAGGTTCTTTTAGGTCGGCATGAGAGGAGCTGTAGAAAAGTGGTGCAGAGACTGTGGCCCTTGTCACCTGAGGAGGAAGGACCGCACCAGCCAGAAGACACCCTTGAGGCCCATCGTCACCACGCAGCCTCTTGAGCTGGTAGCTCTGGACCACGTCAAATTGGCTCCAAGCCGGTCTGGATACATCTATGCCCTGACAATCGTGGACCACTATTCCCGTTTTCTCGTGGTGGTCCCGGTAAAAGACTTGACAGCCCAAACAGCGGCCAGAGCCTTCCAGCAATATTTCTGCCGTCCACACGGGTATCCGGAACAGGTCCTGACAGACCAGGGTCCAGCGTTCGAGGCTGAAATCTTCCAGGAGTTCTGCAACCTCTATGGCTGTAAGAAGATTCGGACAACGCCTTACCATCCACAAACCAACGGGATGAGTGAGAAGATGAACAATATAGTTATCGATCTCCTGAAGACGTTGCCCCTGGAGGAACGCAGCCTGTGGCCAGAAAAACTGCTGGACCTGATAGACCTATACAACAATATCCCGGTGAATGCTACAAACTGCACCCCGGCTTACCTGATGCGAGCTAGACCAGGTAAGCTGCCCGTAGACCTGGAGATGGGAGTCCTAATACCTGAGGACACCTCCCCAGATGCAGACTGGGATACGGAAAGGCAACTGCAGTACAAGAAGGTACAGGAGAGTGTGGAGAAGAGCCTGGCCCAGGTGAGAGAGAGGCAAGAAAAACTCTTCAATCAACAAGCCCCTGCTGGTCCCCTAGAGCCTGGTGAGCAAGTCCTAAAGCGAAAAAGAAGGCTACATAAGTTGGACGACCAGTGGGAAAGGGAACCCTACACCGTACTGCAGTCTGACCACGACAACCCAAAGGTGTGCGTAATCACCAAGGACGGAGGAGAAACCACTAGCGTCGTCTCCAGGGACCACCTCAAAAGATGCCCCGAGCAACTCCGTAGTGCAGAAGAGGATCAGAGTGACCTTGAACCCGCAGAGGACAAGGAAGAAATAATCAGCACCGTTCTCGGAGAGTTCCCTCAGTCCTGGACTCGCATAAATGATGCCATAGTGGTACTTGTCCTGCATTTCCTGCAACCGGCACAGCAACAACCAACACCAGAGCCGGAAGGTGAAGAAGAGCAAGTGGTTCCAGAGGCAGAAGAGCCTGTACCAGCAGCCCAGGAGAGTCAACCCTCTGCTGACAGTGAGCCTGCCATGCCTGCGGTAAGCCAAAGAACCCGCAGACAGCTGCCTGCCCTACCTGTACACCCAGCTGGTAGCTGCACCCCTAACGCTAGTGGGGAAAGCCAAGTCAGTCCACCACCAGACAGTGGGTTAAGGAGGTCAACCAGGAGCACAAAGGGGCAGATACCTGCTCGCTGGAGAATATAGAGCGCGCTAAGATTGTAAATGACCCTGTTGCCAAATGTTGAATTGTTTGCCAAGTTACGTGCATGTTTGGTAATTCTATGTTTCAGTTTCTTGCAGCTACCGTAAGGACTCAAAGGTTATGGACTTTTTTATAACCGGGACCTTGTATGGACTGCGTTCGGAGCCTAACCCAGGAATGAACTAAGACTGTGAAGGACTTGGGGTAGGACAGACCCCCACCTGGTTAAGGCTCCCGTTGTTCTGGTGATATGGACACCCGGTCACAAACCACACTGTGACCTTAAGAACTTAATCTGTGCGTTGTCTGTCTGTTAATGTTTTATGGTATGCATATTGTCTTTGTTTGCTGTTTAGTCCCGGAGTACTAAATTTCACTAGGGGGGAATGTGTCACCCTGGCCTGGATGCCACAAGTGTAATTAAAGCTGTGTCTGAGAGCAAGGGGGAGGTTCTCTAGTCAGGGGAACATTAGCATGCAATGCCTCCTGTCTCAGGCCAGTAGGGGGAGCAGGCTGCCCCTATAAAAGCTGGTGCTGGGGGCAGGGTTAGAGAGAACCAGATGACCTGTCTCAGGACTGAGACGTGTCCCAGAGCAGAGCAGGGACAGACAGTTGCACTGCACCTAAGAGGAAGTGTGGCAGGAGGAGAGCCACAAGCCAGAGACAAGAGGCGAAGAGAGCCTGTCTTGGCAGATAAAGGACTTAATTTCCCAGACTTTGGTGTCTGAGGCTGGGAGGATTCCACATTCTACAGCAGATAACCAGTTCGCAGGGGACTGTATATTCCTTGGCCTAAGAAGCCTGGAGGCCCTGCCACAACAGAAGGGACCAGCAAAGCCGTACAAGACTGGGAGCAGAAAGGAACCTACGTCGCAGGCCATACAGGCGAGAATACACGGAAAGCTCGGAAACGTGGGCTGTTACCCTATAACGAGGAGATAGCCAGAAGGAGCACAGAAAGCACGGTAGGCCTACACCCTCACCCTGACCAGGGCCAATTTCCCCGTTGCTCTCAGACATCCAGGTCCCCTCCTAGCTGGGACTGTTTGAGGGTCAGTTTACCTGTTCTAGTAAAGACCCTGGACTGCAACCTGTTGTCTGTGTGCTCCTTGCTCCTCCAGCACTATTAGCACTGGGACTCTCACTACCATCACTGCCACCATCCATTATACTGCCCTGGGGCCGCACTCTTCCCGTGGGGAGTCATACTACCCTAGCTGCACACCTCATCAGCCCCAGCGGTCTGCATGCAGCGGCGGTTCCTAATAACCGCAATCCACGGGTGGCGTAGTCGGACATTATCAGCAGAACGTAGCAGACTACCATTGGCCTGACCACCCTGAGCCACGGAACCGGGTTGCCACTACTACTCTCATCGTTCCCCTACTGCCCGGATCCGAGTGCCCCACGGCCCAGGGGGTGAGTCATTTGTAATATGCTGTACTGCATGGCTCTTGTAAGGGGCACTGCAAGTTGCTCCGTCCTAATTTTTGGCAGCTTTTGCTGGGAAAGCATAAGCAAATACTATGGGTCACCCACTCCCCAATAATGGGACTTATGTTTGTAATATGCTGTACTGCATGGCTCTTGTAAGGGGCATTGCAAGTTGCTCCGTCCTAATTTTTGGCAGCTTTTGCTGGGAAAGCATAAGCAAATACTATGGGACACCCACTCCCCAATAATGGGACTTATGTTTGTAATAAGCTGTACTGCATGGCTCTTGTAAGGGGCATTGCAAGTTGCTCCGTCCTAATTTTTGGTAGCTTTTGCTGGGAAAGCATAAGCAAATACTATGGGACACCCACTCCCAAATAATGGGACTTATGTTTGTAATATGCTGTACTGCATGGCTCTTGTAAGGGGCATTGCAAGTTGCTCCATCCTAATTTTTGGCAGCTTTTGCTTGGAAAGCATAAGCAAATACTATGGGACACCCACTCCCCAATAATGGGACTTATGTTTGTAATATGCTGTACTGCATGGCTCTTGTAAGGGGCATTGCAAGTTGCTCCGTCCTAATTTTTGGCAGCTTTTGCAGGGAAAGCATAAGCAAATACTATGGGACACCCACTCCCCAATAATGGGACTTATGTTTGTAATATGCTGTACTGCATGGCTCTTGTAAGGGGCATTGTAAGTTGCTCCGTCCTAATTTTTGGCAGCTTTTGCTGGGAAAGCATAAGCAAATTCTATGGGACACCCACTCCCCAATAATGGGACTTATGTTTATAATATGCTGTACTGCATGGCTCTTGTAAGGGGCATTGCAAGTTGCTCCATCTTAATTTTTGGCAGCTTTTGCTTGGAAAGCATAAGCAAATACTATGGGACACCCACTCCCCAATAATGGGACTTATGTTTGTAATATGCTGTACTGCATGGCTCTTGTAAGGGGCATTGCAAGTTGCTCCCTCCTAATTTTTGGCAGCTTTTGCTGGGAAAGCATAAGCAAATACTATGGGACACCCACTCCCCAATAATGGGACTTATGTTTATAATATGCTGTACTGCATGGCTCTTGTAAGGGGCATTGCAAGTTGCTCCATCCTAATTTTTGGCAGCTTTTGCTGGGAAAACATAAGCAAATATTATGGGACACCCACTCCCCAATAATGGGACTTATGTTTGTAATATGCTGCACTGCATGGCTCTTATAAGGGGCATTGCAAGTTGCTCCGTCCTAATTTTTGGCAGCTTTTGCTGGGAAAGCATAAGCAAATACTATGGGACACCCACTCCCCAATAATGGGACATATGTTTGTAATATGCTGTACTGCATGGCTCTTGTAAGGGGCATTGCAAGTTGCTCCGTCCTAATTTTTGGCAGCTTTTGCTGGGAAAGCATAAGCAAATACTATGGGACACCCACTCCCCAATAATGGGACTTATGTTTCTAATATGCTGTACTGAATGGCTCTTGTAAGGGGCATTGCAAGTTGCTCCGTCCTAATTTTTGGCAGCTTTTGCTTGGAAAGCATAAGCAAATACTATGGGACACCCACTCCCCAATAATGGGACTTATGTTTGTAATATGCTGTACTGCATGGCTCTTGTAAGGGGTATTGCAAGTTGCTCCGTCCTAATTTTTGCCAGCTTTTGCTGGGAAAGCATAAGCAAATGCTATGGGACACCAACTCCCAATAATGGGACTTATGTTTGTAATATGCTGTACTGCATGGCTCTTGTAAGGGGCATTGCAAATTGCTCCATCCTAATTTTTGGCAGCTTTTGCTTGGAAAGCATAAGCAAATACTATGGGACACCCACTCCCCAATAATGGGACTTATGTTTGTAATATGCTGTACTGCATGGCTCTTGTAAGGGGTATTGCAAGTTGCTCCGTCCTAATTTTTGGTAGCTTTTGCTGGGAAAGCATAAGCAAATACTATGGGACACCCACTCCCCAATAATGGGACTTATGTTTGTAATATGCTGTACTGCATGGCTCTTGTAAGGGGCATTGTAAGTTGCTCCCTACTAATTTTTGGCAGCTTTTGCTGGGAAAGCATAAGCAAATTCTATGGGACACCCACTCCCCAATAATGGGACTTATGTTTATAATATGCTGTACTGCATGGCTCTTGTAAGGGGCATTGCAAGTTGCTCCATCTTAATTTTTGGCAGCTTTTGCTTGGAAAGCATAAGCAAATACTATGGGACACCCACTCCCCAATAATGGGACTTATGTTTGTAATATGCTGTACTGCATGGCTCTTGTAAGGGGCATTGCAAGTTGCTCCGTTCTAACTTTTGGCAGCTTTTGCTGGGAAAACATAAGCAAATACTATGGGACACCCACTCCCCAATAATGGGACTTATGTTTGTAATATGCTGCACTGCATGGCTCTTATAAGGGGCATTGCAAGTTGCTCCGTCCTAATTTTTGGCAGCTTTTGCTGGGAAAGCATAAGCAAATACTATGGGACACCCACTCCCCAATAATGGGACATATGTTTGTAATATGCTGTACTGCATGGCTCTTGTAAGGGGCATTGCAAGTTGCTCCGTCCTAATTTTTGGCAGCTTTTGCTGGGAAAGCATAAGCAAATACTATGGGACACCCACTCCCCAATAATGGGACTTATGTTTGTAATATGCTGTACTGAATGGCTCTTGTAAGGGGCATTGCAAGTTGCTCCGTCCTAATTTTTGGCAGCTTTTGCTTGGAAAGCATAAGCAAATACTATGGGACACCCACTCCCCAATAATGGGACTTATGTTTGTAATATGCTGTACTGCATGGCTCTTGTAAGGGGTATTGCAAGTTGCTCCGTCCTAATTTTTGCCAGCTTTTGCTGGGAAAGCATAAGCAAATGCTATGGGACACCAACTCCCAATAATGGGACTTATGTTTGTAATATGCTGTACTGCATGGCTCTTGTAAGGGGCATTGCAAGTTGCTCCATCCTAATTTTTGGCAGCTTTTGCTTGGAAAGCATAAGCAAATACTATGGGACACCCACTCCCCAATAATGGGACTTAAGTTTGTAATATGCTGTACTGCATGGCTCTTGTAAGGGGCATTGCAAGTTGCTCCGTCCTAACTTTTGGCAGCTTTTGCTGGGAAAGCATAAGCAAATACTATGGGACACCCACTCCCCAATAATGGGACATATGTTTGTAATATGCTGTACTGCATGGCTCTTGTAAGGGGCATTGCAAGTTGCTCCGTCCTAATTTTTGGCAGCTTTTGCTGGGAAAGCATAAGCAAATACTATGGGACACCCACTCCCCAATAATGGGACTTATGTTTGTAATATGCTGTACTGAATGGCTCTTGTAAGGGGCATTGCAAGTTGCTCCGTCCTAATTTTTGGCAGCTTTTGCTTGGAAAGCATAAGCAAATACTATGGGACACCCACTCCCCAATAATGGGACTTATGTTTGTAATATGCTGTACTGCATGGCTCTTGTAAGGGGTATTGCAAGTTGCTCCGTCCTAATTTTTGCCAGCTTTTGCTGGGAAAGCATAAGCAAATGCTATGGGACACCAACTCCCAATAATGGGACATATGTTTGTAATATGCTGTACTGCATGGCTCCTGTAAGGGGCATTGCAAGTTGCTCCATCCTAATTTTTGGCAGCTTTTGCTTGGAAAGCATAAGCAAATACTATGGGACACCCACTCCCCAATAATGGGACTTAAGTTTGTAATATGCTGTACTGCATGGCTCTTGTAAGGGGCATTGCAAGTTGCTCCGTCCTAACTTTTGGCAGCTTTTGCTGGGAAAACAAAAGCAAATACTATGGGACACCCACTCCCCAGTAATGGGACTTATGTTTGTAATATGCTGTACTGCATGGCTCTTGTAAGGGGCATTGCAAGTTGCTCCGTTCTAATTTTTGTCAGCTTTTGCTGGGAAAGCATAAGCAAATACTATGGGACACATACTCCCCAATAATGGGACTTATGTTTGTAATATGCTGTACTGCATGGCTCTTGTAAGGGGCATTGCAAGTTGCTCCGTCATAATTTTTGGCAGCTTTTGCTGGGAAAGCATAAGCAAATACTATGGGACACTCACTTCCCAATAATGGGACTTATGTTTGCAATATGCTGTACTGCATGGCTCTTGTAAGGGGCATTGTAAGTTGCTCCGTCATAATTTTTGGCAGCTTTTGCTTGGAAAGCATAAGCAAATACTATGGGACACCCACTCCCCAATAATGGGACTTATGTTTGTAATATGCTGTACTGCATGGCTCTTGTAAGGGGCATTGCAAGTTGCTCCGTCCTAATTGTTGGCAGCTTTTGCTGGGAAAGCATAAGCAAATACTATGGGACACCCACTCCCCAATATTGGGACTTATGTTTGTAATATGCTGTACTGCATGGCTCTTGTAAGGGGCATTGCAAGTTGCTCCGTCCTAATTTTTGGCAGATTTTGCTGGGAAAGCATAAGAAAATACTATGGGACACCCACTTCCCAATAATGGGACTTATGTTTGCAATATGCTGTACTGCATGGCTCTTGTAAGGGGCATTGTAAGTTGCTCCGTCCTAATTTTTGGCAGCTTTTGCTTGGAAAGCATAAGCAAATACTATGGGACACCCACTCCCCAATAATGTGACTTATGTTTGTAATATGCTGTACTGCATGGCTCTTGTAAGGGGCATTGCAAGTTGCTCCGTCCTAATTTTTGGCAGCTTTTGCTGGGAAAGCATAAGCAAATACTATGGGACACCCACTCCCCAATAATGGGACTTATGTTTGTAATATGCTGTACTGCATGGCTCTTGTAAGGGGTATTGCAAGTTGCTCCGTCCTAATCTTTGGCAGCTTTTGCTGGGAAAGCATAAGCAAGTACTATGGGACACCCACTCCCAAATAATGGAACTTTTGTTTGTAATATGCTGTACTGCATGGCTCTTGTAAGGGGCATTGCAAGTTGCTCCGTCCTAATTTTTGGCAACTTTTGCTGGGAAAGCATAAGCAAATACTATGGGACACCCACTCCCCAATAATGGGACTTATGTTTGTAATATGCTGTACTGCATGGCTCTTGTAAGGGACATTGCAAGTTGCTCCGTCCTAATTTTTGGCAGCTTTTGCTGGGAAAGCATAAGCAAATACTATGGGACACCCACTCCCAAATAATGGGACTTTTGTTTGTAATATGCTGTACTGCATGGCTCTTGTAAGGGGCATTGCAAGTTGCTCCGTCCTAATTTTTGGCAGCTTTTGCTTGGAAAGCATAAGCAAATACTATGGGACACCCACTCCCCAATAATGGGACTTATGTTTGTAATATGCTGTACTGCATGGCTCTTGTAAGGGGTATTGCAAGTTGCTCCGTCCTAATTTTTGCCAGCTTTTGCTGGGAAAGCATAAGCAAATACTATGGGACACCCACTCCCCAATAATGGGACTTATGTTTGTAATATGCTGTACTGCATGGCTCTTGTAAGGGGCATTGCAAGTTGCTCCATCCTAATTTTGGGCAGCTTTTGCTTGGAAAGCATAAGCAAATACTATGGGACACCCACTCCGCAATAATGGGACTTATGTTTGTAATATGCTGTACTGCATGGCTCTTGTAAGGGGCATTGCAAGTTGCTCCGTCCTAACTTTTGGCAGCTTTTGCTGGGAAAGCAAAAGCAAATACTATGGGACACCCACTCCCCAGTAATGGGACTTATGTTTGTAATATGCTGTACTGCATGGCTCTTGTAAGGGGCATTGCAAGTTGCTCCGTTCTAATTTTTGGCAGCTTTTGCTGGGAAAGCATAAGCAAATACTATGGGACACATACTCCCCAATAATGGGACTTATGTTTGTAATATGCTGTACTGCATGGCTCTTGTAAGGGGCATTGCAAGTTGCTCCGTCCTAATTTTTGGCAGCTTTTGCTGGGAAAGCATAAGAAAATACTATGGGACACTCACTTCCCAATAATGGGACTTATGTTTGCAATATGCTGTATTGCATGGCTCTTGTAAGGGGCATTGTAAGTTGCTCCGTCATAATTTTTGGCAGCTTTTGCTTGGAAAGCATAAGCAAATACTATGGGACACCCACTCCCCAATAATGGGACTTATGTTTGTAATATGCTGTACTGCATGGCTCTTGTAAGGGGCATTGCAAGTTGCTCCCTCCTAATTTTTGGCAGCTTTTGCTGGGAAAGCATAAGCAAATATTATGGGACACCCACTCCCCAATATTGGGACTTATGTTTGTAATATGCTGTACAGCATGGCTCTTGTAAGGGGCATTGCAAGTTGCTCCGTCCTAATTTTTGGCAGCTTTTGCTGGGAAAGCATAAGAAAATACTATGGGACACCCACTTCCCAATAATGGGACTTATGTTTGCAATATGCTGTACTGCATGGCTCTTGTAAGGGGCATTGTAAGTTGCTCCGTCCTAATTTTTGGCAGCTTTTGCTTGGAAAGCATAAGCAAATACTATGGGACACCCACTCCCCAATAATGTGACTTATGTTTGTAATATGCTGTACTGCATGGCTCTTGTAAGGGGCATTGCAAGTTGCTCCGTCCTAATTTTTGGCAGCTTTTGCTGGGAAAGCATAAGCAAATACTATGGGACACCCACTCCCCAATAATGGGACTTATGTTTGTAATATGCTGTACTGCATGGCTCTTGTAAGGGGCATTGCAAGTTGCTCCGTCCTAATTTTTGGCAGCTTTTGCTGGGAAAGCATAAGCAAATACTATGGGACACCCACTCCCAAATAATGGGACTTTTGTTTGTAATATGCTGTACTGCATGGCTCTTGTAAGGGGCATTGCAAGTTGCTCCGTCCTAATTTTTGGCAGCTTTTGCTGGGAAAGCATAAGCAAATACTATGGGACACCCACTCCCAAATAATGGTACTTTTGTTTGTAATATTCTGTACTGCATGGCTCTTGTAAGGGGCATTGCAAGTTGCTCCGTCCTAATTTTTGGCAGCTTTTGCTGGGAAAGCATAAGCAAATACTATGGGACACCCACTTCCCAATAATGGGACTTATGTTTGCAATATGCTGTACTGCATGGCTCTTGTAAAGGGCATTGTAAGTTGCTCCGTCCTAATTTTTGGCAGCTTTTGCTTGGAAAGCATAAGCAAATACTATGGGACACCCACTCCCCAATAATGTGACTTATGTTTGTAATATGCTGTACTGCATGGCTCTTGTAAGGGGCATTGCAAGTTGCTCCGTCCTAATTTTTGGCAGCTTTTGCTGGGAAAGCATAAGCAAATACTATGGGACACCCACTCCCCAATAATGGGACTTATGTTTGTAATATGCTGTACTGCATGGCTCTTGTAAGGGGTATTGCAAGTTGCTCCGTCCTAATTTTTGGCAGCTTTTGCTGGGAAAGCATAAGCAAATACTATGGGACACCCACTCCCAAATAATGGGACTTTTGTTTGTAATATGCTGTACTGCATGGCTCTTGTAAGGGGCATTGCAAGTTGCTCCGTCCTAATTTTTGGCAGCTTTTGCTTGGAAAGCATAAGCAAATACTATGGGACACCCACTCCCCAATAATGGGACTTATGTTTGCAATATGCTGTACTGCATGGCTCTTGTAAGGGGCATTGCAAGTTGCTCCGTCCTAATTTTTGGCAGCTTTTGCTGGGAAAGCATAAGCAAATACTATGGGAAACCCACTCCCCAATAATGGGACTTATGTTTGTAATATGCTGTACTGCATGGCTCTTGTAAGGGGCATTGCAAGTTGCTCCGTCCTAATTTTTGACAGCTTTTGCTGGGAAAGCATAAGCAAATACTATGGGACACCCACTCCCCAATAATGGGACTTATGTTTGTAATATGCTGTACTGCATGGCTCTTGTAAGGGGCATTGCAAGTTGCTCCATCCTAATTTTTGGCAGCTTTTGCTGGGAAAGCATAAGCAAATACTATGGGACACCCACTCCCCAATAATGGGACTTATGTTTGTAATATGCTGTACTGCATGGCTCTTGTAAGGGGCATTGCAAGTTGCTCCGTCCTAATTTTTGGCAGCTTTTGCTTGGAAAGCATAAGCAAATACTATGGGACACCCAATCCCCAATAATGGGAATTATGTTTGTAATATGCTGTACTGTATGGCTCTTGTAAGGGGCATTGCAAGTTGCTCCATCCTAATTTTTGGCAGATTTTGCTTGGAAAGCATAAGCAAATACTATGGGACACCCACTCCCCAATAATGGGACTTATGTTTGCAATATGCTGTACTGCATGGCTCTTGTAAGGGGCATTGTAAGTTGCTCCGTCCTAATTTTTGGCAGCTTTTGCTTGGAAAGCATAAGCAAATACTATGGGACACCCACTCCCCAATAATGGGACTTATGTTTGTAATATGCTGTACTGCATGGCTCTTGTAAGGGGCATTGCAAGTTGCTCCATCCTAATTTTTGGCAGCTTTTGCTTGGAAAGCATAAGCAAATACTATGGGACACCCACTCCCCAATAATGGGACTTATGTTTGCAATATGCTGTACTGCATGGCTCTTGTAAGGGGCATTGCAAGTTGCTCCGTCCTAATTTTTGGCAGCTTTTGCTGGGAAAGCATAAGCAAATACTATGGGACACCCACTCCCCAATAATGGGACTTATGTTTGTAATATGCTGTACTGCATGGCTCTTGTAAGGGGCATTGCAAGTTGCTCCATCCTAATTTTTGGCAGCTTTTGCTTGGAAAGCATAAGCAAATGCTATGGGACACCCACTCCCCAATAATGGGACTTATGTTTGTAATATGCTGTACTGCATGGCTCTTGTAAGGGGCATTGCAAGTTGCTCCATCCTAATTTTTGGCAGCTTTTGCTGGGAAAGCATAAGCAAATACTATGGGACACCCACTCCCCAATAATGGGACTTATGTTTGTAATATGCTGTAATGCATGGCTCTTGTAAGGGGCATTGCAAGTTGCTCCGTCCTAATTTTTGGCAGCTTTTGCTGGGAAAGCATAAGCAAATACTATGGGACACCCACTCCCCAATAATGGGACTTATGTTTGTAATATGCTGTACTGCATGGCTCTTGTAAGGGGCATTACAAGTTGCTCCGTCCTAATTTTTGGTAGCTTTTGCTGGGAAAGCATAAGCAAATACTATGGGACACCCACTCCCCAATAATGGGACTTATGTTTGCAATATGCTGTACTGCATGGCTCTTGTAAGGGGCATTGCAAGTTGCTCCGTCCTAATTTTTGGCAGTTTTTCCTGGGAAAGCATAAGCAAATACTATGGGACACCCACTCCCCAATAATGGGACTTATGTTTGTAATATGCTGTACTGCATGGCTCTTGTAAGGGGCATTGCAAGTTGCTCCGTCCTAATTTTTGGCAGCTTTGGCTTGGAAAGCATAAGCAAATACTATGGGACACCCACTCCCCAATAATGGGACTTATGTTTATAATATGCTTTACTGCATGGCTCTTGTAAGGGGCATTGCAAGTTGCTCCGTCCTAATTTTTGGCAGCTTTTGCTGGGAAAGCATAAGCAAATACTATGGGACACCCACTCCCCAATAATGGGACTTATGTTTGTAATATGCTGTACTGCATGGCTCTTGTAAGGGGCATTGCAAGCTGCTCCGTCCTAATTTTTGGCAGCTTTTGCTGGGAAAGCATAAGCAAATACTATGGGACACCCACTCCCCAATAATGGCACTTATGTTTATAATATGCTTTACTGCATGGCTCTTGTAAGGGGCATTGCAAGTTGCTCCGTCCTAATTTTTGGCAGCTTTTGCTGGGAAAGCATAAGCAAATACTATGGGACACCCACTCCCCAATAATGGGACTTATGTTTGTAATATGCTGTACTGCATGGCTCTTGTAAGGGGCATTGCAAGTTGCTCCATCCTAATTTTTGGCAGCTTTTGCTGGGAAAGCATAAGCAAATACTATGGGACACCCACTCCCCAATAATGGGACTTATGTTTGTAATATGCTGTACTGCATGGCTCTTGTAAGGGGCATTGCAAGCTGCGCCGTCCTAATTTTTGGCAGCTTTTGCTGGGAAAGCATAAGCAAATACTATGGGACACCCACTCCCCAATAATGGGACTTATGTTTATAATATGCTTTACTGCATGGCTCTTGTAAGGGGCATTGCAAGTTGCTCCGTCCTAATTTTTGGCAGCTTTTGCTGGGAAAGCATAAGCAAATACTATGGGACACCCACTCCCCAATAATGGGACTTATGTTTGTAATATGCTGTACTGCATGGCTCTTGTAAGGGGCATTGCAAGTTGCTCCATCCTAATTTTTGGCAGCTTTTGCTGGGAAAGCATAAGCAAATACTATGGGACACCCACTCCCCAATAATGGGACTTATGTTTGTAATATGCTGTACTGCATGGCTCTTGTAAGGGGCATTGCAAGTTGCTCCGTCCTAATTTTTGGCAGCTTTTGCTGGGAAAGCATAAGCAAATAATATGGGACACCCACTCCCCAATAATGGGACTTATGTTTGTAATATGCTGTACTGCATGGCTCTTGTAAGGGGCATTGCAAGTTGCTCCGTCCTAATTTTTGGCAGCTTTTGCTGGGAAAGCATAAGCAAATACTATGGGACACCCACTCCCCAATAATGGGACTCATGTTTGTAATATGCTGTACTGCATAGCTCTTGTAAGGGGCATTGCAAGTTGCTCCGTCCTAATTTTTGGCAGTTTTTGCTGGGAAAGCATAAGCAAATACTATGGGACACCCACTCGCCAATAATGGGACTTATGTTTGTAATATGCTGTACTGCATGGCTCTTGTAAGGGGCATTGAAAGTTGATCCGTCCTAATTTTTGTCAGCTTTGGCTTGGAAAGCATAAGCAAATACTATGGGACACCCACTCCCCAATAATGGGACTTATGTTTATAATATGCTTTACTGCATGGCTCTTGCAAGGGGCATTGCAAGTTGCTCCGTCCTAATTTTTGGCAGCTTTTGCTGGGAAAGCATAAGCAAATACTATGGGACACCTACTCCCCAATAATGGGACTTATGTTTGTAATATGCTGTACTGCATGGCTCTTGTAAGGGGCATTGCAAGTTGCTCTGTCCTAATTTTTGGCAGCTTTTGCTGGGAAAGCATAAGCAAATACTATGGGACACCCACTCCCCAATAATGGGACTTATGTTTGTAATATGCTGTACTGCATGGCTCTTGTAAGGGGCATTGCAAGATGCTCCGTCCTAATTTTTGGCAGCTTTTGCTGGGAAAGCATAAGCAAATACTATGGGACACCCACTCCCCAATAATGGGACTTATGTTTGTAATATGCTGTACTGCATAGCTCTGGTAAGGGGCATTGCAAGTTGCTCCGTCCTAATTTTTGGCAGCTTTTGCTTGGAAAGCATAAGCAAATACTATGGGACACCCACTCCCCAATAATGGGACTTATGTTTGTAATATGCTGTACTGCATGGCTCTTGTAAGGGGCATTGCAAGTTGCTCCGTCCTAATTTTTGGCAGCTTTTGCTGGGAAAGCATAAGCAAATACTATGGGACACCCACTCCCCAATAATGGGACTTATGTTTGTAATATGCTGTACTGCATGGCTCTTGTAAGGGGCATTGCAAGTTGCTCCGTCCTAATTTTTGGCAGCTTTTGCTTGGAAAGCATAAGCAAATACTATGGGACACCCACTCCCCAATAATGGGACTTATGTTTGCAATATGCTGTACTGTATGGCTCTTGTAAGGGGCATTGCAAGTTGCTCCGTCCTAGTTTTTGGCTGCTTTTGCTGGGAAAGCATAAGCAAATACTATGGGACACCCACTCCCCAATAATGGGACTTATGTTTGTAATATGCTGTACTGCATGGCTCTTGTAAGGGGCATTGCAAGTTGCTCCGTCCTAATTTTTGGCAGCTTTTGCTGGGAAAGCATAAGCAAATACTATGGGACACCCACTCCCCAATAATGGGACTTATGTTTGTAATATGCTGTACTGCATGGCTCTTGTAAGGGGCATTGCAAGTTGCTCGATCCTAATTTTTGGCAGTTTTTGCTGGGAAAGCATAAGCAAATACTATGGGACACCCACTCCCCAATAATGGGACTTATGTTTGTAATATGCTGTACTGCATGGCTCTTGTAAGGGGCATTGCAAGTTGCTCCGTCCTAATTTTTGGCAGCTTTTGCTGGAAAGCATAAGCAAATACTATGGGAGACCCACTCCCCAATAATGAGAATAATGTTTGTAATATGCTGTACTGCATGGCTCTTGTAAGGGGCATTGCAAGTTGCTCCGTCCTAATTTTTGGCTGCTTTTGCTGGGAAAGCATAAGCAAATACTATGGGACACCCACTCCCCAATATTGGGACTTATGTTTGTAATATGCTGTACTGCATGGCTCTTGTAAGGGGCATTGCAAGTTGCTCCGTCCTAATTTTTGGCAGTTTTTGCTGGGAAAGCATAAGCAAATACTATGGGACACCCACTCCCCAATAATGGGACTTATGTTTGTAATATGCTGTACTGCATGGCTCTTGTAAGGGGCATTGCAAGTTGCTCCGTCCTAATTTTTGGCAGCTTTTGCTTGGAAAGCATAAGCAAATACTATGGGACACCCACTCCCCAATAATGGGACTTATGTTTGCAATATGCTGTACTGCATGGCTCTTGTAAGGGGCATTGCAAGTTGCTCCGTCCTAATTTTTGGCAGCTTTTGCTGGGAAAGCATAAGCAAATACTATGGGACACCTACTCCCCAATAATGGGACTTATGTTTGTAATATGCTGTACTGCATGGCTCTTGTAAGGGGCATTGCAAGTTGCTCTGTCCTAATTTTTGGCAGCTTTTGCTGGGAAAGCATAATGAAATACTATGGGACACCCACTCCCCAATAATGGGACTTATGTTTGTAATATGCTGTACTGCATGGCTCTTGTAAGGGGCATTGCAAGATGCTCCGTCCTAATTTTTGGCAGCTTTTGCTGGGAAAGCATAAGCAAATACTATGGGACACCCACTCCCCAATAATGGGACTTATGTTTGTAATATGCTGTACTGCATAGCTCTGGTAAGGGGCATTGCAAGTTGCTCCGTCCTAATTTTTGGCAGCTTTTGCTTGGAAAGCATAAGCAAATACTATGGGACACCCACTCCCCAATAATGGGACTTATGTTTGTAATATGCTGTACTGCATGGCTCTTGTAAGGGGCATTGCAAGTTGCTCCGTCCTAATTTTTGGCAGCTTTTGCTGGGAAAGCATAAGCAAATACTATGGGACACCCACTCCCCAATAATGGGACTTATGTTTGTAATATGCTGTACTGCATGGCTCTTGTAAGGGGCATTGCAAGTTGCTCCGTCCTAATTTTTGGCAGCTTTTGCTTGGAAAGCATAAGCAAATACTATGGGACACCCACTCCCCAATAATGGGACTTATGTTTGCAATATGCTGTACTCTATGGCTCTTGTAAGGGGCATTGCAAGTTGCTCCGTCCTAGTTTTTGGCTGCTTTTGCTGGGAAAGCATAAGCAAATACTATGGGACACCCACTCCCCAATAATGGGACTTATGTTTGTAATATGCTGTACTGCATGGCTCTTGTAAGGGGCATTGCAAGTTGCTCCGTCCTAATTTTTGGCAGCTTTTGCTGGGAAAGCATAAGCAAATACTATGGGACACCCACTCCCCAATAATGGGACTTATGTTTGTAATATGCTGTACTGCATGGCTCTTGTAAGGGGCATTGCAAGTTGCTCCATCCTAATTTTTGGCAGTTTTTGCTGGGAAAGCATAAGCAAATACTATGGGACACCCACTCCCCAATAATGGGACTTATGTTTGTAATATGCTGTACTGCATGGCTCTTGTAAGGGGCATTGCAAGTTGCTCCGTCCTAATTTTTGGCAGCTTTTGCTTGGAAAGCATAAGCAAATACTATGGGACACCCACTCCCCAATAATGGGACTTATGTTTGTAATATGCTGTACTGCATGGCTCTTGTAAGGGGCATTGCAAGTTGCTCCGTCCTAATTTTTGGCAGCTTTTGCTGGGAAAGCATAAGCAAATACTATGGGATACCTACTCCCCAATAATGGGACTTATGTTTGTAATATGCTGTACTGCATGGCTCTTGTAAGGGGCATTGCAAGTTGCTCTGTCCTAACTTTTGGCAGCTTTTGCTGGGAAAGCATAAGGAAATACTATGGGACACCCACTCCCCAATAATGGGACTTATGTTTGTAATATGCTGTACTGCATGGCTCTTGTAAGGGGCATTGCAAGATGCTCCATCCTAATTTTTGGCAGCTTTTGCTGGGAAAGCATAAGCAAATACTATGGGACACCCACTCCCCAATAATGGGACTTATGTTTGTAATATGCTGTACTGCATAGCTCTGGTAAGGGGCATTGCAAGTTGCTCCGTCCTAATTTTTGGCAGCTTTTGCTTGGAAAGCATAAGCAAATACTATGGGACACCCACTCCCCAATAATGGGACTTATGTTTGTAATATGCTGTACTGCATGGCTCTTGTAAGGGGCATTGCAAGTTGCTCCGTCCTAATTTTTGGCAGCTTTTGCTGGGAAAGCATAAGCAAATACTATGGGACACCCACTCCCCAATAATGGGACTTATGTTTGTAATATGCTGTACTGCATGGCTCTTGTAAGGGGCATTGCAAGTTGCTCCGTCCTAATTTTTGGGAGCTTTTGCTGGGAAAGCATAAGCAAATACTATGGGACACCCACTCCCCAATAATGGGACTTATGTTTGTAATATGCTGTACTGCATGGCTCTTGTAAGGGGCATTGCAAGTTGCTCCGTCCTAATTTTTGGCAGTTTTTGCTGGGAAAGCATAAGCAAATACTATGGGACACCCACTCCCCAATAATGGGACTTATGTTTGTAATATGCTGTACTGCATGGCTCTTGTAAGGGGCATTGCAAGTTGCTCCGTCCTAATTTTTGGCAGCTTTTGCTTGGAAAGCATAAGCAAGTACTATGGGACACCCACTCCCCAATAATGGGACTTATGTTTGTAATATGCTGTACTGCATGGCTCTTGTAAGGGGCATTGCAAGTTGCTCCGTCCTAATTTTTGGCAGCTTTTGCTGGGAAAGCATAAGCAAATACTATGGGACACCCACTCCGCAATAATGGGACTTATGTTTGTAATATGCTGCACTGCATGGCTCTTATAAGGGGCATTGCAAGTTGCTCCGTCCTAATTTTTGGCAGCTTTTGCTTGGAAAGCATAAGCAAATACTATGGGACACCCACTCCCCAATAATGGGACTTATGTTTGTAATATGCTGTACTGCATGGCTCTTGTAAGGGGCATCGCAAGTTGCTCCGTGCTATTTTTTGGCAGCTTTTGCTGGGAAAGCACAAGCAAATACTCTGGGACACCCACTCCCCAATAATGGGACTTATGTTTGTAATATGCTGTACTGCATGGCTCTTGTAAGGGGCATTGCAAGTTGCTCCGTCCTAATTTTTGGCAGCTTTTGCTTGGAAAGCATAAGCAAATACTATGGGACACCCAGTCCCCAATAATGGGACTTATGTTTGTAATATGCTGTACTGCATGGCTCTTGTAAGGGGCATTGCAAGTTGCTTCGTCCTAATTTTTGGCAGCTTTTGCTGGGAAAGCATAAGCAAATACTATGGGACACCCACTCCCCAATAATGGGACTTATGTTTGTAATATGCTGTACTGCATGGCTCTTGTAAGGGGCATTGCAAGTTGCTCCGTCCTAATTTTTGACAGCTTTTCCTTGGAAAGCATAAGCAAATACTATGGGACACCCACTCCCCAATAATGGGACTTATGTTTGTAATATGCTGTACTGCATGGCTCTTGTAAGGGGCATTGCAAGTTGCTCCGTCCTAATTTTTGGCAGCTTTTGCTGGGAAAGCATAAGCAAATACTATGGGACACCCACTCCCCAATAATGGGACTTATGTTTGTAATATGCTGTACTGCATGGCTCTTGTAAGGGGCATTGCAAGTTGCTCCGTCCTAATTTTTGGCAGCTTTTGCTTGGAAAGCATAAGCAAGTACTATGGGACACCCACTCCCCAATAATGGGACTTATGTTTGTAATATGCTGTACTGCATGGCTCTTGTAAGGGGCATTGCAAGTTGCTCCGTCCTAATTTTTGGCAGCTTTTGCTGGGAAAGCATAAGCAAATACTATGGGACACCCACTCCGCAATAATGGGACTTATGTTTGTAATATGCTGTACTGCATGGCTCTTATAAGGGGCATTGCAAGTTGCTCCGTCCTAATTTTTGGCAGCTTTTGCTTGGAAAGCATAAGCAAATACTATGGGACACCCACTCCCCAATAATGGGACTTATGTTTGTAATATGCTGTACTGCATGGCTCTTGTAAGGGGCATCGCAAGTTGCTCCGTGCTATTTTTTGGCAGCTTTTGCTGGGAAAGCACAAGCAAATACTCTGGGACACCCACTCCCCAATAATGGGACTTATGTTTGTAATATGCTGTACTGCATGGCTCTTGTAAGGGGCATTGCAAGTTGCTCCGTCCTAATTTTTGGCAGCTTTTGCTTGGAAAGCATAAGCAAATACTATGGGACACCCAGTCCCCAATAATGGGACTTATGTTTGTAATATGCTGTACTGCATGGCTCTTGTAAGGGGCATTGCAAGTTGCTTCGTCCTAATTTTTGGCAGCTTTTGCTGGGAAAGCATAAGCAAATACTATGGGACACCCACTCCCCAATAATGGGACTTATGTTTGTAATATGCTGTACTGCATGGCTCTTGTAAGGGGCATTGCAAGTTGCTCCGTCCTAATTTTTGACAGCTTTTCCTTGGAAAGCATAAGCAAATACTATGGGACACCCACTCCCCAATAATGGGACTTATGTTTGTAATATGCTGTACTGCATGGCTCTTGTAAGGGGCATTGCAAGTTGCTCCGTCCTAATTTTTGGCAGCTTTTGCTGGGAAAGCATAAGCAAATACTATGGGACACCCACTCCCCAATAATGGGACTTATGTTTGTAATATGCTGTACTGCATGGCTCTTGTAAGGGGCATTGCAAGTTGCTCCGTCCTAATTTTTGGCAGCTTTTGCTGGGAAAGCATAAGCAAATACTATTGGACACCCAATCCCCAATAATGGGACTTATGTTTGTAATATGCTGTACTGCATGGCTCTTGTAAGGGGCATTGCAAGTTGCTCCATCCTAATTTTTGGCAGCTTTTGTTTGGAAAGCATAAGCAAATACCATGGGACACCCACTCCCCAATAATGGGACTTATGTTTGTAATATGCTGTACTGCATGTGACGCGCCCCCTGGGCCATGTGTACACGTGTGTGGGATACCCGGTGCCGGGTCTCTGGGGTCTGTAGTCTCCGTGGCGGTGACCCGGTCCCGTGGCTCAGGCTGGTCAAACCAGTGGCAGTCTTTCTTAGGTTTTGAGGTTAATTGTCCGACTGCGCCACCCGTGGGTTGCGGTCAGGGAGTACCACCGCTGCGAGGCAGACCGCTGAGGCTGGTGTTGTGTGCGCGGCATAGAATGGGATAACTCCTCTCGGGAGGAGTATAGCCTCAGGGCAGTGAGTGTGGATGATGGGGGTGATGGTGCACGAGCGCAGCAGGAATGACTCAGAGTCTTTGCAGTGCAGTTCAGGGTCTTTACTGATGATTATAAGGTAGACCCTCCCGGGAGTACTGGCTAGCATAAGAGGCCTGGTCAGTCTGTGAGCAAGCAGGAGTTCCCCTGGCCAGGTGGAGTTGTAGGCCTCCCCGTCTGTCTGCACTCTTCCTGGCTACTTTGCTGTAAGCGGGTAGAAGTAGCCCACGTCCCTGAGTGTACCGTGTAGTGCTCACCCGTATGGCTGGTGACTTGGGGCCTTCTGTTAGCCTCCGCTCAACGACAGCGGTGCTGGTCTCTTTCTTATGACTGAGCCTCCGGGCTTCTATGGCCAGAGGACCTGAAATCCCCTGCCGGCTGGTTTCTGCTGCTGGATATATAAGTCCTCACAGCTTCGGACTCCTGTGTCCGGTTCCTATTGTCTTCTGCCAGGGCGAGCTCTGCTCAGCTTCCAGCCCCTGGTCTTTAGCTCCTAGCTCCTACAGAGCTCCTTGCTGTTACTTTCCCTTGCTCTCACTCTGACTCTGACTGTTCTCTGACTCACTCAACCCCGCCCCAGATCCAGTTTATAAGGGCAGAATTCTCCCCTCCCAGGATTGGGGCAGGAGGATGTTGCATGTTTAAGGGATCCTGACCAGGAAACCTCCCACTTGCTCTCCGACGTAATATCTCTATTACTGTGGTGACCAGACCCCTGGGGTGCCACACATGGCTCTTGCAAGGGGCATTGCAGTTCCTCATAATTTTTGGAAAGCCTTCCATTCACTGCTTAGGCCAACAGTGCACGGGAGACCCAGTTGCTATAAATGGAAAAAAAGGTTTAGTTAATGCCCTCTGACCTCCATGTCATTTCCAAGGGGCATTGGAGTGGCTCGAAATTTTTGGTAGGCATTACACTCACTGTATGCCCTATAACTGTGTAGCCGAACCGCTCCTTTTGTTACAGAAACATATCCTACAAGACATATCTGGTTGACTGGCCTGATATTGATGTGAATGGTCCCTGTTCCTCCTGCTCTTTCTCCTTTGCCACTACCTCATCCATCATTTATCACCTGAAGCTTTGTTTTAATGGGAGTCATAGAACTTGGATAGTAGCAGGAAAACATCCAGCAATCCTCGGAGTAGGTAGGATATGCGCCAAAACGCTGACCACCTCAGGCCTAGCCGCTACTACATACATGCGCTTGCATTACAACAAAACAAAGCAGATGCTAACTTCTATCATCCTCATCATGCTCCTCACCTTGGCACTCTCAACTCCCCTGATGGAGAAGCCAGGCCCACCGGAGGAGTCTGATAGTCCGGTGGGCTCGGCCAATGCTGCCCTAAAGCAGGCCAGGCTAAGAAAAGTGTGGGAAAGGTTACCGGGACAAATAGGGGTGGCTGGGGACCGAGTATGGACACCCGTCCACCCCCTGGAGGCTGGAGAGCAAGCGGGGACACCCGGCCACCAGGCGGCTGGGGACTGAATATGGATACCAGGCCGCCGACACAGCCATGGCGTGGTGGCCAGATTCCGCCTCCACATGCCTAAAAGGCCCAATATAAAGTGCAAGCAAGCAAGCAGTATGGTGTTGCAGCCTGGGAGTGGGTGGGTGGCAGGCTGCATACTTGCGCTTGTATTGCAAGGAATGGGAGAGGTACAATTGAACACTGACCTGGGACAAGGACTTGAATGGGGATAGTTGCAAGTCTGCAATGACAGGTGCAAGGTGGGAGGCATCTTCGCATGTACCATGAACAGGGGTTTGGCATGCACACACTACAGTGGAATAGGCTCTCCTTCCCACTAAATGCACTGGGGAGGGCACAGGTAATGTTTTGGTATACGCGCTTAATCTTATGTATAAGGCACACCAGGACAAATATGGGTGGCTGGGGACAGAGTATGGATACCTCGCTGCCGAAGCAGCCATGAGGTAGTGGCCAGCTTCGGCCTCCTCCAAACTAAAAGGCCCCATTTCAAGTGCAAGCTAGCAGTATGGAATTGCAGTCTGGGGGTGGGTGGGTGGCAGGCTGCACACTTACACTTGCATTAAAAGAAAACATAGCAGATGCTAACTTCTGTCATCATCATCATGCTCCTCACCTTGGCACTCTCAACTCCACCGATGGAGAAGTCAGGACCCACCGGAGGAGTCTGGTTCTCTGGTGGGCTCGTCCAATGCTGCCTAAAGCAGGCCGGGCTAAGAAAAGTGTGTGGGGGGATGTTCCAAGGAGAAATAGGGGCGGCTGGGGACCGTTTATGGACACCCGACTGCCCCCAGGCATCTGGGGACCGTGTGTGGACACCCGGCCGCGGGGCGGCTGGGGACCGAGTATGGACACCCGGCCGCCGGGCAGCTGGGGACTGAGTATGGATTCCAGGCCGCCAACACAGCCATGACGTGGTGGCCAGATTCCGCCTCCACATGCCTAAAAGGCCCAATTTCAAGTTCAAGCAAGCAAGCAGTATGGTATTGCAGCCTGGGGGTGGGTGGGTGGCAGGCTGCATACTTGAGCTTGTATTGCAAGGAATGGGGGAGGTACAATTGACCACTGCCCTGGGACTAGAACTTGCATGGGGATAGTTGCAAGTCTGCATCTTCTGATGCGGTAAGGATCACTTATGATGGGCACACTTTTAGACAGTGACCTGGGAGTCAGAGATGCTTCCAGGGGTCTTCCCCATGCTGTTCCCTTGTCTTTTCAGCACTTTATGCATGTGTCACACAGCACATGGCCAGATAAGGTTGTAAAATGTTAAAATGACATTTCACGTTGAATGCATTTGTCATAGTTGAAAGCAATACAAAAGTGCAAAAACGCATAAAAAATGCTACTTGTGAACATAGCCGAAGGTGTGGAGGAGTATTTTTGTTTTTGGTCATTTATTTTAACTTATACACAAGTCTTTACCCTGGAAAGGATGTTCCTTAACATATTTCACAGGAAAAAAGTTTCACTTTCGTTTTTGAACGTTTTATTGTGAGCCTGTAAAAGTGGCTTAATACCTCTGACCACGTTGTTGACAGCAGTGACCTGGGGGTCAGAAATGCTTCCTGGGGCGATCCCCATGCTGTCCCCATGTCATTTGAGCACTGTCACTATCGTTTTGGGCACTTGTTAGGCTTTTAAAAGACTGCCGGGGGTGCCACCGCAAAAATGCTCGAGTCTCCCATAGACTAACATTGGGCTCGTTGCTCGGGTCGAGCACCCGAGTATCACGGCGAGCTTGGCTCGAGCTTCGAGCACCCGAGCATTTTAGTGCTCGCTCAACACTAGTAGACGTCGATTACTACAGTATATATTTTTTTAATCTAGCCCTCTCAACTAATCTAAATTATTTTTATTTGATTCTTTTATGACAAAAAAAACAACAACAACGGGATGCCGATCTGTGATGTGCATCACTGATCAGCGCTCGGCAACTGTAGGATGCACGCACGGATGTGGTCCTAAAAGGGCGAGCACAGATGCTAATCAGTGATGCGCGTCGGCAGGGGTATTGCACCTCAACCAGAGGTGTGATATTCCACTCCCAGGTAAGGATGGAGTGTGGACCAGGGCTCAGTTAGCTGCATACACACACTCACCCCATTTCCGTGGGACAGCTCGACGGTGCTCCCATTTATGCAGGCACGACTGACTGTGTCCCTGGCTGGAGAGGGGAGGGGGGAGAGAACCCAGTGATGTAGGAGCAGTAGGGGACGGCTTCTGGAGCATAGGAAGGAGCTCATTGGGTGCAGGTCACCTGAGCTCAGACACAGAGAGGTAGATAAAAGGTGGGAGCCATCTTTAGTCAGGGTTCAGTTCAGTGGAGAAAGGAGAGAGAGCTGACAGGGAGCTGTGGCTCAGCTTGAGCTCAGCTCCACGAGGCAGGCCTGGAGAGAAGGCCGGGGCCAGAGAGGAGAAGAGGAGAAGGAGAAGGAAGGAAAGAGGAGAGACAGAGGAGTAGAAAGGCTCCAGAAGCAAGAAGGCAGAAGGGACCCTAAGAGAGCAGAACGGACAGCAACCGTTGCAAGCCCGCTTTATATCGGGTGAAAGGTCAGGCCGTGGAAGGGTACCGGATTCCCAAGTTGGTGGAGGTAAATCATCCCTCAGCCAAGAACCGGAGGTCGTGATCATTTATTGGTGCGACCCCTTGCTACACCCGCTAGGAAGGCACCACATAGGGTCAGGGAAACTGGTGCCAAGTTTTACCAGAGAAGGCCCGAGGCAGCCAGACTGAAGCACGGTCACTGGTGGGGCACGAGAGGCCAGAGAAAGGATAGAAGGGGGTCCTGTGCCACACTCCTGAGTTGCCTGGGTGTTGACCGAGCCCCTCACCTGGTGGACGCAGCATGGCTTGGGCAGTCATTGCTGACAGAGGTGACTTGGATATCAACTGTGAGTAAAAGGCCTGAACTGCACCATTGGACTCTGTGTGATTTATGCTGCGCCCGCACCATCACCCCCAGCATCCACCTACATTGCCCTGAGGCTACACTCTTCCCGTGGGGAGTTATCGTATCCCTGTGCTGCACACCAACACCAGCCTCAGCGGTCTGCCTCGCAGCGGCGGTTATCTCTGACCGCAATCCACGGGTGGCGTAGTCGGACATTCAAAACACTGATAAATAGACTGCCACAATTTGGTCTGACCACCCTGAGCCACGGGATCGGGTTGCCACTACTACCCCCAGCATCGTACAGAAGCCCGGTTCCGGGTACCCCACGGCCCAGGGGGCGAGTCACATGCCTCGCCCTGACTTTCCCTGGCGTATGACAAAGGCAAGTTGACGCGCCCCCTGGGCCGTGCGTGTAGGGGAATACCCGGAGCCGAGTCTCTGTGTAATGCTGGTGGTTGTAGTCTCCATGGCGGCGACCCGTTCCCGTTGCTCAGGGCGGTCAAACCAGTGGCGGATCTGTCTCTTTGGTTTTGTAATGCTTAAATGTCCGACTACGCCACCCGTGGATTGCGGTCACTGAGAACCGCCGCTGCAAGGCAGACCGCTGAGGCTGATGTTGTATGTGCTGCAGGGGGTAGTATAACTCCCCACGGGAGGAGTATAGCCTCAGGGCGGTGAGTGCAGATGATGGGGGTGAAAGTGCGGGGGAGCAACAGTAATGACTCGGAGTCCAGTGATGCAGTCCAGGGTCTTTACTCACAGTTTTACACTCCAAGCCACTTCTGCAGGTAATGGCTGCCCACGTCGTGCTGTGCTCACCAGGTGAGGGGCTCGGCCAACTCCCAGGCACCTTTGGAATGCTTTTCAAGACCCCCTTCGTGTGTCCTTTCTCTGGCCTGTCATACCCCACAATTGACCACGTTTCTGTCCAGCTGCCTCGGGCCTTGGCGGGCAAACGTATGTTCCGTTTCCCTGGGTCCTATGTGGTGCCTTCCTAACAGGTGTAGTGAGGGGTTGTGCATGTACAATGCCACGGCCTCCGGTTACTAGCTGAGGGTAGTTGCTCTCCTCCACTAGATGAGGGATCCGGTTCCCTTTCCTTGGCCTGACCCCCCTACTCTGGTTGCGGCGGGCGTGCGGTGGCGGCTGGCCGGTCCGCACCCCTGGGGTCCCTTTAGTCTTCTCCTAGAGCTTCCTCCATTCTTCTCCCTTCCTTCGTTCTCCTCCAGGCCCCGGCCTTAAGACTTGGCCTGCCTGTGGAGCAGAGCCCATGCTGAGCCTCTGCTCCCCCCCTTTCACTCTCTTCTTCTACTACTCTTCTCTTTCTACTTCTTCTACTCTGACTCTAAGATGGTGCCCACCTTATATACTCTCCTATACAGTGCACCCGGGATCTACTCTCCCCACCCACACACTACCGGGTTCCCCCTTTCTAGGTGTTCCCTCCCCCCACTCCAGCCAGGGACAGGGGCGGTTGTGCTCACTCCCGGGAGCATGGTTGCCCTGTCGCCCGGAAATGTGGTGTAGTGCATGTGGGTGTTAGGGTCCTGAGACACACTCCATCCTTACCTGGAAGTGAGATATCACACCTCTGGGTAAGATGCAACACCTCTGTAGCGACCGAACCCTTGGGGCGCTACATAGGGAAGGGAGGAGATGAGCACTAGTCGATCTCCACTAAACTCTATAGACAACAAGATGTAGAAATTTCGGTCTCTAGCCCTCTGTAGTTCCGTCCAATAGAAATAGAGTATGCCTTATTGTCTCTAAATTCCTGTAAGTCTATGTTGAACAATCTATGTTTCCATTCCTTAAGATGGAACTGAAATTTCTGTAGGCTGTTCTGAAGGCCTGTTTCTTTAATAGAAAACTCTGGGTCCAATGAAAACTTTTTTGTAATATCAATTTGTTCTTTTAGAGACTCATTCAGGTTATTCAGAGTAGTTTTTTCCTCTTCTAATAGAAGTTTCATAAGCCTCAATGAGCTATCGATTTCTTCTTTCTCCCACTTTTTATGTATGGTATGCAGTTAAGCACATGGCACTTTGTTTTTTTTTCTATTTTTTCATTTTTAATATCTTTAATAAAGTCCTTGTTCCTAATCCACCACAATCCCCCTCTCCCCCCTTTCCCACCTCTCCCCCTTTTCCTAGCTCCTTCCCCACCCCCCTTCTGCCGCTGAGCTCTGATCAGTACTTGATTGCCCTGCAGCCGCTGAGTCGCTGATCATGGCAACCGAACCCTCGGGGCGCCACACATGTGTGCGGCGATTGGTGAAGAGCCAATATAGGGACAGTAGATGAGACAGGGTGACACTAGGAGGTCTCCACTCTCCCATTTCTGGGCTTTCTTTCCCTCTCCCTTTGTGTTGCACTAAGTCTTTCCCACACCCTGCGTGACATTATTGCCGGCCCAGCACGTTTTTAAAAGGAAAAAAAAAAAACTGACGTTTTGCTGTTTTTTTTTCTCTGTGTGTTTTTGGGTGTGGACCTTTTTTTTTCCTTTCTCCCTTGATATGGGTTCAGTTGCAGAGCTCACAGAGCAGATCAGCTGTCTGTCTCTGGATGTGAATGACCTCCGCTGTGGGGTTCAGCAGCAGCCTCAGCGGTTACAGGTCACCAATGTGGGGGTCTCTGTAGGTAGGCCTGTCCAGCCTGAGCCCAAGGTTGCCCTCCCAGACAGGTTTTCAGAGGTAGGGACAAGTTTTTTGTATTTAAGGAGGCATGCAAATTGTATTTCAAACATTGCCCTTACTCCCCTGGTAATGAGGAGCAACGGCTTGTTATTGTGATCTCTCTATTGAAGGGATCATGGGCGTTTTTATTACCACAGAACTCGGTTTGTCTCCAGTCTGTGGAGGGGTTTTTCGGGTCTCTGGCCCTCATCTATGATGACCCTGACCGAGTCGCCTTGGCTGAGTCTAGGCTATGTCGCCTTCAGCAGGGGAATCAGTCAGTTGAAACGTACAGTTCAGAATTCCGTAGATGGGCAACAGATTCCAAATGGAATGACTCAGCCCTTAGAAGTCAATTTTGTGAGGGTGTTACTGAAAAGTTGAAATATGCCTTGGCAGTATATGAAACCCCTCAGTCCTTGGAGGCTTCCATGTCGTTGGCCATACGTCTTGATAGACGCCTTCGGGATAGCTGGGTGAGACCTCTTTCTCTGGGGCCTTCTTGTCGGGGTTGTGTACTTCTGCTGGGGGAGAACCGGGGGTTGAGCCAGTACTGGGGGAGGTGGAGGAACCTTGCAATTAGGGGGTGTCTCTACATCATACATCTCCCCAGAGATTTGCAAGAAAAAAGGCGTATGTTTTTTTTGCGAGAAAATGGGACATTTTGTTAAGACCTGTCCTTCAATTCCTAAACAAAAGGAGACTCGTTTAATTCTTGGTAGTCTGGAGTTGGATAAACAAGGGTTGCATTTGTGGCCAAACTGCAGTTCCCATTTTGTCCTAACAGCAGAGGTGGTGCTAGGGAGCAAAACCGAGAACATTTCTATGTTTGTTGACAGTGGAGCCGGAGTCGGCATGATTGATGCTGACTTTTTGAAAACTCATGGTCTTGCTTGCTGTGCTTTAGCTTAACCTATTTCCAACTTTGCCATTGACTCGGCGCCACTTGCACAGAAAGCATTTACTGTACATAATGTAAAACTGAGGGTGGGGTCAGTTCATTGTGAAATAATCCCTTGCTATGTTCAGGACAATCTTCCCACACCGATTGTCTTGGGTATTCCTTGGCTTGTTAAACATAATCCGTTGATGGATTGGCAGACCAGGGAGGTTATTGAATGGGGAGATTACTGCTATGAGAACTGTTTAGATATTTCCCTTGCTACTATTTCTACAGAAATATTACCTGCTTTTCTGTCTGGTCTTGAGGACATTTTTTCTGAGAGGGGGTGTCAGGATTTGCCTCCTCATCGTGCTTATGACTGTCCTATTAACCTGACTCCTGGAGCTAAACTTCTGAAGTCCAGACTGTATAATCTTTCTGGCCCTGAGAGACAAACCATGAAGGATTTCATTGCGGAAAGTCTGGAGTAGGGACGTATCAGACCCTCATCTTCGCCCGCGGCGGCAGGGTTCCTCTTTATGAAGAGAAAAGATAGCGGTCTACGTCCCTGTTTAGATTTCCAGGAATTAAATCAAATTACCATCCGTGATCCATACCCTCTTCCTCTGATTCCTGATTTGTTCAGCCTGGTTATGGGAGCTAAGGTATTCTCCAAGTTGGATTTAAGGATAGCCTACAACCTGGCTAGAATCAGAGAAGGGGACGAATGGAAGACAGCGTTCAATATCCCGGAAGGACATTTTGAGAGTCTGGTTATGCCTTTTGGTTTGACCAATGCACTTGCGGTATTCTAGCATGTCATAAATGATATTTTCCATCTTTTGGTGGTTTGTGGTGGTCTATCTGGACGATATTTTGGTTTACTCATCTGATTTTGAGAGTCATCAGGAGCATGTTAAGAAGGTGCTCCATATATTAAGGGATAACAAACTTTATGCCAAACTAGAAAAATGTGTTTTCGCTGTTCAGGAGGTGCAGTTTTTGTGGTACTTGTTGTAACTTCGGATTTTCGGATGGATCCGGAGAAGTCCTTGATTAGGAATGTCCCGAGAACCTGAAGGCTCTGCAACATTTTCTGAGCTTTACTATTTTTTACCCAAAATTCATCCAAAATTACTCAGTTATTGTGAAACCCCTTACTGACATGACTAAGAAGGGGTCTGATTTTTATCGGTCGACCATGACAGCACCAAGAGAGAGGGGATCCGTCCACCAAGGACAGGAAACCTTCAGGCTTAAAAGGGGCAGCCCTCTCTTCTCGCCTCAGTTTGGTTTCCTTTCCTTGATGGAGGGAACCTCTGACAGACTTACCTGTAAAGATGTCCGGAAGAAGCGTGCTGTCGAGCTGCGTCCCTGTCTGGGATCAGCAGCTCCAGTACTGTCCTGTGCCCTGGGCTGTGGGAGCTGCACTCCTGTCTGGGGTGGTGGCAGCTCCAGCCAGATGGATCGTGATGGAGGCTGCGACCCTATCTGGGGACGGCAGCCCCAACTTGAGGCGGGCACAGCATTGGGGGGCTGCGTCCCTGTCTGGGGTTGGTAGCCCCAGATCTACGCGCAGGGCGCTGAGGGAGTGGCACCCCGGCCGGGGTAGGGCCGCCCCTAGCAGCAGGTGAATGCTAGCTGGCGCAGGCAGCTGGAGGGAGAAAGCACCGATTACAGGAGCAGCGCCTCCATGACCAGCGCCGCAGAATGCGGCGGCGCCGCATGCTTCCGGTCTTTTACTAGGCGGGGCCTGATGCCGGGCGGTCATGTGACCAGCCAGGACGTCCGGTCCACATGCATGCAGACTCCGCGTGAGCGCTGCATTCTCCCCTCCAACCAGCAGATGGCGATGTAATAAAAAAAAAAGAGGGGAAATTAAAGGGAAGTAGACACTCCTATTTATGCGTCCAGATATCGCTGCTCTAGGCTTCCCAGCTTCTTCAGAACTCTTTTGTTAATGGATTCTAAATATGAGCAGCAGCAGCAAATCCAGCAGCCGCCGCTTTCTCCATCTCAGCGGTCGCCTGGGGAGGCCCAGGAGACACGACCCCTTCGAGTCACTAGCAATTCTCGGACTGCAGGTAGACTAACCCATCGTGACTCTAACATGATGGATGAATCTGCAGCCCCTAGGGACGATCCCCCGGCTGAGAAAGGTCCTCCAGATAAACAGGTTCCAGCTATTTGAGCTCTGGGTAAGTGATCTTCGAGAAAGTTCACTTAGGTAATAAGGTGTCCCTTCTTCTTATCCATTTAGGGGAAGAAGTGTACCTTCAAAATCAAACACAAGCAATGTGCGTTATGCGAGGCCCTGTTGGCGGACTCATATTCCAAAAGACTGTGCCAGTCCTGCATAAACCAAACTTTGGCGGATGAGACCCCTAGTTTCGCCTCAGGCTTAAAAACTCTAGGTAAATCAGAGGTGAGCAAACTCCTCTCTAAAAAGTCTAAGAGGAAGGAAGCTAACCATGAGGTCTCCCCAACTCCAGATTATTCCCTATCAACAGCCGAAGAGGTGGACTCTGACGATTCATCGTCTTCATTTTCCTCATCCTCGGATAGTGGTTCAGGCCAGCACTGCTTTCCATTAAATGAAGTTGACGGGTTGGTTAAAGCGGTCCGCTCAACCTTGGGCATTACGGACCTCAGACCAGAGAAGTCAGTCCAAGACATCATGTTCAGAGGACTGGGGCAGAGGTAGAGAAAATGTTTCCCGTTTAATGATAAACTTCAGGGTCTAATCCATAGAGAGTGGCAAAAGCCAGAAAGAAAGGGTTCTCTCCCCCCATTCTTTAACCCTTTTACAACCCAAGGTGGTTTGCACGTTAACGACCTGGCCAATTTTTACAATTCTGACCACTGTCACTTTATGAGGTAATTATTCTGGAATGCTTCAATGGATCCCCCTGATTCTGAGATTGTTTTTTTGTGAAATATTGTACTTCATGATTGTGTTAACATTTCTTCGATATCACTTGCATTTGTTTGTGAAAAAAATGGAAATTTGGTGAAAATTTTGAACATTTTGCAATTTTCAAAATTTGAATTTTTATGCCCTTAAATCAGAGAGATATGTCACACAAAATAGTTAATAAATACCATTTACCACATGTCTAATTTATATCAGCACAATTTTGAAACCAATTTTTCTTTTATTAGTGAGCTATAAAGGTTAAAAGTTGACCAGCGATTTCTAATTTTTCCAACAAAATTTACAAAACCACATCGCATTTGAAGTCACTTTGAGGGGTCTTTATGACAGAAAACACCCAAAAGTGACACCATTCTAAAAACTGCACCCCTCAAGATGCTCAAAACCACATTCAAAAACATTATTAACCCTTCGGGTGCTTCACAGGAATTTTTGGAATGTGGAAGAAAAAAATGAACATTTAACTTTTTTCACAAAAATGTTACTTTAGACCCAATTTTTTTTATTTTCACAGGGTTAACAGGAAAAAGTGAACCCCAAAATTTGTTGTGCAATTTCCCCTGAGCATGCAGATACCCCATATGTGGGGAAACACCACAGTTTTAGCGCACGTCAAGGTTCGGAAGGGAAGGAGCGCCATTTGACTTTTTGAATGTAAAATTTGCTTGAATAATTAGCGGACGCCATGTTGCGTTTGGGGAGCCCCTGATGTGCCTAAACAGTGGAAACCCCCAACAAGTGACACCATTTTGGAAACTAGACCCCTCAGGGAACTCATCTAGATGTGTGGTGAGCACCTTGAACCCCCAGGTGCTTCACAGAAGTTTATAACATTGAGCCCTAAAAATACAATTTTCACATTTTTCCCACAAAAATGTTTTTCAGCCCCCAATTTTGCATTTTCATAAGTGTAATAGGAGAAATTGCACCATGCAGTTTGTTGTTCAATTTCTCCTGAGTAAGCCAATACCCTATATGTGGGGGAAAACCACTGCTTGGGCATACAGCAGGGTTCAGAAGGGAAAGAGCACCATTTGACTTTTTGAATGTAAAATTTGCTTGAATAATTAGCGGATGTGCCCCTGATGTGCCTAAACAGTGGAAACCCCTCACAAGTGACACCATTTTGGAAACTAGACCCCTCAAGGAACTTATCTAGATGTGTGGTGAGCACCCTGAACCCCCAAGTGTTTTACAGAAGTTTATAACATGGAGCCGTGAAAATAAAAAAATCTAACTTTTTCCACAAAAATTATGTTTTAGCCCCAATTTTTTTATTTTCACAAGGGTAAGAGGAGAAAATAGACCCCAAAAACTTTTGTGCATTTTCTCCTGAGTACGCAAATACCCCATATGTGTGGAAAATACAGTGTTTGGGCGCACGGCAGAGTTCAGAAGGGAAGGAGCACTGTGTGACTTTTTGAACGCAAAATTGGCTGGAATCGAGAGCGGACGCTATGTCGCGTTTGGAGAGCCCCTGATGTGCCTCAATAGTGGAAATCCCCCACAAGTGACTCCATTTTGGAAACTACATCCCTCAAGGATTTTAGCAAGGGGTATAGTGAACATTTTGAACCCAGAGGTATGACACAGAATTTGATAACATTAGGTCATCATATTGAATAAGTTGTCATTAGTCTTGTGCGCAAGTGCTCTCTACTTGAGTTTGCATCGGGTACTCAGGTATGCACCAAATATCACGCATGCTCGAGTGATATGCTCGAGTCCCCGCCCGCATGTTTCACGGTTATTAGACACCCACAAAAAAACATGTGGGGATCGCTCGTGCATGGTAGGCAATCCCCGCAAGGTATTTTTGGAAGCGAAGCATATATATGGGGCGGAGACTCGAGCGAGTACCCGCGATACTCAGTGCATACCCGAACACCCGATGTAAACTCATGTAGCGAGCACTTGTGCTCAACACTAGTTGCCATATCGTCATCTTTATTTTACTTTTGAAAAAAATCCCAACCCTAACCCTAGCCCAACCTTAGCCAAACCCTAACCTTAGCCCAACCTTAACCCCAACCCTAACCCCAACCCTAACCCTAGCCCAACCCTAACCTCAACCCTAACCCTGGCACAACCCTAACCCTAGCTCAACCCTAACCCCAACCCTAGCCCTAGCACAACCCTAACCCTAGAGTTTATTTTTTACGCCGTTCCTCGTGCGGTGTAAGTGATTAGACGACTTTATTCTTCGGGTCGGTGCGATTACAGCGATACCAGAATCATATCGGGTTTTTATGATTGACAGCTGTCACGCACAAAAAGACGCATTTTTTTGTAAAATCTAGTTTTTACATCGCCATATTTTGAGAGCTATAATTTTTCCATATTTTGGCCGACAGAGTCATGTGACAGCTTTTTTTTTTGCGGGATGACTTGACGTTTTTATTGGTGCCATTTTCAGGAACGTGACATTTTTTGATCGCTTTCTATTCCGATTTTTGGGAGGCAGAATAAACAAAAACCAACAATTCAGGAATTGTTTTTTTTTTATGTTTTTATTCTGTTCCACGTGTGGTAAAATTGATAAGGTAGCTTTATTCTTCGGGTCAGTACGTTTACAGCGGTACCACATTTATATCGTTTTTCTATGTTTTGCCGCTTCTACACAATAAAAGCTATTTTATAGAAAAGAATATTTTTTGCATTGCTTTATTCTGAGAGCTATAACTTTTTTATTTTTTGGCTGAAATAGCTGTATGGTGGATTGTTTTTTGCAGGACAAGATGACGTTTTCAGCGGTACCATTTTTATTTATATTCGTCTATTTGATCGCGTGTTACTCCATTTTTTGTTTGGCGGTATGATGGTAAAGCATTGTTTTTGCTTCGTTCTTTATTTTTTTTTACCGTGTTCACTAAAGGGGTTAACTAGTGGGACAGTTTTATAGGTCAGGTCGTTCCGGACGCGGCAATACCAAATATGTGTACTTTTATTGTTTTTTTTCATAATATTTATTGATGGGTACATTATATTTTTACTTTTGGAGGAATATTTTTTTAATTTTTTTTAAAATATTTTTTACATTTTTTTTTTTCATTTTTAAACACTTTTTTTTTAATTCTGATCACCTGTATAGCATAGGGATGGAGCACCATCCCTGTGCTATACAGGCTGTCAGCGCTGCAGATGCAGAAGATACTTTGGTCATGCACTGCGCATGACCAAAATATCTTCCTGCTGTCTGGTGACCCGGATATTGTCATAACGACATCGGGTCGTCATGGCAACATCCGGGAAACCGCGGCAGACATCGCTGGACGCCGGCAGAAGAGGTGAGTATCCCGATCACCTCCCCTTGCCACCGCAATGCTGCGATAGACTTCGATCACAGCATTGCGGGGATTAATGTGCCAGGAGTGGTGCGGGATCGCTCCCTGCACATAGCACTGGGTGTCAGCTGTGACAATCAGCTGACACCTGACGGCAATCGCGACCGCACAGCCTGTGTGCGGGAGCGATAGCCAAGACGTACTACTACGTATCAGGCTCTTAAATCCCAGGGCACAGATACGTATTAGTACATCTTGGGCTTTAAAGGGGTTAAAAGAAAGTACCCCTTTGAGGACTCGGCCTCCTCCTCCTGGGAGAAGGCTCCCAAACTAGACGCAGCCATAACTAAAGCTTCTAAAAAGTCACCTCTCCCCTTTGATGATATGGGGGCACTAAGATCCTCTGGACAGAAAAGTGTATGTGTTTCTCAAAGGTACCTGGGAGACAACAGCTGGGGTTTTAAAACCGACAATAGCTGCGACTTGCACAGCTAGGTCTTTGATGATATGGCTAGATCAGCTGGAATCACATTTAGAAAACAACACATCCAGGAAAGAGATCTTGTCTAGTATCCCACTCATGCAGAGGGCAGCAGCCTTCCTAGCGGATGCTTCCGCGGACTCGGTTAAGTTAGCTGCTAGATCGGCCGCCACGTCTAATGCAGCCCGCAGGGCTCTGTGGCTCAAGTGATGGCCGGGTGACATCCAGGCTAAAACTAGACTCTGCGCTATACCTTGCGAAGGGAAACATCTCTTCGGTCCAGTCCTGGATGAAATCCTAGACAAAGCAAGCGACAGGAAGAAAGGTTTCCCTAGCCTGTCCATGCCTGCCTATAAGTGGACTTTTCGCAGGAGAAGATTTGTGCGTAAAAGTCCACAGAGAGGGCAGGATAAATGGAGGTCTTCTGTTCAGTACGTCTTCTTCCACTCGGGAGCCCCGGAAATCGAGTCAGTGACTCGTAGCCCAGGTAGGGGGGAGGCTGACAGGCTTCTTACCTGCCTGGACAAAGATTTCAGCCAGTAATTGGATCCTTAATCTCATAGGTTCGGGTCTAAGATTCCAGTTCCAAGCAGTTACTCGTGGAAGGTTTATCTTGACCCCGGACCGTTCCTCTATATCAGAACAACTCGCTCTTCAGGAAGAAGTACTGGACCTTGTTAAAAAAGCAGTCCTGGTGGAGGTCCCGGCGTCCAAAAGGGGGATGGGATTTTACTCCCCTCTCTTTCTGGTCTCTAAGCCGGATGGTTCTTTCAGGTGTATTATAAATTTAAAAGCCCTGAATAAATTCCTGATAATCCCCACATTGAAAATGGAATCGATAAAGTCAACAATAAAATTGCTGTTTCCAGATTGCTACATGGAAGTTTTGGATTTGAAAGACGCCTATTACTATGTACCTATCCATTCAGATTACCAGAAATATCTTAGAGGGCAGTGGTTATAGATGGGGTCATCAAGCACTTTCCATATAGGGCCCTGCCATTCGGTTTAGCCGTAGCCCCCCAGGGTATTTACCAAAATCGTGGCAGAGGTAATGGCTCATGTTAGAGAACATGACATATTAATTATCCCTTATCTGGATGATTTCCTGATAGTTGGTAACTCGGCCCTTCAATGTAGTAAGCATCTAAAAATAGTGATCTCCATCTTAGAAAATCTGGGCTGGGTCCTTATTTAAATAAATCTAGGCTAACGGCCACAAAAGTTCAGCAATTCTTAGGAGTTATGCTGGATTCAGATTCTCAGACATGTTACCTCCCTGAAGCCAAAAAACTAAGGATCAGGGATCAAGTAGGAAGGGTAGTGTCAAACCGAGTCATGTCCCTGAGAGCTGCAATGTCCCTGTTAGGTACCCTGACATCTTGCCTTTCCAGGGTTCTGTGGGCTCAATATCACTCCAGGGTTTTACAATGGGATGTACTGCATAATGAAATTATGTTGAAGGGGCGCTTGGAGGGTATGTTTTCCTTGTCTCCCTGGTCAGTTGAATCCTTACAGTGGTGGGATAATGAAGTGAACTTATCCAGAGGGGTCCCATGGGTTTTTAGAACAACCCGAACAATTCCTACCGATGCCAGTTCCAGTGGGAGGGGGGCCCACCTGGGAGATATGGTACCCCAGGGGTCATGGTCTAATTCAGAAAAGAGTCTCTCCTGCAACACTAAAGAGTTGCTAGCGATAGACAGGGCAGTCAATTATTTTCTAGTTTTTCTTCAAAATCGTGACGTAAAGGTTTTCTCTGATAATAAAATCGCAGTAGCTTACGTTAACCACCAAGGGGGTATATGATCAAGATCTCTGATGAGAGTGGTGGACCATCTCTTTCAGGCCTCGGAATGCCATCTTCGTTCCCTAACAGCCCTTCATATAAAGGGAAAAGAAAGTTCAAGGGCAGACTACTTAAGCCGCTATACCCTGAGACAGGGGGAATGGGAACTAAATCAGGATATTTTCTCCCAAATTGTCCAAAGATGGGGACCTCCAGTAGTGGACTTGTTTGCTACAAAGTTAAATCGGAAAACTCGGCTCTTCTGTTCCCTGGATCCCAAAGAAAAACCCCTGGCAGTAGACGCTCTCCAGATACATTGGGGGTTCAGCCTAGCCTATGCCTTTCCCCCGTTAACCCTTCTTCCTATGGTTATCAGAAAGA
This sequence comes from Phyllobates terribilis, assembly GCF_046119375.1. Taxonomy (NCBI): domain Eukaryota; kingdom Metazoa; phylum Chordata; class Amphibia; order Anura; family Dendrobatidae; genus Phyllobates; species Phyllobates terribilis. The sequence goes on along the minus strand of NW_027362768.1, from coordinate 53,767,021 downwards.
TCAGGGAGGACAAGGCGAGAGTTCTGCTGGTCGCACCCTTTTGGCCCAGGAGGCCCTGGTTCTCATGCCTCAGGAGCATGTCTGTGTCAGATCCTTGGGTTCTACCAGAAGTTCCGGATCTCCTCTTCCTTCCAGGGTCCAATTGTCCATCTTCAAGTGTCTGGCCTCCACTTGACAGTATGGAACTTGAGGGGGAGCTATTAAGAAAAAGGGTATTCTCCCAAGGCTTAGTGACAACCTTAATGCGGAGCCGTAAGCCTATTACAACCAGAATTTATGTGAGAACCTGGAAGAAGTTTTTATCTTTTTCTGGTTCCAGAGTCGTTGAGGAGGCTCCAATAAGTAAAATTCTAGAATTTCTGCTAAAAGGTCTTGAGTTAGGGCTAGCCACTAGCACCCTGAAGGTTCAGGTATCCGCCTTAGGCGCCTTATATAGCTGAGATCTGGCGAGTAATTATTGGATTTCATTAAAGCCGTCTTTAGGTCCAGGCCCATTGTCAAAAGCAAATTGGTACCCTAGGATCTAAATTTGGTTCTTAAAGCCTTAACTGGTCCACCCTTTGAGCCAATAGAGTTAGCTACTCTTAAGTCCCACTCCTTTAAAACACCGCTTCTGATAGCTTTAACATCTGCTAGGAGAGTTAGTGATATTCATGCCCTGTCTTCAGCCTTGCCCTTCACTCAGATCCTGGATGATAAAATAATTCTTAGACCTGATCCTGCCTATCTCCCTAAAGTAGCTACCCGTTTTCACAGACTCCAAGAAGTAGTCCTACCCTCCTTCTGCCCTAATCCGGGTAACCGGAAAGAAGAAGAGTTTCATACACTAGACGTAAGGAGATGTGTGATTAGGTACCTCTTGGTCACCAAAGAGTTTAGAAAAGACAGTTCATTATTTATGTCCCAACAAGGTGTTAGGAAAGGCTCTAAGGTCACAAAGTCCACCATAGCTAGATGGATCAGGGAGGCTATTTCCCTAGCTTATACATCCAGCGGTGAGGAAATACCACAAGAATTGAAGGCTCACTCCACCCTGGCAGTGACGACCTCCTGGGCGGAGAAGACAGGTGTCTCGATAGAAGACATATATAAGGCTGCTACCTGGTCTTCTCCGTCTACCTTCTATAGGCACTATAGACTGGATTCGGGTGTTTCGTCTGATCTTACTTTCGGGAGAAGGGTGCTCCAAGCTGTAGTCTAAACTTCTTCATCTCTGTAATTCTCTCGTGGTGCTGTCATGGTCGACCGATAAAGTCATAAGTTACTTACCGGTAATGGGATTTTTTTGAGACCATGACAGCACCCTTATACTCCCTCCCTTCACATTGGTGGGAGCACTCCTTGTTTATTAATTTTCACTCTTAAGTTGGTGATTTATAGAAATGTTGGTTTATCATGTTTTGCCATGTCTACTAACCTGGTGGTCCTCTCAATGCTCTGTAATCCAAACTGAGGCGAGAAGAAAGGGCTGCCCCTTTTAAGCCTGTAGGTTTCCTGTCCTTGGTGGGCAGATCCCCTCTATCGTGGTGCTGTCATGGTCTCTGAAAAATCCCATTACCGGTAAGTAACTTATGACTTTCCAAATGGTTGGATGCTTCCCTCTGTAGCATCGGCGTCTCTGCCCCCTGCCAGGCAGAGACGCCGTTCCACTCACCTCCTCGCTCCCCGCGCTCCCCGCGCTCCCCGCTCTGCGTTCTCCAGCGCTCCTCTTCCTGCTGCCGGCGCGTGCAGCTCCCTGGGCACTGTGCTTAGGGCGCGCATGCTTCCTCCCTCTTAGAGGGGCCATGCGCGCCATCCTAAGGAGTCCCCGGCCAATAGCCGAGGGTCCTCCCATATATAAGGCACCTCCTCCAAAATGGAGGTGCCCGAGCAAAAGTTGTTGCACAGTGTTTCTGACCTCTGCTTCAGCCCTCAGGTCCCGCTGCTAGCCTGACTACCAGTCCTGCCTACCTGTCTGTTACCTGCCTGTTACCTGCCTGTTACCTGCCGTGCCTGCCAGCCCGCTCACCTGGGAGCACTTGCCTGGGCCTGCCTGCCTGTTACCCACTTGTTACCTGCCGTGCCTACCCGGAGGCTCCTGCCGTCACTTGGCGTGACCACCTGCCAGCCCACCTAGAGACTCCTGCCGTCACTTGCCGTGTCTACCTGATAGCCTACCTGGAGGCTTCTGCTCGCCAGCCTGACTGCTGTGCCTACCTGCTATTCCGGTCAGTCCCTGCCATCTGTACCGTGGGAGTCACCTGCTCCCTTACAAGGTCGTCCCCAGAGTAGCACCTGGTCCCTATGCTCGGTCCCTCCCTGGTCACGGAGTCGTTAGCCGCCGTACGACCAGGGTCGGTCCGAGTTGATACTTAGTCACGCCCCTCTGGGTCCCTCCTTGCACCGTAGCACAGAGGTTCCACCTCCCGGACCCGAAACACCCTCCAGTATTTTTCTTCCTTAAAGAATCATTTTGCCCCTGCACCTATACTCAGTCAAACCGATGTTTCTCAACCCTTTAATTGTGGAGGTTGATGCGTCACATGTCGGGGTTGGGGCTGTGTTGTCTCAAGGTTCGTCCCCTGTCTGAGAAAAATTATGACGTGGGTAATGGGGAACTTTTGGAGATCAAATTGGCGTTCAAGGAATGGCGACATTGGTTGGAGGAGGCTGTCCATCCTATTACTGTTATTACTGACCATAAGAACCTGTCATATCTCCAGTCAGTTAAACGTCTCAACCCTAAGCAAGCCAGATGGTCCCTGTTTTTTACTAGGTTCAATTTTGTTGCCACTTTTCATCCAGGGGTCAAAAATGTCAAGACTGATGCTTTGTCCCGGAGCTTCCCTGGTGGTGGTGATCATAAGAACCCTGCCCCGATATTACAGAAAGGGGTAGTCATTTTGGCACTTTATCCTGAACTGGAGAGTGAGGTGTTGGAGGCACAGGGGGACGCCCCTGCCTCCTGCCCTTCAGGAAAGTTATTTGTACCATCTAATTTGCGCCTCAGAGTTATTCAGGAACATCATAACTCTGTGCTTGCTGGGTATCCAGGTGGTAAGGAAACTGCGGACCTCCTTTCTCGTCGTTTTTGGTGGCCGGGGTTGCATTGGGATGTAATTGAACACATAGCTGCTTGTAGTATTTGCGCACGTTCTAAGGTTTCACATACCCGTTCGTCTAGTACTCTTCTTCCGCTACCTATCCCTAGTAGGCCATGGACATGACGCGCCCCCTGGGCCTGTGCTACTGCTGCTGTGCAGGGGGAATACCCGGAACCGGATCGCTGAGATGCTGGGGGTTGTAGTCTCCGTGTGGCGGTGACCCGGTCTGTGCCCAGGGTGGTCAAACCAGTGGCAGTCTAAATGTTGTAATAAGTGTCCGACTACGCCACCCGTGGATTGCGGTCAGTGGGGACCGCCGCTGCGCTGCAGACCGCTGAGGCTGATGTTGTTCGCGCAGCCGAGTATGGGATGACTCCCCACGGGAGAAGTATTGCCTCAGGGCAGCTAATGTGGAAGATGATGGGAGTGATGGTGTGAGGGTCCCAGTGCTAATGGTGCTGGAGCGGCAAGGAATCACAGAGACGTGAGGTGCAGTTCAGGGTCTTTACTGATGGTACAAGGCGGACCCTCCCGGGAGTACTGGCTAGTATAAGGGGCCTGGTCAGTCTGCGAGCAAGCAGGAGTTCCCCTGGCCAGGTGGAGTTGTAGGCCTCCCCGTTAATCTGCACTCTTCCTGGCTACCTTGCTGTCAGCGTTTACAAGTAGCCCACGTCCCTGAGTATACCATGTGGTGCTCACCCGTATGGCTGGTGACTTGGGGCCTTCTGTTAGCCTCCGCTCCTGGATGGCGGCGCTGGTCCCTTCTCTGTGACTGAGCCTCCGGGCTTCTATGGCCAGAGGACCTGGAATCCCCTGCCGGCTGGTTTCTGCTGCTGGGTGTAGATCAATCCCCACAGCCTCGGACTCCTGTGTCCGGTTTTAGTGTACTCAGCCAGGGCGAGCTATATCTCTGCTCAAAGCCCCTGGCCTTCTGCCTCTGCTCCTCCAGAGCTCCTGTTCTTGCTTTCCCTCTCCAGGCTCTGACTGCTCTAATCCCGCCGCAGACCCAGTTTAAAAGGGCAGATTCCTCCCCTCCCAGGTCTGGGCGGACCGTGTTGCATGTTTAGGGATCCTGACCAGAGAAACCTCCCACTTGCTCTCAGACATAATATCTCTAATACTGTGGCAACCAGACCCCTGGGGTGTCATATTCCCCCCTAGTAAATTTTAGTACTCCGGGACTAAACACATTTTTTTAAAGAAACATAAATACAGGGTATAACAATAATAAGACAACATATTTACAAGAAGCTTTAGTCTGTAGAGGTCACGGCGTTTCCGTGACCGGGTGTCCATATCACCCAAGGTGAAGTTTATGAAACAAAGGGGGTGTCCATGTCACCCAACAAGGCGAAGTCTTGGCACAGAATAGGGGACCTGTACAAAGCAAACCCCTTGCGTTGTCCTTGGGCGTGGCTGCAAGGGTAGACTAACTACTCTGGGCCGCAAGGAGGCCACGCCAGACAGGTTTTCTCTTCTGCGACCGTCTTCGCAAGAGGCACCAAGGTGCAACTATCTACAAAACTGTTCCGGTTATCCAGTGTCCATAACCTGTTAGTCCAAATAAATCTGCAGGGTAACTGAGAAACATAATTTGTAACAGGCAACAAACAAAAACCATAAACATTTTTCAATAAACAGTCAACTTTACAGTGAATTGGTTTAGATTCTCCAGCGAGCGGGCATCTGACCTCTAGTGACTCTAGTGGACCTACGGAGCTCACTAACTGGTTCTGCACTACAGGGTGTAGGAGGTGTTATGGGCAAGCTGGGCAGCTTTCAGCGCACTCTTTGGCTCACTAGGGGCACGCCAGGCTCACTACTAGCAGAAGGTTGATCCTCCTGTACTGCTGGTGTGGACTCTTCTGCCTCTTGGGCCGGCTGCTCTTCCAGCTCTACCGGTTCCTCTGTAGGCACTTGCGGGGCTGGCTGGAGAAAGGTGAGGACGGGTACCACGACAGCGCCGTTTACTTGTGTCCAAGACCGGGGGAAGTCTCCGAGTACGGTACTGATCATTTCTTCCCTTTCCTCTGCGGGTTGAGGGTTTTCTTGATCTTCTTCAGGGCTTTGCAGCTGCTCGGGACACTTCTTCAGGTGGTCTCTGGAGACAATGGCTGTGGTTTCTCCTCCATCCTTACTGATTACGCAGATTTTTGGGTTCTCATGGCTTGATGGCAGTACGGTGTACGGGTCCTTCTCCAACTTGTGGAGCCGCCTCTTCCTCTTCAAGACCTGCTCTCCAGGTACCAGGGGAACAGCGGGAGCATACTGGTTATAAGCCTTCTCTTGCCTTTCTCTAGCTTGAGACAGACTTCGCTCGACGCTCTCCTGTACTTTCCGATACTGCTGCTGCCGTTCTGTATCCCAGTCTGCCTCTGGCGAGGTGTCCTCAGGCGTCAGGACTCCCATATCCAGGTCAATAGGCAGCTTACCAGGTCTTGCTCGCATTAGGTAAGCCGGGGTACAGTTGGTGGAACCTACAGGGATGTGGTTATACAGGTCCACCAGATCGGGCAGTTTCTCAGGCCACAGACTGCGTTCTTCCAGGGGCAATGTGTAACGGGTCTGGGAGGCGGAACCTCTGAGCTACTATACAAGGGGGCAGTCCTTGTAAGGGAGCGGGTGGCGACCAGGGAAGACGGGCAGGAGGTCACAGCAGGTGACCGGGACAGTCTCTGAGTGAACGGGCTGGAGGTCACGGCAAGTGACCGGGGCAGTCTCTGGATGAACGGGCTGATGGTCACGGCAAGTGACCGGGGCAGTCTCTGAATGAACGGGCAGATGGTCACGGCAAGTGACCGGGGCAGTCTCTGGATGAACGGGCAGATGGTCATGGCAAGTGACCGGGGCAGTCTCTGGATGAACGGGCAGATGGTCACGGCAAGTGACCGGGGCAGTCTCTAGATAAAGGGTTGGTACGACCTGTGGCGGCTGATGATAGACGTGAGCTCCCAGGTGAGCAGGCGAGAGTCTCTGGATGAACGGGTGGTCACAGCATGTGACGGTGGAGCCTCCAGGAAGACCAACAGACAGGCGGCAGATGAGCGCTCCCAGGTGAGCGGGCAGAAGTCTCTGGACAGGCGGGTGGTCACAGCACGTGACGGCGGAGCCTCCAGGTAGACTAGCAGGCAGGTAGCAGGTGTGTGCTCCCAGGTGAGCGGGCAAGCTGGTCCATAGACAGACTGACAGGAGTTGGAAGGCAGACCGTCGGACCTCGGGCAAGCAGGCAGGTGGCTGATGTGCGCTCCCAGGTGAGCGGGCAGACTGGTCCTTAGACAGACTGACAGGAGTAGTAAGGCAGACCGTCGGACCTCAGACTAGCAGGCAGGTAGCAGATAATCAGGCAGGAATCTGGCAGGTAACTGGCAACGGGACCTGAGGGCTGAAGCAGAGTAGTAAACAGTGCAACAACATTGCTCGGGCACCTCCATTTTGGAGGAGGTGCTTTATATATGGTGAAGTCCTCCGGCCATTGGCCGGGACTCCTTAGGACGGCGCGCGCGGCCCCTTTAAGAGGGAGGGAGAGCGCGCGCACGCGCCCTAAGCACAGTGGCCGGGAAGGAGCGCGCGCTGCCAGCAGAGCGGGAGGAGGACGCCGGGCACGGAGCAGGGAGGTGAGGGGAACAGCGTCCCTGCCTAGCAGAGGGCAGGGACGCCGGCGCTACACAATGTTTTTAGCAGATCTATGACCACCTGGTTCATCTTCTCGCAGAGTCCATTGGTTTGAGGGTGATAGGGCATTGTTCTTATCTTCTTGCAGCCATACAGGTTGCAGAACTCCTGGAAGACCTCCGCTTCAAAGGCTGGTCCTTGGTCTGTCAGCACTTGGTCCGGGTACCCGTGTGGACGGCAGAAGTGCTGCTGGAAGGCTCTAGCTGCTGTTTGAGCCGTTAAGTCCTTGACCGGGACCACCACCAGGAACCGGGAGTAATGATCTACGATTGTGAGGGCGTAGACATACCCAGATCTGCTTGGAGCCAGTTTCACATGGTCCAGGGCTACCAGTTCCAGTGGCTGTCTAGTGATGATGGGCTGCAGGGGAGTCTTCTGGCTGGCTCGGTCTTTTCTTCTCAGGTGGCACGGGCCACAGTCTCTGCACCACCTCTCGATGGCTCCTCTCATGCCTACCCAGTAGAACCGTTCACGCAACAAGAACTCCAGCTTCTTCCATCCGAAATGCCCTGCTCCGTTGTGGTATGCCTCCAGAACCATAGCTGCGTCTCGTCTTGGGACCACTGCCTGCCAGGTCAACTCATGTGTTCGAGAGTTCCCTGTAGAGGAACAGCTTACTTTTCTCCTTCCACAGTTGCTTGGTCTCCTCTGGAGCGTCTGGGTCAAGACGGGCATCGGCCTGGGTCAGCATTTCCTTCACCAAATGGACTGCGGGATCACTGATGGTACAAGGCGGACCCTCCCGGGAGTACTGGCTAGTATAAGGGGCCTGGTCAGTCTGCGAGCAAGCAGGAGTTCCCCTGGCCAGGTGGAGTTGTAGGCCTCCCCGTTAATCTGCACTCTTCCTGGCTACCTTGCTGTCAGCGTTTACAAGTAGCCCACGTCCCTGAGTATACCGTGTGGTGCTTACCCATATGGCTGGTGACTTGGGGCCTTCTGTTAGCCTCCGCTCCTGGATGGCGGCGCTGGTCCCTTCTCTGTGACTGAGCCTCCGGGCTTCTATGGCCAGAGGACCTGGAATCCCCTGCCGGCTGGTTTCTGCTGCTGGGTGTAGATCAATCCCCACAGCCTCGGACTCCTGTGTCCGGTTTTAGTGTACTCAGCCAGGGCGAGCTATATCTCTGCTCAAAGCCCCTGGCCTTCTGCCTCTGCTCCTCCAGAGCTCCTGTTCTTGCTTTCCCTCTCCAGGCTCTGACTGCTCTAATCCCGCCCCAGACCCAGTTTAAAAGGGCAGATTCCTCCCCTCCCAGGTCTGGGCGGACCGTGTTGCATGTTTAGGGATCCTGACCAGAGAAACCTCCCACTTGCTCTCAGACATAATATCTCTATTACTGTGGCAACCAGACCCCTGGGGTGTCACAGACACACTTGTCCATGAATTTTATTATGACCTGCTTAAGCACCTTGTGAAGGCCCAACAGCAGCAACAGATGACCCAACAACAGCAACAGCTGGCACATCAGGAGATGAGTAAGCTACTGATGCAACAGATCCAACAGCAGCAGCAGCAACAGCTACAGGACCAGTACCGACAACAGCAGCAGCAGAAAAAAGACCAGTACCGACAGCAGCAGCAGATTGAGTCGCTCGCAGAGGCGGTTCATGGGAGGCCGGCAGCCCCTCCCCCAAGTCCAGGTGATTATGTCCGGAAAGCGTTAAGACAAGCCATGCAAAAGATGACCCCAGGGGATGATGTGGAGGCATTTTTGACTGTTTTTGAACGGGTAGCAGAGTGAGAGAGGCTGCCGATGGAGCAGTGGGCGGAGGTGCTGGCCCCTTATCTGACTGGCGAGCTGCAAAAGGCTTATTATGACCTGGCATTACAGGATGAACAGGAGTATGCCAAATTCAAAACTGAAATTTTGTCATGCACTGGAGTGACTATGTCAGTCAGAGCCCAAAGGGTCCACCACTGGGCATATTGTGGTGGCAAACCCCCCCGCTCCCGGATGTTCGACTTACTACATCTTGTACAAAAGTGGTTGCAGCCGGAGTCCTCAACTCCAGCCCAGATGGTAGAGTGAGTTGTTATAGACAGATTTATCCACACTCTTCTTAGGCCAGTGCAGACCTGGGTTGCTGAGGGGTTGCTAAAAGTCGCTGGTAAGGACTTGACCTGTTGAAGATGTCACGGTCCTGGACACCTAGCTACCCGTTCTCCTATGTCCTCCGAGCAGATGGACTGCAGCGTGGGGAGGTGCTGTTTGTATTATGCCCAACCAGCCTGCAGTGTGGACTTTCAGCCCGGTGAGGGGCCGCAGTCATGTCTCGTAATAATCAATGGGATACTGGTGACGGGACTCTTGGACTCAGGGAGTTTGGTGACCCTGATAAGGGCCACACTCCCCCACCGGTTGATCCCCGGGAAAAACGTGGGCATCTGCTGTATTCACATAGAGGCCAAAGACTACCCTGTTGCCAGAGTGACTATAAAAACTAACTGTGGCGCTGAGTCCCATGAGGTGGGAGTAGTTAAGGACCTGCTACACCCAGTGATAATAGGGTGGGACTTTAGTCTGTTCTAGGAATTATGGCAGAAAGCAGGCGTACCACGTGACTCAGGAAGCAGCCGATCCCACCATGTTGAATCCCCAACGCAGACTGAGAATTCACTGTGTGTCCTTACCATTGATGAGGATGAGACGGTGACCCAAGAGATCAAGATTCCTGAGTTGAGGGTTTCTGGGAGGAATTTTGGCACTGCTCAGATGCAGGATCCCACATTGAAAAATGCATTTGATAATGTGTCTGTGGTAAATGGGGTTGCTCAAGAGCCGGGGGCTGACACCAAGTTCCCATATTTCACACTAAATGAGGAACTGCTTCATTGGGTCACTAGACCAAAAGGGAAGGTGGTAGAGTAGTTGGTGGTGCTGGGTCCCTATAGGCATAGGGTGTTAGACCTGGCCCATTCTCATATCTTGGGTGGACATATGGGAGTAGAAAAAAACCAAGATTGGGTCTTGCAGAGGTTCTACTGGCCTGAATGTCACATGGAGATTGTTAATTACTGCCGGTCCTGTCCCACCTGTCAGCTAACTACTCCCGTGTCCCAATTTTGAAGCCCTCTAGTGCCATTGCCTATAATATAGGTCCCATTTGACCAGATTGCCATGGATTTTGTTGGACCCCTGGTCACGTCCGCAAGGGGGCACCAATACATCCTGGTAGTGTTGGACTATGCAACTCGGTATCCAGAGGTGGTACCATTGAGAAACTCCTCCTCCAGGAGTATCACCAGAGAGCTTGTGCATATTTTCTCTGGGACGGGCCCGCCAAAGGAGATCTTGACGGACCAGGGAACTCCTTTTATGTCTAAAGTGATGAGGGAGTTGTGTAAGGCTCTCCAGATTACACAACTCCAGACGTCTGTATACCATCAGCAGATGGACGGCCTGGTGGAGAGATTCAACAAGACCTTTGTAACGGGTCTGGGAGGTGGAACCTCTGAGCAACTATACAAAGGGGCAGTCCTTGTAAGGAAGCGGGTGACACCCAGGGAAGGCGGGCAGGCAGTCACGACTGATGACGGGGACAGTCTCTGGGTAAGAGGGCAGGAGGACACGGCAAGTGACGGGGACAGTCTCTGGGTAAGAGGGCAGGAGGTCACGGCAAGTGACGGGGACAGTCTCTTGACAGGCGGGTGGTCACGGCAAGTGATGGCTAAGCCTCCAGGTAGGCTAGCAGGCAGGTAGCGGGTGGATGCTCCCAGGTGAGCGGGCGAGAGTCTCTGGACAAGCGGGTGGTCACAGCAAGTGACGGCTGAGCCTCCAGGTAGGCAAGCAGGCAGGTAGTGGGTGGACGCTCCCAGGTGAGCGGGCGAGAGTCTCTGGACAAGCGGGTGATCACAGCAAGTGACGGCAGAGCCTCCAGGTAGGCTAACAGGCAGGTAACCGGTGGACGCTCCCAGGTGAGCGGGCAAGAGTCTCTGGACGGGCAGGTGGTCACAGCACGTGACGGCAGAGCCTCCAGGTAAGCTAGCGAGCAGGTAGCAGGTGAGCGCTCCCAGGTGAGCGGGTAAGATTCTCTGGACGGGCAGGTGGTCACAGCACGTGACTGCAGAGCCTCCAGGTAGGCTAGCAGGCAGGTAGCAGGTGAGCACTCCCAGGTGAGCGGGCAGACGGATCCATAGACAGACTGGCAGGGCTGGTAGGCAGACTGTCGGACCGCAGGAATAACAGCAGATAGACACGAGTCAGGCAGGTATCAGGCAGGTATCAGGCAGGAAACTGGCAGGTAACTGGCAGGTAACTGGTAACGGGACCTGAGGGCTGAAGCAGAGCGATGAACTATGCTACAACATTGCTCGGGCACCTCCATTTTGGAGGAGGTGCCTTATATATGGAGAGATCCTCCGGCCATTGGCCGGGGACTCCTTAGGACGGTGCGCGCGGCCCCTTTAAGAGAGGGGGAGCGCGCGCGCGCCCTAAGCACAGTGGCCGTGAAGGAGCGCGCGCTGCCAGCAGAGCGGGAGGAAGACGCCGGGCACGGAGCGGAGAGGTGAGGGGAACGGCGTCCCTGCCTTGCAGGAGGCAGGGACGCCGACGCTACAGTACCCCCCCCCTTTAGGCCCCCCTTCTTTAGGCCAGACAGAAATTTATCAAGGATGAGAGGGGCATGGATGTTCTCCTGGGGCTCCCACGTTCTCTCCTCAGGACCAAACCCCTTCCAATCTACTAGAAAAAAGGTCTTTCCTCTTACCCTTTTGGTGGCCAGAATGTTCTCTACCTCAAACTCGTCTTCAGCAGAAACCGGAGCAGGAGGCGTACCTGTAGACTTGGAAAAAGAGTTAAGTACCACGGGTTTGAGGAGAGATACATGGAAGGAGTTAGGGATCCGCAAGTTGGCCGGGAGTTTCAATTTATAGGCCACCGGGTTGATCTGTTTGATAACCTCCAGTGGGCTGATGAACCGAGGACCTAACTTGTAGGAAGGAACCTTGAGCCGGACATACTTGGACAAGAGCCAGACTTTATCTCCAGGACGGAATTGTGGAGGATCCAGGCGTTTTTTGTCAGCGTGTTTTTTCATCCGCTCGGACGACTGAAGGAGTGCGGATCGGGTACTCTCCCAAATGGAGAAAAATTTGCTAACGAGGGATTCCGCAGCCGGATTGTCCACCGAGGTGGAGACGAGAAATGGGATCCGAGGATACTGACCGAAGACTATAAAAAACGGGGATTTGGAGGAAGATTCACTCTCGTGGTTATTGTAAGAGAATTCGGCCCATGGTAGGAGATCCACCCAGTCTGAATGGTGGGCATTAACGAAGTGCCGGAGGTAACTGGTCAGGATCTGATTGATCCGCTCCACTTGACCATTGGACTGTTGGTGGTAAGCGGAGGAGAAGTCCAGGGTGACGTCTAGCAGCTTACATGTGGCTCTCCAGAAGCGTGAGGTGAACTGAACCCCACGATCCGACACGATGTGGAGGGGCAGGCCATGGAGACGGAAGATGTGGCGGATAAAGTCTTTAGCCAGCTCGGGTGCAGACGGGAGGCCCGGCAGGGGAATGAAGTGAGCCATCTTGGAAAAGCGGTCAGCGACCACCCAAATGACCGTACAACCGGCAGAGACCGGGAGGTCTGTTATAAAGTCCATAGCTATATGCTGCCAGGGGGCAGCAGGTACTGGAAGAGGGAGGAGGCGGCCGGCTGGCAGGTGTCTCGGAACCTTGTTGCGGGCGCAGGACCCACAGGCAGAAACAAAGTCTATTACGTCCTTGTGTAGGGTAGGCCACCCGTAGTGCCGAGTAATAAGCTGGAGGGTCTTTTTCTGACCGGCGTGGCCAGCTAGCTTAGATGAGTGACCCCAGTGTAGGATCTTCTCCCGATCAGGTACAGTTACGAACGTCTTACCGGGAGGGAGACGATTTAGACTCACGGGGGCCATCTGCATTACTCTGGCGGGATCGATGATGTGTTTAGGTTCCTCCTCGAGATCAGACACCAGGAAGGATCGGGAAAAGGCATCAGCTTTGATGTTTTTGTCAGCCGGGCGAAAATGAAGAACAAAATCAAAGCGAGCAAAAAACAAGGACCACCGGGCTTGGCCCGGGTTAAGTCTCTGGGCACTCTGGAGGTAAGCCAAATTCTTGTGGTCCGTGTAAATTACCGGGTGAAGAGCCCCCTTGAGCAGGTAACGCCACTCCTCCAGTGCCAGCTTAATGGCCAATAACTCTCGGTCTCCTATAGAATAGTTGCGCTCAGAAGAGGAGAAGAGTTTGGAGAAGAAGCCGCAAGTTACCATTCTTCCGGAAGACGACTTTTGGGTAAGTACCGCTCCGGCTCCAGAGGATGAGGCGTCAACTTCCAGGAAGAATTGTTTGTTGTTGCCGTCCGGGCGATGCAGCACCGGGGCGGAAGAGAAAGCCTGTTTTAAGGAAAGAAAGGCTTCCTCTGCTTCGGGCGGCCATTCTCTGGGATTAGTGCCCTTACGGGTGAGCGCAGAGATTGGGGCATTCCGGGAAGAGAAGTGCGGTATGAAGAGGCGGTAGTAGTTGGCAAAGCCCAGGAACCGCTGAATAGCCTTCAACCCCTCTGGTCGAGGCCACTTCTGGATGGCAGACAGTTTCTCAGGATCCATTCGTAGGCCGGTCTGAGAGATAATGTAGCCCAAAAACGGAAGCGAGGTCTGCTCAAAGAGGCACTTCTCATATTTAGCGTAGAGGTGGTTCTGCCTGAGCCTGAGCAGGACCTGACGAACATCCCTCCGTTGACTGGGAAGATCCGGAGAGAAGACCAAGATGTCGTCCAGGTACACCAGTACGCAGGAGTAGAGAAGGTCCCGGAAGATGTCATTGACCAACTCTTGAAAGACGGCGGGAGCGTTACAGAGACCAAAGGGCATTACCAGGTATTCATAGTGGCCGTCCCGGGTGTTGAATGCCGTCTTCCATTCATCCCCCTGACGGATACGGACCAGGTTATAGGCCCCATGGAGGTCCAGCTTGGTGAAGATTCTAGCCCCCCTCAGACGGTCAAATAATTCCAGAATGAGCGGAAGGGGATATTTATTCTTCACCGTGATCTGGTTAAGGCCTCTATAGTCTATACAGAGACGGAGTGAGCCGTCCTTCTTTTTAACGAAGAAGAAGCCTGCTCCCGCCGGGGAGGTAGATTTCCGGATAAATCCCCGGGCCAGATTCTCCGTAATATATTCAGACATGGACTGGGTCTCAGCAGCGTACAAAGGGTAAATAGCCCATGGGGAGGAGTAGCGCCGGGTATCAGGTCGATTGGGCAGTCGTATGGTCTATGAGGGGGTAATGTCTCTGCCTCCTTTTTATTAAAGACGTCCGCATAAGACCAATAGGGAACCGGAAGACCAGGTAGATTGGCTGGAGTAGGAGAAGGACGGACAGGATGGACGGGAACTAAACAAGTCTTATGGCAGTCCTGCCCCCAGTGAAGGACTTCTCCGGTCTGCCAATCAAGCATGGGTGCATGTCTTTGAAGCCAAGGTAGGCCTAGCAAGAGGGCGTGAGAGAGTCCAGGCAGAACATGGAAGAAGATGCTCTCAGAGTGCAGCATTCCCACCTGCAGAGTAATGGATTCGGTGATGAGTTGGATGGGACGTGGTAAGAGGCCCCCATCCACGGCAGCGACAGATAAGGGTACAGTCAGAGGTTTGGTGGGAATGCGGTATTTTTCTACCAGGGACTGAGAAATGAGATTTCTGGCAGCTCCAGAGTCAAGTTGGGCTAGTTCAAAATAACGGTTCTCCCCGCAGATGATAGAGACCGACAACAACAGAGATGGAGAGGGTTTATTCTTGTCTAGGACGACCTCTCTGAGCGATCCTAGACACAGGCGTTTCCCGACCTCTCCGGGCAGGAACGGATCCGGTGCTCCTTACTGCCACAGTAGAAGCAGCTCCCCTCAGCTCGGCGTAACTCTTGACGGGTTTTGACCATCTTGGTCTGGTCGACCTGCATAGGTTCGGGTGAGTGCGCCTGGGGAGTAGCGGGAGAAGAGACGGGTTTCTGAAAGGTAGGGGCTAGACGTGGAAACCTCCTCTCACGGGTGACCTCTTTGGCGCGCTCCTGGAACCGGATGTCAATCCGGGTGGCAAGAGTTATTAAGTCATCGAGAGTGGTAGGAATGTCCCGACCGGCGAGTTCATCTTTAATACGGCCGGACAGACCCTCCCAAAAGACAGACACCAGGGCGTCGTTATCACAGGCCAGCTCTGAAGCAAGGGTACAGAACCGTATGGCATATTGGCCCACGGTGAGATCTCCTTGATGGAGGGGTAGCAGAGATGATGCGGATGAGGTCTTCCGTCCGGGTTTGTCGAAGACTTTCCGGAAAGCCGTGACAAAGGCTGGCAGGTTGGACACCAGGGGGTCTCCTCTCTCCCATAGAGTATTTAGCCAAGCCAGTGCCTCCCCCGAGAGATGGGACATGATGAAGGCTACTTTGGCCCGGTCGGAGATAAACTGGTGGGACAGGAGTTCAAAGTGCAGGGTGCACTGGTTTATGAAGCCCCGAGCTTGAGCGGGGTCGCCTCCGAAGCGAGGAGGTGCAGAAAGCCTGGGTCCAGGGCAGGATGCCATGGTATTGGTGGGCAGCGGCGCTGCCGGGTTGCGAGTCATGACACTAGCGGTGGTTGCTGGCGGAGCAGTCAGAGTGTCCAGGCGAGAGTTGACATTCCGCAGGTGACTCAGGATGGACTCCTGTTGGGACCTCTGACGGGACAGTTCATGACATAGGTCCGAGAGCGAGGGAGCTTGGGTGCCACCGGGTTCCATGGCCCGAGCAAACTGTAACGGGTCTGGGAGGTGGAACCTCTGAGCAACTATACAAAGGGGCAGTCCTTGTAAGGAAGCGGGTGACACCCAGGGAAGGCGGGCAGGCAGTCACGACTAGTGACGGGGACAGTCTCTGGGTAAGAGGGCAGGAGGTCACGGCAAGTGACGGGGACAGTCTCTGGGTAAGAGGGCAGGAGGACACGGCCAGTGACGGGGACAGTCTCTGAGTAAAAGGGCAGGAGGTCACGGCAAGTGACGGGGACAGTCTCTTGACAGGCGGGTGGTCACGGCAAGTGATGGCTAAGCCTCCAGGTAGGCTAGCAGGCAGGTAGCGGGTGGACGCTCCCAGGTGAGCGGGCGAGAGTCTCTGGACGGGCAGTTGGTCACAGCACGTGACGGCAGAGCCTCCAGGTAAGCTAGCGAGCAGGTAGCAGGTGAGCGCTCCCAGGTGAGCGGGTAAGATTCTCTGGACGGGCAGGTGGTCACAGCACGTGACGGCAGAGCCTCCAGGTAGGCTAGCAGGCAGGTAGCAGGTGAGCGCTCCCAGGTGAGCGGGCAGACGGATCCATAGACAGACTGGCAGGGCTGGTAGGCAGACTGTCGGACCGCAGGAATAGCAGCAGATAGACACGAGTCAGGCAGGTATCAGGCAGGAAACTGGCAGGTAACTGGTAACGGGACCTGAGGGCTGAAGCAGAGCGATGAACTATGCTACAACATTGCTCGGGCACCTCCATTTTGGAGGAGGTGCCTTATATATGGAGAGATCCTCCGGCCATTGGCCGGGGACTCCTTAGGACGGCGCGCGTGGCCCTTTTAAGAGAGGGGGAGCGCGCGCGCCCTAAGCACAGTGGCCGTGAAGGAGCGCGCGCTGCCAGCAGAGCGGGAGGAAGACGCCGGGCACGGAGCGGAGAGGTGAGGGGAACGGTGTCCCTGCCTTGCAGGAGGCAGGGACGCCGACGCTACAACCTTGAAGTTTATGTTGAAGAAAGTCGTGGAGAATGATGGGCGTTACAGTGAGCTGCTTTGTTTGTTAATTGTATATGGAGGTAGCTGCTCCTAGTAAGCACCTGTTCACATCTATTTCTTGTTTTGGAAGTGCCAGCCAGTTTTTTCTGTTTCTATGTATAAGCTTTGACTGAGCACTCCGCCTCTGTGCCACAGGCGATTTTAATTACAGCAGGATTCTATTATCCCACACACAAGCAGACATAATCACAAATGTTCAGCTTAGACACCCAATAATTAAAGGGAACTGAAGCATCAGAAAGGATGCACGTATGGTCACTTAAGTACTTCTTGACCATGTTCTATAACTTATCCCTTCTTGGCATTGTTACAGGCACAGATAGCCCTTTCTGTTGTGCTAGTTTATTGAAAATTGCCCAATTTGTGCACATTTTCCCCCACCTCTGTTGGAGCTGATGTTCGTGTCTCTCCCCATTATCCCTTGGTGTTGAAAAGAGCCGGTACCTCTGCCACCAGCATTGTCTGAGAGTGATGTTTTCAGCAACTGATCTACAACGGCCCTCTTGAACGATTCCATTGTAAAACTCTTTGGTGACTCCAAAAGGAGAGAAGGAAATTTCTCCTTGTACCGTGGATCGAGAAAGGTGGCCAACCAGTATAGGTCGCTCTTGTCACATGCACCTTAGAAACATCTCCTGAATCCAACCTTTTCTCACCTTTGAAACTGCTAAAACTCTTACTGTCGCTCTTATTCACTCACGTCTGGACAACTGCAATTCTCTTCTGATCGGTCTCCCTCTTACCAAACTTTCTCCTCTCCAATCCATCCTGTATGCGGCAGCCAGAGTCATATTTCTGTCCAGTCGCTTCACCGATGCCTCCATCTTGTGCCAGTCATTACACTGGTTGCCCATTTGCTACGGGGTCCAATATAAACTCATCACTCTCACCCACAAAGCTCTCCACAGTTCTGCACCACCTTATATCTCCTCTCTCATCTCTGTCTATCGCCCTATAGTTGCCCTTCATTTTACAAATGACCTAAGACTAGCATTCCCCATAATCCAAACCTCGCACCTCCGTATCCAAGACTTCTCTCGTGCTGCGCCAGTTCTCTGGAATTCTCTACCCCAGACGATCCGACTGATGCCTAGCCCCCACGTCTTCAAGCGCGCTTTAAAAACCCATCTCTTTAAACAAGCCTACCACCTCAACTACTCAACTAACTTTCCCCTGTTCTCGCCTTCTAAATATTATTCAGAATCTGCACCCTACTATTCATCTGTCTCCACACCCTCCATGGACACGATAACTGCCCTCAATACTTGATTATTGCACTTAAGCATACTGGCTGATGACCGGATCATGCAGCTTTATATGAAAATCCCTACTTATTATAATTGCCAGGCCTGAAATAACAAGCACTTTTCACCTATTGTGTCCACCCATTTCCTTGTAGATTGTAAGCTTGCGAGCAGGGCCCTCACTCCTAATGTAACTGTTTAAACTGTCTTACCTTGTATTGAATTTATTGTATGTACATGCCCCCGCTTAATTGTAAAGTGCTGCAGAATATGTTGGCGCTATATAAATAAAAAATATTATTATTATTATTGTTGGATAAAATGTGTGTCACGCGAAGGTCTTGCCACAGACACTTACACATGAACTGTGCCATGTGGGTCAAGCTGCAAAAAGGCAAATGTTCTGTGTCCTCAACAGTACCCATCCTCTCATCGCGCTGACTCGCCTCCTCCTCCTCTCCAGCCCATCCAGGCTGGACAGATATGGAGCTTAGGTTGGGTGTCCCCTCCCCTAATCCACATGTGTGTCACATGACAAATGATACGGTTTTAAATATTAGAGTTAGAACTGTCCCATAAGGTTTGCCGTGACGAGACGGGATGGCTTTCGCATTATTTTGATCAAAATTATGTTAACCAAGTACCCTTTATTATTTTCATGCACTATTGTGATTTATTTATTTACTGCAGGGTATTTGTGTATTATATTTCTGTCTTTGTTTTTTTTTCTGTTTAGCGGCCATGTGTGAACATGCTCTTACATGCTGCATGCACACCAATTTACATTCCAGTTCAGGTCTCTTGGTTTTTTCAGTCTAATGTGTACAAGCACATATAAGGGTGTGGCCGCCCTTTCTTTGAGCTGGAAAGCTTATTCATCTTGTTCCCCATGTCACCGTGTCCACAGTTTTGGTTCAGTTTCTCTGCCCTTATCCATATGTATGTCACTTGACAAATGGTAAGGTTTGAAATATTAGAGTTAGGACTGTCCCATAAGGGTTGCCGTGACAAGGCGGGATGGCTTTCGCGTTATTTTGATCAAAATTATGTTAACTAAGTACCCTTTATTATTTTCATTCACTATTGCGATTTATTTATTTACTGCAGGATATTTGTGTATTGTATTTCTGTCTTTGGTATTTTTTTTGGTGTCCCCTCTGTAGCATTACGAGTCCCCTCGGTAGCACTGAAAAAAAGTCCTCTCCCTCCTCATCCTCCTCATCTTCCTCCTCATCACAAAATGTTGCCTCAGAATATTGGCTGGGCTGGGTAGTATCACCCATTTGAAAATCTGGCTCCATACCAACATGCTGGGCATTCAAGCTTCCTCTTTGAGATTATGCAGTGATTGTTTCAAGAGACACAGCAGTGGGATGGTTACGCTGATAATAGCCTGATCACCGCTCACGAGGTTGGTGCAGTACTCAAAGTTCTCAAAAACCTCACAAATGTCAGCGGTCCACACCCACACGACAGTTGTTATGTGTGGTGGCTGAATCTCAGTCTGACGAGCATGTTGAAGCTGGTATTCAGCTACTGCCCTCTGTTGTTCACTAATCCTCGCCAACATATGATAGGTTGAGTTCCACCGCGTGGGCAGGTCGCAAATGAGTATGTGCCTTGGCAAATTCAAGCGCTTTTGCAGCACTGTAAGAGCAGCAAAAGCGGTAGAGGAATGGCGGCAATGGGCGCTAATACAGTGCACCTTCTCAAGTAGGTACGGCAAGTCACTGTAAGTTTTCAGAAATTTCTGAACAACTAGGTTCAGCACGTGAGCCATGCATGGCAAGTGTACCAGCTTTCCGACCTTTAAAGCCGCCACCAGGTTACGCCCATTATCGAAGACAACGAGACCGGGTTGGAGGTGCAGCAGGAAGAGCCACTGATCGGTCTGTTGTTTTAAAGCTTGCCACAGATCTGCTGCAGTCTGTGCTTTCTGACCTAAACAGATCAGCTTCAGCAGAGTGTGTTGCCGCTTTGCCGATGCGCTGCTGCACAGGTCCCAGCCTGGCAGTAATGGGTAGGGTAATTCAATAGAGGATGAGGAGCAGGAGGAGGGGAGAGAGGAAGTGGAATATGAAGAGTCAGAAACCCTGACAGAAGTTGGGCCCGCTATTCTTGGCGTGGGTAGGATGTGTGATGTTCCAGTTTTCGCCTTTGTCCCACCCTCCACCAGGTTCACCCAGTGTGCCGTGACAGAAATGTATCGTCCCTGTCCACAACAACTTGTCCAGGTGTCTGTTATTAGGTGGACCTTCCCGGTTATGGCGTTGGTGAGAGCACAGTTCAGATTGTTTAACACGTGCTTGTGTAATGCAGGGACGGCACACCGGGCAAAATAGTGGTGGCTGGGAACACTGTATTGTGGGGCAGCCACAGCCAAGAGATCATGGAAAGACTGTGCTCTCAAAAACGGCAACATCTCCACAGCTAGCAATTTGGCAATGTGCGAGTTTAGTATTTGTGCCTGTGGGTGCGTGGCTGGGTATTTACGCTTTCTTCCCAAGCTCTCAGGCACAAACAATTGGACGCTTCGCTGGGACAAGGAAGTGGATGTGGTTGATGTTTGTTGTGTGTGAGCAACCGCAGCTTGTGGGCAGGAGGTATGAGCGCCTGCTTCCTAAACAGCAGATTCTGAAGGACATAGCACAGGCGACATGGCATTGGTTTGACCCGCAGACGCAGATTTCATAACCTGGTTTTCCGCCCACCTACTGGGCTGCTTGGCAGCCATGTGCTTTCGCATACTGGTGGTGCTCAGGTTGCCTTTGTCCTGGCCTCTGCTCAACTTGGTATGGTAGATGCTACAGACTACAATGTTTTTCTCTGAAGGACTTTCAGAAAAAAAATTCCACACAGAAGCTGAACGCCCCCTTGCCCTGACATGGCGCACAGTGGGGTTGCTCTGGGGAATAGTTGACCCAGTTCTCACTCTGGGCAAACCACGACCCCTTGGTGCCTGTGTTGGTGCTACGTATCAATCTTCCCCTGTGTTGCTGTCATGGCTATGCGTGCCAACGGTCCAGGTCGGATCAATGGACTTATCATTGACCACCTCGTCTTCCATCTCATCCTCCTTCCCAGTTGACATTGTAGGCTGACCTGATGGCAACTGTGTCTCATCATCATCAGCCTCCACCTCTGGAGACAGTAAATGACGTTCCTCAAAGTGGATTTCTTCTGGCCGTAGGTCCTCAAATACTGGAGCATCAACGCACGCTACCTCCTCTTGTCCCTCTTCAATGCTGCACGGTGATAGGCCAGAGCCAACCAAAGGATACGTACCAAACAGATCCTCGGAGTGGCCAAGCTTGGGGTCATATGTCTCCTGTGACTGATAATGGCGGGAGGAAGGAGAACCAGCTTCAGGACTGGATGGGCCAGCCTTCTGTGTATCCACAGTAGACTGTGTGGTCGTGGAAGATTTGTTGCTTCTTGACAAATGTGTAGAGGCTTTGTCTGCTATCCAAGACAGAATCTGCTCTCGCTCTTATGGCTTCCACACAAGTTTACGTTCCAGACCGGGAAATTTTTCCAGGAACATAGTGGATGCATCAAACTTCTTCTCACCTGACACCGACTGAGTGCCTTCTCGCGCACCACTGACAACACCACGTCCACATCCCTTAACAATAAACTTTTTTGTCATTTTGGGTTTTGTTGACAGATTTTCAGATGTTGATGGCACAAGCCAAACTAGCTGTCACAGGCAAAATAGTGAGTCAACCATGACTCAGCCCATAGGGCTAATTTTTACAAAGCCTATGCACATTGTGCAGTGGACAAACCAGGACAGTATTCCTACTCCAGCCTAACTACTATTTGTGATTGGAGGCCCTTGGGTTGGTGGCTTCCTGCATCAACCATGACTCAGCCCATAGGGCTAATTTTTACAAGCCCTATGCACATTGTGCAGTGGACAAATCTGGAATGTACAGTGGTCCTTCCAAACTAATATTTGTCATTGGAGGCCCTTGTCACAGGTTGTGCCACATTGTAACTGAGATAGGGGATACATATTCAATAGAAATATACTGTCAGTCACCCTATTTGGCAAAAAACATGACTGGTTTGTGCCACATTGTGACTGAGATAGGGGATACATATTCAAGAGAAATTTACACTGACTGTTGATGACCGACTGATGGCCCTCTGAAAACTTGAATTCAGGGCCACAACTACTACAGTACTATAACGGGGGGCAGGGTGGTAGTCATGGGTGAGTGGCATGTTTGTTTCAGTGACTTTCTTCACCCTGGCCCGCTACAGAAATATGGGGACGTGCCTGGGTGTGTGTGTGCAGTGGTGCTTCGGTGGAGCATACTCACTTCTGGCCCGCCGTCACAGGTGTCGACTATTAGCCTTCAGAAGAAGGAGACCAGACAGTTTGATAAAAATCAAGTCTATTTTACTTGTCAAACTATCAGCATACAAAGGATAGCAGGAATTACACTTATTCACTTCTGCACCAAGCAGAGGCACTTTCTTGGCGGTTACTGGCAACGGCACAATACTTGTGGCAAACGTTACTGACAATTCAGTCTAGGTAGTCGATCTCCATATTACCAATGCAGCGCCACCCGGGTCAATGTGTTTCGCCGTGGAACTGAACTCAGACCAATCTTTCCTAGGGAACAAAAGTAAGGGAGCTTCTCCCACTGTCACCTTCCTATTCAAGCCCAGGCCTCGCTGTCTCTGTCCATCTGACTGCAGCACCCGGGCCTATCCAGCACTAGGGCTGTTCCCGCCACCTCTTTTAGAAAGGTTCCTCAAACGTCTCTTCCTCACTGTAGGTCCTCCAACTTGCCTGTGTCCGGAGAACACTGTCGCACTTGTAGTTTTTCTGAGAACACTTGCTTCCTTTTACACTGGCTCCCACACACACCCTTCTGTTGTACTGGTACCTGTGTCCTCCTGACACGTCCTTACTAATCACTGTCCCTCACTCAACTGAACTAAAATGGCTGAAATTAACTTCCAGTGCTCCCTCACTGACTAAGGGTGGGTCCCAAACCAGTTAACCCTCTGTGTCCCGACTACCATAAGGGTAATGTAATCTTAAACAGTATCTCTGCTGCCATCTAATGGAGGTACCTGAAAACAACAGTTTTTCAGATGACTTAAACATACACAAGATTATTAAAACAGTACAGTTCGGTAGGGGAGTGGAGCAGACATTCTCCACACACCCTTCACAGTACTCCATCGTAGATAATGTTTGTCAAGGGAGGCCCTTGTCATGGAATCTTCCTGCACCTATGGCACTGTGGCGCCCTGCTGCGCATTGGTGCCACAGAACCCAGAAGGGTGCACGGATGGACTTCTCCACAAGAGGCCCTCACACATTCACACACATCCACCCTACCACCTCAGACCAGCAGAGGGAGCCCATTAGGAATATATATAGGGAGGGTGGAGCCAGGCATCTCAGTTCTAGTTTAGTGTGCTCAGTGAGAGAGCAGCACGCAGGCTGCTGTGTGAGGCAAGTTGAGGCCTACAGCACGCACTGAAGAGTAGTGAGGGCCCTGAGTGTGGCCGAAGGCGAGAGGAGAAGGAAGAAGTAGCGAGGAGGCAGAGGAGCATACCAGGCTCACCCAGAGATATATCCCGGACACCGGGTCCGCGCCTACAGGGACCCGTTATACCCAGTAGGAACCCCTGGAGGACTACAGTTAGGTTTACCAAACGCTGACTACAGTACCAGGGCTAGGAGTCACGGAGGCCCCAGCGTCCAGGGAGAGTGATCTCCAAAAGAAGGCCCTACCACCAGGTCAGCAGGTGCGAGAGAGACAGTAACCAAGCTAGGCCTGGCTCCAGGCAGGTCAGAAGCTTAGCGAGTAAAGCAACGGATCAGGAGGCCCTATACCTGCTCACTGGGGAGAGTCCAAAAGTGCGCCCTTCATCCGGAGTACCCTGGACCGTGCCTGCATCATCACCAGTAAAGGTACTAAAGCTTACCCCAGTGTGAGTGTCCGTCTTTCCTCCGGGACCGGCCTGCCGTCTCTCCCCAGCATCCACCATCTACCCCTATACTGCCCTGGAGCTAGCTCTACCTGTGGAGAGCCACACCATCCCTGCTGCCGTAACACCAGCTCCAGAGGACTGCTCTGCAGCGGCGGCCCTCTTTAGCCGCATTCCACAGGTGGCGTCACGAACTTTCCAAATTCCCTATAAATATCCCCCTTTTACTGACCGCCCTGGGTCACAGACCGGGCCAGCCACCGTGATATGCCCCACCGGCATCCACAGAGGCCCGGCTGCCGAGTACCCCACGGCCCAGGGGGCGAGTCAGCCTTGGCGTCACGAACAGGATTCCGTGCCCGTTGCCACCGGGTACTGTGCGCCTTAAAAGACTGTAACACTCACTGTGGTGAAGGTTTCCCACCATTCCCGAGATTTCCCGCCATTGTCCGCCATCTTCCTGTCGCTGCGCGGGAAGAGGAGGGGCGTAACCGCGGGAACCAGAGAGGCATAACCGCTGGAAGCACGCGAAGCCCAGGACATGCCCCACCTCTGACGTCGAACCAGGAAGCGTCAGGTCCTGGAAGGAGCCCAGAGGACGCTCTGACGTCAGACGTGAAGCGACGCAAGGTTCTGGAAGAAGACCATCGCCCGCGGAGCTGCGGCCTACCTGATAAAGAAAGTGAAGAAGGTAGGCTCCAGTTCACTAGGGGGGCGCAGCCATGGCCGATGACCAGCAAGCCGCCGGAGCACCGGTTAACGCTTCAGATGCCCAACCTGCGCCCGGCGCTGCACAGGCCGGAGCGGCCGCTCCACCAGCAGGGGTCGTGACTCCGTTAATACCCATGGCTCTGCCGTATATCCCTGGAGCGAAATGTCTTCCCCAGTATAATGGCAAACCAGACACCCTGTCCGGATTCAAGAGAAAAATATGCAGCGTGCTAGACATGTATTCTATGACTGGGAAGCAGAGAGCTGCTGTGGTGCTAGGACAATTGACTGGTGCCGCAGAGCGGGAAGTTGAAACCTGGCCAGCCGCAGACCAGGAATCAGTATCCATTATCTTTAAGAGACTGCAAACTGTCTTTGAAAACCGCACTGAGACAGATCTCTGGGTCAGGTTCTACAACTGCGTCCAGAAACCTGAGGACAGTATCCGGGACTATGCCTGGCGCCTACAGGAAGCCCTGCGGGCCCTGAAACAGGTTAGTCCAGCCAGCATACAAGATGAGAATAAAATGCTGACGGAACAGTTCATCCGGGGGTTGAGGTCCCAGGAGGAGAGCAGAACTGTATGGTGATGGACTCTAGATCATCCAGACGCCACCTTTGACACCCTGAAGGACATGGCTATTAAGGGTCTACAGCCCCTGGAAACATCAGGGACTGCTATCCAGCGTTACCAGGGAGGGGCCACTCCAGTGCCCGCAGCACCCACTGCTCCTTCATTAACGGCTGAAACAAAGACGCAAACAGTGCCCCCTAGCGAGCTGAACAGCCTGCGCTCTGAAGTGCGCCAGCTAAGTAAAACCCTGGCCACTGTCCTGAGCACCCTGCAGCTACAGACGGAGCCCGAGCCGGAAGGAAGGATCCTACTCGCTGACAGTCCTGAGGATGTCCCCTGGATGAGGAGAAGAAGGAGGACAACGCCACCCCGTGGGAGGACCAACGACCAACGTCACCCTCCAGGAGAATTCATCTGCTACCGCTGTCAGAAGGCAGGCCACACAGCGCGGAACTGTCCTTTAAACGAGCAAACCCTGGGGCCGAGGGCCGACACCCAGGAGTAAATCAAGCAGGCCCATCAAGCTGGTACCATCGGTTCGTGGGAGGAAGACCTTTCCTGTCCATTGTGCTGGATGGCATCGCGACACCTGCCCTGCTGGCCACTGGATTGCAGGTAACCATCATACCTGATGTCCTCTACAAAAGGTACTGGTCCGTAGATGGACTCCAGCCGCCAGCCCCGAACCTCTCCGTGTATGCCTCTAACGGCCTTCCTCTTAACCTAGTAGGAGTTAAGGATGTGACAGTGAAGGTGGGGAGAGCGAAACTAAAGGACCAAGGGCTGATTGTAGTGGAGTCTAATCCTGGTGTTACAGACTTGTATATGATACTCGGTACAAATATTGTCAGTAACTGTTTGGGAGAAGTGTAGTTTTTGCTCCAACAGATTGCTGACACAGCCAAACCAGGGCAGAGGAAGGTGCTCCAGAGAGAGATATGAGCCCTCCTGTACCAGCAACAGGTAAAGCTAACAGGTGGTGAAATTGGTAATGTACAGATGACAGACCCAATACCCATTGTGAGTCCCCCGATGAGTGAAATGCTGATTTGGTGTAGGGCAGCAATAGGTCTCAAAGGACAGAACTACCAGGTGGTAGTGGAGCCCATTAGCTCAGAGCACAGACCTACACTCTTAACTGCTAGAGGGGTAGTTGATGTACGCAATGGGAGGGTACCCGTAAGTCTCCTAAATTGTGGGGAGGATGAAGTTAAACTACCAAGATACGCCACTGTTGCCAGGTTGTACACCGTGAATGATTATGCCATACACCCAGTGGAATCCTTGACCCCACCAGATACAGTGGAGGACAATGACTCAGAAACCTAGGTGGAGGATTGGTGTCAACAGCTCCATGTTGGGACTGACGCCACTCCTGTCCATCAAAAACAAGGGGTATACAGGGTGGTCCAGGAATACGAACAGGTATTCAGCAAACACGTGCTTGATTTTGGGAGGATTAAAAGGGGTACAACACCATATACCCACAGGTGACCATCCACCCATCAAAGAACGTTACAGGCCCATTCCACCAGCACACTACCAGAAAGCGAAGGAAATATTGCATGACATGAGGAAAGCAGGGGTAATAAGAGATAGCTGTAGCCCCTGGGCAGCTCCCCTGGTCCTGGTCAGGAAAAAGGATGGAAGCATGAGGATGTGTGTAGATTACAGACAGGTAAATCGCATAACACATAAAGATGCATACCCTTTGCCCCATATAGAGGAATCCCTGGCTGCACTAAAGTTTGCAAATTACTTCTCTACCCTTGACCTCACTAGTGGGTACTGGCAATAAGCAGTTGCTGAGGAGGACCGGGAGAAGACGTCCTTCACTACCCCGATGGGACTCTGCGAGTTCAACAGTATGCCGTTCGGACTCTGCAACACCCCTGGAACGTTCCAGAGAATGATGGAGTGCTGTTTGTGACACCGTAACTTTGAGACCGTGCTGCTATACCTGGATGACGTGATAGTGTACTCCAAGACGTATGAGGACCATTTGAAGCACCTGGCGGAGGTATTTGAAGCATTGTCCCGGTATGGGATGAAATTGAAGCCTTCCAAGTGCCTCCTGCTCAAACGGAAGGTTCAGTACCTGGGGCACATCGTCAGTCCAGAAGGAGTAGCACCAGACCCAGAGAAGGTCACTGCCATCCAGAAATGGCCGGAGCCGAAGAATCTCAAGGAGGTACGTCAGTTCCTGGGACTGCTCGGGTATTACCAGAGGTTTGTAAAGGACTACACCAAGAAGGCAACACCTTTGCAAGATCTCCTGGTAGGACAGTCCAACAGAAGCAAGAACCCCCCTTCCAGTGGGGTAAAGAGCAGGCTGAGTCCTTTGCAGTGATGAAAGAGATCCGGACTGGCGAAGAAATCCTGGCCTACCCTGACTACAACAAACCATTCCTGCCATACACTGATGCCAGCAACGAGGGATTAGGAGCTGTGTTGAGCCAGAAGCAGTATGGCAAGGAGAAGGTGATTGCCTATGCTAACAGGAAGCTCCATCCTACAGAGAGGAATCCAGAAAACTATAGCTCCTTCAAGTTGGAGCTCCTAGCCTTGGTCGGGGCCATCACTGAACGATTCAAGCACTACCTGGCCTCCACAAAGTTCACAGCCTATACTGACAACAACCCCCTGACACATCTAGAGACAGCCAAGTTGGGAGCCATAGAACAGCGTTGGATGGCCCGACTGTCAAACTATCAGTTCACCATCAAGTACCGGACAAGCCACAAGAACGCCAACACCGATGCCCTATCCAGAATGCCTCACCAGTCGGACACTGAAGAAGAAGTGGATGACCTGGAAGAGATTGAGCTACCTGCCTTCCATAGAAATGGGATGGTCCACGAGCAGCGCACCTCCAGGAGATATCGTGGTAAGACACTAAACCCTTTACCTCACCACAGTTGGAAGGAGACCCAGGACAGCGACCCGGTTGTCAGCCGTATCAAGGAACTGATAACCCAGGAAGGCTCCTCCCTGAAGGACACTTCTCCACAAGCCAAGCCACTGTGGAATGTGAGAAGCCAGCTGTTCATCTATAGAGAGAAGCTGTGCCGAAGGTATGTTAACCCCAGGACCCATGAGATGGTATGGCAGATCGTAGTGCCCAGGACAGACATCCAGATGGTGTTGGAGGCCTGCCACGATCAAGCAGGGCACTTTGGCTGGAAAAAGCTAGAAACTCTTCTGAAGAATCAGTTTTATTGGGTTGGAATGCGGAGTTCCATAGAGAGGTGATGCCGGGATTGTGGTCCCTGTAGCCTCAGAAAAAAAGATTACAGCAGCCAGAAGGCACCCCTGCAGTCCATCAAGACAACCAAGCCCCTGGAGATCGTTGCTCTGGATCACATCAAGTTGTCACCCAGCAGGTCAGGCTACTTCTATGCCCTGACCATGGTGGATCACTACTCCCGGTTCCTGGTGGTAGCCCCCGTCAAGGATCTGACGGCAGAAACTGCAGCAAGGACGTTTCAAGCCTACTTCTGCAGGTCCCATGGATACCCGGATAAGGTGCTGACGGATCAAGGCCCTGCCTTTGAAGCCGAGCTGTTCAAAGAGTTTTGCCATCTGTACGGGTGTAAGAAGATTCGGACTACACCGTACCACCCCCAAACCAATGGGTTATGTGAAACGATGAATAACATAGTCATCGACCTGTTGAGGACCTTACCTCTAGAAGAAAGAAACCAGTGGCCAGACAAACTACCTGACCTGGTAGATCTGTACAATCACATACCTGTGAGTTCCACCAATTGTACTCCAGCATACCTCATGAGAGCAAGACCCGGAAAGTTGCCCATGGACCTGGAGCTTGGAGTGGTAGAGCAGGAAGCAGATATGTCCACTGAAGACTGGGATACGACTCGACAGGAGCAGTACAAGAGAGTACAGGCCTGTGTCGAAGACAGTCTAAGTAGGGTGTGAGATAAGCAGGAACCACAGTACAACAAGAGTGCACCAGCCGAACCCTTGACACCTGGAGAAGTTGTGCTGAAACGAAAGAGAAGAAGCCACAAGCTTGATGACCAGTGGGAAAGGGAACCTTACACTGTGTTGAATTCCAGATTTGACAATAGAAAAACGTGCCTGATTAGCAAAGACGGAGGAAGAACGACTGCAACGGTATCAAGAGACCATCTGAAGTTGTGCCCAAGTCCGCTGAAGCCCCAGGAGGAAGTGCCTCTCACCGTACCGGAGGAGCCTAAAGAAGAAGTACTCCATACTGTTTTAGGAGATTTCCCGTCAGATTGGCCTCAACTGGATGGAGCGGTAATAATACCTGTGCTACACTTCTACCAACAGCCAGAAGACCCTCCACTGCAAGTAAGACCTGTAAGTGCCCCAGAAGAGCCTGCTCAGGAAGAATCCGCGGAAGAAGGATCACCGGTAGAAGCAGAGCCAGTAGGCCCAGTAACCAGTGCACTTGCCAGTCCCGTAGAGAGGATAAGGCAGTCTTGCAGTCCACCAACACATAGAGCGGAAAATAGCGCAAGCACCCACACTACACACATTTCAGTACTACATAGGTCATCGCGTAGCACAAAAGGCCAGACCCCTGTCAGGTATAGAGAATGAATAGAGAAATACTGACAGTATAAATAGTTACCCTGTAGGGTATGTTCTTGTATTAATTTCATGTGTTTATTTATTGATTTATCTTGCCTTGCTAATGGACAATTTATGTGACACGGACACTTCTAATTGCATTTAGTTAACCGTAAGGGTATCTATAAAGGACTCCGTGGCTGAGGACTGTGAGCAGCCCAAAAACTGTCGTGTACATAGTTGCACTCCCTGGAGTGCCTTTTAAGTGACCACGGAACAAAACCTGTTTGGCGTGGCGGAAGACGTGGTCCAGCACCTGGATCACCTATGCCCTGTAGCCACACCCAGGGCCTACGTTGAGGGTTTTCAGGCGGGTCCCTCATGTTCCTTCATCGGTGAAATGGACACCATGTTACGGAACTTACTGTGACTTAATTAATGTTATTTATAATTGTTATTATTGCATTATAATGTTACCTGTAACATTCAAGAAAAGTGCCTCCCATAAAGGGAAGAAATGCTATTGTTTAACCTGTTTTGAAAAAAAATGCTTCAGTCCAGAATTACTGAGTTTTACTAGGGGGGAATGTGGCGCCCTGCTGCACATTGGTGTCACAGAACCCAGAAGGGTGCACGGATGGACTTCTCCACAAGAGGCCCTCACACATTCACACACCTCCACCCTACCACCTCAGACCAGCAGAGGGAGCCAGTTAGGGATATATAGGGAGGGTGGAACCAGGCAGCTCAGTTCTAGTTTAGTGTGCTCAGTGAGAGAGCAGCATGCAGGCTGCTGTGTGAGGCAAGTTGAGGCCTACAGCACGCACTGAAGCCTAGTGAGGGCCCCGAGTGTGGCCAAAGGCGAGAGGAGAAGGAAGAAGTAGCGAGGGGGCAGAGGAGCATACCAGGCTCACCCCGAGATATATACCGGACACCGGGTCCGCACCTACAGGGACCCGTTATACCCAGTAGGAACCCCTGGAGGACTACAGGTCCCAGGTTTACCAAACGCTGACTACAGTACCAGGGCTAGGAGTCACGGAGGCCCCAGTGTCCAGGGAGAGTGATCTCCAAAAGAAGGCTCTACCACCAGGTCAGCAGGTGCAAGAGAGAGACAGTAACCAAGCTAGGCCTGGCTCCAGGCAGGTCAGAAGCTTAGCGAGTAAAGCAACGGATCAGGAGGCCCTATACCCGCTCACTGGGGAGAGTCCAAAAGTGCACCCTTCGTCCGGAGTACCCTGGACCGTGCCTGCATCATCACCAGTAAAGGTACTAAAGCTTACCCCCGTGTGAGTGTCCGTCTTTCCTCCGGGACCGGCCTGCCGTCTCTCCCCAGCATCCACCATCTACCCCTATACTGCCCTGGAGCTAGCTCTACCTGTGGAGAGCCACACCATCCCTGCTGCCGTAACACCAGCTCCAGAGGACTGCTCCGCAGCGGCGGCCCTCTTTAGCCGCATTCCACAGGTGGAGTCACGAACTTTCCAAATCCCCAATAAATATCCCCATTTTACTGACAGACCTGGGTCACGGACCGGGCCAGCCACCGTGATATCCCCCACCGGCATCCACAGAGGCCCGGCTGCCGAGTACCCCACGGCCCAGGGGGCGAGTCAACACAACCCCCAGGAGTAATTTTTTGAAATACGATGCACATTCTGCACTGGACCAAGTAGTACAGTATCAAGAAGTCTTCTCTTGCTATATAATCTGGGGAATTGTAAAGGGAAGTGTCCTAGGTTGTACATGCATATATGTATCTGCATGCTAGCCATGCTTGCAGATAAGTATACATGTATATATTGACCCCACAACGCCCCATGTGTTTCACCTCATGTACAGTTCACAGAGTGTTTGCTGCTGTCGATCCTGGGGGAGGATCAACAGAATGTCCAGCCATGTACTAAAACAGGTTTTGCGAGTATGGTTGGACATGAACAAAGACCTTAGCCAGTGGGCGGGGAATAATACATTATTTCCTGTGCTGGACTTAAAACCCCAGAGCCCACATGTGCTAGCCCCTTTTGGACTCTTGGAGACGATGGACACAACACATGGCTGAGAATCTCTCTTCCCCTGTAACTTCCTTACTTACTAGCCCTACATACCCTGTACTAACCCTCCTAGATATATCTATAATATAACCGGGGATGCGTGTTTCTCTCCGAAGCCTCGATAGACTGCGCATGCATGACGCGCAGTCTGGCTCCAGAGAGAAGCAGGCATCCAGCCGTTACAGGTAAGAGGAGGTGTATGGCGCCGGAGATCGCGCGGTATGCGTAGACACTAAACGCATACTGCGATCTCCGACGCCATACTTACCTGACCGGGAGGAGCGTTGCCGCGGCGCCTCTCTTTGCTTTAGACCGGGGGCGGAGTGAAGGCGTCGGACCGGCGCGTGCGCATAGCGCTATCCGGCGCCATTTT
Source organism: Phyllobates terribilis (assembly GCF_046119375.1). Lineage (NCBI taxonomy): Eukaryota > Metazoa > Chordata > Amphibia > Anura > Dendrobatidae > Phyllobates > Phyllobates terribilis. The sequence continues at coordinate 53,735,008 of NW_027362768.1, read as the reverse complement.
GCTGAAGACACATTTACAGTGTGTCTTCAGCAAAATGGCGTTGGACAGCGCGGTGCTCCGGTGCCGCACTCCTCCCCCGGCCTCCGGCAGAAAAGGACACAGCAGCGCTGGAGCACAGAGAAGAAAGGTGAGTATAACTGTTTATTTTTTTCGTATGCGTGTACAGTGTGAAAGGGGTGAGGGGACCATGCATATATCAGGATTGGGGGGTGAGGGGTACCAGACATACCAGGATTGGGGGGTGAGGGGTACCAGACATACCAGGATTGGGGGTAAGGGGTACCACGCATACCAGGATTGGGGGTAAGGGGTACCACGCATACCAGGATTGGGGGTGAGGGGTGCCACGCATACCAGGATTGGGGGGTGAGGGGTGCCACGCATACTGGGATTGGGGACGAGGGGTGCCATGCATACCAGGATTGGGGATGAGGGGTGCCACGCATACCAGGATTGGGAATGAGGGATGGGGAGCCATGCATACCAGGATGAGGGATACCATACACACCAGGATAGGGATGGGGTACCATGCATACCAGGATGAGGGATACCATACACACCATGATAAGGATGAGGGGTGCCACACATAACGGGATTGGGGGTGAGGGGTGCCAAGCATACCGGGATTGGGGGTGAGGGGAGCCACGCATACTGGGATTGGGGGTGAGGGGTGCCATGCATACCAGGATTGGGAGTGAGGGATAGGGTGCCATGCATACCAGGATGAGGGATACCATACACATCAGGATAGGGATGAGGGGTGCCACGTATACCAGGATGGGGGTGAGGGATGCCATGCATACCAGGATTGGGGGTGAGGGGTGCCACGCATACCAGGATTGGGGGGTGAGGGGTGCCACGCATACCAGGATTGGGGGGTGAGGGGTACCACGCATACCAGGATTGGGGGGTGAGGGGTGCCACGCATACCGGGATTGGGGGTGAGGGGTGCCAGGCATACTGGGATTGGGGGTGAGGGGTGCCATGCATACCGGGATTGGGGATGAGGGGTGCCACGCATACCGGGATTGGAAATGAGGGATGGGGTGCCATGCATACCATGATGAGGGATACCATACACACCAGGATAGGGATGGGGTACCATGCATACCAGGATGAGGGATACCATACACACCAGGATAAGGATAAGGGGTGCCATGCATACCGGGATTGGGGGTGAGGGGTGCCACGCATACCGGGATGAGAGGTGCCACGCATACCGGGATTGGGGGTGAGGGGTGTCATGCATACCGGGATTGGGAGTGAGGGATAGGGTGCCATGCATACCAGGATGAGGGATACCATACACACCAGGATAGGGGTGAGGGGTGCCATGCATACCAGGATTGGGGGTGAGGGGTGCCACGCATACCAGGATTGGGGGTGAGGGGTGCCACGCACACCAGGATTGGGGGTGAGGGGTGCCACGCATACCAGGATTGGGGGTGAGGGGTACCACGCATACCAGGATTGGGGGGTGAGGGGTGCCACGCATACCAGGATTGGGGGGTGAGGGGTGCCACGCATACTGGGATTGGGGATGAGGGGAGCCATGCATACCAGGATTGGGGATGAGGGGTGCCACGCATACCGGGATTGGGAATGAGGGATGGGGTGCCATGCATACCAGGATGAGGGATACCATACACACCAGGATAAGGATGAGGGGTGCCACACATACCGGGATTGGGGGTGAGGGGTGCCACGCATACCGGGATTGGGCGTGAGGGGAGCCACGCATACTGGGATTGGGGGTGAGGGATAGGGTGCCATGCATACCAGGATGAGGGATACCATACACATCAGGATAGGGATGAGGGGTGCCACGTATACCAGGATTGGGGGTGAGGGATGCCATGCATACCAGGATTGGGGGGTGAGGGGTGCCACGCATACCAGGATTGGGGGGTGAGGGGTGCCACGCATACCAGGATTGGGGGGTGAGGGGTACCACGCATACCAGGATTGGGGGGTGAGGGGTGCCACGCATACCGGGATTGGGGGTGAGGGGTGCCAGGCATACTGGGATTGGGGATGAGGGGTGCCACGCATACCGAGATTGGGAATGAGGGATGGGGTGCCATGCATACCATGATGAGGGATACCATACACACCAGTATAGGGATGGGGTACCATGCATACCAGGATGAGGGATACCATACACACCAGGATAAGGATGAGGGGTGCCATGCATACCGGGATTGGGGGTGAGGGGTGCCACGCATACCGGGATTGGGGGTGAGGGGAGCCACACATACCGGGATGAGAGGTGCCACGCATACCGGGATTGGGGGTGAGGGGTGTCATGCATACCGGGATTGGGAGTGAGGGATAGGGTGCCATGCATACCAGGATGAGGGATACCATACACACCAGGATAGGGGTGAGGGGTGCCACGCATACCAGGATTGGGGGTGAGGGGTGCCACGCATACCAGGATTGGGGGTGAGGGGTGCCACGCATACCAGGATTGGGGGTGAGGGGTGCCACGCATACCAGGATTGGGGGTGAGGGGTGCCACGCATACCAGGATTGGATGGTGGGGACAGGATGGGGGTAGCACAAATACAAGGAGGGGGGCAGCACATACCAGCATGGGAGACCATATACCAATAAAAATGCTCGCCACCCGGACGTAGAACGGGTTCAATATATATATATATATATATATATATATATATATATATATATATATATGATATAGATATAGATATAGATATAGATATAGATATATAGATATATATATAGATATATATAGATATACATAATCTATATCTATCTATCTATAGGGAAAGTTAGTATAGTTGGGTGGGCCACATGAATGATTAGGGAAAGTGGGTGGAAAATAGGTAATTGTATATTATTCTTATTATTGTGTACTGTGTTAGTGGGATAAATAGTAGTATTTTAACTTTAGACTTTTGTGTAATAAATACCTTTTATTAGTACACGGCTTTGTCTCAGTTGGTATATTGTATAAGGCACAGATAACGTTAGTGGATATTAATAATTAATAGTCAAGTTTGATGTTAATAGTTAATATCGGACCTCAATAGAGGTGTAGGAGAGTTCCCCATTAATTACTGATATTTTTGGAGGGAAACCTCGTCCTTTTAGGCTATGTGCCCACGATGCAGAAATGCTCAGGATTTTTTCCTGAGCGTTTCTGCATCTCCCTGGCAGAAAAAAATGCATGCAGCGTTCTTCACATGCATTTCCGCATGTGGGTGTCCAGCGCTTTCCAAGAGATTTTAGCATCACTTGGAAAGTGCTTGTCAACTTGGTCACACTATATAAATCCATGCAACCGGCATGGATTTATATAGTGTAACCGTAAAGAATGGTTAAAAATAAAAAAATAATGTATACTTACCTTCCGATGGCCCCCGTAGACTTGCTTCGCTCAGTTCTCCGTTGCCGGCACATCGCGGTACACTGTACTAGGACCTGCTGTCACATGACTGTAACGACAGCGCAGGTCCTACAGTCTACCGCAAGTTGCCGGCAAGCACAGAGAAGGAGTCGGAAGGTGAGTATAATCTTTATTTTTTATTTTATTCCTTTTTTTAACAGTTTCTATGGTACCCAGGTCTGGATGAGAGTCTTCTCTCCTCCAGACCTGGGTACCATCCGCACATTACAACGCATGGAATGCACATCTGCAGATGCAGTGATGCGCTTTTCATGCGTTCTAATGCAAGTCAATGACGGCGATTACACTGCGTGCCTGCAAAATTAATGGACATGCTGCGGATTTTTGAGCGCAGCATAATTGCTGCGGAAAAATTAGCAGCATGGGCATTGACATTGCGGCTTGTCATTGGGGACCATGGGGGATGGATTACCAAGGGTTTCCCAAGCGTTTATGCTGCGGAAATTCCGCAGCATAAGCGCTTGGAAAACGCATAGTGGGCACACAGCCTTACAGGAATATTGACAATCAAAATCTCTGAGCCGTTTGGAGAAGCTTCTCCAACTAATCCTGGAGGGGGGCACCATATATCCTTTGTCCATTGACTTGCACAAGTGATATATTTGAGCTCGTCATCCAGTTGACTAGTTCATATTTATTTATCCTGTTCACAGAGTTCAGCCATACCTGAGGATTGCAGGCCGCACTCACTGCTACCTTCTAGTACTCCATGTCTCTTGGCCTTTTTCTCTGTAGTCTCTGCCCTTAAATGAGTTAAATAATAGAGTGATGGCCCTACAATATGAATAAGTGAGGGCACTCTCAAATGTACACAAGAGGGACCTCCAAAATTTCTAGAGGAGGGCACTTCAAAATGTATGTTACAGGGGCACACGGGGGCTCTCACAAAACTCCGCTTTCCTGCCTACTGCAGGAACTCTGAACATTTGAATTTAGGGCCACAGTATCACATGGTGGTGGAGGAGGAGGGTCAAGCCCAACGTTATGATGGGCACATTGTAAACTGCTATGGAATATGTATTCTACTGAGTGTCAATGATGGAGGGACCGCCAAAATGTCTAAGTAACAGCTGTCCCTCCAAACCGCATGTTACAGAGCCACCTGAAGCCTCTCAGGTCAAAGATCAATATACCTACTGGTGCGTTCTAGCTGTGCTTGTAAAGTGCTGGGGAATAGCGAACTAAAAATGATGTATGACAGAGGGACCTAAAAAATGTATAAGTCAGGGCCCTCCCAATTGTAAAAGGTGAAAAAAAGCCACAACAGTATGTGTGAACAAACACTAAAAGGGATTTTTATGGTTTCTCTGGTTTATTTAGCCTTATATACAAGTGATTATGCAGGAAAAACTGTTTCTTAATCTTTTTGGCCTGTTAAATGCAATTTAGGTTAGGCTTGGTAGTTGTTCTTGTGTGTCTGTAAAAGTGGCGTAATACTGCGACAAACTTATTCCCAGAAACCATATGCGAGTCAGAAATGCATGCAGGCATATTCTCCAGGTTCTTCCCATTCTGTTTCATCACTTTCCCATCCATTTCAGCCTTTACCTCAGGCCCCCAGACCACTTTGTAGGGTCCAGCAGAAAATTACTTGCATTTCCCATTGACTTACATTGTACTCGCTATTCGGAACGAATACGCAATTACTACAAAGTACTCGTTACAAGTATAGCGATTACAAATATTACGGTACTCGCTCATCACTACTGGGCAAGACTAGGACTGCCTATTGCCATACCTGCTGTTCTCCATTAGGGAAGTTCCCCAGAGCTCTATGGAGATTCTCACCGTTTCAGCTGCTATACGGACGGCACCCTCGGGGACTTCTGGACATAGCGAAGGAGACCTAGGAAGCAGAGGTTACACCCCACAGGAGTGTCATCGAGCAAGTGGCCCAAATGCAGGACCAGATAGAGAAGGTGATGCCAATTGTGAGGGAGAGCCTCCTTCAATCCCAAGAGGCCTAAGCCCCGGTCTTCAACCGGGCGGCGAAGCTGAGACAATTTAGCCCGGGGGACCGGGTGTTGATGTTAATCCCCACGGTGGAAAGTAAATTCCTCGCTAAGTGGCAAGTGCCATACGAGGTGGTCGAAAAGTTGAGTGACGTCAACTACAAGGTACACCAACCAGGAAGAAGAAAGCCATACCAGGTATAACACATTAATCTGCTCAAACCCTGGCGAGACAGGAAACTCGTGGAACCTACGTATCTGGAGGCCCATCTTGAAGCCAAGGCTGAGGATGTCGCAATAGCAGAGACCCTATCACTGGCCCAGAAGCAACAGTGTCGAGAGTTGCTACAGCGAAACCGAGACCTGTTTTAGGAGTTGCTAGGGTGCATGCAGATTGTAAAACATGAGATCCGGACAAAACCGCATGTACGGGTGAACCAGAGGCCGTATCGAATCCCAGAGGCCCGCCTCGAGGTAATTTCCATGGAGGTGTGGAGAATTTTGAACCTGGGCGTCATCGAGGAGTCAAAGAGTGGCTGGTCCAGCCCCATTGTGGTTGTGCCAAAGCTGGATGGAGAGTGGCGGTTCTGTAACGATTACAGGAGGCTAAACGAAGTGTCTGAATTTGACGCGTACCCGATGCCCCAGGTAGACAAACTTATTGAAAGGGTAGGGCCAGCCAGGTACATCACCACCCTGGACCTAACAAAAGGGTACTGGCAAATCCTCCTGTCTCCAAATGCCAAGGAGAAGACTCCCTTCTCTACACCGGACGGATGCTTTCAGTACACCGCCGTTCGGTTTGCAGTGAGCCCCAGCTACCTTTCAGAGGGCCATGAACCGGATCTTAGCCTCGCACAGGAAGTACGCCTCAGCTTATCTAGACGACATAGTGATCTTCAGTCAAGATTGGGAAAGTTACCTACAGAAGGTCCAGGGGGTTCTGGATGCGCTGAGGAAGGCCGGCTTTACCATTAACCCGAAGAAGTGTGCTATGGTGAAAGAAGAGGCAAAGTACTTGGGCTATATTGTCGGAAGGGGCAAAATAAAGCCGCAAGTAAAGAGGGTGGAAGCAATCAAGAATTGTCCACAATCGACCTCCAAAAAACAAGTTCGAGCATTTCTAGGACTGGTGGGGTGCTAATGGCGGTTTGTCCCGAATTTCTCCATCATAGCTGCACCACTGACCGACCTACTGAAAGGTACAAAGACGGCAATGGCCAATTGGTCTTCTGAGGCAGAGATGACATTCCAGGAATTGAAGCTCGCTTTGTGTAAGCTGCCGATTTTGATTGTCCCTGACTTCAATAAAGAGTTCATAGACCAGATGGATGCCTCAGAAGTCGAGGTAGGAGCCGTGTTGTCTCAAGAAATAAACAAGGAACATCCCGTGTTATATCTAAGCAGAATACTCTAGGCTTGTGAGAAAAACTATGCTACTGCGGAAAAGGAGTGCTTGGCTATCATGTGGGCAGTTGACATCCTGAGGTACTACCTGTTAGGTCAGAAGTTCAGGCTGCCCAGGTGACTAGGTGGTTTTTAGCAGTCCAGGACTTTAGTTTCTCTGTGGAGCATAGGCCCGGGAAGCTATATGGGAACGCTGATGCCCTGTCCAGACTTCCATGTTTAGAAAACGAAGGTGTCAAAACCCCTGGCTTTGGGCAGAGGGGGGGGGGGGAGGGGGATATGTGACAAAGTCACTGGCAGAATACTGGAGGGTAGATATGTTTCACTGAGATTATTGGCTTCAGTGATGTGAACCATGGGGCATGCTTTACAGGTGGATGGCTAAGTGCTGGGAGGGACATCATCCACCCTATCTCCACTCCAGGGCGTGGTTTGGGGCTACAAAGAGCCAGCCTTTTGACTCAGGAGGTGATCAGTATCTGGAGGCCACCTCCAGAGAGAGGAGTTTGTGTTTGTTTCTGATAACCTGAACCGTGTGGATTTTGCTAATCCTTTGTAGCCGGACCCTGGCCGGTGCAAGGACTTTGCTAGATACTTTCTTATTTTGTTTTGCCGTTATGCCAGATGGGCTGTGTTTATTTTCATGAACTCTACATTGGTTTTTGCCACTTAGTAAACCAACTGAAAATTTAAAGAGACAGTGTTCCATTTCTACCTCCACGTGCAGCCGAGTGAGCAGATCTACCACAGGGGGTATATACATATATTCCATGTGTTGGAATCCAGAGGTTGTTCGCAGTTATTTTGGCTAAAGGTTGTGCAACCAAGTATTAGGCTGAGGGTGCCAATACTTTTGTCTGGCCCATTTTGGAGTTTTGTGTGAAATGATCAATGATTTGATTTTTGCTTCATTCTCTTTTGTGTTTTTTCCTTGCAAGCAAATTAAATGAAGATAATACCAAAGAATTTGTGATTGCAATCATTTTCAGGAAGAAACTGAGTATTATCTGACAAGAATTGCAGGGGTGCCAATACTTTTGGCCACCACTGTATATACACTGCCTGCCTGATATCTCTGCAGATGGTTAGTCCTCAGAAGGACTGTTTGTTGAGATGGATATGTGTCTCTAATATAGTTTGGTACACTTACACTTACTAGAAACAAGCAAATCTCTTCCTAACTCAGCAGCAGGTCTCCCTACACTGTCTGATTCCGGAGTGACTGTGACAAGCATGGCGGCGCCAGGTCTGGTATAGACCTGATGACGCTGTGCGGCCAGCCAATCGCTGTAATGCCACAACCAACATGGCTATGGCATTACAGTGAGTGGCAGGCAATACCTGCATGTTCAGGGAGGAAACTCAGCGAGCTCCTGCCGAGCAACCCCGGAAATACTCGGCGAGTGCCGAGCATCTCGAGCAGTGAGATGCTCGGATGAGCACCGAGCAGTAGGGAGCATGCTCGCTCATCACTAGTCGCTTGCCGATACCTAAGTAGTGAGTAGTCGGGATCGTGTGCTCGCGAATCCCTGATGAAATCCTGACAGTGACAACAGCGGTGAGATATTGTGTGATCTCCCCAGTGTCGTCCCTGTGGAACCCTGACAAACTGGTGGCAAGCGGTGGGATATTACAGATCAGTGGTTGGATTGAGCAATCATTCCTGTCACTGAAAACTAGCACGGTTCTTGCGAGAATTCTGTGCAGAGTTTTAAGAAATCAGACTCAGTGCTTTAATATTTTTTATCTGGAACATTACTGTACGTTTAACAGTTGCATACCCTCCCCTTCTCGTTTTTCTGTCCTATCTTTTATTTGGCAATAATGGCTACAAGTGGAGAGCCCTGGTATACCCAGCAGTCGAAGGCCACTCTCACTGCCTTCTGTGAGCTGAGACAGATTGACCCCACGGGCAAAAACAAGGCCCAACTGATTGCTGAACTGTTGAAAGGTGCCGCGGAGCCAGTCTGACAGCAGAGCCCTGATGATGGGGCAGCCCACCAAGGTCCGGATGGTGCTGCTGCAGTGGTCCCACCTGTGCTTGCCAGCCATACCCGTGGCCAGGGTAGTGTGGACCCCCACCTGCAGATGACCTTGGAGCAGCTCGCCGCAGACGACCGTGACGGACAACTGCAGCTGATCCTGAAATTCCAGGAGTGAGCAGAGCAACAGGCCCAAGCTGACAGACAGGCTGCTGAGCGACATGCTCAAGCTGACAGACAGGCTGCTGAGCGACATGCCCAAGCTGACAGACAGGCTGCTGAGTGACAGGCCCAAGCTGACAGACAGGCTGCTGAGCGACAGGCCCAAGCTGACAGACAGGCTGCTGAGCGACAGGACCAAGCTGACAGACAGGCTGCTGAGCGACAGGCCCAAGCTGACAGACAGGCTGCTGAGCGACAGGCCCAAGCTGACAGACAGGCTGCTGAGCGACAGGCCCAAGCTGACAGACAGGCTGCTGAGCGACAGGCCCAAGCTGACAGACAGGCTGCTGAGCGACAGGCCCAAGCTGACCGAAAGGCTGCTAAGTGACAGGCCCAAGCTGACAGACAGGCTGCTGAGTGACCGGCCCAAGCTGACCGAAAAGCTGCTAAGCGACAGGCCCAAGCTGTCCGAAAGGCTGCTGAGCGAAAGTGGCAAAATGAGCAACGGTACCAGCTGGAGTTAGCCCGAATCCAGCTGCCGAGATCCACCCCATCGAGCAGAGAGTCCAGCAGCACCAACGGCTTTAAACCCCGTCCGGAGAATTTGCCTGTAATGGAAAAGGATGGAGACTTGGACATATTTCTGTGGGGATTTGAAAAAGCATGCAGATAGTATCAGCTGCCCGCGGACCAGTGGGCCTAATATTTAATCCCAGGGCTCAGAGGAAAAGCTCTGGAGGTGTTTGCATCTCTCCCTCGAGTCCAAGATGGAGACTATGAGGCTGTCAAGCAGGCCCTGATAAAAAAGTACCAGCTGACTCCGGAAGTTTACCGGAAAAAAGTTCAGAGCCCTCCAACGTGGACCACATGATAACTACAGTGATGTGGTGGATGGGCTCAGGGCCAACTTTGTGCAGCGAGTCCAAGGTCTGTCAGTCATTACCATCGAGGAACTGAAGGATCTGATGGTGAAGGACCAGTTTCCTCATCTTTGCCTTGTGGAGGTGAGAGTTTGTGCTTGACCGGGAGCCAAATGAGGCCGCTAAAGCAGCCCAGATCGCAGATGCCCATGAGGTCAACCGCACACCAGAGGTGCAGAAGTCAGCCGCCACCAGCTGGAAAGGGGGTAAGCCTACAACTAGTGTTGAGCCACCCCCGTAGTGTTCGAGTTCGGTTCGGTTCGTCGAACACCCGTGTGTTCGCCGAACTGTTCGTCGAACTGTTCGTCGAACACCTTCGAACACCGTTAAAAACAATGGCAGGCAAACAAAAACACATAGAAACACATAGAAAACACCTTCAAAGGTGTCCAAAAGCTGACAAACTGCTCAGAAGACACAACTAACACATGGAAAAGTGACAAGTACATATAGTCATGCGAAAATAAAAGAGGTGGAGGAGTAAAAGGAGGGGGAGACACAGATATAGGCATGTCATGCCCTTCTAAAATCCAAAAAGTGAGAAGCCGACACGGCCAGTCCGCTCCTGCCCGTGCCACCTCCGTGTCGCCGGGTTTGTGCCAGAGCCGCGGTGAACCCTGACGGCCAGCCCCCCTCTCCCAATACTGGTGCCTGTCCGCTGGTGGGTCGAGCGAGCCCCCCTGTGGTGGAGGCAGCTCTAAGCTTTTTAATTTAAATTGTCTCTCTAATTTGAATGAATACACTTTAAATCCATTTACAAGGATCTATTGGAGGGCAAGTCTCATGCCAGCAGCCGCGTAATTCCAGCTCCAGTAGCGTCCACTAAAGCTGCTGCAGTTAAAAAGCTTTTATAAGGATCGAGCTCGGCTGTCCACCGCAAGGCATCCTAATGCCAGTCCCAGCCCCTATGCCTTGGGGTGCCTCCTGATGCTCTTCACTAAGTATCCCATGGTCCCGAATCATTTCCTTTGAAAAAATTAAGTGTCCAAACTACAGGTGGTGTAGCTTGCTTAACAGCCGGGATAATCCGCTGACTAGCAGACACTGCTACTAGGCACAAAGTATTTCCTGGGCTAGATGCAGTTAAAAATTTGTAATTAGATACTCTCGTTGGATGCTGAGAAAGCATTCCATAGAGTCTCCTGGCACGCCATATATGATTCTCTTAAAAAGCTTGGGGTAGGGGTCTAGGGGACCCTTTTATAGCCAAAATCACGGCCCTGTATCGCAATACGTCACCTAGGCTGAAGATAAATGGAACTGTAGCACCCTGAGGGCTCGGTTGCTACAGACGTATTGCACCTCACCCAGAGGTGTGATATCTCACTCTCAGGTAAGGATGGAGTGTGGATCAGGACCCGACACCTGCATGCATTACACCACATTGCCGTGGGGCAGGGCGACCAATATGCCCCTGAGATGGGCACGACAGTCCCTGTCCCTGGCTGGAGTGGGGGGAGGGAACACTGAGGAAGGGGAACCCTGTAGTGCAGGAGCAGGGAGGAAGCAGTTCCTGGGTGCATTGAGAAGGGAGTATAAAAGGTGGGCACCATCTTAGTTCAGTGCAGAGAAGTCTGAGCAGAAGTGGCAGGGAGCAGGGGCTCTGCATGAGCTCTGCTCCGGAGGCGGGCCTAGTAACAGAGGCCCAGGCCTGGAAGAGGGAGAAGGAAGGAAGAGGAGCGGAGAAGGCTCCAGGAACGAGGAATGAAGGGATCCCAGGGGTGCGGACGGGCGAGTCGCCACCGCACGCCCGAATCCACCTGCGTGGAGGGGTCAGGCCAAAGGGGGAGACCGGTCCCCGAACTAGTGGAGGCAGGAAACGACCCTCAGCTAGAAACCGGAGGCTCTGACATTTTATGTGGCGCAGCCCCTCGCTACACCCGCTAGGAAGGCACCACATAGGGTCAGGGAAACTGGCGCCAAGTTTACCAAGAGGAGGCCCGAGGCAGCCGGACAGAAGTGTTGGTAAGAAAGGCCAGACAAAGGACACACAAAGGGGGTCCTGTGAAGTGCTCCAAAGTTATCTGGGAGTTGTCTGAGCCCCTCACCTGGTGAGCACAGTATGACGTGGGCAGCCGTTACCTGCAGACGTGGTCTGGATAATAAGAACTGTGAGTAAAGGCCCTGGACTGCATCACTGACTCCGTGTCGTTACTGCTGCTGCCCTGCACCATCACCCCCATCCTCCGCATACACTGCCCTGAGGCTATACTCCTCCCGTGGGGAGTTATGCTACGCTCTGCTGCACCCACAACACCAGCCTCAGCGGTCTGCACTGGAGCGGCGGTTCACTCTGACCGCAATCCACGGGTGGCGTAGTCGGACATTTAAACATCAAAACCACATAAATAGTTCCGCCACTGGTTTGACCGCCCTGAGCCACGGAACCGGGTTGCCGCCACGGAGACTACAACCACCAGCATCCACCAAAAAGGGTCCGGCTCCGGGTGTCCCAAGGCCCAGGGGGCGCGTCAGAACATTTTCATCACCTTTCACAATCACCAATGGGACAAGGCAGGGATGTTCTCTGTCCCCTCTCTTATACATCCTAGTGACGGAGCACCTGCTCTCATCAATTCGCCATAACCCCAATATTAGGTGGATTGAGGTGGGAGGCACCGAGTACAAGTGCTCTCTATTTGCTGATGATGTCCTAGTATATATCACTCAATCACATATATCCATCCCTGCTGTTATGGCTGAAATAGATCACTTTGTTACATGGTCAAATTTTAAAATCAATGCAGCGAAGTCTGAGGCCCTCGATGTCTCCCTCCCCAAATCCATATAGGATTCCATCCAGTCCAACTTTCCCTTTGCCTGTCCCTCACAGGGTATCAAATACTTAGGAATTCCTATTCATAGAGACCTCTCCCATCTATGTTATCTTAATTTTGGGCCCTTTATTGAACAACTCCATACAGACCACGGTTGGCAAGTTAGAACTGTAAGATTCACTACGTGAACCGCTGGTGTTTTGTGGAAAAGCACATGTACACTGCGTTCCAAATTATTATGCAAAAAGTGTTTAGGAGTGATAAGGGAAGAATTTGTTTGTTTGTCAGTTAAACTCATTGATGGTGATGTGTGTCAGGGCTCTTTATATCACTGTAAGCAATTGCAGACACCTGTGCTAATTAGTTTGGCAGGTGTGTCCAATGAAAGGCAAGACTACTTAAGAAGGCTGTCCCACATTATTAAGCAGCCTACATTTTCTGCCAAAATGGGAAAGAAAAAGGATGTGTCGGCTGCTGAGAAGCAACAAATTGTGGAGTGTTTAGGTCAAGGCATGACTACAATCAACATTGTGCGATGATCAGGATGAAGTGTCTTGGCAATCAAGAAGTATGTAGCTGATTCACAGTACACAAGTGTGCGTGCTGATAAGGGCAAATTGAGGACTCTTTCCTACAGGCAATTACGTCAGGTTGAAAGAGCAGCGGCCAAAAAGCCTTGTCATAGCAGCAGACAAGTTTTTGAAGCTGCTTGTGCCTCCAACGTCCCCCGAACAACAAGATGCAGGGTCCTTCAGAGGTTTGCAGCTGTGCATACGCCATCCTGTCGACCTCCTCTATCCACTTCACACAAGCAAAAACGTCTCCAGTGGGCCAAACATTACATGAAGACTGATTTCAAAACTGTTTTGTTCACGGATGAGTGCCGTGCAGCGCTCGATGGTCCAGATGGATGGAGTGGAGGATGGCTGGTTGATGGACACCCCACGCAAACACGGCTACAGCGCCAACAAGGAGGAGGTGGAGTAATGTTTTGGGCTGGAATCATGGGGAGAGAGATTGTTGGCCCCTTTAGGATCCCTGAAGGCGCTAAAGATGAACTCCATAATGTATGTGGATTTTCTCAAACAGCACTTCCTGCCATGGTTCAAGAAGAAGAACCGTGTATTTCACAGCAAGATCATTTTTCTGCATGATAATGCACCATCTCATGCTGCACATAAAACATCTGCATCTCTGGCTGATATGGGCATAAAAGTGGACAAACTTATGGTGAGACCCCCATGCTCCCCTGACCTCTACCCCATTCAGAACCTTTGGAGCATCATTAAAAGGAGTGTCTATGATGGCGGGAGGCAGTTCACATCTAAGCAACAGCTCTGGGAGGGTATTCTGTCCTCATGCAAAACAATTGAAGCAGAAACCATCCAAAACCTGACAAATTCAATGGACGAGAGAGTTCAGAAGCTCCTTTCGAACAAGGGGTCCTATGTGAAAATGTAACATCACCTAGAATAAAGTTTTGAGTTGAAAACTGTTTGATTTCAGTTTCTAACAACCTGCTAATGCTTATAATTTCAAAAATGACCATTTTTTTGGTCTTTATTAAAATGAAAAGGTTGATCGAAAAGTTTGGGGGATCTAAGAGTGTGGCAACCCAGTAGTCATGATTACTTCGAATTCTGACAATATGAGGGTCATGCTGCAGGTAGTGCAGCAAGAAGGCACTTATGTGTCTTGCGCATCTCGGAGCCCCAAAATTATTTTCCGGGCTAGATGCAGCTAAAAATTATTATTAATTTTAAATCTGGTGAAGCTTTAGTATAGATGGCCTAATAGGATCAGTGCTGCACACTGCTACAAAGCCCAAATTATTTTCCAGTCAAGATACAGATAAACATGATTAGTAATTTGAAAGCTTAAAACGGTTGGTAGGGTGATTTTAACCAATCATCAAGCTTTTACTCTCCCCAGGATGACACAGGGGTAGAAAAGTCGTTTCGGATCCATGATTTGTTCATCTTTATGAACGTGAGTCTGTCTACATTATCAGTGGAGAGCCGCGTGCGCTTATCTGTCAGCACACCACCAGCAGCGCTGAACACACGTTCAGACAGAACGCTGGCTGCGGGGCATGACAAGATCTCCAAGGCGTAAGTGGCTAGCTCCGGCCATTTATCCAGATTGGAAGCCCAAAAAGAGCAAGGGTCCAGTGACACAGTCATGGCTTCAATGTTTACTTGGAGATACTCCTGTACCATCGTCTCTAGGCGTTGACTATGTGTCAGACTTCTTGTCTCCTGTGGCCTTGCAAAGGATGGGCTAAAAAAGTGGTGAAATGATTCCGCAAAATTGATGTTACCAGCAGATACTGTGGTTCTGTTACGGTTTGAGTGCTGAACACTTGACGGTCCCACGATTGGCAAGTTGGAACTGTGAGATTCACTACGTGCACCACTGGTATTTTGTGGAAAAGCACATGTAAGATTCTGCAACAGTCTCTGCTGATACTCCTGCATGCGTGCATCCCTTTCTATGGCAGGAATAATTTCTGCAAATTTACTTTTGTACCGGAGATCTAACAGTGTGGCAACCCAGTAGTCAGGATTATTTCTAATTCTCACAATTCGAGGGTCATGTTGCAGGTAGTGCAGCAAGAAGGCACTCATGTGTGTTGCGCATCCAGGAGCACCAAGTCCCTGTTGTGTTGGTGGCGAGGTAACAATCATGCTTCCTTCCTCTGTCCTCTCCCCCCAACCTCGCACAACAGAAATGTGATCAAGGTCTCCCTCATCTGATGAGTCTTCCATCAGTTCGTCCTCCACTTCTTCCTGGGCTCCTGCACCTTCCTCACTAGTTTGGCTGCTACCATGCGCCCTGGTAAAACCATCTCCCCCACCCTCACATGCCTGCCGCCTTGGTGCTGCCGACCACCTGGACCTTGCAGATGTTAGCCCTTCCGCATACAACTCCTCCTCCTCTACTTCCTTCACCTCCTCTTGTGCCACCACCTGACTCCGAATTCTGTTTAACATGTGCTCCAGCATGTAAATCACCGGAATAGTCATGCTGATAATGGCATCGTCAGCACTAAACATCTTCGTCGCCATTTCAAAACTGTGCAGAAGGGTGCATAGGTCCCTGATCTGAGACCACTCCTCCAGCGTGATTTGCCCCACCTCTGAATCTCGTTGGCCCAGGCTATACGTCAGAACGTATTGCACCAGGGCTTGTCGGTGCTGCCACAGTCGCTGCAACATGTGCAGAGTTGAATTCCACCGGGTAGGCACATCGCATTTTAGCCGGTGAAGTGGCAGGCCCAACGACTTCTGTAGAGATGTAAGTCGCTGAGCTGCGGGATGCGAACGGCGGAAGTGAGCACACAGCGACCGTGCCCTCTGCAGAAGGCCATCTAGTCTGGGATAGTGGGCTAAAAATTGCTGGACAACCAGGTTCAACATGTGAGCCATACAAGGCACGTGTGTGACATTGCCCCGGCGAAGGGCCGCACCCAGGTTTGCAGCATTGTCGCACACGGCCTTCCCTGGTTTCAGGTCCAGTGGAGACAACCATTCATGAAATTGGTTCTCCAGAGCTGACCACAACTCCTCAGCTGTGTGACTCACATTTCCCAGACATTTCAATGTAAAAACCGCCTGATGACGTTGAGCCCTATTGCCAGCATAGTAAGGAGGTGTGCAGGATCCCTTCTGCGCAGTTAGAAAGCTTGTGGCATGACCAGACAGGCTTTGGGTGCAGGTGGAAGACCGAGAGGAGGTTGAGGAGGCAGAAGCAGTGGAGGAACTTTGACATAAAGAGGATTGACGCACAACTCGTGGGGACGGCAAGACTTGGACAGCAGCCCCTTGTCCTGCTGTCACCATAGTTACCCAGTGCCCAGTCAGCGACATGTAACGCCCCTGTCCATGCCTACTCGTCCAAGTGTCTGTGGTGAAATGCACCCTGTCACACACAGAGTTTCTCAAAGAAGCGGTGATGTTGTGTGCGACATGCTGGTGGAGCGCAGGCACACCTTTCTTTGAGAAGTAGTGCCGACTGGGCATCTGGTACTGGGGCACTGCGACGGACATAAGGTCTCGAAAATCCTCTGTGTCCACCAGGCGGAAAGGCAGCATTTCTGTAGCCAAGAGCTTGCAGATGGTGAAATTCAACCTCTTAGCTTTCTCATGGCTAGGAGGAAATGGTCTTTTACTTGTCCACATCTGAGGGACCGAGGGCTGGCTATTGTGCTTAGACGGGGTTGATAAGGGTGTCCCCGGCAAACTGCCGGTCTGTGAGGAAGATGCAGGCGGACATGTTAGGTTGCCTTGATCCAAAGGTGGTGCTATCGATGTTGGACAGCGCTCAACACCAGCTGGTGTTCCCACCTCCAAAGAAAATGATGACCTGCCAATCACGCTGGCTGTTGCGGGTAAAGAGGTGGCAGGTCTGCGCCCCAAAACAGGTGTGACTGCTGTCCCCCCAGTCACAGAGGATGAAGAGGCCGCGGATGCACAAGATATGGCAGACGGTGGTTGGCCCGGCCGGCTAGGCCGCATTGTAGCACACTGAGCTTCCCACTGCAACTTATGCTTCATGTCCATGTGCCGGTTCATGCATGAAGTACTCAAACTATGTATTTTTTGGCCTCTACTTAGCTTTTGCTGACAAATGTTACAGATAACACGAGTTGGGTCATCTTTATCGATCTGAAAAAATGCCCAGGCTATGCAAGGCTTAGCACCCATGCGACCTGAAGAGCCACCACGACTTGTGGTGAGAGGCAGAGTTGTGTTTGAGGATGCAGTTGTTGACGTGCTTCCAGTACTACGTCTCTGTCCAGGAAGGCGCAACCTGACCTCGTCGTCACTAGCATCTTCCTCCACCTCCTCTGCTGACCTCATCTCTTGGCTGACTGTGGGTTGACAGTAAGTGGGATCTCCAACCTCATCATCATCACCCTGTGTGTTATCACACCCGTCGTCCTCAGAGCCAACCTGTTCCTGCCCTGACAAAAAACTAAAGTTGTCGCTCCAATCAGGTATTTGAGTCTTATCATCGTCTTCCTCATTGTCTCCACCAACAGGAGTTACAGTTTGGGAATGAGGGTCTACATTATGGTCAGAACCTTCTGCGTCTGGTCCTGGATCCGACTCATAAAGATTCTGGGCATCAGTGCAGATCATTTCCTCGTCTGGATTCACAGAAGCGCTGGAGTCAACCTCTGATTCCCAGGCTATAGTATGAGTAAACAGCTCTGCAGACTCAACCATCTGTTCTACCTCATACTCAGACGGGCAGCTGGAGATTTGGGAGCTGTGAGGAAGCAAGTGCGATTGGGGTGACACCTTTGAGGACTGGAGTATTTGTGATGTTGAAGTTGATGTGGAGGAGAGCCCACTTAAAGGAGCACTTGATATCCGTTGAAGCACCTGCTGTTTTTGTGCCTCATCTGGAATTTGTAGCGATTGGCGTG
The DNA here is from genome assembly GCF_046119375.1 of Phyllobates terribilis. Lineage (NCBI taxonomy): Eukaryota > Metazoa > Chordata > Amphibia > Anura > Dendrobatidae > Phyllobates > Phyllobates terribilis. The sequence goes on along the minus strand of NW_027362768.1, from coordinate 53,716,941 downwards.
GCCGTAAGAAAGGGATCTTATCACATTGTCCGCTAAAAGAAGTAGACATTTTAGTTTGGCTGGAAGATGGTCTTTCTTCTGCAGATGTTACTGTTGCTTTAACACCTACCCCACGGACACAACCTTTTTTCCCCTTCCCAACACGCCTATTCCCCTTTCCACCAGCAGCAGGCCTTTTTCCACTCATTTTGGTGGTTAACTAATTCACAACTCTGGAGTTGTTTGCACAAAAAAACAATGGATGGTAACCGAGCAGAGCTGAGTGGCCAAACTGTGGTATTAGGCCAAAACTATTGGCTGGGTTAGATGCAGAAAAAAATTATATTCAATTTGCAACCTGATGGAGGTCAGTATAGATGGACTAATAGAACAAGTCCCACACACTGCTAGAAGGCCAAATATTTTTTCAGAGCTAGATGCAGAAAAAAATTATATTCAGTTTGCAACCTGATGGAGGTCAGTATAGATGGATTAATAGAACAAGACCCACACACAGCTAGAAGCCCAATATTTTTTCAGAGGTAGATGCAGAAAAAAATATATTCAGTTTGCAACCTGATGGAGGTCAGTATAGATGGACTAATACAGCAAGTCCCACACACAGCTAGAAGCCCAATATTTTTTCAGAGCTAGATGCAGAAAAAAATTATATTCAGTTTGCAACCTGATGGAGGTCAGTATAGATGGATTAATAGAACAAGACCCACACACAGCTAGAAGCCCAATATTTTTTCAGAGCTAGATGCAGAAAAAAATTATATTCAGTTTGCAACCTGATGGAGGTCAGTATAGATGGATTAATAGAACAAGACCCACACACAGCTAGAAGCCCAATATTTTTTCAGAGGTAGATGCAGAAAAAAATATATTCAGTTTGCAACCTGATGGAGGTCAGTATAGATGGACTAATACAACAAGTCCCACACACAGCTAGAAGCCCAATATTTTTTCAGAGGTAGATGCAGAAAAAAATATATTCAGTTTGCAACCTGATGGAGGTCAGTATAGGTGGACTAATAGAACAAGTCCCACACACTGCTAGAAGGCCAAATATTTTTTCAGAGCTAGATGCAGAAAAAAATTATATTCAGTTTGCAACCTGATGGAGGTCAGTATAGATGGATTAATAGAACAAGACCCACACACAGCTAGAAGCCCAATATTTTTTCAGAGCTAGATGCAGAAAAAAATTATATTCAGTTTGCAACCTGATGGAGGTCAGTATAGATGGACTAATACAACAAGACCCACACACAGCTAGAAGCCCAATATTTTTTCAGAGGTAGATGCAGAAAAAAATATATTCAGTTTGCAACCTGATGGAGGTCAGTATAGGTGGACTAATAGAACAAGTCCCACACACTGCTAGAAGGCCAAATATTTTTTCAGAGCTAGATGCAGAAAAAAATTATATTCAGTTTGCAACCTGATGGAGGTCAGTATAGATGGATTAATAGAACAAGACCCACACACAGCTAGAAGCCCAATATTTTTTCAGAGCTAGATGCAGAAAAAAATTATATTCAGTTTGCAACCTGATGGAGGTCAGTATAGATGGATTAATAGAACAAGACCCACACACAGCTAGAAGCCCAATATTTTTTCAGAGCTAGATGCAGAAAAAAATTAGATTCAGTTTGCAACCTGATGGAGGTCAGTATAGATGGATTAATAGAACAAGACCCACACACAGCTAGAAGCCCAATATTTTTTCAGAGCTAGATGCAGAAAAAAATTAGATTCAGTTTGCAACCTGATGGAGGTCAGTATAGATGGACTAATAGAATGATGCTATGCCCAAAAGATTTTACTTCACTAGGTGCAGTAAAAAAATTGGTATTCTATACACAGGTGTTATATCTTGCAACACAGATAGGCTACTCCACTGACTAACACACTCTGCAATAGGCCAAAAAGGATTAGCTTTGCTAGATTCAGCCAAATGCTGTGAAAAAAACTTGCACAGCACTGGCACAGACCTGCCTGGCAAAAACTGATAGGAACTGATGTAACCTAGTCCTGAAAAGGACTCCAATTACAATTAGTCTTTACTCCCACAACCTATCTATTTAAGAGCACAGACCTGCCTGATAAAAGTCGTAAGAAATGCTGTAACCTAGTCCTTAAAAGGACTGCAATCACAACTATTCCCTACTCCCAAGCTATCTGTATATTTGTGCGAAAATTGGCTTGAAATTAACAAGGTATAGCGCACACAGCAACAGCGGTGCCGTCTAACACGCAGCTGCAGCAGTGAGAAAATGGTGGCGACGGGGAAAATGGCTTGGTCTTATAGGGCAAGGACATGTGACATACACTGCCAATGACACATGCCCTTGCTTGTGTGAAAAAAAGCACTTCGCTCCGTGTGTGCGCTGCTGATAGGCTGACAGATTGCACCTCCCCACTGCAAATGCGGGAAAGAGAAAAAAAAATGGAGATCTTCATTGTTCCTGCAGAGATCCATCCCCTGCCCCTCCCCCCACCCCGCTGTACACTCAAACTGCGTATTAACGTTAATTTTCATCATTACTGAGAAAAAATCCAGTTATGATTTTGGTGCACGAACAGTTATCGAACATAACCTCGAACAGCCGAATTTTTCTCAAATTGTTCGTGTTCGCCGAACGGCTCGAACACCGCCCAAAACAGCTCGAATTTGAGATTGGCGAACAGTTCGAGTAGAACAACGCTCATCTCTACCTACAACCACCCCCATTGTTCCAGCCAGCCGGCCGGCCCTCACTAGGTTCAGCCCCATCTTCCAGCACCCGGCCTGCATTTGACTCCCGTGTTATACTTGTGCCCAAATGGGTCACATAAGCCTTGTCTGCCGGAGAGGTAGAAGATGGACCCCACACCTGAGGCCCCAGGGCCCACTGCAGCCATTCTTTTTGTGGGTGGGGCGGTTGGCTGGGCCCGTGAGAACTTACAACCGGTTACTGTGGGCAACACCGTTACTGTCGGCCTTAAGGACACTGGCGCAGAACGCACCCTCATCCGCCCTGAGTTCGTGTTACCCGAAGAGCTCATTCCTGGGAAGACCCTGACTGTCACTGGGTTTGGTGGGTGTTTGCCGTTCCATACCGATCACCCAAGGGTTAAGGGAAGTGGAGGTGTCGGAGAATCTCCCCCCCAATGTGCAATTGGGAACCGATCTGGGATGGTTGGTAGCCCGATACATAATAATAATCTTTATTTTTATATAGCGCTAACATATTCCGCAGCGCTTTACATACATTATCGTCATTGTCCCCATCGGGGCTCACAATCTAGATTCCCTATCAGTATGTCTTTGGAGTGTGGGAGGAAAGCGGAGAACCCCGGAGGAAACCCACGCAAACACAGGGAGAACATACAAACTCCTTGCAGATGTTGTCCTTGGTAGGATTTGAACCCAGGACCCCAGCGCTGCAAGGCTACAGTGCTAACCACTGTGCCACCGTGCCGCCCCTGATACATTCCTGACAACACTCTCAGATCTGAGGTCATATACAGTTATATGAAAAAGTTTAGGCACCCCTATTAATCTTAAGCTTAATGTTTTATAAAAATTGGTGTTTTTGCAACAGCTATTTCAGTTTGATATATGTAATAACTGTTGGACACAGTAATGTTTCTGCCTTGAAATGAGGTTTATTGTACTAACAGAAAATGTGCAATCTGCATTCCAACAAAATTTGACAGGTGCATAAGTATGGGCACCCTTATCATTTTCTTGTTTTAAATACTCCTACCTACTTTTTACTGACTTACTAAAGCACTTTTTTTGGTTTTGTAACCTCATTGAGCTTTGAACTTCATAGCCAGGTGTATGCAATCATGAGAAAAGCTACTTAAAGTGGCCACTTGCAAGTTGTTCTCCTGTTTGAATCTCCTCTGAAGAGTGGCATCATGGGCTCCTCAAAACAACTGTCAAATGATCTGAAAACAAAGATTATTCAACATAGTTGTTCAGGGGAAGGATGCAAAAAGCTGTCTCAGAGATTTAACCTGTCAGTTTCCACTGTGAGGAACATAGTAAGGAAATGGAAGAACACAGGGACAGTTCTTGTTAAGGGCAGAAGTGGCAGGCCAAGAAAAACATCAGAAAGGCAGAGAAGAAGAATGGTGAGATCAGTCAAGGACAATCCTCAGACCACCTCCAGAGAGGTGCAGCATCAACTTGCTGCAATTGGTGTCACTGTGCATAGGTCAACTATACAATGCACTTTGCACAAGGAGAAGCTGTATGGGAGAGTGATGCGAAAGAAGCCGTTTCTGCAAGCACGCCACAAACAGAGTCAGCTGAGGTATGCAAAAGCACATTTGGAGAAGCCAATTTCTTTTTGGAAGAAGGTCCTGTGGACTGATGAAACCAAGATTGAGTTGTTTGGTCATACAAAAAGGCGTTATGCATGGTGGTAAAAAAAAACAGCATTCCAAGAAAAACACTTGCTACCCACAGTAAAATTTGGTGGAGGTTCCATCATGCTTTGGGGCTGTGTGGCCAATGCCGGCACCGGGAATCTTGTTAAAGTTGAGGGACGCATGGATTCCACTCAGTATCAGCAGATTCTTGACAATAATGTTCAAGAATCAGTGATAAAGTTGAAGTTATGCAGGGAATGGATCTTTCAGCAAGACAATGATTCAAAACACCACTCCAAATCTACTCAGGCATTCAGGCAGAGGAACAATTACAATGTTCTGGAATGGCCATCCCAGTCCCCAGACCTGAATATCATTGAACATCTGTGGGATCATTTGAAGAGGGCTGTCCATGCTCGGCGACCATCAAACTTTACTGAACTGGAATTGTTTTGTTAAGAGGAATGGTCAAAAATACCTTCATCCAGGATCCAGGAACTCATTAAAAGCTACAGGAAGCGACTAGAGGCTGTTATTTTTGCAAAAGGAGGATCTACTAAATATTCATGTCACTTTTCTGGTGAGGTGCCCATACTTATGCACCTGTCAAATTTTGCTTGAATGCAGATTGCACATTTTCTGTTAGTACAATAAACCTCATTTCAAGGCAGAAACATTACTGTGTCCAACAGTTATTACATATATCAAACTGAAATAGCTGTTGCAAAAACACCAATTTTTATAAAACATTAAGCTTAAGATTAATAGGGGTGCCCAAACTTTTTCATATAACTGTAATGCCACTGTCAAAAATGTCAATATGATGTATAATAAAAGTGTGTGCTGTGGTAAAGGGGAACTCAGCCACCTCACCCCGCGAGGTGATGCTGCTGAGGATCCCCTAAAGCGAGCCAGTATAAGTGCTATGTGTAAGGAAAGCAGGCATGGACACCAGGAAGCAGATCGTCCCATGCAGGTGACCAGTGTCACGCCAGATAGTGACATGGTCCGTGGTAGCTGCCCCATGACTAGCACGGCTCCAGAGGTGATGAGAAAAGATCGGGAGAAACACAGGGGTCATAGGGAAATTGGTCCTGTGCCACCGACCAGTGTCACAAAGGACTGTGACCTGGCCGGTCTTAGCTCCCCCATAGTGAGCACAGCTTCCAAGGTAAAAGTGACAGGTGAAAAGGTAGGCCCCACAACCGGGCAAGGCAACAGAAAGGTGTGTGTCCCTGTCTGTCGGGAGTATGGGAGGAAGGTACCCATAGCTGGTCAGAGGTGTGGGGAAAATGTACCCCGAACCTGTAAGGGTGATCGGAAAGCTGGATCCCCAGTCGGTCAGAGTGGTGGATCCAGTTGGATCGAGTTGGGTCCACAGCTTGTCGCATCAGCAGGAAGCGTGGGCCAGGAGGTAGGCTTAAGGGGCGATCTGTAAACCAGCCCCTACGCCACCTCAAAAAGGGGGAGATGACATGGAGATATTAAGAAAAATATTAAGGATTTTTCTCTCTCTCTGAAGCCCCTCTCACCCCTCCCTTATCCACTATTTGTCACAAGAGAAGAGAGATCTTTCTGCAAATTATCACCCACAGCAGAAGCAGCTTAAACAAATGCTGGCACAAGAGAGGTTCTACCAACCCAATTAAAATGTGAGTGCATTTTCCCCTGGCAGAGGCATGGGATAATTAGACACAGACCCGTGACAATTTACATCTAGCTGTTGAAGCTTGGTTCCCAGGACGTCAAAGGGAATTTTACCGAAGCCCCAGTCCGACCGGCACCGATACGAAATATGGAATATCTCAAGTTCCATAATTCTGATAATAATGGGACCCATATTTTTAGTGACAGGGTCAGCTAAGGAACAATATGGATACTTTCCTGTCGCTGTAAACCCCTCTGGGGGGCTGTGGCGCAAAAGTAACAAAATAGCAGACGACAACCACGCTATGTGTGGTCTCTAAATGAAGGTAAATTCATAATGGAAAATATGGCACCACTTTCGGTCTTCTGTAATCAACAAGTGAGGAGTTATCAAAGAAGTTTGAGTTTTTAATAAAAACATGAAGGGTGGAGCGCAGCCCACATGATGTCAACACAAGGGGGCGTGTGGGCAGGTCCTCTCTTTGGCATAAAAGATGCAACTGAAGATTGATCCACATTCACTGCCAGGGGGGTATAGAGACTATAAGCAACGGATCCTGTTTGATAACAGTCAAATCAATAAGTGGGGTTGCCCTCCTCCAGCTAAATGTAATCATCTCTGCGATCTGTATAGTACGCAAGTCTTCGTTAACCCTCTTTATCTTGTGTAACTGTATATTCTGTATTGTAATGTCCCCTTTTGTAAAATCTTTGCATATTTTCATAACACTGCCTTTTGGACTAAATATAAAATGTAATAGTTCTGCTTCTTTTGCTCCGTAATCGTTCACTTCACCGAAGCCATATACGCTATCAGAACACAGGTGCTCGACCAGGCCTGAATTATATTTCAAATCTGGACGGTCGTTGCAGCAAATAATAATTGGGCTATCGTGAAGATGACAGTGACTGTAAGAGGGAATATTCACATATTCAATGTGTTGGAATCCGGAGGTGTGACGCCATACGCTCACTGGTCGCTTACCGATACCGAAGTAGTGAGTAGTCGGGATCGTGTGCTCGCGAATCCCTGACAAAATCCTGACAGAGTGACGGCAGCGGTGAGATATTGTGTGATCTCCCCGGTGTCGTCCCTGTGGAACCCTGACAAGATGGATTTCAGTATAGGGCAAAAATAGTTCTATATGAAAGGGTAATGTCCTGTGACAGGTATATTGTCAATCATGAAAAAAATGGTTTGGCCATTAATATTTTCTTATGTCCTATGGATCTCCTTAGACTGAAAGCAGAGACTTGCACCTGTATAGGTATCCAGTGTGGTGGGAAGATGATTAGAAAACTGCTAAACTGGAAAATTAAAGTTTATTAGGGACTCTTCCTTCCTTACAAGCCAATATTTCACTCCAAGATGAACGAACAACAAACTTAATAACACAAGCAAACATTATGAATGAATAGTTGGGATATTAAATAACAAAATGCTTAAGAAAAAAAGGATGCAACTGCGAGCTGGCGTGCATTCAAGGTAGACTGGTCCAATGTTGGATTATGAGAATACAGCACACGTCTGGATTCTGGCAGTTATTAGCCATTTATGCTTGCCAGGAGGTTTACATTGTATGTAACATAATTTATAGCTCATATTTTATTATATTGACATTTCTGATTCTCTTCCATATACAATAGTCCTCTTTAGCCATATCTGTATTGATCAGATGACCTCCAAATACAGGATAAACATTTTGGTCTTCAAACTGATCACTCCAAAATGCCTTCTATATCATATAAAATATTGGATGTTGTCTTTCTAATTGCCTGCAGATAACTCTTCTGGATTTTGGGGGTATGGGTGCAATCCACACCTGGGGGGCATTTGATGCACAAACATGAGGTGATTCCTGGTTCAGGCTATTTTCAGAAGTTGTACTACTTATGAGGGTGCCACGAATTGCTTCTTCGACTACATGACATTGTATACCCAGTGATTTATTTGATTTGGAGATATTGGCCATTACTTTCTTGTTTTTTGTGCCAATTAATGGATCTGTTTGTGTGGACTTATGAACTTGGCCTGGGAAAAATTCAGTCATCGTACCAATGGATCTAGTATGACACGTGCGGGTAGCCTTTCTTGTGATCCCTCTGCTACGAGGCTCTCTAAAAGACTTGTGTATTGGTAACTCTATAAATGTCAATGCATGGTCTTCTAATAAGCTTTGTTCGGAATCAACATCAATCAGATCAGAAGAAGAAGCGATGGACACAGATATGGTATTAGGACACGAAAGAGATGGTGATCGAGCGTATAAATGGTCAAAGCGATCAATGCCAGCAAAACTGCTCATTGGTCTCTCATCTTTCTTTACACTTTTGGATTTTGAGGTTTTATTGACACATGACTCTGATGGAAATATGGTCGGGAGGGCATTTTTTTTCAAACATCGAGTTCTTCCTCTGACTTCGTAACAGTCAAAACTAAAGTGTTTGGAGCAGATACGAAAGGCTCCTTTTGCACTAATGAAAATTTTTTGACACATGGCATCTAAGTCTCCGAAGTCTTGCTGTGTCTCTAACAGCCATCTTTTAATGATATTTATGTCCTTTGGAAAGGAATGCAGAACTAAATCGGGATCTTTAATCTTCCAGGAGCTGTTACATCCATTCACTATGCATGACGGCATACTGTAAAGAAAGAAAATACATATTAGCACCTCAATTCACAATGCTATAACAATGGAGACAGTTTAGACCTCGTTAAAAAAGTTCATTATTTATATTAGGACTGGATAAAAGGTAAGATATTAATATATCTGTTTCTTCCTCTTCTCTTCTGCATAGTTGGAACATTAAGAGAAAAAAACAGTGCAAGATTTTCTTTTCCAGGGTTAGTATTTGAGACCAGAACTTGACTTTTGGGTAAGACCATCATATATGGATCTAAGTGCCTATTTCCAAAGGACAACTCACTCAATTATTGGGTACAAAACTGGAATCTACCACTCTTAAGCAACAGCGTCACTGTCGTCAAGTAAAGCCTGCATCTTCCAATAAGCCTGGGAACCCACATATACACATGTGGTCAAAATTGTTGGTACCCCTTGTTTAATGAAAGAAAAACTCACAATGGTCACAGAAATAACTTGAATCTGACAAAAGTAATAATAAATTAAAAATCTTTGAAAATGAACAAATGAAAGTCAGACATTGCTTTTCAGCCCTGCTTCCACAGAATTTAAAAAAAAAATGAAACTCATGAAATAGGCCTGGACAGAAATGATGGTACTCTTAACTTAATATTCTGTTTAACAACCTTTTGAGGCAATCACTGCAATCAAACGATTCCTGCAACTGTCAATGAGACTTCTGCACCTCTCGACAGGTATTTTGTCCCACTCCTCATGAGCAAACTCCTCCAGTTGTCTCGTGTTTGAAGGTTGCCTTTCCCTGACGGAATGTTTCAGCTCTTTTCAAAGATGCTCAATAGGATTTAGGTTAGGGCTCATAGAAGGCCACTTCAGAATAGTCCAATGTTTTCCTCTTAGCCATTCTTGGGTGTTTTTAGCTGTGTGTTTTGGGTCATTATCCTGTTGCAAGACCCATGACCTGTGACTGAAACCAAGCTTTCTGACACTGGGCAGCACATTTCTCTCTATAATCCCTTGATTGAGATTTCATTGTACCCTGCACAGATTCAAGACACCCTGTGCCAGATGCAGCAAAGCAGCCCCAGAACATAACAGTGCCTCCTTCATGCTTCACAGTAGTGACAGTGTTCTTTTCTTGATATGCTTCATTTTTCCATCTGTGAACATAGAGCTGATGTGCCTTGCCAAAAACTTCCATTTATGTCTCATCTGTCCGTAGGACATTCTCCCAGAAGCTTTGTGGCTTGTCAACATGTAGTTTGGCAAATTCCAGTCTGGCTTTTTTATGTTTTTTTTTCAACAATGGTGTTCTCCTTGGTCGTCTCCCATGAAGTTCACGCTAGATCAAACAACGACGGATGGAGCGATCTGACACTGATGTTCCTTGAGCTTGAAATTCACCTTTAATCTCTTTAGAAGTTATCCTGGGCTCTTTTGTTACCATTCGTATTATCCGTCTCTTTGATTTGTCATAAGTTTTCCTCCTGCGGCCACGTCCAGGGAGGTTGGCTACATTCCATGGATCATAAATTTCTGAATAATATGTGCAACTGTAGGCACAGGAACATCAAGCTGCTTGGAGATGGTCTTATAACTTTTACCCTTAACATGCTTGTCTATAATTTTCTTTCTAATCTCCTGAGACAACTCTTTCCTTTGCTTCCTCTGGTCCATGTTGAGTGTGGTACAGACCATATCACCAAAAAGCACAGTGAGTATCTGTAGCCTTATATACAGGCTTACTGACTGATTACAAGATTGTAGACACCTGTGATGCTAATTGGTGGACACAACTTGATTTAACATGTCCCTTTTGTGACATTATTTTCAGGGGTACCATCATTTCTGTCCAGGCCTATTTCAGGAGTTTAATTTTTTTTAAAATTCTATGGAAGCAGAGTTGAAAAGCAATGTAATTAATTTATTACTTTTGTCAAATTCAAGTTATTTCTGTGACCATTATGGGTTTTTCTTTCATTAAATGAGGGGTACCAACAATTTTGACCACGTGTGTATTCCAAAATTCTGGAAAATGTTACTCTCTAATATAAGCCCGTAATCCATCAAGAGTTTCATGGTATGTACATACTTTGAGAGATACCACTCCTCCCCCTACTCTCAAGCTTACTCACCTATACCCTTTGATTTTCTGTTAGTTAAATGGAATCTGTCAGTACAAATGAACCCTTCTAAATCATCTATATTGTCATACAGGTCATAGAAAGTTGAATGAAATGATAACTTGGTATCTGCGATCCAATGTCTTATTCCAGAGAAATCCAGATTTTTCTTAATATGTAAATTAGCTGTTAACATCTATGGGTCGGACACAGATCTGCATGAGAATCTGCCTTCAAAACTAACTATAAATAAAAGGGGGAGATACCAGTGTGAGACATGTAAATGAGGAGAGCAGACAGTGAGTCTTTACATGTCTCACACGGTTAACGCCCCTTTCATTTAGGGATTGCTCACATAAGCGTATACATTGGATGAGTGCTATCTGTTTTATCAGATAGCATTCAGACTAATATTATACTATGAGGCAGTGCTGACCAGCGTTTTTTTCTCTCATGCCGATTCTGCATTGAAAAAAAAAAAAAAAAAAAAAAAAAAAAATCGCAGCATGCTGTGAGTTGCTGCCCAAATTGGATTGCACTTACCCATTCAAGACTTTAGGTGCGTGGAAAACATCAGCATGCACTCAAGATGTCATCTGAGTGCAGTCCAATTTCCGCGGACTCACACAATGTAGAACATCTTGTTCCACATCTTCTCCTCATCCGAGAGAATTGGATCACAAGGTGACACTCGGCTCAAACTCTGATCAGACTGATCGGAGTGTCATTTACATAACTGATCTGATTCCCTAGCATGAAAGAATCTACGCTCGTATGACCCCGGCCTTATAGTAAGCTCTGGAGGCAGATTTTCATGCAAATCAGTGTCCGGCACATAAAATGTAAATAAGCTGTTAAAATCTAAGAAAAATGTGGATTTCTCTGAAATAAGACATCGGATTACAGATATCAAGGTGTCATTTTATTCAACTTTCTATGACTTACATTCCCATAGAGAGGGAAACTGTGGCAATTTCTGAATCCTTAATAATAATTCCATCACCTATGTATTGCTAAAGAAATCCTGAAAACATGATGTGTTGGGGGCCAAGGACTGGGGATTGGTAAACTGCTATACAATAATGAAAACCATTCCCTGACCACCTTTGCTGTGATTAGACTGCCTGTATCATGGACAATGGCGGTCTAACTTCTGTGGGTACCACGGTGATGATTTCACTAGTCACTTAGTAACTAGGAAGGAACACCCCCTCTACAGCACTGCGGTCCATGTGGTGTTTTCTCATCATATACATTACTGTGCAAAAGTCTTAGGCGGGTGTGGACAAAATCCTGTAAAGTAAGGCTATGTTCACACATCTTGGCTTTTTCAGCGTTTTTTGATGCGTTTTTTAATGCAAATTTTCAGCTGCGTTTTACAGTACCAGCAAAGTCTATGAGATTCCAGAAATCTCATGCACACAACAGGTTTGTTTTCAAAATAGAGCAAGTCACTTCTTTCAGCTTTTTTTTCACCCATTGGAAGTAATGGGTGGCGTATAAACCTTGAAAAAAAAGCACCAAAATGCAGATGTCAGGTTCTTAAACGATTTTTGTGCCAAAACCAGAATGAGATTATTTTTTTCACTGAACTTTATGTACATGCATAAAAGAGACAAAAAGATAGTGAAAAAAAACGCTGAAAAAACACACCAAAAAAAAAAAAAAAAAGCAAGAAAAATCCTGAACAAGTTCCTGGCAAGAGATCAGGTTTTGCTGCAGAAAAAAAAAAACGCTGAAAAAAACAAGATATGTGAACATGGCCTAAGAAAGATTTCAAAGCTAGAAGTGTTAATAGTTTATTTTATCAATTAACAAAATGCAACGTGGATGAACAAAAAAAGCAATATAAATCAATCAAAGCCCCTCGGCTTTGGGCAGAGGGGGGGTATGTAAGATGGCCGCCGAAAAGGTCCTTGACGGAAGACATGCATCACCCAGGTTGGTAGCTTCGGTGATGCAAAACCGGGAAAGCATGATCCAGCACGTTTAGTGCTGAGAGGGTTAATAGGCGTGTCAGGGCCTGTTTTTACCAGCAGTCATAAGAGTTGGGCGGGATTGCCTGCTCACATATCCCCACCCCAGGGCCTGTGTATAAAATGGAGACCAAGTGTCTCATTCAGCGTCTGTGGCTGGAGGTGTGGAGACCTCCAGCATGCATGTGCTACAGGACACTGACTGTGAGCGGGTGAACTCGCAGCACTGTATGGACTGTTTTCTTGTTTTGCTACTTTGTGCCAGATAAGGTAGTGTTTGGTTACTTTGTGCCGGACAATGTTTCATTTACTTGGAGAGTGTAGTTTATGAAGTCCGAATAAACTCACCTTGGACATTTTAAAGAAACTGTGACTACCTCAAAAGCGGCTGAGTGAGTACCAAACCCCATACACTGGCATGTATGTATCATGTGACTGGCGTGTGTGTGTATGTATCATGTGACTGGCGTGTGTGTGTATGTATCATGTGACTGGCGTGTGTGTGTATGTATCATGTGACTGGCGTGTGTGTGTATGTATCATGTGACTGGCGTGTGTGTGTATGTATCATGTGACTGGCGTGTGTGTGTGTGTGTATCATGTGACTGGCGTGTGTGTGCGTGACGGGCGTGTATGTATCATGTGCCTGGCGTGTGTGTGCGTGACGGGCGTGTATGTATCATGTGCCTGGCGTGTGTGTGCGTGACGGGCGTGTATGTATCATGTGCCTGGCGTGTGTGTGCGTGACGGGCGTGTGTGTGTGTGTGTGTGTGTGTGTGTGTGTGTGTGTGTGTGTGTGTGTGTGTGTGTGTGTGTGTGTGTGTGTGTGTGACTGGCGTGTATGTATCATGTGCCTAGTGTGTGTGTGTGTGCGTGACTGGCGTGTATGTATCATGTGCCTAGTGTGTGTGTGCGTGACTGGCGTGTATGTATCATGTGCCTAGTGTGTGTGTGTGTGCGTGACTGGCGTGTATGTATCATGTGCCTAGTGTGTGTGTGCGTGACTGGCGTGTGTGTATCATGTGCCTAGTGTGTGTGTGTGCGTGACTGGCGTGTATGTATCATGTGCCTAGTGTGTGTGTGTGTGTGCGCTCGTGACTGGCGTGTATGTATCATGTGCCTAGTGTGTGTGTGTGTGTGTGTGTGCGCGTGACTGGCGTGTATGTATCATGTGCCTAGTGTGTGTGTGTGTGCGTGACTGGCGTGTATGTATCATGTGCCTAGTGTGTGTGTGTGCGTGACTGGCGTGTATGTATCATGTGCCTAGTGTGTGTGTGTGTGTGTGTGTGTGCGCGTGACTGGCGTGTATGTATCATGTGCCCAGTGTGTGTGTGTGTGTGTGTGTGTGCGCGTGACTGGCGTGTATGTATCATGTGCCTAGTGTGTGTGTGTGTGTGTGTGTATGTATCATGTGCCTAGTGTGTGTGTGTGTGTGTGTGTGTGTGTGTGTGACTGGCGTGTATGTATCATGTGCCTAGTGTGTGTGTGTGCGTGACTGGCGTGTATGTATCATGTGCCTAGTGTGTGTGTGCGTGACTGGCGTGTATGTATCATGTGCCTAGTGTGTGTGTGTGTGTGTGTGTGCGTGACTGGCGTGTATGTATCATGTGCCTAGTGTGTGTGCGTGACTGGCGTGTATGTATCATGTGCCTAGTGTGTGTGACTGGCGTGTATGTATCATGTGCCTAGTGTGTGTGTGCGTGACTGGCGTGTATGTATCATGTGCCCAGTGTGTGTGTGCATGACTGGAGTGTATGTATCATGTGCCTAGTGTGTGTGTGCGTGACTGGCGTGTATGTATCATGTGGCTAGTGTGTGTGTGACTGGCGTGTATGTGTGTGTGTGTCTGGCGTGTATGTATCATGTGGCGTGTGTGTGACTGGCGTGTATGTATCATGTGGCTAGTGTGTGTGTGACTGGCGTGTATGTATCATGTGGTTAGTGTGTGTGTGTGTGTGACTGGCGTGTATGTATCATGTGGCTAGTGTGTGTGACTGGCGTGTATGTATCATGTGGCTAGTGTGTGTGTGTGTCTGGCCTGTATGTATCGTGTGTGTGTGTGTGTGTCTGGCGTGTATGTATCATGTGGCGTGTGTGTCTGGCGTGTATGTATCATGTGGCGTGTGTGTGACTGGCGTGTATGTATCATGTGGCGTGTGTGTGACTGGCGTGTATGTATCATGTGGCGTGTGTGTGACTGGCGTGTATGTATCATGTGGCGTGTGTGTGACTGGCGTGTATGTATCATGTGGCGTGTGTGTGACTGGTGTGTATGTATCATGTGGCTAGTGTGTGTGACTGGCGTGTATGAATCATGTGGTTAGTGTGTGTGACTGGCGTGTATGAATCATGTGGTTAGTGTGTGTGTGTGTGTGTGTGTGTGTGACTGGTCTGTGTGTGTGTGTGACTGGTCTGTATGTATCATGTGGCTAGTGTGTGTGACTGGCGTGTATGTATCATGTGGCGTGTGTGTGACTGGCATGTATGTATCATGTGGCTAGTGTGTGTGTGACTGGCGTGTATGTATCATGTGGTTAGTGTGTGTATGTATCATGTGGCTAGTGTGTGTGACTGGCGTGTATGTATCATGTGTCTGGCGTGTATGTATCGTGTGTGTGTCTGGCGTGTATGTATCATGTGGCGTGTGTGTGACTGGTGTGTATGTATCATGTGGCGTGTGTGTAACTGGCGTGTATGTATCATGTGGCGTGTGTGTGACTGGCGTGTATGTATCATGTGGCGTGTGTGTGACTGGCGTGTATGTATCATGTGGCGTGTGTGTGACTGGCGTGTATGTATCATGTGGCTAGTGTGTGTGACTGGCGTGTATGTATCATGTGGCTAGTGTGTGTGACTGGCGTGTATGAATCATGTGGTTAGTGTGTGTGTGTGTGTGTGTGACTGGTCTGTATGTATCATGTGGCTAGTGTGTGTGACTGGCGTGTATGTATCATGTGGCTAGTGTGTGACTGGCGTGTGACTGGCGTGTATGTATCATGTGGCGCGTGTGTGTGGGCGGCGTAAGTGACGCACTTATGGTGCGGCGATGTTAAATGCCGCTGTCAGATTGACAGTGGCATTTAACATTAACAGCCGCGGGTGGATCGCGATTCCACCCGCGGCTGTTGCGGGCACGTCAGCTGACTTGTGCGTACAAATACGGCACAGGCTGTAAAGGGGTTAACCCCATAACGCTCAATGACTGTCATAGCATGTCAACTTCCACTCCCTGCCGTGCTATGCCCGTCATAACTTTGAACTGTCACAGTGACAGTTCAGTGCAAACAGCTGTCAGGGACAGCTGAGCGGCACGGGAGGAGGTGTGGGGACCCGTGTCAGTGGTCCCCACACCTAGATAGCTGTGATCGGTCATTCACTGATTGACCGATCACGGCATTATCACGCATGAGATGCTGAAATATCAGCACCTCTGTCCCGATCAGAGCAGGGGTTCAGCGCTGCCAGTGGCTTAGCCCCTGCACTAAACAGCCTGGAGCGGTGTCAGCACCTCCCCTGGTTAACTCCCTCTGCCTTCAGATCATTGCGGGGGCCCGATAGTTGCCATCGTGAACTGGGGTCGTCACGACGACCCCCGGGTCACCAAGCTACGGAAAGATTCTGAGACCATGCTCACAGTGAATCATACCTGTGAAAAAAGTGAAAGTCCCATTGAGGGACTAAGTAAAATAGTTTAAAAAAAGGTAAAAAAAAAATAATTTTAAATGTATAGAAATAATAAATATTACCCTAATAAATACACATTTGTGTTAAAAAATAAAAAAAAAAAAAAAAAAAAAATAATACACATATTTGGTATTGCAGTGTCCATAACAACCCGATCTATGAAAGTCTCACACTAGTTAACCGTTCAGTGAACGCTGTAAATTAAAAAACAAACAAAAATGTAGTAGCAAAGTATGGTTTATCATACCACTGGGAAAAAAAGAAATAGAACGCGATAAAAATGTTACCACTGAAGACGTCATCTTGTTCCGCAAAAAACAAGCCGCCATAAAGCTCCATCAGCTGAAAAATAAAAAAAGTTCTAGCTCTCAGAATAAAGCGATGCATAATTTTTTTCTTCAATAAAAGTTTTTATTGTGTAAAAGCACCAAAACATAAAAAAATATATAAATGTAGTACGGCTGAAAACGTACTGACCCGAAGAATAAAGCTGCTTTATCATTTTACCACACGCAGAACGGCATAATAAAAAAAATTCCTTAATTGTTGGTTTTTATTTATTCTGCCTCCCAAAAATTGGAACAGAAAGCAATCAGAAAATGTCACTTGCCCAAAAATGGTACCAATAAAAACGTCAACTTGTCCCGCAAAAAACAAGCAGTCACATGACTGTCGGACGAAATATGGAAAAATTATAGCTCTCAAAATATGGCGATGAAAAAAACTAGTCTTTGCAAAAAAAAGCGTCTTTTAGTGTAGGACAGCTGTCAATCAAAAATCCAATATGAATCTAGTATCGCTGTGATCACACAGACCTGAAGAATAGAGTGGTCTAATCACTTATACCACACGAGGAATGGAGTAAAAAATAAACGCTAGGGCGGTGTTTTTTTTAAAAAGAAAAAAAAAATGACGATATGGCGACCAGTGTTAAGCGCATCTGCCCACTACTTGAGTTTGCATCGGGGGCTCGGGTATGCACAGGCTATCGCGGGTGCTCGAATGACATGCTCAAGTCTCCGCGCCATATGCTTCGTGGACAAAAAAGGTGCATGGTTTGCCTGCCATGCACAAGTGATCCCTGCATGTTTTTTTTGGGTGTCTAATAAACGTGAAACATACGGGGCCTCGAGCATGTCACTTGAGCACCCACGATACTTGGTGCTTACCAGAGTACCCGATGCAAACTCAAATAGCGAGAACTTGCACTCAAGACTAATGACAACTTAATCAATATGATGACCTAATGTTATCAAATTCAGTGTTGTACCTCTGAGTTTAAAATGTTCACTATACCCCCTTGATAAAATCCTTGAGGGGTCTAGTTTCCAAAATGGGGTCACTTGTGGGGGTTTTCCACTATTTAGGCGCATCAGGGGCTCTCCAAACGCGACATGGCGTCCGCTCTCAAATTGCAGACAATTTTGCGTTCAAAAAGTCACACAATGCTCCTTCCCTTCTGAACCCTGCCATACTCACAAACAGTGTATTTTCCCCACATATTGGGTATCAGCTTACTCAGGAGAAATTGCACAACAAATTGTATGGTGCAATTTCTCCTGTTATCCTTATGAAAAACATTTTTGTGAGAAAAATGTGAAAATTTTATTTTTACGGCTCAATGTTATAAACTTCTGTGAAGTACCTGGGGGTTCAAGGTGCTCACCACACATCTAGATAAATTCCCTGAGGGGTCTAGTTTCCAGAATGATGTCACTTGTGGGGGTTTCCACTGTTTAGGCACATCAGGGGCTCTCCAAACGCAACATGGCATCTGCTAATTATTCAAGCAAATATTACATTCAAAAAGTCAAATGGCGCTCCTTCCCTTCCGAACCCGGCCGTGCGCCCAAACAGTGGTTCTCCCCCACATATTGGGTATCGGCGTACTCAGGGGAAATTGCACAACAAATTTTGGGGTCCATTTTTTTTCCTGTTACCCTTGCGAAATTAAAAAAATTGGGGTCTAAAGTAACATTTTTGTGAAAAAAAGTTAACTGTTCATTTTTTTTCTTCCACATTCCAAAAATTCCTGTGAAGCACATGAAGGGTTAATACACTTCTTGAATGTGGTTTTGAGCACCTTGAGGGGCGCAGTTTTTAGAATGGTGTCACTTTTGGGTATTTTCTGTCAATCACTTCAAATGTGATGTGGTCCCAAAAAAAAAAAAAAAAAAAAAAAATGGTTTTGTAAATTTTGTTGGAAAAATGAGAAATCGCTGATCAAATTTTAACCCTTATAACTTCCTAACCCCCAAAAAATTGGTTCACAAATTGTGCTGATGTAAAGTAGACATGTGGAAAATGTTATGTATTAATTATTTTGTGACATATCTCTCTGATTTAAGGGCATGAAAATTCAAAGTTTGAAAATTGCAAAATTTGACAAATTTCCATTTTTTTTTCACAAATAAATGCAAGTGACATCGTAGAAATTTTACCACTATCATGAAGTACAATTTGTCATGAAAAAACAATCTCAGAATCAGTGGGATCCGTTAAAGCGTTCCAGAGTTATTACCTCAAAGTGACAGTGGTCAGAATTGTAAAAATTGGCCTGGTCAGTAAAGTGCAAACCACCCTCGTAGGTAAAGGGGTTAATAGAAACACTTGAAATAGATCACTCTGTTTGTAATGACTCTATAATATGAGTTTCACTTTTTGTATTGAAGAACTGAAATGAACTTTTTGATGATATTCTAATTTTATGAGAAGCACTTGTAAATCTAGTATCACTGTAATCGCACCGACCCGAAGAATAGTAGTCTAATCACTTATACCACACGAACGGCGTGAAAAATAAATAAAACTAATTTTCCACCTGCTGTTTTTTTTTTTCCATTCTGCCTCCCAAAGATCGCAGTAAAGCTCTGCTCACATTTATCGGGTGCTCTATGCTGAGCACTGATATTGGGGGTTCCATTTAAATCTTCAAGTGACGTAATTCAGATGAAACCCAGGAGGGATCCATTCACTATAATGAGGCAGCAGAGTCCGTCTGGCCTCTGTTTTTTCAAAGGTTCACAAAACTGTTGCAGACGGCACTTTTATGCACGCCTAATAAAAAGATGAACACCCTGGAATCACAGGCCAGACAGCGTCCACAGAGCCTACATATGCCCCATTAAAGGGAATCTTCCGCCGGGGGTTCCGTCTGAATCACGTATTTCAGAGATTTACACGGAAACCCGGTGTAAGCGCTCAGCGCAGGATAAGTGTGAGTCGAGCCTTACTCCGATCTTTGGGAGGCAGAATGAACAAATCAGCAGGTGAAAAATTGGTTTTATTTATTTTTTACGCTGTTCCTTGTAGGGTATAAGTGATTAGACAACTTTCTTCTTCGGGTCGGTGCGATTACAGTGATACCAGATTAATATCAGGTTTTTATATTTGGCTGCTGTCACACACTAAAAAACACTTTTTTGTTGTTGCAAAAACTAGTTTTTGCATCACCATATTTTTGGAGCTATCATTTTTCCATATTTCGGTAGACAGTCATGTAAGAGCTTGTTTTTTGCAGGACAAGTTGATGTTTTTTATTGGTACCATTATCGGGCACGTGACATTTTTTTTATCGCTTTCTATTCCAATTTTGGGAGGCAGACTAAACAAAAACAAACAATTCAGGAATTGTTTTTTTCTTTTTTTTTTAATGCTGTTCTGCGTGTGGTAAAATTGATAAGACAGCTTTATTCTTCGGGTCAGTACGTTTACAGCGATACTGTAACATTGGAACTCTGGGACCTTGTGGAGTGTGTTAATGACTGCCTTCTGGACATCTGTCAAGTCAGCAGTCTTCCCCATGATTGTGGAGTCTGCTGAAACAGACTAAGGGACCTTTTTAAATGGTTAGGAAGTAGAGATGAGCGTTGTTCTACTCGAACTGTTCGCCAATCTCAAATTCGAGCTGTTTTGGGCGGTGTTCGAGCCGGTCGGCGAACACGAACAATTTGAGAAAAATTCGGCTGTTCGAGGTTATGTTCGATAACTGTTCGTGCACCAAAATCATAACTGGATTTTTTCTCAGTAATGATGAAAATTAATGTTAATACGCAGTTTGAGTGTACAGCGGGGCGGGGGGAGGGGCAGGGGATGGATCTCTGCAGGAACAATGAAGATCTCCATTTTTTTTTCTCTTTCCCGCATTTGCAGTGGGGAGGTGCAATCTGTCAGCCTATCAGCAGCGCACACACGGAGCGAAGTGCTTTTTTTCACACAAGCAAGGGCATGTGTGATTGGCAGTGTATGTCACATGTCCTTGCCCTATAAGACCAAGCCATTTTCCCCGTCGCCACCATTTTCTCACTGCTGCAGCTGCGTGTTAGACGGCACCGCTGTTGCTGTGTGCGCTATACCTTGTTAATTTCAAGCCAATTTTCGCACAAATATACAGATAGCTTGGGAGTAGGGAATAGTAGTGATTGCAGTCCTTTTAAGGACTAGGTTACAGCATTTCCTACGACTTTTATCAGGCAGGTCTGTGCTCTTAAATAGATAGATTGTGGGAGTAAAGACTAATTGTAATTGGAGTCCTTTTCAGGACTAGGTTACATCAGTTCCTATCAGTTTTTGCCAGGCAGGTCTGTGCCAGTGCTGTGCAAGTTTTTTTCACAGCATTTGGCTGAATCTAGCAAAGCTAATCCTTTTTGGCCTATTGCAGAGTGTGTTAGTCAGTGGAGTAGCCTATCTGTGTTGCAAGAAATACCACCTGTGTATAGAATACCAATTTTTTTACTGCACCTAGTGAAGTAAAATCTTTTGGGCATAGCATCATTCTATTAGTCCATCTATACTGACCTCCATCAGGTTGCAAACTGAATATAATTTTTTTCTGCATCTAGCTCTGAAAAAATATTTGGGCTTCTAGCGGTGTGTGGGACTTGGTCTATTAGTCCATCTATACTGACCTCCATCAGGTTGCAAATTGAATATAATTTTTTTCTGCATCTAACCCAGCCAATAGTTTTGGCCTAATACCACAGTTTGGCCACTCAGCTCTGCTCGGTTACCATCCATTGTTTTTTTGTGCAAACAACTCCAGAGTTGTGAATTAGTTAACCACCAAAATGAGTGGAAAAAGGCCTGCTGCTGGTGGAAAGGGGAATAGGCGTGTTGGGAAGGGGAAAAAAGGTTGTGTCCGTGGGGTAGGTGCAGAAGAAAGACCATCTTCCAGCCAAACTAAAATGTCTACTTCTTTTAGCGGACAATGTGATAAGATCCCTTTCTTACAGCCACGCCAATCGCTACAAATTCCAGATGAGGCACAAAAACAGCAGGTGCTTCAACGGATATCAAGTGCTCCTTTAAGTGGGCTCTCCTCCACATCAACTTCAACATCACAAATACTCCAGTCCTCAAAGGTGTCACCCAAATCGCACTTGCTTCCTCACAGCTCCCAAATCTCCAGCTGCCCGTCTGAGTATGAGGTAGAACAGATGGTTGAGTCTGCAGAGCTGTTTACTCATACTATAGCCTGGGAATCAGAGGTCGACTCCAGTGCTTCTGTAAATCCAGACGAGGAAATGATCTGCACTGATGCCCAGAATCTTTATGAGTCGGATCCAGGACCAGACGCAGAAGGTTCTGACCATAATGTAGACCCTCATTCCCAAACTGTAACTCCTGTTGGTGGAGACAATGAGGAAGACGATGATAAGACTCAAATACCTGATTGGAGCGACAACTTTAGTTTTTTGTCAGGGCAGGAACAGGTTGGCTCTGAGGACGACGGGTGTGATAACGCACAGGGTGATGATGATGAGGTCGGAGATCCCACTTACTGTCAACCCACAGTCAGCCAAGAGATGAGGTCAGCAGAGGAGGTGGAGGAAGATGCTAGTGACGACGAGGTCAGGTTGCGCCTTCCTGGACAGAGACGTAGTACTGGAAGCACGTCAACAACTGCATCCTCAAACACAACTCTGCCTCTCACCACAAGTCGTGGTGGCTCTTCAGGTCGCATGGGTGCTAAGCCTTGCATAGCCTGGGCATTTTTTCAGATCGATAAAGATGACCCAACTCGTGTTATCTGTAACATTTGTCAGCAAAAGCTAAGTAGAGGCCAAAAAATACATAGTTTGAGTACTTCATGCATGAACCGGCACATGGACATGAAGCATAAGTTGCAGTGGGAAGCTCAGTGTGCTACAATGCGGTCTAGCCGGCCGGGCCAACCACCGTCTGCCATATCTTGTGCATCCGCGGCCTCTTCATCCTCTGTGACTGGGGGGACAGCAGTCACACCTGTTTTGGGGCGCAGACCTGCCACCTCTTTACCCGCAACAGCCAGCGTGATTGGCAGGTCATCATTTTCTTTGGAGGTGGTAACACCAGCTGGTCTTGAGCGCTGTCAGACATCGATAGCACCACCTTTGGATCAAGGCAACCTAACATGTCCGCCTGCATCTTCCTCACAGACCGGCAGTTTGCCGGGGACACCCTTATCAACCCCGTCTAAGCACAATAGCCAGCCCTCGGTCCCTCAGATGTGGACAAGTAAAAGACCATTTCCTCCTAGCCATGAGAAAGCTAAGAGGTTGAATTTCACCATCTGCAAGCTCTTGGCTACAGAAATGCTGCCTTTCCGCCTGGTGGACACAGAGGATTTTCGAGACCTTATGTCCGTCGCAGTGCCCCAGTACCAGATGCCCAGTCGGCACTACTTCTCAAAGAAAGGTGTGCCTGCGCTCCACCAGCATGTCGCACACAACATCACCGCTTCTTTGAGAAACTCTGTGTGTGACAGGGTGCATTTCACCACAGACACTTGGACGAGTAGGCATGGACAGGGGCGTTACATGTCGCTGACTGGGCACTGGGTAACTATGGTGACAGCAGGACAAGGGGCTGCTGTCCAAGTCTTGCCGTCCCCACGAGTTGTGCGTCAATCCTCTTTATGTCATTTTTCCTCCACTGCTTCTGCCTCCTCAACCTCCTCTCGGTCTTCCACCTGCACCCAAAGCCTGTCTGGTCATGCCACAAGCTTTCTAACTGCGCAGAAGGGATCCTGCACACCTCCTTACTATGCTGGCAGTAGGGCTCAACGTCATCAGGCGGTTTTTACATTGAAATGTCTGGGAAATGTGAGTCACACAGCTGAGGAGTTGTGGTCAGCTCTGGAGAACCAATTTCATGAATGGTTGTCTCCACTGGACCTGAAACCAGGGAAGGCCGTGTGCGACAATGCTGCAAACCTGGGTGCGGCCCTTCGCCGGGGCAATGTCACACACGTGCCTTGTATGGCTCACGTGTTGAACCTGGTTGTCCAGCAATTTTTAGCCCACTATCCCAGACTAGATGGCCTTCTGCAGAGGGCACGGTCGCTGTGTGCTCACTTCCGCCGTTCGCATCCCGCAGCTCAGCGACTTACATCTCTACAGAAGTCGTTGGGCCTGCCACTTCACCGGCTAAAATGCGATGTGCCTACCCGGTGGAATTCAACTCTGCACATGTTGCAGCGACTGTGGCAGCACCGACAAGCCCTGGTGCAATACGTTCTGACGTATAGCCTGGGCCAACGAGATTCAGAGGTGGGGCAAATCACGCTGGAGGAGTGGTCTCAGATCAGGGACCTATGCACCCTTCTGCACAGTTTTGAAATGGCGACGAAGATGTTTAGTGCTGACGATGCCATTATCAGCATGACTATTCCGGTGATTTACATGCTGGAGCACATGTTAAACAGAATTCGGAGTCAGGTGGTGGCACAAGAGGAGGTGGAGGAAGTAGAGGAGGAGGAGTTGTATGCGGAAGGGCTAACATCTGCAAGGTCCAGACGGTCGGCAGCACCAAGGCGGCAGGCATGTGAGGGTGGGGGAGATGGTTTAACCAGGGCGCATGGTAGCAGCCAAACTAGTGAGGAAGGTGCAGGAGCCCAGGAAGAAGTGGAGGACGAACTGATGGAAGACTCATCAGATGAGGGAGACCTTGATCACATTTCTGTTGTGCGAGGTTGGGGGGAGAGGACAGAGGAAGGAAGCATGATTGTTACCTCGC
Source organism: Phyllobates terribilis (assembly GCF_046119375.1). Lineage (NCBI taxonomy): Eukaryota > Metazoa > Chordata > Amphibia > Anura > Dendrobatidae > Phyllobates > Phyllobates terribilis. The sequence continues at coordinate 53,692,563 of NW_027362768.1, read as the reverse complement.
CACCAACACAACAGGGACTTGGTGCTCCTGGATGCGCAACACACATGAGTGCCTTCTTGCTGCACTACCTGCAACATGACCCTCGAATTGTGAGAATTAGAAATAATCCTGACTACTGGGTTGCCACACTGTTAGATCCCCGGTACAAAAGTAAATTTGCAGAAATTATTCCTGCCATAGAAAGGGATGCACGCATGCAGGAGTATCAGCAGAGACTGTTGCAGAATCTTACATGTGCTTTTCCACAAAATACCAGTGGTGCACGTAGTGAATCTCACAGTTCCAACTTGCCAACCGTGGGACCGTCAAGTGTTCAGCACTCAAACCGTAACAGAACCACAGTATCTGCTGGTAACATCAATTTTGCGGAATCATTTCACCACTTTTTTAGCCCATCCTTTGCAAGGCCACAGGAGACAAGAAGTCTGACACATAGTCAACGCCTAGAGACGATGGTACAGGAGTATCTCCAAGTAAACATTGAAGCCACGACTGTGTCACTGGACCCTTGCTCTTTTTGGGCTTCCAATCTGGATAAATGGCCGGAGCTAGCCACTTACGCCTTGGAGATCTTGTCATGCCCCGCAGCCAGCGTTCTGTCTGAACGTGTGTTCAGCGCTGCTGGTGGTGTGCTGACAGATAAGCGCACGCGGCTCTCCACTGATAATGTAGACAGACTCACGTTCATAAAGATGAACAAATCATGGATCCGAAACGACTTTTCTACCCCTGTGTCATCCTGGGGAGAGTAAAAGCTTGATGATTGGTTAAAATCACCCTACCAACCGTTTTAAGCTTTCAAATTACTAATCATGTTCATCTGTATCTTGACTGGAAAATAATTTGGGCTTTGTAGCAGTGTGCAGCACTGATCCTATTAGGCCATCTATAATAAGCTTCACCAGATTTAAAATTAAAAATAATTTTTAGCTGCATCTAGCCCGGAAAATAATTTTGGGGCTCCGAGATGCGCAAGACACATAAGTGCCTTCTTGCTGCACTACCTGCAGCATGACCCTCATATTGTCAGAATTCGAAGTAATCATGACTACTGGGTTGCCACACTCTTAGATCCCCCAAACTTTTCGATCAACCTTTTCATTTTAATAAAGACCAAAAAAATGGTCATTTTTGAAATTATAAGCATTAGCAGGTTGTTAGAAACTGAAATCAAACAGTTTTCAACTCAAAACTTTATTCTAGGTGATGTTACATTTTCACATAGGACCCCTTGTTCGAAAGGAGCTTCTGAACTCTCTCGTCCATTGAATTTGTCAGGTTTTGGATGGTTTCTGCTTCAATTGTTTTGCATGAGGACAGAATACCCTCCCAGAGCTGTTGCTTAGATGTGAACTGCCTCCCGCCATCATAGACACTCCTTTTAATGATGCTCCAAAGGTTCTGAATGGGGTAGAGGTCAGGGGAGCATGGGGGTCACACCATAAGTTTGTCCCCTTTTATGCCCATATCAGCCAGAGATGGAGATGTTTTATGTGCAGCATGAGATGGTGCATTATCATGCAGAAAAATGATCTTGCTGTGAAATACACGGTTCTTCTTCTTGAACCACGGCAGGAAGTGCTGTTTGAGAAAATCCACATACATTATGGAGTTCATCTTTAGCGCCTTCAGGGATCCTAAAGGGGCCGACAATCTCTCTCCCCATGATTCCAGCCCAAAACATTACTCCACCTCCTCCTTGTTGGCGCTGTAGCCGTGTTTGCGTGGGGTGTCCATCAACCAGCCATCCTCCACTCCATTCATCTGGACCATCGAGCGCTGCACGGCACTCATCCGTGAACAAAACAGTTTTGAAATCAGTCTTCATGTAATGTTTGGCCCACTGGAGCCGTTTCTGCTTGTGTGAAGTGGATAGAGGAGGTCGACAGGATGGCGTATGCACAGCTGCAAACCTCTGAAGGACCCTGCATCTTGTTGTTCGGGGGACGTTGGAGGCACAAGCAGCTTCAAAAACTTGTCTGCTGCTATGACAAGGCTTTTTTGCCGCTGCTCTTTCAACCTGACGTAATTGCCTGTAGGAAAGAGTCCTCAATTTGCCCTTATCAGCACGCACACGTGTGTACTGTGAATCAGCTACATACTTCTTGATTGCCAAGACACTTCATCCTGATCATCGCACAATGTTGATTGTAGTCATGCCTTGACCTAAACACTCCACAATTTGTTGCTTCTCAGCAGCCGACACATCCTTTTTCTTTCCCATTTTGGCAGAAAATGTAGGCTGCTTAATAATGTGAGAGAGCCTTCTTAAGTAGTCTTGCCTTTCATTGGACACACCTGCCAAACTAATTAGCACAGGTGTCTGCAATTGCTTACAGTGATATAAAGAGCCCTGACACACATCACCATCAATGAGTTTAACTGACAAACAAACAAATTCTTCCCTTATCACTCCTAAACACTTTTTGCATAATAATTTGGAACGCGGTGTACATGTGCTTTTCCACAAAACACCAGTGGTTCACGTAGTGAATCTTACAGTTCTAACTTGCCAACCGTGGTCTGTATGGAATTGTTCAATAAAGGGCCCAAAATTAAGATAACATAGATGGGAGAGGTCTCTATGAATAGGAATTCCTAAGTATTTGATACCCTGTGAGGGCCAGGCAAAGGGAAAGTTGGACTGGATGGAATCCTATATGGATTTAGGGAGGGAGACATCGAGGGCCTCAGACTTCGCTGCATTGATTTTAAAATTTTACCATGTAACAAAGTGATCTATTTCAGCCATAACAGCAGGGATGGATATATGTGATTGAGTGATATATACTAGGACATCATCAGCAAATAGAGAGCACTTGTACTCGGTGCCTCCCACCTCAATCCACCTAATATTGGGGTTATGGCGAATTGATGAGAGCAGGTGCTCCGTCACTAGGATGTATAAGAGAGGGGACAGAGGACATCCCTGCCTTGTCCCATTGGTGATTGTGAAAGGTGATGAAAATGTTCTGACGCACCCCCTGGGCCTTGGGACACCCGGAGCCGGACCCTTTTTGGTGGATGCTGGTGGTTGTAGTCTTCGTGGCGGCGATCCGGTTCCGTGGCTCAGGGCGGTCAAACCAGTGGCGGAACTATTTATGTGGTTTTGATGTTTAAATGTCCGACTACGCCACCCGTGGATTGCGGTCAGAGTGAACCGCCGCTACAGGGCAGACCGCTAAGGCTGGTGTTGTGGGTGCAGCAGAGCGTAGCATAACTCCCCACGGGAGGAGTATAGCCTCAGGACAGTGTATGCAGAGTCAGTGATGCAGTTCAGGGCCTTTACTCACAGTTCTTATTATCCAGACCACGTCTGCAGGTAACGGCTGCCCACGTCGTACTGTGCTCACCAGGTGAGGGGCTCAGACAACTCCCAGATAACTTTGGAGCGCTTCACAGGACCCCCTTTGTGTGTCCTTTGTCTGGCCTTTCTTACCAACACTTCTGTCCGGCTGCCTCGGGCCTCCTCTTGGTAAACTTGGCGCCAGTTTCCCTGACCCTATGTGGTGCCTTCCTAGCGGGTGGAGCAAGGGGCTGCGCCACATAAAATGTCAGAGCCTCCGGTTTCTAGCTGAGGGTCGTTTCCTGCCTCCACTAGTTCGGGGACCGGTCTCCCCCTTTGGCCTGACCCCTCCAAGCAGGTGGATTCGGGCGTGCGGTGGCGACTCGCCCGTCCGCACCCCTGGGATCCCTTCATTCCTCGTTCCTGGAGCCTTCTCCGCTCCTCTTCCTTCCTTCTCCCTCTTGCAGGCCTGGGCCTCTGTTACTAGGCCCGCCTCCGGAGCAGAGCTCATGCAGAGCCCCTGCTCCCTGCCACTTCTGCTCAGACTTCTCTGCACTGAACTAAGATGGTGCCCACCTTTTATACTCCCTTCTCAATGCACCCAGGAACTGCTTCCTCCCTGCTCCTGCACTGCAGGGTTCCCCTTCCTCAGTGTTCCCTCCCCCCACTCCAGCCAGGGACAGGGACTGTCGTGCCCATCTCAGGGGCATATTGGTCGCCCTGCCCCACGGCAATGTGGTGTAATGCATGCAGGTGTCGGGTCCTGATCCACACTCCATCCTTATCTGAGAGTGAGATATCACACCTCTGGGTGAGGTGCAATACGTCTGTAGCAACCGAGCCCTCGGTGCTACAGTTCCATTTATCTTCAGCCTAGGTGACGTATTGTGATACAGGGCCGTGATTTTGGCTATAAAAGGGTCCCCTAGACCCCTACCCCAAGCTTTTTAAGAGAATCATATATGGCGTGCCAGGAGACTCTATGGAATGCTTTCTCAGCATCCAACGAGAGTATCTACTTACAAATTTTTAACTGCATCTAGCCCAGGAAATACTTTGTGCCTAGTAGCAGTGTCTGCTAGTCAGCGGATTATCCCGGCTGTTAAGCAAGCTACACCACCTGTAGTTTGGACACTTAATTTTTTCAAAGGAAATGCTTCGGGACCACGGGATACTTAGTGAAGAGCATCAGGAGGCACCCCAAGGCATAGGGGCTGGGACTGGCACTAGGATGCCTTGCGGTGGACAGCCGAGCTCGATCCTTATAAAAGCTTTTTAACTGCAGCAGCTTTAGTGGACGCTACTGGAGCTGGAATTACGCGGCTGCTGGCATGAGACTTGCCCTCCAATAGATCCTTGTAAATGGATTTAAAGTGTATTCATTCAAATTAGAGGGACAATTTAAATTAAAAAGCTTAGAGCTGCCTCCACCACAGGGGGGCTCTCTCGACCCACCAGCGGACAGGCACCAGTATTGGGAGAGGGGGGCTGGCCGTCAGGGTTCACCGCGGCTCTGGCACAAACCCGGCGACACGGAGGTGGCACGGGCAGGAGCGGACTGGCCGTCTCGGCTTCTCACTTTTTGGATTTTAGAAGGGCATGACATGCCTATATCTGTGTCTCCCCCTCCTTTTACTCCTCCACCTCTTTTCTTTTCGCATGACTATATGTACTTGTCACTTTTCCATGTGTTAGTTGTGTCTTCTGAGCAGTTTGTCAGCTTTTGGACACCTTTGAAGGTGTTTTCTGTGTGTTTCTATGTGTTTTTGTTTGCCTGCCATTGGTTTTAACGGTGTTCGAAGGTGTTCGACGAACAGTTCGACGAACAGTTCGGCGAACACACGGGTGTTCGACGAACCGAACCGAACTCGAACACTACGGGGGTGGCTCAACACTATTAGGAAGCCTTTACAGGTGTTTTTTGTTAATTATTTTAATTTACTGAGATAATGACTTTTGTGTTTTTGTTGGCTGTAAGCCATAATCCTCAACATTAACAGAAATAAACACTTGAAATAGATCACTCGGTTTGAAATGACTCCTATATAATGAGTTTCACTTTTTGAATTTAAGAACTGAAATAAATTAACTTTTTGATGATATTCAAATTTAGTGAGATGCACCTGTATGTTGTCTGAACCCATCTGAAAACTCGCCTTGCATATCTGACGGCCTTCCATATTGTATCTTTCTGTCTCTCCTGGTATGTTGTCTAAACCCATCTGAAAACCCACCCTGCATATCTGACTGCCTTCCACTGCCACCCTGGAAACAGACATGGTGGAGGAGTGGGTCTTCTCCTTTCCACCAACTGCACCTTTAGCCCAATTCCACCTCTACCCTCCCATATTCTGAAGTCCACTCTGTCTGCATCTACTCTCTTTCCAACCTCCAAGTAGCTGTCATATACCGACCTCCAGGCCCAGTCACTGACTTTATTGACCAATTCTCCACCTGGCTTCTCCACTTTCTCTCTGCTGACATTCCCACAATCATCATGGGCGATTTCAACATCCCCACTGACACTCGCCAGTTAGCAGCATCCAAACTCCTATCGCTTACTTCATCCTTTGGACTTACTCAGTGGTCCTCCTCAGCCAACCACACAGACGGACACACACTAAACCTCATCTTCACCAGACTCTGCTACCTATCTAACCTCACAACCCCCCCCCTACCCCTATCTGACCACCATCTACTCACATTCTCATCCCTGTCCTTCTCACCCGTCACCCATGTCCAGCAACTAGCACACCCCTGCAGAAACCTCGTACATCTAGACACTCACAGACTGACTCTATTCTACCACGGACATCCATATCTTCACTCTCCGACACAAACAGTGCCACCGCTTTCTACAATGCCACTCTCGCATCAGCTATTGACTTGGTCGCCCCTCTTGTGCATGGCAGAGCGCGACGAGTCAATAGGCAACCCTGGCACAACAACCTCACTAAACAGCTTCAGCAAGCGTCCAGGGTTGTGGAGCGGCGTTGGAAGAAAACCCGTTCGCAAGATTACTTCACTGCATTCAAACAAGCAACACTCGCATTCAAATCAGCCTTCACCTCTGTTAAACAGGCCTACGTCACATCCCTCATATCTTCTTTATCCCGCAACCCCAACCAATTATTCAACACTTTTAACTCTCTCCTCCGCCCTCCACTGCCCCCTCCAACCTCAGTCATCTCTGCTGAGGAGTTTGCCACACACTTCAAAAACAAGACTGACCAAACACAGCAAGTCTTTACTGTCCAAGCACCACAACCCCTTTGTCTTCCAGACCATTTCCCTTCCCCCATAACCTCCCTTTCCAACATCACTGAAGGAGGCCTTACTAGTCTCCTTTCCAAATCACACCTCACACAGCTCATAAAATCCCATGGCTTCCAGTACCATCTGTAAGCTGATGAGACCCAGATCTACCTATCTGGCTCTGATGTCACATCTCTGCTGTCCAGAATCCTAGCAAGTCTATCAGCCATATCCTCCTTCTCCTCTCACTTCCTCAAGCTCAATGTGGACAAAACTGAACTCCTCATCTTTCCTCCATGTCACATATCTTACACAACTCATCTTTCTATCGCAATAAATTAAATCACACTTTCCCCTGTACCGGCAATCCACTGCCTCACAGTAACCCTTGACTCTGCCCTGTCCTTCAAACCACACATCCAAGCTCTCGCCACCTCCTGTTGCCTCCAGCTCAAAAATATTTCCAGAATCCGTCCTTTCCTCAACCCTCAATCTACTAAACTTCTTGCGTATGCCCTCATCATCTCCCGCCTTGACTATTGCAACATTCTCCTCTGTGGCCTACCTGCTAACACTCTCGCACACCTCCAGACCATCCTCAACTCTGCTGCGCAGCTAGTTCATCTCTCACCTCGCTATTCCTCTGCTACCCTCCTTTGCAAATCCCTTCACCGGCTCCCAATTGCCCAGCATATCCAGTTCAAACTACTAACACTGACCTACAAAGCCATCCATAACCTTTCTCCTCCGTACATTTCTAAACTAATCTAACAATATATTCTCTTACGTAACCTCCGGTCCTCCCACGGCCTCCTTCTCTCCTCCACACTTATTCGTTCCTCACCCAATCGCCTCCAAGATTTCTCCCGAATATCCCCCATCCTCTGGAATTCTGTGCCTCAACACGGCCGATTATCCGCCACATTTGAATCCTTCAGACGGAACTTGAAAACCCATCTCTTCAAACAAGCTTACAACCTGCCATGACTTAGCTTGCTGCCACCTCAACAATACCAGAGCTACTGCAACCACCCAACCTACTGTCTCCTCCCCATTCCTGTAGAATGTAAGCCCTCAAGGGCAGGGTCCTCTTCCCACTGTACTAGGCTATCATTGTTAGCTTGTTTACTGTAAGTGATATCTGTATGTGGTACGTAACCCCCTCCTCATGTACAGCACCATGGAATTAATGGCGCTATAAAAATAAATAAAAAAGCCTATGTGCGGGCGCGATCGCTGAGACGTATCTATACGTACCTGATCGTTAAGGCCCCGGCCATAGGAACGTTAAAGGGACATAACTAACCTATTAATAAGGGCATACAAGTGATAGAAATGTAAAGCTATTCATACCTGTATGCCTCAAATTAATAGTTTTGAAATCTTCGATTATAACTTTTGTGAGGCAGTGAGAGGGATCATATGTAAGGGATGGTATGTATTCCCCAGAATGAGCATAGGGGTATATTGAACCAGCTGGAGTACATTGCAATCAGATAAATAGCTGTGGTTGCAGGGCAAAATAAAAGTACAATTTGGACTTGGTCAAACTATTTGGCTAAGTTGCATTTACGAAAACCCAGCATGGGCTTTTATTTTGGGAGTGAACTACAGGTGGCAGTGGGGTGGCTCACTCCCTCCAGCCGGGTCTTAAAAGTGGCTCATAGCCACAGATTCCATTTAAAAACCTGCAGCAAAGATTTAAGTGTGTCAGTGTTTTGTTTGCAAGCGGCATAGGAGGTGGCTCTACAATACAGGCCTGTGTGCAGCTAACACAGAGCGAAGGAAAGCAAAACTCCTGGGGCACCTCAGTGTGACACGGCGGTGCAGTCGCCCACAACAACGGGTTTTGGAGACGGACTGTTTTGACGCCCCGGCTACGATCCAGAGGATACCGTTTGCCTCATCTTTGTGAGTTTTTGGAAAATAAAGACATTTGAGTTGAACTTGACTGGGTCACTGCCTCTTTACCGCACAGTGTGAACACCGCCGCATTACACTTTATGGTAATGATCCCTTGAGTGCTCCAGGCCCGTAAAGAAATCCCCACCTCCTCCCTTTATCATCATAGTACTTCCCTCCCCCGCCACAGTGTCATGTTGCGGCACTATAATATCGCGCCGGCATGTTGAAATCCCTCCACCGTCCTCCATCCCACAAGTCTCCGTGACTCACCGGCGCCTGTGCAGAAGATCACGGAATATACTAGTGTATTCCTAATAGGTTAGAGTAGCACCCGGGCAAAAGTATCTACCTTGTCGTGGTGGCGGCTTAAAAAATCTTTTGGCCAAAACAAAAGCTGATAGCTATGTGTGTGATTTGATGTTCAATGGGAACTGTTAATGTGTGATTAATGAGGAAGTGGTGCAGAAGTGGAGTTTTTCCAAGAGTGGGCGGTGGGACTGTGGAAGGTTTGAGGGATGGAGGCAGTGCTGGGGGGAGCCTGGGCAGAGTCTCAAGGGGGCCGAATTTGCCCGTATGGGTCCCTGAAATCCCTGGTGGATGCCGTGAACGACACACTGTACATGAGCCTGTATTTGTATAATTATATATATTTAGAGGGGAAAAAAGTATTTAGTCAGCCACCAATTAAGCAAGTTCTCCCACTTAAAAAGAGGTCAAAACTTTGACCTCTGTCATTGCCAAAAAAGGATATATAACAAAGTATTGAGATGAACTTTTGTAATTGTCCAAATATTTATTTTCCATCAAAATGTTAAAAAAAAAATTCTTTCCAAATCAGACAGTGATTTTCAGGATTTGTTTTCTCATTTTGTCCCTCATAGTTGAGGTCTACCTATGATGTCAATTACAGGCCTCTCTCATCATTTTAAGTGGGACAACTTGAACAATTGGTGGCAGACTAAATAGTGTGAGTGTGTGTGTGTGTGTGTGTGTGTGTGTGTGTGTGTGTGTGTGTGTGTGTGTGTGTGTACAGACCAAAAGTTTGGACACACCTCATTTAAAGATTTTTCTGTATTTTCATGACTATGAAAATTGTACATTCACACTGAAGGCATCAAAACTATGAATTAACACATGTGGAATTATATACTTTACAAAAAAGTGTGAAACAACTGAAAATATGTCTTATATTCTAGGTTCTTCAAAGTAGCCACTTTTTGCTTTGATGACTGCTTTGCACACGCTTGGCATTCTCTTGATGAGCTTCAAGAGGTAGTCACCCGAAATGGTTTTCATCTCACAGGTGTGCCCTGTCAGGTTTAATAATTGGGATTTCTTGCCTAATAAATGGGGTTGGGACCATCAGTTGTGTTGTGCAGAAGTCTGGTGGATACACAGCTGATAGTCCTACTGAATAGACTGTTAGAATTTGTATTATGGCAATAAAAAAGCTAAGTAAAGAAAAATGAGTGGCCATCATTACTTTAAAAAATGAAGGTCAGTCAGTGCGAAAAATTGGGAAAACTTTGAAATTGTACCCAAGTGCAGTTGCAAAAACCATCAAGCGCTACAAAGAAACTGGCTCACATGAGGACCGCCCCAGGAAAGGAAGACCAAGAGTCACCTCTGCTTCTGAGGATAAGTTTATCCGAGTCACCAGCCTCAGAAATCGCAGGTTAACAGCAGCTCAGATTAGAGACCAGGTCAATGCCACACAGAGTTCTAGCAGCAGACACATCTCTACAACAACTGTTAAGAGGAGACTTTGCACAGCAGGCCTTCATGGTAAAATAGCGGCTAGGAAACCACTGCTAAGGACAGGCAACAAGCAGACGAGACTTGTTTGGGCTAAAGAACACAAGGAATGGACATTAGACCAGTGGAAATCTATGTTTTGGTCTGATGAGTCCAAATTTGAGATCTTTGGTTCCAACCACCGTGTCTTTGTGCGACGCAGAAAAAGTGAACGGATGGACTCGACTTGCCTGGTTCCCACCGTGAAGCATGGAGGAGGAGGTGTGATGGTGTGGGGGTGCTTTGCTGGTGACACTGTTTATTCAAAATTGAAGGCATACTGAACCAGCATGGCTACCACAGCATCTTGCAGCGGCATACTATTCCATCCGGTTTGCGTTTAGTTGGACCATCATTTATTTTTTAACAGGACAATGACCCCAAACACACCTCCAGGCTGTGTAAGGGCTATTTGACCAAGAAGGTGAGTGATGGGGTGCTACCCCAGATGACCTGGTCTCCACAGTCACCAGACCTGAACCCAATCGAGATGGTTTGGGGTGAGCTGGACCGCAGAGTGAAAGCAAAAGGGCCAACAAGTGCTAAGCATCTCTGGGAACTCTTCAAGATTGTTGGAAGACCATTTCCGGTGACTACCTCTTGAAGCTCATCAAGAGAATGCCAAGAGTGTGCAAAGCAGTCATCAAAGCAAAAGGTGGCTACTCTGAAGAACCTAGAATATAAGACATATTTTCAGTTGTTTCACACTTTTTTGTTAAGTATATAATTCCACATGTGTTAATTCATAGTTTTGATGCCTTCAGTGTGAATGTACAAATTTCATAGTCAGGAAAATACAGAAAAATCTTTAAATGAGGTGTGTCCAAACTTTTGGTCTGTACTGTGTGTGTAATATATTATACATATCTATCTATCTATCTATCTATCTATCTACACACACACACAGACTGATTATATAGTAATCAGTCTGCAGTAAGCCTGTATATACTGTATTTTTCAGACTGTAAGACACACCGGACCATAAGACGCACCTAGATTTTAGAGGCGGAAAATAGATTTTTTTTTTTTAGCAAAAAAATGTGGTCATGATGCACTGTTAAGGGGGAGGGGGTCTTCTGCTGACACTGTCATAGGGGTAAAGTCCCCCAATTCTGTTACTATCCCCCATCCTGGTATGCATGGCCCCCATCATCCCTCTTCTTGGTATGTATTGCACTCTTCATTCTGGTATGTATATGGCCCCCCTCATCCCTCTTCTTAATATGCTTGGCACCCTCTGATCCCCATCACGCTGCAGACAAAAAAAAAAAAACCCAAACAATTATACTCACTTCCTCTATTCTCCAGCGCTGCGTCCTGCTCTGCTGCCAACAGGGATCTCACTGTGTGAGCCGCGCATGGCAAATTTTAGGTAACACATATTACTGGAGTAATATTATTTTTAACCAGAAGATAATCAAGCAGATCTTTATCAATGATTTTATCATTATTGGCCTTACACGACAGTTCTTTAATTTTATTATATATAGTAAGTTTGGGATCCCAATTCAATTTACCATATACATTAGTATCCGAAAGCTGTCATTTGATTTCAAATAAATAGGCACTAGTATCCAAGAAGACAACCACCCCATCCTTATCAGCTGGCTTGATGGTAATATTGTCATCATGGATAAGCGCCTCAAGAGCTAAATGCTCCTCACTTCTTTTAAATTTGGATGTAAAATAGTTTTTTAGAAACCTCTTTCAATTTCAAAACATCATCATTAACGGCTTTGATGAAGGCATCTATAGCAGGAACATTACTCTCAGGGACAAAATTACATTTCTGTAGGTTCAATTTCTGTAATGTAAATTTCAGAATCAATGACTATCTGTAGTTGTATTTGTTACAAACCAATATTTTAACTTAATAGATCTATAAAATCGGAACAATTCTGTTTCAAGTTTAAACCAATTAATGTGACTGTTGGGACTAAATGACAATCCCCTACTCAAAACCTTAAAGTTTATGGCAAAATTTTTATTTTTATTTTTTAAGAAAGGTTTACCTTTTTTATGTTTCTTTTGGAGTAATAGCTTCTCCCTGGCAGAGGGGTCTTTCAGTCCATGTTGATCTAGTACTCGTTTCACTGTGGATATTGACACAATCTTACCAGCTTCCGCCATCATCTTCACAAGATCTTTTGCTTTTGTTTTTGGGTTGATATACACATGTCGGACCAAAGCACGTTCATCTTTGGGACACAAAACCCGTCTCCTTCCTGAGCGGTATGATGGCTGGACATTCCCATCTTGTTTGTACTTGCGTATAATTGTTTGTACAGATGAACGAGGCACCTTCAGGGATCTTGAAATTGTACCCAAGGATGAGCCAGACTTGTGCAAGTCCACAATTCTCTTCTTGATATCTTGGCTGATTTCTTTGGACTTTCCCATGATGCTACAAAAAGAAGCAGTTTCAGGGGTGCATTAAAATACATCCACAGGTGTATCTCTAACTCTAATTGTCAAAAAAAAAGCTTCCAAACACATGACATCATCATATGGGCAGTCCAGAAATGTTTAAAGGCATAGTAATCTATACATACACACACAGTTGAAACCAGAAGTTTACATACACTATATAAAAAGACACATATGCACGTTTTTCTCAATATCTGACATTAAATCAGAATAAACCTTTCCCGTTTTAGGTCAATTAGGATTACCATAATTTTTAATATTTGACAAATGCCAGAATAATGAGAGCGAAAATGTTTTAAGGAATTTTTTAATTACTTACTGCAAAGTCAAAAGTTTACATACACTAAGATTACTATACCTTTAAACAATTCTGGACTGCCCATATGATGTCATGTGTTCGGAAGCTTCTGATAGTTTTTTTTGGCAACATCTGAGTTAATTAGAGACACATCTGTGGATGTATTTTAATGCACACCTGAAACACACTGCCTCTTTTTGTAGCATTATGGGAAAATCTAAAGAAATCAGCCAAGATATCAGGAAGAGAATTGTAGACTTGCACAAGTCTGACTCATTGTTCTGTCCCATGATCGGGACATTTACAGACTATACTGAACATTTTACATACTGTATTGCATGTCTTTCAGTTTCCATGTATTCCCGGTTGTTGCTATATTGTAATGTTCACTTTCCTTGAAGTCTGTCCCTTCTCCCTCCCCGTCTTCCTCTCATGTGACTTGTTTAGCTAAACCTCTCCCTTCTTTCCCCTGCCTTGCTTTCAGTCACTATCCTGGCACCTTCTGCAGCCTGTTCTGTGAAAAGTTATTTTTAACCTGCTGCTTCTACATGCATTTAACAAGAGTTCTTAAAAAAAACAAAGTGTCAGTGTCCTCCTGTTAGAGCTTCAGCTGGCCAAAGCAGACCCACACCTGCCTGGGCTCAGCTACCTGGACACTGCTCGTGGGGTAATCCCAATAGCTTCTAAGCTACCATCCTATATCCAAGATAGGTGGGCCATGCTTAGATCAAAATACAAAAAGGAAAACCAAGTCTCCTTTCCTCCACTTTCCTACTTCTGTCAGTTTAATCGAAAACATTGCAGAGTGTAAGACTGACCCAAGCTTCTTCCATGAAGGACCCAGCGGCCCTGGTTCTTTCCCTCCCAAGTATGGAAGTCCACGTTCAAGCAACAGAAACCACAGCAGTCCAGTATCAGCAAGGAAGACTGATGTTCTTCCCACACCTTCACCAGCTCCAGACAAGAGAGAGGCAAGTAAAAAGATCGAAAATCCTAATCGTACGTGTCCTGTTCATAAGATGCCACATCCCCTAAAGAATTTCATAGGCTTCAGAAAGAAACCCCTCCAGCAACGCAAGGAGCTTCTAAAGAAGTTTGGGATATGTTACAGGTGTTGTGTGTCCACTGAACACCTTGCTAAAGACTGTAAAATCTCTAAGTGTTTTGAGTGCGACAGTGAGGAACACGTACAAGCACTCAGTCCATCCCAACCTGACTCTGCACCGCTTGCACCTTCCCCTACTACAAGGCATTGCGGAAAGAATGCAGAGCAACCAGCAAGTCCTACCACAATATTTTCCTCCTGTACAGAAGTCTACGCGGAAGATCTGTGTGACAAGTCATGTGCGAAGATATGTCTGGTGAACATGCATCCTAAGGGCCATCCAGAGAAAACTGTAAAGATGTACGCCGTTCTAGACGATCAGAGAAACCGATCCCTTGCAAGGTCAGAATTCTTTGATCTGTTTGACTTAAAGGGAAACGCTCACCCCTACACTCTGTGCACCTGTAGTGGTGTTATAGGGGTCTCTGGGAGAAGAGCCAATGGACTCATAGTATCTTCTCTTGAGAACAATGTGTAGATACACCTACCCACTTTGGTCGAGTGCAACCAGATACCATCCAACAGAGAGGAGATCCCTACTCCAGAGGCTGCTCTTTGTCACTCCCATCTAAAGACTATAGCCAACAAGATTCCAGCTCTTGACAACAGCGCGAACATCCTGATCCTGCTTGGCAGAGACATTCTCCGGCTACACAAGGTACGTCAGCAAATCAACGGGCCATTTGCTCCATGCTTTGATCTAGACTGGGTTATCATAGGTGATGTCTGCATGGAAAGGACGAAGAGACCTGCAAGGATCTTCTCATTTAAGACTCGTATCTCACCAAATGGTTGTAACACTCACTTTCAACCATGCCCACATCATCACTGGGTGAAAGAGAAGCCGAGTAATTGTAAGTGGCAGCAAGAAACCCCTGACAACATGAACACGTTCCTGTCCTGTGATGTCAACCTCGGGTCAACAGTGTTCAATTCTTCAAGTGATGACAACCGGCTGGTACCTGCAAGAGAAGACCGTGGAAACTATCTCAGGTTCCTACAGCACAAGGACAATGACGTCCACAACGAGGTCATAGACTACTGGATGAAGATACATGTCTTTGGGAACAGCCTCTCACCTGCTGCAGCAATCTGTGGACTGAGACAGACAGCCCAGGAAGGTGAGAGAGAGTATGGATCTGATGCTCCTCTATCTGTGGAGAAGAACTTCTAAGTAGATGATGTGCTTAAATCTCTACTCACAAGAGAAGAGACAATTGATCTGCTCTCCGAAGCACAGGAAATGTGGTTAGCAGCAAACCTCAGACCTCACAAGATCATCTCCATCAGCCAGGAGGTAATGAAGACCTCTCCATCTGAGGACCGTACAACGAGCATAAAGGATCTTGATCTGGGTTACGACGTTCCTTCTATGCAACGCAGCCTTGGTCTGCTCTGGGATATTAAACAGGACACGTTCTCATTCCAGGTGTCAGTCTGCATTAAACTCTTCACCAAAAGAGGAGTCTTACCTGTTGGGAACAGCACCTACGATCCTCTCGGGTTTACAGCACCCATCACCATTCAAGGCAAGATTCTGTTAAGACAGTTGACCGCTGAGAACACGGATTGGAACACTCCACTACCATCCCATTAACCACAAAAAGTGGGAAACATGGAAAATGTCTTCAATGATCTTAGATCATACCATCTCGTTCCCATCTGGCTCTGCCTTAAGGTCTCTTTCAGCCACCACAAGAAAAGTCCACATTCTCTCTGACGCATTTGCAAGGGTCATAGCTGCAGTAGCCTGCCTGAAGACTTCAGAAGCCGTCAACAAGGTATATTGTGAATTTGTCCTGGACAGGATCAAACTAGCCTCAAGGTCTGCTCACACTAAACCCACCAAGACTTGGTCTTTGTGCTGCTGCACTAGTGGTGGAGGTTGCAGAAGTGGCCCCTGGACAGTGGCACCACATCTCCACTGACTTGCATCCAACTCACCCAGAAACAGGACTCGTGGCTGCACCCAGCCTTTGTGACAACACCTGGCTGTCATTTCCAAGTTTTGTTCCTGAGGACCCTGGTTCTGTCAATGCTGGCAGCACATTTGAACTCGATGAACCAGTCGCTCACGGGGAGACCAGACCCGTCATCTCTACACGCGGCATACCTGTGAGTCACTCCAAGGTTGAAGGTGAGGCCTCATCTCTATGGACGCTTCTTGTGCTGGTCACCGGTTGTGCAGGCTGGTATTCGCCTTACTTACAGCGCCAAGTGCTTCATGGGTGAAGGCATCACATGAAGTACATCGCTTCTGGACACAGCTTACGGCGGGGAGTCTACCGCCACATACCTTCAGCTGTGTTGGAACATTGAACTTTCTCCAGCGGATTGTTGGGATGGTGGAAGTGTTTGCACGTTGCGGCTTCCTCAATCCAAAGATGGGTTTTCATTTGGACTCGGCGTATCCGGCTGTTGAGGACTTCAGGCCTCCATCTGAAAGTTGGACTACAACTGTTGTATTTTTGCTGTGTATTTCTTTTGTTTTTTAGGTCGACATTGACATCCCCAGAAGACATCACATCATAGAATTATTGAAATCTACAGATTTCAGACGGGGAGTGTTGTGTCCCATGATTGGGACATTTACAGACTATACTGGACATTTTACATACTGTATTGCATATCTTTCAGTTTCCATGTATTCCCGGCTGTTGCTATACTGTAATGTTCACTTTCCTTGAAGTCTGTCCCTTCTCCTTCCCTGTCTTCCTCTCATGTGACTTGTTTAGCTAAACCCCTCCCTTCTTTCCCCTGCCTTGCTTTCATTCACCATCTTGGCACCCTATGAAGCTCATGTGCTCACAGCCTGTTCTGTGAAAAGTTATTTTTAACCTGCTGCTTCTACATGCATTTAACAAGAGTTCTTAAAGAAAACAAAGTCTCTTATGAATTCTTCACAACGTGCCTGCTAGCAGCTGAGTTAAGCTATCTGCGACCATCGCCATTGTAAGTACAAGTGAAGAGACCCCGCCTCACAGAGCCATATTTACAGCCACAGGCAATGGGGACAAAATAGTCATCCTTGGGTACAATTTCAAGATACCTGAAGGTGCCTCGTTTATCTGTACAAACAATTATATGCAGGTACAAACAAGATGGGAATGTCCAGCCATCATACCACTCAGGAAGGAGAGGGGTTCTGTGATTTGGTCCGACATGTGCATATCAACCCAAGGACAAAAGCAAAAGATCTTGTGAAGATGATGGCAGAAGCTGGTAAGATTGTGTCAATATCCATAGTGAAACCAGTACTGGATCAACATGGGCGGAATGGCCACCTGCTAGGAAGAAGCCATTACTCCAAAAGAAACTTAAAAAAGTCAGATTCATGTTTGCAAATGCACACTGGAACAAAGACCTTAATTTTTGGAGACATGTCCTGTGGTCTGATGAAACTAAAATTTAACTTTTTGGGCATAATAACCATCGTTACGTTTGGAGGAAAAAGAGAGGAGATTGGAAGCCAACGAACAACATCCCAACTGTGAAACACAGGGTGGCAGCATCATGTTGTCGGGTTGTTTTGCTTCAGGAGGAACTGGTGCACTACACAAAATAGATGGCATCATGAGAAAAGAATATTATGTGGCAATACTGAAGCAACATCTCAAGACATCAGCCAGGAAGTTAAAGCTTGGGCGGAAATGGGTCTTCCAAATGGACAATGACCCGAAGCATACTGCCAAAATGGTAACAAATTGGCTTAAGGATAACAAAGTCAATGTTTTGGAGTGGCCATCACAAAGTCCTGATCTCAATCCTATTCGAAAATTTATGGGCAAAGATGAAAAGGCAGGTGCGAGCAAGGCGACCTACAAACCTGGATCAGTTACACCAGTTTTGTCAGGAGGAAAAGGCCCAAATTCCGAAGCTTGTGGAAGGATATCCCAAACGTTTAAACCAAGTCATTCAGTTTAAGGGTAATGGTACCAAATACTAATGCAATGTATGTAAACATTTGACTTTGCAGTAAGTAATAAAAATGGCTTAAAACATTCTCGCTCTCTCATTATTCAGGCATTTGGCAAATATTAAAAATTATGGTAATTCTAATTGACCTAAAACAGGAAAGGTTTATTCTGATTTCATGTTAGATATTGAGAAAAACATGATTATGTGTCTTTTTATATAGTGTATGTAAACTTTTGGTTTCAACTGTATATACATAGCCTGCAGAAATACATGTATACTCCACACACAGAAGCCTGACTACAGTTGAAACCAGAAGTTTACATACACTATATAAAAAGACACACATGCATGTTTTTCCAATTAGGATTACCACAATTTTTAATATTTGCCAACTGCCAGAATAGTGAGAGAATGTTTTAAGCCATTTTTATTACTTAAAGCAGTCAAAAGTTTACATCATTTCATTCGTATTTGTTACCATTGCCCTTAAATTGAATTACTTGGGTCAAACGTTTGGGTTCACTCCTCCTGACAAAACTGGTGTAACTGATCCAGGTTTGTAGGTCGCCTTGCTCGCAGTTGCCTTTTCAGCTTTGCCCATAATTTTTCAATAGGATTGAGATCAGGGCTCTATGATGGCCACTCCAAAACATTGACTTTGTTATCCTTAAGCTACTTTGTTACCATTTTGGCAGTATGCTTCGGGTCACTGTCCATTTGGAAGACCCATTTTTCGCTCAAGCATTAACTTCCTGGTTGATGTCTTGAGAGCTTACTTCAGCTGTATTGCCACATAATCTTCTTTTCTCATGATGCCATCTATTTTCTGAAGAGCACTAGTCCCTCCTGCAGCAAAACAACCCCACAACATGATGCTGCCACCCCTGTGTTTCACAGTTGGGATGGTATTCTTAGACTTCAAAGCTTCTCTCTTTTTCCTTCAAATGTAACGATGGTCATTATGCCCAAAAAGTTTAATTTTAGTTTCATCAGACCACAGGACATGTCTCCAAAAATTAAGGTCTTTGTTCCTGTGTGCCTTTGCAAATATGAATCTGGCTTTTTTATGTTTCTTTTGGAGTAATAGCTTCTCCCTGGCAGAGGGGTCTTTCAGTCCATGTTGATGCAGTACTTGTTTCACTGTAACTATTGACACAATCTTACCAGCTTTCGCCATCATCTTCACAAGATCTTTTGCTTTTGTCCTTGGGTTGATATGCACATGTCAAACCAAAGCACGTTCATCTCTGGGACACAGAACCCCTCTCCTTCCTGAGCGGTATAATGGCTGGCCATTCCTATCTTGTTTGTACTTGCGTATAATTGTTTGTACAGATGAACGAGGCACCTTCAGGTATCTTGAAATTGTACCCAAGAATGAGCCAGACTTGTACAAGTCCACAATTCTCTTCCTGATATCTTGGCTGATTTCTTTAGACTTTCCCAAAAGCAGCAGTGTATTTCAGGGGGTGCATTAAAATACATCCACAGGTGTGTCTCTAATTAACTCAGATGTTGCCAAAAAACCTATCAGAAGCTTCCAAACACATGACATCATCATATGGGCAGTCCAGAATTGTTTAAAGGTATAGTTACTTTAGTGCATGTAAACTTTTGACTTTGCAGTAAGTAATAAAAAAGCCTTAACACATTTTCACTCTCATTATTCTGGCATTTGTCAAATATTAAAAATTATGGTAATCCTAATTGACCTAAAACAGGAAAGGTTTATTCTGAATTCATGTCAGATATTGAGAAAAACATGCATGTGTGTCTTTTTATATAGTGTATGTAAACTTCTGGTGTCAAATGAATATACACCCTACAGTAATACATGTATACTCAGCACACAGTGTACATACACCGGAGCCCCTGGCATCAAAGATCAGGGGCTCCGGCCCCGAACCTTTTGTCCAGAGCGCCGGATCTCTTGCCAGACTGCAGTGGGGGCGACAGAGAATCAGGAGAAAGTTACTCTATGTACTGACCGCTGCCGCCCCACTGCCGTGATCCCTGCCTGCGATTACCTGCTGTGGGGGAGAGGAGCCTGTGTGTATATGAGTGTGTGTGTGTGTGTGTGTGTGTGTGTGTGTGTGTGTGTGTGTGTGTGTGTGTGTGTGTATGAGTGTGTGTGTATCACTGTATGCATATGAGTGTGTGTGTGTGTGTGTATCACTGTGTGCATATGAGAGTGTGTATCACTGTGTGCATATGAGAGTGTGTATCACTGTGTGCATATGAGTGTGTGTATCACTGTGTGTATATGAGTGTGTGTATCACTGTGTGTATATGAGTGTGTGTATCACTGTGTGTATATGAGTGTGTGTATCACTGTGTGTATATGAGTGTGTGTGTGTGTATCACTGTGCGTATCACAGTGTGTGTATGAGTGTGTGTTTTATATGTGAAGATGTGCATGTTTCTATGTGCGAGTGTGTGGATTTATGGTGGCATGTAATGGGCAGAAAAAAACATGTAATGTGTAACACCCAGTCCTTAACAACCGCCGATATGTCTTATTCTCACGGCGACAATGATTAAGTGTATCGCGCCCCCCAGTGGGCGAAAATCCCACGGTGACAGCTGTATATGACAGCTGACACCACCCTGCAGCAAATCCTTAAATGTTGCTGTCAATCACGATAGCGTCATCTAAGTGGTTAAAACACCAACTTTAACACCATCATTCCCCCGCGATCTTAATCGCTGGTGCTGATCATTGCCATGGTACCGCAATGTCATTTGATGACCCCAGGGTACGGTGGCCTGTTAGACCCAGAAATAGGCTGGTTCTAACAGGCTGAATCAGTATAAAATTGACAATTGACAGGTCTCAAGCATTGCAGTACTGCAGTGTATGAGACCAGCGATCAAAGTAAATAAATATTCATGTCCCAATGTGAGACTAAGTAAAAAAGTACAAAGAAGTTAAATAAAATCTGAAAAAAAAGTAAAAAAAAAATGCACTCAATAATCACAAAAGCTGTTTAACCAGTAAAAAGGCAGCGTTTGTGATAAAATAAATATAAACAAAAAACTGACACATAATTGGTATAGACACGTCCGGAAGGACCCAAACTATAAAATTGTCAAGTTATTTATTCCATACAGCGAAAAATAAAATTAGAAGAAAAAAAAAAAAACACGCCAAAAGCGTCATTTTATCATACCGACACAAAAATTTGAAGAAAACGTAATCAAAAAGTCAAATATTTAAAAAAAATGATATAAAAGGAAAACACCAAATTGGCCCACAAAAAAAACAAGCCCTAATACGGCTCATTCAGCAAAAACAAAAATAAAAAAAAAGGTTACAGCTCTCAGAATATGGTGTTGGAAAACCAAATTCATTTTTGTAAAATATTGTTTTTAGTGTGTAAAGGTAGCAAAGCATAAATAACTATATAAATCTGGTATCGCTGTAATTGCATTGACCCGAAAAATAAAGCCGCTTTATCGCTTATACTGCAAAAAAAAAAAAAAAAAAGATAAAAACAATAATTGAATAGCTGGTTTTTACTCATTGTGCGTCTGAAAAATATGGATACAAAAGTGATCAAAAAATTTTATGAGTGCATAACCTTTCTTGATCGCTTTTTATTCAGTTTTTTCAGACGCACAATGGTACAAAAAAAATCTTCAACTAACTGCGAAAAATAAGCCCTCATACAGGTCTGTTCAGCTCTCAGAATATGGTGACTAAAATACAAATTTTTATAAAAAAAAATATTTTCACTGTATGATAGTAGCAAAACAATATAAATCTTGTATCGCTGTAATCGCACCAATCCAAAGACTAAAGTTGCCTAATCACTCATACCGCATGGTGAATTGTGCAAAAATAAAATTAAGAACTATTCTTGTTCTGCTGTCTATTTGTTCATTCTACCTCCAAAAAGTCGGAATAATGCTCGGATAACATTTATCCTGCGCTCTCCGCTGAGAGCTTACGTTAGGGCTTCTGTGAAAACCCAAAAAAACGCAATTCAGACATAACCCTAGACAAAACCACTCACTTATGAGGCATATGGAATCACTTAGGACACCGCTGGAACAGAGTCCAGACGGAGTCCAATTATTTTAGGCATCTTTTTAGTGCACAAGTGTGGTAGACCAGAGTTCTGTGAAAGCCTGAAAAGATGGAGACCATCGGAACAGACACCAAATGGACTCCAAAGTGTCTACATCTGCCATATTATGGTGGGTGGTTCTCTCGGTGGTTTCATTTGAATCACATTTTTGGGGGATTTACATGGCAACCCCGACATTAGCGCTCAGCATAAAACACAAGAATGTGATTCCAGTCTTATACTGGAAGCGATCAAAAAATATTATATACCCCAAAATCTTACCAAAAAAGCACATCCATTATAAGGTATCATGTTCACTTTAATCCCTTCCCGACATTCATCGTACATGTACGATGCAAGTCGGGAGCAGGTGTATGGAGCGGGCCCACAGGCTGAGTCCGCATTATAGTGCAGGCTTGACTCTAGACTTCTGAATCCTCACAGTGAGCATCAGACAATGTGAGAATTCTAAAGTGTTGACAGTAAGAGTGGGCGGTCATGTGAGCATAAGTATGTGCTTTCCATACTTCCGGCCACATTCCATCTAGACATGTATTGAGCGAGTTTTCTCAAATTTAACCACAGGGGATATGTCACTCTTGACATTACATGCATCACACGTCACCCACTACACATATCGGTAGAGGGAAAATAGAGTATAGACAATTTATATTTTAAAAAAATTTTTCTTTATTTAATCCATTAAAAAGAGAAGTATATTTAAAATTAAGCAGGAGGAAAATTATTCAGCACCAGGGTTTACGTATAGGTCTCAATCCTATAGGATCAATCAACACCAATAAATTTATATTATTGCTGAGTTTAGAGGATATATTCAATCAATCGTAAAATCTAAGTTCTTTTCTCATAAAGTGCAACTATTGATAAAGTGTCCAGTGCCATCAGCTGAAACAGGCCTTACAAAATTCAAAGTTATGGCTAGATCTTCAGACCTCAAGTCATATCCATAAAGTACAACAGACAAGGAGTGTCTAGTGCTAGAAGCTATAATGATATTACAAAGCCATATATAAGCTGATGATATCCCACTGTTCATTGTAACACAAACTGGAAGATTCACATATCTCAAAGTATAATACCCACATGTGTGGTTCTAGCCGTGACAAAAATTGCTATCAAATAGAAGGTTACAATTCAAATCCTTTCTAAATCTGGTGATTAACTTACAGGAGAGAGTAGTGTCCCCGTGGTCCTGGCGCTGCATGGATTTATATAGTGTGACCCGAGAGAATGTCAAAAAATAAAAAAATACTTACCCTCCGATGGCCCGCACTGGCTTGTTTCACCGTCCCGGCTGCCGGCAGCGGTACACTGAAGGACCTGCCGACCTCAGCGTCGCGTGACCCGTCACATGACTCTGACGTCAGCGCAGGTCCTTCATTCCATCGCGATTTGCCGGCATGAGAGGAGGAGCGCAGCGCGGGCCGCAATAAGGTAAGTATATATTTATTTTTTATTTTATTCTCTTTTTTACAGTTCTCTATGGTACCCGGGTCCGGAGGAGAGTCTCCTCTCCTCTAGACCTGGGTACCATCCGCACATTAGAACACATGGAATGCACATCTACATATACAGTGATGCGTAATCCATGCGTTCCAATGCAAGTCAATGCAAGTCAGCACTTCCGCAAAATAATTGGTAGTGCTGCGTTGTTTTCCGCAATGATAATCCACGGCGGAAATTTCCGCAGCATGTGCACAGCACATGCGGATTATCATTGGGGAACATGGCAGGCCTTCTACCATGCGTTTAAGCGTTTCTGCAGCATTTTTGCCGCTGTGGAAACGCTTAAAAAAACGCATCGTGGGCACACAGCCTTAAGGTTATTGGAATAGATAAGGTGCAAAGACAAATAAGTGGAGGAGACAGAGGCAAGCTTCTCCTAGCCAGAGAAGCCTCATGGATTCGTAAACTTAACTCTCGCATTCCCAATGGTCTCAATTATCGCAATGATTTAATGTACATTTTTCGATACTTTTTTCTAATGATGTACTTAATTTGCCAGCATACCATGCACATAAGTTTAATCTATATATATAATTGTCTTATCCTGTCTGTCTGTCTGTCTAGGAAATCCCGCGTCGCTCAATGGTCCGGCAGCGGCCAATCAGCGCCGCGGGATTTCTGAAAAAAGATGGCGGCCGTTAGTGGCTCATCTGCGGGACGGAGCTGAGCGGCGATGCAGCGGGGAGATGAGCGCAGCGAGGTGCTCATCTCCCAGCCGGCAACAGCAGAAGGAACCCGACCGCCGGACGGAGATGCAGCCGGGAGATGAGCGGCGCGAGG
The DNA here is from genome assembly GCF_046119375.1 of Phyllobates terribilis. Classification (NCBI taxonomy): domain Eukaryota; kingdom Metazoa; phylum Chordata; class Amphibia; order Anura; family Dendrobatidae; genus Phyllobates; species Phyllobates terribilis. Next base: position 53,668,198 of record NW_027362768.1, on the reverse strand, counting down.
CGCTCATCTCCCGGCTGGTATCAGCGGAAGGACTGCCGACGCCGCTGACCTCCATGCGGAAGGGAGGATCGGGGAGCGGTGCTGCGGGTCGGGATACTTCTGCTGCGAGCGCCCGCGATGTCCCGGGTTCTCGCAGCGTAAGTAGCCGCACAGGCAGCGCCGCTCCCCGGTCCTCACCAAGACGATTCGATGATTGGTCGCGGTCTTCGGACCCGACCAATCACTGATCTTAGCGCAAAACTTAAACACCGCTGTGCTGATTGGTCGCCGACGCTGCCCGCGACCAATCACCGATTTGGGCGCCAAATTTAAACACCGCTCTGCTGATTAGTCGCGACTAATCAGCGATTTTGGTGCCAAATTTAAACCCGCTCCCCAGTCCTCACTAACACGGTTCGCTGATTGGTCGCGGCCGCCGCCCGCGACCAATCATCGATATTGCCGCCAAATTTAAACCCGCTTTGCTGATTGCGCCCGGTCGGCCGCATACCTATTCTAGAATACCCGATGCATTAGAATCGGGCCACCATCTAGTTTATGTATATTACTGAGCAATTATCCTTAGGAGGATTTTCATTCACTAATGAACTTCCTGTGCTTTGTTGTCTCCACCCTACTTTCTCTTTTGCTTTCAGTCTATATATATATATATATATATATATATATATATATATATATATATATATATATATATATATATATATATATATATATATATATATATATATATATATATATATATATATATATATATATATATATATATATATATATATGTCTTTTATCTATAGCAATGTAACCTATGATTAAGAACCCCTGTTTGGTTCGAAACGCGTAAGGTCTGCCTTACATATGGCGCTTTTTTAATGGAACTAATAAAATGGACGTTTTAACTTTA